>NC_142470.1:87200164-88450164 GCF_049115385.1 Moschus berezovskii
CAGGTGAGTTTTCAATGAAGGACAGTAGCAAAGAATTCACTAGGTCTGGCTCAGCAATTAATTGCTTGGAGACCTTTACAGGGGAGGATTGTATAGCCTAGAAGATGTTTATGTAATTTTATAGCTGGGAAGATGTGGTGAAGGCATGATTAAAGTAGAAAGAAATACTGGGGGCTTGGCTGGTGTTGGTGTTAATAATTTGGTTATTTTCTTTCCAGACTTAATGGGGAAAAGATGCTGGATAGAAAGGTATTTCTAGAACACAGAATGTAGTAGCCAAATAACTTCAGCCCTCAAGGCCAGTTGCCAAAGCTTATGCTTTTCCCATATCCCACAGGCTGCTGGCCCAACCTATTTTCCATTTCATTTCACTTTTTGATTTGGTGTATATAGCAAGAAGGCTCTACACCCTGACTCTGAGCCACCCAGTTACCTCCCCAAAAGCAACCATTGTTGTCATTTGTACGTAGATACTTTTTCCTTTTTTTGGCTATGCTGTGTGGCTTGTGGAATCTTATTGAACCTGGTACCCAGCTGTGAAAGCTCTGAGTCCTAACCACTGGACTGCCAGGGAAGTCCCACTCTTTTTTCTTTTTAAAAAAGTTTATTTATGGCTGTGCTAGGTCTTGGTTGCTGCAAGCCAGCCTTCTCTGGCTGCGGAAAGTTGGGGCTCCTCTAGTTGTGGTAAATGAGCTTCTCATTGCAGTGACTTCTCATTGTGGCGCCTCAAGAGTGCAGGCTTAGTAGTTGTCACAATGGGCTTAGTTGCCCCACTGCATTTTGGATCTTCCTCGGCCAGGGATCGAACCCATGTCCCCTGCATTGGCAGGCGGGTTCTTTACTAATGAACCATTGAGGAGACCCTCCTTTTTTCTCTTAACACAAATACATAAAACTTGTTTTTCTCATTAAATATCTTAGAGATCTTTTACATAAGTAAAACTGGCACTTTTTTGAAGTTGCATACTATTAAGTTGCTTGGATGCTGCATAGTTTATGCACTAAACTTTTGTGCTTCTTCAGTGTGCCAGGTACTGTTAGCTTTGGAATATAGAAGTGAACAGTCTTTATCTTCATTGAGCTAAAGTTCTGGAAATGAACAAACACCAGGTGGGTAATAAATGACAGAGAAAAATGATACAGAAGGATAGAGGATTGGTTGCTTTTGAGTAAGGACTAGTCTAAGGAGGCCTCTGATGGTGACATTTGAGCAAGTGAGAGTTAGCCACACCAACTTCTGGGGCACAGTACAGCAAAGGCCTGAAGTAGTTTGAGTTGAAGGCTAGGAGGCCAAGAGGCAGTGAATAGAGGGAAGAGATGGTTTAGGAAGGAGGATGTAGGATTTTAGATAGTGTAGGACTTTGTATGCCTTGGAAGGGACTTCCTGTTCTCCTTGGAGAGTTTTTGAGCTACAAGTAATAGCAATTTAATCAGTTTTCTATTCATGGATGTGAGAGTTGTTTCTAATTACTATTACAGAGCTGCAGTGAATAACCTTACTCAGTATGTCACATGTGTGACCCTGTGTATATATCTAGGATAATTCCTAGACATTGAATTGCTGGGTCAGAGGGTCTGTGCATTTATATTTTTGCTGGTACTGTTTGCCCTGGTGGAAATGTATAGGAGAGCCTATTTCTCTCTAACATTGCCCATTTGGTCCACATGGTGTAGCCACATGATGGGCCGTCAAGGTTGTTGTTTTTTACCAATCTTGTGTTGAAACATGGTATCTCAACATAGCTTAATTTTGTGGTAAAATACATGTTTTTCCCCCAACTTATGTAAATTGTCGTGTATTCAAGTCTAGTTTAGGTTCCCTTGTTCTCAACACACTGACCTCTGTAGTAGAACACTGGAATTGCCTTTTCACTTCTCTGCAGGTATGCTATTGCAAGGCACATTGTGACAGCAGGTACCTTGTTCTGTTTCTTCACTGCCTAGTGCTTATTAACACTTAAATATCTGATGAATGATTTCATGGATGAGTGAATGAATTCTAATCTGTTAAACCAAACAAAATTAGAACTGTCTTTATAATTAATAACCGTTTCAATTAAAAGCCCATATTTTTAGTTTAGCCTATCAGACTTCTGTCTGCATCTGCATGCAGATCCTTAGGCTGCTGTTTACAGTGCCCAGCTCTACTCTGCAATTCTAGTGCAAGATTTGTGCCTCATCTGGGTTAACACTGAGAGACTGAGAGTTGTGCTCAGAAAGAATGGAAAATTTCTGTGCAGAAAATTCTCTGCTAGGAAGGGTTCAAACTTACTTCCTCTCCTCTCTTCAAGAACTGGTGAGCCCAGGTGAATCAGCCTAACCTACTCAAGGAAGGTCAAATCATCCATTTCTTATGACAGATGCCTAAGTTTATGTCTTATCCACCACTAGATTCCCTGGGATCTAAGTGACTGAAGCTTGAAGAAGGCTGGATGTGATTCTATTAAAAGACTGTTTTTATCTTGGTTAATAACACCTTCAAGAAATCTGGGTTCTAGAAAATGAATCCTTTTCACTGCCAAGGATCAAAAAATCTAGCTGTAAAGAAATATAATCAATGTGGCAGAGGGTCTGTTTGTCTTGGTCACTGTCCGGAGGACCATCACCGGAGTACCTGGGCCCCTATAACAAGTTATGAGTTCTTTGCCTAAGAATGGGTACCCTGTGACATTTTGTGTTACAGTGGATGAGCCGAGTAATTGCAACAGATTAAGTGCCACAAAGCTTAAAACACTTCGTCTCTTGCCCTTTACAGAAAATGTTTGCAAATCTCTGATTTACACTTACCTCTTTATTTTTTTGGCCATGATGCAAGGCCCGCGAGATCTTCCCCGACATTTCTCTTAACTATTTAGTCTTCAACGTAATGGTGCCAGGATTGTCAGTCTGGTTGCTGGAGTCTTAAGACATACTTTTGGTCTGGGAAGATTGTTTTTCTGACTCAATCTCAAAGTGCTTCCTGAAACTAGAGAGTAAATTCTAGCTAAACACACTAATGCACTTAAAATATTAGTGAATGTGGAGACTCATTACTATGAGGAAAGTTTTTACTTTATGCTAAGGCCAATTTCTCATCCCTAGTTACAAATCAGGATCACCCAGGGAGCTTTAAAAACACTGTAATGAACTCAAAATTGCTGAGGGTAGCTTGGGCATAAATATTCTAAAAAATCTCCCTTAGTGATTCTAATATACAGCCATAATTGAAAACTACTGCTGAAGGGGTTAGTTCTAGCCAACTCCTACTTCACTATAACATTATTAGACAGACTGGCCTGGCTTCCTGCTATTATCGTAAGAGAGTTAACAGCACTCATGTAATTAAAGGAGGATTCTACAATACATCCTTTAGGATCCTTTATCCAACTGATCCTATGGAATGGAACCTTTCTATGAAAAAGGAGTTTATATTAGTACCACTAGAGGTCACTGTGCTCAAGAGAAATACTCATTTTTTAAAAAGGTAACATTGTTCAAGAAATTTGAAGGGGTATTTATTAGAACTGTTTGGGTTTTGTCCAACACTAAGTGAACTCAATGGCAAGCCACTCCAGTACTCTTGCCTAGAAAATCCCATGGACGGAGGAGCCTGGTAGGCTGCAGTCCATGCGGTCGCTACGAGTCAGACATGACTGAGCGACTTCACTTTCCCTTTTCACTTTCACACATTGGAGAAGGAAATGGCAACCCACTCCAGTGTTCTTGCCTGGAGAATCCCAGGGACGGGGGAGCCTGATGGGCTGCCCTCTATGGGGTCACACAGAGTCGGATACGACTGAAGTGACTTAGCAGCAGCAGCAGCAGCAGCAAGTGAACTCCAAACATGGCCCCTGGTCACAATAATTGCTTCAAAGCATCTAAGTCTCTAATGCATATACATTTATAATTGTTATAGCTTCACGATGTGTTGTTTTATTGTCAAATATCTCTAGTATTACTGCTTGTTTTAAAGTCAGTTTTTCCTGATATTAATATAGCCACTCTACCTATTTTATGGTTACTGTTTTTATGGTATATCTTTTTCACCTATTTACTTTCAGCTTATTGGTGCATATACAGTTTACCCTTAAATAGCACAGGTTTGACCAGCATGGTCTTCCCTGGTGGCTGGTAAAGAGTCTACCTGCAATGAGGGAGACCCAGGTTCAATCCCCAGGTCAGAAATGGACCTTCTCCCCTGGAGAAGGAAATGGCAACCCACTCCATTAATTTTGCCTGGAGAATTCCATGGACAGGGGACCCTGGTGGGCCTACAGTGCATGGAGTCACAAAGAGTCGGACACGACTGAGTGACTCACACTTGACCAGCATGGCCCACTTACACACATTTTTCAATAGATTCTATATACCTACATGATTTGCAGACATAGAACCACAGATGCAGATGGCTGTAGTTACATGTGGGTTTTTGACTTGGTGGTCATGGTGGTGGGGTACTTCAAAGGTCAACTGTAGTTAGTTGCTAGATCTTGACTTTTAATTCGGTCTTACAAACTGCCTTTTGGTTTGTTTAAGCCATCTACATATAGAATTATTAGTATGGTTGGGTTTATGTTTGGGGTTTGTTTTCTGTTTGTTTCTATTTTGTATTAAATATTTGTTTTCTGTTTGTTTCTATTTTGTATTAAATATTTTTTTAGTGTACTATTCAAATTCCTCTTGATTTTTTAAAACTGTATTTTTTAGTTATCTCCTGAGTGGTTATATCTTGTTACTGTTCAGTTACACAGTTGTGTCCGACTCTTTGTGACCCCATGAACTGCAGCACACCAGGCTTCCCTGTCCTTTACCATCTTCCAGATCTTGCTCAAACTCAGGTCCATTGAGTTAGTGATGCCATTCAACTATCTCATCCTCTGTTGTTTTCTTCTCCTCCCGCCTTCAATCTTTCCAGCATCAGGGTCTTTTCCAGTGAGTCAGTTTTTCAAATCAGGTGGCCAAAGTATTGGAGTTTCAGCTTTAGCATCAGTCCTTCCAAGGAATATTCAAGACTGATTTCCTTTAGGATTGACTGGCTGGATCTCCTTGCAGTCCAAGGGACTCTCAAGAGTCTTCTCCAACACCATAGTTCAAAAGCATCAATTCTTCGGCACTCAGCTTTCTTTATGGTCCAGTTCATATCCATACATGACCACTGGAAAAACCATAGCTTTGACTATACAGCTGGATCTTAATTGATCACAATCTCCCTTCAGATTAATAGTCTGGTAAAATCCAGAAATTTTGCTCCAGTATATTTTCTTTTCCCAAACTTCCCTCCCTGTGCTATATTACGTATTACAAATTCGGTAACGTGATGTTTAATTATTGCCTCATACAACCTTCTGTCTTTAAAGAAGAGAAAATTTACCGTTTGTGGTATTTTTCATTTCTTTCCATGGATTTGAGTTACTGTCAATTCCCTTGCAGCATTAAAGGAAGACTTCCTCTAGTATTTCTTGTAAGTAGTTCTACTAGCAGTGAGTTTTCTGATTCTTTATCTGGAAATGTTTTTGTCCCACTTTTGCATTTGAAGGGTAATTTGGGGGTTTAAGCACATTGATTGTGCCCTTTACTGCCTCCTGCCCTCTGTTGCAGGCAAAAAGTCAGATGTTAATTGTATTGGTGGTATAGTGACGAGACTTTTTTCCTCTTTCAAATTTTTTCTGTCTTCAGGTTCATTTATTTTTTCTCCCTGCCTGCCATCTTTAATCTGCTTATGAGCCTCTGTAGTTGGAACTGTCATTTGTTATTGTACCTTTCAACCTCAGAACTTTGCTTGGTTCTTTTTTTATCATCTCTATTCAGTATTTCAGCTATTTCTAAAAGAACACTCTTGTGTTTATTTTTGAGCTCAGCTTTGTAGCGGTTGCCCTGCGTCTGCATAGCTGGCTCAGCGGTCAGCAGCTGGGCAGCAGTGCTCACACGTTTCAGCCCAGAGTATTGTCCTCTGCTGATGGAGCTGTATGAAGGTAGGCAGTGGATTCAGTGTTTAGACAGTTTTTCAAATCTGTTTTCGTTTTTGCTTTTTGCGAAGTCCTTTTAAGTTCCTCTGCATGTGCCTGCTGCATCAGAGTTGGCCAGGAGTGTGTGTGTGAATAGCTTGACCCCCTCTGGTCTTTGCTGTGCATGTGTAGCCTCTGATCACCCAGAAGTGTGCTTGTTCCAACCACAGTTGCAACCTCAGGCTAGTAGAGCCACCAGCCTCCCTGCTTATAGAACACCAAGATCACTATTTTTATTAACAAAGCATTTGGGTATGGATATCACCAACCACTGCAAACAAAGAACCCTCCCATCCCTGAAACCATAGCAGTAGCAGTCTCCTGGTCTTCATGCTCTGTTTCGCCCTGGCAGAAGCTCCATTGCAAGTGAGCTGGGGAAGTAAAGGGAATGGGAGCAACCCCAGGCAAGGATGCCACAATCTTAGTTTCTACTCAAAGTTCAGCAGTTTTTCAAACAAACATGTCTTATATGTTTTGGGTTAGTTACCAGAGTGACAAACTTGTTTTGTCTCAGTTTTTTTCTACATTATAGTTGCTTTTTTGAGGAGAGAGTTTGCTGACCTCACTTAGCCATAGCTGGCAGTGCTACCCAGATCATCTGAGACATTCATTATGATTTGAGTAATTGAATTCGAGAAGCTGGAACTTAAAAGGAGAAGATAAAAATTCCTCCATTGGAAAAGGATTGCAGTCCTGTCCAAACTCTCCAAATGGCCCAGGAAACTAGATCCCACATGCCACAACTAGGAGTTCACATGCCACAACGAAGATCAAAGATCCCACATGCTGCATGCAACTAAGATCTGGAGCAGCCAAATAAATTTTTAAAAAGCCCATTGCAAACTTGTGATTCCATTGTTTCATTTTAAACAGTTATCGGTTATAACTGGTGATGGGAACTGGCTAGGGAGCAGGGTATATGCTGTGCTTTCTGTTTTCTGCTGGTAGTTTTTCATGTTCTGCTACTGCTGCTGCCTACTTTTTGCAAATAATCCATTTATTCATTGATGCTAGCTAGTTTCCTTTAGTCTTCAGAGATTGAACTTGTCATTGGTCACCTAACAGTCAAAACAGTTCAACGTCCATAGCATGCATCTTAGACTTTATAGCAGTGATCGTGCAAATTATTTAATGTTAAATCTTACCTTGTTAGGCAAAATGGGTGGGAACTGGAAAAATGAAAATTTCGGTCAGCGATAAGAACTTGTGACATGAATTTGAAGCAGAGGAATCCATAAATCATGGAACTGACGTCAATAATATGCTCGCTTATGAAAGACCAGAGCTCGGAATAACACAGCACTGGTTTGGTCGTGGGTGGGGGTATGGTAAAGAAGGCATGGGCTTCTGGGGGCCTGGAGACTTACTCTTGGTGGGGGTTGCATTTTGAGGAGATATTTACATTTTCAACAAGTCTTTAATAATTCTATAATACATGGTTTTACAATACATATCAAATAATACCATGGTTTGTTTTCACCACCTCACATTAATTGTACTAGTGGCCAGTGTTAGTTTCTGCCTGCAGACTTATACTCATCCTCCAGATAATTACAGTCTATTCCCTTTGCCTCAGAGGTGAGAAAACAGACAAAGTGAAATTAGATTGTTTGCCCATGTAGTCAAAGCCAGGAGCAAAGTCAGTGGTCAGGGCTCCCAGCTCTGTCATGGTGCAATTCTACATCATCTAGTTTCTGTTAGTCTTGTTTTCCCCAAAGAGATTTGTGATGTTCCTATGGTTTTTCCCGTGGTCATGTATGGATGTGAGAGTTGGACTGTGAAGAAAGCTGATCGCTGAAGAATTGATGCTTTTGAACTGTGGTGCTGGAGAAGACTCTTAAGAGTCCCTTGGACTGCAAGGAGATCCAACCAGTCCATCCTAAAGGAAATCAGTCCTGAATATTCAATGGAAGGACTGATGCTGAAGTTGAAACTCCAATACTTTGGCCACCTCATGCGACGAGTTGACTCACTGGAAAAGACTCTGATGCTAAGAGGGATTGGGGGTGGGAGGAGACGGGGACGACAGAGAATGAGATGGCTGGATGGCATCACTGACTCGACGGACATGAGTTTGAGTGAACTCTGGGAGTTGGTGATGGACAGGGAGGCCTGGCGTGCTGTGATTCATGGGTTCGCAAAGAGTCGGACTCGACTGAGCGACTGAACTGAACTGAACTAAGGAACATACTACATCTTGGACATCACCTCTTGAACTGCTTAAAAGACCCAGGAGAGAACTGTAAAGTGCTCAGAAAATTCATGTCAAAGTGAATTAAAAAATAAACAGTTTCTTCAAGGGGTGGCAGAGGACGAGATGATTAGATAGCATCACCGACTTAATGGACATGAATTTGAGCAAACTCCAGGAGATAGTGGAGGATACTGTACTCTTATAGAGGATACTGTAACCTGGTATGCTACAGTTCATGGGCCCAGAGAGTCAAACTCGGCTTAGCAACTAAACAACAAAGAGAAAGGGGAAGTATATAGGAAGCTCCACAGGTTGCTAGTTGGATGGTATTCCCAGCTAGGGCTGGGACTGGAGAGCATAGTAGAATCCAGAACACACGGTTTACATTTGATCCATTTCCCAAAGGTTCACGCCTGACAGAATGAAGAAACTGGGAGTTTTTTGAAGGTGCATATTTTGATTTTATTTAAACTGATTATAGTATAAGATACATTTCTTTAAAAGCCACCAACCCAAACCCATCACTGATGATTCAATTAGGAAAGGTGGGAAGCCCAGGCTGATCTCCATAACACAACATGTGTTCTCCAGTGCAATTTGTAGTTCTCTCAGTTAAGGCCCTCTCCTCACACTAACACGGCTCCTGTCCCCAGTGACTTCCTTCCTATGCCTTGGCTGAACTGGCCTTCTCAGTTAACTGTGAAGGCAGAGAATCAAATTTACAGATTCTTTCTGGACATTTTGATCTTGTACCTTAAATCACATCATCTCAGACTCACGCTTCTTTTTATAAAAGAGAATTTGGGAAGAAAGGCTGGCTAACAGAATTAGACTCCTCTGTGCCCATCAGTTGATGCTAGGGATGCTCCTGAAGATTGGAGTGGAGGCAAAGAAGGGGACTTGAATTTGCACGTTTTTCATGCAAATAACCGGACTTAGAGTCTTGGTTAAAATTTTTCCTAATTCAGTGTCTTTAGGTGGGTCATTTATCCCCTCTAAGCCTCAGCTGACTCATGTCTCCATCATCTGTTGCCTTACTGAGGCAGACAGGGCCCCTCTGCCAGCAGGCTGAATGAGCTAAGTGACCTGAAAACGCCATAGGATGTGTAGGGCAAGGTGATGGGAGCTAGAGAAGGAGGGGGGAAAAAAGGATTGAGTAGGATAAAAAAAGGGAAGGGTGGAAAGTAGAAAAGAAAGGCAGAATGGACAGATGGAGCCAACACATGGAGCCCAGGTGTCACTTCTGGGCTAGGATCAAGGCTGAGATGATGGGTGACATCAGTGGTTGGGTCCCCTTCACTTCACAGAGAGGAGAGCTGATCATTAGACTTGGCCTGGAGTCAGTCTTTGGGAAGGAAATCAATATTCAGATTTGACTACCCTGACTGCTACCACTTGTATGATTTTAAATCACAGGATTACTTTGAAAGCCTCTAAATCTTCAACTCATCTCTTCATAGGAGAGTCAGGCTGCTAAAGGGGCTCCCAGCCTGGCCTCGGAGCAGGTCATATCTTTACATTTCCTTAAGCCACAGAAAACTTGAACCAAGTGGTATGGTCATACTCCTCACCAGGCTTCAGCAACACAGGAGCAAAGTGGGGCTGTGAAGAGAAAAACAATACAGGTTACCCCTTGCCAACCCAGGCGGCACCCTTAACCATTCAGGATGGCTTCTGGACTGGTCTCCAGACCAGTCCTAATGTAAACCAGTTGCCAGGGTAAGAACCATTTATTATTGGCTTGCAATGAGATAAAGAACTTGAACCAGGATGAAAATCAACCACATCACTAAACACACTTTGTCACAGCAAGACTTTCTTAATGAAGGAAGAGGGGTTGATTTACATTCTGGTGCAGGCTGCAAGTGTCTTATTATGGGCTTGAACTTTGAGGAGCATTTCTCCAGGCAATAGCTGGACAAGAAAGGAGGAAGCAAAAGGATGAAAAGATTTGGAGGCTCATCTTAACAGTGTGGTTGTATAAAATGAGTAAATATTGATAAGGGGAAAGGTTAAACTGAATAAAGGCTTTGAAGGTACAAAATAAAGGTTTTTTTAACATGTGAATGCCATGTTAATAACATGGCTAAGAATTTCCTATGTTTATCTTGACTTGGAGAAGAGAACACACACAGGCTTTTGAATCATACAGATAGGACTTGAGTGTTGTGATCTCCGTCATCTGGTATGACCTTGGACATACCACCACTGTAACAGGCTGGCTTGTGGACTTACCTGATTGATTGCATCAGGCCAGCTCTGAGTCTCAAGGCAGAATCCGGAGTGCTTGGGGTAGACTGCTCCACTCTTGCCCTTCAGCGTGCCGTCTAGGAAGTTGCCCGTGTAAAACTGGACCCCAGGTTGGGTGGTGTACACTTCCAGTACCCTCCCGCTTCCAGCATGATGGACCCTAGAGATAAAGCCACACCACGTATACGTAGGTCCAGGGTGAAAAAGCAGACAGGGAGAAGCTGGGAAGCAGCTTTGAGATGGGAGTCAGACCCAGCCACGCAGCCAGGCAGGATATGGAAGAGACAAAGATGAGAAGAGCATGGTAGGAGATTCTCGCAGCCTCTCAGGGGAGGCGTAAGTAGGTGGTTTATTGTTTGTTTTTTTTTAAGTAGGTGGTTTTGAGGATCCACAGTAGCACCTTCCCACTCTGAGCTTGGCTTCCCTGGGGAAGGCAAAAGTGACTTATCCTAGTCAGATACGTTTGTGTGTGTCAAGGGAGCCAGGTTGGACAGAGGCAGTTTTAGGGCTCTGGGGGCAGACTGGGATGATTTCTCATAAAGAGTTGGTGCTCTCTGCTTGGTCTGACAAGACAACCAGTTATGTCTTTTGAAAGAGAAGAGATGCTTTTCTAAGTTAAACTACCTGCTGCCCTGGGGCTAGAGCAGGAAGGGGGCTCCTTAGTCAGCTATCCCCCCAGAATAGGCTGCTAAACTGTTCTTTTTTAAAAAAAAAAATTCACAAAGATGAGATGATGTGAAGTACTTGGAATTTGTAGTACTTGGAATTGAAGTACTTCTCCTTGGAGTACTTCTCCTTGGAATTGAAGTACTTCTCCTTGGAGAAGGAGAGTGTGGACACAGATGCCTATCAGACAGGCTGGAGGTGGTGAGCGGTATACGGGAAACGTAACCTCCAGCCCTCCATGCAAGGAAGCAGAGCATACATCATGAGTCAAGAAAAGATGAAGGACTCCAGAAGTTCAAGGAAAGCAGAGGTGACTTTAGTCAGGAGGAACTGGCGCTTCTAGTGGAAAAAAAAAAGGCCTGAGAGATGGGGCAGAGATGGGGAGAGAGGAAACAAAGACAGAATGCCAGGCTGGGATAAAGGCAGATGGGGGTTGGGGGGCGGCGGGGATGAAGTCACCCATGGAACAGGAGCTTTGAAAAGACACTGAGTTGTGGGAGACAGTCCCCTGCAGCATAGTAACTGGCATTAATAGGGTCAGAGGAAAAGCTTCTCGAATAGGAGTTGGGATCTCTTCCCAACAGAGGCAGCAAATGAAAAGTACCTACCGTGCACAGAAACGCTTTTCTTTAGATCCCTTCAGACAAAAATTGTGGTCAAAGCCATTCACGTGGAACTCCTGCAGGTGTTTTCCAAGCTTCACAGGCTTCCTCAGGTCAAATGCTGTTCCTTGCACTGAAGCAATTTCTCCTGGTGGGAAGAAGCAGAAAAAAAGTGTGATAAATGCCTGAATAAAATATTTATACCCTAAAGACCCTACTGGTTCTACCCTCCCAGCCTTAATTTCAATTTGTAAAGGAGGTGGGAGTCAGATCTTAAGAAAAATAAATTATTAGATTTCCTTAATTGTAAGGTGTTACTGAATGCAAGATGATAAAATTCAGACCCATTCAAGTGTGGGAAAAAGTACAAAAATCAAGGAAGCACTTAATTTTCATTAAAGAATAAAGTGGATAAAAGTTGTCCTAACTGTTGAGTCAGTTACCTTGTGGACATTTCTTGCTTTAATTCTGAGATACCCCAGGGCTCACATCTAAGCATCAGCACCTGGTACTGGCTAACCAGATGCTAACAATGGCCCTGAGATTAGTGATTTTCAAACCATTCGGTGCCATTATTAGCCAAAGTGACACTGGTAACCACTCTTCCCCAGTCACTTCCCTGATCGGTCTTTATACTTGAACTGTAGGGGGAACTGTTAATAACAACACCAGAACAAATGAGTTAACCAGGACAGTCTGGGGCAAACCAGGATGTATGGTCACTCTACTATTAGCCACTTTTAGAGTCAAAGCTTTGTGTCTCTAGGAGTGATTCTTGAAGGTGTTGGCAAGCACTGCTCCCTTCCAATGTGTAAGCCAGATTCCTCAACCTCTAACAGGTCCATTTGTTCTTATCAAGGTGAGACATTCTGAAGCCTCTTTACGATGATGTGGGTGGGAGGCACCAGTCCTGGGGAGGACACTGCAGTGTGAAGACCCTCAACTTTTAAAGAGAAAAGTACAGAAGGAGATGGAAGCCCTATCTTGGTTATTACACAACAAATGATGCCCAGTCAAGAACATCCCTTCGTGGCATCACAGAACTCAAGAATGTTGGGACCAGTAGGGTTTTCAGAGCTCATCGTTTCCAAACCACTCATGTAACAGATGAGACTAAGCCCTGCAAAACTTCTGATATTGTCAAAAAAACAACCTGTGATGTTAATATACACATCTCATCAATTTATTATAAGATACTTTCATATTTTAAAATCTCTGAAATCATATCATGTCATGTTTTAACTGGCAGAGACTTTTTTTGTTTATTTCATGCTATGTAAAATAAGGGCTTCCCCAGTGGCTCAGCAGTAAAGAATCCACCCGCAATGCAGGAGACTTGGGTTTGATCCCTGGATCAGGAAGATCCCCTGGAGACAGAAATAGCAACCCACTCCAGTGTTCTTGTCTGGGGAATCCCATGGACAAGGGAGCCTGGCTACAGTGCATGGGGCTGCAAAAGAGTTGGACACAACTGAGTGACTAAATAACAACAATAATGTAAAATAATGGTGAAATTTACAATCAATGGCATTTTAGAGTTGATAAAATATGTGAAAATAGTTTACCACATCTTCTGCTCTAAACCACTAAAACCACTATGGAGAAGTCTGTGCTTCAAGGGTAGAAAAGAGGAATCAGAATTATCTTGTGAGTGAATTTTCTAGAGATCCAAGGAAAGAGTGAATTTCTCAACAGGCAATCCTCTAGACAGGGTTTGCCAAAAGACTCTAATATGGATTTTACATTCTTCTGAATATTGTGCCATTTTGCTTTACTACCTTTCATTCTTTTCCCAACTTTCAGGTCTGTTCTTTAGATGTTAGGCCAAGTCATCTCAAACAAGGTACACAAATATTTTGAATTTAGCTCCGTTAAGAAAGCTCAAGCAATGTGGGGGAACCTTCCCCCAACAGGCATGTTCCTGGAATGTGTCAAAGCTAAAGCAATGGACTAGGTGCCATTCACTCCGTCACTCTTTTGGGTGATCAACACTTATTCAACACCTACTGTATGCCAGGCACTCTGATGGGCAGAGATGCCACACAGATGAGACAGGGAACATATCTTTTTAAGCTGCTTGCAGCCTGAAGGAGGAAATGGACGTTTAAGCAGTTCATAACCATAGTGTGTAAAGCGCTCGAGCAGAGGCACAGCTGTAAGAAGGAAGACAGGCAGTGTGAATGGGTTGGCTTAGATGTGGCAGACTAGGGAGATTTCATGGATAAAAGTTTAGCAGTTGAGCTGAGACTTGAGGTGAGGTCATAGTAGGCTAAATGGGTGAAGAAGTTTGAAGAATAACTGATGTGGAGAAAAGCGGCTTAAGTACAAGGTGATTTGTGTGTTTATATCAGTAATAGCAGCAAAAGCAGTAGTAGTAATAGGAGCAGAAGGGTAGAACCTGCCTCAGAAAACGAAAGAGATTAAGCTAAATTAGATGAAATCATTTCTCTGGGCCCGGAGTTTTTCATCAGTGCAATGAATAAATTGGACTAAATCACTGACTTTCAACCCCTACCCCGTTCCTGTAGAATTTATTGTTAATGTTCAGAGGGGAGCTCAAGAAACACACACACACATAAAATAAATATACATATATAGTTGACCCTTGAA
The DNA here is from genome assembly GCF_049115385.1 of Moschus berezovskii. Taxonomy (NCBI): domain Eukaryota; kingdom Metazoa; phylum Chordata; class Mammalia; order Artiodactyla; family Moschidae; genus Moschus; species Moschus berezovskii. The sequence goes on from NC_142470.1 coordinate 87,214,471, forward strand.
AAACATGGGTTTGAAATGTGTGGTCCACTTATGTGTGGATTTTTTTCAATAATATTACAGTACCACACTGTCCTTGACTGGTCGAATACTTGGATTTGGAAGGCCAACTATCAAGTTATAGGTGGATTTTCGACTGCATGAGGGTTAGTGCCCCTAAACTCTGCATTGTTCAAAGGTCAACTGTACACAACATAAAATGCATATATATAGGGACTTCCCTGGTGGTCCAGTGGTTAAGAATCCACCTGCCAATGCAGGGCCACAACTAGAGAAAGCCTGTGCGCAGCAACGAAGACCCAGCACAACAAAAAATATGTAAATAAAAATTTACAAAGACAAATATATATAAGCTAGAGTGAAGCCAGTACAGGCTCTGAGCAGCTCAGCTAGAAAACCCTAGGAACAGACAATAGCAGAAGTGTTTGCCATCTTAGGAAATGGCAACCCACTCCAGTACTCTTGCCTAGAAAATTCCATGGTCGGAGGAGCCTGGTGTCCATGGGGTCGCAAAGAGTCGGACACGACTGAGCAACTTCACTTTCACCTTCACTTTGCCATCTTACCCTAGAAGTATGACTCAGCAGTGAGAAGCCCCTGGTCCTAGGCTCTTTCCCCAAATACAAGGAATCCTAGGTTCCTCTGCAGCAGACCAAGCAATCTGGCCAATATTTCTTGAGAGGGAAAGCGGAAAGGGATAGAGCTTTACACAATGATACAGTTTAGTCCTTTTAAAAGTTTTGTATTGTCCCAGAACTTTATAATATATTTCAGAGGTAAGTACAGACATTAGATGTTTAACATATTCCTTCAGGATGTGAGTCATTTTTCCTTTCATGTGGTCAGGTGGAGATGTTTTAGAAACTTGGTTTTGTCTGTTTTTTGAGAGACATACCATGCAAAGTGGAATTAGAATCTTAGAGGCTAAGAAAAATTAGGAATTTGTATCTTACCATTTAAAAAAATTAAATAGGTAAAAAGAGAACTTTTAGCCATTTAAAGCATTTAGTTCTGCTTCTATGAGTTCCTAAATACTAAGTAACAGGGATGTCCGGCCTTTGGGTGAAAAGAGGGTATTTTTTTTTTAACTCAGAGCTTCTGCTCAGAAATGTATTCTTCCTGATGTGTGAGGAATAGGGTCTTTGAGTTCACACAGAGCTGCAAGGGGGCCTGGGGTCCAAAGCACCTGAGAGAGATAGGAAGGCCTGGCCAAGACCATTCTAGAGTCTCGTATCCATGTTCAAGAGAATCTTTCTCTTACCAGAGTCAGCTTTAGGAAAAGTTAAGTAGTATTTTTGAAAACATCTTTTAAAAGCATTTATTTCGTTTGTCTTGGTTCTACTTTTCCAAAACAAATTCTTGAGTAGGTAATATTTACACATGTAATCAGTTTAAAAGATGACAAATGTAAAAGGTACTAAGTAATACTCTGTAGTGTAAAGAAGTTCTCTCTTTTTCATTCCCCACAGACCCAGCTTCTTTCAACAGAAGCAGCCACTGTCACTTGTTTCTCACGTACCTTCCAGAGATGCTACAAGAATACCCAAGCATCTAAGTGCATATCCACAAAACACAGCCTGTTTCCACCTGGATCTTTTCACTCGATTTATCTTGGAGGGTGCTGCTGAATGTATGCCCGTGTTTCATTAGACAACTCCACCGCACTCGTATTTTTCTCCATTTTTCTCTCATAATCCATTTAAAATTTCTTTGGGGGCTCACAATTGCAAATTTATGTATTTTCCTAGAAAATTATCCATTTCATCCATATTACTCTCACGTTTATTTGCAAAGAGTTAAGGAAAGACATAATTTATGATCCTTTCAGTTCCATCTGTCTGTGGTTATCTGCCTATGCTCATATCTAATTCTGTGGACTGAATAGGTTATCTACTGTTATATTTATTGTATTGGGTTATTTTCCCCTTCAGTGAAGTGGCCCTTGGATTTATGAGTACTACCTTTTCTGATTCTTTTCAAAATTATAATTTCTTTTATTTTTGTTAATTTTTCTTTTGTTCTCTTGGATTTATTTTTTAACTTTTTTAAATATCTTAGATGCCTAATTCATTTAATTTCACAAGTTTTAATTAACATATAAGTAGTGCTAAAATTTTCTGAGTACTACTTTAATTATATCACATGTAGGCATTTTCATTATAGATAATTATAATATTATACTATTTATTTATTATATAGTCCTATATATCGGAGAAGGCAATGGCAAGCCACTCCAGTACTCCTGCCTAGAGAATCCCATGGATGGATCCCATGGTAGGCTGCAGTCCATGGGGTCACTCGGTCGGACACGACTGAGCGACCTCACTTTCACTTTTCACTTTCACGCATTGGAGAAGGAAATGGCAACCCACTCCAGTGTTCTTGCCTGGAGAATCCCAGGGACTGGGAAGCCTGGTGGGCTGCCGTCTATGGGGTCGCACAGAGTCGGACACGACTGAAGCGATTTCGCAGCAGCAGCAGCAGCAGTCCTATATATTATGTATACATTTCCATTATACATAATTATTTTTTGGATATCCCTAGTTCTGGGGTTTGGCTTCCTTTAAAAAAAAAAATTTTTTTTACTTCCTTTTTTTTTTTTGGCCACACCATTTAGCATGTGGGACCTCAGTTACCTGCCCAGGGATCTAACCAGCGGTTCTTGAATTGGAAGTATGGAGTCTTAACTACTGGGCCACCAGTGAAGTCCCTTGACTTCTTTTTTGATCCAAGAATTATTAAGAGTTAAAACATTTCTAAGTCAATACTGGTTGCGTTGTATTTTGTGGAACTTTTAGAGGTTTTCTTCATGGTCTTAGATACAGTCATTTTGGGGTGAACTTTCATTGTGAACTGCATCCTTTATCACTTCCAAGTGTCTTCCTTCGTGTAATCGAATGCTTTCTGTCCTGAAATCAGTCTTTTCTGATATTCAGATTGAGACCCTCTGCTACTTGGGCTTTCATTTGCTTAGTTTGCTTTCGAGTGCTCGTATTTTGAACCTTTCAAACCAAGTTAATCACTTGGTTTATACATGGCATTCTGTTGGGTTTTTATGTGTGATTTAATCTGAGACTGTTTAATAGAGGCGATTAAGATGACATGGACTTTCCGGATGGCACTGGTGGTAGAGAACCTGTCTGACAATGCAGGAGACATAAGAGACTTGGACTGGATATAAGATCCCCTGGAGGAGGGCATGGCAACTCACTCCAATATTCTTGCCTGGAGAATTCCATGGACTGAGGAGCCTGGTAGGGCTACAGTCCATAGGGTCACAAAGAGCTGGACACGACTGAAGCAACTTGGCACGCATGCATTAAGATGACATATGTATATTCTAAGTGTTCTTTGTCACTGTATTTTATGGTATGTGTTTATGAATTCTAGTTGCTTTTTTTTTAAAAAAAAATCTTTTACAATATGGTCTGTGTTTGACTGATGCTAAAGCTGAAACTCCAATACTTCGGCCACCTCATGCGACGAGTTGACTCACTGGAAAAGAGTCTGATGCTAGGAGGGATTGGGGGCGGGAGGAGACAGGGACGACAGAGAATGAGATGGTTGGATGGCATCACCGACTCGATGGACATGAGTTTGAGTGAACTCCGGGAGTTGATGATGGACAGGGAGGCCTGGCGTGCTATGGTTCATGGGGTCGCAAAGAGTCGGACACAACTGAGCGACTGAACTGAACTGAATAATTTAGAAAGTTTGTAGTTTTGTTTTAGTGGTTACATCTATATACAAGAAACTTCAATATAATATACTCAATTCTCTGTTTCTTAGAATCTTCTGAATTCTTTCCTCCCCTTTGCTCCTCTGCTTCCTGAGTTGGGTTTCTGACACTTTCTAATGTAATTCTAATAATGGCACTTTTCCCCCCAGTAGATGGTGCTAGAGACACAATATAAAGAGCTTACTTGACAAACCCACACTGAGTTCAGTCAAGTCCTCTAAACCCTGAGCAATTCTGAGGGCTGAACTTGGCGGATCTCTAACGTCAAATCCTGGGTGGTAGTGACCCCACCGGGGCGTAACTACTGACCTCTGAAGTCTGGGTGACCAACCACCTCCCTCACCGGCTTTAAAAAAGACAACAGTCAGACTGGGAAAAAGCAGTTGTTTTCATGGGTTCAACAAGATTTTAATCTCACCAACACATATTTCAAGTGATCATTTATGTTTTGCTTTCTTTCCTAACTTTAAATGGTGCTCACAATATTTAGTGCTTTCTTAAAGCCATATTTGACTCAAAATCTAACCCTTTTAAGACAGTCCTAATGCAATTGCCTGCGTCAGTCAAGATTATTTACTTTTCTTGAGTTTAAACAAAAAAGAAAGTCATGGAATTTTCATGAAGGAAGCACCCCAGGGCATCTTTCATGTCTATTAACCTGATATTGTGCAATCTACAAATCAGTGTTTACTTTAGTTTTTCTCTCTGTAAAACAAAGCTGCTATTATTTGTTGTCCTACACATTACATGGAAATATTTGATAAATGATATGCTTGAACATTTTCAGGAAGATGGCATAAATAAATGGGCCAAATTTCAGGAAATATGTATACATAACATAAGCAGAGCACAGGGAGGGTAAGAATTCAAGAACAGCAGAGAAGTCCTGACTCAAAAATTAAGACAATGGGGATAATCCTAAAATGAGGTTTTTGCTAAATAAGAAGAAAAAGAGAAGGTTCCAATCGAATCTTGCCCAGCCTTATGCCCTGACACACTCCCTCATGTGCTTAGTGGTCAGGCATATGAAAACTTTAGCATTTGTCTCCCAGATTCACTATATCTTTGGACTCTTTCTTATAACTGGAATGAGCTTTCTGGCTCCCCACACCATTCTGGCAAAGTCCATTAGGGCATTTAAGTATGCTTATTCTCCAATGCTGTTTCCTCTGTGAGGGAATATATCATCCACAGCTAGAACTAACCCCCTTTTCGACTTTGTTCATCCTACTTTGAACATAATTTCCCCCAAACATTCATCACATTAAGGCATAACTCTAGGATTATATCAAGCTATATATCTATAGGGAATGTGAGCCCCTAAAGAGCAGGGGCTGTATGTGTCCTACAGATTTTTGTATTTTCTGAGCATGAAGCAGAGCCTTTACTTGCTTGAAAACCTGATGAATGAATCAAGTAAACAGACAAAAAAACAGGGGCAACTGTAAATGTAGCATCCTGTGACAAAGTCAAAATGAAAGATTTAGAAAGAACCTTAGGAGTTACCTCATCTAGTCCCCTCACTTTGCAGATGAGGTTGGGACCCAGACAGCTAAAGGGACTTGCCCAAGGTGACACATCGCCATTGTGTCAGAGTCTCCAGGCGCCTACTCAGGCACTTTTCACCTCCCCTTGGATGGGTGGACTTGGCTGCAGCCCCTCCCACCCTTAACCCCCAAATACTCTTGATTTTTCTAAGAATTTGGAAAATGAATGTGTATCTTTTAATTTGTGTTTATCTGCATATGTGAGTTCCTGCTCTGGTGCTAAGAATAGAAGGAGTTGTCAAAATAGCTCTCTCAGCAAAGCTGAGTGTACAGAAAATGAAGCGGAAATGAAAAGGGTGCCTTCAGAGAGGATGTCACATCACCAGACTTCGGTTTTGAAGCCACCAGAAAGCTATGGTGTCAGCAGAGAGAAGCTGTTTTCTTTTTCTTTGGGCCACACTCCAAAGGCATGTGGGATCTTAGTGTCCCAACCAGGGATTGAACCTGCGTCCCCTGCATTTGAAGCGTGAAATCTTAACCACTGGACCACCAGGAAAGTCCCCAAGAAGCGGTTTTCCGAAGAGGATTTCTTACTACCCTGAATAAGGTTGGGTGTGTGCTAAGGTCTGAGCAGCAATGCCTGCCACATGCTGGGCTCTGACCCAAAGATATGGCATTATAGCTCTGGGATGGGGGAGTGGCCTGAGGCAGTACTTCTGTTTCCCCATTTCAGGGAAAGTCTGATTGCAAGCCCAACTAAGGACCCACTTGAGGTTGCTGTCATGAATTCTGAGTGAGACAGTAGCTTTATGGCGGCAACTGTAGAGAATATGGAGGGGTAGGACTAGTCAGGGTTGGGCTTTGTTAGGAGAACACAAAGAACACAAACAGAGGGCAAGGGCACAGAGAGCATATGAAAAGGGGTGATCCTAATAATGGACTTTTGATCTTAGTTGGGAAGGAGGTGAGGAATGGTGAAAGGGTGGTAGGATCAAGTGACTACAGGTTCTTGTGGCAGTGAAGAATTATTGAAGCTGAAACAGACATCTTAAATTACGATAATAGAAGGCAGCAGCAATAAGAGGCAGTGACAAAGTCAGGGGTATGACCCACAGACCACAGGAGTGAGTAGCTGCAAAGCTTGGAGGACAAGATCGTTGCAAGAGGATGTCAAGAAGCTGAAAGGTCAAGGTATCATTAATACGTATAATAAAATAATTAAGGATTATGACAAGAGTGTTGTTGGAGTGACAGTGAGCCGGGAATGAGGTCAAGTCTATAGAGTAGCTCAACAAAGAGAGCTCGTGGGGGTGTCACTGTAGCAGCGACAGCTGCCTCATTCTCGCAAGAAGATAGTGTGGACCTGAGCAATGCAAACAGAACGCTCTAACATTCCAGATCTCTGTCACAAGGCCTTAAACCTTCCTCTGTCTGCAGTCCTGACAGAGTTATAACTACCTGCTCTCTGGAAGTAAAGGGAAAACTCACCCTCCATGAAACTCCTCTGTCTTGATTCATATCTCTTCTCTCAAATGAGGGATTCTTATAGGAACTTGGCCTTTTCCCCATGACTGCTTGTGACATACTGTATTTTTCAAAGATGGCCACTCCAGGATAGATCCATCCCACAGGCTCTACTTACAATGTGGTGTTGACACTCCTTCACTCAGAGGTGGAGTCTTGTGTCCTCCCGTAAGCCTGGATGGACCTTAGTAACTGCCTTGGCCAACAGAATGTGGCACAAGTGATGCTATGTGATTTCTGAGGCCGGGTTATAAACACAAAGTGACTTTGGCTTGGTCCTCTCTGCCTCGGGACATCTGCTCTTGAGCCTGGCTGCCAAGTTTTAGGGAAACTCAAGTTGCATTGAGAAGCCATGTCAAAAGGGGTATTTTGGCTGACAGCCTCCAACCAACAGTCAGCATCAACTGCCAGACAGGCAAATGAATGAGCCTTCTGAAGATTCCCATCCTGGCTCTCTCATCTTCCAACAGAGGTCCTAGACGTCAATATGCAGAGACAAGATACGCCCTGTCTAAATTCCTGACCACAGTGAGAGATAGTAAAGTGTTACATAGCAATAGATAACTAGTATACTGCCTCGGGATGTTTTCACCTCTTGGCACTTGACAAATCCTGACAGGAGGTGAATTTACCCCTCCCTGCTATTTTTACATAGTCAGAAGTCCCTTTAGGTGATTCTGCCTTAAGACCACTAACCCTTGCAATTACTTGTGGATAGGGAAGAAACAAATATAAGTTTGTTAGCTCACCCTTTCTTGAGTATCTTTTATGTACCAGGCATTAATCTGACCTCAGGAGGTCTTCCCTGGTGGTCCAGTGGTTAAGAATCTACCTTGTAATGTATGGGTTCGATCCCTGGTCAGGGAACAAAGATCCCAGATGCTGCAGAGCAACTAGGCCTGCACACTGAAACCACTGAGCCCACATGCCACTGCTAGAGAGTCTGAGAGTCACAAGAGAAGATCTTGCATGACCCAGTGAAGATCTCGAGTGCTTCAACTAAGACCCAAGGCAGCCAAATTAATGAATTAATTAAAACTAAAACAAAACCACAACTGATCTCATGGGACTTAGCATCTGATGAAAGAGACAGACAAAGAAATAAAACCTTACAGGAGAGTATGACAGATGCAGTGAGTATGGTGTTCAGAGGACCCTGACGGAGCAGGAAGCAGCATCACCTAGTGCAGACAGCGAGGTCAGGAAAGGTTTCCCAAAGGTGCGTCATGAGGCTAATCTTGAAAGGTAGTCAGAATCGGCTAACCTGACACAGGCGCAGGACTACCGTCACCTGTGAACGACAAGAGTGGTCACGTGAGTGTCACTCTGGCAACTACAGCTCCTCATTCTTGCAAGAAGATGATGTATATCTCATCACTGAAAACAAGATTCTCTAACATTCCAGGTCTCTGTCACAAGGCATTAAATCTGTCACAGGAATGGACTCTTGTTGTCCATATTTGGGGTGAAGGCAAGATAGTTATGTTACACATATCCTATGGGCTCCTAGCTCTGACAATTTTGGGGGCAAAAGACTTAAGAAACAGAGCAGAAGGTAAATTAGTCCTCATGAACTCCTGACTAAACACTGACGACTGAAATGATGTTCTGTGTAACATCTGGACATGAACACTCTTCTCAGTAACTCACTGAGAAAATTCACCTGGGGTGAATTTTAATTCAGTGCTTTTAATTTCCCATCATCTGAAATAACTCTTTTTGCTACCTGGTGGCCCCAGTGCCTGACTCTGAGAAGATAAACAGATGGTCACTGCAGGAGTCACTGGGGCTTCATGTTTATTCATTTTTTAGCCCTCTCCGTTTTGGCAAGTCCCCTTTCTAGCTTATCTCACATAACCCAGTGACATAAGTGCAGAATGAAAACCAGAATCCCTCCAGACAGTCCCAGCACAAGTAACTCCTGTTTATAATAACAACTAAAAATCATTTTGAGAAAACAGAAAAGAAAATCTGGCATAGACATTCTAGAAAAATTTTTGGGGGGAGGGTAGGTGGGAAGAAATTTACTCTAATCATTTTTTCTCCTTTGAAAAATAAATAGTAAAAGAAAAATTAAGTATGTTATTCAAAAATTATGTTCTATGATTTGTCCTATACATTGACTTATGAATCTAGGTAAGATGTCTTAGGATTTAGACAGACTTACCAACTGACCTTCATAAATTTCTTTGCCTCTGTAAAATTCAATTTCCCACTTATAAAATGGAGCTAATAGTGTTATCTACCAAATACAGATACTGTGATTTTTTTGTTCTTTTTTTGTTTGTTTTTGTCTGAACCATGCAGATTGCAGGATCTTAGTTCCCCAGTCAGGGATCAAACCCATAGCCTCAGCAGTGAAAGCACAGAGTCCTAACCACTGGCCTGGCAGGGAATTCCCCAGGAACTGTGATGTTTAAGTGAGAGAATGCTATGAAGGGGGTTGTGTCTCTTGGCCAGCACCTGGCATGTAGCTGGTGCTCTCTGTCTGTCACACATACACACACACTCCAGAAATAGAGAGAACAGAACAATTATTCATTATGGTCTTTAAAACAATGGTTTTTTAAAGTGTCTCTGAATCATGGGCTCCTTTGAGAATATTCTAAAAGTTATGGGCTCTCTCTGCAAGAAAATGCACACACACACACACACACACACAATGTTCCTAGAACCTCCAAAGTTCAGTGATACATGCCTGATTAAGAATCTCTGATCTATATAGCCTGGTGAGTATTTTCTGCCTATCCCACTACTTGTCACAAAACAAGCTGCCTTCTGACACTAAATGCACCTTTGGAATGTTGCAGTCCCATAACCTGAGGTGTTCAGTCAAAAAACGCAGACTGAGTGTCTCCTGGCAGATTCCTCCTGTAGCAATGTCGTAAAGGCCTTGCGCAATACACCAGGGCCTCCTTCCAGACTGTTTATGACTCCTCCATATTCTTGCAGCATGGACAACTAATACGTGAAAGGACACAGAAGCTAGTCTTAATCTGAGCGAGTCAACAGCCCAAAGAAACTTCAGGAAAATAATGTATCTGAGAAAGTGGAAACTGCCCCCATGACAGCTGATTAAGCAAATTGTCTTCCTGGTCACAGGATATATCAGAAGTCATCATCACCAATTACTATTACCGGTTTCAGGAGCATCCTGTTCACTTGTTGGGAAAACTCAACAGATGTCAGAATGGATTTTAGAGTCAGAAAGGCCTGGATTTAAGTCCTGGATTTCTTTGCTATAAAAATGGTGGAGTAGTAATACAGTTGCTATTAGGGACCGTAGCCAAGGGCAATAACAGCATAGACTTTGGATTTAGGGAAACTTGGCTAGAAATGTTGACTCCACCAATGACTTACCTATTTAACTTTGTGCAGGTTACCTGACCCCTCCAAATGCCCATTTTTTCCAAATGAGGCTTAATTGAAGCATAATGCCTATTTCAAAGGGCAATTCAATGAGCTAAGGCATGTACACATGCTTAGCTCAGTATCTGGTACATATTAAACACTCAGTAAATGGTGACAATGATGATAATGGTGGTGGTCATGCTGCTGCTGCTGCTGCTAAGTCACGTCAGTCGTGTCCGACTCTGTGTGACCCCATAGAGAGCAGCCCACCAGGCTCCCCCGTCCCTGGGATTCTCCAGGCAAGAATACTGGAGTGGGTTGCAATTTCCTTCTCCAATGCATGAAAGTGAAAAGTGAAAGTGAAGTCGCTCAGTTGTGTCTGACTCTTCGTGACTCCATGGACTGCAGCCTACCAGGCTCCTCCGTCCATGGGATTTTCCAGGCAAGAGTACTAGAGTGGGGTGCCATTGCCTTCTCTGGATGGTGGTCATAATAATAAGCTGTTAACTAAATTCCAGGAACTGTTCTATGCACTTTACATGTATTACCTCATTAAATCTTCACAACCAATGAGGTAGGTCCAGTTATTACCTCCACTTTACACATAAGGCCCGCAGAGGTAAAATACGTTGTTCATCATCACAGAGCTGGTGAGAATTGAAACCTAAGCAGCCAAGGTTTGAGTCTGTGTTAACTACTGTGTTTTTCTGATCGTGATGAGTCAAAATCAGCCCTTTTAAACAGCCATTCATGGTTGTACCAAGAACTCAATTCACTAAGGCCAGTGAATTGAGTCCATTTCTCTGGCTGGGGCTCCCTTGCTTTCCCCATAAGTTTCATGGCCCCATGGTGGGGGACCTACTGCCCAGGAGCAGGTGCATTTCCAGGATCAGAGGATATTGATCCAGGAGGGTTTGAGAAGGTGGTCTTGAAAGGAAGGTCAAGATCACCTTCCCAAACCCTCCTGCATCCACTGGACTCCGGCCCTGAACTGCTCTGGCGTGAGAGGGACAGCCCTTCTACCTGACCACACAGAGATACAGTGTTTGTGGTTTGCCTGAGGATTTCAAAAGGTGAACACACTGGGGCAGAAGAATTTTCCCGCATGCTTGTTTTGCTGCTTCAGAGGCTCCAACTACAAAGGAGGACCAGGAAGCCCAGGCTCACAGGAAAACTCCTGGCCTTCTGCTCTCCCCCAGGAGCCACAAGGCTTCCACAGTCATGGTTCATAGGAAGCCAACAAGAGCAGCAGGGACAGGTGGGCTGATGTCCTTACACCATGGAAAACATAGTCACTGAACACAGGGAGCCAAATTATGTTAACAGCCTGGGTCAGAGAACAGACCTGTGAAGGAGAGGGGAGAAACCAGTCCAGTCTTTCTGGTCAGGTGACCCAGTGGCTGTGACAAGAAACAGCTTCATGTGGGGGATTTAGCCCCTCTGATCTCCATCAGTGCTTCGTCTTCTCACAAATCACCCCACACAAACATACCATCTAAGTTTCAAGGCACACGCCTCTCTCCCTCATCCTGAATCTACTGCCCCAAGCTCCTCTGGCACAGAAATGCTGATTCCATTATAGCTGCTCAGCCACCTCTGGCTTAGTTTGAACACAGAAGTTCTGTGTTTGTACTCGTGGAGTTGGAGGCAGGCAGCCTTGAAACACAGGGCCAGCCGCTCCGGTCTCACTGCCTGCAAGAGGTGGTCATCATCCTCTCTGCAACAGTGTGTTCTACATACCCGGAGTTCTATTTTGTCTTTGCACCTGTCCCTGCGCACAAGGATAACCTCACATGCTGCAAATCTGGGAGCAGCTCTCTGTCCTGGGAAGAATTCTGGAATGGAGACATGAAAGAGGAAGCACGCTCCCCAGGAACCAAACGCAGTTGCATTCAATTATAAACCACTGGCTTCTGAGATTGGGTCACATGGCCTGTGGCTCAGGGAGCTTGGAGGGATGAAGCATCCGGGCTTTAGTGAGCAGAGTCTGCAAGGAGTCATCAAACGGCCTCTGATCTGTGGCTACTCTAGATGAAGATACAGGAGGTATTTTTCTCAAACGATGACAGAGAGCATGAAGCTGGAAGGCAGATATGCTTGAGATAACAGAACCAGGAATCCAAAAGAAAGTATAAAGTGGGGGGTAAAGCACTGATTACAAGATGAAATTTATGGACAACAAGAACAGATAGAGTCCTGCATGTGTCTGAAAAATAAAAACCCAAACCAAACGATACCACCTAGGTTTAGATTAGAACTCTTAATCCTAGGTACAAAACAATCTGAAGTTCTATTTCCTCACTAGTGAAACTGGGACACTGTAACCCCTCCCTCATGAAGCTGTCATGAGGATTAAGAACAGTTAATACAGGGAAAGTGCTCAGCACAGTGATGTGATGATGGTTGTGATGGTGACAGGTTAACATGTAGATGGTTCTTTGTACAGTGCTTCATACCCAGGCAGTACAGTTCCAGAGCAGGTGGTTCTTAACCATCATATTATACTAACTCTCATAAAGGTTAAGTCTAGTTAGTACAATTATTACCGACTAAGGGAGAGATGTGGGCTTCCCTGGTGGCTCAGCAGTAAATCTGCTTGTGATGCAGCAGACATGGGTTTGATCCCTGGGTCGGGAAGATCCCCTGGAGAAGTAAACAGCAATCCACTCCAGTATTCTTGCCTGGGGAATCCCGTGGACAGAGGAGCCTGGTGGGCTACAGTCCATGGGGTTGCAAAGAGTCAGACACGACTTAGCGACTGAACCACCAACCAAGTTGAGATGTAGCTAAGCCACAGTAGGTGTGAAAATGACTTTAAGGATGTGGTTGGCAGTCAGTTCAATGGAAGTTACGTAAAGACTGTAATGAGGTGTTGACAGTTCTTGTTACTGTTTGCAGCAGAGGCATCACAGGATGACCTGAGGATGTTCCACCTCAAGAAGAAATGACTTTGAGGTGACAGGACAGCTGCCTGCTAAAGAGCCTGTTCTTTAGGGACCCAAGGCCCAGAACTAAGCCAGGTGGGGGTCAGCTCTAGGTAGACAGATTTCAGCTCAATATCAGGAAGGCCTTTCTGACATGCTGGCCCAGGATGGGTAGTGAGCATCCTGTCCAGTGTCAGCAAAGCCTATATATAGTTCTGAGATTCAAATACTCGACAGGTGAGTGGTGGTTGGAGAAGATAAGGGTCCGTCCAGCTGGGACATTCCAGGGCTATAGGTACAATGGCCCAGGTGACAAACACAATGCAGAAAGTTGTTCCCTTCGGGGGCACCCTGTGATATCTGGTTAACTCTTTCCTCTTTTTCAAATAAAAATCTCAGCTTGTCTTACCTAAGGAAGCCATTGACTGAGAGCAGTTCTTTCCAGAATGAGCTACAAAGAAAAGATTTTTGTAAGAGAGGCCCAGGTCTTCCCTGATGGTCCAGTGGTTGAGAATTCACCTTGCAATGCAGGATCCCTGGTCCAGGAAGACTGCACATGCTGCAGGGCAACAAAGCCCACACACCACAACTACTGAAGCCTGGGTGCTCTAGAGCCCATGCCCCACAACAGAAGAAGGCACTGCGCATTGCAACTAGAGAGTAGCCCCTGCTCAGTTAGAGAGAGCCTGCGGGCAGCAATGAAGACCCAAAGCAGTCAAATATAAATTTTTTTTTAAAAAAAGCATTGATGTGTGAAGTGCTGGAGCAGAGTGGGGTATAGAAGGGGTAGCAGGAGGACTCAGGGATTGTTGAGGAGAGGAGTCAATGGGCAGAAATAGGTGCCCAAAGTGGGAAAAGCAACAAAAGTTACAGGAGGTTACACAGAGTGGTGCAGAGCCTTTTCAACAGCTGCTCAAAGCACGGACCAGGGACCATCAGCGCAGGCATCACCTGGTGCTTGCTGGAAGCAGGCTTCACCCAACACCAAGTCAGAGCCATCGACAAGTCCACCAGATGACTCGTGTGCACTTTAAAGGTGAAAGGCAGTGATGTGGAAACCATCGAAGAGAGACCCGGGCTCACGTGTGCTGTGCTTTTGTCTCCAAAAGAAAAAGAAAAAAAGGTGGGGCCGAGGAAGACCTGGAGTCTGGTCTCCATGGGGATGGCCCAGCTGTGCCTTCCAGCCCAAGCTGCTCCAGTGATGTCTGCGTCTTCAGTCGGGTTCAGAACAGTCAGTCAAATCTGCATAAGGAAGCCAGCGGTAATGGGTCCTGTGGGCACAGCTACTCATCTGACACCTAATTAAGCCATCTTGACAAATCATCTCTAGAATGCCCGTTATTATTTTAGGAAATGACATAAAGAGAATGATAATTAAAAGTAACAGCCTCGGTGTGAATTCGGACTTCATTCCAGTGGTTGGCAAGTTAACCACCTTGGGATTTTTTTTTTAAGGTAACATTTCTATAAATTTTCATAGATCATACAACCTCAAAGCTTGTCTCTGCTGCAGGTTTTTTTCTCTTTCCTTTGCCATTGCTTTGAGTTTGCAGCTTTATTCTACTGCTTTTTTTTTTCTTTTTTCCCCACTGAGAACTTTTTGATCTTGACTAACAGTGGGGGAGGGCACTGCTTCTGGAGATTCCATGCCATCTGCAGCAGAAAATGCCGAACACCGTCACACGATGTTTTTCAGGTGAGAAGGCAGTTTTACGCTTCACAGACGGGCCCATGCGAGGCCTGTCCATGCAGAGGACTTTTCCACCCCAGACTTTCATCCGGATGGTATCCGGGGATTTGTGCTGAAGTTCACCCACTGCCTTCCTGCTGGACCCTCTCTCCTCCTGAGCACTGCCATGTTCCCCTGGTCTTCAAGGTGTCCGTCAGGGCGCTCACATCCTTTGTCACCTGCCCGGGCCCACTGTCTATGACCTGAGCCACTTGGTCAGTAACACCCTTGCCATCCAGCGTTACGCCCTGTCCCCTCCTCCTGCTCCTCCCTCCTGGCAAAATGCAACGAGGGGTCATCCCACCATCCACCTTCTCTGCTTCTGACTCCAGCTACTGAGAAAAATGGAGACAACCCCCAGAACCAACTGCGGCCACCACAGTTTCACAGTCTCTGCCCTCTCCTGGATTCTCAGCAGCACTTGCAAACATTTCACTCCTCTCCAGTCAGCTCTGCTCCTCTCCCACCAAAACCCTCCTCTTCCTTGATCCTGCATTTCCATCTTAGGGAGGCACCCTCTTCCCTCTTTTCAAGTTGTCTGAACGCAGATTCCACACCAGGGGCTTCCTGAGCTCACTTAGGCAGCTTTTGCACGTTCAGATTCCCTGGCTCTACATTCGAACAAATGAATGAGAATCTCTAGGGCAGTCCCGAGATGCCGTATCTAGACATTGCCTTAGCTGGGAACCACTCGTTGGCCTACATTCCCTGACCTCTCGCCTCATTTCCAGTTACTCACCAGCTGTCAGTCTGGCTTCTCTCCTCACACTCTGGGAAAAGGGCAGCAGTGACAGCCGCGACGGCCCAGGCATGCTGCCCAGGTTTCCCAGGACCTCTCTGGGAAGTGATGTGGCTGGTCACTCCAAGACTGCTGGATTCCTTTTCTCCTGTTTTCGCCTTCTTCCCCTGACCATCCTCCGCAGTGCCATTAGTGTGAGTCTTTCTTGCACTTTAAATAAATTTGGTGGTGGCCTCTGGCTCCCCTGGGTGCAGCCCTCAGACCCAACTCAGTCTAGGGTTCCTCCCTGGGCAATCCATATGGCTTAATCTATAAAACACATGCTGGAATTGCACTCCTGCTCTCATTTCTCTCCTAACGTATCCATTCGTCCAACTCCTTGCTGGACATCCCCACCTGGTTGCCCCCCAGGCATCTTAACCTCGAATATCCTGAAACCAAACCCACAGTTCCCCCAGCCGCTCCCCTCGTTCATTCCAGCCCTGTGCCAGCTCCTCCTTCCCTATCCTGTGCTACTTAATATCTCTTAATATCTCCATTTCTGTTGCCCGGGAGCTGCCCTAGAAACCCAGATGCCATCCTATAGCCTTCCTGCTGCCTCATTTCCTACATGTCATTCAGGCTTCCTAACTTTTACTTCTTAAATATTGTAAGACTACACTTCTTCCATCTGACTTCTTGTTCCGGTCACCCTTATTTCTTGCTTGGTCTACTGAAATAGACTCTTCATCAGACTCCGTCTCTAGTCAAGCCCCACCCCCGACAGTGGCTGGGGTGATATTCGTAAAATGCCTGTCTTGCTAGGTCCATCCCCTGACTTAAATGTGTAAAGTCTTCCAGGATTGACAGATAAAATCCGAGCTCCTTAGGATGGCACAGAATGCCCATGGTGACTATATTCAACTACCAGGCTGGGAGCAGGGGGAGGCAATCAAGGACCCAGGGTTCAAAACTTAAGGAGACACTCACTCTCAGGTGCTGACCCTGCACCTTCATGGCCCTGAGAATGAGTGCTGCCTTACATTTTCCACCATAAAATTGCCTCACCCTAGCCTCCACCCTGCGCAACTGTCTCTGTAGCTTTTGACTTAACAGTCCACCCTCAACTCCCACATTGTGTGCTTAGTACTCTTACTCTCCTTGTTGCTAGACCCTCACAGACACACTTCTCAAAGCTCAGAATGACATCAAGAATGCCTCTTTCAATCCTACCTTGCTGGTCCCTTAGTTCCATGGGCATCACCGCTACCAGTGCCCTGACTACATCAGAGTCTCGGCTCCCTGTGAGTTTCTCAAGAGCACAGCTAGTGTTTCTCTGGCTAGTATCCCAGGCAGCACGTAGCAATCAACAGGTGTTCTACCAATGTTAGCTGAACCGAATACAAGTCTGCTCTGAGAACTCGCTTGAGTTAGCCTCAGACCCACAGCTACCTCTCAACCCCCTCAGAATGACCTCTAAGGACTGCTATGCGCCAGGTATAAATGAGAGCCAGGCCTCAGTCCAGACCTCCGAGGGCAGAGGGGTGGCTGTTAAATCACCAGCTTTCAAAGGGTGGTAGTCTGAGTTGTAGCAAACGACTCCCCTTCTGACAAATTAACTTGATGTCAGCCTGAACTTCCCAGAGGAGTTATACAATGTCTGGCCAAGCGCTATTTCTGAGCTTTCTTCCTGCCAAATTTTCACCACGCTGGCTCATGCTTGCCAATCTTATAGTAGTGATATTTTCTAGCAGGGAACACGAGTAGCTTTGGGAGTTATTCCGGATCTCATAAAGTTGTTCCCAGGACCATTTTATACAGTGGGATTCAGTAATGCATCCCCTTGGGGGTACTGTTGCTGCCAGGAGAGGTCCTTGGAGTTCCTGTTGTTGAACTTCCTTGAGTACCATCTAGGAGGGATCTGTCATAGACAAAACAGCTCTAGGGTAA
Organism: Moschus berezovskii; assembly: GCF_049115385.1. Lineage (NCBI taxonomy): Eukaryota > Metazoa > Chordata > Mammalia > Artiodactyla > Moschidae > Moschus > Moschus berezovskii. The sequence goes on from NC_142470.1 coordinate 87,231,890, forward strand.
ATAACAATCCATAAGACCCGATACACCAGTGTTACTCCTTTAGTGTCATTCAAGTTCTTTCTTAACTGTAGCCTTATTTAGGGGCTTCCCTGGTGACCCTGACAGTAAAGTGTCTGCCTGAAATGCAGGAGACCCGGGTTCGATCCCTGGGTTGGGAAGATACCCTGGAGAAAGAAATGGCAACCCCTTCCAGTACGCTTGCCTGGAAAATTCCATGGACAGAGGAGCCTGGTAGGCTACAGTCCACGGGGTCTCAAAGAATTGAACACGACTGAGTGATGTCACTTTTACTTTATTTCTTTGGGGATGCGACCTGTGCTATGTCCATGGCTGAATGTTCTCCATACAGCCTGGGTATACCTAATTTGCTCAGCCTGTTACCTTCCCCAGGGCTGTATTATACCTGGCACCTAGTACATGATATCATCTGGTGACAGGGCATGGGAGGAAAACTTGGGGGCCAGACTTGGACCTGGAGGGGCTAGTCTCCAGAATTGCATAGCTGAGGGTAACAAACAGAACGCCATGCTCTGGTTTTCTGCTTACAGGGAGGCCCAAGAATACTGAAGTGGGTAGTCTATCCTTTCTCCAGGCGATCTTCCTGACCCAGGGATCGAACCCAGGTCTACCACATTGTGGGTAGATTCTTTACCATCTGAGCCATAGGGATGGGGAAAGGAAGAGTAGTTGATAGCATGTGCAGGGTGCCTACTTCTTGGTTTCACTTTTTTGTTTAGCATAGATAATTTTTCTAGCTTCAAGCCAGAGAAACCCAGCCTGAAACTCCCTTCTAGCTCCCTACTTTGGATCTATAACTACTAAATCCTGACAGAACATCTGAGGGAGACGTAGGCTTAATGGAGAGGAAGATAAGGGAGGCTGGGCACATAAGCTCTGAAACAGATGATGTCATTACAAAACCCCCAGAGCAACAAAGAATCCACTGTTTCCAGGAAGTAGGGGAAATATTTCTAAGGAGGAAGTGTGGGGCTTGAAGAGAGTGGGGGTCTGTGCAGCAAGGAAGGGTTACCCGGCGGTCCCTGAGGTTGGGAGGGAGGTATTGAAACAGGGTGAGGCGGGAGTGAGGCACAGCGGGGATGCATCGGGGAAGCAGCCGGTGTCCGGCCTGGGAGCCGTGCAAAACTTTTTTGTAAACTGGAAAGTATTATAAAGTAAGATTTGCATTTTGGCTAGATAACTTTAGTAACTAGATGGAGGACAAATCTAGAGAGATTTTTCACCCCCTGGTTAGAGAACTGTTGTCCGCATTCAATTTGTTCTTTCACTGATCCCAGTTTATGAAGTTTGTAATATAAGCCGGGCACTGATCTAGAGAAGAAAAGATAGCCTACACCAGGACTCAGTAATACACACTGAGGAGACGGATTCAAGAAATACTTTGTTGTTAAAAATCATCAAGACCTTGGAACTTCCCTGGCGGGCCAATGCAGGGGAAACGGGTTCGACCCCTGGTCCAGGAAGATCCCATATGCAGCAAGGCAACTAAGCCCATGTCCTACAAATACTGAGCCCATGAGCCACAACTACTGAAGCCCTCATGCCCTAGAGCTCATGGTCCACAACAAGAGAAGCCACTGTAACGAGAAGCCTGTGCACTGCAACGAGGGAGTAGCCCCCCTCTTGGCAACTGGAGAAAGCCTGTGTGGAGCAATGAAGACTCAGCTCAGCCATAAATGAATACAATTTTCAAAAAATCATCAGGATCTAGTGACTAACAATATGGGGATAGGTGGGAGGAGAGACTGAAGAGGAAGCATACTGATGGATGGTTGGAATTAATACCATGTCCAGAGGATTTTCAGAGTATATTCTGTATGATACCATAATGATGTATACACGTCTTTCTACATTTGTCCAAACCCACTGAATACACCACACGAAGAGTGAACCCTAGGGAATTCCCTGGTGGTTCAGTGGTTAGGACTCTGCTTCCACTGCAGGAACTAAGATCCTGCAAGATGCATGGCACAGCCAAAAAAAAAAGTGAACCCTAATGTCAACTGTGAATGTTGGGTGATAAAGATGTGTCAGTGTAGGTTTACCAATTATAATAAATGCACCATCCTGGTGGAGGATGTTGATAACGGGGAGGCTATGCATATGTAGGGCTTCTCTGGTGGCTCAGTGGTAAAGAATCCACCTGCCAATGCAGGAGACACAGGTTTGATCCCTGGGTCAGGAAGACTCCCTGGAGAAGGAAATGGCAACCCACTCCAGTATTCTTGCCTGGAAAATCCCATGGACAGGGGAACCTGGCAGATTACAGTCCATGGGGGTCACAAGAGAGTTGGACATAGTTCAGTTGCTCAGTCGTGTCTGACTCTTTGTGACCCCAAGGACTGCAGCATGCCAGCCTTCCCTGTCCATCACCAACTCCCAGAGGTTGCTCAAACTCATGTCTATCAAGTCAGTGATGCCATCCAACCACCTCATCCTCTGTCGTCCCCTTCTCCTCCTGCCTTCAATCTTTCCCAGCATTAGGGTCTTTTCCAAGGAGTCAGTTCTTCACATCAGGTGGCCAAAGTATTGGAGTTTCAGTTTCAGCATCAATCCTTCCAATGAATATTCAGGACTGAATAAGTTGGACACAACTTAGCAACTAAACAACAGCAACATGCATATGTGGGAGTAGAGGGTATGGAAAATATCTGTACTTTCTGTTCAATTTTGCTGTGAATATAAAACTTCTCTAAAAAAGATTAAGCCTTATTAAAAAAAAATCAGTAGGACCTGATGATGATATTGAGTGGGGTGGGGAGGTGGGATGAAAAGGTAAGAGGAAAACTATTGATGAAGGGTTGAAACTAATACTATACCCATTACTTTAGAATTATATACAGTCCAAAGGAGTTTTCTGTAAGAAGCTCTGCAAAGATCAAAACAGTCTTCATTTGCACTATCTTTGAACCAGGAGACTACTTTGGAATTTGTTATTTCTCCAGGTCAGAGACTTAGACCTGTCCTAGGGAAGTAATTATAAAATCAACTGAATTGTAGGTTGAACCCAGAGAGGCTGAAATAAAATACAAACGTCTTGCTGATCTTCTCTCCACAGCCTTGTGGTAAGCCTTTCCTACCAGTTCTAATTTTGTCAAAATGGGGTTGCTTTCATGTAATTTTAGAAGGAGCTTTCAAAAATGGAGAGCAGTAAGAACCGCAAATGAACACAGATGGGCTGGGGGACAGGGTGGATTTCATTTTATAAAAATGAAAAGTATCTCATCTCAAGGAAGAGAATAAGATGAGACTTTACGAATGTTACTTTAAGAGGCAAATCAAATCATTCGCTTTGTTAACTTAATTCCTTATCTACAACTACGAGTAAAGAATAGCAAAATTAGAAGAAGAAAAAAAAAAGACTGTGTGCTCTAAATGCCTATAAAGACACATGCTTAGTTCTGCACTGTGTTGTATGCATCAAAGTCTTGCTGGGCAGGTGGCCCAGATCGCCTCCAAGTCTCACAGTTCTGTAAGGCAAAAGGATGAAATATAATATTTACAACCCCAGGAATGAATTAATCCCTGGAGAAAAGAAGGACTGAATTTTCTCACTTGCTCACATTCAGTTGGCTCAGAACCTAAGCAGGGCACCAAGGAACCGGTTTCCTCCTGTTGCCACAGGGCAGGACACCAGATTCAAGCCTTGAAGCTAAATATCTGACCTGTCAGTGCTGGGTCTCTGTGGACTTCCATCTGTTCTTCCTGGTAAATAGCTTCTAGGAGTTTCACCTCTGGGAAACTGCAGGGACAGCCCTGACAACAATATCAAAAACATTCTCAAGAATAGCTGAAGATGCCTCAGGTAACAGAATATGTGCCCATCCTAAGCAGTAGCAAATGCTATATGGGCTGCACATTATTTTTTTTTTAATGGAGAAAAATAGCTGCTCAGAAGAAGCTAAGCTCCACTAACTGCTGACATGCAAACCCAGCTTTGACAGCTGAGCTGCAGCTTTGCTCCTGGTCTTCAGGTGAAATGAGCTCTCAGCCTTGCAGAGACCTATCGGTGCAGGAGAGAGGTGCCTGTGAGCAAGGCCCAGGCCTCACACTTGCTGGGGCATTTCTGGTGGGCTTTGAGGAAAAGGACAGCCTTCTAGCAGAGTAGAGAAAGGGGAAGAATGAAGAGGTCACATAGTGTAGGCTTTTGTCTTACATGCTTTATTGACAGAAAGGGCTGAAGACATTTTATATGTCCTCTCAAAACTGTCAACAGGAAGAAAGGCAGGAGTAAAACAGGTGCCCAAGGCTGCTGGAGGGCCTTGCACCCTGCCTGTAGTAGAGGTCTAAAGGCAACTATAGGACTTCCCTGGTGATCCAATGGTTAAGAATCCGCCTGCCAATGCAAGGGACACGGGTTTGACCCCTGGTCTAGGAAGATGCCGTGGGGCAACTAGGCCTGGGCGTCACAACTACCGAAGCTCTCATGCCCTAGAGCTCTTGCTCTGCAACAAGAGAAGCCATTGCAATGAGAAGCACACACTCTGCAGCTAGAATAAAGCCCTCATGCAGCAATGAAAACCCAGTGGAGCCAAAAATAAAATTAGAAAAAAAAAAATAAACATGGCTATAAGTTTAAGATGAGGGGATTTCATCATATTATGCTTGCTCTGGTTCCCTGAAATTCTCTGTCAGGGTATTCCTTTCCTTTCTCTGTAATAACACCCAATCAATAAGACTGAGAAAAACAAAATGGAGGACAGGACTTTACTTCTACCCCAAACACATATGGGGGGAAGGTTCCTTTTTACTGAGTACCTCAGCCATAGTATTACAACTACTGAACAGTAAGAGGTGTTACTTTCTCATACAATGGGTTTTCCCATTACCTGAAAAGTTACTTACTGAGGGTCTATAACCAAGGTAAAACACCCCCAAAGTTTAGATCTGCATCAGCATTTCCCTTAAGAGCTCAGGTTACAGCTTCCATGAAGGAGCTGAAAAACAAATATAAATTAACAGCCACAAAAGACGGAGATTTGGCCTCTGTCTTTGTCTCTCTCTCTTTCTTCTTTGTAAATATTTTGAACAAACTTGTCATCTGTTTTCTTTGCAGAAAAGCAAAAAAAAAAAAAAGAGAAAAGGGAGAAATGGGAAGGAAAATGGTGAGAGAAGCGGGGAGGCCACCTGTATAAAAGGTGGCAGAAGAATGAGAACTGACGACCATCCAAAGCTTTATTTATTTAGTTCCTAGCTTTCTGTTTCTTGGCTATATGGTGATCCTGGCTATCTACATAGTCAAGAAATTCATTTATTTTTCTTTTTTTCCCTCTATTTTCTTCCTTTCCCATCTCCCAGAGCGTTTGTTGACGTCTAACCATTTGTAGGATACAGGTCTAGTTAAGAGCCTCAGTTTTAATACCAGACTGTCTGGGTTTGAGCCCCAGCTTTCCACTGATCTTTAACTGAGTGCTCCTCAGCACGTGACTCAAACTCCTTGTGTTACAGTTCCCACCTCCATTAAATAAGAAAAATGAGCAGAACCTGGTTATAGGGTTGTGGTGTGGATTCTTTATTTATAAAGTGCTCTCTGAAATGCCAGCCATGATTATTATAAACCCTCACCTCATCTCTCAGGTAAACAGCATCTTCCTTTGCCTCAATTCAATATGACTGTAGTCTCTAGTTACTGTGTATCAGTTCCCAGAACTCTTAATGAGTGCAGCTGGTCTAACAGGTTTCTTGTAGCATGTCTCAGGGAAGTGGGTTTGGGGTTCAGTGCAGCCCAGTTCTGGCTGACTACCTCGTACACCTGTGAGTCTGTCCTGGGTGGACTGACCTTGAACCCCAGATAAGCCTAGGGTCATCCAGGGTCAACCCAGGATTGCAGCCATACCAGAGCCTGGTACAGATCTGACCTGGCCCCCACAAACCTCTATTGATCCATCCATAATTTTCTGCCACAAAAAGCATGCCCTGAATGCTTCAGAAGCCCAGCACTTCCCTGGGGACAGTCTTGCTGTTTCCTGCACTGCCCATTCTTGTCCATCTCCATCCAAAACATCTTTCTCCTTCTTGCTACCTGGCAAAATTCTACTTGCCCTTCCAAGATTTATTTCACTCTCATCTTTTCTATCTAGGAATTACATCTATCTTGACATTATGTTCCAGGTTAGTGGATAATATTCTGGCTGACTCCTCCACCAGTCAATTTCTGGTGAGCCCAGCTACACTGGGGAGGCATTTTTTTTTTTCAGGGTGCAATAAAATCACATATTCAGCAAGAAAAAGTTTCTAAGAAGAAACATATTTCAGTGAATGTTTAAACCATATAACACTCCCAGAACAGAAACAAAAACTATCATGAATTTTTTAATCTTCATCCTTAGAAATCCATCATCTTCAGAGCCAGGTAAACAGAGTCTCAAAATCCACCATCATTACCAAAATTGGGGGAGCATTTCTGAATGACCAAATGACTTTGGACTGGCCTCAGTTAAGCCACTTGCCTGTGGGCTTTGGTCAATGTTGGAGCCTGGTGGGCTGCAGTCCGTGGGGTCGCTAAGGGTCGGACACGACTGAGCGACTTCACTTTCACTTTTCACTTTCACACATTGGAGAAGGAAATGGCAACCCACTCCAGTGTTCTTGCCTGGAGAATCCCAGGGACGGCGGAGCCTGGTGGGCTTCCGTCTATGGGGTCACACAGAGTCGGACACGACTGACGTGACTTAGCAGCAGCAGCAGCAGCAGCAAGAGTCAGATAAGGGAGAATGCTGTGATTCATGGGGTCGCAAAGAGTCGGACATGACTGAGCGACTGAACTGAACTGAACTGAAGGGAGAATGAATACATTTATATGTATTCTGAGTTACTTTGCTGTCCACCTGGAACTATCACAACATTGTTAATTGGCTATACTCTAATATAAAATAAAAAGTTTAAAAAAGAAATGTAATCTGAGCTCCTACAGATTTCTTCTTGGCTGAAAGTGGGCCAGATATGTGAAATCTTACATCACTGAAGGGGAGAATAGAAGTTACCGCCCTTTTTGGAGGAAGTTCCAAAGGAACAATAGTTGTTTCTTAAGCATTTCTGAGAAAAAAGGAAGAAAACATCCCTTAATTTCAGTTTAAGTGCCCCTGGGCAAACAGATATAATCTATGAGGGACCAGCTAAAGTATGATTATGTAAAAGAAAATTACAAATTTTTCATGAGCTCTGAAGTTGTTGCAACTTAGTTACATAATAGAGTTCTAACAAATTTGAAGGATGGTGAAGATGATAGTAAAATGTTACACTAACAGCCTTATAGAATTACAGAATATAAGAGTTACAAGTGACTTTATAGACCAATTGTTGGTTCTTAATCATGAGTATGGGGCTTCTTTGGTGACTCAGCAGTAAAGAATCTGCCTGCCAATACAGGAGACACAAGTTTGATCCCTGGGTAGGGAAGATCCCCTGGAGGAAGGCATGGCAACCCACTCCAGTATTCTTGCTAGGAAATTCCCATGGACAGAGAAGCCCGGTGGGCTACAGTCCATGGGGTCGCAAAGATTTTGACACACTGAAACAACTGAGTACACAGGCAATCACGAATACATGATAAAATTTTCACTGGTCCACATAAAACTAAGATAGATTTGGATAATCAGTTGTCACATTCTTTTACAAAGTAAGACAAATTCAATTTAAAAGGTCCTTCTTTATTCCAAGGTTAAATTTTTCCCATTTTTGTGGTGTTAGTATATTCTTTTTTCTATGAAAAATGGTGACTGTGAATGGTAGTTTTTTTTTAATGTAGCCTATTTAACTCTGCTTCTTATTATTATCCCAATCAGTTAAGTTTTTTAAATCAAAATATAATATGCATATATTCCCAATTAATTTTAATAGCGCTGTATTTGTAATAGCTTTCTAGCTTGCCAAAATGAAAAGTGGAGCAACCTGAGATAAATTTCCCTAATTTTTTAAAATAAAATTTATGGGTATGATTTATAAAAATTTATGAACCCTGATTGAGTCCAGCATCTTATTTGCAAAAAAAAAAAAATGGAGTCTAGAGAAGTTAAATGGCATCACTGACTCGACGGACATGAGTTTGAGTGAACTCCTGGAGTTGGTGATGGACAGGGAGGCCTGGAGTGCTGTGATTCATGGGATCGCAAAGAGTCGGACATGACTGAGCAACTGAACTGAACTGAACTGAGAGAGGTTAAATATTAAAGTATTATACATGCACTGAAGGTCCCATAGCCAGTCAATAGCCAAGCCAAGACTGGATCCTGGGCTCTTGCCTCCTGAAAGTTCAGAGCTCTTACAGCTTACTCAGCTTCACAGGTGTCCAAGATTAGTACAGAGGGGCGAACTTGACCTAAAGCTACTTACAGTGCAGAACTGTGATAACACGAGTTTTACGTGATCAATTAGATTACGTTAAGTTGTATTGTGCTTTGCCACAATCATCTCTTACAATCATGACAAATAATCTTTATCTGGCATGAATTATGCATTTTTTTGTGATTTTCATCTGATCAAAACACATAAAATTTTATAAATATGCAGAAAGAAATATGCCTTTATTTCATCACCTTGCTCATAAGCTACTTAGCTCATTTTCTTACTTGTCAGTCACAAAACAGTAGCTGCCACTATTTTTCCCTTGCAGCTCACAATATAAGAGTTCCAATGCAACAATTCTGCATTTAGGACAAGATAAGCCAGCTTACTCAAGACTACCTATTGAGCCATGTCCATAACAGATAACACATGTTATCAGACCAAGGTAAATATAAAAAACCCTGGAGCCAGGAAAACATTCAACTCTGTGATGCCAAAAATTGTAATCAGGGAAGCTAATGAAGAAAGCATTTGTCTTTCCAGACTTCTGCTCTGCCTTCCCTTTGTTTATTTTAGCTTTCTTTGATGATGCTTTTAACATTCAGTTTATCTCTGATTTTAACAAAATCCCAATAAGAATATGTACCTACCGCTCTGGGGGTAATTACTCCAAGTTAATTTCTATAACATGCCACAAATAATAGTACCCCTGCAGGTCATCTTGTTGTCATCCATCTGTCCCCTGGAGCCAGATGGGGGTACACATATGATCTAGTACAAAATTACACCTGTCAATTCTGGAGATAACACATGAACCAAGGTTTCTTCTTTTTTTAAACTGAGATAACTCACATACCATTTCAAAGTACACAGTTCAGCAATGATTAGTGTATTTACAAGGTTGTGCAACCATCACCACTATCCAATTCCAGAATCTTTCATCCCCAAAGAAATCTCATACTCATTATCACTCCCCATTCTCCTCTGTCCCCAGCCCCTAGGAAGCCACTAATCAACTCTCTATCTCTATGGATTTGCCTATTGAACAAAGGTACTTTTGATCCCAAATAACAATAATAACCAAAGTGACCTCAATTCAGTTAACCCAGGAGACACACAAACACACAGACACACAGACACACACACACACACACACCCATGAAATTCCTCTCTGGCAACACCTCACCTTCCCTTCTGATATGCAGGACTCCTTCTTCCATGCCATTCCTCTGTGTTTCAGAGGTGATATACCTGCATTTGTCCTACTCAAGATGCAAGCCATCCCACCCTTTTCCTCTTCTGTCAAAAACATGACATGTTCTATCAGGGTTCTGCATTTGTAGGGTAATGCTTAGGTAAATTCCCCTCTGCTAAGGTGCTAAGCAATAACAGATTAACACTTTAGTGGAGACCTTCTGAAGTCTAAGACTCAGCTGGGATGACCATCTGACCCAGTTTGTTTGGGACTATCTCAGCATATGCCTGTTGCATTGTGTCAGGCCAACAGGGGAAATATATTTAGGGAAATGAAGTTTTAATGTTTCTCACATTGCACCCCAGCTCTGCATTCCTATAAAAGATTTAAATTTACCAACCTGTAGGAATCAGGACTTCATTCACAGGCAAAAAAGCATCAGCTTCTATAGTGACTTCATGGTCATATATATTTGGGGAACCCTGGGAGAGAAAAAGTAGAGAAAGAAATGAAGATTTAATGCTTAGTCTTACATATTTGCTTTACAACTTCTCTTGCAGAAATGATTTCAAGTATTGACGAAAACTTTAGAAATCTCATTTGACCAATGAGGATGACTAATATGTTCATTTAAGTTAGTTAGGTAGGGACTCAAAATAGTAGCCGATATATCTGAAAGATTCCAGCATGACTTTTCTGAATGGAATGATGAAAGTGAAAAGTCAGAGAGACAATGGTGGTTTGAAAGCCTTTAGGGTTTTCACTTATTAGCGGAGGGTTTTCTTCTATTCTCTTCATATACAGGCAAAGAGAAGAGCAAGGGTCAGTGACCTGTAACACACAGGTGCCGGGTGTTCGAAGCATCGCCTGTAGGCTCACTAGGGGTGGGCCACGTCACCACTTCTCTGGCCTAGTTCCCACCCAGAAGTCCCCCACTCCCTGCCACATAGCAGAAGACTGGGAGTCAGAACTGGGGTCCCAGCTCCTCCATAAAGACAGCCTGCCCTCCTGGCAGAGTCCAAGGCTGGTACATGAAGTGTTAGTTGGTGGTCAGGAAGGCCTGGGATCTAATCCTGGCTCCCAGTGAGTGGCCCAGGGAAGTCATTAAACCTCCTGGAATCTCACTTCTTTCAGCATAAGACTGGGCTGATGCACCCATTCTGTCCAGGGTTCTTGTGGGGGAACAGTTTAGTCAAATGAGCTTGGAAACTGGAAAATACACATATATGCTTCTAACAAGAAGGATTATATTTTAATAACAGTATTTTTCAGTTAGTTAAAAAAATACTTTTATTTATTTATTTCTGGCTGTGCTGGGTCTTTACTGCTGCACGGGCTTTTCTCTAGTTTCAGAGAGTTGGGGCTACTCTTTAGTTGCGGTGTGAGGGCTTCTCACTGCTGTGGCTTCTCTTGTCGCAGAGCACAGGCTCTAGGGTGCACGGGCTTCAGGAGTTGTGGCGCACAAGCTCAGTACTGTGGTTCCGAGGCTCTAGAGTACAAGCTCAATAGCTGTGGTGCACAGACTCAGTTCCCCTGCACCATGTGGGATCTTCCCAGATCAGGGATCTAACCTGTGTCTGATGCATTGGCAGGTGGATTCTCGACCACTGAGCACCAGGGAAGCCCTAACAGCAGTATTTTAGAGCTTCCCACCAAAAGATGTGGGATGGAAAGCAGCTGAGGGCTTTGCTGAGTGAATGTTCAAAAATAAACTACACCAGTAGTTTTAAACTGGGGATGATTTTGCCTCACCCGTGTCCTGAGACATGTTTGATTGTCATGACCAGGGACAGTCATGCTTCTGGGGAAGCAGTTCTGGGAAGAGGCCATGGATTCTGTCAAACAGCCTCCCACGCCCAAGACAGCCTCCCCACCCCTACAACAAGGAATTATCTGGCCCAAAATGTCAACAGTGTTGAGGCTGAGAAACCCTGAGCTGAGGTAAAATGAAGGCTCTGCAGTTTCCTGAGAAGTAGGCAGAGAGAGGCAGTGCGCTCTGGATATAAACTGAAAACAGACTCTATGATGAGATGGCCTCAGCCGCACAATCGAATGGAGTCATCCTGAGGAGAAAGGCCAAGATTTTAGAGGCCATGAGAATCGATGTCTACACATGACAGAGACTAGTTTATTTACACTGCCAAGAGGCTCTGTTTCTGAGGAACTAGGATCCTCTTGGATTGTCCCAGTGGTCAGGGGTAGGAGTGGGTGGGAAACAAGGCTGGAGCAGAGGCCTCTGCCCACACCTTCTTAGCCACTTCTTTCGTCCTGATCTGACCTGGGAAGGCAGGTCCAAGATGGCAGTGGCCTGCATCGCTGCCTATAGCTGTCATAGCCTAGAAGGGTCTCTCTCCTGTGTGACTCTCCCTGGGTCATCATCTCAGGCTACTGAGAGCACTGAAGAGGCCCCTAGGACTGAGGAAGAGAATCTGGGACTCTTTCTTTGGCTCTCATTATTTGTTCGATGCTCATCTCAAGGTTTAGTATTCCACTGTATGAATATATCACTTGTTTATCTGTTCTCTTGTTGACAGACTTTTGGGTTGCTTTGAAATTTCTTTTTTTACTATTATGAATAGAGTGTCTTAGAATTTCCTTTTACTTTTTTTTTTTTATGCTAGGGCAGGAAGAAAATGATTCCATATGAAAATCACAGACCAATAGAGTCCAACATGTTGAGAAGAAGTCTGGAAGGAGAAAGAAAGGAAAACTGACCAGGCACCCATTCTCTTAATTGTTGAGTCACTAAACAGCAGTAACATTCCTTCAGTAAAGAAAGCATGCTTTTCAGTTTATGACTCTCTTACTTGGAATAATGCAATGTCTCCTCTAGTAGAATATCACTGTTGGATTATTTTCTTTTCCAGGCTGATGAAAACTTGGCAAGGAATGCTGATTTACAAACAGAACTGAGGCCCATCTCTGAGTTCAGTGTTTGCTTTTGTTAACTTTCAGTTCAGTTCAGTTCAGTTCCGTCGCTCAGTCGTGTCCGACTCTTTGTGACCCCGTGGACTGTAGCCTACCAGGCTTCTCTGTCCATGGGATTCTCCAGGCAAGAATACTGGAGTGGGTTACCATTTCCTTCTCCAGGGGATCTTCCCGACCCAGGGATCGAACCCGGGTCTCCCGCATTGGAGGCAGACGCTTTAACCTCTGAGCCACCAGGGAAGCCCGGGTTGCTACTATTTGTATTAATAATGTTAACCATTTAGAGCTGACTATGGCTTGGATGGGGCATTAAAGACCTTTTTGTGCATTGCCATGACCACCACCTTAATTCAGCTCTATCACCTCTAGCAAGATAGACACTGTTGGTTCCTACCCCAAAGCCATCTCAACTCCATTATTAGCAAACACCCTCCTTTTCCCCTGGCAGAACACAGACTAGTTGATTCATCCTATATGAGGATATGTTCAGGGATAGGACCCCCACCTGGGCCCCAGAGAGCAGACTTTGATTTGTCTAATTCCCTTGCCAGTGACTGGGTTAAACAAAGCATAGGACACACTCTGGCCAACAAAATGTGAGGAAAATCTGTTGAGGAGCTTCTGGAAAAAGTTTTGCTTCTTCTTAAAAATGAAACATTAGAGAGAGATATGAAAAAAAAAAGAGTAGGTCCTTCTTTTAAAATCTCTGGATGTGACTGTATGAAAAGGTGACTCATGGAGCTGTGGCAACCATTTTGTAATTATGAGGGGATAAACCTGAAGACAAAAAACATAACACTGAAAAAGCAGAATGGAATGATGGAAGAATTTGGGTTCTTGATAACATACCTACACAGACATACCAGAACCATAACTATTGCTTTTCATCTCAAATTACCCCAGGTCTGCTTTCATAGCTCTTAAGGCAAAGTTTCAGTTTTGTTTTGTTTTTTTTAAAAAAAGTTCACCCACTTTTGCGTTAGATAAGAAAGGAACAGCCAAAAAAAAAAAAAAAAACAAAACCTCATCTAATCTACAACCTACATACCTTTTCCATTCTTTGAAAAACACCGTACTTTCCTGTCTCTAGGCCTTCAACACTCAAACTTAGAAGTGATGAGTCAAAGCTTGACCCCCCCAAGTAGGACAGAATTTTGCATATTAAATTTAAAAGACAACAAAAAGAAAATATATACAATAAGTTGACTACTTTAAATATTAAGTTTTGAGCTATTTTTCCTAGGGAGGGTTTAAAAAACACGATAATGATTTTCCAGTGGGGCAAGAGATGTTCTGAAAATTCAGAGACCCCTTGACCTCAGGCTGATTACCTGCCCAGCAACTCTTACGTGTCTGCTCCAAAGGCTGGTGGCCCCCACCCACTCCCAGCCCAGAAGCTACTGGCTGTGAAGCTGAGCAGTACTTACTAAGACAGCACACACAAGGGAGTTCGCCCTGACCACTTTTCTGTGTGGGGTCTGTGATCTGGGAAACTATCCAGCCTCTGGAAAAAAAAATTTAGAAATACCTCTCCCTCCAAGTCCTTGCAGGACTGGAAGGGTGGAAAATTCTGGTCAGGAGGGTCCTCCTCTCGGGTAAACAGAAAGAGCCTTAGTGAACCTTACGTCCCCATTTTGTGTCCTTCATTGGAACACACAGGCAGATGTAATACTTCACACCTAATTTCTCTTTCTATTTCTGAATGGATTCCTTGAGACCACCCCCTTAATTACAAAAATGTGGAAAATAATGAAAAATCACCATGATCTGCTACCCACATAATACCATTAATATTTTCTGTTATTTCTGTGAAGTTTCTTTCTGAACTTATTTTTTAAAGTGGGGTTTTATGCTTATGACTGCAGAGCCTTTTATGGCTTGTGCCTGTTTGTCTTATTTATTTATTTTTGGTTTGCCTTTAAGATCTCAAGGATTGTTCTTGAACATAAGGAATGAGCAAGTGAAGAACCATCTTTCTTATTTTCAAAGGAAGAGCTTTGGAAATTATGTAAGAACAAATTAGCTCATGCTATTTGAAAAGATTCTAGAAAAAAATCAGCAGCAATTCCTAAAAAGTATAAAAATGCAAGGTATTACTAGCTGGCTATGTACATCATCTTGTGGTAGGAAATCATGCCAAAGTGATTCAAGTATAGTGAACAATGATGAGCTTCTCAGATGAAAAGAAAGTCACAGAATCTAGAGTTTAGCTAAGCCTTTTATTCTGTGTCATGTAATAGCTTCCTCAATAAGCTAAAATATTACCATTGGGGGGAATGAGGTAATTTAGAAGGAATTACCTAAGAGGGTCTCCCAGTGTCTTCACACTACTCTTTAGGTGGGTTTATACAGTGGGAGCACCCCAATACAGGCAGCATTTCCTAAAAGGGGCTGGGCTAAGTACATTTCCAAGGATCCAATGTGGAAAATGTCTTACTTAGAAGTAATTTTTAGGGGAGGGGGAGGAGTTGAATAGGGGAAGCAAATGTTAGCCCTTGTCACAGAGGAGAGGGAGTTCTTTTTTTTTTTTTTAATATTTTAATTCATTTATTTGGCTGAGTCTGGAGGATCTTCAGTTGTGGCATGCAAAGTCTTAGTCGCAGCATGTGAACTCTTAGTTAGTTTGGGCATACAGGATCTAGTTCCCTGACCAGGGATCGAACCTGGGACCCCTGCTTTGGGAGCTCAGAGTCTTAGCCACTGGACCACCTGGGAAGTCCCAGGTGAGAGGGAGTTCTTGAAATAGCTAGTTTTACCTGTCTGAGCATGTGGGCAGCACAAGCTACTCAATGTACTCCCTTCCCTATAATTTCCATTTATTGAGCAGCTACTATGAGTCACATGCTTTGCTAGGTGCTGTTCCTCACCCCAAGGGTGACCCCATCTCCAGAGTAATTCCCTAGTGGGTTAGTCTCTTCAGTCACAGCCCCCCCACCCCCAGGTCATTCCACAAAGCTCACTGCAAGAGAGAAGAGGCAAGTGACACTTCACACTACAGCAGGTGAGCAGAGGCAAGTTCACTTACCTGGCCTGCCAGGTTGAAATAAGAATGATTGGTCAGATTGACCGGGGTAGTCTGACTGGCCTGTGCTCGATAGTTGACCATGAGCTCACTGCCATCCAGCGTGTACGTCACCCAGACTTTTAACTCTCCAGGGTAGCCTTCTTCACCGTCTGGACTGACCCGTGAGAACTCAACACCATTTGACAGCACCCGAGGGGTCCAGAGGACCTGGAAAAAAGTGTTTTCAAAGCTATTTAGTCACTCCAGTGCCAAGCTAAATGCCACACTGCAATATTTAAGGACAGCTTGGAACCTAAAATATAAAACTAGTGAGGATAACAAAACAGAAGGAGACACACGGCCAGAACAAACTAGTATTACCAATGGGATTACCATAAGGATAGAGATTTAAACGCACGAACTAAAAAAAAAACTAAAAAAAAAAAAAATAAACGCACAAACTTCTACGTGTAAAATTAATAAGCTACAAGGATATATTATACAGCATGGGGAATATAACCAATAGTTTCCCTTGTGGCTCAGCTGGTAAAGAATCCACCTGCAATTTGGAAGACTTAGGTTTGATCCCTGGGTTGGGAAGATCCCCTGGAGAAGGGAAAGGCTACCCACTCCAGTATTCTGGCCTGCAGAATTCCATAGACTGTATAGAATTCCATGGGTTGCAAAGAGTTGGGCATGACTTTCACTTTCACTTATAGTAACTTTATTTATTTAGAGAAGAGGTTAATTTTTTTTTTTTGGCTGCTCTGGGTCTTTACTGTTGCATGGGCTTTTCTATAGTTGCAGTGAGTAGGGGCTACTCTCGAGTTGCAATGTGTAGGTTTCTCATTGCAGTGGCTTCTCTTGTGGCAGAGCATGGGCTCTAGGCGTGTGGGCTTCATAGCTGTGGTTCCCAGGCTCTAGAGCACAAGCTCAGTCTTTGTGGCACATGGGCTTAGTAGCTCTGCAGCATGTGGGATATTTCAGCACCAGGGATTGAACCTGGGTCTCCTGCATTGGCAGGTGAATTCTTTACTACTGAACCATCAGGGAAGACCCTATGATAACTTTAAATAGAATATAATCTTTAAAATAGCTCCACTGGAATTCCATCACCTCCACTAGCTTTGTTCGTAGTGATGCTTTCTAAGGCCCGCTTGACTTCACATTCCAAGATGTCTGGCTCTAGGTCAGTCACGTTATCGTGATTATCTTGGTCGTGAAGATCTTTTTTGTACAGTTATTCTGTGTATTCTTGCCACCTCTTCTTAATATCTTCTGCTTCTGTTAGGTCCATACTATTTCTGTCCTTTATCGAGCCCATCTTTGCATGATATGTTCCCTTGGTATCTCTAATTTTCTTGAAGAGATCTCTTGTTTTTCCTATTCTGTTGTTTTCCTCTATTTCTTTGCATTGATCACTGAGGAAGGCTTTCTTATCTCTCCTTGCTATTCTTTGGAACTCGGCATTCAGATGTTATATCTTTCCTTTTCTCCTTTACTCTTCGCTTCTCTTCTTTTCACAGCTATTTGTAAGGCCTCCTCAGACAGCCATTTTGCTTCTTTGCATTTCTTTTCCATGGGGATGGTCTTGGTCCCTGTCTCCTGTACAATGTCACGAACCTCTGTCCATAGTTCATCAGGCACTCTATCTATCAGATCTAGTCCCTTAAATCTATTTCTCACTTCCACTGCATAATCATAAGGGATTTGATTTAGGTCATACCTGATTGGTCTAGTGGTTTTCCCTACTTTCTTCAGTTTAAGTCTGAATTTGGCAATAAGGAGTTCATGATCTGAGCCAAAATCAGCTCCTGGTCTTGTTTTTGCTAACTGTATACAGCTTCTCCATCTTTGGCTGCAAAGAATATAATCAACCTGATTTCAGTGTTGACCATCTGGTGATGTCCATGTGTACAGTCAAGCAGGTTTTAGAAAAGGCAGAGGCACCAGAGATCAAAATGCCAACATCCACTGGATCATGGAGAAAGCAAGAGAGTTCCAGAAAAACATCTATTTCTGCTTCATTGACTATGCCAAAGCCTTTGACTCTGTGGATCACAATAAACTGTGGAACATTCTTAAAGAGATGGGAATACCAGACCACCTGACCTGCCTCCTGAGGAACCTGTATGCAGGTCAGGAAGCAACAGTCAGAACTGTACATGGAACAACAGACTGGTTCCAAGTAGGAAAAGGAGTACGTCAAGGTTGTATATGGTCACCCTGCTTATTTAACTTATATGCAGAGTACATCATGAGGAATGCTGGGTTGGAAGAAGCACAAGCTGGAATCAAGATTGCCGGGAGAAATATCAATAACCGCAGATATGCAGATGACACCACCCTTATGGCAGAAAGTGAAGAGGAACTAAAAAGCCTCTTGATGAAAGTGAAAGAGGAGAGTGAAAAGGTTGGCTTGAAGCTCAACTTTCAGAAAACAAAGATCATGGCATCTGGTCCCATCACTTCATGGGAAATAGATGGGGAAACAGTGGAAACAGTGTCAGACTTTATTTTGGGGGGCTCCAAAATCACTGTGGATGCTGATTGCAGCCATGAAATTAAAAGACGCTTACTCCTTGGAAGGAAAGTTATGACCAACCTAGATAGTATATTAAAAAGCAGAGACATTACTTTGCCAACAAAGGTCTGTCTAGTCAAGGCAATGGTTTTTCCAGTGGTCATGTATGGATGTGAGAGTTGGACTGTGAAGAAAGCTGATCGCCGAAGAATTGATGCTTTTGAACTGTGGTGTTGGAGAAGACTCTTGAGAGTCCCTTGGACTGCAAGGAGATCCAACCAGTCCATTCTAAAGGAGATCAGTCCTGGGTGTTCATTGGAAGGACTGATGCTAAAGCTGAAACTCCAATACTTTGGCCACCTCATGCAACGAGTTGACTCACTGGAAAAGACTCTGATGCTGGGAAGGATTGGGGGCAGGAAGAGAAGGGGACGACAGAGAATGAGATGGCTGGATGGCATCACCGACTCGATGGACATGAGATTGCGTGAACTCTGGGAGTTGGTGATGGACAGGGAGGCCTGGCGTGCTGTCATTCATGGGGTCGCAAAGAGTCGGACACAACTGAGCGATTGAACTGAACTAAACTGAATCTTTAAAAATTGTGAATCACTGTGTTATACACCTGAAATTTGTACCTAATCTTCTATGCCTTATCAAGTGCCCATTATGAGCCCAGGGACTTGCTAGAAACGTCACACACACTATCTTTTCTGTCTCAGGACTGACTTAAAGTGGGTACCATTATCCTCATTTAAAGATGAGAGAGCAGAAGCTCAGAAGGGATAAACTGCTTGTTCCAGGCGACACAGCTAGTAAAATGCTGGATTTGAATAGAGTGGTCTAATCCTAGAGCCTGCCTCCTTATTCTACACCATCAGAGGATGAGGTAGCCAGAGACCTCCAGTCCCTTTAGGGAGCCCTGGGATCACTAGTAAAGGGCACCTTTGCTGACATGAGACCTTCATTTGTTGGGTGCTCATTAGCCACTGACCTGGTGCTTTACATAAACCATTTGATAAGGATTTGGCTGAACCAAGTAAAATTACCATTTTTGTAGGTCAAAACAGTTATGCACTGGCAATTTCATATGGGTACAACTAATATTACTACCCCCATCTTACAGATGATCAAACTGAGTTCAGTGGTGTTAACTTGCCCACTTCTACCTCCTAAATTCTAGAGAATGGAGTAGAACCCTTTCACACTTCATGCAGTTATTTAAAGGGAAAAAAATCATACATTCATACATGTAGACAGAGCTAGGATTCAAACTTAGCCTGACAGTCTACACTATTCCACATCTTTACTTTCAGTGGATGTTTTATTCCAATCTTCAACAGTGGACTTGAGACCAAACACTGTCATTCCAAATAGACTTGGAAGACAGTAACTTGTGTGGACCATAAGAGTGGCCCATGAGCCCAGGCTCTGCCTACCCACTCCTGACATGACCTGCACGTCTCACGGACACTACATTTGCCGGAAGTGGAGCCTGGTGGGAAGGGAGGTCTCTGGCTTCACCGACAGTGAAAGCAGCCGGTATTTGAAACAAGTTCAGTGACCTCGGTAAAAAATTAATTTTACACCCTAATTATCTCCTGGAAATGGTGAACTTTTGAGACATTTGAAATATAAAACCTGGTATATGTGTGATTAAAGAAAAAGGTCAATTAATGTCAATACTAAAGGAAATCAGTCCTGAATATTCATTGGAAGGACTGATGCTAAAACTGAAACTCCAATACTGTGGGCACCTGATGCGAAGAACTGACACATTGGAAAAGACCCTGATGCTGGGAAAGATTGAAGGTAGGAGAAGGGGATAACAGAGGATGAGATGGCTGGATGGCATCACCGACTCGATGGACATGAGTTTGAGTGAACTCTGGGAGTTGGTGATGGACAAGGAGGCCTGGCGTGCTGTGATTCATGGGGTCGCAAAGAGTCAGACACGACTGAGCGACTGAACTGAACTGAAAGACAAAGGAATCCCCCAAATGGGAAATTTTATAAATAAAATATGTGAAATAAAATGGTCTTAACTTGCTACCTAGTTTTTCTCCTTTAGAGAAAGGACACAATGGAAAGATTTTCGTGTAAGTCAGTATCATCAGATAAAGTGGAAAGTACAGTTCCTATTCACAGGAGAATTTCCCTGATTCAGTAGTTTCCGAATTTTCCTGAAAACTTCCAAATTTGTTTCTCTAGGCCTACTTACACCATTTCTAATCCTGTCAGGTTATTCAAATTTCATCTTTAAAAAAGTGTGTTGGTATAAATAAGAAAACATTTACCTGCAAACTGACAATTATGCAGTAATTGTTGAGATCAAACACAACTGAAAACAAAGTTCGTGTGATACTGCTCATGTTGCTCCATGAAAACCTAGTGTCCTAAAACTTTCAATGGTTTCATGATTATATTCTGAGTCTTTCCCCACCCTCTGCGAGCTGTTGCACAGCCACTCTCTCAAATATCCACTTATTAAATGACATGCTATCTTTTCTTGAAGAACAGTTCAACTCCAACCTCCCTAGCTGCCATTAATACTAGTTCCTGTAGCACACCTCTGGCATTTACATTATGGGGCTCGTTGCCTGTAACTGTTATTCATGTAACTTACTACATGATACTCACTATACTGGAGTATCAGGAATCCCCATTCTATTATGCTCCCTGGTTTACAGAAAAGGCTCAGTAAACACCCGGCAGAGAATGATATAAACACTCACTATCTTTATGTGTTTGTTGCTGCAGGGCATACCCTGTAAGTAACACTACAGAAAACTCCGTGTGGAACAGAGGCAGCAGGAAGAAGCTAGAACAAGGTGCTGAGGATCCTCTGAAGACCCCTGGCCAAACAGAGCTAAACCTAACTTCCTCTAGTTGGGGTTTGCCCATGGAGCTGGTATATTCCAAAGACCCTCTGCCCTAATATTGCCAGGACAGAAGCCATCCTCTGCCTTCAGCTGTCTCTGGCATGAGGAGTTTGTTTCATCATGGAGGAAAGGGGAAGTAATGGGGCTGTCTGGCTCTAAGCCACAGACAGGAAGCGGATAGAACAGGGGAAACAGAGAGTGACCAACTTCCTCGGCAGGATATGTGGCGATTAAGAGGTAGAAAAGAAGAAATTGTGATTCTTAACATGACATATATGTTCCTGTCTTCTCTGGCTTTTTTCTAGGAAATAACCTGGGTGGTATAATTTAAAGGAAAGCTAACTACCAAGATTACCTCTCTGAAATTAGACTACTAACAGAATCACTGAGGTTAACCTGCAGACTCCCACACAGCTAGGAAAGAACAGGAAGCCAGGCATTCCCACCTCAGGGAGAAGCTGTCTGATCAATTTATTTTCCTAACCTGGTTATCCAGGGATTCACTTACCAGATGGGCGTTAACGTGGAAAGGGGGAACTGGGGAGAATCTGATGTCATTTTGAGGTGTGAGACCCTTCACTGGAAGGGTAGCCTGGATGTGGCAGCACAATACATGCCAGTCGGAGTCAGGGTGAAGAGTTTATAGACCAGTACTAGGTGGGTGTTGAGTTGGGGGTATGCATGTGACTGTGGCAGACACCAGCAATTGTAGTATAGGAATGAGGGCTTTGGGTCAGGCAGCCCAACCTAGGAGTTGTGTGGCCTTTCAGGGCCTCAGATTTCTCATCTGGTGATAATACGGGGTTCTAATCAGAGTGGGAGATAATAAATACAAATACTTTGTGCAGGAAGTGGTACATATTGTCTTTAATCCACTTTTCTGTTCTGCCTAAAGTCAACTCTCTGATCCCAAAACTGTGAGACAGGCGTTCGTTCCCTGTCTTTCCTAAGTCAAAGGTTGTCATCTTTTCACTCAGGGGCTCCCCTGCCTACTATAGTCAGATGAGCTAGAGAAAGGTGGGTCCTGGAACACAGCCAGGAATCTGCTTGCCCCCGCGGCCCGAACCATGGGAGCAGCCTCTTTCCTGGATCACCTTACCACTCATTGACTCTAAGGCCTAGGGCTGTGCCTGGCAAAGGCAAGGAATGCTTGAAGGTACTTAGTGAAGTGTTCCAGGTGAGGACACTGTGCAATGACTTCAACTCACCTTGTCAAACCCTTTGACTCCTCCATGCAGGCTATTGGGCCCGTTGTTAATGGCCAATTTATACTCCTTCCCATCCAACGTGAACATTCCTTTGGCAATTCGGTTGGCCACCCTGCCAACCACAGCTCCAAAGTAGGGCTGCTTTTGGAGGTACCCTGCAAGGATATGGGATGACAGTGATTTTAAAACCTTCAAACCAAAGATGAGCTCACACTGCTGCCCACCGCTTCCTTCTGAAGGCAGCTGTAAGTATTAACAACATGGGCACACCATGTGTGCGTGGAAGCAAGGAAAATTGGTGTTCTTTACACACAACCCTTCCCCTTTCCAAAAGTAATTCATATTCTTTACAAACATTTTAAAAGACTAAAGCACAAAGAGGAAACTTAAATCACCCTGATCTTATCACTAGAGAGAACCACTGTCAATATATATATATATATATTTTTTTTTGGCTGTGCTGGGTCTTTGTTGCTGCACATGAGCTACTCTCTAGCTGCAGTGCACAAGCTTCTCATGGCCGTGGCCTCTCTTGTTGAGGAGCATGGGTGCTAGGCTCTAGGGCATGCAGGCTTCAGCAGTTGTGGTGCTCTGATTTAGTTGTCCCACAGCATGTGGAACCTTCCCAGGTGAGGAACCTTCCCTATGTCCCCTTCATTAACAGGCAGATTCTTAACCACTGGACTACCAGGGAAGACCACCATTTATATTCTTATGTATATCTATATTGTTGGGTTTTTTTTTGCTTGTTGTTTTGGCCACGTAACGTGGCTTGCAGGATCCCAGTTCCATGGTGGTGGTGGTGATGGTTTAGTCACTAAGTTGTGTCCAACTCTTGAGACCCCATGAACTGTAGCCTGCCAAGCTCCTCTGTCCATGGGATTCTCCAGGCAAGAATACTGGAGTGGGTTGCCATTTCCTTCTCCAGGGGATTTTCCCGACTGAGGAATCAAACTTGGGTCTCTTGCATTGCAGGCAGATTCTTTACCAACTGAACTACAAAGAAAGCCCCACCAGTTCCCTGACCTAGGATCAACTGAGTGCCTCCTTCAGTGGAAACTCACAGTCCTAATCACTGGAATGCCAAGGAATTCCCTCCTAAGTAGATCTGCGTATACCCTTTAATATTTGAGTATACCTGTGCATATGCTTTTCAAATGGGCTTCTTTCACTTAGTAACAGGCATTTAAGGTTGCTCCATATATTTTTGTGGACTGATTTCTTTCTAGCACAGCATAATATTCCATTGTCTGGATGTATCACACTTAACTTATCCATTTACCTATTGAAGGGCATCTTGGTTGCTTCCAAGTTTTGGCAATTATGGATAAAGCTACTACAAATATTCATATGCAGGTTTTTGTATGGACATACATTTTTAACTCCCTTGAATAAAATACCAAGGAATGTGACTGCTGGATCACATGATAAGAGTATGTTTAATCTTGCAAGAAACTGCCAACTATCTCCCAAAGTAGCTATGAAAGTGAAGTCACTCAGTCGTGTCCGACTCTTTGTGACCCCATGGACTGTAACCTACCAGGCTCCTCCCTCCATGGGATTCCCCAAGCAAGAGTACTGGAGTGGGTTGCCATTTCCTTCTCCAGGGGATCTTCCCAACCCAGGAATCGAACCCGGGTCTCCTGCACACCAGGCAGAAGCTTTAACCTCTGAGCCACCAGGGACCATTTTGTATTCCCAGCAATGAATGAGAGTTCCTGTTGCTCCATGTGCTTGCCAGCATTTGGTGTTGTCAGTGTTCTGGACTTTGGCCATTCTAATAGGTCTCAATGTCGTTTTAATTTCCCTTTCCCTGATGACATATAATGTGGAACAAATTTCATTTGCTTTCCAGGAGCTCGAAAATGTGAAAAGCATGACTTCTGTTCAAAAATCATTTAGCTACATCTCCTTTTGACTCCTACCTTGATTCATTCAACTGGTGTACACCAAGCCCCCACTCGTTGCCTGCCACATGCTTGGCATCGGAGACAAGGATAAATTCAACAGCAAGCTGCATCATGGACTTGCAAGAATTCTCTCAGACGGGACCACTTTCTGGCAACAATTAATAAGCCTACCGAAGTAAGAAGAACTTTTCAATCCTTGGCTTAGATGAAGAGTTTTTTAAAAGGTAAGGATAGCAGAAATGACTGCTCCTAACTGTCTCTGAGACACTCTTCAGAACAAATGGATTTTATACTATTTTCATATGTTACCAAGTGTTTTTTTTTTTGGCTGCATTGGGTCTTTGTTGTGGCACGGCAGCTTTTTGTTGCAGCACACAGGCTTTCCCTAGTTACAGCACAAGCGCCTCTCCTTGAGATGCTTGGGCTTAGTTGCCCTTCGGCATGTGGGATCTTAGCTCCCTGACCAGGTATGGAACCCAAGTCTCATGCATTGGAAGGTAGATTCTTAGCCACTGGACCACCATCTAAGTCCCTATTACTAAGCTTTTAAATCAAATCAAATTACAAAAAGTGACAGTCTCACAAAGTCTGAATAGGGCTAAGAAGCTTGTTTTTGAAATGCAGAAAATACTATTTTCCATGAAAACGGGCAGTTTCTAGGTCAAATCAAGAATGCTGGTTTAATCTAGTCAGTAACTGATGTAGTTTGGCCCCAGGTAAATAGCAGGGGATGGTCTTGGTCCCTGTCTCCTGTACAATGTCACGAACCTCCGTCCAGAGTTCATCAGGCACTCTATCAATCAGATCTAGTCCCTTAAGTCTATTTCTCACTTCCACTGCATAATCATAAGGGATTTGATTGAGGTCATATCTGAATGGTCTAGTGGTTTTCCCTGCTTTCTTCAATTTAAGTCTGAACTTCGCAATAAGGAGTTCATGATCTGAGCCACAGTCAGCTCCTGGTCTTGTTTTCGCTAACTGTATACAGCTTCTCCATCTTTGGTTGCAAAGAATATAATCAATCTGATTTCGGTGTTGACCATCTGGTGATGTCCATGTGTAGAGTCTTCTCTTGTGTTGTTGGAAGAGGGTGTTTGCTATGACCAGTGCATTCTCTTGACAAAACTCTATTAGCCTTTGCCCTGCTTCATTCCGTGCTCCAAGGCCAAATTTGCCAGTTACTCCAGGTGTTTCTTGACTTCCTACTTTTGCATTCCAGTCCCCTATAATGAAAAGGACATCTTTTTTGGGTGTTAGTTCTAAAAGGTCTTGTAGGTCTTCAAAGAACCGATTAACTTCGGCTTCTTCAGCATTACTGGTTGGGGCATAGGCCTGGATTACTGTAATATTGAATGGTTTGCCTTGGAAACGAACAGAAATCATCCTGTCATTTTTAAGATTGCATCCAAGTACTGCATTTCGGACTCTTTTGTTGACCATGATGGCTACTCCATTTCTTCTAAGGGATTCCTGCCCACAGTAGTAGATATAATGGTCATCCGAGTTAAATTCACCCATTCCAGTCCATTTTAGTTCACTGATTCCTAGAATGTCGACATTCACTCTTGCCATCTCCTGTTTGACCACTTCCAATTTGCCTTGATTCATGGACCTAACATTCCAGGTTCCTATGCAATACTGCTCTTTACAGCACCGGACCTTATTTCTATCATTGGTCACATCCACAACTGGGTATTGGTTTTGCTTTTGCTCCATCCCTTTATTCCTTCTATAGTTATTTCTCCACTGAGCTCCAGTAGCATACTGGGCACCTACCGACCTGGGGAATTCCTCATTCAGTATCCTATCATTTTGCCCTTTGTTACTGTTCACGGGGTTCTCAAGGCAAGTATAAAGAAATGCAAAAGAGCGAAATGGCTGTCTGAGGAGGCCTTACAAATAGCTGTAAAAAGAAGAGAGGCGAAAAATAAAGGAGAAAAGGAAAGATATAAGCATCTGAATGCAGAGTTCCAAAGAATAGCAAGGAGAGATAAGAAAGCCTTCCTCAGTGATCAATGCAAAGAAATAGAGGAAAACAACAGAATAGGAAAAACAAGAGACCTCTTCAAGAAAATTAGAGATTCCAAGGGAACTTTTCATGCAAAGATGGGCTCGATAAAGGACAGAAATGGTATGGACCTAACAGAAGCAGAAGATATTAAGAAGAGGTGGCAGGAATACACAGAAGAACTGTACAAAAAAGATCTTCACGACCAAGATAGTCACGATAATGTGATCACTGACCTAGAGCCAGACATCTTGGAATGTGAAGTCAAGTGGGCCTTAGAAAGCATCACTACGAACAAAGCTAGTGGTGGTGATGGAATTCCAGTTGAGCTATTTCAAGTCTTGAAAGATGATGCTGTGAAAGTGCTGCACTCAATATGCCAGCAGATTTGGAAAACTCAGCAGTGGCCACAGGACTGGAAGAGGTCAGTCTTCATTCCAATCCCAAAGAAAGGCAATGCCAAAGAATGCTCAAACTACCGCACAATTGCACTCATCTCACACGCTAGTAAAGTCATGCTCAAAATTCTCCAAGCCAGGCTTCAGCAGTATGTAAACCGTGAACTCCCAGATGTTCAAGCAGGTTTTAGAAAAGGCAGAGGCACCAGAGATCAAATTGCCAACATCCGCTGGATCATGGAGAAAGCAAGAGAGTTTCAGAAAAACATCTATTTCTGCTTCATTGACTATGCCAAAGCCTTTGACTGTGTGGATCACAATAAACTGTGGAACATTCTGAAAGAGATGGGAATCCCAGACCACCTGACCTGCCTCTTGAGAAACCTGTATGCAGGTCAGGAAGCAACAGTTAGAACCGGTCATGGAACAACAGACTGGTTCCAAATAGGAAAAGGAGTGCGTCAAGGTTGTATATTGTCACCTTGCTTATTTAACTTATATGCAGAGTACATCATGAGGAACGCTGGGCTGGAAGAAGCACAAGCTGGAATCAAGATTGCTGGGAGAAATATCAATAACCTCAGATATGCAGATGACACTACCCTTATGGCAAAAAGTGAAGAGGAACTCAAAAGCCTCTTGATGAAAGTGAAAGAGGAGAGTGAAAAGGTTGGCTTGAAGCTCAACATTCAGAAAACAAAGATCATGGCATCTGGTCCCATCACTTCATGGGAAATAGATGGAAAAACAGTGGAAACAGTGTCAGACTTTGTTTTTTTGGGCTCCAAAATCACTGCAGATGCTGATTGCAGCCATGAAATTAAAAGACGCTTGCTCCTTGGAAGGAAAGTTATGACCAACCTTGATAGTATATTAAAAAGCAGAGACATTACTTTGCCGACCAAGGTCCGTCTAGTCAAGGCAATGGTTTTTCCCGTGGTCATGTATGGATGTGAGAGTTGGACTGTGAAGAAAGCTGATCGCCGAAGAATCGATGCTTTTGAACTGTGGTGTTGGAGAAGACTCTTGAGAGTCCCTTATACTGCAAGGAGATCCAACCAGTCCATTCTAAAGGAGATCAATCCTGGATGTTCATTGGAGGGACTGATGCTAAAGCTGAAACTCCAATACTTTGGCCACCTCATGAGACGAGTTGACTCACTGGAAAAGACTCTGATGCTGGGAAAGGTTGGGGGCGGGAGGAGAAGGGGACGACGGAGAATGAGATGGCTGGATGGCATCACCGACTCTGTGGACATGAGTTTGAGTGTACTCCGGGAGTTGGTGATGGACAGGGAGGCCTGGCGTGCTGTGATTCATGGGGTCGCGGAGAGTCGGACACGACTGAGCGACTGAACTGAACTGAACTGAAATAGCAGGGAGGGAACACAGCTCCACCCATCAACAGAAAATTGGATTAAAGACTTACTGAGCATGGCCCCACCCATCAGAACAAGACCCATTTTCCTCAGTCTCTCCCATCAGGAAGCTTCCATAAGCCTCTTATCCTTCTCCATCAGAGGGCAGACAGACTGAAAACCACAGACACAGAAAACTAACCAATCTAATGACATGGACCACAGCCTTGTCTAACTCAATGAACTATGAGCCATGTCACGTAGGGCCACCCAAGATGAATCGGTCATGGTGGAGAGTTCTGATAAAATGTGGACCACTGAGAAAGGAATGGCAAACCACTTCAGTATTCTCACCTTGAGAACCCCATGAGCAGTATGAAAAGGCAAAAAGATAGAACACTGAAAGATGAACTCCCCAGATTGGTAGGTGCCCAATATGCTACTGGAGATCAGTGGAGAAATAACTCAAGAAGGAATGACGAGACGGAGCCAAAACAAAACCAACACCCAGTTGTGTATGTGACTGGTGACAGAAGCAAGGTCCGATGCTGTAAAGAGCAATATTGCATAGGAAACTGAAATGTTAGGTCCATGAATCAAGGCAAATTGGAAGTGGTCAAACAGGAGATGGCAACAGTGAACATCGACATTTTAGGAATCAGCAAACTAAAATGGACTGGAATGGGTGAATTTAACTCAGATGACCATTATATCTACTATTGTGGGCAAGAATCCCTTAGAAGAAATGGAGTAGCCATCATGGTCAACAAAAGAGTCCGAAATGCAGTACTTGGATGCAGTCTCAAAAACTACAGAATGATCTCTGTTCGTTCCCAAGGCAAACCATTCAATACCACGGTAATCCAAGTCTATGCCCCGACCAGTAATACTGAAGAAGCTGAAGTTGAACAGTTCTATGAAGACCTACAAGATCTTTTAGAACTAACACCCAAAAAAGATGTCCTTTTCACTATAGGGGACTGGAATGCAAAAGTAGGAAGTCAAGAAACACTTGGAGTAACAGGCAAATTTGGCCTTGGAGTACAGAATGAAGCAGGGCAAAGGCTAATAGAGTTTTGCCAAGAGAACGCACTGGTCATAGCAAACATCCTCTTCCAACAACACAAGAGAAGACTCTACACATGGACATCACCAGATGGCCAACACTGAAATCAGTTTGATTATATTATTTGCAGCCAAAGATGGAGAAGCTCTATGCAGTTAGCAAAAACAAGACCGGGAGCTGACTGTGGCTCAGATCATGAACTCCTTATTGCCAAATTCAGACTGAAACTGAAGAAAGTAGGGAAAACCACTAGACCATTCAGGTATGACCTAAATCAAATCCCTTGTGATTATACAGTGGAAGTGAGAAATAGATTTAAGAGACTAGATCTGATAGAGTGCCTGATGAACTATGGACGGAAGTTCGTGACATTGTACAGGAGACAGGGAGCAAGACCATCCCCAAGAAAAAGAAATGCAAAATAGCTGTCTGAGGAGGTTTTACAAATAGCTGCGAAAAGAAGAAAAGCCAAAAGCAAAGAAGAAAAGGAAAGATATACCGATTTGAATGCAGAGTTCCAAAGAATACCATGGAGAGATAAAAAAGCCTTCCTCAGTGATCAGTGCAAAGAAATAGAGGAAAACAAAAGAATGGGAAAGACTAGAGATTTCTTCAAGAAAATGAGAGATGCCAAGGGAACATTTCATGCAAAGATGGGATCAATAAAGTACAGAAATGGTATGAACATACAGAAGCAGAAGATATTAAGAAGAGGTGGCAAGAATACACAGAAGAACTGTACAAAAAAGATCTTCATGACCCAGATAATCATGATGATGTGATCACACACCGAGAGCCAGACATCCTGGAATGTCAAGTCAAGTGGGTCTTAGGAAGCATCACTATGAAAAAAGGTAGTGGAGGTGATGGAATTTGAGTAGAGCTATTTCAAATCCTAAAAGATGATGCTGTGAAAGTGCTGCACTCAATATGCCAGCAAATCTGGAAAATTCAGCAGTGGCCACAGGAACAGAAAAGGTCAGTTTTCATGCCAATCCCAAAGAAAGGCAATGCCAAAGAATGCTCAAACTACTGCACAACTGCACTCATCTCACATGCTAGCAAAGTAATGCTCAAAATTCTCCAAGCCAGGCTTCAACAATACTTGAATCGTGAACTTCCAGACGATCAAGCTGGTTTTAGAAAAGGCAGAGGAACCAGAGACCAAATTGCCAACATCTGCTGGATCATGGAGAAAGCAAGAGAGTTCCAGAAAAGCATCGATTTTTGCTTTAGTGACTATGACAAAGCCTTTGACTGTGTGAATCACAATAAACTGTGGAAAATTCTTAAAGAGATGGGAATACCAGACCACCTGACCTGCCTCTTGAGAAATGTGTATGCTGGTCAGGAAGCAACAGTTAGAACTGGGCATGGAAAAACAGACTGGTTCTAAATAGGAAAAGGTGTACGTCAAGGCTGCATATTGTCACTCTGCTTATTTAACTTATATGCAGAGTACATCATGAGAAACGCTCGGCTGGAGGAAGCACAAGCTGGAATCAAGATTGCTGGGAGAAAAATATCAATAACCTCAGATACGCAGATGACACCACCCTTATGGCAGAAAGTGAAGAAGAATTAAAGAGCCTCTTGATGAAAGTGAAAGAAGAGAGTGAAAAAGTTGGCTTAAAGCTCAACATTCAGAAAACTAAGATCGTGGCATTCAGTCCCATCACTTCATGACAAATAGATGAAGAAACTGTTGAAATACAGACTTTAATTTTTGGGGCTCCAAAATCACTGCAGATGGTGATTGCAGCCATGAAATTAAGATACTTACTCCTTGGAAGAAAAGTTATGACCAACCTAGACAGCATATTAAAAAGCAGAGACATTACTTTGACAACAAAGGTCCATCTAGTCAAGGATATGGTTTTTCCAGTAGTCACATACTGATGTGAGAGTTGGACTATAAAGAAAGCTGAGCACTGAAGAATTGACACTTTTGAAGTGTGGTATTGGAGAAGACTCTTGAGAGTCCCTTGGACTGCATGGAGATCCAACTAGTCCATCCTAAAGGAGATCAGTCCTGAGTGTTCATTGGAAGGACCGATGTTGAAGCTGAAACTCCAGTACTTTGGCCACCTGATGCATAGAGCTGACTCATTTGAAAAGACCCTGATGCTGGGAAAGGTTGAAGGCAGAAGGAGAAGGGGATGACAGAGGATGAGATGGTTGTATGCCATTACCGACTCAATGAACATGAGTTTGAGTAAACTCCAGGAGTTGGTGATGGACAGGGAGGCCTGGCGTGCTGCAGTTCACGGGGTCACAAAGAGTCAGACACGATTGAACGCTTGAACTGAACTAATGTAGGGTAAAGGGTAGAAAAAGTTTGTCCCTTTTTTCTGGGCAAGGGACTAGCCAGAATACATTAATACACGGGGTACGGTCTTCTCCACTCCTCAAACATCCCAAGGATTCCAGCTATGACATCAACCTCAGACAGCCCAAACCTCAACAAGAGTGCCCTAAAAGTCTCAAATAAAATTGCTCAGGATTCTCAGACAAACCCTCCACACCCTGAATGACTTTCTTTTGGCCTTCTAGGCAAATCAACACTAGTTTAATTGACAAGCATTTTAAACATCCCACATCTTTTATATGTTTTACAATCGCTGCTGGTTGTCCCAAATGAATCTCCATGCCATTTTGTGCAGTGTTCAGTTCAGTTCAGTCGCTCAGTTGTGTCCAACTCTTTGTGACCCCATGAACCACAGCACGCCAGGCCTCCCTGTCCATCACCAACTCCCGGAGTTCACTCAAACTCATGTCCATCAAGTTGGTGATGCCATCCAGCCATCTCATTCTCTGTCGTCCCCTTCTCCTCCTGCCCCCAATCCTTCCCAGCATCAGAGTCTTTTCCAGTGAGTCAACTCGTCGCATGAGGTGGCCAAAGTATTGGACTTTCAGCTTTAGCATCAGTCCTTCCAATGAACACCCAGGATTGATCTCCTTTAGAATGGGCTGGTTGGATCTCCTTGCAGTCCAAGGGACTCTCAAGAGTCTTCTCCAGCACCACAGTGCAGTGTTAACAAAGTGAAATAGGATGTTCGAGGAGTGTGAAGGAAGATATTTGGGGGCAAAGGAGGTAAAGATGATTAAAATTATTAATTGTTCAATACAGTCAGACACAATCACAGCCAGTAGCATTATCTGTTTCAGGTGAGGAAACAGTTCTAGAGAGGTGAAATAATTTGCCCAAGTTCACAGAGCTATAAGGGACAAAGCAGAGATTTTAAACTAGGAATCCTTAATGCTTCTAAAAGGACACTCTTGGGCATGTGTAATATGAAACTGCAGCCTCTAAACTGTTCCCTTTCCCTCCCACCACCTCTTATAAACTCAGGTTTTCTAAAAGCACTAAGTTGATTTTTTTTCTAATCTTTTTATAATGCCTCTCATGGCAGTAATAGCCGGGTGTTGGTTGCAACTGGGGTGAAGATGAAAGGAATCTTGTTGATTATCTGGGTAGATTATTTATACCTGTAGCTCATAAGCAAATATTCTCACCAAGGTTTTGAAAGAAGTCACAATGACTGCAAGTGGGACACGCAGATGAAAAAACATTAAAAAATATTTTGCAGGGACTTTCCTGGTGGTCCAGTGGTAAAGAATCAGCCTTCCAATCCAGGGGACATAGGTTTGATCCCTGCTCAGAGAACTAAGGTCCCATATACCTCGGGGCAACTAAGCCTGCACATCACAACTAGAAAAGCCTGCACACTACAACAAAGACCCAGCAAGTCAAAAAAGAAGAAAAAACATTTTCAATACAAAAAATAGCAGAAGAAAAAACAGGAGGCATTACTGATTTTTCTAGCCTATAACTAAAAGATCCTATGATTTACCTCTTTAGAATTCTACAGAACAAAGATCTCATTTCCTAGGGAGTATGTGAACTCTTCTGACCTCCATTCGTGGCCATCATCCAAGTAGTTTATGTAATCTATCTGGGAAATCAGAGAGTTCACATCTAACCTGGCAATTACAAAAGGACCATTTCTCATGGAATTATCCATGCTTAGCTCTTCCCTGTGGCTCAAAACATTTTGGGTACATAGCAACGTGAAGATAATCCCTGACTCTGTCACATCTTATTGCTTTAAATTATTGGCCTCAGTTTGTCTACATAATACTTAGACATTCAAAGACTATACAGTGAAAATCCAGCCTTCTTCCTATCCATGTACCACAGCTACCCAGAGCTCCTTCTGAAACACAACCTCTGTCGCCAATTTCTTAACACGGGTTTTAATACACTAGAATTGATCAAAATAGTAATATACTGCCATTCACACTAGTATGATTGAGACAATTATGCTTCCCATAATGACATATATGAAGTTCAACCCTGAAGATGGCTGAACATATTAGAAAGCCTTCCCATAATAAGAAAAAAAGAGAAGCTAAAGGCAAAGATGGAGAAGGCAATGGCAAGCCACTCCAGTACTCTTGCCTAGAAAATCCCATGGATGGAGGAGCCTGGTAGGCTGCAGTCCATGGGGTCGCTAAGGGCCGGACACGACTGAGTGACTTCACTTTTCACTTTCACACATTGGAGAAGGAAATGGCAACCCACTCCAGTGTTCTTGCCTGGAGAATCCCAGGGACGGGGGAGCCTGGTGGGTTTCCGTCTATGGGGTCACACAGAGTCGGACACGACTGAAGTGGCTTAGCAGCAGCAGCAGCAAAGGCAAAGGAGAAAAGGAAAGATATACCCATTTGAATGCAGAGTTCCAAAGAATAGCAAAGAGAGATAAGAAAGCCTTCCTCAGCAATCAATGCAAAGAAATACAGGAAACAAAAGAATGGGAAAGACTAGAGACCTCTTCAAGAAAATTAGAGATACCAAGGGAACATTTCATGCTAAGATGGGCACAATAAAGACAGAAATGGTATGGACCTACAGAAGCAGAAGATATTAAGAAGAGGTGGCAAGAATGCTGTACAAAAAAGATCTTCACGACCCAGATAATCATGATGATGTGATCACTCACCGAGAGCCAGACATCCTGGAATGTCAAGTCAAGTGGGTCTTAGGAAGCATCACTATGAAAAAAGGTAGTGGAGGTGATGGAATTTGAGTAGAGCTATTTCAAATCCTAAAAGATGATGCTGTGAAAGTGCTGCACTCAATATGCCAGCAAATCTGGAAAACTCAGCAGTGGCCACAGGAATGGAAAAGGTCAGTTTTCATTCCAATCCCAAAGAAAGGCAATGCCAAAGAATGCTCAAACTACTGCACAATTGCACTCAGCTCACATGCTACCAAAGTAATGTTCAAAATTCTCCAAGCCAGGCTTCTACAATACATTAACAGTGAATTTCCAGATGTTCAAGCTGGAAAAGGCAGAGGAACCAGAGATCAAATTGCCAACATCTCCTAGATCATCGAAAAAGGAAGAGTTCCAGAAAAACATCTACTTTTGCTTTATTGACTACACCAAAGCCTTTGACTGTGTGGATCACCATAAACTGTGAAAAACTCTTAGAGATGGGTATACCAGACCACCTGACCTGCCCTCTCAGAAATCTGTATGCAGGTCAAGAAGCAACAGTTAGAACTGGGCATGGAACAACTGACTGATTCCAAATCTGGAAGGGAGTACGAGAAGGCTGTATATTGTCACCCTGCTTATTTAACTTATATGCAGAGTACATCATGAGAAATGCCGGGCTGAATGAAGCACAGGCTGGAATCAAGATTGCCGGGAGAAATATCAATAACCTCAGATATGCAGATGATACCACCCCTATGGCAGAAAGTGAAGAAGAACTAAAGGGCCTCGAAAAAGTTGGCTTAAAACTCGATTCAGAAAACTAAGATCATGGCATTCGGTCCCATCCTTTCACGGAAACACTGAGAGACTTTTTGTGGTGGCGGGGGTGGGGGTGGGTCCAAAATCACTGCAGATGGTGACTGCAGCCATGAAATTAAAAGACGCTTGCTACTTGGAAGAAAAGCTATGACCAACCTAGACAGCATATTAAAAAGCAGAGACATTAGTTTGCCAACAAAGGTCCATCTAGTCAAAGTTATGGTTTTTCCAGTAGTCACGTATAAATGTGAGAGTTGGACCATAATGGAAGCTGAGGGCCGAAGAATTAATGCTTTTGAACTGTGGCATTGGGGAAGACTCTTGAGAGTCCCTTGGACTGCAAGGAGATCCAACCAGTCCATCCTAAAGAAAATCAGTGCTGAATATTCATGGGAAAGACTGATGCTGAAACTGAAACTCCAATACTTTGGCCACCTGATGAGAAGAACCGACTCACTGGAAAAGACTCTGATGCTGGGAAAGATTGAAGGCAAGAGAACAGGACGACAGAGGATGAGATGGTTGGATGGCATCACCGACGCGATGGACATGAGTTTGAGTAGGCTCTGCGAGTTGGTGATGGACAGGGAAGCCTGGTGTGCTGCAGTCCCTGGGGTCGCAAAGAGTCGGACACGACTGAGTGACTGAACTGAACTGAACTGAACTCTCATAATGACATATATGAAGTTCAACCCTGAAGATGGCTGAACATATCAGAATGTCTTACTTGATATTCTAAACACGTCTTTGTCTTTTGAAAATAGTTTGCTTTCCTATTTTAAATAAAGACTTAAATTATCTAAATTATAGCAAAGGTTGAAAATGTCTCTCTCAATCCAGTTCCTGGAATACTTCACTATTTTCTCTGATGTGCCATACAGCTTGCAGGATCTTAGTTCCCCAACCAGGGATGGAACCTGTGCCCCCTCAAGTGGAATGGAAGCTTGGAGTCCTAACTACTGGACCACCAGGGAATTCCCAGTATCTAGAATATACTTTAGATGCTTTGATTTGACCTGGCATTTTGTGGAGCCAGCCATGGATGCTGACAAAAGAACGCCATTTAACTTTCTTCAAGATACGTTAATAATATGGGGTGGGGGGCAATATAGTCAATAAAAGCTAGATCACTGTAATCCAAGGGGATCTATTTTTTTTCTCCCTTTTAAGAACATTTGGGGATAATACTTTCTTTCACCTAGACTCCCAGAAAACTCAGAGACTCACAGAGATAACATATTCAACATTACTGCACTCACAAAATTGGCATGTATATGCCTACTAAGAATCTGGTGCTTCCCAGGAGCCATATCATCATCATGGCACACTTTTCGTACGAATTGCGCAAAGATGTCTTTTGTTTTAAGATTCATGTGACCCTTATATCAGAACTAAAATTAGCAACTTTCCTGGTGGTCCAGTGGCTAAGATGCCACGCTCCCAATACAGGGGGCCCAGGTTTGATTCCTGGTCGGGAAATACACCCCACATGACGCAACTAAGAGTTTGCATGCTGCAACAGAGATCAAAGATCCCGAGTGGTCAACTAGGACCAAATAAAACAAGCAAATAAATATTATTAATTAAAAAAAAATTAAAACTAGTAAGAAATGAGTGTGTGTACTACGAGTGGGAGGAAGGGAGGTGAGGGTAGTTACTTCCTGAATGGTGATAAGGCAGAGATGGAAATGAGGTGATAAAAGCAGATACCACTTATCATCTCCAGTGCTTTATAGGCTCAGAAATTCTAGGTCATCTATCCAATTCTCCTCGGACTTCATGGGCAATTTTGCACCAGTTAAGTAATCTCTGTGATTCTGTTTCCGCCGAGCAAATGGTTATGCTAACAGAGATGACTCAGCAAAAGTGATTCTAAAGCATTCTCTTTTGTCACTTGTCAACTCTCTGCCTTCTGACTCTGAAGACAGGAGATAGGAACACCCACCCCAGAAACTGAAAGGGATTTAGAGAGTAAGGGGAAAGTGGAGCTGATTTTCTTAGCCCCTGCACCTTCCGAGTCTCCTATGATAGGCTTGCTGAAATTACCAAAGAAATTCTGCTGAATGTTACCTACACCTTCTCCAGCCAAGCTGTGGAGGCTCCAAGGCAGTTAAAGACAACCAACCAGAGGGTAAGGAATAGAATCCTCAGGAATATTTAGAAAACATTTTTGTTAAGGAAATGAAGAGCCAATTTCAGTCTGCTAAGGGAAAACCAATTCTGTTTTCTGTTGACCTCCCATCCTGGGCTATGTTGCTAAAGAAGTAAACAGACAGAAAGACACACACCTAAAGGAAAACCTCAAACCTCCTCTCTAACAGATTTTGTCCACACGCTTACCACTGAGCAGAAAATTAATTCTCAAGCAGTTGCCCTTTGCTAACTCGATCTCTTTTTCTCTCTAGCTATTCAGTGTGCCAAGAGACATCATTATGTACATTTTCCTTTGCCCCAGTGAAATTGCAGTTTTAATTATTTGTTTATGTCATTATTTGGCTAAGGTCTATCTCCACATCTAAACTGCAAGCTGCATGAGGGTGGGGACCTGTCTCCTGGAATGAGATAACTGAATCAACAATGATTGAATGCATGAATTAATACACGTTCTTAGCTGTCATGGATTCCTGCAGAATAAAATCCATCCCAGTTATAAGGAGACTCATTTCTCGACAGTAAGTTGGTCTTCCATGTCAGTACACGGTTATTGATTAGACAGGGGGTGTGGGACACCGAACTCCATAGAAGAAAGCAGATTAAGATTCTGCACCCGCTGAGCTTACCTTACGGAGCATTTCTGAAACAACCAGACCTCAAAGAGAATATGATCAAGGAGAAAGGAAGTAGAAGACGCACGTCTTTGATTTTTTTCCCCTTCTTCAGAAAGAGAAAGAGCTGGGAGCCACACCCCCTCCAGCCTGTACGTCTCTCTCCCGCCCTCTGAGATCAAGGCAGTTCAAAGATCGCTCCAGGGCTGCTGATGTTTTACCTTTCCCTCAACTGACTTTTTAATTAAGGCAAAGCCTGAAAGTATAACCGGAAGCTAAGTCCGACGGCAGTTTCTGTTCACTTTGTCTTTTCCCAAACACTGGATCGCAACACACTGAGTCAGCCGGATCCAAGCGGTCACACGCTCGGTACTTCCCCTCGGTGCCCGCATCCCTGGCCGCTGGTGTGGGGCAGTGTGCGCGGCGGGCCTGGGGCCCGTCCGCAGCCCGGGGCGGAATTCAACCCACCTTCCAACTCGTCAAAGCCGAGCACCACATCTGAGGCTCTGCCCTGCCTGTCTTTGACCTCCAGGGCTGTGATGGTGCAGCCCCAGGAGATGATGTCCACTCTCAGCTGATCTGACTGCAGCTGGAACTTCTCCACTGTCCCTGCTCCCAGGGGCAGTTCTCCAAACACGGCTCTGGTCACCGAAACCATGCTGAGCTCAGGGTGTGCAGCTGCTCCAAGTGCTTCCAACTCCCGCCGCTAAACCTGGAGCCGCAGAAATTTACTGGAGAAGGGGCGGGACGCGGCTCACACTCCTCCCCTTTCTTGCCTGGATTTAGGGAGTGACCACTCCTGCAAAAAATATCCTCTGCGACTTCTCTAAATCATTCCTCTGCCTGAGGGAAGGCAAAGTTTCCAGCTAGGCTGGCAATTTCCAGTCAGTTCTTTTCCTTTGGAACCCTGACTGCATTGCATGTTGGGAATGGTAGTTTTTGGAATGTGAAATTGCATTTTGGGGCCTGTAGTCGTTCTAAACCGAAATCCTGAATCTGCAGTGTTCTACCGTTTATCGGGCACGAGGTTCTCAACAACCGAAGATTCATCCGTTAATGGTGGTTCACTTTCAGATAAGACGCTGAAAAATGAAGAGATGAGAATTAGGAATAGTGAGGGGAGGAGATCTTAGGGGGAAATTTTGATTTTTAACTCTTTGACCCAGTGGGAAAGAAGTTCAAAGCTAATTTAGAAAATGGGTAAATAACTGCAGGTTTCTCTGGACACTGACTGAGGATCCATTCTGTTTGTCCCACACAAACAACTCTGAAGGTGTTTCTGTTGGAGCCACTGCGGAGAGGCTCTCCAGACTACCAGCCTGGAGTAGCAGCCTGCACAGGGTCCCATGTAGAGATTAGGACATATTTATATGCAGAGTACATCATGAGGAACGCTGGGCTGGAAGAAGCGCAAGCTGGAATCAAAATTGCCGGGAGAAATATCAATAACCTCAGATATGCAGATGACACCACCCTTATGGCAGAAAGTGAAGAGGAACTCAAAGGCCTCTTGATGAAAGTGAAAGAGGAGAGTGAAAATGTTGGCTTGAAGCTCAACATTCAGAAAACAAAGATCATGGCATCTGGTCCCATCACTTCATGGGAAATAGATGGGGAAACAGTGGAAACAGTGTCAGACTTTACTTTTGGGGGCTCCAAAATCACTGTGGATGCTGATTGTAGCCAGGAAATTAAAAGATGCTTACTCCTTGGAAGGAAAGTTATGACCAACCTTCAGTTCAGTTCAGTCGCTCAGTCGTGTCCGACTCTCCGCGACCCCATGAATCACAGCACGCCAGGCCTCCCTGTCCATCACCAACTCCCGGAGTACACTCAAACTCATGTCCACAGAGTCGGTGATGCCATCCAGCCATCTCATTCTCCGTCGTCCCCTTCTCCTCCCGCCCCTAACCTTTCCCAGCATCAGAGTCTTTTCCAGTGAGTCAACTCGTCTCATGAGGTGGCCAAAGTATTGGAGTTTCAGCTTTAGCATCAGTCCCTCCAATGAACATCCAGGATTGATCTCCTTTAGAATGGACTGGTTGGATCTCCTTGCAGTATAAGGGACTCTCAAGAGTCTTCTCCAACACCACAGTTCAAAAGCATCGATTCTTCGGCGATCAGCTTTCTTCACAGTCCAACTCTCACATCCATACATGACCACGGGAAAAACCATTGCCTTGACTAGACGGACCTTGGTCGGCAAAGTAATGTCTCTGCTTTTTAATATACTATCAAGGTTGGTCATAACTTTCCTTCCAAGGAGCAAGCGTCTTTTAATTTCATGGCTGCAATCAGCATCTGCAGTGATTTTGGAGCCCAAAAAAACAAAGTCTGACACTGTTTCTACTGTTTTTCCATCTATTTCCCATGAAGTGATGGGACCAGATGCCATGATCTTTGTTTTCTGAATGTTGAGCTTCAAGCCAACCTTTTCACTCTCCTCTTTCACTTTCATCAAGAGGCTTTTGAGTTCCTCTTCACTTTCTGCCATAAGGGTAGTGTCATCTGCATATCTGAGGTTATTGATATTTCTCCCAGCAATCTTGATTCCAGCTTGTGCTTCTTCCAGCCCAGCGTTCCTCATGATGTACTCTGCATATAAGTTAAATAAGCAAGGTGACAATATACAACCTTGACGCACTCCTTGTCCTATTTGGAACCAGTCTGTTGTTCCATGACCGGTTCTAACTGTTGCTTCCTGACCTGCATACAGGTTTCTCAAGAGGCAGGTCAGGTGGTCTGGGATTCCCATCTCTTTCAGAATGTTCCACAGTTTATTGTGATCCACACAGTCAAAGGCTATGACCAACCTAGATAGCATATTAAAAAGCAGAGACATCACTTTGCCAACAAAGGTCCATCTAGTCAAGGCTATGGTTTTTCCCATGGTCATGTATGGATGTGAGAGTTAGACTGTGAAGAAAGCTGATCGCCGAAGAATTGATGCTTTTGACTGTGGTGCTGGAGAAGACTCTTGAGAGTCCCTTGGACTGCAAGGAGATCCAACCAATCCATTCTAAAGGAGATCAATCCTGGGTTTTCATTGGAAGGACTGATGCTAAAGCTGAAACTCCAATACTTTGGCCACCTCATGCGACGAGTTGACTCACTGGAAAAGACTCTGATGCTGGGAGGGATTAGGGGTGGGAGGAGACGGGGACGACAGAGAATGAGATGGCTGGATGGCATCACCGACTCAATGGACATGAGTTTGAGTTAACTCCGGGAGTTTGTGATGGACAGGGAGGCCTGGCGTGCTGTGATTCATGGGGTCGCAGAGAGTCGGCCACGACTGAGCGACTGAACTGAACTGAACTGAACTGATATAGAGGCAGTCTCTGACTTTCTTTTCCTCAGGGAACTGGGAAAGGGCCTTGGGTATATACCCACTCTTATTCCTAAAATCCAAAGTTCCTTTAAAAAGGGATTAAGGATAAATATTTATTAAGGTCCTAATAAATATCAGATACTGTACTTTGATTGCTTCCCAGGTGACTCAGTGGTAAAGGATCTGCCTGCCAATGTAGGAGAGGCAGGTTCCTTGGGTCAGGAAGATGCCTTGGAAAAGGAAATGGTAACCTACTCCAGTATTGTTGCCTGGAATATTCCATGGACAGAGGAGCCTGGTGGACTACACTCCATAGGGTCGAAAAGAGTCAGACACAATTGAGTGAGTGAACACGCAGTACTTTTATTATCTCCTTTCCATAAGCAAAAAAACGTGTTAAGTATATACTTCTAGAAGAGAAAAGACACAGAGGTCATGGATAATTGTTATGCTTTGATGTGCCTCAGAATTATCTATAGAGATTAAAAAAAAAATACATATCCCCAGGCCCAAACCTGGAGTTTCTGTGAGTCTAGGGTGACTTCAGACGAGATCGGGCGCGTTCAGGGTGGTATGGCCGTAGACTAGGGTGACTTCAGGAATCTCCTTTTCTCACAGATTCCTCATGGTATTTTAATGCAGTCTATCTGGGACCAGACCTTGAGAAATATTGCTCCAGGTTTTGATGACTAATCTCAGATGGTTTTGGTTTTTCTTCCCCCACTGATGGCAGAGGACTAAAATAGAGATATGAAAGGCCTTATTAGGATTGTCAGATAAAATACAGGGGCCTGGTATTTCTTTGCTAAATCTGTCCAGACAGTACTGGGCCTAGGAAGGGGAAGGATTCTGGAAGCCTAACATGCTTTACTCGACTGTCTATATACTTATCTCATCTTTGCTTGATACTGCTTTTGTTTTGGTTTCTAGATACTTCAAAGGGGATCCAACTAGACAATGTGTGATCAGTTGGTCAATCGTGTCCAGCTTTGTGGCCCCATGGACTGTAGCCTGCCAGGCTCCTCTGTCCATGGGATTCTTCAGGCAAGAATACTGGAGCGGGTTGCCATTTCCTTCTCCTGGGTATCTTCCCGACTCACCGATTGAAACTGGGTCTCCTTCTTGTCAGGCAGATTCTTTACTACTGAGTAACCTAGGAGGCCAACTAGACTATGGTGAAAGCCAAAATGCACCTATGTCTAGGAAATTGGGAGAAATGGGATCACGCTCTGGGAATCAAGTGCTAATAAAACCAAACTGTCTCTCAGTCATGTCTGTGTAGTTTGAAGGAATGTTTAACATTCTTGTCACAAAGCCTCAGTTCTCATTCATGAATCAAGGGAGTTCTGATAGAAAAGGGAAAAAGAGAACTCGCAACAAGCTTCAGTGAAGCGTAACATATAATAACAAAAAGACCCAAACGAGTGAAATTATAGACTGTACTGCACTTACACAATAATGGCTAGGCACTGTTAATGCTGCTTCATCAGAAATTCCCATAAACCCTGCCACCCTCATCAGCCCACTTAGCATTTGTGTCTGATTCATACATAAGCCCTTTCGGCAATGCTGCATTAGCGAGGATGACTTAGAATCTCTTCTGTGAGCAGGAAGACCAGATTTTCTTTTCTCAGCCACCGGTTCTCAGTGTTCTGCCAAGCTCATGTTGTCACAGAAATAAACAAATGCATTTGGATGGCCAGAGCCAAGTATCACTGTGGGTGTCTTGTAACTTGGCTTGGTAGAAAATGAAACATACCATGATGCCTCTCTAAGAGCCTACATTTTCCTTTAGGTTTGAAGGGTTTAACATAGTGTCCTACTTTGTGCTAAGTCAGCTGTCAGGCACAAATCTTGATTTTTCTTACCAAAATGTCTTATTTTCCTAGTCCTACAGTAATACTTTATAGGAATATCTGTGAACTTAAAAAGAAGAAGAAGCCATTTAAATCTAAAGAAATATTCTTCATTCCAAATGTTAGATTGGGTTAAAAACAAAGTAGTAATTTTGAGAGTGAAGCACTGTCAAATTTTACGGGATATTTATTTTTACTTGGAGGGTAGAGGCTAAGGGTTTGGTTATGAGACAGAGTGTAAGAATTGTGATAGTTAGGTCAAAGAGGAGTTACTTACAGAGAATACCTTTTTTTTCCACCAGAGAGTGATGTATAGGGAGAATAGGTCAAGAATAAGGTCTGTTTTTCTTCACAGATGGAGGTTAGTCCCCAAAACTGAGTGCTAGGGAAGTCAGGAATGAGGAATCTTGATCCCTGGGCCCCACCTCCTCCTTCAACACAGGAACACAGACCCTAAGCCCATGAAGATTAAGGCTTGAAAACTTTAAGCTGTTGACAGGCTGCTACGCAAAGGAAACTCTCTGAGATACAATAATACTGAACTCTCCAAGACATAATAATAGCAAACTCTCCAAATTTCCTGGTGATTCAGTGGTTAAGAGTCTGCACTTTCATTCACACAGCCTGAGTTCGATCCCTGGCAAGGAGCCAAGAGCCCACAAGTTGGGCAGCATGGCCAAAAAGGGGAAAAAAATTATAGTAAACTCTCTGAAATATAGTAATAAAACCAACTCACAATACCTCACAGTTTGTCAATAAGGAGACCTAGAATAGATTTTCAGTCAGACTGATACATTACCACCCTCCTATTTCCTTTCTCCTTGCTCAGAATTCCAATAATGTTTACTATCGTTTCTTTTCATCAGACACTCAGTATGCACTATCTTAGATCATTCCTTATCTTTCCATGAATACATTTTGTTGTTGTTACTTTTTACTCAACTATTAGCTCCCTGAGTCAATTTTTTGAGACTTCCCTGGTGGCTCAAATGGTAAAGCGTCTGACTACAATGTGGGAGATGCAGGTTCGATCCCTGGATCAGGAAGATTTCCTGGAGAAGGAAATGG
This sequence comes from Moschus berezovskii, assembly GCF_049115385.1. Classification (NCBI taxonomy): domain Eukaryota; kingdom Metazoa; phylum Chordata; class Mammalia; order Artiodactyla; family Moschidae; genus Moschus; species Moschus berezovskii. The sequence continues at coordinate 87,275,517 of NC_142470.1, forward strand.
CAACCCACTCCAGTATTCTTTCCTGGACAATCCCATGTACAGAGGAACCTGGTAGGCTACAGTCCATGGGGTTGCAAAGAGTTGAACACAACTGAGCAACCTCACTTTCTTTCTTTTCAATTTTTGACATATATATATATTTGTAACCCAAACAACACTATATTTGGTTTCAGATGAAAACTACTTTGAATCTGGAAGCCATGCATACCTGGGAGAATGCCATCAAGCTCAAGAGAGGTAGGATTCTTCACAGTTCAATTCATCTCCATTTCATCAAAAATTTTGAAATAGCTGATGGGGAAGGTATTATGGAGACTTGTAAGAAGTTGTTGAGGAAGATAGATTAAATTTTGCTGTATGACACCTTCATTTATCAAATAGTCAATGAATATATCCTGGGCACTGTGCTAAGTGCTTATTGTACATTGGTAAGTAAAATATGACCCTTGCTTTCAAGATATTTACAATGTAAAGTGAGGTATTGTTCATCTCTATCCTCCATAAAAACGTAAGTAAAATCTTCAAAATTCAATTCATGAATTTAGTCAATGCCAGATGAAACAAAGTACTGAGACCGGCCTCAAGGTAGCTGTAATTTCAGGCCTGCCCAAAGCTGATCCACCATAATTGGGAATATTTTAGAATTCCCCAGCTCCAAGCACAATGAAAGGCAATTTTAGCTGTTCAATAAATAACTATTGAATGAATACATGATATATGTATATATATGCTATGCTTTGTCACTCAGTCATATCTGACTCTTTGCGACCACATGGACTGTAGCCTGCCAGGCTCCTCTGTCCATGGGGATTCTTCAGGAAAGAATACTGGAGTGGGTTGCCATGCCCTCCTCCAGGGGATCTTCCCAACCCAGGGGTCCAGCCCAGCATTGCAGGTGGATTCTTTTTCATTCTGGTGCCAGAAAACCTGAGTTCATGAGGCATCAACACTTACTGTCTGGGCAGTTTATTCAGCCACTCTGGGCCTCAGTTTCCACATCTATAAAATGGGAATATCACATGATTGACCCATCCAATTATTAACTGATCACTAGTAAATAAAGTGTTAAAAATTTACTGAGCACCATATTAAGCACCCCTATGAGTCAACACTATTATCTCACACAGAAATTGAGGCTTAGAGAGATAAAGTAACTTGTTCGAGATCATGTGATTATAAGCCAGGAAACCAAGATTGGATCCTGGGCAGCTTGACTGCAGAGATAGGGGCATTTAGCTATTTCCTTATATGCTGCTAGTGTTATGGATTCCAAACCACTAACTAAATTCTAAAACATTACATCAATGTAAAATAGTCATCTTCTAATGTTATGCTAATTACAAGTTTTAAAAAATCAGTTTCTGAAAGTAGGTTCAAGATGGCATTGTATTCACTTACTATAGTTAAAGAAGGGCCCAAGGAGAAGAACTAGTCCTTGGCACCCAAAGACCTTGGAAACAAGACACTCATCACCTCTGGACCCTTTGTATATTCATTTTTTACTTGTTATTATGTCTCCTGCCAAGAAAATGAAGCTCCAAGAGAGCAGGAAATCCCAGTACCTAGGACAGATTAGTAGATAATTAAACAATATTTGCTAAGTGAATGTTTGAGTGCTAGAAAGGATGAGAAGCATCTCTTATATTAATATAAAGCTGATGAAAGTCCCAATTCATATAACCACTCTGGAGGACAACTCATCAATATCTAGTAAAGTCAAATTGCATATAACTCAGCAATGGTCCATAACCCAACAATTATATTCCTTGTAATATACCATAGATGATTTTGCATATGGGCATAAGAATATTTATGGCCGAATTATGCATAAGAGTGAAAATTTGCTAAAAATGTGAAAATTCATTTTTGTTGTTTTTTTTAAGATTTTTTTTAATGTGGACAATTTATAAAGTCTTTATTGAATTTGTTACAATATTGCTTCTGTTTTATGTTTTGGTTTTTTTGGCCATTCAGTATGTGGGATCTTAGCTCCTATACCAGGAATAGAACCTGCACCCACTGCATTGAAAGGCAAAGTCTTAACCACTATACCTCCAGGGAAGTCCCAGAAGAATGAGAATTTGGAAACAACCTAAGATCTGTCAATTGAAAAATGAATAAAAATATTGTGGTAGCTCCATATTCCATATAATGGAATATAGCATAATAGGAAAATGAAGCATTACAGGCTCCACAGGACCTCAAGCATGTATTTCATAATTATGATACTTAAGGGAGAATCCCACGGATGGAGGAGCCTGCTAGGCTACAGTCCATGGGGTCACAAAGAGTTGGACACAACTGAGCGACTTCACTTAAGGGAGAAACAGATCAGTGGCAGAAGGATACAGATACATCATTTATTGTTGCTGTTTAGTTGCTAAGTCATGTCTGACTCTTTGCAATCCCGTAGATTGTAGCCTGCCAGGTTCCTCTGTCCATGGGATTTCCCAGGCAAGAACACTGGAGTGGGTTGCCATTTCCTTCTCTAGGGGATCTTTCTGATCCAGGGATTGAACTGGCTTCTACTGCATTGGCAGGTGAATTCTTTACCACTGAGCTACCAGGGAAGCCCGTATCATTTATGTCAAATGATATCCCAGCATTCAAGAGATTAGTCTCAGGTCATTTAGCTTGGTAAGTTGTATAGCTAGGATTTGAATCCAGAGCACTCTATCAAAATGCCTCTGGTAAACGCTGATAGTCAGATATGGATTAAATCCTATAGTGCTCTGTAAACTTTGGTGATTGATCTTTACTTGGAAAATCCCATGGATGGAGGAACCTGTTAGGCTACAGTCCATGGGGTTGCATAGAGTCAGACACGACTGAGCAACTTCACTTTCACTTTAGTTTGAGTCAGTGGTGGTGCCAAGGCACTGGCCTAGAGGGTTGGTTGGGTCTTTTCTTCCTCCCATTCTTTGATATGAATAATAGATATTTAAGCAAATTATGTAAAGCAGCTTTAAAACTAGTCCCTCATCCATTCCCTCTGATTTAACTATAACACCTATTTATATAAATTCTGGAGCCACAGCTAGCCTGAACACATTATTTTCTTTTATACAGACTAGGTAGCTACTTCTAGGAATCTTTTGTGATAGCCATACTCTCAAAAGTCAGAACGTTTTTTATTTCTGGAAAATATAAACCAACTCAAACCTGGCTTAGGCAAAAAAAGGAATTTATTGACTAACAGTGAAAAGTCTAAAGATGTTCAGGTGTGTTCAGGCATGGCTGGATCTGGACTAAAATTATGTCATTAGGACCTGTATCTCTCTTCCTCTTGTTTCTGTTTTCCACAATGTTGGCCCTTTTCTCAGCATTCCTTTTCTATCTATGATTTCTAGTATCCCCAGGCTTATATCATCCTATATACCAATCTTGCATGTGTGTGAAGTTGATTCGGTCATGTCTGACTCTTTTCGATCCTATGAGCTGTAGCCCACCAAACTCCTCTGTCTGTGGGATTCTCCAAGCAAGAATACTGGAGTGGGTTGCCATGCCCTCCTCCAGGGGATCTTCCTGACTCAGGGATCGAACCCACATCTCTTGGATCTCCTGCATTGGCAGACGGGTTCTTTACCACTAGTGTGACCTGGGAAGCCCATACAGCAATCTTAGAATAAAGCAAACTTCACATTCCCAATAATATCAACAAAAGTCCCAGTATTGAATCTCACCTGGTCACGTGCTCTTCTGAACCAATTAACTGGTAGTTGGTAGGTGGAGTCAGGCTCACCCAAGGATATGGACTGCGAGAGTGGGGAGGGGTGATTCCCCAAGGGAAAAATCTGAATGTTATTCCCAAGGAGAAAATGGATACTAATCAGGCAAAAACAACATGTTCTCACCAAAAAGAGTAATGTCATTAGAGTATTAGAAGTTGGAAATAAAAAATAGCTCCATAGGGAGTCCTTGTAGAGAGTTCAAGCATTTAGAATATTTTGACACATCAGAATACGTGTGTCTCATGAAGAACTTTCAACATTTTGCCAGTGGTTTCAGTAGCAGGTGTTGCCACATCCTCACATCTATTCTTGTTTTATCTTTGCCTTTTCTCTTGACTAATGTGATATTGATGCAACCCTGCTTGAACCTCGCTCAACACTGTCAATTACTCTGCTGCTATTCAAAGGACAAGAGCTATCAACATTTTAAAGCACCAAGGACTGGTTTTCTGGAAGACAATTTTTTCACAGACCAATGGGGTGCGGTGGACAATGGTTTACAGATTTTATTTGAGAGCTTTACATTTATTGTACTCTGTATTTCTGTTATTATTATAATATATAATGAAATAATTATACAACTCACCATATTGCAGAATCAGTGGGAGCCCTGAGTTTCTTTTCCTGCACCTAGATGGTCCCATCTGGGGGCAATGGGGAGCGACTGTAAATACAGATGAAACATAGCTTGCTACTGACCTCCTGCTGTATGGCCTGGTTCCTAACAGGTTGAGAACCCCTGAACATTCTAGAGAGAATGCTAGCTCAGATTCAGTCTAGCCTGATGGATATTAATCTGCCTTGTCGGAGTACAAGGCAGATCAGGGAATTGCTCTACAAGTTTATCTGAACTCCATTTCTCATGACATGGAATCTTATATCAAAACTCACAGGTGTATATAATTCTTGGCATAAAATAGCTTTCAAAAAACATTTTAAGGGATTTCTCTGGTGGTCCCGTGGTTAAGTCTCCACCCTCCCACTGCAGGAGGTGCAGGCCTGATTCCTGATGGTGGGGAGGGGACTAAGATGCTGTGCGGCACAGCCAAAAAAAAAATTTTTTTCTTTAAGATTATCTTACTCAAAACAATGTGGAGAATCCACTCTCATGATTTTGCCAGGCTGATTCAGTAAGCTTGGATTCAGTCCCTTTCATATCTGCTCATCATGGGAAAACAGTGTCATTCTCTTAATTCCTATCTGCTATACTACTTGTTCAAGAGGTCCCAACACTTTTACAGTTTCTTGCTTTTGGATAGATCATGTTTGGCTCAGCTTGAATGATAAATTTCTGACAAGATGTAACAATAGTGGCTTAAAAGAGATACAAATTGACTTCTTTCCTAAAAACAGTCCAGAGATAGGTAAGTGAAATTCTAAGATTTTACTTTACTTGCAAGTTAATAAATTACTGTTTCACAGATGCTGGCTGAAGATACAAGATTCCTAGGTCTGAGACAAAAGATTTAGCTACTCACTGCATTCAAGCAGAATGGGCATCATGTTGGTATTGGTTCCTCATGCCCTTTAAAACCCATGGAGGCAGCATGAAGGGACCAATACGGTCCCTTCATATAGTGGGTTTGAGTGTCAACTGGAATCTACCACTTTTACAGCGAGGGAGAGCAAGTCTGCTTTTTGTTTGAGAGAAGATATTACCTTATCTCTTGAGCCTGCTCATTGCAAACTCAACTCAGAAAACAGTTGTCTAAAGAGAGGTCAAGTCTTGCACTGCTGGCATACCCAAAAGGGGTGTTCAGGGATGCTCAAGCTCACAATTGCTTGTCTCAACAGGTCGTCCAAGGTTAGGATGGTAGTTCTGCTTGATGTGGTCATCTGGGACCTAGGTTCCCTCTAACCTGTTGTTTCATCATCTGTATGGTGTGGCCTAACATCCACTTAGCTAATGAGGTATGGTACCATGTCCACAGATAGAGGACTGGGGTAGGGAAGCGGAGACAGGGACTGCTGGAGAAAGGGCAGCCACCTCCCTTTAAGGACACAGACTGAAAGTTCTATACTTCACTTCCCTTCGTCTCCCATTGGCTGGAATGTATTCATATAATCATATCAAACTTTAGGATATGTTGGGAAATGTATAGTCTTAATTCTAGGTATTCTATTGTGGTGTATGTGGTTTAGTCCCTAAGTTGTATCTGACTCTTTGCGACCCCATGGACTGTAGCCTGCCAGGCTCCTCTGTCTATGGAATTTCTTAGGCAAGAATACTGGAGTGAACCCAGAGATGGAACCCACATCGCCTGCTTGGCCAATTCTTTACCACTCAGATGCCTGGGAAGTCCTCCCACTGTTTGTACATAATAATAACCTGAGCCTGTGGCTTGGGTGTGTACTGGTCACAGCCAGAAATCTTAGTACACAACTGGGTTGGAACTACAAGTCCCATACTTTGAAGGCATTGGCCAAAGTGAGAAGACAAAGGAATCATATGACTTTCAGGGGTCTGAAAGAAGATAGAGAATTTACTCTAGATAACGGTGTATTTGTGAGTAAGGTTCTGGAGGCTCCAAGGATAAGGATCAGTATGGCAAGGTCTGAAGGAGCTCTAGCTGGAGAAGTTTATTATGCCCAGAGGTGGGTGGTACAGGTTAGGGAACCATTTTGATGGTGATGGGTTCATTGACTGAGGAAGAGCCCAAGCCACACAGAATTTCCCTCCAACCCTCATATAAATGACTCCCACAAAATACATTGAAAACCCCAAGTCAGTTGGCCCAGACAAGGGCTATTTCTGTCATGGAAGAGGAGACAGAACCAAGTTAGAGGGAAAGATTTCCAAGAGTCAGTGTTGACCCAATATAGTTACAGTAAGGAATTTCCTGAGGCTGACTAGGAGCTGCCTGGCACTCTCCCTAGTAATACTCAGTTCAGGTCCCTGGGATGACCGTGCGTTTGGCAGGGTTTTTCTCCAGATAATGGTAACTCTGGAGTATAATCGTCTAGTCCCGGGGAAGCTTCTCCTTCATGGAAGACTTGAGCCTCTGCTCAAAGTAGAAGCACTTGACCAGTTCTTACTACTTGGACTTCAGCACAGTAGGCCTCAGTCATCTCCCTTACCAAATTGACTGTGTCTCTCTCCCTACAGGTGGGTAAGACAGTTATTGACCAGGGTAATTCTGTGCTGAACAGGGTTATAGCAGAAGAAATCCCTGTCAAAAATTATCATATATTAAAAACAAAAACAACAACTAGGAACGAGGCCCCTTTGAATGGTTTCAGGTATGCCACCAGGTGTACCAAGAGATGTGGCATTGATTGATAAAACTATGTGGATTCTCCAGGAAGAAGAAGAGAGAAGAGAAGGCAAGGAAGTGAGGGGACAGCATTCTAACATCAAACTCTGGGAGCACGGAGGCCTTTCAGAGGTGAGGCCGAGATAGGAAGGCTTATCAGAAAAGACTTTACCCTCTCCTGGGGCACATTCTAGTGGACATAGCTGAGTAAGTTTATCGCAGCAACTTTGAGGCCTGAGGAAAGGCTTGACCACTGGAAAATAGCCAGGAGGAACAGAGGCAGAGAATCTAGTTAGAGGGAAGGGATCTGGCAGACACAAATGACCAGGTTCAAAAGGTTTTGAAGCAGTTCAGGCGGGGTCCAGCCAGAGTTAAGGCAGTCAGCTAGTCCATAGATGATTCCAGTAAATGAGCTTGAACCCTGCTGTAGAACAGGCCCTTTGCTCCCTGGCTTGTTGGAGACTGTCTTCTGGGTGTGCTACTGGTTATAGTCAGTATGTCAGAAGCCTATAGCAAATTCTGCCCTCCTTTTGGGTAGGCTTGAACAGAGAAAATTTTAGCCCCACTTCTTTTCCTCTTCAAAAGGTTAACACTGAATTTAGGTCAGAGAATTGCAGCGGAATTGACTGTTTCTTCTGGGCTCAACCACATTCTATAAAGAAGTGTGGTTACACAAGGGCCAGGTGAAGTCAGGAGGAGACAGAATGTATATAGTGGTTTTTTCTGACACCCCTTTTGACACTAAATGTATGTTGTTTTTCCACATACCAACCAATTCTATGACACTAATTGGGTCCTCAGCAATTCAATTCCCACCCTATCTATCAAGAATTAGGATCAGACCCCATGAGTTAAGGGGTTCAGTCCCATGTGCACTTCAAACCAGCTGCAAATGGGATACCTGGGCAACCCACTCTTCTGGCTGGCTAACTACAAATTTGGGAGTCCCCATGGGCTCCCCTCAGGGTTGTTAATATTCTAGAATGACATAAAGCTCCTGAAAAACACTTATGTCTACCAGTTCCTTACAAAGAATATAAACGAGGGACAGCCAAATGGGAGAGATGTGTCAGAGAAGGAAAACAATTTCCTTCACCCTTCTAGGTTCCTTAGATTAATCTAAGAATTAAATTGACATGAGACAGATTAACAGAAGAAAATGAAGCAAAAAGTAATAACATGTATACCTGGAAGAGACCCAGGAAAGCTAACTCACCAAAATGGCCAGAGTCCTCACCTTCCACACCATCTTCAGTTCAAGACAAAAGAGGATGTTGGGGTTAGTGGTTTGGGACCTCAAAAGGGAGGAAGACAACTGACAGGAGGTGGACAAGCAATGTTTGTTAGTAAACAAATGCTCGCTGGGCCAGGCAGAGACAATAGGACACAGGGGGTAGTTTTGGCAGACTCGGCTATGTTCCAGTCTGTCAATCATACTAGTTTATACTATAGGTATCTGGGGATGGTGCCCTTCTTGGAACAAGTCCTTTATGTATATTCTTAGGCAGTTAGGGGGAAGGTAAAAAGTTCTTCCTGAGTCTCTTGGACCTTGATAGTTTTCAGTTCAATATACTCTGCATGCCAAAGAGATACTTGGGTTCTCCTACAGATGCACAGGGCAAGTTATAGGGGATAGGGGTGAAGAGTGGGGATTGGTGCAGAGCTTTCATGCTCTCCTGTTATGCTGTCTTCCCAACCACATGAGTGTGTTCACCAACCTGGAAGCTCATGGAACTTATTTTTTAGGTTTTTAATCAAGGTTATATTAGCTAGGCATGATTACTGGCCATTGGTGATTGAACTCAGTCTCCACCCCTTTTGCCTCCCTGAGGAAGTCAGGGGCTGAGGTTGAAAGTCTAGCCCTTTTAATCACCTGGTTGATTTTTCTCGTGACCAGTTCCCATCCTGAAGCTATCTAGTGTGCCTCCCACCAAACCCCTCCAAGGATTATCTTATTAGCATAAGACTAAACTGAACTGAATCACTATTAGCTGGAGAAGGAAATGGCAACCCACTCCAGTATTCTTGCCTGGAGAATCCCAGGGATGGAAGAGCCTGGTGGGCTGCCACCTACGGGGTCGCACAGAGTCAGACACTGAAGCAACTAAGCAGCAGTAGCAATCACTATCAGCATAAGACCTTTATCACTCAAGACACTCATTACTCAAGAAACTCATCACTCAAATTCCAAGGATTTGGGAGCTTTGTGCCAGGAACTGGCGATAAAGACCAATTTTTTTTTTTAATACCATGGCCCTCAACTGGACCCCAGCACCCACTCTATCAGAATAACTAGGTCAAGAAGGAGACAAGAGAAACTTCCAGACAGGGCAGTGATTCTCATACTTTGGTGCATGTTAGAATATTCTGGGAAACGTATTAAAAATGTAGATTCCTGGATCTGACTCTCAGTCACTGAGACTGAGGGAGGGACCAAAGTATTTGTATTTTTATTTATTCTTTTTTTTTTGGTGCATGCAGGATCTTAGTTCCCCAATCAGGGGTCAAACTTGTGCCCCCTGAGGTGGAGGTTCAGAGTCTTAGCCACTGACCCACCAGGGAAGTCCCTGTATTTAAATAAACTCCCTAAATGATTCCCATGCTCACTGAAGTTTAAAAGCCAGGGAGTGAGCATTTCCTTTAGTCTTACCCCCAACCCCAACACTGCTCCTTTCTAGAAGTCTGTCCAGTCAGAGCCCCAAGTCTGACTGTAGGTTACCACCTTCCCCTGACTTAAAGACAAGGCAGAACTACACTGAGTACAAAGGACTCCCAGGTGACGCTGATCTTTAGGGTCCTGGAGATTCTGCCTCAGAGTGGAATCAGAATTAACATCGGTCAGTGTCTGCTGTGTCAGGTACTAGGCGTTCTCAGGTGGTTTATCTGTGAGGGAAGTGTAATGTTATAACTTCATGGCTGAGAAAACCAAGACTTGAGAAGATGCACCCAAGTAAGTATGGCTAGTATTCAAACTCAGCCCTGCCTGGCCCCACTACCTACCTCAGACTTTGTTGTTGTTCAGTTGCTAAGTCACGTCTCTTTGAGACCCCATGGAAGGCAGCACACCAGGCTTCCCTGTCCTTCACCATCTCCCAGAGCTTGCTAGACTCGTGTCCATTGAGTCGGTGATGCTATCCAACTGTTTCATCTTCTGTTGTCCCCTTCTCCTCCTGCCTTCAACCTTTCTTAGCATCAGGGTCTTTTCCAGTGAGTCAGCTCTTTGCAACAGTCGGCCAAAGCACTGAGCTTCAGCCTCAGTCCTTCCAATAAATATTCAGGGTTGATTTCCTTTAGAATTGATTTTTACCAGCTGAGCCACCAAGGAAATCCTACCTCAGAATGGTAAGTAAATAAAAGGGAACATGCTGAGCCGGTATGACTTAATTGTGAGCTGGAGTTACCGTCACGGTACCGAGTGTCAGTCACTCCATAATCATGGCTATGGAAGTGGCAACACTGATGTGGCAGCCCTGGACTGCCAAGTAGGAAAAGCTTTTGCCTACAAATGTTACTAATTGAATAGTTACCTTCTCAGAACGTCTCTGGGAAATAACCAGTCCTGATGAGTGTTTCCCTGTCTTTTTGCTGAACTCTAATCCCTGAGGTAGAAGAGCCTAGCCAAGGGTTCTGGAAATTGCTGGGATTGTTACATCTTGTGCTGCATCTAGCGTGGTTGAGTCCAGGTTGTTCCAGGAGTGTGTCCTGGAGAGTTCTATGCATCTAAGTCCTGTCAGCAAGGCCAGGGCAGGCCTGGTGGGAGAGCAGCCCTTCAGTTCATGGTTGAGGTAGAGGGAGACAGGCTAGGGAGTCACCCAAGACTTTTCAAGTCAGCCAAAGTCAAATCCAAGGGGAGCAGTGGGGACATAAGCAGGAGAAGGAGTTTAAATGTCAGCAGCCAGAACTTATAAGAGCTGGCCAAAAGGAAGTAGACTGGGGGTGCGTGACCAAGTGGCCAGCTTGGCCACCACTCCTGTAGTGTGTTGTGGGACAGGTGCAGGACCTTAGAGGAAATATGTACATCTGGCCAGACTCCGTTCTCCTTCCATGTAGGTCCTTCTCCATCTCGAGTGGGAGTCCCCCCTGTGACATGACGTTGACTGAAGGGGCAAGGCAGGGAAACAGTGGTGTCACCAGGAGAAACTGGACAAATGATTACCAGAGTGTGGATTCACCCATGGGTCCAAGGACTGGTCCTCAGCCTTTCAGGCAAGAGACTCAGTCTTTTTTTTTTCCTTATTTAAGTATAGTTGTTTTTTTTTTTTTTTGGTTTGTTTGTTTGTTTTTTCACTTTGCCACACAGCTTGTGGGATCTCAGTTTCCTGACCAGGGACTGAACCTGGCGTTGGCAGTTGAAAGCCCTGTATCCTCACCACTAGGTCACCAGGGAACTCTCTATTGAAGGACAGTTGAATTACAATGTTGTATTAAGGAAAATCCATCTCGTTAGAGCCCCAGGATGAGTCCTGCTTAGGGTGGCTAATACCAGCTATACTGTTAAGAGACTGATGTGTAAAACAAAAGCCCATTTTATGTCTTCAAAAGGAAGTTATGCTTTTCCACTGCCAGTCTCTAGAATGGACTAACTTTATGATGGATTAATAATCAAGGACCATTTGATAAGCATGGATTGGAGCAGCAAGCTGGAGAGTTTGGGCCTGGGCTAGGCCCCCCAAAATGTACTTGCTTGATAAGTGGGAGTTTCCTCTGATGACCGAATTGCTGATGTCCCACAGATTCAGGGTGGTGCTGCACATAAACAGCCAACGTTTGTAGTTTTGACTTGGCTTTTTTTGTGGGCTTCTGACTCAGAGTTGTATAATCAACTTTGTTGTGCAAATAAAATGAATTTTTCCTACTATTTTGTTCATAATTGATGAGGTCTTCTCTAGAGCTCCCACCTATTATTGGTGAAAGTGAAAGTGAAGTAGCTCAGTCATGTCTGACTCTTTGCAACCCCATGGACTGTAGCCTACCAAGCTCCTCCCTCCATGGGATTCTCCAGGCAAGAATACTGGAGTGGGTTGCCACTTCCTTCTCCAGGGGATCTTCCTGACCCAGGGATTGAACCCTGGTCTCCTGCATTGCAGGCAGACGCTTTAACCTCTGAGCCACCAGGGATTGGTAGTGGTTAGTTATTGGCAGTGGTAATGATAAGTTAACTGTTCCATCTTGTTTAAAGCACAACAATGCCAATAATTTAATGAACCCTAGACTTCCCTGGTGGCTCAGATGGTAAAAGCGTCTGCCTACAATGCAGGAGACTGGGTTCAGTCCCTGGGTTGGAAAGATCCCTTGAAGAAGGAAATGGCAACCCACTCCAGTATTCTTGCCTGGAAAATTCCATGGACAGAGGAGCCTGGTAGGCTACATTCCATGGGGTCGCAAAGAGTCGGACACGACTGAGCGACTTCACTTCAGGTATGTTAAAATATAAACTGAAGCATTTACAACTTTTTAAGAGTTTGTTAGAGCAAAAATGGATTGCCATTGGGCAGCACCAAATCGGAAATAGTCAGGAACACTCCACTAATAGGAGCCCGAAGAGATACTATGATAGAAAAAAGTAGAAGCAAAGTAAGGAAATTATTGATTGGCTGTATATACACACGCACACACATATTTTGGCTATGTCATGAAGCTTGTGAGACTTTAGTTCCCTGACCTGGGATCAAACCCAAGCCCTGTTCAGTGAAAGCGTAGAGCCTTAACCACCAGTCTGCCAGGGTCCTGATAGGCTGTATCTTAAAACCTAGTTGGCTGTTTGTGATTGGTTGCCTTTAGGTTTCAATTTCCTAACATTGAGGCATTGACAGGCTTAGATTTCAGTTTGCTTCCATAGGGCCCCATGGCATTAGAGCCACCTCACTTTAATGGCCTCACTGAATTAACAGGTATGTTCAGTTCCTCTTCATTAAAATAAACCAAACAAACAAAAAAAACGAAAACCAAACTCTCAGATAAACTCCCTTCTCCCTACTTCTTTTCCTATCGTGTTGAGGAGGTATTGAGAAAAAAGAGGTATGGCTTATGAGTATTTGTCACAGCAGGAAAAGCCAGGGTGCTTGGCTGGGGGTCCCTTGCCTCCTCTGCTCTCCAGCTCACTTGTTTGTTCTGGGCCTCACTGGTTTCCAAAGCTGCAGCCTGCTTTAGTTAACGTGTGGCTTGTAACAGACTGGGCAATGCTTCTTAGGAACGTTGACCCTCTCCCTTGCAGACTTGGCCTCCTCTTAGTTCCTTCCGACCAAGCCTCTGCTTCATCCTCCATTGGCCTCCTGCCCTGGGATCTCCTGCAGCATCTGCACAGAGTTTTTTTTCTTTTTTTTTTTTTGTTGTTAATAACCTTTATCTTCTGTCATTAGTTATAGTGCAATAGTCTTCAACTAGCCTCTATGGCCTTCTCCAAGCTTTTTCTCTTTCTGAAATACCCATATAATCACATCACTCCCTTCAAAACTTCTAAGAGCTTCCAGTTTGCTGCAGGATAAAATTTAAACTTTAGTGTGCTTAGTCTGATACATAAAAGTGAACAATTTGACTTCAATTAGCTTTTTAGCCTCATCTTTGCTCTGGCTTCCCATGCCCATCTAACGCATCATACCCTTTCATGCCTCTGAGTTTATATATTCTTCTGTATAGAATTTTACTTTCTTTTCTTTCTTTAAGGCCTAGTTCAAATGTGTCTCTGTAAAACAACTTTTTCTTTTTCTTTATTTTTGCATAGATCTGTAGTATGGCACTTAATAGCTTTTTAAGGAAGATAAAATATTTTAAATTAAACTGAAAAGATTAAGGAAAATTGTGCAATTTTGTGTTAGTCAATATACACCAATTTCTATAATTCATTAAAGTATATAAAAATGTAAACCCAGATTAACTATAAATGGACATCTTTGTGTACAAGAAGCAGCACTGCACATTAAAATAAACCCACTTTGAGACTGAAATATTTAGATAATTTTTAAATATGAAAAGTCTCATAATTGGCTTGTTAAAAGTGATTTGGGGATTTCTCTGGTGGTACAGTGGATAAGACTCCACCTGCCAATGCAGGAGACATGGATTTGATCCCTGGTCCCAGGAGATCCCACATGCCCTGGGGCAACCAAGGCTCGTGTGCCACAACTACTGAAGCTTGTGCACCCTAGAGCCCGTGCTCCGCAACAAGAGAAGCCACCTCAACAAGAAGCTCATGCACTGCAACTAGAGAGTAGCTCCCGCTTACCGCAACTGGAGAAAAATGCCCACACAGCAACAGAGACCCAGCACAGCCAAAAATAAATAAGTAAAAACTATATTTTAAAAAGTGCCTTTGGTTACAAGTAACTTAGTGACTGAATAACAACAACAACAAATTGTTTGCAACAACAAATAATAGCAGGTGAACAAAAAACAGGTGTTTTTTTTCTTACATAATGAGAAATCCAGAGCTGAGCAGTTCAGCGCTGGTACAGCTGCTGAGAAACTGCTGACAAGGACCAAATGTTTCTTCTCTACTTTCTTTAGCTTATGGGGTTTTTTTTCTCATGCTTGTCCTCTCATGTCACCAACTGGCTGTTGCAGCTCCAGGTCTCATGTCTGCTTTCTAGGTAGGAAGAAGAAGGAAGAGACAAAAGGGACAAAAGGGCTCTGCCAGTTGTAATTGTCCCTTTTCACGTGGAACTAAAACTTCCCTGGAAATCTCAAATGAGAGAGTTCTGCTTACACTGTATTGACTGGATCAAAAAATGGAAATAGAAATATAGTCATTGGGGGATTAGTTCCAGGACCTCTTTGGATACCAAAATCTGTGGATGCTTGAATCCCTTATACAAAATGGTGTAGTACTGGCATGTAATCTACCCACATCCTCCCTGATACTTTAAATCATCTCTAGATGACTCATAAAACCTAATACATACAAATGCTATGTTAACAGTTGTCCCTGCAATGTAAATGCTATGTAAGCAGTTGCCAACATGTGCCAAATTCAAGTTTTGCTTTTTGGGACTTTCTAGAATCTTTTTCAGTTTTGAATATTTCCAATCTGAGGTTGGTTGAATCCATGGATGCTGAATCCGCAGATACAGAGCCCATAATACAGAAAGCCAATTTTATTTTGCTGTCTAGTCCTTATATTGGGAAAGGGCAGGAGAAGAGGAGATTCTGACTGGCTGGTGGGCTGTCAGTTCCCAAAGTCTATCACAGGGCTCCATTGAGTTAGATTATTCATATGATAAATTATGAAGAAGGATCTTGCTGAAAAATGGGGAAAACAAATGGTGAAATATTAGGATATATTGGATCAAAAACCTCAGGTCTGGCCTTTGTTTCCCAGCCATAAAGCTTTAGCAAAGAGATTACTCACATCCAAGAGATTTCTTTTTACGGCACTCTTCTCTTCCAGATTCTTCCTCAAGAACAGATTTTAAAGAAATCTTTATTGAGATAATTCATAAACCATAAAGTTCATCAATTTAAAGTGTGCAATTCAGTGGTGTTGTATATTCACTGAGTTGTGCAACCACCACCCAAGTCTAAGCTCAGAACATTTTTACTATCATAGAAAGTACCCCCTACACAGCAGCAGTTACTCTTATTTCCACCTCCAGACCCCCAGGACTAGGCAACCACTAATTTTCTTAGAGCAAAAAATTTTAAAAGAATGATATTCTGCTGGGAAGTCAGCAGGAACACTGTAAAAATGAGCTTTGGGGTAGGTAATTTGGTTTAAATATGTCACAGAAGGCAGTTCATCTGCTATAGTAGAGGTGTGTGTGTGTGTGAACTGATGCAGTATTGCACTCAGTGAAAGCAGAACTTTTAAGCACCTCATCTCTTCTCATTCTGTCCTAAAGAATCACAGTATTTTCTAAATCTTGTCTTTCTTATATTTCAGCTTTTTTTTAAATAAAGAGATTTAGAAAGATATAAATTATATATAAAGTTACAAAACTCATAATGCAAATGTAAAATCTCATTAGTGGAAAGAGTTTAATTAGAAAAACAAAACAAAACAAAACCCTAAGGCTTTGGGGGGCCAAACATTTGCTGGTTGGAAGTGCTAACTGAGCCAGGTGCCTTTTCTTGTCCCCTGGTATGGGACAGCCCATGTCCCTGTTTGCGTTATTTGCAAGAGATAATATCATTTACCTACTGAAATGAAAATGAGCAAATAGGCCTAAGACTCGGAGTAACTGCTTTCATTATTGTTTGTAGCATTCCCTCTAACTGTCATATCCTGCTGTACTTAGTACCTGGTGTATCTAGATGAGAGAAAAAACAGGAAATGAAGCAGGTACTGAGCAAACAGCTATTACCTAAATGTTCTAGGCCAGGGCTTTCTGATCAGAGATTTGAGGAACCGTGGAGAGAAACAGAAAATTTGTGACAGTACTGAGAAATGAAAAACTGTGCTCGAACTATCAGACTATCAGGTTTCTTTTCCTCTTAGCTGCTTTTTTGCCTTTGCCTTTCATTATCGTCATTATAGCAGAAAGACATTTTATACCAGTTTGCTATTAAAAAAGTTAGCTTTCTGTTTATTTTTGTCTTATTTTTTTGAGATTTAAATAAATTAACAGCTAAGTGGATGCTTTAATAACCAAAAATTTCATCCTTGAAGGAAAGATAAACCCCAATTTAAAAACCTTTTTCCAGTTTGAAAAGTTCATAGGACTTCTCTGGTGGTCCAGTTGTTAAGATTCTGCACTTCCACTGCAGGGGGCAAGGGTTCAGATCCCTGATGGGGGAACTAAGCATGGAGGAGCCCTCATGCCACATGGCAAAGCCAGAAGAAAATTTCATAAGTGGGAAAGTAATATTTCTGGTTTCTAGAACTGTACATGAAAAAGTGAAAGTGTTGGTTGTTCAGTCATGTCCAACTCTTCGTGACCACATATACTAAAGGCCGCCAGGCTCCTCTGTCCATGGAATTCTCCAGGCAAGAATACTGAAGTGGGTAGCCATTTCCTTCTCCAGTGGATCTTCAACCCAGTGATTGAAACGCCCACATTGCAGGCAGATTCTCAACCATCTGAGCCACTTTCTAGAACTGTACATGGGCTTCTTGATAAGCACACTTTTAAATTCTCTACTTTTTTCTTTTGTTTATTAATATTAAATTTTTGAGGCATGCAAAAAGTAGAGAAAAATATAATAAAAAATAAAGTTTCAAATTTTGTTTAAGAAATGAAATATTACAAATATGATTGGTCCTTCTGTGTATCTTTCACCTAGTGCTTTCCTCACTTTTCCCACAAAAGAACTAAATTCATACTTGAATTTGGTTTTTACTCTCAAACATACCTTTGTACTTGTGATCCATATTCACGTAATTCCTGTTGAAAACAAGACAACAGGCCCAAAGTGGAGTCACTAAGCTAAGTCCTCAGTCTCTGAAATGAGACTTAGTTCTCCCAGAAATGAAATCTTAAATCAGTCAGTTAAGAATCCCCTGATCAGCACTAGTTAGGTAATCTGAGACCCCTGTCATCTCCGAAAGGAAAGTAACCTTGCAATAACCAATCTGCCTTTTTGCCAAGTACAACTTCCTTGTTCCTCCTCCCTTCTGCCTCTAAAAATCATTTTGTGGAGTATCTTGGAGCTCCTTTCTATCTGCTAGCCTGGATACTGCCCGATTTGTGAATTATTGAATACAGTCAATAATATCTTTAAAATGTATTCAGTTGAATTTTGTTCTCAAATATCCCTAAACAAAATCCGGTTTTATGCATATTTTAAACGTTTCAAAGTGCAAAAAGCACTACAATATTGGCATAAGCTTTGTTTTTGGGAAGGCCAACAAGCTGAATCCTGCTTCCAGATCATTCCTGGCCCCCAGTTCAGGGGTCAAGTAGTGATCAATGATCACATGCTCTTGTAGTTAACTTTATAGCCAATCAGTGCAGCTATTCCAATTATTTGAATAAGACATGCAATTTGGATTTATTATTAATATCTAGAAATTCCTTTTCAAATATAATTTAGCTTTGTGGATATAAGTTGAGGTGAAAAACCTCTTTGCATGCTTTTGTACATTGGAATTCTATCAGTCTTTGAAGTAAAAATATGTATTTATTATTGCAAGAAGAATATGCCAGAATAATTCATGATGATTATAAAATATATTAATTTTCCATGAAAATTGTTAAGAACTTTTCAGTAGTTAAATAGGGAAACAGGTGGACAGTTAATACAACTATTAAGGGTGCATTTGCTAGATAGTTGTAGGAAGAACAATAGATTTTTGTTGAGTGAATAAATGTAAATCCTTATGAAAATAATAAAAGTCAGAATAAGATACATTAGATTTATTATAATTTTAATAATTGTGTAATTATTAAATTAATTGATTATTAAATGGATTAAATAGAATAATCTTTAAGAACTATTTAAAATTCTGTATATATCATGAATTATTCAAGAAAGTGCCATTTGGGAAATTTCTTCTTTTTGTGAAGATAAATTTAAAATGGAATGTCAATTTTGCCAACTCAAAATTTTGCCAAAAGGGAAAAATTCCAAAATCATGTCCAGCATCTATAATAAGTCATTTTTGGTTCAGACATAGTAAAAATATAAAGTATATGAAGAAAAGAAAAAAGTATTAGAGAAAAATTAGATAATCTCCAAATACATTGCTTTTCTACTGATCTTAGCTAAAAAGATCTTAGTATTACACATAGGTAGATCAGTGATTACATGAGAAAAATAGCATCTGGAAGTGGTATCAGTTCAGTTCAGTCTCTCAGTCGTGTCCGGCTCTTTGCGACCCCATAGACTACAGCACGCCAGGCTTCCCTGTCCATAACCAACTCCAGGAGCCTACTCAAACTCATGTCCATTGCGTTGGTGATGCCATCCAACCATCTTGTCCTCTGTCGTCCCCTTCTCCTCCCTCCTTCAGTCTTTCCCAACATCAGGTCTTTTCCAATGAGTCAGTTCTTCTCATCAGGTGGCCAAAGTATTGGAGTTTCAGCTTCAGCATAGACCTTCCAATGAATATTCAGGACTGATCTCCTTTACGATGGACTGGTTGGATCTCCTTGCAGTCCAAGGGACTCTCAACAGTCTTCTCCAACACCACAGTTCAAAAGCATCAATTCTTGGGCGCTCAGCTTTCTTTATAGTCCAACTCGCACATCCATACGTGACTACTGGAAAAACCATAGCTTTGACTAGACAGACCTTTGTTGGCAAAGTAATGTCTTTGCTTTTTAATATGCTTTCTAGGTTGGTCATAGCTTTTCTTCCAAGGAGTAAGTGTCTTTTAATTTCATAGCTGCAGTCACCATCTGCAGTGATTTTGGAGCCCCCCCCCGCAAAAAAAAGTCTCTCACTGTTTCCATTCTTTCCCCACCCATTTGCCTTGAAGTGATGGGACCAAATGCCATGATCTTAGTTTTCTGAATGTTGAGTTTTAAGCCAACTTTTTCACTCTCTTCTTTCATTTTTATCAAGAGGCTCTTTAGTTCGTCTTCACTTTCTGCCATAAGAGTGGTGTCATCTGCATGTCTGAGGTTACTGATATTTCTCCTGGCAATCTTGATTCCAGCCTGTGCTTCATCCAGCCCAGCATTTTGCATGATGTACTCTGCATATAGTTAAATAAGCAGGGTGACAGTATACAGCCTTGACGTACTCCTTTCCCAATTTGAAACCAGTGTGTTGTTCCATGTCCAGTTCTAACTTGCTTCTTGACCTGCATACAGATTTTTCAGGAGGCAGGTTAGATGGTCTGGTATTCCTATTTCTTTAAGACTTTTCCACAGCTTGCTGTAATCCACACAGTCAAAGCCTTTGGCGTAGTAAATAGATTTTTTTCTGGAACTCTTTTGCTTTTTCAATGATCAAGTGGATTTTGGCAATTTGATCTCTGGTTCCTCAGCCTTTTCTCAATCCAACCTGAACATCTGGAAGTTCACGGTTCACGTACTGTTCAAGCCTAACTTGGAGAATTTTGAGCATTACTTTGCTAGTGTGTGAGATGAGTGCAATTGTGAGGTAGTTTGAAGTGGTATCCGTTCCGTTCCGTTCCGTTCAGTCGCTCAGTCGTGTCCGACTCTTTGCGACCCCCGTGGACTGTAGCCTACCAGGCTTCTCCGTCCATGGGATTCTCCAGGCAAGAATACTGGAGTGGGTTACCATTTCCTTCTCCAGGGGATCTTCCCGACCCAGGGATCGAACCCGGGTCTCCCTCATTGGAGGCAGACGCTTTAACCTCTGAGCCACCAGAAGTGGTATAGCCTGGATTAAAACCAAGTAATTTGGCTCCAGAGTCCATGCTCTTACTGCTTTATTCTTATCTTGCCCTAATGGGGCTTCCCTGGTGGCTCAGAGGTTAAAGCGTCTGCCCCCAATGCGGGAGACCCGGGTTCGATCCCTGGGTCGGGAAGATTCCCTGGAGAAGGAAACGGTAACCCACCCACTCCAGTATTCTTGCCTGGAGAATCCCATGGACGGAGAATCCCGGTAGGCTACAGTCCACGGGGTCGCAAAGAGTCGGACACGGCTGAGCGACAGAACGGAACGGAATAAGAATAAAAGGGCCAGGGCATGCTCTAATATCCAGGTTATTTTAGTGCTGCACTGTATATCTTTGTCCACACATCAAATTATTTCCTTAAGAATATGTATATTTTCTTTTATAATATGAAATCAAATATGGAAGAAGCCATGTGGTTATGGAAGGAGCTTCGATAATTTAACGTTTTCAGTAATCCCATGAGAGGAGGGACCCTTCCATTACCATTTGCTAAAGACCTATTACAATTAGTCAGGGAGTCCTTTCTGAAATGTCAGAAAGGAGATCAAGATAATTAAACTGGTAGCACCATCGTGAGCACATCTACAAAAATGGTATATATGAGGTGTTGTTTTAAGAGGAAAGCTTGGTGCACATATAATATGCTTGTATCATCAGGTTACTGCAGGCTACCTGCCTGTAAACTGAACAAACACGGGTCTAGTAGGCAAATTTTTTCCTGCTTCCTTTTTTATTGTGTACAGCTCAGGACTATTTAAGAACAATTTGATGCCATGGTTGCCATGGCAAATACTTTCCATAAGAACTAAGTAATTGTTGGAAGCTGTTACAATTTACCATTATTTAGTTTCAGAATGATATAAATGTTCTCACGTTCCCTCTTCATGTAAACATTTTGTCTGCATCAGAATTTCTTTTTTGATTTTCTCTGCAAAAGACATATCTCTTTAAGGACTAAGACACAGTAATTATAGTGAAAATATGCACACTTTTCCCCCCAAAGAATATGGTCAACTTGGTTTTATGCTTTTTGATCTGCAGGACTTAGAGCATTTTGACTCTGACCTCACATTAAGGTTGTTTTAAACCAGGTAACAGATCTCAGTCCTCAACAGTTCAGGGGGAAAAGGAGCCATCTTAGCGTAAAGGGAGTGTTTGGGAATGCTTACCTTATAGATTTGCTTTTTACCATCATAATGGAATCATAGTTCATTCAAACTCAAAAAGACAAAAGTTTAAATGCAGTGTTATAGCATAGATGAGTTCTGTAGCTGTGGTAACAGAATTTATTGCCAGGTGTCTGTGTCATGCTGCTAAGCGATAACATGGTTCTCAAAGATATCAAGATAATAAAGTATCCTTAAAAAGTAAAGGAAGGAAGGTGAAGGTGAAGTCGCTCAGTCGTGTCCGACTCTTTGTGACCCCATGGACTGTAGCCTACCAGGCTCCTCTGTCCATGGGATTTTCCAGGCAATAGTACTGGAGTGGGTTGCTATTTCCTTCTCCAGAAAAGTAAAGGACTCAACACAAAAATAGAATCAAGAACTTGAGCTGATACACACAGAATTAATGAACACGATGGAAGGACTTTTGTTATAACTGTTGCTTGTTCACTAAGTTGTGTACCAACTCTTTGCAACCCTTTGGCCTGATCGTAGCCCACCATGTTCCTCTGTCCATGGGATTTTCCAGGCACAAATATGAGAGTGGGCTGCCATTTCCCTCTCCAGGGGACCTTCCTGACCCAAGGATTGAACCTACCTCTCCTGTGTCTCCTGAATTGCAGGCAGATTCTTTACCCACTGAGCCATTGAGGGAGCCCCTTTGTTATAACTGCTGCTGCTGCTGCTAAGTCGCTTCAGTCATGTCCAACTCTGCATGACCCCATAGACAGCAGCCCACCAGGCTCCGCAATCCCTGGGATTCTCCAGGCAAGAACACTGGAGTGGGTTGCCATTTCCTTCTCCAATGCATGAAAGTGAAAAGTGAAAGTGAAGTCACTCAGTCATGTCCGACTCTGTGCGACTGCGTGGACTGCAGCCCACCAGGCTCCTCTGTCCATGGTATTTTCCAGGCAAAAGTACTGGAGTGACTAGGTACTCATAAAAATAGACAACTCCAAAGAGCCAAAAGTGTTCAGGTATATTTTAATCACAGGGTGAGAGACTTGCCATGTATCCTTCTAGGGCAACCGTTATAGGGCAGAAGTCCCTCAAAATATAAAACTTATTTTCAAAGATGATATTGTGGAACATCTGTTGTGGCCTTGTTCTTTTTTTCTTTCTGTTCTAGGATGAATAATAATCCTGCCCAGTAGTGAGTCACCTGGACAAATGTCGATCTCCCTTTTCTCTGCTCTCTCTCCAGCCTCCCTCTCTCCCTTCCTCCTTCTCCTCCCCACCTCTCTTCCTTCCTTTCTTCTTTCCTCCTTCCTTCCTCTTTCCTCTCTCTTCCATCCTCCCTTCCTCCCACCTTCTTTCCTTCTTTCTTTCTTCTTGCTTTCTCTTTTATTATTCAGTTCAGTTCAGTTCAGTCGCTCAGTCGTGTCCGACTCTCCGCGACCCCATGAATCACAGCACGCCAGGCCTCCCTGTCTATCACCAACTCCCGGAGTTCACTCAAACTCATGTCCACAGAGTCGGTGATGCCATCCAGCCATCTCATTCTCCGTCGTCCCCTTCTCCTCCCGCCGCCAATCCTTCCCAGCATCAGAGTCTTTTCCAGTGAGTCAACTCGTCGCATGAGGTGGCCAAAGTATTGCAGTTTCAGCTTTAGCATCAGTCCCTCCAATGAACACCCAGGATGGATCTCCTCTAGAATGGACTGGTTGGATCTCCTTGCAGTCCAAGGGACTCTCAAGAGTCTTCTCGTGATATAACTTTAAGTCTGTGTGACTCTGTATTGGTGTCTGGGTGCTTCACATAGATGATTCTTATGCCCCTAACTGGGCTTCCCTCATAGCTCAGTTGGTAAAGACTCTGCCTGCAATGCAGGAGACCCCAGTTCAATTCCTGGGTTGGGAAGATCCCCTGGAGAAGGGAAAGGCTACCACTCCATTATTCTTGGACTTCCTTTGTGGCTCAGCTGGTAAAGAATCCACCCGCAATGTGGGAGACCTGGGTTTGATCCCTGGGTTGGGAAGATCCCCTGTAGAAGTGAAAGGCTACCCACTCCAGTATTCTGGCCTG
Source organism: Moschus berezovskii (assembly GCF_049115385.1). NCBI lineage: Eukaryota > Metazoa > Chordata > Mammalia > Artiodactyla > Moschidae > Moschus > Moschus berezovskii. The sequence continues at coordinate 87,298,933 of NC_142470.1, forward strand.
GAAAAATGGGGTCCCAAAGAGTTGGACATGACTGAGTGACTTTCACCAAAAAAAACCCCAACAACTCCCTAACTAGCTTCTGAAGAACAGGGACTATTTCCAAACAGAAAGCTCCTCAGTCTTTGACCCTGACAATTCTCCCTTGAGGCCTTCTAGAGTACATTTTTACAGTTTGCCTCAAACCATTTTATCCAAGAATTCTTTACCAATGTACCACTTCTACTGCAATCTCTTCTATTAAAACAACAACAACAACACAAAGCTGAGTTAAAAATACAGATAAGTATAAAGTTTTCTCACCTCCCAAAATTGAGAGTGGTTGGCATTTTTTACATATTTGTTTTTAGTCTTTATGCATATTTTTGTGTAAATAATAAAATATTCCCCAATACGTTAAGTACCTTGGATGCCCACACATCATCACAGTCCATCTCTGCCTCACCCCTGTGCTTATCAACCATAAACTTGTTGTGAATCCTTTAAGTTCGCTTTTCATATTCTCCACTGTCTTCTTTATTTTGTATCATAAATGTTTTCATTCTTTTTTTTTGTAAGGAACTCCTGGTATTGCCCTTGATCTTAGAACATCCAGTTTTCCCTGCTAAATGGGGATGAACCAGGAGGCAATTGTGTCTCCCAGAGGCCAGCCCTTGTGGACTATGGTCTGTGAATCTCCTCCAGCCACCAGATATAGTTGGGTGCATGCTCTCGCCTAGGTATGTCCTGACTTCTCCCTGCTACAATTCTGCATCTTGGTCCTTGATGACAGATTCATAGAAGAGCTCAAATAAACATATGATGTTGTACCTGACCACATTTGTGCCCTGTTTTCTTGGGTTCTGTGACTAGAACTTTAACTTGGTTTTGGTTTTCTAACTGATCTAATTTTCCTCTTGTTTGGCTGCCAGAAGCTCAAAACCAACATACCATACACCCATATTAACAGGAAAGTTGGCTTTGTGGCATGGCTTTTATGTGTTAACCACATTATGGTTTTATTTTCTAACCTTCATTTATCTTCTGTCTTTTTCTAAAAATATCCTATTTACTTATTCAAGAGTTTATTGTGGACCATTTTTAAATAATTCTTTATTAAATAATTCAAATTCAATTCTTTATTATTGAACTTGTTACAATATTATGTTTCATGTTTTGATTTTTTGACCACAAGACATGTGGGATCTTAGTTCCCGACCAGCAATCAAACCTATACCTGCTGCTTTGGAAGATGAAGTTTTAACCACAGGACTAAAGCAGGAAAGTCCCACTTTTTGTCTTAATGTTCTTTATTTGTACAATTTTTACCCTGTGGAGTTTACAAAACTGTCCAAGATTCACCTCATTGTTTTAAATCAGGAGAATAAAACTCTATCAATCTGTTGTAGCAGGCAGGAGTTTTCATTATTTCTGGTCCAGGAAAACTGAGTGATCTGACAGGTAGCCTCAAAAGAAAATTTATATTTAGGAAGATTAATTATTTCTTGTACTGAGGTACACATTAGGTGTGGTAGATGTCCTTTTTTACTTTTATGAATAATTTATACATTTCCTTTAATAGTTAGATTTTGAATGTATTAAATGAAATTCTAAATGAAACATGATTTGGAGCCATGGTTTGAAAATATCTTTTTCTTTGAAGATCAAAAATAAAACCTTATGCTATCCACTTAAATATTTTCATTCTCCCTTTATTTTGATGTAGAAGTAATGAAGATTCTTTTCCTAGGGCATTTTGGGGATCTGGAACTAACCTCAAGTATGTATATAACCAATCTGCATGTATGGTCAGGAATGCTATGGGCCTCTCCTGTTTCCACACCAGCCTCTTACAGTCTCTAAATCACCAGTATTAAGAGTTATGTTCCTTTTGGTCTTTAGAAAGTTTTTTGAAATGTGAATATCCCTTAGAAAAGAAAGCCATCTTATAAATTTATAAGCTTCCATGTTTGAAATTTGGCTGGGAAGAATAATATGAACAAGTATAAAACAGGTAAATTTGGAGAGGATACAGAGAGTTTTAAAGCAGAAGAGAAAACTGCTTTTAATTCTCCCTAGGATGAGCCCCTAGCAAAATTGAGAATAGTTATTTCTTATTTCGGCTAAAATTTTAAGACTTTTCTTCCTTTCCTTTTCTTCTTCCTTTCCTTCTTCCCCAAAAATAAAGTTAAAAAGGTTTTGGTTTTAAAAAAAAAGAGAGAGATCTTGTAAGAATTGACCAAAGAGGGTAAAATCATTTACACCATACAGGAAATTTCCCATAAAGGAAATTTTCAGCAAATTTTTCCTTCAGTGAGTCTCTATATTAGAATTTTTCTCTTCATAAATTCTTTAAACCGTTCCATAGAAAATTAAATTATACATATCTAAACTGTGGTTTCCCAAGACCATAAAGCTTCCTAAAATGAGATTATGTGTTAGTAGTGATGGCACCTGCTTAAATAAATTCTTCTGTGGAATTGTCAGCGCTGCTGATAGACTTAGGGCCAAGCTTCTGCCACATTTTGTAAGATAACAACCAAGTACAGCATGACCTTGATAGATTCTGCTCTTATTTTAGCAAAACCACATTTGCTTTGAGAAAGGTCAAGCTCAGAGCAAGGGTATAGCTTCTTCCTTACTTATCTTTCATGAACTTGTCACCTATTTATCATATAGTAAGGACAAAGGAAAAATTTGCTTAATCTAGATACTTTACAATTTCATCTCCAAGTGCCTAATGTTCTGGGCCAATTATGCTTGGATTTATCATGCTTTTTTCTGAAGAATGATTCTGCTGCTGCTGCTAAGTCACTTCAGTCATGTCCGACTCTGTGTGACCCCATAGACGGCAGCCTACCAGGCTCCCCCGTCCCTGGGATTCTCCGGGCAAGAACACTGGAGTGGGTTGCCATTTCCTTCTCCAATGTGTGAAAGTGAAAAGTGAAAGTGAAATCGCTCAGTCATGTCAGACTTGTAGCGACCCCATGGACTGCAGCCTACCAGGCTCCTCCGTCCATGGGATTTTCCAGGCAAGAGTACTGGAGTGGGTTGCCATTGCCTTCTCCGAAGATTGATGCCAAATCTTATTATTTTGATAAGTTATTGACTACTCAGATTTTTTTAATTAAAAAAATTTAAAATAACTAAAAATTTGTGTTTCCTTTCTAGGCCTCACCTTTTCTACCAATCAATGCCTGATGTATTTAGTGGTCACAAAATTGAGCCAGATTTCACCAAGCCAATGATTACTTTTGGTAGTACAGATTAGATAACAATTTTAAAGATCCAAGTAGATGTTTGGGCAGTGAAGATGTAGGATAGAAAAGTGGGAGTTGGCCAGATTAAACTGCATTCTGCTTAATCTTCAGGAATATTGTGGTAATGAATGGGGCTTCTTGGGAGACATTTATACTTGGGATGTAGTGACTGCCTGTTTAAAATATTGCCTGAAGTTGTATAGAAATTCAGCACTAAGTCAAGCTTAAAAACAGTCTGTAATGGCTGAATTAAATGTATGAAACTCACTTTCCCAAACCTTGCTTGTGTTCAGTTGCTAAGTTCTGTCTAACTCTTTGGGAGCCCATGGACTGTAGCCCGCCAGGCTCCTTTACTCATGGGATTTCCCAGACAAGAATACTGGAATGGGTTGCCATTTCCTTCTCCAGGAAATCTTCCCGACCCAGAGATCAAATCAGTGTCTCTTGTATTGTCAGGCGGATTCTTTTACCACTGAGCCACCAGAGAAGCCCTTTCCCAAAACTTAGCAGGTAACTAAAATCTTCATTGTTGCTAAATGAAGCAGCAAGATATGGAAAGTTGGGGGAGAAAAATCCCATACTGGGAAGCAGGATATTTAACTTTCATCCAGCAAAGATGAATACTTTAATGTGACTCCAGACTTGTCATTTAAATTCTTTGCTTGAGTTGTCTCATCTTGGCAGACTTAAGGTCAAAAGCTGGACCAGATGACCATTATTAAAACTTCTATTTTAAAAGTAATCATGAGTGGACTTTCCTGGTGGTCCAGTGGTTAAGACTCTGAACTGCCAATGCAGAGGCCGGAGGTTTGATCCCTGAATGGATAATTAAGATCCAACATGCTGTGTGACTCCACCAAAAGATTAAAACAAACAAACAAAAAAGTAAGCATGAGAATTCCCTAGTGGCCCAGTAGTTAGGACTTGGCACTTTCACTCCCAGGGTCCGGGTTAATCCCTGGTTGTGAAACTAAGATCCCATAAACTTCAGGGTACAGCCGGAAAAAAAAAAAAAAAAAAGTCACACTCATTGTAACAAAACAAAGAACTGAAAAATGCAGAAAAGGATTAAGAAGAATATAGTGGTAACCCATATAAACCATAATCTCACCTGCACTGATAGATTAATCAATATTGACATAAGCTTCTTCTTTTTTACTTTTTTGGTAGCTGAAATCATCAATGTATACAGTTTTGTGTATATACTGCTTTTGGAGAGGTAAAAGGTTTGAGATTTGTTGTCCTTCACAAAAGAGGCCTGGGACAAATGGAGAGGTAGACTGTGTTCTTAGGTAGAAAGACTTAAAGGCATGATGATGTTAGCCCATTAGGGACTGACAGTATCCTTCAAAATTGTAAGTGGGTATACATTTGGATCCAGCATTCTACTTTTAATGATGATCCTAGAAGTAGTGTCTAAGAAATAGGATTCAACGCAACATTCTTTTTGGGCAATAGTGAAAAATTGGAAGCAGTATAAATGTCAGTTAGTATAAGCCTTGTTAAATAATACATAATTATACTTTGGAATATTTGTATTGATTTAGAAAGATCTTCAAGATACATTAAATGAAAAAATCAAGTTGCTGGGAAAATGTGTATAGTATTTTATTATTCATGTAAACAGTGTAAGAGGACAAAGAATACACGTTGTCTTCTACCTGAAACAAGAAGTCTAAACGAGAAACTTCTAAAATCGGTGACTTGTGCTATGGTTAGGGCTGGGAACCAAAGATCTGGGACTGAGTGGGAGTGAGACTTTCTACTGTGTACATATTTATACTTGTTTGATGTTTGGACAATGTGAATATATTATTAACATTAAAACAGAAATAAGAATGTGCTATCCTTTGTTTGTTTATATATTATTGATTCACCATTAGTATGAATTCTATTTTTAGTTTAACAGTGATACATTTAGCCTGAATCATGATACCACATTTCTTCCATTCTAAGATGCATTTTTTCCATATATGAAAATTTCTGAAATGAGTAATTCCCTTCTCCTATTGCATATAAATATATCATACTTTACTTTGCTATTTGACTTTTATTGGATTTTTTTTTTGCTATTTAATTTTCACTAGACATTTAGGTTGCTTTCAGTTTTTTCTTTCATTTTTTTCCCCATGAATAATTGTCTCACTCTGTTATTGAATCATTAAAAATATTTTGTTTTGACAATTAGAAACAACACTATAGTATAATGTGGCACTTAAAAATAAGGGCCCTAAAAGCACACTGCCTGGGTTTGTATCCTGGCCCATGTACCTCCAGGCTGAGTAATATGAGTAGTGATTTAGCCCAACTCAGCTGTTTGTGATGGGGATTATAACACTACCTGTTTCATATGGTTTAGCACCATACTTGGCACATGGCATAAATGTTCAGTAAATATTATTCATTTTGTAATGAAAATATTTGTGGATATATAAGAATTACTTCTATAGAACAGCTTCCTATAAATGGTATTATTTAACCAAAGAGTATAAACATTTTTAAACTCTTTTTTATTTTTTTAATTTGAGAGATGATAATATTTAAATATTCAATTTTAGGTTTTTTTTTTACTACTTAGTTTGATGGAAGTTGTTTTCTTTTTTAAAACACATGTGTTTAACTGCTATTTATATCTCTTCTTGTTTGAATTTGTCTATTCTTGACTTGTCCTTTTCCAATACAATATTTATCTGATTAGTTTATATGAATTTTATATAATACTGATGTTTTAACCTTATTATTCATGCATTTTCTAATTTTAACCTAATGATTTTTAAAATGAACTCAGAAAAAAAAATCAGATGACCTTCTAAATTAAAAATATAAAGATACTCAAACAAAAGAACATATGTAGCACATTTTTACAATATAAAACTTTGTAATAAATTGAACACCTCTGTATCCCCATTCAATTTGAGAAACATTATTTTTGATGATACCTGTGTGAAACTCTGCAATCTTATTCTTCCTAAGCCCTGGGGTTGTCAAAGTTTGAATTTTGGTTCTTACTTTTTAAAATTGTTTTACCAGGCAATCCCTAAATAATATACTGCTTGATTTTGTCTATTTTCAGCTTCTTTTTATGAATGTAGTCATACTGTATTCATGTTTCTATAACTTGTTACAATGTCAGTTCTATTATATATTAGATTTCCATGTGTAAATCTATTTCTTTTTTTTTTGTATTTTTTGTAAATCTATTTCTGTGTTACCTATTCTGTTGGTCTATTTGTTTCTGAGTTAACACCACAAAACTTTACAACAAATCTTTTTTTAAAACTTCTACTTATTTATTTTATTTCTGGCTGCTCTGGGTCATTTCCTCCTCCAGGAGATCTTTCCAGTCCAGGGATTGCACCCAGGCCTCCTGAATTGAAAGCAGACACTTTACCATCTGAGCCACCAGCAAAGCCATGTCTCTGTTGCTGCTGGTAGGCTTTCTCTGACTGTGGAGAGTCGGGGCTACCCTTTCATTATGGTGCACAGGCTTCTCATTGCAGTGGCTTCTGTTGCGGAGCACAGTCTACAGGGTTCAAGGGCTTCAGTAGTTGTGGAACATGGGCCCACTAGTTGCAGCTCCTGGGCTCTAGAGTACAGGCTTAATAGTTGTGGCAGGTGGGCTTAGCTGGTTTGAGGCATATGGGATCCTCCTGGATCAAGGATCAAACCTGTGTGTCCTGCCATTGGCAGGTGGATTCTTTACCAGTGAGCTACAAGGGAAGTCCCTGCTGTGACTTTAACGATGTAGAAATCCAGTAGGTTTTGTTTCCTTCTTTCAGATTAACATGGTAATTAAGAATTCTGTCTCTAGAGTCAGAAAGACCATGGTTCTAATCTAACCTCAAGGGCTGGAGAATATACCTTTTGGGAAGTCTGCCCAGACCACAAGCCTCCTTCTCTGAGAACTTCCCCTAGGAGTGTGCCCTGTACTCATGTTTGTATTATGTGACTGCCTGACTGGACATATTCGATTGGATCAGAGGAGAAGAAGACAAGGTTAATTGGATTTCCTCTTCTGATGTTTAGAATTATGACCACTTGAATTTAGAACAAGTAAACTTGCAGGCTGGGGGGCAACTATACTTGGCCATGCACACATGGAGAAGCAGAGCAAATGCCTGGGGCATACAAAAGAATGAGACAGAGGAAGAAGATATGCAGAGAAAGAAGCAAGAAACCTTGAGGAAGGAAGATGATATTAAGGAAGAAAGAGAGATGGGGATGAAACAAAAGTACCCTCATATGCATTCTAGGCATTTGTACTGCCTCTATCAGATTTCCATTTCTTGATTCAAGTCCATCTTGGTGCCTGATGTTATTTCCTGACTCTTGGGTTCCTGGTAACAACCCTCTGTTCTTAAATTTCCTTTTTGTGTAGGAGGGGGAGTTTTATTTAGCTCAAATCTTACTGGTTTCCATAGTGGCTTTTTTTTCTTTCTTTCTTTCTTTTTTGGTTTACATTCCTACCAACAGTGCACAAGGATTCTCTTCTCCATATCCTTGTCCCTACTTGTAATCTCTTGTCATTTTGATAACCATTCTAATAGGTATGGTATCTCACTGTGGTTTTGATTTGCATTTCTCTGATGATATTCAGCATCTTTTCATGTATCTCTTAGTCATTTGCATGTTTTTCTTTTTAAGTGTCTATTCAGATCTCCTGCCCATTTAAAACAATTTTTGGATAGGCTATTGAGTTGTGAAGTTCCTTTTATTTTTTGGATATTAACCCCTTATTAGGTAGATGGTTTGCAAATATTTTCTGTATAAATTGCCTTTTCATTTTGTTGATATATTCTTTTGCTGTGCAGAGACTTTTTAGTTTGATGTAGTGCCACTTGTCGGAGAAGGCAATGGCAAGCCACTCCAGTACTCTTGCCTAGAAAATCCCATGGATGGAGGAGCCTGGTAGGCTGCAGTCCGTGGGGTCGCTAAGGGTCGGACTCGACTGAGCGACTTCATTTTTCACTTTTCACACATTGGAGAAGGAAATGGCAACCCACTCCAGTATTCTTGCCTGGAGAATCCCAGGGACGGGGGAGCCTGGTGGGCTTCCGTCTGTGGGGTCACACAGAGTCGGACACGACTGAAGTGACTTAGCAGTAGCAGCAGCAGTGCCACTTGTTTATTTTTGCTTCTGTTGCTTGTGCTTTTGGTGTCATACCTAAAAAATCGTTGCCAAGACCAATGTTAAAGAGCTTTGTCCTTATGTTTTCTTCTAGAAGTTTTATGGTTTCAGGTCTTGTCTTTAAGTCTTTAATCTTCATAGCCATTCCTTTCTCCAGGAAGTCTTTATTTCAAGTTAATTTTGTGACTGGTGTAAAAATACAAATCCAACTTCATTCTTTTGCATGAGATTATCCAATTTTCTGGGCTTCCCAGATAGCAGTAGTGGTAAAGAACTGGCCTGCCAATGCAGGAGAGATAGAAACACAGGTTTGATCCCTGGGTTTGGAAGATCCCCTGGAGGAGGGCATGGCAACCCACTCCAGTATTCTTGCCTGGAGGATCCCATGGACAGAGGAACCTGGCAGACTACAGTCCATAGGGTTACAAAGAGTTAGACACAACTGAAACGACTTAGCACACATGCATCCAGTTTTCCAGCACCATTTATTGAAGAGACTATCCTTTCCCCATTGAGTATTCTTGGCTCTCTTGTAAATTATTAGTTGCGGGTGGGTATGTGCGTGCTAAGTTGCTTCAGTCGTGTCTGACTTTTTGCAACCTCATTAACTGTAGCCTGCCAGGTTCCTCTGTCCATGGGATTTTCCAGGCAAGAATACTGGAGTGGGTTGCCATGTCCCCCTCCAGGGAATCCTCCCAACTCGGGGATCAAACCAGCATCTCTTATTTCTCCCACACTGGCAGGCAGATTCTTTCCCACTAGTGCCACCTGGGAAGCCCATTAGTTGCCCATATATATATGATTTGTGGGGGAAGGGGACTCTTGATTCTATTCTGTTGTCCATTTTTATGGTAGTACCACACTTTTTTGATTACTATAACTTTTTGATATCATTTGAAATCAGGATGTGTGATTTCTCCAGCTTTGTTCTTCTTTCCAGGATCACTTTGGCTTTTGAAGATATTTCGTGGTTCATACAAATTTTCGATTATTTGTTCTATTTCTATGAAAAATGTCACTGAAATTTTGATGGAGATTGCATTGAAGCTATAGATGACTTTGGGTAGTATGGACATTTTAATAATATTAATTTTTTGATCCATGCACCCACGATATCTCTCCATTTAATTGTGTCTTTCAATTTCTTTCATCAAAGTCTTATAGTTTTCAGTGTATAGATCTTTCACCTTTTTGGTTAAATGTATTACTAACTATTTTATTGTTTTTAATGCTTTTAGAAATGAGATTTTTTTCATTTCTTTTTCAGATATTCTGTTGTTGGTATATAGAAAGGCAATTGATCTTTGTATAATTTTGTAACCTGAACACATCATTTTTCCAAAGGTGTATGAATTATCATTTTAAAACAGTATTTTGTGTTATATATAATACATAAAACACTCTCAAATTGTTAAAAAAAAAAATGTTGCTATGACCATGTAAAGCTGGCAGTGTTCTGTGGGACCTTACAGAAGTCTCAGATTCTCCGGAGATTAATTCAGAGATGAACTGGGCTAACTTGGGAATCAGTCTCTGGAGTAGGTTGTTGACAACAATTTTTAGCCTTTTTCCTTTAAACCAGGGGTTCTCAACCTCCAGGCCAGGGACTGATAGCTCCTGTCAGATAAGCAGTGGCATCAGATTAGAAATAAAGCATGCAATAAATATAATGCACTTGAATCATCCTCAAACCATCTCTTCCACCCTCCTTCTGTGGAAAAATTGTCTTCCATGAAACTGGTCCCTGGTGCCAAAAAGGTTGGGGACCACTGCTTTGAACATGAAAAATTCATAAACCTCATGGTAATGCAAATAAAAACTGTTGGGGGAAAGTCACTCATAATTTCATTACCCTAACAAGTGAACTGGCAACCCACTCCAGTACTCTTGCCTGGAAAACCCCATGGATGGAGGAGCATGATAGGTTACAGTCCATGGGGTTGCAAAGAGTCAGACACAACTGAGCGACTTCACTCACTCAACAAATGAACCATATTCACTTTTACATGTTCAGTCCATATGTCTTTTAATGGTGATTGACACATACCCTTGACATTACAGATTGGCAACATAAATACAGATTGCCTTTGAGCTATGAGAGATGTTTGCATAGCATTTGAGGGGTAACACCACACAAGCGGTTTCACTGTCTTTAAAAACTTTTCTGACACTTATAGCAACATTAAAAAAGATCATAATCTGGAGCTTCCCTGGTGGTTCAGTAGTAAAGACTCCACCTGCCAATGCAGAAAACCCAGATTCATCCCTGGTATGGGAAGATTTCACATGCTGTGGGGCAAATAACCCTGTGTGCCACAATTATTGAGCCTGTGCTCTAGAGCCTGGGAGCTGCAACTACTGAGCCTACATGACTCAACTACTGAGGCCACACACCCTAGAGTCATTCTCTGCAACATGAGAAACCACTCCAATGAGAAGTCTGTGCACATCAACTAGAGTATAGGTCCTGTTGCCCGCAACTAGAGAAAAGCCTGAACAGCAATGAAGACCCACCACAGCTAAAATGAATAAGTAATTTTTAAAATGTGCTTACTCAAAGAAACAATCTGTGTACACATCTCCCGTTGGAGATTACAGTCTCAGAGAACAAATGAAGATCATGGTTTGTTCACTACTGTGTACCTTGTACATAAAGGACAGTATCTGCTGGAAAAGTGAATGAGATTGATGAAGATGGGTGTCTGACTACTGGAGACTGAGACCAAGAGGGAAAGGAAAGTCGGCTATTCTCCAAGCTTCTCTCTGACTTGACTAGTGACAGTCTTGCATGAGAAGGGGTATCAAGGGGTAGGTATAGGACAGCACCATGAATTTACTCAGTGTAACTCTCTGGAGTCTTTGTCCACTTCTGGCCACCTAAGACTCTCATCTCCACTTATCTAGAAACCAGAGGAAAAAGCACTGTGAGAGTTTTGAGAAGCCCTATTCTTTCACAGTAGCCAGAGATTCAAGAAGGTCTATAGCAGACCAGAGTAACAGGCAGGTCCACAAGAGTTGCCCTAGGGAGCACTCCATGCAGTTACGGATCTGAGGACATGAGGTAATTTGGAGACTGCCAGCTGTTAAATATTTAGCAGCACACCAATGAATAGAGGCCTGTGCTGGGACAAAGAGCTCTGTGGAGACTTCATGACTGAAAGCAAACGTACAAAACCATCAACTCCATCAGTGGTGACAGCACAATACTTTAAATGGCCAGAGAGGAAGAAAACATATGAGCTAAAAGTTCATCATCAAGGGATAAGACCAAACTAGTCCTTCCAGAACAGTGACTAAGAAGGATCCTGGACACCCCCTAGATGTCAGGCCCTTCCCCTTACTGCCCCAGCATTCTACAATTCCTATCACTGAGCCACTAACTTCCCAAAGTCACTGAGCATCTACCTACCCTCATTACTGAATCATTCAAGAGACTTTAAAAGTCAAGACTGAGAGACTTTTGATCATTTAATTCAGTATTTTTCATACTATAACTAAAGAACATAAGAGCTTAACAAAATCTCCTTGACAAGTAGGAAAATGAATTTATTTATTTAGGCCCAGCTGCAGGGCATGCGGGGAAGAAAGGGAAGGGTATCTTTATTCCTCTACCAGGGATTGAACCCATGTCCCCCTATAGCGAAAGCGCTGAGTCTTAACCATCAGATGGCTAGGGAAATTCCGGAAAATTAATTTGTTAGAGCTGGCATTTTTGTATCAACATTTACCAAAAAAGGAGAAAAGTTTTTTTAAAATGGTGAGAAACACTGTTTTACACTAGAGTATCAATTCAGTTCAGTCTCTCAGTCGTGTCCGACTCTTTGTGACCCCATGGACTGCAGCACGCCAGGCCTCCCTGTCCATCACCAACTCCCAGAGTTCACTCAAACTCATGTCTATTGAGTCAGTGATGACCATCCAACCATCTCATCCTCTGTCGTCCCCTTCTCCTCCTGCCCCCAATCCCTCCCAGCATCAGGGTCTTTTCCAATGAGTCAACTCTTCGCATGAGGTGGCCAAAGTATTGGAGTTTCAGCTTTAGCATCAGTCCTTCCAATGAACACCCAGGACTGATCTCCTTTAGAATAGACTGGTTAGATCTCCTTGCAGTCCAAGGGACTCTCAAGAGTCTTCTCCAGCACCACAGTTCAAAAGCATCCATTCTTCGGCGCTCAACTTTCTTCACAGTCCAACTCTCACATCCATACATGACCATGGGAAAAACCATAGCCTTGACTAGATGGACCTTGGTTGGCAAAGTAATGTCTCTGCTTTTTAATATACTATCAAGGTTGGTCATAACTTTCCTTCCAAGGAGTAAGTGTCTTTTAATTTCATAGCTGCAATCACCATCTGCAGTGATTTTGGAGGCCCCCAAAATAAAGTCTGACACTGTTTCCACTGTTTCCCCATCTATTTCCCAAGAAGTGATGGGAACAGATGCCATGATCTTAGTTTTCTGAATGTTGAGCTTCAAGCCAACTTTTTCACTCTCCTCTTTCACTTTCATCAAGAGGCTTTTGAGTTCCTCTTCACTTTCTGCCATAAGGGTGGTGTCATCTGCATATCTGAGGTTATTGGTATTTCTCCCGGCAATCTTGATTCCAGCTTGTGCTTCTTCCAGCCCAGCATTTCTCATGATGTACTCTGAATATAAGTTAAATAAGCAGGGTGACAATATACACTAGAGTATAGATACTTCTATTTTCTGTACACCTTATGATTATGCTATTCTTGATCTTGATCTGGTATATATTATACTCTGATTGAAGTGGGACTATATAAATAAACAAATTAATAAAAAATAAATAAGTAGGATGTTATTCTCAGTTCCAAGAAAGTCATCATTAAATTTGGAAATGGTGTCTTAGTAATAGTTCTGATAGGGATGGGCCAAAGTTAAGTGTGTCTATTGCATCCATACTTGGAGCTTTTTTAAAATAGTGATTTCACATTTATATAGGTCAATTCTGACCTGGTTACATCAAAGTGACTTTAAAAATGTCGTGCTTCAGACTTGTGTCCTAAATGACCTTCTATCTTCACCATTCTACTCCCTCCTCCTTAAAACTTCAGCATAAAGAAGACAGGAGCTTTGCCAATGACAGTAGTCACTAATGTCTTCATCCATAAACAACCATGACCACATGCTTTATACAGGTAGTAGGAGTAGAGGTAAATAAAGTCTATGCAAATTATTTTTCTTGATCATATTTTTGGGAGTATGGTAAAAAAATTCTACCTCTTTATGGTTGAAAATACCGTTTTGCTGGCTGCACAATGTGAAAATACTATAGCATAGAATAGGAACTAGGCAGCAGTTCTATCTTTTGCAGTCAAGTTCCTCATATGCCTGACATGTGGTGGTTTTCTTCTGCAAAAGTAGTAGGTGGTAGAGTAGGAAAGCAAGAAGAAAAGAGGGAAGTCAGGAGAGTCATTCATTCAATTAATATTTATTGAGCCCTACTATATTCCACTGTTGATAGAAACAAAGCCAGGATCCTTGCAAAGATCCTGCTTTGAGCTTGTGTTCTAATGAGATAGAAACAAAGTTTTATCACATAGTACATTGCACATGAGCATGGGAGCTATTGATGCACAATGACAGGCTCACATTTAAGCCTACTGAATATTTTTTGTAGCCATGTTTGGAACTTATTGTAGATATTAATTACATGTACCCACCAATGAGAATTCTTATAGCAATTGTGATGTCATTTTAAAATTATTTATTTATTTTTGACTGTGCTGGGTCTTTGTTGCTGTTCAGGCTTTTCTCTAGTTGTGGTGAGTTGAGGTGTGCACTCTCTAGTTGAGGTGTGTGGGCTTCTCATTGTGGTGGCTTCTCTTGTTGCAGAGCGCCAGCTCAGTCGTTGTGGGTCCCAGGCTCTAGAGCACAGGCTCAATAGTTGTAGTGCATGGGCTCAGTTGCTCTGCCGCATGTGGGATCTTTCTGGACCAGGGATGGAACCCATGTCTCCTGCACTGGTAGGCAGATTCTTTAGGTATATGTTTAGTTGCTGGCATTCTGGGAGCAGGAAAGGGACATGGCTAGGGCTTCTGTAGTTCAGGATATAGCTTCTTATACAATACACCAGTTTTCAACTCAATGACTTGTCCTTGCCCTGTGTGTGGCTTGGTCTCCAAGTCCAGAGACTTTTGGGTTAATTTCTCCAGAGTACGAACTCCCATTCTCCTGTGCAGTGGTGAGTAGAAAGGGTAATATCTATCTGGCTGCTTAGATTTGGAAGGGGACCCGGGACTAGGGATTCAACAATTTTCCACACTTGTCCACCAATCCCACTAATTTTAAAGTCATATCTTCACTTCACCTTTTGTGGTACTTGCTACCTCCAAGCACTGAGACTTTCAGTTTTTAGCCCACTCATTGGAATTTCCCTCTGAAATGCTTAGATTTCAACTCCCTCTGCTCTATTAAGTTAGTTATTACTACATTCACTTTCCATCTTCTGTAAGTTTGTTGACTATTTTTGGTTTCTGTTTCCCCTCCAACTTGTTGTATTTCTTTACTGTTATTTTATTGGTGCTTGAGAGGAGGAATAGACGTGTGGTCACTCTGCCATGTCTTTCTTCCTTTATCTAGTTAACTTGATTTTTAATCCCAGGCTTTATGACAGTTCAGTTCAGTTCAGTTCAGTCGCTCAGTCGTGTCCGACTCTCCGCGACCCCATGAATCACAGCACGCCAGGCCTCCCTGTCCATCACCAACTCCCGGAGTTCACTCAAACTCATGTCCACAGAGTCCGTGATGCCATCCAGCCATCTCATTCTCCGTCGTCCCCTTCTCCTCCCGCCCCCAACCTTTCCCAGCATCAGAGTCTTTTCCAGTGAGTCAACTCGTCGCATGAGGTGGCCAAAGTATTGCAGTTTCAGCTTTAGCATCAGTCCCTCCAATGAACATCCAGGATTGATCTCCTCCAGAATGGACTGGCTGGATCTCCTTGCAGTATAAGGGACTCTCAAGAGTCTTCTCCAACACCACAGTTCAAAAGCATCGATTCTTCGGCGGTCAGCCTTCTTCACAGTCCAACTCTCACATCCATACATGACCACGGGAAAAACCATTGCCTTGACTAGACGGACCTTGGTTGGCAAAGTAATGTCTCTGCTTTTTAATATACTATCAAGGTTGGTCATAACTTTCCTTCCAAGGAGCAAGCGTCTTTTAATTTCATGGCTGCAATCAGCATCTGTAGTGATTTTGGAGCCCCAAAAAATAAAGTCTGACACTGTTTCCACTGTTTTTCCATCTATTTCCCATGAAGTGATGGGACCAGATGCCATGATCTTTGTTTTCTGAATGTTGAGCTTCAAGCCAACCTTTTCACTCTCCTCTTTCACTTTCATCAAGAGGCTTTTGAGTTCCTCTTCACTTTCTGCCACAAGGGTAGTGTCATCTGCATATCTGACAGTTAGCACCCCAATAATTGGCTGTAGGAATAAAAACTCCCAAGAAAGGTTTAACAGTTGAGCAGGTTGTTGAAGGAGCTTGAGTCATTTTTTAGTTGTTTTAAATATTCATTTATTTGGCTGTGCCTGATCGCCGAAGAATTGATGCTTTTGAACTGTGGTGCTGGAGAAGACTCTTCAGAGTCCCTTGGACTGCAAGGAGATCCAACCAGTCCATTCTAAAGGAGATCAGTCCTGGGTGTTCATTGGAAGGACTGATGCTAAAACTGAAACTCCAATACTTTGGCCACCTCATGCGACGAGTTGACTCACTGGAAAAGACTCTGATGCTGGGAGGGATTGGGGGCTGGAGGAGAAGGGGACGACAGAGAATGAGATGGCTGGATGGCATCACCGACTCAACGGACATGAGTTTGAGTGAACTCTGGGAGTTGGTGATAGACATGGAGGCCTGGTGTGCTGTGATTCATGGGATCGCAAAGAGTCGGACATGACTGAGCGACTGAACTGAACTGAACTGAAGTCTTAGTTGTGGCACGGGGGATCTTCGACCTTCACTGCTGTTTGTGAGATCCTTAGTTGCGGCATGTGAACTCTTAGTTGCAGGATGTGGGATCTATTTCCCTGAGCAGGGATTGAACCCAGAACTCCTGCACCGGAAGCACGGAGTATAGACACTGACCACTAGGGAAGTCCTGAGTCACTTGTTTTTCATCAGTCACTTTTTAGTGAAAGAAACCCTCTGCAAACAGGCTCAAGCAAAAGAACTGATTGGCTCATGCCAGTTGGGAGATTCAGGGGGCTGAAAGAACAATTTTGGTCTAAAAGAGAAATTCAGAGAAATAATCTATTATATAGAAGGAACATAAGCTCTCTATATCAATTAGTATAAGTAAAATAAGTTAATAAATTCAAGACAAAGAGAACATGTCAGCTAGAAGTTTTGGAAGGAGACAAGAAGAGAAACAGGTAGGAACTGCAGAATGTCTATATTTTTGTGTACACAAAAGCAAGGGCAGTGAAGAACACAGTGGAAATAAGTCTGGTGTGGTTCAAGCTTCACTCAAGTTGTGCTATGTAAGCTCTTTCCCCATAGTAGTTCCAGCAGTAGAACATCCTCTTTATCATAATGACAACAACCACATGCACATTAAGTAAACAATTGTAGGGCAAAGTCATAGGTAGTCTCACTAGCTGAACCTTGGGGAGCTATCTAGAGAGGAGTTTTGGAAGTGTTTGACCACAGATACAGGAGTAGTATTATGCAGAAAATAATTTGTTTGTGAAAAGGATTATCTAGACCCTATGGACTTGAGAGAGCTTCTAGGTACTTCCAACCTGGTATCTTTCTCCCTGACTTTGGTCAAAGTTAATGAAGACAATAAATTATCTGCTTGCATGTTCTAATTGTCTCAACAGTTGTTTCATTTGCACAAATGCCTAAAGGAAAATCTAGGAATCCAGGATTGGGAAATAGTGAGACTTTTTGCTACTGGTGAGTTGGGCAAGGGCGTCCCTGGTGGCTCAGACAGTAAAGAATCTGCCTGCAATGCAGGAGACCCAGGTAAATAAGTCTGGGACTGGAGCAATTGAGCCTACTGCTTCAGAGCAGATGGTAGGAGAAAAAAGGAGTTAACATGGAGTGGGCTTTAGATATTACTGGATCCAGGGGCTCAAATGATATCATCAGGGCTGTTTCCCTACCTCCTAGCTCTGCTTATCTCTTGCAGTTTCATTCTAGGTTTCTCAAGTCCCAGATGTTTATGCTTCCAGCTTAGCAAATCCAGAAAAGAGAGAAGCCTTTACCAATAGCTCTGACAAAAAATTCCTGAAGGTGATTCTGATGTTCTGCTGGGTTACCTGTACAACTCTGAAACAAGAAATGACACTAAGGAAATGGGGAACTCTGGTTGGCCTCATCTGGCCATTTGTGCTCTCTTGTGATGATCTTATCATGTGGCCCTGAAAGTTCAGTCCCAACTAAGATATCTGGATTGAGTTCTTAACAGGAAAGAAGAGCTCTAGTCTAAAGGGAAGGAATCAGACTATTAAAATAAATGATGTCCATTACAGATTCATTCAGTACCTACAGAGTAGAATCTTATCCTGTGAGCTAGCAAGCATGGTCCCCAACAGAAATTATATCATTTGATATAAAACAGTCCAAGCTTTTAGAATAAACATGGAATTGACTTGTAAAGTAATGCTTAAAATTCTCCACGCCAGGCTTCAGCAATTTGTGAACCGTGAACTTCCAGATGTTCCAGCTGGTTTTAGAAAAGGCAGAGGAACCAGAGATCAAATTGCCAACATCCGCTGGATCATGGAAAAAGCAAGAGAATTCCAGAAAAACATCTATTTCTGCTTTATTAACTATGCCAAAGCTTTTGACTGTGTGGATCACAACAAACTGTGGAAAATTCTGAAAGAGGTGGGAATACCAGACCACCTGACCTGCCTCCTGAGAAATCTGTATGCAGGTCAGGAAGCAACAGTTAGAACTGGACATGGAACAACAGACTCCTTTCCAAATAGGGAAAGGAGTATGTCAAGGCTTATATTGTCACCCTGCTTATTTAACTTATATGCAGAGTACATCATGAGGAACACTGGGCTGGAAGAAGCACAAGCTGGAATCAAGATTGCCGGGAGAAATACCAATAACCTCAGATATGCAGATGACACCACCCTTATGGCAGAAAGTGAAGAGGAACTAAAAATCCTCTTGATGAAAGTGAAAGAGGAGAGTGAAAAGGTTGGCTTGAAGCTCAACATTCAGAAAACTAAGATCATGGCATCTGGTCCCATCACTTCTTGGGAAATAGAAGGGGAAACAGTGGAAACAGTGTCAGACTTTATTTTGGGGGGGCTCCAAAATCACTGCAGATGGTGATTGCAGCCATGGAATTAAAAGATGCTTACTCCTTGGAAGCAAAGTTATGACCAACCTAGACAGCATATTAAAAAGCAGAGACAATACTTTGCCAACCAAGGTCCGTCTAGTCAAGGCTATGGTTTTTCCAGTGGTCATGTATGGATGTGAACTAGAACTCATGTATGTATAGAGTTGGACTATAAAGAAAGGTGAGCGCCGAAGAATTGATGCTTTCTAACTGCGGTGTTGAAGACTCTTGAGAGTCCCTTGGACTGCAAGGGAGATCCAATCAATCCATCCTAAAGGAGATCAGTCCTAGGTGTTCATTGGAAGGACTGATGTTGAAGCTGAAACTCCAATACTTTGGCCACCTGATGACAAGAGCTGACTCATTGGAAAAGACCCTGATGCTGGGAGGGATTGGGGGCAGGAGGAGAAGGGGACGACAGTGGATGAGATGGTTGGATGGCATCATTGACTCGATGGACATGGGTTTGGGTGGACTCTGGGAGTTGGTGATGGACAGGGAGGCCTGGCATGCTGTGGTTCACGGGGTTGCAAAGAGTCGGACACAACTGAGTGACTGAACTGAACTGAACTGAATAAATAATTAAGTAAAATTTGATTTAGTGTGATGACCATAGTACCTGTAGAAAGGTTGCTATTACATCCTCATTTATTAGGCTTCATAAATGTGAGCTTAAAAAATTGGTAGCTGTGAACATGGAGACCATGGCAGTGGCTAACAGAGGAGGAATAATTTTAGAGTAGATGATATGCCCCTACTGACTTGTCAACACCAAGACTTCTCCAACCTAGTCTTCATCTCAATGCTCTTCTTAGTTTTTAATCCAATTTTTTCCTGACTGAAAAAGAATATAATGGTTCCATGTATGTAAATTATACATAAAAATGGTTACTTACAAGAAAAAAAATTTTTACCTATTAGAAAATAGTCAATTTTTCTGAAATATTTATTTTATAAAGTGAGGAATACCTAACAAATATAAAACTGGAACTGTAAGATATTTTTTGTTAATCAGATATAGTCTGAATGTTCTCACACCTATTAGCCCATGGGAACCAAAGAGTCACATCAATAATAAACGCGTACCCAAAAGACTTAAATAACTTCCTCTCACAAAATCTTCACTAGTTAATTTGGGAGTTGTGACTGTGTATTTTGCACGCACTTAGGAACAAACCTGCTCATATTCCTGTCTTGGTCTAATCGCCTGGTGGAAGTCCCTTGTTCAAAATCTGTTTGAAGGAGTCACCAACCCTGTTGCTGGAACTCACCAGATAAATTCTGCTTTTTGTCTGCTGAATTCCACACAGCATGTACTCTACTTGCTTTGCTCCACTCATTCAGAAATGAAGACGATATCCCCAGCCCACTCTGTTCTTTGTTACTTGGGCCTGACAGATTCTTGTTCACAATCTGGTCTCTTTTCCTTTTTTCCTCAGTTTTCAAATCACCCAAACCGCCAGTCAACACCTTTGTTTATTTATAGATTCAAATATATGTCCCAGAACCATCATTCTCTTTGCCAAAGTGGAGGTCCACTGGATCACCTGCTTTTTAGATAGAGCACTTTTCAGAATAATGTCATTGAGAATTCCAAAATTAGCTTTTAATCATCCCGTACTAATGGAGCAGGGAACAGAATGGCTATGTAAATGATGACAATGGTTTTATTCTTTCCTAATCCTACAGTGGCTGAATAGCCTACACTCTTTGTTCTATGTCTGTACTGGCCGTGTTGCTCAGCACATATTCATAAACGGAAGTTCTATTTCTTGTGCTAATTTCCATTAAACAATAGAATGAAAGCTGTAAGTTCGGTTCATTTCAGGTGCTCAGTCCTGTCCAACTCTTTGCAATCCCATGGACTGCAGCATGCCAGTCTTCTCTGTCCATCACCAACTACCGGAGCTTTCTCAAACTCATGTCCATCAAACTCATGACCATTGAGTCGGTGTTGCCATCCATCATTGATGGTGAGTTGGTGATATCACCCATCTCAACCTCTGTCGTCCCCTTTTCCTCCTGCTTTCAATCTTTTCCAGCATCAGGGTCTTTTCAAATGAGTCAGTTCTTCGCATCAGGTGGCCACAGTATTGGAGTTTCAGCTTTAGCATCAGTCCTTCCAATGAACACCCAGGACTGATTTCCTTTAGGATGGACTTGTTGGATCTCCTTGCAGTCCAAGGGACTTTCAGAGTCTTCTCCAACACCACAGTTCAAAAGCATCAATTCTTGGGCACTCAGCCTTCTTTATGGTCCAACTCTCACATCCATATGTGACTACTTGAAAAACCATAGCTTTGACTATATAGACCTTTGGCAGCAGAGTGACGTCTGTTTTTTAATATGTTGTCTAGGTTTGTCACAACTTTTCTTCTAAGGAGCAAGCATCTTTTAGTTTCATGACTGCAGTCACCATCTGCAATGATTTTGGAGTCCAAGAAAATAAAGTCTGTCATTGTTTCCATTGTCTCCCCATTTATTCTGCAAATGTTATATGCTATAACCCCTAATACCTTTTTTTTTTTTAAATTGGGCATTGTCAAAACGTTTTCAGTAACTTTTTCATTGAAATCAAACATACATTAAGTTCTTACTGAAATCCAGTGGTGGAGATTGATAATGGAATAATTCTGAATTCACTTTTTTCTTGTATGAAGTTCCTTTCCTTTGAAATTGTGGCAGCTCTGAATGTGGGCTAAGAAGCATTCTGCAGAATAAGAATCACATCCAGTATTAATGAGTCATTCTGTCCTTCTTCCTCATCTGAATCACATATCAATTTGGATTTATGAGTTTTTTAAAAATGATTTTGTAACCATCTAAATAAAGTTTCTTTTGATGATATGCTTATAGTGGGGAGATAAACATTATTTCTAATAGTGAAATGTATCAATATAATAATCTTTAAAGACTTAAATTCCTTAGAAGGTTTTATAAATCATAACAGTCCTTAATTTTAACACTCAATATTTTCATTTCAAAAATATTAAAGAGAATGTTCAAAAGCTTCAAAAACTTCCATCATCCTATTAAAAATACCTTTAAAAATCTTCCAAATTTCCTTCTAACTTTGTCTCTATGTGCATATATTTTACATAACTGTGATCACAGAAATATATACTATATATGTAGTTCATCTAATGAGGATTCTCAACAAGAGGTGATTCCCACTCTCCCTGGGAAACAGTTGGAAATGTCTGGAGACATTTTTGATTGTCTTTACTGGGGACGGGAGTGCACTACTGGCATCTCATGGGTAGAAGCCAGGGATGCTGCTAGAGTGAAGAGTGAGTGAAGTCGCTCAGTTGTGGCCGACTCTTTGTGACCCCAGGGACTGTAGCCTACCAGGCTTCTCAGTCCATGGGATTTTCCAGGCAAAAGTACTGGAGTGGGTTGCTATTTCCTTCTCCAGGGGATCTTCCCTACCCAGGGATTGAACCTGGGTCTCCCGCATTGTAGGCAGATGCTTTACCCTCTGAGCCACCAGGGCCCCTCTCAAAAAAATGAATGGTCCAGTCCAAAATGTCAATAGTCACAAGATTAAGAAACCCTCGTACATACACACACATTTGTACTATGCTTTTCAAAACTGTTAAATAATATATCCTCTTTTGTAACAAGATTCTTAGTTATTTCTCATTTATCTATTTGACGATCATAATTTATGTAAATGATTCCCCACTCTCAGATATAGATAATGTGAGCACCTTCATGTACATAGCTTTTAAATTTGTTTGGATTAAACCTAAATTATTATGAGTAAAATTACTTTGATAAATGGTATTATTTTATGGCTCAAACTTGGTATAGGGACCTTATAAACATTAACTCAGCAAACCACGTTTATTATTAACAGCTTATTAAGGAGAATTAAAGTTTGCCTTTAATTACAGTTTCTAATGCTCTGATTTTGTAAGTGGGAAGTAATGGTGCTGGGTGAGGATTTTATCTGACAGTTTTAGCTTTTGAATAGGCAATGTGATTTCAGGAGCAGAGGATTTCTGTTCCCCATATTATCTTCC
Organism: Moschus berezovskii; assembly: GCF_049115385.1. Lineage (NCBI taxonomy): Eukaryota > Metazoa > Chordata > Mammalia > Artiodactyla > Moschidae > Moschus > Moschus berezovskii. The sequence continues at coordinate 87,321,656 of NC_142470.1, forward strand.
TCACTGTTTTATGAAATATCACTTAAGTCCATGGGAGGAAAAGATAACCATGTGCCTTAGCCTTCTCTAAAATATAAGTACTGGGACTTCTCTCATGGTTCAGCGGTTAAGACTCCACGCTTCCACTGCAGGGTTTCAATCCCTGGTCAGGGAACTAAGATCCCACATGCCACATGTTAGTCAAAAAAAAAAAAAAAGAAACACACACCTGTATATATACACACTGACATGGATCCAGAGAGAGCTGTGATGGTGTCTTATTCATCTTCATATCTTTAGTGCCCACCACAACATCAGGTTGGAAATGTACATTATTATAAACATTTGTTGAATGGACAGAAAGGGGTAAGAGTAGTAACACACGAAGTGACTAACAATGTGTCTGACTTTATTGCGGGCTGATGATAGCATAGAAAGGTTGGTGTTCCCATAAAACCGTTAGCATTCATGTTATGATTGGTTCTTATAGTTATCATTATACTTAATGATTTAAGAATTGTTGCCCTTGCTATTAGACTCTGCTAGAAATATCTGCTAAGGTTGGTGGTAGAAGCCAACATATTAAAGATCTGGGAACAAATACATTCCTCTTCCTCTCAGCCAGGATGAAAAAGCACTCTCTAGCAAAATAACAGGAGAAGCAATGGCAACCCACTCCAGTATTCTTGCCTGGAGAATCTCAGGGATGGAGGAGCCTGGTGGGCTGTCGTCTATTGGATCGCACAGAGTCAGACACGACTGAGGTGACTTAGCAGCAGCAGCAGCAGCAAGATAACATTGGTTTTTGTTTAGCAGGAACACAAAGGCATTAAAAATTAATTAATTGATGAATTTTTAATAACCAGGGAATACATATACACAGCACAAAAGCTGAAAAGTATAAAAGAATATATAAAATATTTTTTCAAACTGGGATTTCCAGCAATCTAGTTTTCCTCCCTGGAGGGTCTAACATGGATATGCTAGGTTTAGTCTAGAAACTGCCAAAAACAGGTCACCAAGTAAAGCACACAAGCAAAATAGGAGTTTGCCTCTGTCATGTAACAGTCTGTAAGTACAAGGGGGTGGCGCTGCTCTACAAAAACCATTCCAGGACCAGGTGCCTTTAATTTGCTATTCTGCTCTTTTAGTGTTGTGCATGGTGAAAGCTAACTTGGCAGCACATCTCTACTCCAGCCATATAGGAAAAAGAAAGAACGGTCATGAAAGTCAAACAATTTATTTTTAAACCAGTGGTGCAGAAGTTACACCATCATTTCTACTTATATTCCACTGGTAAGAATTTTCTCATGTGGCCATGTTTAGCTACAAAGGAGGCTGGGAAATGAAGTCTTTAGCTGGGTGGCTGTATGCCTAGCTGAAAATGTGGAAGAGAACTGAATTTGTAGTTTTAAGTGTCTATAAATAAGAATTCTTTCCAAATGTGGCAATGGTATCAACTGGATTATGAATCACTGAATCTGTCCCATTAGTGAACTATGAAGTCTGGCATGTCAGAATTTGATCCCTCTAAAATATCAGGAGATAAACAACAATCAATAAATACTTGATGATTTGATCCATTTCATTTGTAGATTGTTTTCTTTAACCCATTCTTCTCTTTCTTATTTGAATCTCTAAGACTGTTGTTGTTCAGTCGCTCAGTCAGCTCCGAATTTTTGCAACCCCATGCACTGCAGAACACCAGGCCTCCCTGTCCTTCACCATTTCCCGGAGTTCACTCAAACTCATGTCCATTGAGTCAGTGATGCCATCCAATCATCTCATCCTCTGTTGTCCCCTTCTCCTCCTACTTTCAGTCTTTCCCAGCATCAGGGGCTTTTCCAATGAGTCAACTCTTCCCATCAGGTGGCTGAAGTATTAGAGCTTCAAGGGCATGATAATCTAGAGGTCACTGGCAAGCCAGCATTCGTTCTCCACTACAACACCTGGCAGAGTTAATCTTTCAAAGTTGTGAAGTAGCATAAATTTGTCTTTGGCAATCTTAGCTTTCTTTGCCCTTCTTCCCTGGGCATACAATACCCAAGGTGCCCTGACCATTTAGAACCCCACACCATGGTACATACAAGACAGCTTTCCATGTAAGGTTGTGATTATAAAATTCCCTTCTTTTCTCACCCAGCAATTACCCCTCTATTACTCCACCTCTAGCTGGTTGATAGGTTTGAGAAATGGGGTATACAAGGGCTGTTTAAGGAGTAGTTGAAATGTTCCCACTTGTGAAAAGAACTCAATTTGATTAGGTAGAACGGTTGCCTTACCTAGTTTAAAATGACTAGAGTCTGTCTTACTGTTTGCAGGACAAAACCAAAAAACAAAACAAAAACCTCAAACAACCTCCCCTCAAAACCACAAAAACAAAACCCCCAAACTTATACACATAAAATGTCTCAATTATAGATTGATTACACATTGGAATTGTGGAGAAATCATTTTTGCAAAAAAGCATTGTAGTATGGAAATAATCAAGCAGATTAACTTTCTTCTCCCTTCCTATGGTCATTTTGGTGTGTCTGGCAGAAAGCTGAGACCATCTTAAAACTGCTTTTGGACAAAGATAACTTGCTATATTAATATATCCTTTTCTTACTGTAAACATTATAAAATGTATATCAACTATACTTCAATAAAAAAGAAAAATCTTTATTAGAAGAGTTGATTTGGTGATACATAAGTTGATTATTGTTATTTTTTGTTTTATTAATTTGTTGAAAGAATATTTAATATTTAAAAAACTACCTGTGACTCAGGTTCCAAAATGAGCATACATATTGGTCAATACTTGACCAAGATTCAATAATGGAAATGTTTATTCAAGCATTTATTCAAATGCTTGCCACATCACAGTACGGGTAGAAAATATTAATATGTGTATTGCACAATGATGTAAGGTGGAGCCATCTAACCTGGAAGCTCTGCCTGCACGTAGCCTAACCTAACTGCCCCAGGGATTGAAGGGAATCATCTCAGTGTACTCCATTCAATGGGCAACCTGGTTGGAGAGGGCTGATAAAATACTATTCAAAATGTAGTCTTCACATCAGCAGCAGCAGCATCACCTGGGAGCTTATTAGAAATGCAGAATCACAGCTCTATCCCAATTTACTGAATCAGAATCTGCATTATTATAACATTCCCAGGTGATTTACATGCACATTAAACTTTGAGAGCACTGATCTAGAAAATAGTGGATAATATTACTAGACAGCTGGGAGGCAAAATAGATAATCATTAACATGCGTTTACCTTGCAAGAAGTTGTGCTAAAATGGCCTGCCTGGGATCTGAGATTTGATCTTGTAACTTTTCTGGCAGCATGGAGCTCTCTCTATGTATAGAAAGTATATGTTGAGAGAGTATTATATATATATAGTCAATATTCTGTGAAATGTGTAGCACAAAATGCATGGTCTACTTAAACCAAACATTCGAGTATGGAAGATAAACAGGCTTGCACCTGACAGTCATCTCCTTCAAGCTTCAAGTATCCCTCCTATATGGCAGAGGACTGATAGGCCAAGATCACATTCTCTAGACTCTGTTGCAGCTCTTATATTCTGGGAGTATGTAGGTTTCAACAAACGCTTCTATGTAAGATTTGGAAAGCTGTTTCTTTGATAGGCACAGATGTGGAGGCAATCTTTTCTGCTGTAGCAGAGTTACCAGAGGTGTCACTGTTCAGTCATCAGTTTTGTGAACGTTAGGAAGCATGAGTGGTGCATCCATTTTGCTGGTTCAGAAGGCAGGTAGTATGGTGTGATTTTGGAGCTCACTGAGGAAGTGGCAGGTTCTTGATTCTGGTAGCTTCCAGACAGTGGCCACAGTCCCGTGGTTCTGAAGATGTCAAGCTTCTCAAAAAGGAAGAGCATAGCTCTTTTGGTGTTAGCTCTGAGGTGTGGTTTTGAGAATTGCTCCCTTAATATTCTCAGTTATTCTTTTCAGGTGTATTACTAACTGGAGTGAATTCTGTTCTCTGCAGCCTAACTTTGACTGATATAATCTGCTCAATTTGTTTTTAGGACCACATATTTTTCATTGATTTAGCAAATATTTACTGAAGGCCTTCTCTGAACCAAGTGTTGAGATATATACATATTTTTTTTCAGATGTGTCAAACAATAGTTTTAGATCACAGAAATTATATGTTGTTTTAAAAATTATATTTCCAGTAAAGTAGTTCCATCTAAATAGAGCAGAAAACTTAAAAGTTCCATTTCCAGTCTAATCACCACAGATAGTTCATTTGTCCTCATTGGTATAATGAAAAGATTATGGGAATTTAGAGACAAAAGATTAGTCTTTCTGAACTTCATCTGACAAATGGAGGCAGATGAAAGTGAAAGAGGAGAGTGAAAAGGTTGGCTTGAAGCTCAACATTCAGAAAACAAAGATCATGGCATCTGGTCCCATCACTTCATGGGAAATAGATGGAAAAACAGTGGAAACAGTGTCAGACTTTATTTTTTTGGGCTCCAAAATCACTGAAGATGCTGATTGCAGCCATGAAATTAAAAGACGCTTGCTCCTTGCAAGGAAAGTTATGACCAACCTTGATAGTATATTAAAAAGCAGAGACATTACTTTGCCAACCAAGGTCTGTCTAGTGAAGGCAATGGTTTTTCCCGTGGTCATGTATGGATGTGAGAGCTGGACTGTGAAGAAAGCTGATCGCCGAAGAATTGATGCTTTTGAACTGTGGTGCTGGAGAAGACTCTTGAGAGTCCCTTGGACTGCAAGGAGATCCAACCAGTCTATTCTAAAGGAGATCAATCCTGGGTGTTCATTGGAGGGACTGATGCTAAAGCTGAAACTGCAATACTTTGGCCACCTCATGCGACGAGTTGACTCACTGGAAAAGACTCTGATGCTGGGAAAGGTTGGGGGCGGGAGGAGAAGGGGACGACGGAGAATGAGATGGCTAGATGGCATCACCGACTCTGTGGACATGAGTTTGAGTGTACTCCGGGAGTTGGTGATGGACAGGGAGGCCTGGCGTGCTGTGATTCATGGGGTGGCGGAGAGTCGGACACGACTGAGCGACTGAACTGAACTGAACTGAAGGACCTGTCCTACCTCATAAGGTTTCTGTGAGAATCAAATGATGCCAAGTATGTGAAACTGTTTTATACACAGAAAAGTGCTACACAGTGCTGGTTATTTATAATTAGTATGGCATCACCGACTTGATGGACATGAGTTTGAGTGGACTCTGGGAGTTGGTGATGGACAGGGAGGCCTGGCGTGCTGTGATTCATGGGGTCGCAAAGAGTTGGACACGACTGAGCGACTAAACTGAACTGAACTGAACTGAATACTAATTTTATCCTACAAGGTTTTCAACATTGGATGCTTATGATAGCACCTTTAAAGAAAACTATTTTTGTTTGCCTAATTCTCAATTCAGTACATATCCTGATTTTCATATAAAGGTATTCTGAAAGATAAATCATAGAATGACTACTCACTTTGGGAGAGGAATTTTCTACTTTTGAAAAATATCCACAATAGGAAACCTTTTACTAAATATGCCTCTCTCACATTTAAAACAATTGTTGCTTTACACATTTAAATAATATACATCTTGGTACATTCAGTGCACAAAATGAGCTAATTGTTTAGTTGTTTGAAAAACGGAATTATATCTTACAAATGATCTCGTTTCAAATATGGGTGAGGAGCACATCCAATTATAAATCAGTCTTTGAGACACCTGCATAGTCATAATTTGCAAAGTTCACATGCTTTATGTGTTTCTTTTTCATGAGCTATGTGAAAGAGAAGCTTGATTTAGATCAAGAAATATCTAGTTAGTGCCTCTACATAGCAGGCAATGTTTTAGGTTTTACAGACACAAAGATGAAAAAGACACAGTCATCTTCTATGTTACAGTCAGTCCAGTACTGTCCAAAGCTGCAGCCAATTCTACTTGTGGCCATTGATCACTTAAGTATGGCTAGTATGACTCAGAAACTGAACTTTACATTTTATCTATTTAAATTAAATAGCCGTGCGTCACTAGTGGCCACTGTGTTGGACAGCACAGGTCTAGGCCAAACCCAACAGCTGACCTGTGATGCCTGAGGGTATGGTGCCGGGGCGGGGATGATGTATGGGCAAGACCCCTTTCTTTTGTCTTAAAATAAAGGTGGCCTATTAATTTTCTGGTTTATAGGTGGGGGTGGAGAAAGTGGTGCAATGGTTTGGAAAAATAAACAGCAAGAGAAATAGTTATACAATTCTGTTTAAAATCTGTTCTATTTGATTAAAATGTCCCCTAACATGTGACTGCAGTCATGAAATTAAAAGACGCTTACTCCTTGGAAAAAAAAAAGCTATGACAAACCTAGATGGCACATTAAAAAGCAGAAACATCACTTTGCTGACAAAGGTCTGCATAGTCAAAACTATGTTTTTTCCAGCCGTCATGTTCGGATGTAAGAGCTGGACATTAAAGAAGGCTGAGTGCCAAAGAATTGATGCTTTTGAATTGTGGTGCCGGAGAAGACTCCTGAGAGTCCCTTGGACAGCAAGGAGATCAAACCAGTCAATCCTAAAAGAAATCAACCCTGAATATTTATTCGAATCGCTGATGCTGAAGCTCCAATACTTTGGCCACCTGATGAAAAGAGCCGATTCACTGGAAAAGATCCTGATGCTGGGCAAGATTGACGGCAGGAGGAGAAGGTGGCAACAGAGGATGAGATGGTTGGGTGGCATCACTGACTCAATGCACATGACTTCGAGCAAATTCCAGGAGATAGTGAAGGACAGGAAAGCCTGGCATACTGCAGTCTATGGGGGTCACATAAGGGTCAGACACTACTTAGCGACTGAACAACATTTAGAATGAAAGACATTGCCAGGCCAAGAAAGCTAGACAGCAAAGGTCAAAAAACCAAGGTCTAAAAAGTCTAGTTTAGGGACATCCCTAGTGGTCCCATGCTTAAGACTTCGAGCTACCATTGCAGGGTGCATGTATTCAACGCCTGGTTGGGGAACTAAAGTCCCACATGCCACACGGTGAGGTAAAAAACAGTAAAAAAAAAAAAGAAAAGAAAAAAATCTAGTTTATGTGTTATCGTTAGCATTCCTTGTCATTTTATATTGGCCATCAAAGATCAGAAAAGGATGAGGTTATTAGTAAATTCCTTATGAAAAACCTCCTTGATGGGGTGGGGTGGGCCATATCCAAGATATTTGTTCACTCAAATTTAAAAAGAACTGAGAGCTCATATTTAACAAAAAGGTATTACATGCTACGGATCACTAATTATTGGGGTGATCTGTAGCACTTAACCATTTTGTTAAATGGTATTTGGTTAAATTATTAAAAATTCATTTATTTTTAATTGAAGAATAATTGCTTTACCATATTGTGTGGTTTTCTGCCATACATCAACATGAGTCAGTCATAGGTATACATATGTCCACTCTCTCAAAAATATGGAATGCCTCATGAATTTGCATGTTATCCTCGCACAGGGGCTATGTTATTCTTCTCTGTATGGTTCCAATTTTACTGTATGTGCTGCCGAAGTGAGCATCTGGCTAATTTTGCTTTACCTCTATTTTCATATGCAAGATGAATTTATTTTGATAAATTCTACTTATTCTAAACAGTGAACAGATGCTATGATTTTACTCTATTTATTACAGTTATTTTTAAAGATGTCTAAACACTACCAGTTCACATGAGTCAGACAGGAAGGTAAAAATAATGTCAATATTGTTGCTAAGACTAGAGGTAAGTGGCTATAACTGATAACAAGAATATGACCTGTCACTGTCTGGTCATATACCACATATCCTTCTAGGGTTAATGTATTCATTTTACAGATTTGTCACAAATTACTGTTTGTTTTTTTTTTTTTTCTGAAGAGACCAAACACAGTGGCAGCTCTAGCCCAAAGCAGATGTGCCGGGTGCAGCATCTGAAATAGAATACCATTGTGGTTACACTTAACTGCACAGTTAGATAATAGTGCTTCGATGCACTTCCTACAGGGTGCATCCTCCTGGAACGGTGGCTTTTCACCAAAACTAACCAAATGTGGACTGAATTAAAGGGGTTAGTTTTGGTAATAGCACCATAGTGTTTGTTCTTGGTGATCTCTTATAAGGAAAATGGTATCACAAACAGTATACTCTGGATTTGACAAACTTTCATAGGAACAATTAATAATTGAAATATCTCTGAATGGACTTTGTTTGAAGCTGGATTTCATGTTAAAGTGAAAGTCGCTCAGTTGTGTCTGACTCTTTGCGACCCCATGGACTATACAGTCCGTGGAGTTCTCCGGGCCAGAATACTGGAGTGGGTAGCTGTTCCCTTCTCCAGGGTATCTTCCTGACCCAGAAATTGAACCGGGGTCCCCTGCATTGCAGGCAGATTCTTTACCAGCTGAGCTACCAGAGAATCCCTTCATGTTAAATGTGTCTTATTTAAAACACATCTCTAGGGTTCCAATCCTTTGGAAATATTGTTCACAGGACAGATGAAGGCTTTGGTTTTTGCATAATCTAAGGCAGGAAACAAAATTTTGTGTATTCAGCAAAACAGCAATATTGGAAATTGAGTTTGGGCATAAAATCTTATCATTTGCAGCTCTAGTTGTTCAAAACGATGCATCCATCAGAAAATGGTGAGACTTTATGATTTCTGGGCCTTGTCTACAGAAATTACATTTTTAAATGAACACTAAAATAGCAACCCACTCCAGTGTTCTTGCCTGGAGAATCCCAGGGACAGGGGAGCCTGGTGGGCTGCCGTCTCTGGGGTCGCACAGAGTCGGACACAACCGAAGTGACTTAGCAGCAGCAGCAGCAAAACAGTATATTTGTAATTTCCTATGGAAGCTAATTGAATTTCCTTATACCAGTAAAAAAGTGCTAATCTATTTATGCCTTCCCAGAGTTACAGGTATAAGCCCTGTTAGAAAACAGTGAATGAATAAGAATCATGATAAGTGACTCTAAATTTGATCTGTATGTCTGTGGCAGTAAATAACACCTAAATCATCATTCTTCTTGATGAAAAGTACTGGCTCTGGAATCAGATTCTTGGGTTCCAGTCCTGGCTTTCCAATTTACTAATTGTGGCTCTAGGGCAGGTCTCTTAACTTCTCCTAGACTTTAATTGTACCATGGCCACAGTAATAATAATGCCTCTGTTAGGGGGTTTCTGTCAGAATTTACTGATATGACCCTTGTAGTAGTTAGCACAGTATACAGCATGTTATTTAAGTGACTGCTGTTATTACAGGTATGTTAGATGTGCTTTGTGGGGCTTCCCTGGTGACTCAGATGGTAAAGAATCTGCCTGGAATGCTGGAGACCTAGGTTTGATCCCTGGGTCAGGAAAATCCCCTGGAGAATCAAATGGCAACCCACTCCAGAGGGTTTTTGCCCAGAGAATTTCACAGTCAGAGGAGCCTGGAGGGCTACAGGCCGTGAGGCCACAAAGAGTTAGACACGATTGAGTGACTAACACTTTAGATGTGCCTTGAAGTCTCTCCTGGGTATGTGCCTTGTTTCCTCAACTTAACTGCAAGCTTTGAGAAGACAGAAACCAGCTCATATAGTTTTCTAGTCCCTTCATCATCCAGCAAAATATCTTATAAATTATTTTATATAGGTCAGCAATGAGATTTAAAACTAAAAGGCAATTTGGGGATCAAGGACCTTGACTATCAGTTTCCTGAGACCGTCCATGAACCTCTCTCCCACTCTAGGATAACCCTGTAGTCCCCTGTGAGTTGTGTCAATGGGAATTCATGGCTGCTGCCTACACCAGTCACCAACAGTCAATCTGATCAAGCAGTTTGTCAAAGGCCTGAGGCTGTATGCACAAGTAGTGCAAAAGAGATTCCGGTTGAGTTAAATAACTGATTATTTGCATGAATTACAAACTGTTTCTGAGTTTTAAAGGCATTTCTGGCTAACCGGGAAACGTGTAATTTATCTCACCTAAGTTAAATTATGCAGAATATAATTTATGCCTTCCTTCTTTAGCACTTAGGTTTTAGTGACAGGCTTGTTAGCATTTTCTGTACCTAAGAACTTACTGTTGCTGAACACCTCATCTACAATAAGCTCAAAGGTCACGTACAGTGACCTTAAAAACCTACGTCTTTTAAACATGCTTCCTGGGTTTTACTTCTCAATCTTTTTAAAAATATTTATTTATTTGGCTGCACCAGATCTTAGTTGTAGCACATGGGATCTTCAATCTTTGTTGCCACATGTGGGATCTTACAGTTGTAGCATGTGGGATCTAGTTCCCTGACCAGGTAGCGAACCCAGGACCCCTACAGCTGAGTCTCAGTTATCGGACCACCAGGGAAATCCCTACCTCTTAAGTTATTTAAATTAACAGTTTGATTCGAGCTGTCCAAAGAAAGAATTAAGTTTAATACTAGTACATATTGACTCTAACCTACTATAAGTTAAGTAAACCCTGAGTATAATAGCAACGTTCAGCAAGGCTGGGTTTCCTTACCAACTGAAGGGTATGAGAGCTGCATTGTAACCTGGTATAACCCATAGGTGGACTTCCCCGGTGGCTCAGATGGTAAAACGTCTACCTACAATGCAGGAGACCCAGGTTCAATCCCTGAGTCAGGAAGATCTCCTGGAGAAGGAAATGGCAACCCACTCCAGTATTCTTGCCTGGAAAATCCCATGGATGGAGGAATCTAGTAGGCTACAGTCCATGGGGTCACATCACAGAAAACTAACCGATCTAATCACATGGACCGCAACCTTGTCTAACTCAATGAAACTATGAGCCATGCCATGTAGGGCCACCCAAGATGGACAGGTCATGGTGGAGAGTTCTGACAAAATGTGGTCCACTGGAGAAGGGAATGGCAAACCACTTCAGTATTCCTGCCTTGAGACCCCAAGAACAGTATGAAAAGGCACAAAGATAGGACACTGAAAGATGAACTCCCTACGTCCAACAGGTAGGTGTCCAATATGCTCCTGAAGATCAGTGGAGAAATAACTCCAGAAAGAATGAAGACATGGAGCCAAAGCAAAAACAACACCCAGTCGTGGATGTGACTGGTGATAGAAGCAAGGTCCGATGCTGTAAAGAGCAATATTGCATAGGAAACTAGAATGTTAGGTTCATGAATCAAGGCAAATTGGAAGTGATCAAACAGGAGATGGCAACAGTGAATGCCGACATTTTAGGAATCAGCAAACTAAAATGGACTGGAATGGGTGAATTTAACTCAGATGACCATTATATCTACTATTGTGGGCAAGAATCCCTTAAAAGAAATGGAGTATCCATCATAGTCAACAAAAGAGTCCGAAATGCAGTACTTGGATGCAGTCTCAAAACAACAGAATGATCTCTGTTCGTTTCCAAGGCAAACCGTTCAATATTACAGTGATCCAAGTCTATGCCCCGACCAGTAATACTGAAGAAGCTGAAGTTGAAGGGTTCTATGAAGACCTACAAGACCTTCTAGAATTAACACCCAAAAAAGATGTCCTTTTCATTATAGGGGACTGGAATGCAAAAGTAGGAAGTCAAGAAACACTTGGAGTAACAGGCAAATTTGGCCTTGGAGTACAGAATGAAGCAGGGCAAAGGCTCATAGAAATCTGCCAAGAGAATGCACTGGTCATAGCAAACACCCTCTTCCAACAATACAGGAGAAGACTCTAAACATGGACATCACCAGATGGTCAACACCGAAATCATATTGATTATATTCTTTGCAGCCAAAGATGGAGAAGCTCTATACAGTCAGCAAAACAAGACTGGGAGCTGACTGTGGCTCAGATCATGAACTCCTTATTGCCAAATTCAGACTTAAATTGAAGAAAGTAGGGAAAACCACTAGACCATTCAGCTATGACCTAAATCAAATCCCTTGTGATTATACAGTGGAAGTGAGAAATAGATTTAAGGGACTAGATCTCATAGAGTGCCTGATGAACTATGGACGGAGGTTTGTGACATTATACAGGAGAGAGGGATCAAGACTATCCTCAAGAAAAAGACATGCAAAAAAGCAAAATGGCTGTCTGAGGAGGCCTTACAAATAGCTGTGAAAAGAAGAGAAGAGGAAAGCAAAGGAGAAAGAGAAAGACATATTCATTTGAATGCAGAGTTCCAAAGAATAGCAAGGAGAGATAAGAAAGCCTTCCTCAGAGATCAATGCAAAGAAACAGAGGAAAACAATATAATGGGAAAGACTAGAGATCTCTTCAAGAAAATTAGAGATACCAAGGGAATATTTCATGCAAAGATGGGCTCGATAAAGGAGAGAAGTGGTATGGACCTAATAGAAGCAGAAGATATTAAGAAGAGGTGGCAAGAATACACAAAAGAACTATACAAAAAAGATCTTAATGACCCAGATAATCACAATGGTGTGATCACTCACCTAGAGCCAGACATCCTGGAATGTGAATTCAAGTGGGCCTTAGGAAGCATCATTACAAACAAAGCTAGAGGAGGTGATGGAATTCGAGTTGAGCTATTTCAAATCCTAAAAGATGTTGTGAAAATGCTGCACTCAATATGCCAGAAAATCTGGAAAACTCAGCAGTGGCCACAGGACTGGAAAAGGTCAGTTTTCATTCCAATCCCTAAGAAAGGCAACGCCAAAGAATGCTCAAACTACCACACAATTGCACTCATCTCACACACTAGCAAAGTAATGCTCAAAATTCTCCAAGCCAGGCTTCAGCAATACGTGAACCGTGAACTTCCAGATGTTCAAGCTGGTTTTAGAAAAGGCAGAGGAACCAGAGATCAAATTGCCAACATATGCTGGATCATCGAAAAAGCAAGAGAGTTCCAGAAAAACATCTGTTTCTGCTTTAGTGTCTATGCCAAAACCTTTGACTTTGTAGATCACAATAAACTGTGGAAAATTCTGAAAGAGATGGGATTACCAGACTACCTGACCTGCCTCCTGAGAAATCTGTATGCAGGTCAGGAAGCAACAGTTAGAACTGGACATGAAACAACAGACTGGTTCCAAATAGGAAAAGGAGTACGTCAAGGCTGTATATTGTCACCCTGCTTATTTAACTTATATGCAGAGTACATGATGAGAAACGCTGGACTGGATGAAGCACAAGCTGGAATCAAGATTGCTGGGAGAAATATCAATAACCTCAGATATGCAGCGAAGAAGGCAATGACACCCCACTCCAGAACTCTTGCCTGGAAAATCCCATGGATGGCAGAGCCTGGTAGGCTGCAGTCTGTGGGGTTGCTAAGAGTCAGACACGGCTGAGTGACTTCACTCTCACTTTTCACTTTCATGCACTGGAGAAGGAAATGGCAACCCACTCCATTGTTCTTGCCTGGAGAATCCCAGGGATGGGGGAGCCTGGTTGGCTTCCGTCTATGGGGTCGCACAGAGTTGAAGACGACTGAAGTGACTTAGCAGCAGCAGCAGCAGCTATGCATATGACACCACCTTTATGGCAGAAAGTGAAGAAGAACTAAAGAGCCTCTTGATGAAAGTGAAAGAGGAAAGTGAAGAAGCTAGCTTAAAACTCAACATTCAGAAAACAAAGATCATGGCATCCAGTCCTATCATTTCATGGCAAATAGATGGAGAAATAGTGGGCTTCAAAATCACTAGAGATGGTGACTGCAGCCTTGAAATAAAATGACGCTTACTCCTTGGAAGAAAAGTTATGACCAACCTAGACAGCATATTAAAAAGAAGAGACACCACTTTGTCAACAAAGGTTCATCTAGTCAAGGTTTTTCCAGTAGTGATGTATGGATGTGAGAGTTGGACTGTAAAGAAATCTGAGTGCAGAAGAATTGATAATTTTGAAGTGTGGTGTTGGAGAAGACTCTTGAGAGTCCCTTGGACTGCAAGGAGATCCAACCAGTCCATCCTAAAGGAAATCAGTCCTGAATATTCATTGGAAGGACTGATGTTGAAGCTGAAATTCCAATACTTTGGCCACCTGATGCGAAGAGATGACTCCTTTGAAAAGACCCTGATGCTGAGAAAGACTGAAGGTAGGAGGAGAAGGGGACAACAGAGGATGAGATGGTTGGATGGCATCACCGACTCGATGGACATGAATTTGAGTAAACTCCAGGAGTTGGTGATGGACAGGGAGGCCTGGCATGCTGCAGTCCATGGGGTCGCAGAGTCAGACATGACTGAGCGACTGAAGTGAACTGAATTCATAGGTTGCATGTAGGCTTTGAGAACTTACAAATATGTTCACTACCACACAAGATATTTGGAAAGTTCGTACAAGGCCATTGGGCTCTGCTCATTGTTCCAAGTGCTCTGTCAACGTTTCTTCATCTGAGATTCCTTTTTGATCTGTCTACTTTCGTTTTATTGTAGTAATTTAAAAAAATAAATTCTAATTGATTTTTGGTCCTATTTTATCAGTGTACACCTGCAGGCACACACCATTTGAGTCTAGCTGTACTGTTTTGTGAAAAAACTTGCAATTGGATCCTAAAATGACAGCAATGTAAATTATAAAGTACAAAACACTGCAGGTGAAAGCACTGTCAGCAATAAATAAAAATGGCTTTCTTTGGGAGGAATTAACTGGAAAGAGAGAGAATAGGCTGGGGGAGGAAATGATCCACACCATTAGGAAAGGAAGAGCCATATTTAGGAAAGCATCTGAGGGACAAGGACATCTGAAACAAGTGAATTTTGGTCTTAGGCACTCCTCCAAGGGTTCAAGTCACAGAGGGCAGTTAGGTTGCCTGAGCTTTGCCATTTCCTCTCCTGAAAGACACTGGACTTTTATTTCCCAAAGACCGTTCATTCCGTTTTGCTGACAGCATAACTTCTGTGGAGGGGCCTGTTCAGGAACTGGCTTTGCAAAGATGAAAAGAGCCCAGTTCCTGTCTCCAAGCGCTTCTCGGCCTTAAAACAGAACATCCTAATAGGTAGATATAAAAGGTATAAAGGGCCCCAGTACAAGAGAAGAAGCTTGCGGGGGCCTCAGGTTTCCACAAAGGAAATGAGCTCTGTGTGGTCCAAAAGGCAGACACTTTCGATATGCTTTCTTATCTTCCAAAAAGAATAAATGATCATGTGAAATATGAAACAAATAGATCGCCCAGAAAGGAAAGGATTGGGATGAAACTTTATATGGAAGTTTGAAATAAGTCCTCAGTATCTTCAGGAAAGAAGGGTCTAGAAGACCCAGGAGTGCTAACTGATCAAACGGACAGTCCCCCTAGTGGAGCGTCTTCCTCAGACTTGCACCTCAGGAAGTGTTGACTGTTCTGGAATATCTGCTTAGCGGAGGGGAGAGAGTCCACCCACTTGTATCAGATTTGAACATAACAGGGGGAGAAGGCTACTTTCACGATTCTAAGCTCTTTTCTCTCTTCACCCCCTGTAGTTTCAGGGCTGTGTGAGGTGCATCGGCAGGAATTTTCTCTTGAAGAGAAGTAATAAAAGCATTTAAATTAGCGGGAGGGTGGTTAACACCCGCAGCTCTGGCCCCACAGCACGCCTCCTCGTCCGCTGAGGTTCACTCCGCGCCTCCCCTAGGGTTGGCGCAACAGCGCTAACGGCCGCGGAGTAGCAACGGTTCCCGCGCAGCGCGCGACGGGCGTTACGCGGTCAGGACTTGCAGGCCAGCCGCAAGTTCAGAAGGGCTGGGAGGGGGAGGGGGACGAGGCCGGTCCGTGGGCAGCTTTTGACGAACAGTCCTTATAGCCAATTGGAAGCCTGGTCGACTTTTCCCTCTGCCAATAGGGAGCGAGGCCCGGACTGGGGAGGGGGGCGCTTCCCGCGGGCTGCGGCTGGATTCGATCCCGGGCGGCTGCCTTGAAGGCGGGGGCGGAGGCTCGGCCTGGGCTGCGAGGAGCGGATTAGGGGAGGAGGGAAGACCGGAAGCCACGGTCGCGTCCCATCCTTAGATTCGCTCCTCCGGGCTGGGAGCGGAGACGCAGGAGGAGGGAGAGGCTGGATGTCGGCCCCGTGATAAAGGGGAGCGGCTGCTCCGAAGCCTCTTCCCGGGGCGCCTCCTGATCCCGCCAGCCCTCCGCAGCCACCCGGCTCCCGGGCGCGGGGCGCTCGCGGACGACTTGTCCGCGCAGATCTTTGCTGGAGAGGCGCTGCCGGTGACGGGGACTGGCCGGCGGCGTCCGAGGCCCGCAGCCCGCCGCCACCCCCACCGGCCTGCCGCCTGGTCCCTTGGCCGCCGCCATGTCCTCCTCCTCATCCTCCCCCAGGGAGACGTACGAGGAGGACCGGGATTACGAGAGCCAGGCCAAGCGCCTCAAGACCGAGGAGGGGGAGATCGATTACTCGGCCGAGGAAGGCGAGAACCGCCGGGAAGCGACGCCCCGGGGCGGGGGCGATGGCGGCGGCGGCCGGAGCTTCTCACAGCCGGTAACAAAGCGTGGCGCCCCGTCAGCTGAGTCTGGCGGCTCCCTGGGAAGCAGGGCTCCGCGGCTGGGACTCGGCCTCGGGGCCTCTCGCCCTCCTCCTTTTCCCTTTTTGTGGCGCTGACCAGGTCGGGAAGCGCCGACTCTTCTCTTTCGGGCTTTTTATTCTTCGTCCTACCTGTTTCCAGCATCCCGCACGCGAGTCCGGCCCCGGCCTGGCCGCAGGCCCCGCTGCGAGTCCACTGCCGGCCCTGAACTTAGGGAGGGTCGCGAGCGGGGGGCGGCGCGAGGCGTTGCTTCCGCTCCGGGGGGCTCTGGTGCGCGATTAGCCCTTTGTTAGTTTAACTCCTCAGGCGGTTGACGTGCGTCGGACCACCGGTACCCTTCAGCCCCTAGCCCCCAGCCTGCAGCATCCGCGCGCTGGTCTAGATCGCAGGATGGTGGCGTCGGTTCCGCCCAGGGATCTCTACGCCTAGGTGCTGAGGAGAGCCTGGGCTCAGTGATAGATTACGCTGTGGGGCTCACAACCCAGTTCCTCTCAAGGTTTAATTGAAATTTTTTTATTCTTGCTAGGCCTGGCGCGCATGCTTTGCTCCCCAGTTTCATGGTTATTGCTCAGTACAGTTTTCGGCTCTTCAATTAAAAATAAAATGTGTTGGCAGGTGTTCGCATACCGCTACTTAAAAGTAAAAGGAATCTTAAATCTCAGTTTTTCCTGAGCAGTTTGTTCCCAATTTGTTCCATACTGAACTCAGAACTGCATCAAACACACGTTCCGAGATTCTTGTTTTTCGCATCAAAAAGCTTAGGTAGAGGCAGAAGGAATGTGAAAATTCGTTTTATCCGGAGCAAGTGGTAACTCAACTTCAGTTGAATGGAAACTAAGGACGCGAAGCAAAGCAAAAGCTTTTTGCCATTTTTGGTGCACTTGAGCTGTCTTTATGACTTAGGTGTTCTTTAAACATGTAACACATTCTGATTAAAAAAAAAACTATACCTGAAAATTTCGAAATTGTGCACATATGTTCTAATATCAGATTAAAATGTTTTTCACCTTTTATAAGAGGCAAATTAGAAGTCAGAAATCTTTCAGCTCTTGTTTGCATTTTAACGTAAAAAATTCTGGTCAGTAGAATTTAGAGTTTACAAAGAGGATAATGTTGCAAGACATTTAAAAAAGGAACTTTTTCTTCCTCTAAATCGTTTTCTTATGGCTAGATACTGCTGTCGACTTCTGTACCTAGCTATTTGGAATATTCAAAGTGTAACTTGGAAGTATGAATAAAAGAAGTGCATTTCTTCTTAGGAAGTTTCAGTTGAGAATCAGCTCCATCGTGGAAACTGAAAACAGGAATGTTGGAATATTATAACTGATATTTAGATACATTGAATCAGCGTATTTCTTTTGCCAAGAGTCTTGGTTGAGTTTTTGTGTGGCAGCGTGAAATGTCTCCCATTGAGTGTCTTGGAAAGATACTTTAAACAGTCTACAAAAAATTGGTTTTAAAACAGATAAAATACTAAGCTTAATTTTAGATGTTGGGAAGAAAATAATGTATAATGATACATTCAAGTGAATTGTATTTAGTAGTGGTAGCTCTGGGCAGGGCTTGGGGAGTCAGAAATCTTAGTATACAATGTGTGACCTTGGTAAAGTCAGTTAACTACTATTCTGAGTTCTCTTTGTAAAATGTGAAAGTTGAACTTCTATACCTGAAGTTGTAATTCAGTGGTTGATCTAATGCAGCTTTTAAATTACCCAGATAGGAACTAATGTATGTAGATTGAGTTATAAATTCAAATTTTAACTGCTTTTTTTTTTCTTAGGAGAGCGTGAATTACTTTTATTTAATAGTAGAGCCAATATTGAACTGTTGAATCTAATAAAGGGTTATTTTTCCTGTTTTTAAATATTTCTCTTCATGTAATTTTGGATACTATTTTGAAATCCTTGCGGCTGTGAAAACCTGTACATAATAAAATTTTACCAGGACAGGAATGCCCTGAATAGCAATTTATTGTCTAGTGCATCATCACTCAGAAGTATGATAATTCATCTAACTGAGAAGGGTTTGACTCCACCTCAGCCTAGCCCCAGAAGACTTCGTGATCAAACTGTTTAGGTAAATGCAGATTAGGGACAATGATGGGAAACCTTTTCAACACTAGCTGGAAGATTGTAAAAGTGTGCAGTAAGACTTTAGAGATTTACATTGTTTGGCTTTTCATGGGTTTTCTTGATTCTTTAATAGTAACTCGGTTTAAAGAGGATGTATTTAAGAAAAAGTTTATACAAATGCTCCTGATTTAAAGATGAATTAGTCATTGTAAATGCTGTTTTTAAGGTGTAAAGAGAAATAAGTTTGTAGTTTGGATATGAGAAATTAAGATGCTCTTCAAATTTGTCTCTTTTGGTGCTTTGAAGAACGAAAGCTCCCAGAGTGTTTTGCATTCTTTGGGCTACATTTTACATAAAGCTTATGGAGGTTCATGCTATGTATTATACAATTACTTTATTCTTGTGGAGTAAGTTGTGTTCTTAAATTTAGCAGGTATGACCTTCAAGATCATATTAATAGTAAATATCTTTATCTGCTTCAGTTCAGTTCAATTGCTCAGTCGTGTCCGACTCTTTGCGACCCCATGAACTGCAGCATGCCAGACCTCCCTGTCCATCACCAACTCCCAGAGTTTACCCAAGCTCATGTCCATTGAGCTGGTAATACCATCCAACCATCTCATCCTCTGTCGTCCCCTTTTCTTCCCACCCTCAGTCTTTCCCAGCATCAGAGTCTTTTCAAATGAATCAGTTCTTCACATCATGTGGCCAAAGTATTGGAGTTTCAGCTTCATCATCAGTCCTTCCAATGAATATTCAGGATTGATTTCCTTTAGGGTGGACTGGTTGGATCTCCTTGCAGTCCAAGGGACTCTCAAGAGTCTTCTCCAACACCACAGTTCAAAAGCATCAGTTCTTTGGCGCTCTGCTTTCTTTATAGTCCAACTCTCACATCCATGCATGACTACTGGAAAAACCATAGCTTTGACTAGACAGACCTTTGTTGGCAAAGTAATGTCTCTGCTTTTTAATATGCTGTCTAGGTTGGTCATAACTTTCCTTCCAAGAAGAATTAATTTCATGGCTGCAGTCACCATCTCTAGTGATTTTGGAGCCCCCCAAAAAACTTTTCAGAAAGCAGCTTGATTTCAGAATGTTAGCTCTTCACTTGGCAAAACCAATTGAAGAATTGAATTGGGAGGTTACTTAGAAAAAATTCTGCTTTTATAAAGATTGATATCAATAAAAATTTATGGAGTACTAATTCACTTTAAGAGACTTAAGTTTTTCATTTATTCTGCTAGTGATGAAAAAGACAAATCAAAAATTGTTAAAGTGATTGATGATGAGGTGAAAGTTAAAGTTTCTCGACTTTTAATAAATAGACCTGTAAGATGGCAAAATGCCAAGATAAAAATAAGGATCCAGGATTTCCAAACAGAATATTCTGTCTGCCTTACATAGTGAATCTCATTTGAATTTAAGACACACTATTAACCTTTAATATCTGAATTACAGTGATGATAGGACTACTGTGATGGCTTACTGGGATGAATATAGAATGGGAGATGGGGTGAAGTCACTTCGTTAGCTCCCACAGGAAGAGTTTAGACTGTGGCAGTGAGCATAGTAATTATACTCTGGAGAATAAAACAGTTCAAGGATGTGTACCTCAGAGGTAAGTGCCAGAGCCTTGAGGCTTCTGTAACAGTGATGTCCTGTGTTTTATTTAACTAAGCCACTGCAGTAGAGTGAGAATTTTAGGTTTAGTTTTGGGAAGTAAATGAAAAGTAGTAGGTTCTGGGACTTCCCTGGCGGTCCAGTGGCTTGTGCTTCCACTGCAAGGAGCTGGGGTTCAGTCCTTGGTCAGGGAACTAAAATCCCGTGTGTCAGGCAGCAGAGCCCCCCACTCCAAAAAAATTAGTAGGTTTTACTGCCTTTTGGTTTTAACAAGTGACTGTTTTTTCATGTTAGTACATAAAAGTGAAAAGTGTTATTAAGAGAGTTGTAAGCCCAACCAAAGCAGGTGTCTTGGCTCCGCTGCCAGCATGCTTTGTGACTTATTCTCTTTGGAACTCAACTTGCTACCTATCACATGAGATGGTTGGATTAGATGATCACTGTGATCTCTCAGCTCATTACAAAAATAATACTTGAGCCCTATCATGTGCTAGGTGCTGTTCTTGGTGATGGGGATATGATAGTTTAAAAAATTCCATATTTAAAAATGTGTGATTCTACATCATTTAGCACTTTATTTTCCCTCTGTGAAATTGAATACAGCTTTCAAAGCTTGCAGTTGGAGACATAGCACCAACTCAGGTGAGCTTAAATATAAAGGGGGCAGGTATAGGGAGTTTATTGGTCCATATAACTGAATGCCAAGTTATGGCACTAGTTTTAGACATTTCGTGATCTAGGGGTTTAGATGAAGTCATAGGGACTAGATTCTGTCTCTTTCCATGTTTCAGCTCTGTGACTCTGCGATTCCATAGACTGTAGCCTACCAGACTCCTCCGTCCATGGCATTTTCCAGGCAAGAGTACTGGAGTCGGTTGCCATTTCCTTCTCTAGGGGATCTTCCCGAACCGGGAATCAAACCCAGGTCTGCTGCATTGCGGGCAGATGCTTTACCCTCTGAGCCACCAGGGAAGCCCCTGTATCCTCTATGTAATGATAAAGTTAGGCCTACATTGTTTTCGCTAGCAAATAAAGAGAACACAGGCTGTCCCTCAATGTCTGTAACCATCCCCTCTGATAAACCATTTTTTAAATATTTCCCTACTCCTAACGAGTCACTGGACTACTTCTGAAGTTGGGAAGTTATGACTGTGTGAGTGAGAATACCAGTGGAATAATGTGGGACTGAGGTGTTTTTGTTTGCTTGTTTTTGTGTTTAACCAAAAGGAGGAGGAGAGGGTTTTGGGTAGACAAAACCATAGGATTTCTACCACATGAGCAAAAAGATAGATTATTTTTTTAAAGTTATTTGAATTATATGACTCTTCATTTTTAATCTTTGTTATATGATCAAATGTACCTTAAAACTTTGAATTGGAAAATTAAAGGACTTCCTGTATTTGGGAAATCTGCTCTATTGTAAGGAAAGAAAAGACCAAGTGATGTGATTGTTTGACTTGAAGACCATGTACTAGTTAACTCTAAGCATAACATAAGTTAAAAGAAAATACTTGCATCTGTCCCTTGAAACTGGTTGGTCCTTCACCTATGTGAAGTATCCGGAGTAAAAGGGGGGAATAATCTTAAATATCTAGAAATCTGTACTCATTTCTTGGTAATGCTTTAATAAATTCTAATGTATCCAGAAAACAATTACCAGAATAGAGAATATACTCAAGATCATAATCATAAGAGGAATGACAAGAATCTGGAGAATATTTAGCCTGAAAGGTAAACTTCAGTGTGATTTCAGAAATCATTACAAATAGAAAGATTATGTAAAAGAGGGAAATGAAGATAAGGATGGGGGTGGCAGTGATTAATATTTATTGAGCTTTTGTTCAATAACTACATCTGGCACCATGCTCAACATTTTGTACTTGTCCTTTTTATTTGTTGTAATTTTAAGTGATGAGGGTTTTGTTTTCTTATTTTTTTACAAGTGAAACTGAGGTTCAGAAGGGTTAAGTAAGTAGTGTAAGATCACAAAGCCTATAAATGTCCAAAGATTCAAACACTGGTCTGACTTCACAGGCCATTTTGTATAGGAAGTTACAGGGAGACAGATTTAGATGCATATTATGAAGAACTTTCTAAAAATGTAATAGTCTCACAAGGTTTTTCCCTGTCATTGAGGGTGTTTAAGGAGAGGCTTATAATCATCACTTGCAGTGGTTCTGTGCATATTTGGTTTTGGAGGATGAATTACTCAATTTGAGGTTCATTTTTAATCCTATTTAGGAGGACAGAGAATGTTGTTTGGTGTTGCACATGTGTTATGCATGGAAATGTTGGGAAAGCGAAAAAAGCCTGAAGACATTGTGCATTGCCTTTATGAGTTTACAGTTTCACTGTATCGAGAAATGTTAGTGGACCCTTCTCATTTCTGGCATTGTGGAAGCATCATTTGTACTCTACAGAGCTTCCCTTCTCTGGTTTTCAATCAGCAATAGTCAAAATTAGCACTCAAGGTTGATATTATTGGAGTTTGTCTTTGAGGTAGCCTTTAAAGAGGGGCTGGGTGTTTGTAACTGGTCTGTAGCTTGCTGTGAGGACCAAAAAATGCCTCGATATTCACACAGTTTACCTAAAGAAGGGATTCAGTGATTAAAAAAGAAAACAAGCACATGTAAATTGAAGGCATGCCTCCATTTGCTGGGTTCTTATTTAGAATATTGTTTCTAGTCTGATAAATAGTAGATATAAATAGACCAGGAGAGAGCCTAGATAACTAAACATTTGAAGTGGACAGAATGAGCTTCTATATGAGAAACTCTTTAAGCTTTAGAAGACATAGTCAAAGTATTAATATGTGGATGGGGTAAACAGTACTGACTTATTCACCAATTTAAGATTCAGATGCATAGTATGATGCTTAAAGGAAGTATTTTTAGGGTAGCAAAAGAAGGTCTGAAGGTGATTTCAGATTTACCACCAGTATATAGTATAAAGTGTTGATTTAAGAAAAATGTTAGTATTTGGGGGGGAGATGAGGAGTATAGTGAAAATATAGTTTGAAAAGATATTTTTAATACATCAGTTTTATTTTTTCTTTCTTTCTTTTTTAAATAAACTACAGAAAGGATAAGAAACTTTTAAGTTCAAGAAAAGGGTACTAATTTAGAGAAATGTCAAGGTAGGTAAACTCATGAAAGGTAGAGTCATTGAGTGGGAATAAGGGACATATATAGGGGTTATGGGATATGTTCTCAGCCTTGAGGTCAGATATCTCAGGTATAATTATCATATCTGCCTCTAAATACCATATTGATTGCTTTTAACATCTTTCATAATTTAAAGAATGACTTAAATTTTGATATGTTTCACTTAGGAAATATAAGTGTATAATAATAAAATCAAATCTTCTGAGAGATTTAAAAAGTGGTCCTATAGTCCATTTCTTTGTAAGAAGACCAGTTTGAAAAATACTCACTTTTTATGAGTTTATTTTCCAGATACTCGTTATCTGTGTTGGGAAGGGAGGTAGGAAGAAGAGATGTGTTCAACTAATTTGGTAGTGTTATTAAAGTAGGTGTTGAGTTAATGAACATTTTTTATATTGTTCTTCATACTTTTTTGTAGGTTTTAAATGTTCAGTCACTCAGTCATGTCCGACTCTTTTGTAACCCCTTGGACTGGAGCCTAGCAGGCTCCTCTGTCCGTGGGATTTCCTAGGCAATAATATTGGAATGGGCTGCCATTTCTTTGTCCAGGGAATCTTTTCCACCCAGGGATCGAACCCATGTCTCCTGCAATAGCAGGTGAATTCTTTACCACTGAGCCACCTGGGAATACAAGAATTTCCCAACTTTTAAAAAAGTGCAAAATGTTTAATTACATATGTCCTTCTTCTAGATTTAGCAGTTTTTAACATTTTACCCGTTGGGATTCTCTCTCTATATACATACTTTTTTCCCCTATACTATTTGAAAGTAAATTGCAGATATCATGATCAGTTCAGTTCAGTCGCTCAGTCGTGTCCGACTCTGCAACCCTGTGAACCGCAGCACACCAGGCCTCCCTGTCCATCACCAACTCCCAAAGTCCCCCCAAACCTGTGTCCATTGAGTTGGTGATGCCATCCAACCATCTTATCCTCTGTTGTCCCCTTCTCCTCCTGCCCTCAGTCTTTCCCAGCATCAGGGTCTTTTCCAGTGAGTCAACTCTTCTCATCAGGTGGCCAAAGTATTGGAGTTTCAGCTTCAACATCAGTCCTTCCAATGAACACCCAGGACTGATATCCTTTAGGATGGACTGGTTAGATCAGCTTGCAGTCCAAGGGACTCTCAAGAGTCTTCTCCAACACCACAGTTCAAAAGCATCAGTTCTTCTGTGCTCAGCTTTCTTCACAGTCCAACTCTCACATCCATACGTGACCACTGGAAAAACCATAGCCTTGACTCAACGGACCTTGTTGACAAAAAAAAAAAAGAAAACATCCAAGAAATTTAAAAAAAAAGTAATGTCTCTGCTTTTCAATATGCTGTCTAGGTTGGTCATAACTTTGCTTCCAAGGAGTAAGCGTCTTTTAATTTTATTGCTGCAGTCACCATCTGCAGTGATTTTGGAGCCCCCAAAAATAAAGTCTGCCACTGTTTCCCCATCTATTTCCCATGAAGTGATGGGAACAGATGCCATGATCTTTGTTTTCTGAATGTTGAGCTTTAAGCCAACTTTTTCACTCTCCTCTTTCACTTTCATCAAGAGGCTCTTTAGTTCTTCACTTTCTGCCATAAGGGTGGTGTCATCTGCATACCTGAGGTTATTGGTATTTCTCACGGCAGTCTTGATTCCAGCTTGTGCTTCATCCAGCCCAGCATTTCTCATGATGTACCCTGCATATAAGTTAAATAAGCAGGGTGACAATATACAGCCTTGATGTACTCCTTTTCCTATTTGGAACCAGTCTGTTGTTCCATGTCCAGTTCTAACTGTTGCTTCCTGACCTGCATACAGGTTTCTCAAGAGGCAGGTCAGGTGGTCTGCTATTCCCATCTCTTTCAGAATGTTCCACAGTTTACTGTGATCCACACAGTCAAAGGCTTTGGCATAGTCAATGAAGCAGAAATAGATGTTTTTCTGGAACTCTCTTGAGCTTTCCATGATCCAGCGTATGTTGGCAGTTTGATCTCTGGTTCCTCTGCCTTTTCTAAAACCAGCTTGAACATCTGAAGTTCACGGTTCATGTATTGCTCAAGCCTAGCTTGGAGAATTTTATGATAGTTCATCCTTAAATACCACAGCTTTCCTAAGAATAAGGATATGCTTTTCATATAGTCATTACCATCATAATGGTACCTTAGACAATCAGTGGCTTCCCGGATAGCTTGGTTGGTCAAGAATCCTTCTGCAATGCAGGAGACCCCTGTTTGATTCCTGGGTTGGGAAGATCCTCTGGAGAAGGGATAGGCTACCAACTCCAGTATTCTTGGGCTTCCTTTGTGGCTCAGCTGGTAAAGAATCCTCCTGCAATGCAGGAGACCTGGGTTTGATCCCTGGGTTGGGATGATCCCGTGGAGAAGGGAAAGGCTACCCACTCCAGTATTCCGGCCTGGAGAATTCCATGGGCTGTATAGTCCATGGGGTCAGAGAGTCGGACACGACTGAGCAACTTCCGCTTCTACTTTTCAGACAATCAGTACTTCCATTATTTAATATCCTGTCTATAATTCAGTTTCTCCAGTTTTCCTTAAGATGACTTTTATTTATTTTTTCTAAGATGACTTTTATAGCAGTTTTTATCTATTATAAAATGAAACCTCACATATTGCATTTGGTTGTCTGTCTTTACTCTTCAATCTGAAGTCTTCCTTCCACTAATTTTTGATACTTTTTGAAGAGCCCAGACCAGTAGAGTTTTATTTTACACTTTCACCTTTGCCAGCTCATTTCTAAGGATCAAAGGAGATAGCTATCTTATTTCTTGTAGTTTATTGTTGTCTAATTATTTTTAGAGTAAAACTTGTTATTTATATTTTGTGTTGTCTTTAAATTAGATTTTTAGGTATTATTTAGAGCTTCCTTCCTGAATTATTGTCATCCAGTAGTATTTAAGAGCTTAATGATGATAATGTTCATTTGGTTGTTGAGTTTCACCGAGACAGTCTCATTTGTTTAGACTGCTAATAGAATGTTGGCATACATAGGGTGCAATTAAATTGATTCATTTCAGACTTAGTGGCACGTGATGAATATCTGTTTTACCTTAGAAAAGACTCAGCATAAGCAATTCAAATGAAATTCCAAGGACTGAATTAATATTTTCAAAGTACTCAATTTTGACAAGAGTGTCAGAGTAATCTCATGATTACTTAGATACTTAAATTAGATCTTTAGATTCTGACATTTTTAATTAGCTGGGCACTAGACTGTTACAGTATTTTCTAACAGCCTTTATAATAAAGCAAAGTTGGTGGTCTTTAAAAATAGGCATCAGTTCAGTTCGGTTCAGTTGCTCAGTCGTGTCCGACTCTTTGCGACCCCATGAATAAAGGGATTTAATTTTCTTAAAATGATTCTTAAGTTTTAATGGTAAAACGTGCTCTTTTAGATTAGAAGGAGAAACCTTTCTTGCCGTTTGTAGGAGAAAAACCTTTTCCTTTAATAGATTTTTTGGTTATATATATGAATTGTACATGGGTTTCATTCCTTTCATTTTAAAAACTTTTCAATTAGAATATAGTTTATGTATAATATGTTGGCTTCAGGTTTACTGCATAGTGAATTGACTTTGCATACATTGTGAAATGATCACCATAATAAATCTAGTAACCATCAGTCCCTTACAAATTTATTATAATATTACTGGCCATATTTTTTATGCTGTATATTATATCCCATGGCTTATTTATTTTATACCTGGAGGTTTGTACCTTTTAATCCCCTTCACCTGTTTCACACTCCTCCCCTCCCAACATCCATTTGTTCTCTGTAACTGTGAGTCTGTTTTTGTTTTGTTTTGCTTGTAGGTTCGTATTGTTTTTTAAATTCCACGTAATACTCTTGAGCTCCATTCATGTTGTCTCAAATAGCAAGATTTTTTTTTTTTTGCTGAGACTTGGGGCATGTGGAATCTTAGTTCCCTGACCACGGATCCAACCTGCGCCCTTGCAGTGGAATCACTGAGTCTTAACCACTGGATTGGCAGAGAAGACCCCAAATTTCATTTTTATGGCTGAATAATATTCTATTGTATGTATATATATATATATACACACACGTCACATCTTCTTTATCCATTCATCTGTTGATGGACACTTAGGTTTCTATGGAGGTCATTTCTGAAGTGATAGAAGAGTGGTGCCCAGTGGCTAGTTGTATATATAAATCTTTGACTTACTGGAACTTCAATAAGTAAATAAGGGGTATTTTCATTTTCAAGCTAATTCTCCTACATGGTCCCTTTTAAAATAATAAGACTATATATTTTAAAGCTTCTTGCTGGGCATACTCAAAGATACACAGTATTTCACAGAAGCCCAGGAAAGCTTGTGTTTTTTGTTTGTTTTTGGCTGTGCCTGTGCAGCTTGTGGGATCTTAATTCCCTGACCAGGCCCTGGCAGTGAAAGCACCCAGTTCTAACTACTGGATCAATAGGGAATTTACAAGGCTTGTATTTTTGAGTACTCCTTGTTCAGCAGGAGATGGTTGTTGTTGTCGTTCAGTTAATGAGTCGTATCCTACTCTTTGCGACCGCATGGACTGCAGCCCACCAGGCTTCCCTGTCCTTTACCATCTTCCGGAGCTTGCTCAAACTCATGTCCATTGAGTCGGTGATGCCATCCAACCGTCTCATCCTCTGTCCTCTCCTTCTCCTGCCTTCAGTCTTTCCCAGCATCAGGGTCTTTTGTTATGTGTAGGCTCTTCGCATCAGGTAGCCAAAGTATTGAAGCTTCAACTTCTGTATCAGTCCTTCCAATGAATATTCAGGGTCGATTTCCTTTAGGATTGACTGGTTTGATCTCCTTGCAGTCCAGGGAACTCTCAAGAGTCTGCTCCAACACTACAGTTCAAAAGCATCAGTTCCTGGGCGCTCAGCCTTCTTTATGGTCCAGTTCTCACATCCATACTGGTACTTCAGCAAAGATGGTACCTTGTATAAATTTGTCAAGTGTACTGAGTAACTTCAAGTTATGGTGGAACTAGATAATCAGTTAAACAAGGTCAAAAGATGATATTAATCTATATTGCAGGAAAAATAGAGTGTATACCCTTATATTAATTGGGACTTGTGTTCGTTTTTTGTGATTGCAGTTTGATTTGGGATTTTTATTTGTTTGCTTTTTAATGCAGAGTTGGATTTACTAAAAGATGCAATTTAGACTTTTAACTAGAAATTATTTTATCTTGCTAGGAGGCAGGTGGAAGTCATCATAAAGTTTCTGTTTCACCTGTTGTCCATGTTCGAGGACTCTGTGAATCTGTGGTGGAAGCAGACCTTGTGGAGGCCCTGGAAAAATTTGGGACAATATGGTAAGGCCAATAGGGACTTCATATAGATTGTGAAAACAGTACAGTAGAACAGACTTTGTTTTCTTGCTTCAAGCCTTGATGCTTAGCCATAGAATATATTGTTTGCCTATAACTGTATTTCTTTGAAACTTTCTGAGTCGTTCTTAGATTAATTTTTAATTTTAATTCTTCTGAGGTGAATTTTTGTGGATCATGATCCCATTTCACTCCTCAACCAGATTGTGTGTAACCTTGATTATTGCATCTTTCATTTGATTTTCAAATGAATCCATGATTCCTTCTTAAATACTGTTTTAAGCCATTGAGTTAATTAATTATGCCCTTTATCTTCAGAGTTTCAAATAGTGGTAATTAAGTACTGTTTTTTTGTTTGTTTGTTTTAGTTTGTTTTGAACTATTTAGGATTTAATTGGCAATGAAAAGTGGATAGACCAGGGGTAGGCATTATTTGCTTAGTGTGAGTTGCTGTGATGTCATGAATGGTCAGTGTTTTAGCTTATCTTCCTTTTGTGTTTTGTATTCACTCATGCTCTTCCTTTACAGCTCGTGTATACTTAAGAATACTGACTTACATGAAAAATGTGATTTGAAAAATGAATATGCTGCCAAAAATAGACACTTAAAAAAGTTCTTTCTAAATTGAAATATGCTTGGCTGTTCTTTTCTTAGTATGGATAATATAGCATTTTTTACTTTTTTTCCATTGATGAATACATTTGGGGTTTTTGTTATAGGCAACAGAGACTATACAGACTAAGTCATAATATATAAACAGGAGAGAAATTTCAATATATTTGCTGAGATCATTTGACTGCTTCAATTATAAAAATTTATGTGGTGTTTTGAGTACTGAAAGAAGGTGGTGAGGGAGAGATTAGAGATTCCAACAGAGAGGAATCATTTCTGCAAAGGAGCATTAGTAGTGTTAGGTGATACTTTCCATCATGGCATCTTCTTAATTTCTTTGGTGACCTCATTAAGAGGTGGATGACTTCAGTCAGTTCAGTTCAGTCGCTCAGTCGTGTCCAACTCTTTGCGACACCATGAATCACAGCACACCAGGCCTTCCTGTCCATCACCAACTCCCGGAGTTCATTCAAACTTATGTCCATAGAGTCGGTGATGCCATCCAGCCATCGATATTCTCTGTCGTCCCCGTCTCCTCCCACCCCCAATCCCTCCCAGCATCAGAGTCTATTCCATTGAGTCAACTCGTCGCATGAGGTGGCCAAAGTATTGGAGTTTCAGCTTTAGCATCAGTCCTTCCAATGAACACCCAGGACTGATCTCCTTTAGAATGGACTGGTTGGATCTCCTTGCAGTCCAAGGGACTCTCAAGAGTCTTCTCCAGCACCACAGTTCAAAAGCATCAATTCTTCGGCAATCAGCTTTCTTCACAGTCAACTCTCACATCCATACATGACCACGGGAATAACCATAGCCTTGAGTAGACGGACCTTGGTTGGCAAAGTAATGTCTCTGCTTTTTAATATGCTGTCTAGGTTAGTCATAACTTTCCTTCCAAGAAGTAAGCGTCTTTTAATTTCATGGCTGCAATCAGCATCCGCAGTGATTTTGGAGCCCAAAAAAATAAAGTCTGACACTGTTTCCACTGTTTCCCCAGCTATTGAAAAACCACATGGGCATAAATAAAAGTCCATTTCTTGAAGTATCACTAAGATGACTATCTGTTCAGTCGCTCAGTCGTGTCCGACTCTTTGCAACCCCGTGAACTGTAGCCTACCAGGCTTCTCCATTCATGGGATTTTCGAGGCAAGAATACTGGAGTGGGTTACCATTTCCTTCTCCAGGGGATCTTCCTGACCCAGGGATCGAACCCGGGTCTCCCACATTGGAGGCAGACGCGTTAACCTCTGAGCCACCAGGGAAGCCCTACCAAAGTATAAAACCCATTGCAGTCCCAATCTGACTAACCTTTAACCTCAGAGATGTTCTTGTAGCTAGAGCTCCATCTACCTTCTGAACTTTTGATTCCTAGCGAGGCTAGGCACTTTCCTGACTACCAATCCAAGTTTGGGACCTAAGTCACAGTACACAGTAACAGCATAGATCACAAGTCCCTTGAAAGTCTATCATTCAATAGATTAGGTTAATACTTCTAATTCCCAAGGAGTTATGAAATGGTCAAAGAGACCGAAAAGTTTGACCGAGAAAGGAGAGTTCGGTCCACACACTTTGCCCATTTCTGGTCGGTTCCCCAAAGGAGACATTGGGTGCCTCTTGGCATCGGCAGGTCGGTATAAACCCCCGACAGGTTTCTGCCCTAAGCCATATGAGATCACCGTGGAACCGCAGAGCAGGGCTCATCACTTGCTTCACGCAGGGCATGTCATTCATTCAAGCAAGCACACTGTAGAGTTAGTGCAGTACAGCAGAAAACGTGCCTGCTAGGAGAACAAAGTACTAGAGCTCCAAGCATCCTTACCTTGTCCTGAAGAATCCGGGACGAGCCCCCAAGATGAAAGGTTGTTGCGGAATGACACAAAGATACTGGGATCTTGGCCTCCGGAGGAGAAGAATTCAATCTGGGGCCAGAGACGAGGCTTGATCACTCAGAGCTTTTGTATAATAAAGTTGTATTAAGTATAAAGGAGATAGAGAAAGCTTCTGACATAGACATCAGAAGGGGGCAGAAAGAGTACCCTATCACTTCTTAGTCATTTGGAGTGGATATTAGAAGTTAAGTTTGTCTGGAGAGTTGCATAGTATTGAAGCAGCCCCCTTAGATGCAGTATAGACTTGCATGTTGACACTGATGCACCCAGTCACTACTTCCAGGTGGTGTGTTGCCTCATGGAGTTATAAAGAGACTGCATGAGACAGTGAGGTTATCTCTGGATTTTTATTTTCTTCTGTTCTTATGTATTTAGGGCTTTTTAAGTTATTTTTTTACAGCCAAGATATACTGACGCATTGTCAGAAAACAAGTTGGTGAGAAAATGAAGTTGGGAACTTTAGGGAAATAATAACTATATTGATATTTTGATGTCAGTTATGACCATGGAACTGGATATTGGGGATTAAAGAAATAGAACTGTTTGTTTAAGGTTGTGATTAATTTGAATTACTTTTGAATGGCTTTGTCAATTTTTAGACTCTGTACTGTTTGATATTTAGTCTCTGGTAATGTGTTCCATATATGAATTTAATTTAGTTAATTTGCATAGTACATGGTTCTGTCCTCAAGATTCGTAGTTATGTGGATAGAACAATCGTGAAATAATTGGAACAAATCAGTGTATAATTAAGAGCTTAATTGGCATAAATATGTACAATAGGAGTTTCAGTTGTGTGAAATGATCTTGAATAAGAGGTATCTACTACCAAAGCTGAAAGAAGTTTGAATAGCCTCCTATGAGGAGTAGGTGTTTGCTTCAAAATGTCACATTTGTTTTTTGTTTGTTGATTTATTTGGTGGTATATGTGAGGGCAAATATAAAGATTATACAGAAACTGCTTGTATTTAAAAGATGAGTCACCAAGTTCAATATATAATTTTATACTTAAAAACTAGATGTATAGGAAAGAAGTTCAGAAGAAACTGTAAGATGTTAAAAATAAGTCAGGATAATTGCTATTTTTTTGTCTTTATTTAATCAAAAGACTATTCAAAAATATATCCTCATAAGTCTCTTTTCCTCCCTTCTCTCTTTCATTAAAGGAATGAATACTAGGTAGTGATTAGTTATACCAGTTTGAATTTTAAAACAAAACTTTTGAGACCTGATTTATGTAGTAAATCTCTTGCTTCCTTTTGTTTTTATTTAAAAATTATAAAGTATGTTTTAAACTATAAGTTGAATACCTGCTGCTGCTGCTAAGTCACTTCAGTTGTGTCCGACTCTGTGTGACCCCACAGACGGAAGACCACCAGGCTCCCCCGTCCCTGGGATTCTCCAGGCAAGAACACTGCAGTGGGTTGCCATTTCCTTCTCCAATGTGTGAAAGTGAAAAGTGAAAGTGAAGTCGCTCAGTCGTGTCCGACCCTTAGCGACCCCACGGACTGCAGCCTACCAGGCTCCTCCATCCATGGGATTTTCTAGGCAATAGTACTGGAGTGGCTTGCCATTGCCTTCTCTGAGTTGAATACCTGCTACTGCTACTGCTGCTAAGTCACTTCAGTCGTGTCCGACTCTGTGTGACCCCATAGACGGCTGCCCACCAGGCTCCTCCGTCCCTGGGATTCTCCAGGCAAGAACACTGGAGTGGGTTGCCATTTCCTCCTCCAATGTGTGAAAGTGAAAAGTGAAAGTGAAGTCGCTCAGTTGTGTCTGACTAGTAGCGACCCCACGGACTGCAGCCTACCAGGCTCCTCCGTCCATGGGATTTTCTAGGCAAGAGTACTGGAGTGGCTTGCTATTGCCTTCTCCGGAGTTGAATACCTACCCTACCATATTTCTTGGACATTTTCCATATTTCTTGGACATTTTATTTTTCTCTCTTTGGTCTTCCAGTCTTTCTCATATTAGTACTTTGAACTTTTTAAATTATGTACCCCAGAATTTAAATGAATTATAAAATGCCTGTGACATTCTAATTTTCCATTCCCTGTCTTTATATGATGCTACTTTCCCTGGGTAACCTGTGTAACATTTAACTCTGTGCTTCTAACTTACTTCTTATTGTAGCTATAGAAAGCATTTTTTTTTTTTACTACAAACAGATAAGTCTATTATAATAGGCCAATAAAGAATTTATTTTTTGAGCCTTTGTGATTTTTCTGTGTTTCCAAAGACCCAAAGGACATTAGTAACATATTTACTTGGTGATACTACTTAGCTTTAAACTAACTTAGATTTGTGAGAGGGAGGATATTTATTATTATTAAATTTCTTTGGCATAGGCCTAATTCTGGTGTTTTCTAGTTTTTTGTATACAAAACTTTAGAACCTCAACTCGGAGTTTGAGTTTCTAAAAGGAATATTCCTCTCCTGAAATTTATATCTTGCATTTATAGTTGGTAAAACTAATCCCAGGCGTTACTGTTTCTGTGTCTTACTCTTCAGTTTTGAATGATGTGGGCTGAAAGCTAGTAAACCTCCTAGACCAAGTATTGTTTGAATACCTGTCATGTGCCACACCGTTTCTAGATGCTGAGGATGTAAAGATGAATGAGGCAAGGCAAACAATTTGTATGCAGGAACTGTAATCTTGACAGCCGTGCTCCCAGTTGTATAAATAAGGAAGCTGAAATTCTTAAGAAATTACATAATTTGCTAGGCTACAAAGTGGTCTGTTTATTACTAAGAAACGTCTTGCCAGTTTTTGAAGTGGAGTTAGTTTCTGGATGCCTGATTGAGAAGCAGTGCTAGTGCTGTCCCTGAGTACCTGACCTCATGTTATTTCTCTGGCCTTCTGCTCTTATAAAAAGCACATTGATTGTTTTTAAAAATATTTTTAAGGCCCTTGTTTCTGTGAATAGAGGACATGGTTCCCTGTTCTTATCCACATGTTCTGATTTCTTGCTAACCTCCCTTCATTTCTAGTTTTTTTTTGACATGTACACACTGCTTTATTTATTTTTGACTGCATTGGATCTTCATTGCTGCATAGGCTTTCTCTAGTTGCAGTGAGTGGGGGCTGTTCTCTAGTTGCAGTACATGGGCTTCTCATTGCAGTGGCTTCTCTTGTTATGGAGCACAGGCCCTAGGTCCACGGGCTTGAATAGTTGTGACTTCTAGATATTTTCTAATGCTGCTTTTAAGTGGCAGCTTGAGGAATAAACTGGATGGGATTATTAGTAACTTATAACAGAATTGTGCTTGAGGAGGGCACGAGGTAGATAAAAGCTTTTAATCACAAGAGGACCTTTCAAACATATACCATCTACCTGGTATACTACAGTTTATTTGGATAATTTAAGAATTTACTAACATTGGGTGTAGGTAGTGAAGACTACTAGCCTGTTTGATTTGAGACATTTTTAATTAAAGTCTGCTTTTACTTGAGAAAAATGTTAAACTTGCTGTATTAAGGTATTCTTTCCCTATCTTCCTTTCAGCTATGTAATGATGATGCCATTTAAAAGGCAGGCTCTGGTGGAATTTGAGAACATAGATAGTGCCAAAGAATGTGTGACGTTTGCTGCAGATGAACCTGTGTACATAGCTGGTCAGCAGGCTTTTTTCAACTATTCTACAAGCAAAAGGATCACTCGGCCAGGAAATACTGATGATCCATCAGGAGGCAACAAAGTTCTTCTGCTGTCAATTCAGAATCCTCTTTATCCAATTACAGTGGTATGTATTTTAGTAAGATAGACTAAATTAAAAGTGATTTTGCAATTTGCCTTGGGTAACTAACCTGTAGTTTTCTTCACTGCCATATAGATATTTGAAAATAGTGGGTTTTAAAAAAAAATTATTAAAAATAATCTTAGTTTTGACTATCAAGTTTAATGAACAAAGACATGGTGAGCACTGAAATTGTAAAAAGGTCAGAAGCACAGTTGTCGTAATTAAATAGACACATTACTTTTATTTACTACTCTCACTGTTAACTCTCTTTCTGATAGTAAAGTATAGGCAGACTTATTGGAAATGATCCAAGAAATCTCTGTCACTCATATGCCAGCACATACATTAAGAGCATCTACTAGGTAGTGACAGAATCCCGTGGTACAGTAAGATGTATTTATCATTATAAACTGTTTAGAGATAGCTTGTTAAAAACTTCTCTTCTTCACTCTTTAAAAAAGTAATGTTAGAATTTTGAAAGGATTCATGTCCTGAACCAGTTGAGTTTTCTACTTTATAATAATCGCATGCTGTTTAATAATAAACTAGTGATAAGGACACTTGATTTTTGTAATGAATAAAATGTCATAATAAGAGGAGCTTCATTTAATATGATTTCTAGTAAGAGTATATGATATTTGAATATAAACTTTTAAAGCATTAGATACTATTTAAATTTAGATAGATACTATGTATCTATGTATTTTTGTGATCTGTATAGACTTATTAATAAACAACATGCATATATTTACAGTATTTGGTGTTTTGGGAAAAAGAATATAACTAGTACAAGTACTCTGATTTGTTTATTATATCCTTTGTTACCTAATGGTGTGGCTCTGTAATGTAGGTACTCAAAAAATTTGAAAGTTGAAGAATTGTTCCTAAGTGGGTATTTAGGGTTCTCTCTTATATTCAGGCATCTTGTTTGGTGAAATTTAACTCTTTATAAATGATCTTCCCTGCGTCTTTTATCTATAGCCATTGTCCTTGAAAAATAAACACTGAGTTGTACTACTCCTACTCTTTAATAAATATTTTTTATTGTAATTTAAGTGATTATAATATTAAACATTTCAGAGTCACTTTTGGGAAAAAATGTACTTGGTTACAGCTTTGGTTTATTAATTGTATTATCAGAGATTCTTTTAGGTACTTAAAAATTTGAGGATTCATTTAGGAGATTATAAGTAATAATGCTTTTCAAATGTTTCATTGGAAGTTCTCTAATGTGAGTATATTGTGTAGGTGAAGAAATAGCTTTAGATTTATTAAAGTGTAGCAGTTTTTAAAAGTTTAATTAGTGCTTAATAGAAATGACATCATGACAGGTTTTTTTTTGTTGTTAAACAAAATAGAGTTTAGCTTTATTGTATTTCTGAATATAAGATGTGATGAAGTCTTGTTTTCTTTCCTTCCTAGGATGTTTTATATACTGTATGCAATCCTGTTGGAAAAGTGCAGCGTATTGTTATATTCAAGAGAAATGGGATACAAGCAATGGTTGAATATCCTTTATTTGTAAATTTTTTATTGATGTGTATGAATGCTGTGTAATATGGGTCTTTTTCCTGCTTAATAATTTTCAGAACAAGTAGTGTTTATTATCCTCTACCATCTAGTTGTCTTAGGTTTAAAAACAAAACTGCAGTACGCACAGAGAATTTTACTATTTTTGATAACTTCTACTGTAAAGTAATCTAGTAATTCAACTTACAGTTTGCTTTGCTTTTTTAATGGGGAAAAAAAACACTGTTTGATTATATGTATACTTGTACCTTTTTGAAATTTATCTCAAATGGACTTTTCTGAATCTCTTTAAAATAGTTTGGAAGTATCAAAACTTTGGAATCAGCAGAATGTTTCTTTCCTTTTTTCATTGAATCTTTTAAATGATCATGATTAATGTAAGACCTGCTTTTCAATGTTAAATTTGTTATACATTGAGTAAAACGAGCAAGCTGTACATATAGTACAATCCCATTAAAAAATAATTTAAAAAAATCTAAAACCCTAACCTATGTGTACATGTGATGGCTCAGATGGTAAAGCGTCTGGCCTGCAATGTGGGATACCCGGGTTTGATCCCTGGGTGAGGAAGATCCTCTGGAGAAGGAAATGGCAACCTACTCCAGTACCCTTGCCCGGAAAATCCCATGGACAGAGGAGCCTGGTATGCTACAGTCCATGGGGTCGCAAAGAGTCAGACATGACCTTGCAACTTCACTATATGCATAGAAAAAAGTAAGGATATATAATGGTAATATGTATATTATGTATATTACTCTGGCAAG
Source organism: Moschus berezovskii (assembly GCF_049115385.1). Taxonomy (NCBI): domain Eukaryota; kingdom Metazoa; phylum Chordata; class Mammalia; order Artiodactyla; family Moschidae; genus Moschus; species Moschus berezovskii. Next base: position 87,358,786 of record NC_142470.1, read on the forward strand.
GTATTTTTGCTTTTTTTTTTATTATCACTTTTGTGGTTTGATTTTTTTTTTTTTTAAAAAGAAACTTAAAGTAAATTTTTAAAGGCCAGTAAAATGAGGGTAAAGATTATAAACTCAGCCTTCTCAGAAATATATAAAAATCAAGTATTTCTTTTGTTATTATATTGATTCTTTGTAATATTCTTCCACCTTAATTTTTTTGGCCTTGCTGTGTGGCTTGCAGGATCTTAGTTCTTGAACCAGGAATTGAACTTTCACCCTTGGCAGTGAAAGTGTGTATTCCCAATCACTGGACTACCTAACAGAAAATTATCTGTTCTTCCTACTTTAAGAGTACAGTATTTCCTATTTCAAGATAGCAAGCTGTAAAAAGAGAAAGAAGGGTTCTTGGTCTTGCCCAGTTGGCTCAAACCAGCATGGTCTGATCTGGAAACACTGCCTCTATATGTGCTGCCAGTGTTTCCACCAGTATGCAAAAGACGTTGGCTTCATTAAGTTGACTAAGTGAACTTCCTTGAATGGATCATTCAGCACATCTAACTTCAGTTCAGTCGTTCAGTTGTGTCTGATGCTTTGCAGCCCCATGGACTGCAGCATGCAAGGCTTCCCTGTCCATCACCAGTTCCCAGAGCTTGCTCAAACTCATGTCCATCGAGTCGGTGATGCCATCCAACCAACCATCTCATCCTCTGTCGTCCCCTTCTCCTCCTGCCTTCAGTCTTTCCCAGCATCAGAGTCTTTTCCAGTGAGTCAGACATCTAACTTATGCAGAAATAATACTAGCTCTTTGTATATAAAATAAAAGTTTAAAAGCTTCAAGAATCGAAACAAAAAGATAGCAAACTGGCCTTTGATAGAGAATGAGACCATGCTCCATTTTCCCCCTCTCACTCCCCAATTTATAAAGTATTTCTGATGACCTAGAGGGAGAAGGCAGTGGCAAGCCACTCCAGTACTCTTGCCTAGAAAATCCCATGGATGGAGGAACCTGGTAGGCTGCAGTCCATGGGGTCACTCAGTCAGGCACGACTGAGCAACCTCACTTTCACTTTTCACTTTCATGCCTTGGAGAAGGAAATGGCAACCCACTCCAGTGTTCTTGCCTGGAGAATCCCAGGGACGGGGGAGCCTGGTGGACTGCCGTCTATGGGGTCGCACAGAGTCAGACACAACTGAAGCGACTTAGCAGAGTAGCAGGATTAATGTAGACATTTTGGTTGCATTATGTTTTCTTTGGTACCCTTGATCTTAAAAATAAATTCTCGTACTAAAAATTGTTAGAAATTTATTTCATAAAGCATTTTCAGAAGTTATTTCTGACTTTTTTCAGTCCACTTCTTAGGGAGTGAATAATGATAAATTTTGGACACTTTAAACCAAATTTCCTTAATAGAGCTTACGTTCGAATCAGTCCTTTGTGCCCAGAAAGCTAAAGCAGCTCTCAATGGAGCAGATATATATGCTGGATGTTGCACACTAAAAATTGAATATGCAAGGGTAAATATTTTTTTTTCAACACTTTGCCAGAAAAGTTATTTATGCTTTGGATACACAGTTTGAACTTCCTTTCTTTTTAATCTTAACAGCCAACTCGTCTAAATGTTATCAGGAATGACAATGACAGTTGGGACTACACTAAACCATATTTGGGAAGACGAGGTAAGTATTTTATGCATTTTAGATGTACTTGACATCTGCTGTCAAATTTTTACATGCAGTTAGATTCCTTTTTCCTGACATGAGCTAGTTCATTCAAATGAAAACCTTGTTGATGAAGCTTTTGTTGCAAAAGGCCTTGTAATGCTGGAAAAGAACCTTGAACATTAGTGCCCCCTTCTGGTATGTACTGAGTTAACTTATATTTAGTTCAACAAGGAGCCCACACATACAGGCACGCCCGCAGTTCAAGGACTTGCATTTCTCCAAGCAGCTCTCTCTCTTTGGAGGAGAGGAAACTGATTCAGAATATTCCTTACAAACTTCAAACTTGCACACTGCTTCTCTATGGAAAGAACTTTCCCCCCAAGCTGGACGAGGCATTAAGAAGGATAGAGGACTCCAGCAGGCTGACTCTACACTTCATCATGCACAACATCGGCATCAGCAAAAAGCCCTCTGAAAAACTCAGACTTGCAATTCACCTTGACTGCATACTGCATGCACCATCACCCCAAGTTTTTAAAGGAGGACACTTAACAGTACTTCAGACTTGCATGGGATGAATACCATGATAGACTGTGCCCATTTATTCAAGTTGTATGTATATATTGGTTTGATTTCCCTTAAGGTTTCAGTTGTAGAATTTAAAACTTTTCACTGACGGATACTACATTTTATCTACAATGTTGTAAATCTTAATGCCCGTTGCTGTAACTGTTAGCAGCTTAGATTCAAATTGTTAATTGAATCCTTAATAGAGGATATAATCCTTAATAGAGCTATCTGCAGGTCTTGGAAATTATAATGCTCAACCAATCCACACAGATATTAAAGATAAAAGAGATGCATATTTGCTGCACCTAAGATTACTTTTTTGTTTTTGTTTTCCTCAATTGTGGACATTGAATAACATAATAATGAAAAGATGCATTATATGTAAAAAAAGATTTTCTGTGTGGTTTGATTTTTGTAAAGTGGCTGTTTATAAGTTGTCACTTTTTGTAACAATTTAAGATTATCATTCATGTTAATTTGTGTAACTAGAAATTTTGACCTTTCAAATGTAGGTGAAAGTACCATGTCTGTTCAAGGTAGATTATATTTAAACTTTATAAATCTGAAAATAGGAGCATTTCATTTGAGATGCATTTTCACCTATAACTTATAATGCGAGATTTCATGAGCATAGATTTGAATGATAAAATTGTTCAACTGACTGTGTGGCAATTCTGGAATATACAAATCAAAATGTGGATCTTGTAAAAACAAGGGGGCTGCAGTATTGGCTACATCTCAACTACAATATCAGTGTTTGAACCATGTGTTGGGAAACCTCACCAAGATGAGTATATCTGTAGAAGTCAGTAAACTAGGAAAAACCTTTATGCAAAATATCTTGGTCAGTAGGAACTCCATAGTGCATGTACTCTTGCCAGAAAAAAAAGAGACAATGTGGTGATCCTTTGCATGTTCAAATATTTAGGACTTTCGGGTGATTGACCCCTTTAATTCTTAGTTCTCAGGAAATCATCTTGTCTTACGCATGGGGTTGCAAACAAGTTTGTTTGATAATGCAGCTTAGGCTGGACCCCACATTTTTCACTACTCACAGAAATCTGCTTGGCCTGGGCTTGGTACAGTTGAATACAGTATTGAAAAACAAAGCCTTAGTACTCAAACAACAGAACAAGTGGTTGATGAGAAATCTCTCACTTCTGTCAAGTTACAGTTACTGAGCATTCAGTTTTGTTTTTTTCTAAACTCATTTGAAATAGTAAGTGTGGTTACTTTTCCCTTAATGTTTCTTAAAATATTTATGGACATCCTTCTTATTTTAATAGTGTTTATTTCTATTCTTTTAAAAGAGCTGAGTTTTACAAAAGCCAGCTTAGATTAGATTTTTATACAAGAAATTATAGTCAGGAAAGTTTAGAAATGTACGATAGAAATTTAAATAGGGAAATATAATTAAAGGAGGTAAAACAGTTAGCTGTTTATACTTTCAAAGGGAAAAAAATTCTTGTTTTCTGATTCCTTACAGATATTTGTCTGTACAGCAAATATCATATAGCAGTTTATTTTTGTTTTTGTAGTGACTTCAGCTTCCATTCAAGTTGGTATTGAACTGTAACTTTTTCTACCAAAAACAAGAGTGACTTTATAAATACAATCTTATTTCAAAAAGTTCTTTTCAGGTCAATTTATATTTTAGTACAAAGAATTCTTAGCCTAGACTCCAGAGAATCCCTCCAGAAATGTTAAGCAAAACTTGTGTGTGTGTGTGCATCTTTTGGGGGAGAAAAGGTCCACAGCTTCCATCAGACTGAATCCGTGAAAGATTACAAACCACTGTTTATACATTGATAAATTCAGTGTTTGACTCTTCCTCATACTTCTTTATATGACCTTATGTTAGGTAGTGCATTCTTCCAATTATTCAAGAGAAATAATGACAGTGTTTGACTGAAAGATACTTTAGAGATCATCTACTCTTAACTCCTTCATTTTATACATAAAGATTGTTTCTATGATTATATAGCAAATTAGTGGTTAAGTTGAAATCTTAATTGATTCCCAATTCAGTCCTCTTTCTTTTATAGCACATAGTTAACTGTCAGTAAAACTAAGCCATGAAGACTTTATGATGGTTTGGGTTTAAGATTCTTAAATCAGATAAGCACTTATATTTAGCATTTGGTTGCATTCTTGATCAGAAGATTGTTAGCAGAATAGAATAGCAGACTGGATTGATAGAGTGAGACTTGAATGATAATACTGGGAAGAAGGGAACTGTGAGTTTTTAGATTGGAGGAGAAATAAATGACTTTGGGAATATGAAGAGGATCATAATAACTTCTAAGCATTTGAAAGAGTTTTTGGAGAAAGACTAAGTATTGAGTAAGGCTGTGAGGCCCTAAATGGAGTAGAATATATTTAGAGGACAAATTTCTATACAATATAGAAATTAATTTTTTCATGATTTAGGACTAACTGAAAATGTAAGGGAAAGTAATGAGTACCTTGTTACCAGAGTTGGGTCAACAGAGGCTAGGTGGTCCCAGTTGATAGTCTCAGGGATGATATAAAGAGAATTTTTACACTGAATAAAAGTTGAACTAGATGACCTCCTAGGTCCCTTTCAGTGCTGTGATAACTTGAAATAGGTAATTAAAACAATACTTCTGTAGCGTGAAGTGAAAATTAAAGTATTTCTCATCTCCCATTAACCTCATTTGTTTAGGTGACTAAGGATATGTAGAAAGTCTTCTCTTTGAATTTTCAAAGAATGACCAGACTCTTAAGATTCATTAAAAAAAAAAAGAAACTCTTACTGAACACCATAATTTGATCAGCAAACTTTCTCAAAATATTATGCAATGATTTTTAAAGTTTACTAACATAGGAAGTACTATTTTAGAAACTTAGAATAATTTTTTTTATTGTTATCTTAGATTTGAGGAAATTGGCATGCCTCCCCTAAAGATGTAGTTAGCATAAAAATTATCCTTTAGGAGTATTGTAGTACTCTCGTCCAATAATGTAGCCCCCTTGGTTAGCTTTAACTTGGCATATTTAAGCTTTGGGGGTGTTCTTAGTTCTGACTGGTGTTAAGGTCTATAGACAGTGGCCAATCCATGATACAGTATGGGCCAGTGATGTGAAAATTTCCAGCTCTCAAGTCAGTAGGTGTTTGTAAATATGTGTATATACATACAAAATACTCTGTGTTTACTGATTGTGAAACCATGTAATACAGGTTGTTGTTGGCTTATGCTGAACTTCTTGAAAGAAGCCCACTTTGAAAATGTGTTGCTGTTGAAGCTAATAGTATGCATCAGGTACTGTCTTTCAAAAGTACTGCACTTAAAGCTTGTTTTAAAGACATGTATTGGTAAAAAACTTCTGTACAGTGTCAAGCTTTAGCATTGTGTACCTCACTTTCTGAAAAGTATCCATTCTTTCCTTAAATTCAAAAGTGTGATTGTATTTGGCGTTTGCCAAAAAGATATTTTCAAGTTAAGTGGAATTTGTTAGATAGAATTATTTTCTTAAACTTCTGGTGTTTGTATTTAAATTGGATATGAATGGATGTTTAACATTAACCAGGAATCACATTTCTCATGAATTGTAATGGATGTTTTGAATGGGTGTTTCCCATGTGAGAACTCTGTTAAGTACTTGAGTCAAAATTGTTAAAACCATGTTTCTACTTTTGTGTCAGATAGAGGAAAGGGTCGCCAGAGACAAGCCATTTTGGGAGAACACCCTTCTTCGTTTAGACATGATGGCTATGGTAAGTTTGTCAAGGCAGAAGGAAGGTAGTATAGACAAACTCTTAGAATTTTTGCATTTCTGATGAAGAATGGCACAATTCTTGTCTGTCTCTTTTTTCTGCTCACTTGACTTGGTTTATGGGATCAGTCCCTTATTAATATACTCCAAAGGAGTTATCCAAAGTTCTTTGTTTTCTTAGGGTGTTGTTATATCACATAATCTTTGGGATAAATGAGAGCTCTTGTTTGGGATTGAAAGCTTTTTTACTGTTACATTTTGTTTTGTTTTGGTTTTGATTAGTTATGAGCTCCAGACGGTTAGAAGACCAAAAAGAAGTATAGCTCAGTAAGTGTATTTTCTTCCATTCCAGCAGTTTATGAGCAAAGAGGAATTTAGAGTAATAAAAGGCAGAGCAAATGGGGTATTTGTTGAAAAGGAAACATGATTTTGGTTAGATCTCTTAATTCTTTTAGTTCTATACTTGGTATTTCACCTTTGGTTAAATTTGTATTTAGTTCTTTTTCTTTTTAAACTTCTTAGTTTTAATGTTTGCTATGTTGATAAGATTATGAAACCTAGATTGGTAATCTTCCCCAGGAAAAAGTTAGGTATCTGGATGTTGTCCTTATAAGCAGATGTTGAGAATTGTTGATAAAAGTTGGAACTGGTTCTAAGTTCTGTGTTTTTAAATATTTTTTTAGTTTTTAGCAGTAGTTATTGACCCCACCTATTCTGTGGTTTAAAGTTGAAGTACAATTAGCATTACTATTAGAAGTGGTAGAAAACAGAAATCGCTGTGTTGTGTTCTTGGGATTTATTATTGAAAAGCCACCAGTGTTTCCTGTTGTTTGAAATGTTTTCAAATAGTGTACATATTTGATGACCATTCTTTGCTGTGAGTTTTAGCTTAATCCCTAGTATCTTTTTTTTGAACTCCAGGAATTAATTGTGTGTGTGTGTGTGTGTGTGTGTTGTTCAAGTTTCTATGGTAGTCTGTATTGCAGAAGATATTTTGAAACAATGTTATATCAAAACAGTAAGTGTAGTATAAAGTGAAAATCTTACTACAGTCATTATAGTGTGTTCCTTGATCATTTTTCTTAGTTTCTTTAACAGTAAATATTAATATGGTCATATAGGTAGTTCTGATCCTTCAGTAAAGAAACCCTTATTAGGAATTTACTGTGCATTGTATAATGGAGGGTTTCAAAAGAATGGCTCATCAAAGTTTGTAGTATAGTTGTAGATTATATAAATGTGTCATGGCAGTCAGCTTAAGGCCAGAATTGGTTAACTATTCTATCAGAGGGAGTTAGAAAAAAATCTGTGAGCATATAAATGAAGGACAAAGTACTACAGTAATGATAACACAAACCATTTTCTCAGTGTGGCTTTTCAGGTTTGTCTTCACGTAATAAAATACATGAAAATTATAAGAATATGTTATATGCCCTAGAAGAACTTTATATTTTCTGAAAGCCTGTTGTGAAACTCTCTGTTGGTTTCATGCCCTAAGAGTGTGTGTGTATAAATTTTTAAGATGCAAAACTCTTTGGAATGATGTTTGTTAAATAGGGATCATTCAGGTTCTGAAGAGTCCTGCTGAAGGATGGTTGTGGTGGGTTTGTGTAGGGGCACCTGCTCTGAGCTATGTTTATTGAAACATTTGTCTCAGAGGAAAGTTTGCTCTAGTTTCCTAGGGAAGTAAGCAGGATAGGGGATAGGAGATAATGACGAGTCAATATTGACTGAAGAGAGAAGTAGCATGAAGAAGCTGGGGTAAAAGCAAAGATGGGAGTCAGTGCTCGTGATATTGAGCCTTTTTTACAAATGCTTCAAATCATAGCTGTGTCCCTTCAGATCAGCAGTTCAGCAAAGCAGGTTCATTTGGATTTTGGTGTCATATCATAGGTGACTTTTCCTGTATAATAGTATGTGAAAAAATAAAAGGTTTATTTAACAGATTAAACTTGTTCACTAGTTTATTATAGCAGTATAAATCTGTGCTTTCAGAATTCTTTAAATCTTTATTTGAAAGTCCAGACATGTGAGATGAACTGATAGAAGACCTCATACTTGAAAAGTGGCAAAAATAATGTACAGATTTTAAAGTATTGAAGATGGGGAAGGCCTTCAAAGTGTTCAAAATGCCATTTATGTAGCATTTTCCCATATAAGTGAATTTTTTTTAAAACAGAAGCAGCAATACTTTTTGCATGAGTTATTTTAGAAAGCTTTTAATAGACTTGTTTTTAATCTTCTTAATATAGGTAGTGATTTAAATAGTGTATATAGCATAATTTAATCCTGATGGCTCAGTGTCATTACAAACATCAGATGATCTCTTGCACTGAATCTGTTACCTGTGGCATTAGATGTAGAGTTTTTGGACCTTGGTCAACTGCAGCAGAGTGGAAGTTTCCATTACCCATCTAACGTACATTTTCCCACTTTCTGTGAAAAAATTTAGTCATAATAGTGTAGTGTCATTACTGTACAAGCAAATGGTAGTATTAGGGGAAGGGCTGGGTAAAGTATAATATATATGTGCATTTTGCAGTAGGGGTAAGAATAATTGATATTTAACGCCACCATGTATGTAATAGTCTAAATTAGAGGCCAAAATACAGATAATTGCTTAATAAGTAACTCACCATGAGCTATATTGATTGTTTTGATAAACTAGATTATCGACAATAAGAGCAGTTGAAAACCTTGATCAGTTTAAGGCAACACTGATAATGATATATTAATAAAGTATGCCTCCATAAAATTGTAGGAATTTATACTATATTTACATGTGTCAGTGATAGTATTTCTGTGTTGTTATGAATGGCAGCTATATTTAGAATATTGAATCCACATAAGCTGTAATAATGTGCTATAATACCAAAATATAGTAGTTCTTAGTAACTCACTCAGTAGATGACAAGTGTTCCTTAGTCTTACATAAGAGTGAAAGCCAGTAGCATTACATATTCTTTATTTCTTGAAAAATGAGGGAAGGACTTGGGTTTTTGGATTGGCTTCTTGCACAGTAGGAAAATCTTTATATGCACCCCAGAATATGCTTCTGTAATCACTGACTCAGCCCACTCGGTAAAGAATCTGCCTGCAGTGCAGGAGACCCAGGTTCAATCCCTCGATCGGGAAGATCCCTTGGAGAAGGAAATGGCTACCCACTCCAGTATCTTGCCTGGAAAATCCCATGGACAGGGGTGGGCTGCAGTCCATGGGATTGCGAAGAGTCGGGCACGACTGAGTGACTGACACTTCACTTTAGGAGCACTAAGATGTGTGGGTTTACATTTTTGAGTTACATCTCTCCATCTTAGCTGCTTGTTCTCAGTTCTTATGCCTCTCTTTTTCCTGCTGTGAATATGCCCTCTGCCAACTTCTAGTATCACAGTTTCTCTGGACTCCTTCATTCCCATCTATTCCATTCACTCTAGCTTTGTTTTTCCTGTTGCTTCTAATCTTTTATGGATGGGAAAAACTGAGTAAATTGAAGTTACTTAGAGCTACTCTGGAGTTAGCTAGTTGATTTTTAGTAAAGATTCTTAGAATGAGAGACATAGTTTTGTGTTTGTTTCTGTGACAGCAGATTCAGATATTCAAGCATTATCTTCTTTTGGATTCTTGATGTTTCAGAAAATGGAAGTTGCTGAATAATGATAACCTTTGAGTCATTTGTGGGGGGTTATTAACTAAATCTAGGCTTTTTGTTTCCTAAATTATAATCAGGAGAATACAATACTAGCCTGAAAGTACATTAATAGTAAAATATATTCAAGAGGACAGCTTCTTAGTGGAACTAAAGGTGTTATCTGTATATAGATTTCACTGAAGATTTTATTGTATTATTCCTTCCTGCAAAAGATGTTGGCAGATTTTTTTGAGTTTCATGTATAATTTATATATAGTGGCCCAAAGTTTTACACTGATTCCTTTTCATCCATCCATAGCCTGATCTTACTTTTTTGTTAAAATCACTTTTTGAAAATAAGAACTTAAGTCCTGGTGTAAGCAAGTGTGTGCAGGTCAGTGTATATTGTATCTGGTGCAAATAAATACAGATTTTTGTTAATTCCTACAGGTTATATTTGAATATTCATACATTTGAGTTTTCCTTGGATATGCATCAACCTAGCTAATAAGTTTGTCTTTGTGTGTGGTGAAGTGTGTCTGCTAAAGTTTTTATTTTGTTTTGTTTTTAATAGGATCCCATGGCCCATTATTACCTTTACCCAGTCGTTACAGAATGGGCTCTCGAGATACACCTGAGCTTGTTGCCTATCCATTACCACAGGCTTCTTCCTCTTACATGCATGGAGGAAATCCCTCTGGTTCAGTTGTAATGGTTAGTGGATTACATCAACTAAAAATGAATTGTTCAAGAGTCTTCAACCTATTCTGCTTATATGGAAATATTGAAAAGGTAAGTTTCATTTTTTTAAGAAATTATTTTTTAAAGTTTCATTTTATATTAACGTCTTTTGCTAGGATATATAATAGGAAAATCTGAAAAGGCTGCAGATATATGTGTTTTCTTGTATTTAAGAACATGCAGGTTCTTTCAGTAGTGAGCCACATAAGTTAAAAATTCATTAGGTAGAAATTTAGAGATTGTTTTTTGTTGGTTAGTGATAAGAGTAGGTTGTTGGTACTAAAAATATTTTTCTATTTTTATCGAAGTGTAGTTGCTTTACAATGTTGTGTTAATTTCTGCTGAATAGCAGAGCAAATTACTAATATAAATAGAAGCCTAAAATGGTAAGTAGTTTAATTAATTACTAGCATATTATAGGCATAAAGCCTATACTTTTAAAATCACTTTAGATATATTCTGGTATTTAACATATTGAACTGTGGAATTTTGAAAGAGCAGTTACTTTCTTGGAGCTTAGTCTTCATAAACATGTCTCAGGAGTTAGCTGTCTATGAATTTTTAGGAGAGTTCTAAATTGATATATCTGCCTCCCAAACGCTAGAGTTCTAGTATCTTCTGCAGGACAACATGCTTTTACCTCAGATCAGTATTTGAAACTGACCCACTTTGATAGACTGTGTCCAAAACTTTTACACTCAAAAAGTAGTGAAACATTTAAATTTCACATATTTTGAAGATCTTTAAAACTTCATTGAACTTTATTTTCACCAGATAACTCTGTGCTTTCCCCAGATCCGTGATGTTTTATTGATATCTCACAAACACTTAGAAAAGTCCCTGTCACAAAGTATTTTCTAAACTATTTTTGAAAGAATCATGGAAAATTTAACTGGGGAAATGATTGGTAGTCTTCTTACCACTTGTTTGATACATTTACTAATTTGAGTTTCAGTACTGTAGTATGTTGTTATTTTCCTGTTGTTTTAAGTGATTTTAGTATTGTTTTCACAGCAATAAAAGAAAGTACAGTGTGTGAGTCATAGTGGGGAATGGAATTGCTACTCTGAGTTCTTAGTTCCTTAATTCTAAAGCCTCCTTGATCTGAGACAGCAACTTGAAACATTTCTGAAAAAAAGTTTCTGCTACCTGTTTGACCACGTGAAAGAGAAAAAGAAAAAAAGAAAGTCCATATTTGGTTTAGGGGATAACATAAGGAATATTTCTGCTTGTATAACTAGCCAAGAATACATGGAACAGATTTAGCAGCAGTGAGAAAAGTAGTTCAGAGTTTTTCATATATACATTTATCTTCTATATCTGGGTGTTCTGTTAAGGTCCAGAAACTGCATAATTTATAACTGATATGTTTTAATGTGTATTTTAATCTTCTTTACATAGTGTTACTCTTCTGTTTGTGCTTTTCACATTTGTAGACAACTGGAATCAGGCAATTTAATCAACATTTTTAGAGCATTGTTTTTTGTGTTGTGAACTATTGTCTCATTTAGAAATCCAAATCACTTTTTAATAAAAAGAAAATTTTCTTATGTTATTTGAACAATTCTGCTCTTTTTCCACATCTCAAAAAATTAAAAATTTTAAATGATACATTTTAAGCCATCATAATCCTTTAAAGATCTATTTATGGTTAGTTTCTTCTTTTTTTTGAGATTTGCCAGTTGAACTACATACTTCACATACATATTTGGTCACTTTATAGAAATGTTATTAGGTTAAATCAAGGGAGAGAAATTTTGCCCACAGGAAGGCAATTGACTTCAAATGAAACTGAAAAGTTCCACTGCAGCTGAGTTTTGTTCAAGTACAGGTGTAGTATAAACATACTAGGATGGCCTATTAAAATTGATAGTTGCAGTGATAGATATAAATGCTATGTTGCAATTTGTTGTGTAAGTACTCTCATTATTCCTTGAGGTTAACAGGTTAGAACTGTGTTTAATACGTTATTAATGTTAGTAATACTTAGTAGATATTTAGGGACTTTCCAAGGCATAGGCACTATGCTGGAAGATAGTCATACTTTATCCCATCCAACCCTTATAGCATTATATACTAAAACTGGAATAATTCAAGAGGATAAATATGGCTTTTCTCAAAGTTGTCACGAAAACGTGTATTTCCTATTTTTTCAACTGCCTCTCCTACTGGAAATGCTATCTCAAGGTCATTTTGTATTATTTCTCATACAGTATCTTGTTTGTTACTAAGGCAATGAACAGCACGCTGAACTGTTGGTAATTATCATTTACTTCCAACATTTCTGACCTTCCTACTTGAACATAAGCTTTAAGAAGAACGTGTCTTAAAAAAAAAGACCATGTCTGTTATGTTTACCATTAAATCCCCAGTACATTAGTACAGTGCATAATTATTAAAACATTTAGGTACTTAATAAATATTTATTGGATGAATAAATATTGATGAGTTCTGCCAAATGTTATCATTATCTCCATTTTAGAAGGAAATCTGTGGCTCAGAGAAGTGAATTGCCCCATTTCACACAGTTAATAAATAACAGAGTCAGGGTAAGCCTTTGCTCTTCTTCCGTGTGTTATACAATAGGATTGCAGTCTTCTGTTTTAAACTATTGCATTTTGATAAGAGTTAAGAGTGTCTAATAGAAGAGCAGAATAAAGTTAAGATTCCAGGTGTTGTTCTTTACTTGACATCAACCACTTATAATGTCTTTTAAAAATTCTGTTACTGTTAAAGGGAATTAAATGTTCACCTTTTGGGGATTTTGTACTTGCAGGTAAAATTTATGAAGACCATTCCTGGTACAGCACTGGTAGAAATGGGTGATGAGTATGCTGTAGAAAGAGCTGTCACACATCTTAACAATGTCAAATTGTTTGGAAAAAGACTTAATGTTTGGTAATTATTTATCTTAAGTGGTAAATTTAAAAAATGTTTATCCTTTTTATTGGAGATATTAATTTCCATTTCAGAATATTTTAATGTAACTGAGAGCAGATCTGAAACTAGCAGCTATATTGGTGTCATTTTAGACACTTCAGATCATATATTTTAGATTTTGTGTATTACTTATACATAGTTTTATAATCAAAGCAAAATGTTAAAATGAGCAATTTTTTGTTTTCTAATATGGAAATATATTCAGTAGGTTTTTCTAAGTGTAAGAACGATTGATTATAACTCACGCCAAATTTAAACATTAAATAAATGTTAAAAATAGTGAATAGTAGTAGCTGCATATGCCTTTTTTGTTAGGATTGATGCAGGCATATATGTTAACAGTTTGAGACTGCCTGCCAACTTGCTGCTTTTATCTAACAAAGGTATGTTCTATACCTCTTTGATTTCTCATCTTTAGTGTGTCTAAACAACATTCAGTTGTTCCAAGTCAAATATTTGAGCTGGAGGATGGTACAAGTAGCTACAAGGATTTTGCAATGAGCAAAAATAATCGTTTTACAAGTGCTGGCCAGGCATCTAAGAACATCATCCAGCCACCCTCCTGTGTGCTGCACTACTACAATGTTCCATTGTGTGTCACGGAAGAGACCTTCACAAAGGTAGGCACTGACGTGTAAATTGTGTAAAACGTTCCTGTTTCTTAGTTTAAAATATGTGGTATTTTAACATCATTTTAAATTCTCTCACTGTTCAGCTTCTGCTTTTGATATTATTGGTATTTTTTTTTACTTATTTGGTAGTTAATACAGTTCATTCTTTGACCATTATACTTTTCTGGCCTCCATCCTTCATTGGTCTTCTGTTGTTTTGTGGATCAATATTTTTGAGAGTTGGAATTAGAATGAAGTATGCTTAGTCCTGCATTTATAAAGTTCTTTGACCGTGTCCTTAAATCTCACCCATAACAGAACTTTATATATCCCTGCATTTTCCCCTAACTGCAGGAAATGCTTCAGAAAAGAATTGATTTTTCCAGAACACCACTCCCCACTTTAGGTACTCAATTAAACCCTGGTCACCTGTGAGAATATATGTTTCAGTTACAAGTCTTGGCTTTATTGTTTAGCACTAAAATTATATACATAGTTTATAGGATATCACCATTTTAATTGATTTTCTCATGTAGCTTATTAATCTAAAAACATTTGGTTTACTTCATTCATGCCATACTCAGAACTTTAAATGCTACCATAAAGTTTACTTTCTGAGGGAGAGGGCAAAAAAGGTAGGAATATTATTTTGGCCTTTTTTAATGGAGTTTTACATTTCTTTGACAGTTGTGTAATGACCACGAAGTTCTTACATTCATCAAATATAAAGTGTTTGATGCAAAACGTAAGTGCATATTTCCTCTTTTTAAGTTTGCTGGTTAATTTGATGATAAGCAAATAACAAGTGGATTTGTGTTTCTTTGTTTTGTTTTAGCTTCTGCCAAAACACTTTCTGGGCTTTTAGAATGGGAATGCAAAACTGATGCAGTAGAAGCCCTCACAGCACTTAATCACTATCAGATAAGAGTTCCAAGTAAGTAAAATTGTGTCATAATTATTCAGTGGGAGTTACTGTCCGAATATTGATGATAATTTAAAGACAGCAGGTTTTTTTTTAATATAGAAGTTTGAATTTTAAAAAGGCATATAAATTCCACAACCCCTAATAATTCTTATATTAGTGACTTTTTGCTATGTAACAGATTATCACAACATTTAGCAGCTTAAAACAGCAAACCTTTATTTATCTTACTGTTTCTGAGGATCAATAATCTATGTACAGTTTAGCTGGGTGGGTCTGCCTCTGGTCTCATAAGGGTGCAATCATTTTAAGTCTTATGACCAGGGACTGGATAATCCAGTTCCATGCTCACTCATGTGTTTCTTTGTAGGGACAGTCAAACCATGTTGGCCATTTCATGGTAGCTCTTTTTGCCTTTTTTGAATGAGTGAAAGAGAGATGAAAGCAAAAGACCAACAAAACAGAAGGCACAGTGCCTTTCGTAATCTATTACTGGAAATGCCGTGATATCACTTATGCTGTAATCTGGTGGTCACACCGACCAACTGTGTGATACAGTATAGGAGGAGGCTATACAGGGCAGTGAATACGAGGAGGTACAGAGTGTTGGGGCCCGCTTGGAGACTGACTTCCATAAATCCTGTTGATCTTTTTAGAAGAAAGCAATAAATATATATCATTAAAAAACTCAGATGGTACATACTGGTACAAAATGAAATTTAAAGCTTTCTATAACCCCTAACCTTTCTGTCTTTTCCTTTTATTCTTCCTTCCCAGTATATGTATCTACCTTTTTAAAACTTACACAAAATGGTTCTTCTATACATACTATCACGTGCCTTACTATTTTCACTTAATATGTCTTGGAACTGTTTCTGTATCAGCACGTGTAAAACTCCCTCCCCCCCTTGTTTTTTTCGCCACAGAGTAGCTGTTTTTAGTAGTGATGTACCATAGTTTACTTGATTTATCATTTCCCCTGTGAAGAATACTGCTTGTTTCTAATTGTGTTTTTTCTGTTACTATAATAAATATCGGACTAGTTGCATATTTTATATTTGTAGGGCAGTTTCCTCCTGGAGAGCATAAAGGTTTATGTTTTGGTAAATGTTACTAGATTGTCCTTGGAAGTTTGAAGTTTACTTTACTACCTGTGGTGTATGAAAATGCCTGCTGCCCAACTCTCCCATCAGTGCTGAGTGTTTTCAGACTTTCGATTTTTACCAATATGATAGATGAAAAATTTTGGTATCCCACATTATTTTAATTTGTATCAACTGAAGTGTCACTCTCTTTATGATGGTAAATGGCCTCTTTTTTATAGTGCAAAGAATACACAAGTATTTAACTTTTGAAGCTTTGTGCTGCGTACTTTACTCAACTCCTGGCTCTATATGGTGTTGAAATGTTATCTTTCTAAATAAATAATAGAATAATTAATACCAGTTTTATTAGGAGTGATGATGAATGGTAGTGGGGGGAAGAAGAATATACACTGAAGTATTTATGGATGGAGTAACATATCTAGGATTTGCTTTAAAATATTCCAGCACCCCAAAAGTGTATGGAGAGTAGGTAGAGGAAGTAAGCCTGACAGATGTTGACAGTTAATGAAGCTATGTGGGTATTCATTATACTGATCCATATATTTTTTCATGATTGAAAATTTTCTTAGTAAAAAATTAGTAAATAGAAATACCTCCTCTCATTTTACCTTAGTCATGAAAATAAATAGTGAGTCAGGCTAAATTTTTGATGGAAGATTTTAAAAGACTTTATGTGCATATTTGAGGTACATTCAAAATACAGTATATGAATTGTAAACTCCTTAAAGACAGGTACAGTTTTTTTTTTAAATCTTTTGCAGTGTCTTGCCTAAACTTGCTGATGTATGTATTTTCATAGGAATTTTTTTAACACTAAAATTCTGGTACATTAAGATAACATAATTATTTCTTTGCATAATCAGTTGACGAAGAACTATCTCTGCTTGTTCTGAAAAGTTAAAGAAGAATGTAAAAAATGAAAGTATTTTTGTGTATTATACCACCCCTTCTTTTCTTTAGCACTTTAAAAATTTATATGCCCTGTTGATCAGATTTAATACTTAACTCTCTTAGAACTTTTTCAGCTCATTTCTTTTACATTCCAATCTTATTCCATTTCCCAAACTATATTTGAATTAACTTTTATAGAGTGATTACCATTGGTGATACTTTCTGCAAAGTGAGTTTTGCAAATGGACTTAGATAAGCCTAATCCTGATACTGTTTATCTATAATGATTAATTCACTATAAAAAAAAATTTATGAGTGCATCCTATGTGTCAAATGATATTTAGAACAACAGGAATGTAAAATGGACAATATTCCAGCCTTCATTTAGCTCACCTGCTAGTAGGTATGAATGAAAGTAATCTTCTTACCTTACATAGAAATTTTCCTTCTTCAAATACTATAAAAAAGTGAAATAATTACTCTGATAATTCAATTTTATCATGAAAGTTTGATGAAGGAAACTTTTAACTTTGTTTTTTAATTTTACAGATGGTTCCAATCCCTATACATTGAAGCTTTGCTTTTCTACATCATCCCATTTATAAGAAGAGACGAGCATGTTAGAATTTATGTTTTAACCTTTATTACAATTTTAAAGCTACACTTCATTTAAAAAAGAAACTAAAATGGTTAATCTAATGTTGCCTTGCTTTAAGATTCTGTTCTGTAATAAATATTTTGCCTTGAGTAAATTTGTTGTAAACTTAAACATTGCTTTCATTTTAACATAGAATATCATAATGTAGACTATCTACAGCTTTCTTGTAGATTATACAAATATATGATTTCTAATCTTATTTTTCTTCCACAGTGAAAATATATTTGCATTCTTAATGCTAATTATCTGCAAGTATTTTTCCATTGTGTATGAGATTAATGCAGGTGAAAGTATTGCATTTTAATATTATAGAATTCCTATTATATGTTTAGATGTTTAAGTATGTTGCAGTTATTCATATTAAACATGTATTTATTAAGTATTTTAATCAAGTTTGAGAATAACATTGCATATGTTAAATTTTAAGTACTACAGATTTAGCTGATTTTATATTTCTGAAAGGCTAACAGACATGGATACACTTGTACAGTATGCACTCAAACTTATTTAAATTGGTGTATTTTTTTTTTTTCTTAAGTCATTGTCCATTTGTATTGACATGCCTCTGTTTCTAGTTCCAGTTTGGCGATTTTATAAAGTTACAGCAATGAGTTAATGTGTTCATCTTCATTTGTTGCATGTGACTTGATGTTGAAAACACATCTGGTATTTGACATTGAAATTTTAATAGAAGTTATAATTAACAATTTCTCTTCTAGATAATCTGAGATCCATGGACGGGCTTTAGGGAGTCTGTGAACTCCCTAAATTTGTATGTAGAATTTTGGGTACTTGCATTTTTATTTTTTACTCTGAAATCCATCAGTAATATATGTATTTTTCTACATGGTACAAGGTATAAGGATCTAATTTTATTTTTATTCCAAACAGATAGCTATTTGTTTCAATACCATTTATTAAACATTCTTTCTCCCACTGGATCTGTTTTTTTTTTTTTTTAAGGAACAAAATGTATCTTATACATAGGCAGGTAAGATGGAAGGACTAAGCATGGTATTGAGAGACTACACTATAGCACATCTATTACCAGGTTCATAGTTTTTTAATAATAGAAAACTGATACAGGCATTTTATTTTCATCTTTAATAGAAGGGAGAATATGTTTTATCTATCTTGAATACTATGAAATCTATAGTTGGCAATAGCCAGTCTCTTGATCCTGAGAGTTTTAAATAAATTTGTATATAGAAGTTCCATTTAGATCTTTTGAAAAGCTTTATTTTGAATTTTAACAAAAAAGCAGTTTGCCTTAATCCTTTTAGAAATGATGCAGGGGTTTAAAAAAGTTTTAAGAGCTGTTGAATAGAAAGTTTTGATGGAAATTAGGCATACATTAACATTTCTCATTGCATTTTGACAACAGTGGACTAATGTCCCTTTAGCCCTCTAGATCTAGAAATTTTAAATTCAATCCAGAAGCATTTTAGACCCTTATGGAACCCACTGAGTGATGTTGAAGGTAACCTGTGAATGAACTTCTGTAAATGTATGGTACTGTGCTGTATGCATAAGTTTACCTGACTTTACAATAAATGAAGCTTTTTTTTTTCCCTTCTTCTATAAATACTTTTCTACATTTGTTGTAAAATTGAGATGTCTTAATTTTAAAAGATAACTTGTGAGTTTGTGTAATAGTTGTCTCCTTCCCTTGCCCTCTGAAAATTAAGATGGATGTCAGTGTTATAGATTATTTTGTGCCTAAGATTTTAGGAGACAAACCTATGGATGGTTGACAGGGCTTATTTAATTTATATGTGCTTTAAGTAGTATTGACTTTACATGTGAATTCTTTTTAATGCTTTCTCCCCACCAGAGTGACAAGTAGACTCCTCAGATGTCATTGGGGTGGTAGGCTGGACCTTGCTGATTGATGCACTGGTCTGTCAGTCCTCTTCTGTTGCTGTCAGTAATGTTTCTGACAGTTTACTTGGGTCTCACCGCTGTGTACGCTTTGGTGACACACCCTCTTTACTTAGCTGTAACAACAGTCTTACCTTCGTGATCGCTCAACTTTTAAGAGAACATGAAAGAGCAGATTCTACAGCTGCTCTTTTAAGAAATAATAGCTTGGGGACTTCCCTGGTAGTCGAGTGGCTAAGACTCAGTGCTCCCAATGCCTGGGTTCAATCCCTGGTCAGGATACTAGATCCCACATGCCACAACTAAGACCTGACTCAGCCAAGTAAATAAATATCTTAAAAAAAGAAATGGTAGCTTTGAGTTTTTTTTTTTCATACTGAAATTCCATTCCATAGCCAAATCCCATGAAACATTTGATAATCTGTAGAAGTGAGTTACAGAATATAAGCTGCCTTCTAAAATCCCTACCTTCCTGCTGAGGGATTACCCTACCAAATAAAAATTACTTGTGGTTGTAGCTGGCATGAGACTTAGCAGCATCTTAGTGATTTGATTATCTAAACAGTATGTTTTCTAGGACGGAACAGAGATGAGGGTAAGAATGAGTAAATGGGGTCAATAATTATATTTCATGTTTTTACATTCTCTGCAGGGATAGGTTGCTGGGTAACTGCTTCTTAGTAGTTATCAGTGATATTGTCTTTCTAGAGGAAAATTCTGAGTGTAGAACATTGTTCCATAGTAATCTAAAGCATAAATTTGCTTCATTTAAAAAGTTCATGTGAACTAAAGTCACCCTAATTTAAACAGCATAAGGAAACTGCTGTAAGCATAGGCTGATTTGATCATACAGTATTAGCTGTATTAGCCCAAATTATTAATTGCTATGGTAAATGGTTAAAAATAGTGGTTACCAGAGACTGGGAATGGGGAGAACAGAGATTAACTGCTAATGGGTATAAGATTTCCTTTGAGATAATGAAAATGTTCTGGAACTAGATAGTGATACTAGTTAACCACATTGTAAATGTACTAAGTGCCACAGAATTGTACATTTTAAAATTGTTAAAATGGTAGTTTTATGTTATGTGTATTTTACTACAGTGGGAAAAAAAAGTCTGGCCCAGCAATCCTTCAGTTTAAACAAGGGCCTATGCAGTACTTCACTTTAATGTAGCTAGTTAGGTATGTTGAGAAAAGAGTGTGGGGATAATGTGGGTTCGTTTCACCCCACCAGCAGATGTAATTCCAGATCTGGCTTATGGTTTTATTGCTGTGGTGGCCGTCAGCTTCTGTTCTGTTCTCCAGTCACCCTGGGCTGTGGGTCAGGGTGGGTCACGGGCCAGAGAAGAGACGGGTCTTGAGCACCATGAGCAGTTAGGGAAGGATTTGAGATGGGGAGAGGATGATTCCATGAATAGAAACTAGAATTTCTCTGTGTTCCTAAACCAAAATGATGCACTGGCTGCACAGTTCAGGTTCTGCTGGGACCCTACTATGTTTTGAGCTACCCTGACTTAATGAGTCTCAACCTTCAGGAAGACATATTAGTGAATGTAGTCAAGTTTCCTTGAAGGTTAAGAGGTGATTTTACTCAGTTGACCCAGTTTTATTTAGATTTTCACCCATATACTAACTATAGCTGTTTCAAAGTCTTGAGGAATTCAGTGAGATTGATATTTATAGAAAACAATACATAGAAACAAAAACATATATAGTGTATAAATTCTTCAGAGGGCCTTTTATTTAATATGGTTACCAAATCAAATTTGGATCCACTCACATGCACAGTAAAACTAATCTACTGACACTGGGCTGTAGTGAAGGAAGGTACAGTGTTTATTGCAGGGCACAAAGCAAAGAGTCCAGGCAGCTAATGCTCAAAAAGCCCAAACTTCCCAATGACTTTCAGGGAAAGATTTTAAAAGACAGGGTGAGAGAGAGGGTTGCAGGGTATATGTTCAGTTTATGGGAATTCTTCTGATTGGTTGCAGGTGAGGTAATTAAGAGTCAGCATCATCAGCCTTGTGGTTCCAACCCACCTGGGATTTATATGCTTGTGGATAGACTACTGTTTTTCTACCTAGTGAGGATTTCATTATCTGCAGAACAGTTTAAAGGATATGGCTCAGAATATTACCTATAGCTCTTGAGGGGAATCTAAAGGTCCTTGACATCATTTAATGGCTGAATTATCATTATTTTGTCTTGCTTGACCATTTTCCTTTGTTTCTGTGTTTTCTCACTTCTCTGATTAAATTTATTGTTTGGAACTTGGGGAAGGCCTAGAAGGCTCAAGTTATTCTGCAAATAAGAGGCATTCAGAAGACAGGCAGGGGGGTCTGTCCCAGAAAGGTCTAGTTTGTTGTTTAGCTGCTAAGTCATATATGACTCTTTGTGACCCCGTGGACTGTAGCCCGCCAGGCTCCTCTGTCCTTGGAATTCTTCAGGCAAGAGTACTGGAGTAAGTTGCCATTTCCTTCTCCAGAGATCTTCCCAACCCAGGGACTGAACCCATTGCAGGCAGATTGTTTACCACTGAAACCACCAGAGAAACCCTGCTGGGTTACAAGATGAGAATGCAAATGCATTTTGTTTTAGGCAGTTGTGTGATACATGATAAAACCTGAACTATTTCTGCCTAATACAGTATAGTAGGACTGATGCAAAATCATGGTAGAGCGTTTCTTGCTAGACTGTTATAAGAATGAGTAACATCTATAGTACTGTTGCCAATGCAAAATCAGACTTGTCCTACGAAAGCCTCTCTTATGATTGTTTATTTAATGCTATGATATCTCTCAGTAAACTGCTTATATTTGTGCTGAAATTACCACTTGACCAGAAAGACTAAAATAGTTCTGTCACCTGTTGTACTTATTCCTGCTGTGTAATAACCGTTTGCTTCCTACAGTTTCTGTTCAAAACATTTTAGTCTCAGGATCAGTAAAACTTGTTATTTTCCTTAGTTTGTGTTTCTGAGGAAGGCAGAACTGCTCTGGGACGTTGTTTCCATTATGTGTGAATGAAGACCACATGGTTTATAAATTCTAGAAAATGTACAGAGATAGTGTTTTGGAGCCCCAGCCTCAACATACTTGCCACCAGGTGTGATGCATTGGAGAGCATTGATCTGTAACCTGGAACTGTGTAATGGGCCATGATGCTCTTCCAGTGAGAAGCAGGTGAGCATGTGATTGTGTATAAAGGAAAGGGCAGAGACTGAGGTAGGAGAGACCTGATTCCACATTGATACAATGTAGAGTTTAGGCTAGATGACATGATTTGCTAAAGAATACTATTTTAGGACTTCCCTGGTGGTGCAATGGATAGGAATCCACTGGCCAATGCAGGGGGCACAGATTCGATCCCTGGTCTGGGAAGATTTCACATGCTATGGAGCAACTAAGCCTGTGCACCCCAACTACTGAGCTCACATACCTAGTGTGCTCCACAACGAGAGAAGCTGCTGCAATGAGAAGCCTGCACACTGCCACGGAGATGAGCCACTGCTCGCCACAAGTAGAGAAAGCCTGCTTGCAGCACCAGAGACACAGCACAGCCAAAAATAAAAAGACATTAAAAAAATAGTTTTATTTAATTGTGGTATATTTTCTGTTTCTTTTTTGACCCAGCTGTTGCCACTTTTGGAAAGGGGCTGTTGTATTCAGTAAGGGGATAACATCAACTATACTTCAGTTTAAAAAAAAGGAAAGAACGAACAAAAGAGCTATACTAGCTTTAGAGCTGCTTCTCACACTGCATACAGGCAGAGAAACTAATAACCCTGGTGATTGCTCAGTATAGTCTTCAACCTGCCAGACCTGGGAACCTCACCAGAGTACATAGGATGCTGTGTAGCCCATCCAGTAGCTCTGCCTACAGTGGAACTTGAACCAAGAGCATAGCCCATGGCTTTCCCATCTGCAGAGCAAAACCGGTGGCTTCAGGGATCTCAGTGCACACTTGGCCTGATTCAGCTTCCCAAACAACCCATGTGGGTCCTGGCAGCTGTCCTGCTGCTCTGCAAAGGCGGGGAAGATAATTCATAGCCCCATGTAGTACTAAGCAGAGTATCCAGTCCCAACCACTTGACCAGAAAATCCAGGCAACAGGTGAGGCCCAACCTACAGGCACACTTGGGAACCAAGTAAGCAGTTCTACCCAGCTGTTCTCAGGGTACTTCCCATTCCTGGCCTCAAAAGTAAAATTGTTGCTGAGTAACAGTTTTATTCTTGCCTGAGTTACCCGGATAGGTTTCTTAAATTGATCAGGTTAGTTATTCCCTAGTAATTTTGCTTCTGTAGCAGTCTTAGGGAATAAAGGAGAGGATTAGGCCACCCAGCATTTTGCATTATGAATTCTCATGTGATGATCCTTTTTTTAAAAAAAGTTTTTAATTGACATTGTGCAAGGTATACCGCGAGTTGTTTATAAATTCCAGTATGATTATCACCACCATAGTGTTAGATTTGCCGTACATCATGAAGTGAATACCACAGTAAGTTGAATATCCATTATATCATAGAAAGTAAAATTAGAAAAAATGTTTTCCTAGTGATGGGAACTCTTATGGTTTACTCAACTACTGTATAATGTACAGCAGTTTTGTGTTTATTGTGCTATACGTTATACCCCTAGTGCTTATTTATCTTATAGCTGGAAATTTGACTTTATGATGTTTTGACCGCCTTAATCCATTTCCTCTTCCCTCATCCCCCTCCACATGTGACAAACCTTATTAGGTAAGTTGGATTAGGTGAAGAATTTTTCCTCCCAGCCTAAAGCTAGCTGAAGAGATTGTTAAGCAATAGGGATTCCATTCCATGGGATTCCCAAATGTCACCAATCACCTGTTTAGGTTGGGAGGATGGGTCCAGGATATGGGTTGGGTTGCTATGGTGCAGGGGAGGGGATAATGGTGTTATTACATCTCAGTATTAGGTTTGGCTATCTTAAAAACTGCACTTCCAGGGATCAACCTTTCTGAGTTTGAGGACATACCATACCAGATCCTAACTTTTGAGACTTGGAAAAAAGCACAGGAGTTAGAACTTTTTTTTTCTTTTTCCTGAAGCTATGTGGCTTTGAGAAAAATCTAGACTTTTGTGGTCACAAAAAAATCTCACTGTTTAGAGGTGAAAAGGATTGAACATAGGCATTTTAAAGAACAGCTCCATTAAATGGGAGAGACTTTACTAGGAAAACCGTGTCCCTAATGAGCTGTGTGACCGTGAGCAGGTCATATTAAGGAACTTAAACTTAAGATTCCTTTTGTGTAAAATGAGAACAATCATCTGACCTACTTAGCAAATGAAAAAATACATATGTATTTTTGATGATGCTCATAAATCTTCAGGAAAGGTGGGGTACTTGCATTTGAGAAGGCCTCTGCATTGTCATGGCATTGACTCTTGGGAAGGATACATAGGCCACCACAACTCAATCATTGCTGTTTCAAATCCATATTTAAGTGCTCCTTAAGAGAATCAGCAATGCAAATGAATTTTATATAGATAAAAAGTCGTATAGCTCAGGTAGTAGAAGATCCAGCAAGTTGGTGATTCAAATTGTTTCAACCTGTCTGGACAGTTTTTTAAAGACTCAGCTCACTATACATTGATAAAGCCCTACTAAGTTCTAGAAGCAGGCAAAGTTAAATTTAACTATTAGTTTAAAAGAAGTATATGATAGAACTTTACTTTTAATATTGGATATATATATATATAAATTTGTATACCTATCATAATAAATGCAGATCTCATAGGCAACCAGGATGTGGTACACATAGACCCTTTTTAGTGAAGAGAGTTTGGAAGCTGTAATATGAATTTTAATACTATATCTGGTTTATTTATATCTGATGCAAAAAGCTGACTCATTAGAAAAGACCCTGATGCTAGCAAGGATTGAGGATGGGAGGAAATGGGGATGACAGAGAATGAGATGTTTGGATGGCATCACCGACTCAATGAACATGAGTTTGAGCAAGCTACGGGAGATGGTGGAGCTGGCATGCTACAGTCCCTGGGGTTGCAAAGAGTCGGACATGACTAAGTGACTGAATAACAATTACTCTCTTGGTCAAGACCCCTCATCATTCTGCTGGGAAATGGCAAACAGTGGGAAAACAATTTAGTTCCTAATGACTGTTTTCAAGAACCTCAATAGTATGAAGACTGCCTGCCTATTTCTGACTACTTCATGAAAGTATAGAGGTTGATACATCACTCTATGAAGTGCTTTTATAGGACTTTGAAAGATGCCAACTAGATTATAGAAAACAGTGCCTTGCAATCTTAATTCTGTCTGTCTGGATTTGATAGAATTTTTTTTTTTTTTTGCAGGGTGTATTTCTAGGTTGAAGAGTTCCCTTTTTTTTTTAGTTTATTCTAATGAAGTAGCTCTTCTTTCACCAAAGTCCCCAAATTTCTTCCATCTTTTAGCTGTCCTTTTTCTTGGACATTTCACATTCTGAGATGTGGTTAGCAGAGCTGTATGCCAGTAGTGTAACCACTCCAGTTCATAGAAAGCTCTTCCATTTTGGTTTCCATACCCTTAGAAGGAAAAGTGCTGAAGGGATAGGAGTGGAGGATTGGAGTCAGACATCTTAGGTTCATGGCCTCACTTCATTAGCTACAGAAGACTGAGTAAGTCCTTTAACAATGGCCTGAGGGACTTTACTGGCGGTCCAGGGGTTAAAACTACGCACTTCCATTGCAGGGGGTGTGGGTTGGATCCTGGTTGGGAAAACTAAGGTCCCACGAGTCACACACTGGCCAAATGTTTTTTTTTTTTTAAATGGCCTGGGCCTTGGTTGTTTATTAATCTATAAAATGGAGCAGTTAACATCTCTTCTCTGTATCTCATTTATCCATTTAGAACTAAATTGTCATAGTGTGGGGGGTACTTTGCAGTGATTCTGCTTTTTTTTTTTCCGTTTGTGAAGAGATGATTAGACTCTGAACTCCTGGACAGGAATTCAGAGGAGAGTTGTCTCCGCTGGTGCCTAAGCCCTAGCTTGACCTTGCCTAACTTTGTGACTGGGAGGAGGGAGCAAACATGCTTATTAAGGGGAAGATAACAGAAGTCTAAAAGGAAGTTATAATACTAAAGACCACAGAATCAAGATGAAAAACTTTACAACCCAGGCTGTGACTCTGAGTTAGAAACAATAAGGTGAAGTTAAACAGACAAAAGTTCCTCATTTAAGTTTAAATGGCTAACATTTAGACTGCAGAGAGATCAAATCAGTCAATCTTAAGGGAAATGAATCCTGAATACTCTGAAGGACTGATGCTGAAGTTCCAGCTTTTTGATCATCTGATGTGAACAGATGACTCATTGGAAAAGTCCCTGATGCTGGAAAAGACAGGGCAGAGGGAGAAGAGGGCATCAGAGGATGAGATGGCTGGATGGCATCACCAATGAAATGGATATGAACTTAGGCAAACTTCAGGAGACGGTGAGGGACAGGGAGGCCTGGCATGCTGCAGTCCATGGAGTTGCAAAGACTTGGAAATGATTGGGTGACTGAACAACAACAGCAGCTAACTTTTAATTGAGCATTTATGTATACTAGGACTCCTGTTAAGTACACGTTACGTAATTTTTAGACAGTTGGGTAAGGTAGATAAAGACGGGGAAATTCAGTGTAACTTATCCAAGGTTGCTCAATCATTAAGTGTTTGAACAAGGATTCCAACCTATGAGAGTTCCAAAGAACAAATACTTAACTGCTGCTGCTGTTGTTGTTCAGTTGCTCATCGTGTCCAGCTGTTTGTGACCCCGTGGACTGCAGCATGCCAGGCTTCCCTGTCCATCACCAACTCCTGAAGCTTGCTCAAACTCATGTCTGTAGAGTCGGTGATGCCATCCAACAATCTCATTCTCTGTTGTCCCCTTCTGCCTTCAATCTTTCCCAGCATCAGGGTCTTTTCTAATGAGTCAGCTCTTCACATCAAGTGGCCAAAATATTGGAGCTTCAGTTTCAGCATCAGGTTTCAATGAATATTCAGGATTGATTTCCTGTAGGATTGTCTGGTTTGATCTCGCAGTTCAAAGGACTCTCAAGAATCTTCTACAACACCCCAGTTGGAAAGCATCAGTTCTTCGGTGCTCAGCTTTCTTTATGTCCCAGCACTCACATCCACACATGACTACTGGAAAAAAGTAGATCACAAAAAACTGGAAAATTCTTCAAGAGATGGGAATACCAGACCACCTGACCTGCCTCCTGAGAAATCTGTATGCAGGTCAAGAAGCAACGGTTAGAACTGGACATGGAACAACAGACTAGTTCCAAATTGGGAAAGGAGTACGTCAAGGCTGTATATTGTCACCCTGCTTATTTAACTTATATGCAGAGTACATCATGAGAAAGGCCAGACTGAATAAAGCACAAGCTGGAGTTAAGGTTTCTGGGAGAAATATCAATAACCAAAGATATGCAGATGACACCACCCTTATGGCAGAAAGTGAAGAAGTAAGTAGCCTCTTGATGAAAGTGAAAGAGGAGAGTGAAGAAACTGGCTTAAAACTCAGCATTCAAAAAATGAAGATCATGGCATCCAGTCCCATCACTTCATGGCAAATAGATGGGGAAACAGTGGAAACAGTAACAGACTTTTTTTTCTTGGGCTCCAAAATCACTGCAGATGGTGACCGCAGCCATGAAATTAAAAGACTCTTGCTCCTGGAAGAAAAACTATGAGCAACCTAGGCCGCATGTTAAAAAGCAGAGACATTACTTTGCCAACAAATGTCCATCTAGTCAAAGCTGTGGTTTTTCCAGTAGTCATGTATGGATGTGAGAGTTGGACTATAAAGAAAGCTGAGTGCAGAAGAATTGATGCTTTTAAACTGTGGTGTTGGAGAAGACTCTTGAGAGTCCCTTGGACTGCAAGAAGATCCAACCAGTCCATCCTAAAGGAAATCAGTCCTGAATATTCATTGGAAGGATTGATGCTGAAATTGAAGCTCCAATACTTTGGCCACCTGATGGGAAGAATTGACTCATTGGAAAAGACCCTGATGCTGGGAAAGATTGAGGGCAGGAGGAGAAGGGGACAACAGAGGATGAGATGTTTGGATGGCATCACTGATGCAATGGACATGAGTTTGAGCAAGCTCTGGGAGTTGGTGATGGACAGCGAAGCCTGGCATTCTGCAGTCCATGGGGTCGCAAAGAGTCGGACACGACTGTGTGACTGAACTGAACTGAGCAGACTAGACAGACCTTTGTTGGCCAAGTAATGTCTCTGCTTTTTGTTATGCTGCCTAGGTTTGTCCTAGCTTTTCTTCCAAGGAGCAAACGTCTTTTAATTTCATGGCTGCGGTCACCATCTGCAGTGATTTTGGAGCCCAAGAAAATCAAGTCTGTTACTGTTTCCATTGTTTCTCCATCTATTTGCCATGAAGTGATAGGACTGGATGCTATGATCTTAGTTATCTGAATGTTGAGTTTTAAGCCAGCTTTTTCACTCTCCTCTTTAACTTCAAGAGGCTCTTTAGTTCCTCTTCACTTTCTGCCATGAAGATGGTGTCATCTGCATATCGGAGGTTATTAATATTTCTCCTGGTGATCTTGATTCCAGCTTGTGCTTCATCCAGCTTGTTCTTCATCCAACCCAGTATTTCACATGATGTACTCTGCATAGAAGTTGAATAAGCAGGGTGACAATATACAGCCTTGATGTACTCCTTTCCCAATTTTGAACCAGTCTGTTGTAAATGTTGCTTCTTGACCCGCATACAGGTTTTGTAGGAGGCAGGTAATGTGGTCTGGTATTCTCATCTCTTGAAGAATTTTCCATAGTTTTTTGTGATCCACACAGTCAAAGGCTTAGCGTAGACAATGAAGCCAAAGTAGATGTTTCTCTGGAATTCTCTTGCTTTTTCTGTGATCCAGCGGATGTTGGCAGTTTGATCTCTGGTTCCTCTGTCTTTTCTAAATTCAGCTTGAACAGCTGGAAGTTCTCGGTTCATGTACTGTTGAAGCCTGCTGCTGCTAAGTCACTTCAGTTGTGTACGACTCTGTGCGACCCCATAGATGGCAGCCGACCAGGCTCCGCCGTCCCTGGGATTCTCCAGGCAAGAACACTGGAGTGGGTTGCCATTTCCTTCTTCAATGTGTGAAAGTGAAAAATGAAAGTGAAGTTGCTCAGTTGTGTCCGACTAGTAGCGACCCCATGGACTGCAGCCACCAGGCTCCTCTGTCCATGCGATTTTCTAGGCAAGAGTACTGGAGTGGCTTGCCATTGCCTTCTCCGGTTGAAGCCTAGCTAGGAGAATTTTGAGCATTACTTTAATAGCATGTGAAATGAATGCAATTTATTGCTATGGCCCTCAGAATCTCTTGGGCCTGTCCCAAGATGTCCATGTCATAATCCCCAGAACCTGTAAGTATAAAATTTTCATGGCAAAGGAACTTTGTCAATATGAGTAAATTTACTGACATTTAGAAGGGAAGATTACCCAGGTGGATTATACAGGTGGGCTCTATCTAATCACATGTGTTTGAAAGTGAGAAACTTTCCTATCTGCAGTGAGAGAAGGGACAGGAGAAGGAAAGATTTGGAACATACGAACTCTATCTGCTGTTGACATTGACAATGGAGGAAGGAGGCCACAAGCCAAGACTGTGAGTGGCCCCTAGAAGTTGGGAGCACCCATCAGCTGACAGCCAATGACCTGAATGAGCAAGAACGTGTAGAAAGGAATGTAACCTTGCCAATGCTTTGATTTTACCCATGTGAGACCAAGGGCAGACATCTGATCTGTTGAACTTTATGACAATAAATTTGTGTTTAAGCCATTACATTTGTGGTAATTTGTTATGACAGGAGTAGAAAACTAGTACTGTTGCATTCATTTTCCAGCAGAAACCACAGTCTAAATATGAAACTACACTATAATGAAGCTAAAACAAAACTAATTAAAATAAGGATAGAGAAGCATTAGTTTTCAGATCATGTCTTATTATTTTCTATATTTGCCAGACTATTTATGGAATATTGAGTCAGTTCTGAAAGCTGTGTTTTGGAAGTCATCGGCAAATTAAAAGTGCATCAAGTGTAAGAGTGATGAGCCTAGGAGTGACAAAATTTTAACACTTTGGGACATGGATGCATTTTTACACGTTTAGCTTTGACCTATTCCAATGTCTTCTGAGTGTATTGATGTAGCTCATCAGGGTATATAATATAGTTTTTTTGCTGTTTTTTTTTTCCTGACTTCAAAGATAATCAGACAAAATATAAAATACATGACAAAAGTCCATTGTAATCCCTGCTCCTCACCACTCTCATAGCCTAGCAGGATCTTTCTCTTTTTGTTTATATGTATATTAACCAAGGAGATCAATCCTGGGTGTTCATTGGAAGGACTGATGCTAAAGCTGAAACTCCAATACTTTGGCCACCTCATGCGACGAGTTGACTCAATGGAAAAGAGTCTGGGAGGGATTGGGGGTGGGAGGAGACGGGGACGACAGAGAATGAGATGGCTGGATGGCATCACCGACTCGATGGACATGAGTTTGGGTGAACTCTGGGAGTTGGTGATGGACAGGGAGGCCTGGCGTGCTGTGATTCATGGGGTCGCAAAGAGTCGGACACGACTGAGCGACTGAACTGAACTGAACCTATCTACTCATGTGTTTATATTTTTGAGTGAACAATACCACAAGGTTTATAGATTATGTTTATAGATTATGAATCTTAAAAGACAAAATTTATTCCAAGATTGTACAGATATTATTTATAGTTTAATGACTTTTTTTTAATTTAGATTTTTTTGGTCTGAGAATTTATTTTTGTGTACTGTGTAATATAGCAATCTATTTCAGTTATTTTCTGTATGTATAACTAATTTTTTTAACACAATTTTCTGAATAATACAGATGGTGACATTTACTATACCTGAAATCCCTATAGTGCTTTTGTCTGATTTTGTATTCTCTAATTTGTTCCATTGGTCAGCTATTCCTCAGCCAGTGCTGTGCTTTTGTTTTTATACCTGGCAGAGTACACCATCCTCATCCATCTTATTTTTCATACTTTTCTTTCAGTCCTATTTCTTCTGTATTATTCTCAAGTATTCTTCCAGATTAATTTAAGGATTAACCTGTCAAGTTTAAAAAAAAAGTCCATTCTGTAAAGCAATTATCCTTCAATTAAAAAATAAATTAAAAAAAAAAAGTCCTGTTGGGGGAATTCCCTGGCGGTCCAGTGGTTAGGACTTCAAGCTTTCATTGAAGCTAACTAAAATCCCACAAGCTGCTTGTTATAGCCAAAAAAAAAAAAAGTCCTTCTGGAATTGTATTAGATTTATACATTAATTTGAGAGGAATCAACATTTTTAACATTATTATATTTACATTTATTATATAAATTTAATAATATAAAAATGCATTAAATATTTATATTATTTTTTACATTGTTCTGTCCAGGATATTCAGGTCTCCTTTTCAGTCTTTCATAGTATTTTAATGATATTTTTATGTAGAGCTTATGCATTTCATGTGAAACTTACACCTAAATGTATTATTTTTGTTTTTATAAATTGAATCTATTTTCTTTCATCCTGTTTTCTAACTACTTATTGCCCCTATAGTGTTAGGCTATTGAATTCATAATATTTATTTTTTATTTTTCCATTCTACTGAACTCTCTTATTAATCCTGATTTTTTTTTTTGGCCTTGCTGTGCAGCTTGTGGGGTCTTAGTTCCCTCAACAGGGATTAAACATAGGCCCTTGGCAGTGTGAGTGCCAGGTCCCAACCACTGGACCACCAGGGAATTTCAGTTCTGATCATTTTTCAGTTGAGGCTCTCAGATTTTTTTTTAGGTAGGCAGTTATATCACCTGAAGATAATTACATTTTCTCTCTCACCAACATTTAAACTTATAATTTTGTTCTTGAATTGTGCTGCTGACTACTGACATTTTAAATCAGCTGTTTTGACATCCAAGACATTTTAACATAACCTTAACACAAATCACTAAATAATCTTTGTTTTTGCAAAATGAAATAGTAATAGCTGATGCTTACTTCATGCCAGGGAGGTTCTAAGGATTTTACTTATATTAATGTATCTAATTCTAACAACAACCTTACAGTGTGGATATTATTACATTTGGTTCGATGTTGGGCAAATTTAGGAACAGAGACATCAAGCAATTTATTGAAGGTTGAACAAGGGGGTGTGCTATAATTTGATCCTACTGGTTCCCAAGGTCATACTCTTAAATTGCTTCTAAATGATTTAAAAAAAAAAGGATTCCATAAAAAAGTGGATTTCTTGACTTTATGACTATAAAAGTAAGACGTGCTTATTACAGAAAGTTCAGTCAAAGTAAAAGGCACAGAGAAAAGGAAAAATAATTTCTACTTCACTGTCAGTTTTTATCACTGCAGGGTATTCCATGGGATAGAATGATAACATCTTATTATTTGGATTTTCATATAGCTTTTCAGGCATCCATTTATTTGCTCATGACACTCTGAGCTGGAATTTCTTGGTCAAAAAGTATTAACATTTCAAAGTTTTACAGAGTTACCAAATTGTACCTGTCACCCCAAGAAAGGTTAACCTGTTAAACTTTGTTAATTTGATAGGTGAAAATTAGGTTAATATTATTTAAATTTATTGCAATATATTTTCATGTATTTTAACCA
The DNA here is from genome assembly GCF_049115385.1 of Moschus berezovskii. NCBI lineage: Eukaryota > Metazoa > Chordata > Mammalia > Artiodactyla > Moschidae > Moschus > Moschus berezovskii. The sequence goes on from NC_142470.1 coordinate 87,391,796, forward strand.
CCTTTATTTCTTTTTCTATTGGCTGTTCATCTTTTTATTGATTTATAAGAGTTCTTTCATTCTTTTTATATTAGGGGAATTCTGGTTTACAAACATCTTGCAATTTTTTTTTTACCAGTTTGTCATTATAGAAGGATTATAGAAATAGTGATTTACATTTTCTTATGTATTTTCACAAACTACCAAATATCTTTTTATTTATTTTTAAAAAATTATTAATTTTTGGATTTTGACTGAACTGGGTCTTCATTATTGGGCGTGGTTGCAGCAAGCTGGCTCTACCCTCTAGTTTTGTTTAGTGGACTGGCTTCTTGTGATGGCTTCTCTTGTTGCAAAGCACAGGCTCTAGGTGCATGGGTTTCAATAGTTGCAGCATGCCGGTTCAGTAGATATGGCGTGTGGGCTCTAGAGCATGCAGGCTTCAGTAATTGAGGCACGTGGGCTTAGTTGCCCTGTGGCATGTGGGATCTTCCCAGACCAGGGATCGAACTGGTGTCCCTTGCATTGCAAGGCAGATTCTTAACCACTGGACCACCAGGGAAGCCCCCAAATATTCCTTTTAAATTACTAATTGAGTGACCCAGACCCCATCTTTCAGCATCACTCCTTCCCTTAGACTTAACCCCCCAGCCTTCTTGGATGGGGTGAAGGGTCAAGGCTGCCACTTAAGGAGTTTTTAGTTGGTAATTCAGAACTGTTTGATGATTTTTCTAAATGATGTGGATTGCATATTTGTGCAAAGGATAACCACGCTTAAATCCATGTAGGACAGAAGAAGTCAGTGAATCAGAGACTCCAGCAAACATTAGGAATAATAATAAACAGATAAACGGTAACTGATCTAACCTATAGAGGAAAATGCCAACAGTTATACCAGACTGCACGGCAGAACTCTGAAAGGTTCGGGAGTTGGAGGCTCCAAGTACCTCAGATAGCTGGAGGGGAGAGGAGCTCATCACGGGATGATTTGTTGAAAGACTTTATAAGGGACAGTTAACCACAGGGCCCTTCCACACCCTACCCTGCAAGATGACTACCTCTCCTTTACCCCAGAGGAAGAAAGGAAGTTTATTTTCTTACAAAGTTCAACCTCAGATCGTCCCCAGCTTATGATGTTTTGACTTACAATTTTTTGGCTTTATGGTAGTGCAAAAGGAAAACTCATTCAGTAGAAACTGTACTTCAAACTTTGATCTTTTCCCAGGCTATCAACATGGCCTATGATATTCTCTCACACATGAACTGTGAAGGACCCAGAAGAGTCAAAACAACATGGAAGAAGAAGTACAAAGTTGGAGAACTACAACTACCTGGTTTCAAATTTTCATGATACAGCTATAGTACACAACACATATAGTAGCTCCAAATTGGAAACAGACCCAAATGTCGGTCAAGTGAGTGAATAAACAGATGGCGGCATGTCCATGCATAGTGCACTTCTGCCACACCACAAGCCTAAGCAGGTGTGAGGGACGGGTACACAGACCCCACTTCTCACGGGCAGGAGGGTAAGTCACAGTGTAAGAAGAGCATGTAGGATGAGAGCTACTGCTGAATATGTCACGCTGTCCTTAGAAATACCAACACTTTTTAAAGCCCTACATCATATGTCAAGTCAGAACACAAAGAACCATTGTCCCATAGCATGGTACAGGGCTTTTGTTTGTTGAAAGCCCATTAACTAGAACAGTTCTGCCTTTGCTTAATGAAAGCTCTTTTCTGAGAGGCAACAGAGTATGTGCTATCATAAACTAAGTGCTCTTCAAGAACTGTCTGAGCTCAAAGAAATGAAGTATAGGATCGTGGCTTGAGGGTCAGGTATGAAAACTGTGATTAGCTTGGGTCAACACTTGCTGTGTTGCACTTCCCTGTGGTTCAGACGGTAAAGAATCTGCCTGAAATGCAGGAGACCCAGGTTCAATCCCTGGGTTGGGAAGATCCCCTGGAGAAGGGAATGGCAACCCACTCCAGTATTCTTGCCTGGAAAATTCCATGGACAGAGGAGCCTGGCAGGCTGCAGTGGATTGTTTAAACCAGATGCACAGGACATTTTAGGGATGACTGAGGAAATCTGAATATGGATTGGTATTAGAAAAGATAAAATTTTATTTATATGGAACAATAGTAATTGTTAAATTAAAAATCCAGGTTATATAATAAGGTCTGATTTTGGTACAAAATATACAGAAATACATAGTTGTCTCTCAGTATCCCAGAGGGATTGGTTGCAGGATGCCCTTAAATCCAAGGATGCTCAAGTCCCTTATATAAAATGATGTAGTATTTGCATATAACCTATGCATATCCTTCTGTATATTTTAAATAATCTCTAGATTATTTGTAATATCTAATACAATATAAGTGCTATGTAAGTAGCTGTAAATGCTGTGTATATTGTTACCAGCACAGCAAATTCAAGTCTTGTTTTTTGGAATTTTTCCCCCTAATATTTTAAGTGTGTGGTTGGTTGAATCCATGAATGTGGAAAGTGAAAGTTGCTCAGTCATGTCCAACTCTTTGCGACCCCATGGACTATATAGAGTCCGTGGCATTTTCCAGGCCAGAATACTGGAGTGGGTAGCCATTCCCTTCTCCAGGGGATCTTCCCAACCCAGGGATCAAACCCAGGTCTCCTGAATTGCAGGCAGATTCTTTACCAGCTGAGCCACAAGGGAAGCCCATAAATATGGAACCCATGGATGAAGAGGACCAACTGTATATGCAAATTGACTGTCTAAATTGGAACACTTAGGAAAATAAAGGAGAGCACTATTGATAGTTATGCTAGGACCGTAGATACAGATTGGTTCTTCCAGGGGAGCCAGGAGACTCACCATCCTAGAAGCAGCTGTTTTCAAATCTTACTGGGCTGCAGAATTGACTGGGGTGGGTGGGTGGTGGGGTGTGTAAAGTAAAGTTTCCTAGCCCCATTCTCAGAGATTCTGACTCAGTAGCCCTAGCGGGGGGTGCCAAGAATTCGCCTTTTTCACTAGAGTCCAGGTGATTTTGATGCTGGGAATGGCACTTGTCCTAAAGCAGTTTTTCTGATGACAGCAAACAGGGATTGGCTCACCTTTGTAGACATATTTAACTGAATTCTGCTGTTTTTTTTCCTTCTTGAATTAATGGCTCAGAAGTGCATCTGTTGTCTATTAAGAGACAGAAATTACAGTGGTTAAATGAATGGCCTCTACAGTCTGATAGAACAGGTTTGAGCACCAGCTTGAGCACATATTAACTGTAGGAGATGGGTATGTTTCTTAACATCTCTAGGTTTGTTTTCTGTTAGGTAAAATAAGAATATTGATAAGGTTATGAGAATTAAATGAGATAAGACATTGAAAGCATACAGTAAGTCTCAGTAAACAATACTTATGACTGTTTTTATTTCATTATTACTCTTACTGAACCGGCAAGGATTGCACTGGACTGACCCTGGGAGTGTGCAATGTGTGTCACTCCCTCTCAAATACAGGGTGTCTCCTGGAAAGCAAAGTGGGCTCCTCTCTCCTGACTCATGTAGATGATTCATCAGTGCTTGGTGAACAGCTTTATCTGCTCCCTGACAGCCTCTGAGAAGTCTGTGGAACAGTTTTCAGTGTCTTTGGCGTGGGAGCCTGGCATGGGAGTCCCACCCGGCACAGTTGCTTCAGTACTGTGCTTTGAAATCTTGGTTCTGTTTGCTGCAGAATAAAAAGCTGAGCACAGGAACCAGAGGGAAATTTGCCAGCCTTCTGAACTCAACCTCTGAACTCACACCTTTCTGGGTGTGTTTTATTTCTTATCCAATGTAAGTCTAAGAAGGTGAGATTTTTGTGGCAACATAATGATGGCTAGCCAGTAAGGGAAGATGATTTCCTAAAAGATTGCTGCTGTTTTCTAAGCAGGTGGAAACTTGTGTTTGCTGCAGAGGCTGTTTGCGGTCATTGTCCTTTCTGGGTTCATTCTTTCTGTTCTTGAGACAGGAAACAAAACATCCTGAGGAAACAGTTGGTAGTCTGTCCCTATTTGTACCTATTGGAGGTGGGGGTTGGTTGTTGTTTTTTTGCTTTGTTTTCTTTGTCTTTTTTATCTATAACATTATCACCTATATTTTTTGAAAAGTCAAGATGCATCATTTGACACATTGCCTGATAAAATATTTGAAATACGAACTGTCTTGAAAACTCTGGGGCTTCTGGCTGCTGTGAGCACTTCCTTCTAGAGGACAACTCTGTGCAAATACTTGGAATTTGCAAGGGTGCCCTTGGTGTGTCCTACTTCATTTCATATAAGGCCTGGGGGCAATTTTATCCTTAAGTTTTAGGAAATTAAGCTTCTGTACTGGGTCGCGGAGAGTCGGACACAACTGAGCGACTGAACTGAACTGAACTGAAGTGAACCCATCACTTGCCAGGGTCTGGTTCTTTCTAAGGCACTTGAAGGGGACCTAGTGATATGTTGATATGTTTTTGTATAAATAATAAAAATAAGACATTTTGTATTATTTTCCATTAAAGATGATCTCAAACATTTTTTAAGCTTTAGGCTGGACAAATCTGCATCCACTCCTGACCAGGCTTTCCTTTCTGGCCACACCTGTTGTATTTTCATAACCAGATGGTAAGCAACCTCAATTTCAGGCCAAGACACACTGGAATGCCAAAGTTCAAGTGCAAATGCAAGAACAGAGCAATATTCATCATTCCATTAGCTGTTGAAGGACCACCTGGTAGTCCAGTGTTAAGAATCCGCTTTGCCATGCAAGGGATGCGAGTGTGATCCCTGGTTGGGCACATAAGATCCCACATGCCACGGGGCAGCCAAGATACCCCGTGCCACAACTGAGACCCAATAAATAAGTAAATAATAAGTAAATAAATAAGTAAATTATTTAAAAGGTATTAGCTACTGGATGCAGAGAAACTCACAAGCTGAAACAAGGGGACACCTCTAGAGGGAAGAGAAGTTACAGACTCTGGTCTGGGACGAAGGGTTCTTTCTTCAGAGGAGTGGGTGGCTAATCATTTCCTTGTGTAAAAGTCTTTGAGAAAAATTAATGATCTACATTTAAATCCTTTTCATATTAAAATGCCTGGTCTGCTGCAGTCCATGGGGTCGCAAAGAGTCTTATGTGACTTAGCGACTGAATAACAGCAACTTTAAAATGCCATTGCCTATGTGCTGTGTCTCAACCACCCAAGGGCCTTGAGGGTTTGTCTCCTGCAGTGGAGAGAACTCCTAGTGGCTACTCCTAACCCCAGCTACTTTGCTAAGCCTGTGATTTCGGCCAAATTATTAATCTCCTCCAAGCCTTACATTGTTCATCTTTATTTATTTTTATTTTTGGTCACCACTGCAGAGCTTGTGGAGATCTTTAGTTCCTTGACTGGGGATTGAACCTGGGTCCTCAGCAGTGAAAGCTTGGAATCCTAATCACTGGATGACCAGGGAGTTCCCATTTTGTTTATCTTTAATATGAGGTGTAGGATTAGGGAGCCTTATTCTGAAACTTGAATAATTTTATGGTATGCAAGTAGAATTTAGAGGATTTCTATAGTGATACGAGGATATTTCCACTGGGAAATATGATGCACATGTTGGGAGGGAGATGGACATATGGAGAAAAATTGGACCATATGGGATTAGGAAATTAAAAATTATCTCCTCCTGCTAAGTAAATGTGCCAAATATGAGCCTCTCATCCTAAGAACTGTCTTTATTTTAGCAAGTGAGAAGACATTATGAGCATTTTCCAAAATTAAAAAATATTCATGTCATGTCAAATGTGAGATGAGTGTAGGCAGTGATGTGTTAGGTTCTAGGAAGGAAATTTGTATTTAAGATGTGTTCTGGGTTATTTTGGAGACTACAACTAAAATAAGACTATCCCAGATGAAACAATCAGCAAACAAAGCTGATCAGATATAACCATGAGCCAAAATTGATGATGAGCTGATTTAGTAAATCATGGTGCAGCCATTCTGTGGAAAACTATCTAATTATCAAACAGAATGCATCACGTTTGTATGTATTGACTTGGAAAGGTGTAGAAGACATATTGTCAAGTGAAAATAAGCAAGTGTTGAACAATATGAAGGGGATGATCATGTTTTTATAAAAAGCAAAACTGAGACTCCAAATAGATAATTCTCTGTTTGTATAAGTGTAAAAGGAGCATGAAGGGATACACACTAGCATCCTACCACCAGTTACTTTAAGAAGATGGGGTTGGACAGAAGAGGAAGAGAGAATTGTTGTTTAGTCTCTAAGTCATATCTGAGTCTTTTGCCGCCCCATGGACTGAAGTCTGCTGGCTCCTTCTGTCCATAGGATTTCCCAGGCAAGAATACTGGAGTGGGTTGCTATTTCTTTCTCTAAGGGATCTTCCTGACCCAGGGATCGAACCCTTGTCTCTTGCATTAGCAGATAGGTTCTTTACTACTGAGACACCTTATGTTTTTTTTTCTTTCTAATCTTTCTGTAATCTGAAATGTTTAAATTGTTACAGTAAGTGTGTATTATACATTTTACAAGTGTTCTTGTAAAACAAACAAAAAGCATAACCTTTGTTTCCTCAGGCCTCACCAGTGTGTGGGTGTATGTTGGTTCATATGGTTCAGTCTTTTACTCTGCAGTATCCCCAGCTCTGTACTAAAACCCACCCAGTGGTTTCAGAGTCAGACTCTGCTGTTTAGCACAGGAGAGACTTTAGCACAACCCTGGAGAAGGAAATGGCAACCACTCCAATATTCTTGCCTGGAAAATCACATGGACAGAGAAGCGTGGCAGACTACAGTTCATGGGTTCCCAAAAAAGTCCTACATTAACTGAGTGACTGAGCAACAACAAAAGAACTTAACACACCTGGTGGCTCAGATGGTAAAGAATCTGTCTGCAAAGCAGATCTGGGTTCAATTCCTGGGTCGGGAAGACCCCCTGGAGAAGGGAATGGCAACCCACTCCAGTATTCTTGCCTGGAGAATTCCATGGACAGAGCTACTGTCCATCAGGTCAGAAAGAGTCAGACCCAACTGAGCGACTACACTTTTACTTTCAAGGCAGATGCCTGCCGCGAGGGGGCGCTGGCGGTGCTCAGCGCTCTGCCAGAGCTCTTTCCCTTTGGGATTCCCGAAGTATCTTTGTTACGGAAGGAGAAATGCCTTTCCTCTCGCTTCCCCATTACCCTTTGCTGGGTGGTCACCGGTGGAGGGCCCACTTGGGCTCCTCGAGCAATCAGCCCTCCCAGTCTGGTCCCACTCTTAAGAAATGCTTGGGCCCTCGACGTGGGTTCAGCCTCCATGGGCATGCACACACACAAGTAGGGCTCAGTTGTGAGGGGGAAGCAGAAACTTGGTAAAGGGCAAGATCTAGGGTCCAGATGGGGCTCAAAGGAGGGACGGAGGCAGGGGACATCAAATTGTGCACAGTAATGCCAGCAACATCAGCAGTGGAAGGAGAATGAGAAAGGGAAGAGCAGCTGGCCCAGCGCTGTTGGTCAGCGTGGGGCACATTCTCCTTAAACACCATCTCATTGAAGGGTCCATGTCAGACAAGACCACTTTGTGACCCTGATGGATGGAGACAAAAACAAGACTCCTCTGGAATCATGTCTGACTGTAATCGTAATCAAGAAATCGTCTAGACCACAAAAATGGCCACCAAACTCTATCCTGGGTAATATGAGTGAAGTTGGCTTCCTACCAATTACAGCTGTGGGTTTGCTTCGCACCTTCTGCCTTTTAGATAAAGAATAAGGTACCAAGTGCTTTGGGACAGCCTAGAGGGATGGAGTGGGGAGGGAGTTGGGAGGAGGGTTCAGGATGGGGAGACACATGTGTATCCGTGGGTGACTCATGTCGATGTATGGCAAAAACCACCACAATATTGTAAAGAAATTATCCTCCAATTAAACTAATAAATTTAAAAAATAGTAGTAAAGTACCAATCCTAGAATCATCCCTGCTTCCTGACAACATCCAACCCAGAGCAGAGCTCCACTTCCTTGAACCCTCCCCAGAATCACCAAACACAAGCCCCCCAACCCTACCCTCAGCCCCTTTTAACACTGTCTTGCTCAAAAGAAATCCCACTGTCCCAGCTGGACATGGGAGAGAATGAATGATGGGGGTGGTGATGTCCAACACAGCAAGCCTTCATGGGATAGGGTGGAAGGAAGAAATGCTATAGAGAGGGACGCTTTGTGAAAGGCAGCCACACCTTGGGCTGGTGGAGACAGCAAGAGAAACAGGTCCCCTCAGAGTGCAGTCATCAGCAGAGGGATTCCCACTTCTAACCCTGAAGTCCATGGACCATAACCCCTTCCACTTGTGTGTTGTTGCCAGGGCTTTGCCATCACACAGAGAAAGGCTCCTTCCAATGGGAAGGACAACGCTGAGCTCCGAAGGTCAGTTCTAGCTTCTTTCACATCTTACTGTAGGTGAGTGACCAAAGTGGGCCATTTCACTTTAGCCCAAGGAGGCAACTGACCCCAAGGAAGGTAAAATAGATGATAGGTGTCCAGAGCTAAATTTTGCACCCACTCTTTCCTCACCAGCTCTGCCTCTAGTGGTTGCTGAATTTTACAGTTAATGGTACCTCAGCGGACCTTCAAGCTAGTGCATCTCTCACCTAGCAAGGAGGTTTTGGATCTGGAGGGTCTTCCCTGGTGGCTCAGATGGTAAAGAAACTGCCTGCAATGCAGGAGACCCGGTTCGATTTCTGGGTCAGGAAGATCCCCTGGAGAAGGCAATGGATATCTACTCCAGTATTCTTGCCTGGAGAATTTCATAGACAGTGGAGCCTGGCGGGCCACAGTCCATGGGGTCACAAAGAGTGGGACATAATTGAGTGGGACATAATTTTAGCATTTGTATCTGGAGCATTTATATTTCAAAGCAAAAAAAATTCATGGTGAGTTGTGAATGACACAAAAAATTTCAACATGTACCACACTGCAGGTGGTGTACAAGAGAGCAAAGTCAAGTCAACAGTTGCCTCCATGATTAGAATAATCAAATCAACCAATGTTTATTGGGGACCTACTTTCTATGAGGCTGGGCACTGAGGAATTAAAAGATAAATAGCTGATCTTCGTTATCTAGTGGGGAAGCTGAAAGTATATCAACAAATCTAATGCAAAGTCATAGGAAATATACCCAGATCACCATGGTGATGGGAAGAAGGGAATGATTACATCTATCAGAAGGATCAAGCTTGTAAAGTTTGGATTTTAAAAGAAGAAAAGGATCTTGAGGAGTTCTTAATCTAGGCTTCAGTACATTGGCCAACAGCCAGGGACATAAAGGTCACCTCCATGTCCCTCTCCTGGAAGTGTGTGAGGGTTCTGGTCCCTAAAAGACATCTTTTCTGGCCCTTCGTGTCTCTGCCTTGCCTCTTGGTAGCCTAACAGAAGGATGGACTCAAAAAAAGAGTCAACCACTGCTCAGCTCTCTTGATCCCAAAGGAATCTCATCCCCAAGGTGCAGAGGCCATAGGAATTGGAGATGTATCATTATCACACTCTCAGCATCCTGATCCAGACACCAGAGAACGATGATCAGAAAAGGTGTTGCAAGTGTCAAAAGTGTAATTGTGATAACTCGTGGAGCTTGCTGAAAGAGACTGGAGGGATTGGGAATTATGTCCCTTGGTCTAAGCAGTCTCTGCTAGATTTAATGTGGTCACGTTTTTTTCCTGTTTTGAGAATGAGAGGAAGATGCCTCTTTTGAGATGCCTGCTTTATAAATATAAGAAAAACAGCACTGAGGTTTGTAGAGCACTGTTGTTTCAGTGAGGGAATCCACTTAGCTTATTCAAGCCACAAATTAAAGTGTGTGTGTGTTTATGTGTGTGGACTCCCTTGAATTTTTTGTTCAGTGTCCTCTGCAAAATGGGCATAATACCAACTTCACAGGGCTGTGAGGACTAAATATGGTGTTTTTGTTGAAAGTGTCTTGTAATATAAATATCAGAAGGTCCCAGACACCCTGATGCTGGCTACTGCTATTATTACACAGAAAATAAGCTAACCCTTTCCAAAGAAGCTCAAAAACATCCCTCAGTGCTGCCTGATCTTGCCTCCCATCGTGTCAGCATCATTGGTCAGGCAGTATGTAGTGCGAATTTCAAACAATTGAATGAGAACTCTATTATTTGTCTAGTTCCTGTCTTGTTGTCTCAAAGGGGTCTTAATGTAAGCAATATTAGGCAGGGGTATGTGTGTATGTTTCTGTCTTAAGTCATTAATTTAAAATGTTAACACAGTTCCAAGATGCCTCGAGGGGAAAATTTTGGCTACAGTTTCAGTGTGAAAGTGACAGTGACGTTGTAAAAAGAACCCTCTAGGAGACAATGGTTCCAGTGGTGTGACCCTGTTCCACCCGGAAATATTGGGTGTATATCCTAAAATCTTCAAGTGTCTGGAAAAGTGGTTTCCTTCTTAAAATGGATCATATCCTGCTCTGTGTGCAGGTATCTAACTATTTAGGAGACATCTCTTTCCCCGATGGTGAGAATTCAGCCTGGGGTGGGTCACCATGGATTCCAGAGCTGCCTTTGGATTCTCCCTGGGAGGGAGTCAGGGGCTGAACCCACGGTTCCTTCAGTAGAGAGAAAACGTCTCTTGAGAAATGGGAGTACTTTTCTGGCAAAGAAACTGCTACTGATTCAACATTCAGTTCCAGCTTCTATGTCAGATGCTGATGTGGAAAAGATTCTTGTGTTGTGGGAAATCTCGGGACTGATGACTACAACAGATTGCACAGAGACAATATTAAATAACGCTGAACTTTAAAAATACTGTGTAATAGTCAAGTATTTACAGACAAAATGAGATGAGATTTGGGATTTGCAGCTGACTGGGGAAGAGGGTGTGGGGTACAGATGAAACAGAACTAGCCATGTGTTGATAATTATTGAAAGTAGGTGATAGGTCTTTGGGGGTTCATTATACTATTTTCTCTACGGTTGTAAACATTCAAAAATTTTCATATAAAAAGCTAACAAAGAACCCCAAAGGTATGACTTGTTCAAATGAAAGAACTTTTTTTAAAATAAATAATTCATAGAAGTTACATACTAAAATGTAAAATATAACATTATTGGTGCTTATTCTGTGCTTGGCATATAACTTTATATTATGTACATATATTAATATAATAATGTGTTTTATATAATGTATAGATACTCATACGTATTTAATATCATATAATTTAATCTATACATATACTAAATACACACGTCTAGGCAGTGTATTAATTCATTTAATTCTTGTCAACAAGCCAAGCTCAATATAAATTAGTGGCATTTACAGAGGAGGCAATGAGGTGATATGCAGGTTAAATACTGTACACAAGGCTGTTAACCAAATTTGAACGCTAACTCCATCACCCACCCCCCTTTTTCTCTATTTATATTTAAATTTATTTAATTGGAGAATAATTGCAGTATTGTAATGGCTTTTGCCATACATCAGTATGAATTGGCCATAGGCATACACATGTCCCCTCTTTGTTAAACAGCACCTCTGCTGTGGCCTGTGTTCAGGCTGTTGTGTTCACTGTCGCCAGCTTCCCTTACCAGTTTCTTTTTTATTTTTAAATTGATTTGGGAGGAGTGGGCAGTTGGAAAAATTTTTTACAAGACTGTTCAGCAGCTCTGCTGAAGGAGGAAGTTGGCCCCAGGCGCGGGGTTGGTGGGACCGAGACCCGGGTGCATTCAGAGGTTGGGAGAAGGCTCAGAAGGCGGGTTACCCCGGATCCCCGCCCGGTCCCGGGACTCGCACCTGGAGCGGCGCGCTGGCTGCCTAGTGGCGCCATCTGGTGCCCAGAAACCCCACAGCTGCGCCTCCACAGGGCGGGGACGAAGCGGAGGAGGTCCAAGACCTCTAAACCCGCGCGAAAGGGCCGCTCTTCGAGCAAAATGGCTGTCTGAGGAGGCCTTACAAATAGCTGTGAAAAGAAGAGAGGCGAAAAGCAAAGGAGAAAAGGAAAGATATAAGCATCTGAATGCAGAGTTCCAAAGAATAGCAAGGAGAGATAAGAAAGCCTTCCTCAGTGATCAATGCAAAGAAATAGAGGAAAACAACAGAATAGGAAAAACAAGAGAGCTCTTCAAGAAAATTAGAGATTCCAAAGGAACATTTCATGCAAAGATGGGCTCGATAAAGGACAGAAATGGTATGGACCTAACAGAAGCAGAAGATATTAAGAAGAGGTGGCAGGAATACACAGAAGAACTGTACAAAAAAGATCTTCACGACCAAGATAGTCACAATAACGTGATTACTGACCTAGAGCCAGACATCTTGGAATGTGAAGTCAAGTGGGCCTTAGAAAGCATCACTACGAACAAAGCTAGTGGAGGTGATGGAATTCCAGTTGAGCTATTTCAAGTCTTGAAAGATGATGCTGTGAAAGTGCTACACTCAATATGCCAGCAGATTTGGAAAACTCAGCAGTGGCCACAGGACTGGAAGAGGTCAGTCTTCATTCCAATCCCAAAGAAAGGGAATGCCAAAGAATGCTCAAACTACCGCACAATTGCACTCATCTTACACGCTAGTAAAGTCATGCTCAAAATTCTCCAAGCCAGGCTTCAGCAGTATGTAAACCGTGAACTCCCAGATGTTCAAGCAGGTTTTAGAAAAGGCAGAGGCACCAGAGATCAAATTGCCAACATCCGCTGGATCATGGAGAAAGCAAGAGAGTTTCAGAAAAACATCTATTTCTGCTTTATTGACTATGCCAAAGCCTTTGACTGTGTCGATCACAATAAACTGTGGAACATTCTGAAAGAGATGGGAATCCCAGACCACCTGACCTGCCTCTTGAGAAACCTGTATGCAGGTCAGGAAGCAACTGTTAGAACTGGACATGGAACAACAGACTGGTTCCAAATAGGAAAAGGTGTACGTCAAGGTTGTATATTGTCACCTTGCTTATTTAACTTATATGCAGAGTACATCATGAGGAACGCTGGGCTGGAAGAAGCACAAGGTGGAATCAAGATTGCTGGGAGAAATATCAATAACCTCAGATATGCAGATGACACTACCCTTATGGCAGAAAGTGAAGAGGAACTCAAAAGCCTGTTGATGAAAGTGAAAGAGGAGAGTGAAAAGGTTGGCTTGAAGCTCAACATTCAGAAAACAAAGATCATGGCATCTGGTCCCATCACTTCATGGGAAATAGATGGAAAAACAGTGGAAACAGTGTCAGACTTTGTTTTTTTGGGCTCCAAAATCACTGCAGATGCTGATTGCAGCCATGAAATTAGAAGACGCTTGCTCCTTGGAAGGAAAGTTATGACCAACCTTGATAGTATATTAAAAAGCAGAGACATTACTTTGCCAACCAAGGTCCGTCTAGTCAAGGCAATGGTTTTTCCCGTGGTCATGTATGGATGTGAGAGTTGGACTGTGAAGAAGGCTGACCGCTGAAGAATCGATGCTTTTGAACTGTGGTGTTGGAGAAGACTCTTGAGAGTCCCTTATACTGCAAGGAGATCCAACCAGTCCATTCTAGAGGAGATCAATCCTGGATGTTCATTGGAGGGACTGATACTAAAGCTGAAACTGCAATACTTTGGCCACCTCATGCGACGAGTTGACTCACTGGAAAAGACTCTGATGCTGGGAAAGGTTGGGGGCGGGAGGAGAAGGGGACGACGGAGAATGAGATGGCTGGATGGCATCACCGACTCTGTGGACATGAGTTTGAGTGAACTTCGGGAGTTGGTGATGGACAGGGAGGCCTGGCGTGCTGTGATTCATGGGGTCGCGGAGAGTCGGACACGACTGAGCAACTGAACTGAACTGAACTGAACTAACTGAACCGAGCGGGCCTCGGGAGGGCGATCTGGTCTCCGGCCACGGACACTGAAGGAGCGCTCTGCTCCTTCCAGGCCGCCTTCCCAGCCCGAGGCAGGCTTCCTTTCAGAATTTGCTCCACCATCGTAAAGGGAATTCATTTAAGAGGGGGTGGTTTTGCCTAAGAACTCTTGAAATGAGCCCTTAAGCATTTCCAAGTACTTAAAATTCATGTATTTATCCATGTAGGCACAGGCATATTTCTTTATAACCTCGCCTCTTTCCAAAAATGGCTATTAAAGCTGGAATTATGACATATAATTATCCTTCTCACGACAGTCATCTTAGTCTTGAGAAGAGCAAGTATGATGACCCCTCAGAGCCCTGACGTATGGAGTCAGCACCTGGCAGCAGTCTTGAGGACCTCCTGCACGGGTTCTGAGACTCCTTGACTGGCAGATCGGCCCTTCCCCCTGGTACTGGAGGAAAGTGACACAACTGGAGAGGCAGAACAGTGCTTTGTGGCCTTGGCAGAGGGCACAGTGCTCCAGAAGGTGCAGACCCCATCAGAGCAGGGGCCTGGGTACCAATTCTCCCTCTCCCATTAGCCTGCCTGTACACGGTGAATTCCCAGGACTTCACTGGCTTCCTGAACGGGAAGGCAACCCTCTATGGCACATGCTCCCATTCCCATGGTCAGCACTGCCGTGGGGCTAGGCATATCCTGAAGGAAGCTCCTTCCTGGGCCCTCTTCAGCTCTCAGATCACAGGCCATGTGCTGTTCCACACCTCCTACTACATGAAGCAGGTCCTAGCTGCCACAGAGGTGGGGGGCACCCCCCGCAAAGGTGGCCCCTCACCCAGACCTGCTAGAGATACTTCAGTGACTGCCCAAGTCTGTGGCGCCTTTCCTGGCCCAAGACTGTACTGGCCATCTACTTTACCTCGTGAATACTGCTGTTGTTCTTAAGGGCACCATTCTCCATGAAAAGGCAGGTTCCTGACTGAAGGGTGAAGACATTTATTATGTCACTCCATTAAAGAGGAATATTTCTCAAATCTGATCCTGCTGTCTGAGCAGAGAATATTCTGGTGGGCTGCAGAGCCAGTGATCTCACTTTGCATATAGAGAGAGGATGTCAAGATTGCCAATGAGGGGACTCTTGAGGGGCAGGGCTGGAGGATGGTGTATAAATGAGAGACCCAAGGGAGATTCGTGAAGACTTGTTTCAGACCCTTTGGGCAAGCTTATAGGTCTCTCAGATACTGAGTGAATTGGGTTAGGACCTGTGAACTCTGGGGACAAATTAGCTATGTTGGAGGCAACTCCCATACTGGCAGTGCCACTTGTTCTTAGCAGAGTCGAGAGAAAACCACCAGACGAGGGGAGGTGTGGTTCTACTCTTAGCCTGGAGCTGGGACAGAAGGCTGTAGCCCCAGGTACCAGTGCAGGGTTGACCTGATACCTGAAGTGAGAGCACCCAGAACTTAGTGATGGAGTTGGGGGTCCTTAGATAACCAGCCTTTCCTCTTTGCCTTCGCTGATGCTAAACCTTGCAAGATCTAGGCTTAGTTTCTATTTAGGAAAACAGGTTTCCCTGTAACCCGTGGTTTTGATATGAGCCAATAGAGAAGCTGGTTAAAAAAGTAAATGCCAGGTTTGTTTGCATTAATAGCAGCACAGCATCTGGGCCAAGGGATGTAATGATCTCACTGTAGTTTTCTTATTCTTTCTTGGTTGTCAGCTGTTACTCTGTTGGAAGGAGATGGAGATGGCTAGGTCTTGGCCAGCCCTTGCTACTGGGTGAGCAAGCGCTCACCTCAAGCAAGTTTTTCCCTCAAACTAAGTGAAAAACCTCTTTGGGCCCCTTTATCTGAACTTTTTTACTTGGTTGATGAGTAGGCCTGGCAGAGGGACCTCTGCATTGCTCTTGGTCTAGAGTAGAGCTCTAGGTCAGTCACTCCCTATCTCCTCTACCTGGCTTCACCTTGGTCCTGCTGGCCAGGGCAGGTTCCATCGCCACACAGGGGGCAAGTCCTGGTCCTTTTGACTAGAGGCATGTGCTTCTGTGGGATGGAGATCCTAAAGAGGAGAGTGGAAGAGGTCAGCAGAATGCCCAACTCTGTACCCTCGACCAGGTTCCGGATGCTTCCTTTCCAGACTAAGGGGGCCTCGACCGTCCCCTTGTGGCTAACGTGTGGCACAACTCTGGTCAAAGCATCTCTCTTAAAAGATGCGTGGTCCATTAGCATACAGCTAGCTTAAAGGTCATCCTGGATGACAGGCCTGGGAACCAAGAAACAGTTGCTGTAACTAAGGATGTTTAAGTTTAGGATAAAGAAGATATGCAAAGACCAGTCTCTCTTTTAAATATTTAGAATGTTCTTGGAAGAGAAGATTTTTTTTTTTTTTCCTGTGTAGGATCTGAGGGCAAAATCGGGACCAAGAAATAAATTACTAGGAAATGGATTTTTTTTTGTTTCAATAGTAAACTAGCCCCCATGGAGATATTCAAGGAGATGCTTCTGACCACCTTGGGAAGCAACATCCTTCTGGAAAGCCATCCAGTCCTCCCATCCCTTGTCTCAGGTTTTTGGAACAGTCCTGTTTTCAATATTCTCCCTGTGATGGTGACTATAAGCCATGACATGTCCTGGAAACTCCATAACCCTTTGAAAGCCTCTTGATTTTGGAAACAGAATAAAGATGTTTGGTCAATTGTATTCTGACTTATGGTTCTCAAAATATGGGCAAGATTTTAGGGTTTTATCCAACTCTGAAGGTCTGTAACTCCACATTTACCAGACAAGATTAAGTAATCACTTTTGATTATTTAATGACATAGCAGTAGAAGAGAAGCTAGAACCAAGGATCTGACTTCTCTGGATGTTATTTGAGACTTTTACAAACATGGCTCAAGAGGAGTCAGCTTTCCTAAATGAGATGCAAGAACCATCTCTTGGTTTGGAGTAAGCTCTGCCTGCTCCATCCTGCAGGTCTTTACTCATCCCCCTTCTTCCCGCTTAACACATCTCCATAATGATGGCTCCCACCTGTTAGCATGCATGTGCCTGGCACAGTATGAGACGAGACAGAGTTCACTTCTGGACTGAACTGTGTTTTTCTGCAGGTGAGCTCTCATCTGTATTGTATCCATCTACCCTTGGCAAGGACAAGCCCTGGTATAACCCAGTGTCCCTACACTAGCAGTATATTTGGAGAGTCTGCTATTGCCTTAGAGGCTATAAGTCCTCGAGGGCAAGGAACACAGAATCATTACTCTGAATCTCCAGGCAGCTAATAAAGCATTACACCCTGTGGGCATTTGATAGCTATTTGCTATTTGCTTCTCTTCTCCCACATGAAATCTTAAGATTCCACCATTTGGGGACTCAGTTCTACCGGGCCACCCCTCTTCCAAGCTCAGCTTTGGGAAATAAGGGGTGTGTCTTCCCACATACAGCTGTTTTCAACTTAATGTGTTCATTTGAGCACCTAGAAACCATGGTGACAGGTGCCATAGAAATAGAGCAGGGAGGTGGAACACAGAAAGGGAGGGCCCAAAACACCAGGGGGCTGGAAGCAGTGCTTTTGGGACACCAGTGTTAATTTTGAGCCAGCGGGATTATTTGTCACGTCTTCATGCACAGCCTCTCCCTTGGGAACGCAGATGCTGTCGCGTCCTCACACACTTCCATTCTCGGGTCTCCAGAGGAGGAGAGACGCGGCGTTCAGTGTTTAAAGATACACGTCACCATCACTACGTCCTACCTTTGTGTCACGTGTCACTTTCAGCGCACATCCGTGCTCATCCCTCATTTGATGCTAACTGCGGGCAGATATTAATAGTATTCACTCCTATTTTTCCGATGAATTTGGGGCTCAGACTAACTCGTCTAACATCACATGGCAGGTGACGGGTCAGAGCTAACCTCCAGTTTTGTTTCCTTGAGCGGGCCTGCCTCTGCTAAGATCAGGCTGTACAGTGATGGGAATTCAAAGCAGGCAGGACAGATGGCCAGTGCATTTTGGCCTGTGTCATTCAGGTTAGAATGAGCTGGGTACAGTGAATCATGGAGAGACAGCTGGCGCTTCTGCATGAAGCCCACAGAAAGCTGTGATTGGCTGCAAGAGAAATTTTGCGAATTTTATGCCCTGAGACAAAGAAAAAGGTAAACCATAAGTGGATCCTATTTTCAAGGCCAATGCTTCTTCACTGGCATGAACAAACTTAAGTGCTTTCAACTTGATCTACCTGTGCTAACGCTCTGGTCCTGAGAAAGGTCACACAGCTGTCTCTGTCCCTCCTCAAAGCAGACTGAGCCAGAGGCAACAGGAAATAGAGTCCTGGGCATGTTCCAACCTCATATCCAGGACCCCGCTTTGTGCATGTCTGATGTCGTTGAACAGTGCTGCCTACAAAGCCTGCCCCTTCTTGTCCTCATGTTACTGAGCAGCACCCTATGGGGCTTTCCTGGGACAGATTTCCCTGTCCTTCTGCCTCTTCTATGATATGCATAAGCAACAGAATAAGTTCATGTGTCTTGAGAATAAGTGGTGGATAAGTTTGTTTGAACCACCATGTGGAGTTTTCATCATGGCTGATGGTATTTTTTAATGTAGAAATTCCTTTTTCTATCTTAAGTAACCAAAGTCCATTCTCAAGAATACATTGTCCAACAACTAAAACACTACCAGGATTTCTTATTTATACTGATTCTGCCTTCTGTTATCATCCAAGAGCCTCTGGAATGGCATTTGCTTTTCGGCAGGTATCTAGAATCTAGGGTCAAGAACTAACTCAGAAAATGAAGTTTCTTTTAAAAATTATAAAAGAGTTTGATCAGACATGACCTCTAGTGCATCTATGCTACTATGACACAGGGCTTGTATACATCTTTTAGCAGAGTCCAGTCCTTCTTGGTGGTGGACAAGCTTTGTTACTTCTGCAGCAAGTTGTTTCTGAAGACCCCACCTCACTGGCTCTTTGACATGCAGCTGCATTATTTATGTATGTGGTCAATCTCTGGAAGGGGCAGAAAACTGAAGGGTTTCAGGAACTTTTCTATCAAACCATCTTGCTGTCTGCAAAGAATTGATACAACTCAAATGGTGATGTTTTATCTCTGTTTAGCCAAACAGCATTGCTAGTGGACTTTCCCAGTTTTGCTCCAGTTGTAATTAGAGGAATAGATTCCAAATATGTCTTCTCCAGTCAACTTATGGATGAACTCATATCCGGATATGATATTATCCACCTAGTTAGACCCAGCGTCCATAAAGCTGGAACAGGTAGTAGAAATCACAAGCCTAGATACAATAGCCAGGACAGGGAAGCAACCTAACTGACAGAAATGGTTAAAGAAGATGTGATACATATACACGATGGAATATTACTCAGCCATTAAAAGGAACAAAATTGGGCCATATATAGAGATATGGATGGACCTAGAGTCTGTCATACAGAGTGAAGTAAGTCAGAGAGAAACAAATATCATATATTAACATATATGTGGAATCTAGTACTGATGAACCTATTCACAGGGCAAGAATAGAGATGCAGACACAGAGAATGGACAGGTGGACACAGAGGTGGAGGGAGAGGGTGGGAAGAATTGGGAGAGTGGCACTGATATACATACACTGCTGCTGCTGCTGCTAAGTTGCTTCAGTGGTGTCTGACTCTGTGCGACCCCATAGATGGCAGCCCACCAGGCTCCCTTGTCCCTGGGATTCTCCAGGCAAGAACACTGGAGTGGGTTGCCATTTGCTTCTCCAATGCATGAAAGTGAAAAGTGAAAGTGAAGTCACTCAGTCGTGTCCCACTCTTAGCTACTGTGTGTAAAATAGACAGCTAATGGGAACCTGCCATCTAGCACAGGAAGCTCAGTCCGGTGCTCTGTGATGACCTAGAGGGGTGGGGGGTGGGGGTGGTGTGAGGGAGGTCCAAGGAGGGGATATACGTATAAGTTTGAGTCATTCAGTTGTGTCCAACTCTGTGACCCTCGTGAACTGTAGCCCACCAGGCTCCTCTGTCCATGGAATTCTCCAGGCAAGAATACTGGAGTGGGTAGCCATTCCCTTCTCCAGGGGATCTTCCCAACCCAGGGATCAAACCTGGCTCCCTGCATTGCAGGCAGGTCCTTTATGGTCTGAGCCCGATATATGCATGCTGCTGCTGCTAAGTCGCTTCAGCCATGTCCGACTCTGTGCGACCCCATAGACGGCAGCCCACCAGGCTCCGCCGTCCCTGGGATTCTCCAAGCAAGAACACTGGAGTGGGTCGCCATTTCGATACACGTATTCAGTTCAGTTCAGTTCAGTCTATCAGTCGTGTCCTACTCTCCGCGACCCCATGAATCACAGCACGCCAGGCCTCTACGTATACATATAGTTAATTTACTTCCTTGTACAATAGAAACTAACACAATATTGTAAAGAAATTATTCTCCAAAAAAAAAAAAAAAAAAGGAAAAGAAATCATAGGCCTGGAGTACCTGGTATAAGCCATTGCCTTTTAGGCTCTTGAGCCCAGTCTAAGCGCCCAGCCAGCTCAGCAGCGTGCCCCTCTCCTCCCGCGTAAGGGGCCGCCCACTGCCTCTAGGAAGTTCACGAGAGAGACTTCTGCTACATGCGAGGGGTCCAGCACCACGAAGCTGCCGCAGGTCCTCCCATTAGTGAAGAGCTGCAGGTGATGGACCGCCAGGGCCTCGAGCCCTGGGCAAAGGCATGCGCCCCGCGACCATCGCCTGGTGCTCCCCGGAACCACCACTCCACTCTCCAGGGGCGCTCGGCGCCTCGCACTAGTGCCCTCGCGCCGTGGCCAGCTCGCTGGAGGAGAAGAGGCCCAGCAGTGCCCGCGGGTGTTCGCCATGAGACGAGCCGGCCTGGGGCCCAGGCCGCCATAGATGGTCCTGGGGAAAGTTTCCGCTGGGTCGCGATGGAAGAGCTCTGGGAGCTCTGTCATTGCACTTGTCTCGGGGAAGAACTCCTTGAACAGACCTCGAGCCTTCTGCACCACCATCAACCCCTGAGTGTCCACGTAGGCCTCACGAAGTCCCAGGGGCAAGACTCCTAACCCGCCTGCGGAACTAAATCACCGTGCAATGCACTGCAGGAAGCGTGCGGCCACCTTGGTGAAGCACTGGACTAAGGGAAAGGGTGATGAGGCTGGGGTGAAGATGATGAAGACGAAGCTGGTGTGCCTGAGGGATACGGGAAAGAGGGAGAAGAGGTAGAGGGTCAAGGTGAACCAGGACCCTGGTGTCTGTCTGGTTTGCTCTGATCTGTGAGATACCTCTGCTAAGTGGCAGACCCTGGAGTGTGAGGACACTGGGGCCTTTCTGGGGTGCGTTGATTGGAGATTTTCTTTTTGAGGGGGGAAGACATATGATTTGGTCACCTGGTTTTGAGTGGAGTGCCCGCTGTAATTGGATTTTCCCTTCTGGGACGAGGAGTCCTTTGGCCACCTGGCACTGCCTGAGTTGTGTTTGGAAAAATCCCCTCAAGGCCGAGGCTCCTCTGTACCACTGTCTGAAACAATAGGTAAGAAATCTTCCATTCTTGTGCTAGGGAACTGTAGCCCTGGGAAGCCATTGAGCACTGGTTTATCTAGTTCTGCTTTGTCTGTTTCTGGTAATATCTACTGTGTGAAAGAACAATGGGGAAACTGAGGGCCTGAATGACACTTTTTAAAAAACTAGAGTTTCTAAGTATGGCTAATGTGGAACAAAGTTCCCTGGCCTGGCTGCCCAACTTAAATAAACTGTGACAGTTGAAACTTAATGACAATATAATTTATGGAGGCTTGGAAGTCCTGGCAGAGAAATGTCTAAATATTCCTTACAATTTGAGTGGAAACAAAGTCAAAGATCTTTCTCCCATGTCTTGGCTGTTGTAAATACTGCTGCTGTGAACACTGGGCTGCATTTATCTTTTCATGTTAGGAAATTTTGCTTTGCTTTTCCCAGATATATACCCAGGAGTGGGTTTGCTGGGTCATATTTGTTGTTGTTGTTCAGTCACTAAGTCGTGGCTGGCCCTTTGCAACCCCATGGACTGCAGCAAGTCAGGCTTCCCTGTCCTTCACTATCTCCCTGAGGCTGTGCAAACTCATGTCCACTGAGTTGGTGTTGCTGTCCAACCATCTCATCCTCTGTCACCCTCTCCTCCTCCTCCCTTCAATTTTTCCCAGCATCATTGTCTTTTCCAATGAGTAAGCTCTTTGCATCAGTAGCCAAAGTATTAGAGCTTCAGCATCAATCCTTTCAATGAATATTCAGGGTTTATTTCCTTTAGAATTGACTGGTTTGATCTTTCCATCCAAGGGACTCTCAAGAGTCTTCTCCAAGACCACAATTGGAAAGCATCTATTCTTCAGTGCCCAGCGTTCTTGATGGTCCAACTCTTACATCCATACGTGACTATTGGAAAAACCATAGCTTTGACTATACGGACCTTTGTTGGCAAAGTGATGTCTTTGCTTTTTAATATGCTGTCTATGTTGGTAGCTCTATCTTAAGATTTTTGAGGAACCTCCATATTGTTCTCCATAGTGGCTGTACCAATTTGTATTCCCACCAACAGTGTAGGAGGGTTCCCTTTTCTCCACATTTATTGTTTGTAGAATTTTTGATGATAGCCATTCTAACCTGTGTGAGGTGATAAATCATTGTAGTTTTGATTTGCATTTCTCTGATAGTGATGTTGAACATCTTTTCACATTTGTTGGCCATCTGTATGTCTTCTTTGAAGAAATGTCTGTTTAGAAAGGTCTTCTTCTTCTGGTTGTGTGTTTTTTGGTTATTGAGCTGCATGAGCTATTTGTATATTGGAAATTAATTCCTTGTCAGTTGCTTCGTTTGCAAATATTCTCTATCATCCTGAGGGTTGTCTTTTTGTCTTGTTTATGGTTTCCTTTGCTGTACAAAAGCTTTTAAGTTTAATTAGGCCCCATTTGTTTGTTTTTATTTTCATTATTAGGCAGTGGATTGAAAAAGATCTTGCTGTGATTTATGTCCGAGAGTGTTCTACCTATATTTTCCTCTATGAGTTTTATAGTGTCTGCCGTTACATTTGGGTCTTTAATCCATTTTGGATTTATTGTTGTGTATGGTGTTAGGGAATGTTCTACTTTCCCTAACATATAGTTGTCCAGTTTCCCCAGCACCACTTATTGAAGAGACTGTATTTTCTTCATTGTGTATTCTTGCCTCCTTTGTCATAGATCAGGTGGCCATAGGTGCGTGGGTTTATCTCTGAGCTTTCTCTCCTGTTCCATTGATCTGTGTTTTTGTTTTTGTGCCCGTACCATATTGTTTTGATTACTGCAGTAATCAAGCTTTGTAGTATAGTCTGAAGTCAGGGATCCTGATTCCTCCTGCTCTGTTCCTCAGAAAAAGTGTTTTTGAACTGCTGCAGCGAATCACATACTTAGATTCATTTGACCAGGAGGACAGGCCCCATAGGGTCCTGCTAGTTACAGACTCAGTCTTAAATCTGAAATGATCAAAGGTGACTGGAAAGCTATAGAATATGGCAAAAAAGTGATTAAGGACCCACTATTTAGGAAAAGAGGGATGGACCAATTTGGACTAGTTAGTAATTATAGGACCCAAAATCATGTTTTTATTTTCCAACTAGTTGACATTACTCAGTAAACTCTTTAGAATTATTTTTGCACCTGGTTTGTCTCTCTTTTTAAACATTGTGGAAAAGGACACAAGATTTATTATCTTAAACATTTCTAAGTGTACAGCACTAAGTATATTCACACTGTTGTGCAACCACTCTCCAGAACTTTTTAATCTTGCAACCACTCTCCAGAACTTTTTAATCTTGCAAAACTCAAACTCTGTGCCCATCAAACAACTTCCCTAGCCCCCTCAGAACTATCATTGTACTTTCTGTTTCTATGAGTTTGACTTCTCTAGATGTCTCACATAAGTGTATTTGACTTTTTGTGACTGGTTTATGTCACTTTAGTATAATGTCCTCCCTGTTTCTTTACGTTGCAGCATGTGCCAGCGTTTCTTTTTGAGGCTAACTAATATTCCATTGTACGTATATATACATTTTAATTATCCAGTCACATGTTGGTGGATACTTGGGTAGCTTCCACTTCTTGGCTATTATGAATAGTGCTATTATGATCATGAGGGTGCAAATATCTCTTCAAGATCCCGCTTGGATTCTTTTGGCTGTATTCCCAGACATGGGATTGCTGGCTTGTCTTAGTTTGTTTGGGCTGTTATAGCAGAAGACCTTGTACTGGGTGGCTTACAAACAAGGGAAATTTATTTCTCAGGGTTCTGGAGGCTGGAAAGTGCAAGATCAGGACAAATTAGGTGTCTGCTGGGATCTGTTTATGGTTCATAGATGGCAGTCTTTTTGCTGTGTTCTCACATGGTGAAATGGGTGAGGGAGCTCTGTGGGGTCTTCTTTATAAGGGCACTAATCTGATCATAAGGGCTCTGCCTTCATGACCTAACCATCTCACTTTTCAGGGACCCTGGCTCCAAATGCCATCACAGCAGGGGTTAGGATTTCAACATATGAAAATTAGAGCGAAACAAACATTCAGTCCCTTACCTGGATCATATAGTAATTCAATTTTTAATTTTTTGTGTAGCTACCATACTGTTTTACACAGTGGCTACACTATTTTACTTTCCCACCAGCAGTGCCCAAGAGTTCTTATTTTTCCATATCCTGGCCAACAATTGTTACTTTCTGGGTTTTTTTTTTTTTTGGCAGTAGCCATCCTTGTGGGTGTAAGGTATTATCTTACTGTGATTCTGACTTGCATTTCCCTGATAAATAATGATGGTGAGCATTTTTTCATATGCTCGTTGGTCATTTGTATATCTTCTTTGGAGAAATATCTGGTCAAATCCATTGCCCACTTTAAAAGTAGGTGGTTGTTGTTGCTGTGGTTATTGAGTTGTAGAAGTTCTTTATATGTTCTGGATAGTGACCCCTTACGAAGCATGATGTGCATGCACGCTCAGTCGAGTCCAACTCTTTGTGACCCCATGGACTGTAGCCCACCAAGCTCCTCTTCCCATGGAATTTTCCAGGGAGGAATACTGGAGTAGGTTGCCATTTCCTTCTTCAGAGGATCTTCCAGACCCAGGGATCGAACCCGTGTCTCTTGTGTCTTCTGCATTGGCAGGCGAGTTCTTTACCAGCTGAGCCACCAGGGAAGCCCCAAGTATATGATATATACCAAGTATATGATTCGCAAATACGTTCTTCCGTTCCATCGGTTGCCTTTTCACTGCTTTTTCACTGTCTGTTTCAACTCCTCAGACCCCAGGGGTCGCCATCCCTGAATCAACCGGAAGAGGGCGCATCATTGCAAGAGCAGAGCTGGAGGAGGATGTCAGGATCTACTGGGTTATATATCCCCACTAATAAGTTCTCTATTTAAAGGTGCAGCAAAAATTGTAGACAGCTTATTGAGGAATTTCAGTAAACTTTATTTCTTTTGAAAACTAAAAGAAGCAATATATATGACTGATAAATGTATTTAAAACATTAAATTCTTGAGGAAATTCCCTAGTGATTCAGTGGTTAGGATTCTAACACTCTCACTGCTGAGGGCCCTGGTTTGATCCTTGGTTGAGGAACTAAAGTCCCACAAGCTGCTGTAGCCACGAGGTGTGGCCAAAATAATAATAATAAATAATAAAGTTAAACAAATAAAAATAATAATTTTATTACAAATAAAACAAATAAATAAAAATAATTTATTGACATATTGTGCTTCATAGGTGCTGGTCACTGCTCTTAGTACTTTACTTGTATTTAACTTACATGCATTTACTCACAAAAGCCCTGGGAAGTAGGTATTATTATCACTCTCCTTTGAAGATAAGGAAACTGAGGCACAGGGGGGCTGAGAAACTGGTCCAAGGCCCCATAGTTAGGAAGTGGCAGAGCTGAAATTTGAACTGGCAGTTTGGCTCGAAAGCCTGTGCTCATGGCCTTGGATGGTTTGATTTTTAAAAAATTTTAAAAGAAATATAGTTAATTTACAGTATTATAATAGTTTCAGATATTCAGCATACTGATTCAGTATTTTCACAGATTATATGCCATTAAAAGTTTTTAGAAGATAATGGCTATAACTCCCTGTGCTATATAATATATATCCTTATCACTTATTTGTTTTATATGTAGTAGTTTGTCCCTCTGAATCCCATAACCCTAATTTGTTCCTCCTCCCCACTTCCTTCTCCCTCTTGGTAACCATTAGTTGTTTTCTGTATCTGTGAGTCTGTTGCTGTTTCCAGTCCTCAGACCTTCTTTTGTTCTATTTTCGCGGGCTTTTCCCTTCCTTGTCTTTTGGCCACCTCCATTTTAGACTCCTTTTCTCTATTCTTGGGGGCTTCCCTGGTGGCTCAGAGGTTAAAGTGTCTGCCTGCAATGCGGGAGACCCGGGTTCGATCCCTGGGTCGGGAAGATCCCCTGGAGAAGGAAATGGCAACCCACTCCAGTATTCTTGCCCGGGAAATCCCATGGACAGAGGAGCCTGGTGGCCTACAGTCTACGGGGTCGCAAAGAGTTGGACATGACTGAGCGACTTCAGTTCACTTACCTATTCTACCTACCTAACACATTCATTTGTATTATTTTTTAGATTCCACATATAAGTGATATCATATAGTATTTGTCTTTGACTTATTTCACTAAGCATAATATTCTCTAGGCTCATGATACTACAAATGGGAGAAATTCATTTATTTATGACTAATATTCCAGTGTGTGTGTGTGTGTGTGTGTGTATACACCATAGTTTCTTTATCCATTGCCTGTTGATGGGCACTTGGGTTGCATCCATATCTTGGCTATTGTAAATTGAGCTATTAGGGGGTGCTTGTATCTTTTTGATGGATGGTTTGGTTTTTACCTGTGGAGAAAGTTTTTCCACTTCAACCAACTTGAGCCAATAGAATATGTGTTATAAAGTCATCCCTTTTAAGATTCCATTTTCTCACTTGTACTTTCTGAAAAATTCACCATTGAGTTAGGTGTTTGATGTAGGACTTGGTGTTACAGAGCCCTGGAATGTCACCCAGGGGCTCCCAAAATCACCTCTTAGCTCTGTTGTTCAGATGCCTGGGAACTTCACTTCTAGCCAAACTTGAAAAAAAATTCAGAATAAATTAAAACACGCACACACACACAAGCAAAAAGACATAGACATAAGGGGAAAAAACTCTAATAAGAAAGGATTTTGAAAAGTTACCATAGTACCATTATCACATTCAATAAAGTAAAAATGATCCCTTGAGGTCGTATAATATTAGAGTCCAATTTTCTCAGACTATTTCTCTGTTTTCTTTGATTATTTAAAAACTCTCCTCTCATAGGTGTGTTTAGTTTTAGGTCTCCTAAGTCTTTTCTAGTGGTTTTCCCTACTTTCTTCAATAAGGAGTTCATGATCTGAGCCACAGTCAGCTCCCAGTCTTGTTTTTGCTAACTGTATAGAGCTTCTCCATCTTTGGCTGCAAAGAATATAATCAATCTGATTTCGGTGTTGACCAGATTGATTATATTCTTTGTTGACTATTCCAAAGCCTTTGACTGTGGATCACAATAAACTGTCGAAAATTCTGAAAGAGATGGGAATCCCAGATCACCTGACCTGCCTCTTGAGAAACCTGTATGCAGGTCAGGAAGCAACAGTTAGAACTGGACATGGAACAACAGACTGGTTCCAAATAGGAAAAGGAGTACGTCAAGGTTGTATATTGTCACCCTGCTTATTTAACTTATATGCAGAGTACATCATGAGGAACGCTGGGCTGGAAGAAGCACAAGCTGGAATCAAGATTGCCGGGAGAAATATCAATAACCTCAGATATGCAGATGACACCACCCTTATGGCAGAAAGTGAAGAGGAACTGAAAAGCCTCTTGATGAAAGAGGAGAGTGAAAAGGTTGACTTGAAACTCAACATTTAGAAAACGAAGATCATGGCATCTGTTCCCATCACTTCATGGGAAATAGATGGGGAAACAGTGTCAGACTTTATTTTTTTGGGCTCCAAAATCACTGCGGATGCTGATTGCAACCATGAAATTAAAAGACGCTTACTCCTTGGAAGGAAAGTTATGACCAACCTAGATAGTATATTAAAAAGCAGAGACATTACTTTGCCAACCAAGGTCCGTCTAGTCAAGGCTATGGTTTTTCCTGTGGTCATGTATGGATGTGAGAGTTGGACTGTGAAGAAAGCTGATCGCCGAAGAATTGATGCTTTTGAACTGTGGTGCTGGAGAAGACTCTTGAGAGTCCCTTGGACTGCAAGGAGATCCAACCAGTCCATTCTAAAAGAGATCAATCTTGGGTGTTCATTGGAAGGACTGATGCTAAAGCTGAAACTCCAATACTTTGGCCACCTCATGTGATGAGTTGACTCACTGGAAAAGAGTCTGTTGCTGGGAGGGATTGGGGGCAGGAGGAGAAGGGGATGACAGAGAATGAGATGGCTGGATGGCATCACCAACTCGATGGAGGTGAGTTTGAGTGAACTCCGGGAGTTGGTGGTGGACAGGAAGGCCTGGCGTGCTGTGATTCATGGGGTTGCAAAGAGTTGGACACAACTGAGCGACTGAACTGAACTGAGAGTCTTTTCTAATCTATAAAATAATGCCTTCCTTTTACTTTTTAAGCATATTATTTGTTGGTGAAATTGGGTCATTTATCCTGTGCAATAACATGGAAGACTGAGAAAATCAGTTTAAGATGTTTTTGTGGCTCCCTGTGTCCCTAGGCGCTATTCCACTAGGGGTGTTCAGTCAAAATACCGTGTTTTAAAGTTACTTGAGATAATTCTTCCCTATGTGATTATGAAATCAGTTTGATACACTGTTAGTTTCATTTGTTCCAGTTTGTTTTTGACTGATGGGAGTTGCCTTTTCTGAATATGATTTCATTTTACAATGCTATAAGATATCTACATGGTTGAAAGTCAAAATTGTAAAAATATATGAACAGAGAAGTATAGCTTCCATGACTGCTTTCTTCTCCATCCAAGAGTCAGTCTCTTCCTTGCCTTGGAGAAGTTTTTGGTTTTTTAAAATTATTTTTGGCTTTATCCTCCCATAGTTGTTTATATGTGTGCATGTTTGTATTGCTCCTCGCTTCTTCTGACCCTGTGTTTCTGGAGGCCATCCTTATTCCTTTTTTTTATAGCAGCATAACATTCCACTGTGTGTGGGTTCCAGAATTTTCCAACCGGTCCCATACTGATTGACATTTGAGTTGTTTCCAGGCTTGGCTACCGCAGATAATGCTGCAGAGTATATGTCATTTTGCAGTTTTGGTCGTTATGTTTGGGGTAGACTTCTGGAACTGTGATTGTTGGGTCAAAGGGAAAAGGCACGTGTAGTGTTGCTAGACATGACAAAATTCTTCTCTGTAAAGATTGTTCTATTTTCAGTTCCCATCAGCAGTGTAGCAGAGTGTTTCCTTGGAACCTTACCAATAGAGTGTATTGTCACACTTTTGGATTTTTGTTTATCTAAAATATAAGAAATGATATTTCAGGGTAGCTTAAATTTGCCATTCTCTAGTGATGAGCATCAGTTCATTGGTTTCGTTTGCTTTTCTTTTTCTGTGCAATGCCTGTTTATATCTCATTTAAAAAAATCAAGTTATTGGACTTTTTCTTCTTCAAAGTCTTTACTTGTTAAGGATATTAGCCTTTTGTCTGTGATAGAATTTGCACTTATCACTCCTAGATTTTCATTTGCCTTTTGACTTTACTTAGGACTTTAAAAAGATTGCTATGGAGCCAAGTTTATTATTGTTTTCTCTTATTAGTTTTGGATTTTGCCTCTCCTAGGATATAAAATATTTCACCCATTTTTCTCTGCTATTTGTATGGTTTCATTTTTACATTTAGCCCTTCGACCCATTTAGAATTATCTTGGTTTTTAGTGTAAGAAATAGATCCAATTTTATCTTTTTCTTTATGGGTGTCCACTTGTATGTGAACTATATCTCCATAGGGCTATTATAAATATATATATATTTGAAACAGTACATCCTATGCTTTAATAGTGGTTGATTCTGGATGGTAAGATTCAAAATATTCTCTATTTTTTTCTCTATATGGATAGATATGCCCTATTCTATTCTGCTATATTTGCAGGAACTTCTTTCTATGTTATATACTTCATAAGGCTAGGATATTTATTTCTGAAAGGATATAATGCAAGCCCAATAATTTTTTTGGAAGAAGTTTGTCCATGGTTAATGTATATTAATACTTAGGAATCAAACAAGTATTTGAATGTTTACTGTGCACTCTGAACTGTGCTATGTGCTGGGGGAAATTTTAGAAGAAGCAAAGTCATCTAGACAGACGTATTTAAAGTCGAGTCAGTGAACCTCACTGTGAGTAGGGGCTGTGGAAAAAGCTGAATGAGTGGTTTAGACAGACAGTGAACACAGAGGGAGTGGTCTCCATAGGCAGGGCTGGCCCTGGAGGCTTCAAAGAGGACGTGTCTTTAGTTAGTTCTTGAAGGATGAATACAGTTCAGACAGGGATAAAAACAGGCATGTGCAGGCAAAGAGTAGAGGGGAATGGGAGCCCTTCAGGACATTTGGGGCACCAGGTAGGCAGGGCTGGTCAGAGGGTCTGCCCTGAACACCTGACACTGTGCGCTGTGACTGGGTGCACAGCTCTCTGCTCCTGACGGGGGTGAGCTGTCTTCAGTCTCCAGGGACTGGGAGCCTTTCAGAGGATCCAGTTACACACAGAACCCCTCCCCAAGGAGCTTATTTCTGGTGGCGAAACTGCTTGCAGCTGCTGAAGCCTGCAGGAAAAGGGGCTGTCACGGTTTGCATTTGATTTTTCTCCTTATCATTCCATTCTTTGCTGGCACCCATGGTGTGGGACCCTGGGTCTACCCCAGGACGCAGCTGGCCAGCCACGGATGGTTACACAATAGCTGCCTGGCAGGGCAACTGCCCAGGCTCAGATTGACTTCTGCTTCGAATGACTCTGAGCACAAACTTGCCTCCTCCTCTTCCAAGTGTCGGAATAAGCAGTGGCATATGTTGGGGTTGGGGGTCAGGGAGGTGGGGTGGACAAGTCTAACAGCCTAAAACAGCCACCTCACCACTTGTCGGACATCCCAGCCTCAGTCCTTTGAGACTTAGCATGAAAAAAGGCCCTCAAATTTTCAGTTAATCTTTTTGATTGTGTGTGTGTGTCCGTTGGGTAGGGGTGGGAGGTTTCTGCGGTTCCCCGTCTTTTATGACTCTCCAGAACCACTTTCAGACACTACATACATTCCTTTTCCTCTGCACTCCCTCTCAATTGCGATCAGTGCTCTTCAGCATGTGTTTTTCTAATTCAGGATAGGGCAATAATTCCAAAGGGATTCCTTTAACTTCCTGAGATAATCCATTTCCATTGTAACCAATCCTACTTATGTGTAACCTAACACTCATGCTGAAGAAACAGAGAATCCCTGAGTGCCTCCTTTATTCCCTTAATTGCAGACCCTAATGTGTTCTTCCTAGAGAGCCACATGATGGGATGGACAGAGCGTGGATCTCAAGTTAGATGGACCCCTGGCTCTGTCACTACTGGCTGAATGACCTCAGGCAAGTGATCTAGCTCTGAGCTCTTTTTGCAACTCTTGGTTGTATGTTTGCGACAGTCGCTTGTGTCTGACTTTTTGCAACCCCATGGCCTGTAGCCTGCCAGGCTCCTCTGTTTATGGGATTTCTCAGGCAGGAATACTGGAGTGGGTTGCCATTCTCTTCTCCAGGGGATCTTCCCCACCCAGGGATTGAACACTGGTCTCCTGCATTCAAGGCAGATTCTCAACCATTTGAGCCACCAGGGAAGCCCTTGCCTGGTTGTGATGATGACTAAATAATCAGGCAAAACTCATGGGCAGGTGCTACAAAAAAATTTTCTTTGGTATGTTCAGAAACCCTCAGCCTTCTGTGTTTTGCATTCCCTAACCTAATCCATCCTGTTTTCTGAAACTTTAATCAGTCCCCTGCCCTTTGAGTGCATTGCTGTCCCTGAGGCACTGGCTCACCCAGCAGCCTCCTTTGAGCCTGCAAACAACAGAAATATTTGTTTCCTGGCAAGGTTTCTATACCAAGAATGGTTTCTAGGCCTGAGGAGGCTGCCCCTGGGAGAGAGCATGCTGGACACGGTTCATAGAACAGGAATGGACACAAGCATCTGTGTACAATCTTGTCCTCAGTTACCTGACACCAGTCTCCAAGGGAATTAGCCAAAGACATCTCAAATGTCAGGGCACATATTTCTGTCTGAGGTTGAACTGTCTTCTCCCTCCATGGGCCTGTACCACATCCTTCCAGAATTAAGTGACCCAGCCTCCTTGTGGAATGGCCTATACAGAAAGCATGCCTTCCCGGGCACCAGACGAGAACTGGGACAATGCCCGAGGGGGAGGTGAGGCTGTTGTGAATTAAAGAGGGCGCACAAGCTGGTCAGGAGCCAAGTCTTTAATGTTTCTTTGATTTCCTTCTGGAGTAGTCAGGGACTTTTTCCTCTCACCTTTCTTCCTCTCCTTTGCATCTCACAACTGTTTCAAGATGGAGGTACGTACAAACCGGCACCCAGTAGCTCCCTGTAACCTTATTTCTGTGTCTCCTTTCCTCTCTGCTCTTGAGAAGCCAGCCTTATACCCACGTCTTCGGGCTGCCCCTCCTCCCATCTCATTGTTGCCTGGGACTGGTTTTAGCTGTGGTCCTACACATAGAACTTCACTGCATCTCACTAGCTCAGCACCAGAGTGTTAACAAACTAATTTAATGAATATTTCCAAGCTGAATGAGAGAAGACCAGAACGTACTCCAGGTTCCCTGTTTGAGTTCCCTGTTTAGATCCAGACACACCATCCCTGACTTGGTGATTCTGATGTTGGAACTTTCTCATGAAGTGGGAGATACTTCTGGGCCAGTGGGTCATTCAGCCGATTTCATTAGATGCTGGATACCAAAGTTCTTCATAAATTGAAAACAAAATTGTGAGATGATCATGATGCTCATAAGCAATCAATTTTTGAATACTGTGTTTGGTGGTTGGAACCAGTCCTGTAATTAAGTATGCCATACAAAGACCATCTGATAATCTGATGCATATTCAGTGATATTATTTTTTGCTTCCCTCCAGCCCTCAATTATCCCTGAGGAAAAGTATCTTTCAGTTTGGCTTTTTAATGACAGTGTATATTTTCTGATAAGTTTTTAAAATTTTCGGCTGCTAAGCTTGTGGGACCTCAGTTCTCCGACAAGGGATTGAACCCACTGGACCACCAGGGAATTCCTAGATAAACTGTAGTTACCTAAAATTCTCAATCTTAGATTCAAGTGTGAGATCCAATGGTGGAGAGTAACCCATTAACCAATCAATAATGTATTAACCTGCTCTAGCCTGGAGCACCGGCCTGGCCCTTCGTAGGAAATCTTTCAGAGAAAATATGATTCTTGTCAACTCTGTCTCTTTTCTAATCAAGTTGCCTTGTTTTGTCTCGAGTAGTGAATTGAGATGAGGAGGCGGGACCTAGTCTTTGGAACAGCAGAAGTACCTGCTTAGTCTGACTGAGCTGCAAGCAGGTGGTACACCTTGGATTCAGTTCAGTTTAGTTCAGTCACTCAGTCATGTCCGACTCTCCGCGACCCCATGAATCACAGCACGCCAGGCCTCCCTGTCCATCACCAACTTCCGGAGTTCACTCAAACTCATGTCCACAGAGTCGGTGATGCCATCCAGCCATCTCATTCTCTGTCGTCCCCTTCTCCTCCCGCCCCCAACCTTTCCCAGCATCAGAGTCTTTTCCAGTGAGTCAACTTGTCGCATGAGGTGGCCAAAGTATTGGAGTTTCAGCTTTAGCATCAGTCCTTCCAATGAACACCCAGGATTGATCTCCTTCAGAATGGACTGGTTGGATCTCCTTGCAGTCCAAGGGACTCTCAAGAGTCTTCTCCAACACCACACTTCAAAAGCATCAATTCTTCGGCTATCAGCTTTCTTCACAGTCCAACTCTCACATCCATACATGACCATGGGAAAAACCATAGCCTTGACTAGACGGACCTTTGTTGGCAAAGGAATGTCTCTGCTTTTTAATATAATATCAAGGTTGGTCATAACTTTCCTTCCAAGGAGTAAGCGTCTTTTAATTTCATGGCTGCAGTCAGCATCTGCAGTGATTTTGGAGCCCCCAAAAATAAAGTCTGACACTGTTTCCACTGTTTTTCCACACCTGGGATTAAGTTAAGCAAAATGGGAGGCTCAAACACCCCCTTTTCCCAGACACCCCCTTCCCAGTGGTAGGTTCCTTGTCTGATCATTCTTCAGTGGGATAAACATCTTTTATTGCTGTGTGGTCAGGTTTTAAGTAAGTCAGGAACAGAATTTATCACAGGGATGGTCTACAAGGGTCCAGCCTTTTTCTTGACGCAAACGTGATAAATTATATTTTAGATTGGAAATGATTTCTCCAAAGTGTTGCAGTAAAAGGAAAAAAGAGGAAGGAATTTTTCTCTTTCCCTTTCCTGAGAACAAAGAAGATAAAGAGAGTGAACAGTGAGCAGGCCTGAGAATTCCTAGTTTGCTTACTTTAACTGCTCCTAACTCTGCATGTCTGTAACCAGATTTGCTTTTCTGCTCCCTAACTCTGCAGGAGCTACAGTTCACATTTTTCCTTTGACTCTGTGCTAAATACATCCCATGTCTGGTGTTTACCCTTACAACACCCTTCCCCTTGTAGCTACATATCAGAAAGAAGGCGGCAGAGCCACCAAACTGCCAGACTCAATTACTGGGTTACTGACGCCAGTTAATGACAGTCTTTGAAACAACACAAGAGGAAGAAATCACGATCCTATCACCTTTATTCCTTATCTCCAACTCCTGACTTTGAGCCCTTGCCTTATATAAGCCCCTAGGCTCCTCATGGAGGGGGACACAGTTCTTAAGGCATGAGCCTACTGTGGTCCCCTCTCCATTGACTAAGAATAAAAGCCACCTTTCTGTTTTCTCCAAACTGTCTCCATATTTTTTATTGAGCTTCGGTGGGCAGAGAAGGCCAAGATTTTCGCCAGCAACAATTGGAGGTGTTTAAATCGTAATAGTTCATATTGGCTGAGCGCTTCTTACTAGAGTGTGGCCACACCAGTTGATGAAGTTTGATAAATACCAACCACCTCATTGCATTTGCTACTCAGAACAAGTGTCTTCAAGGGAGACACTATTATTAGTCTGTTTATCAACAGGGAAACTGAGGCTCAAAAATATTGTCGACTGCTTGTTGTAAAGAGACAGAACTGGTGCTTAAACTAAACAGCCTCAAAAGACCAGGTGTTTAAGCACCAAGCTGGACTCCCTACCATGAATCTAAAGCAGTGGTCCCCATCCTTTTTAGCACTAGGGACTGGTTTCAAGGAAGACAACTTTTCCACGGACCAAGGTGGGGCAAATGGGGATGGTTTCGGGGTGATTCAAATGCATTACATTTATTGTGCACTTTATTTCTATTATTATTACATCAGCTCCACTTCACGCCATCAGGCATTAGATCCCGGCAGCTGGGGTTTGAAAGGGAAAGTGAAGTCACTCAGTCATGTCTGACTCTTTGCGACCCCATGGACAGTAGACTACCAGGCTTCTTGGTCCATGGGATTTTCCAGGCAAGAGTACTGGAGTGGGTTGTCATTTCCTTCTCCAGGGGATCTTCCCGACCCAGGGATTGAACCCAGGTCTCCCACATTGCAGGCAAATGCTTTCCCTCTGAGTCACCAGGGGCTTAACGGACCAGAATCATCTTTTATTTGTTTTCCATGAAGTCTCAGCTTCTCCGCCCCTCCCCCTTTGCCTTCCCGCCTCTCTCTCCCATTTAGTCTCCCTCTTTTTTCCCTCGTTTGTTGACAGTCTTTTCTCCGTCCTGGCCGAATGCTTTGTCTTCAGGGGTCTCTATGTGCTGCTTTTTGCCTGATCCATCAATAAGTAACCCAGAAATTTATATTTAAATTTTTTGGGGTACTTTCTCAGGCTAAAGAAAACAATAGGTTTTGAATAGTATTTATTTTCTGAATGGAGGACTGGCATCAGATCCCTCTTTCGATGTTGATGGTGTTGGGCTGAGGTGGATACTATGACTAAACCAATGGTTGCTGGAGCCCGGAGCAGTAATCCTCTTGCGGTTGGATAAGTGAGCCACACTTATCCAGGGGACGTCCGAATCTGAGCCTGGCTATTTCAACTCTTCTCTCCCACTCTGATTCTGAATTCCCTGGGTAGGGGTCAGGACATTGGCTGTTATTTAGAGGTCCGCAGTAATACTTAAGATGAGGCTCTTTGGGAAATGCTGGACTGAAGGAGTAAACCTTGGTTCTCTCATTTTCTTGCACCTCCAGATCACCTATTCCAGAATTTCCTTTTGCAGATCCTGAGGCCAAGGGCCCCAGGACCAAATTTGGGAACACTGCTCTAGAGCATATGTCCCTAAATTCGAGCATGCATCAGAATCCTCCCCAAAGCTTGTTGAAACACAGATTGTGGGCTCCTTTCCCAGACTGTCTGACCCAGTTGGTTTGGGGCGAGGCTGGGGGATTTGCACTTCTAATAAATCCCCAGGTCACACTGATGCTGGGCGTCCTGGGACCACACTTTGAGAACTACTGTGCTAGATCATTCCACCACATTAAAAAGTAGATTGACCCTTAGCCCAGACCAGAGACCTTGCTTCACTTCAATCTAAAATGTATAACAGTAGTAACTCTTGACCGGCCAGAGCTTTCTCATAAATTACCAGGCTCCTTAAGTACCTCTGTTCTCAAAAGGTGCAGCAAGTGCTCTCTTTGCTGTCAAAACCAGGTGCTGGGGTCCTCGGATTTCATTTACATCCCAGACAACAACGTCGTGAATGACCAGAGGGAAGTCAGCTACCTTTCTTTGGCTTGTTCTCTCCTTATCTGCAGACTACGACATCTTTAGGAGGTAAAATGAGAGAACCAAGCAAAACACATTCAGGAAATGTTTAAAGCTCAAGGTACAAATACTGGCCATGACCCTGAACCGTTGACTGGGAAGGTGAAGACTGGCTGCCGTGTCTTGTTTTTCACTTACTTGTGGCAGTCGGTGGTCCAGCTGCTATTTCTTCATCTGAGCTAAATAGAACTAGACTCTGAGTGGAGCCTCTGCAAATTTAGCTGCTTTAGTGCTTACTTGTAGCTTGCAAGTTGCATTAAAACTGTCTTTAACATTCATTCTCATTGCTATTTTTGTTTCTAAGTTCTTCCGTTTATAAGGGGAGAATTCCGTGCCAATGGCTCCTGCCTGGGTGTGACTGGTAGGCTGTTAGACAGCAAAGGCTAAAAGTGGGAGACCGGGTCAGAGTTTGGTTCAGTTCAGTCGCTCAGTGGTATCTGACTCTTTGCAACCACGTGGACTGCTGCACACCAGTCTTCCCTATCCATCACCAAGTCCCAGAGCTTGCTCAAACTCATGTCCATTGAGTCGGTGATGCCATCCAGTCATCTCATTCTCTGTCAGCCCCTTCTCTCCCTGCCCTCAATCTTTCCCAGCTTCAGGGTCTTTTCAAATTAGTTCTTCGCATCAGGTGTCATTAGAGTACATAAAATATAAACAGCTGTTGTTCTTGTTTAGATGCTCAGTTGTGTCTGACTTTTATGACCCCATGGACTATAGCCCTCCAGGCTCCTCTGTCCATGGGATTTCCCAGACAGTAGTGTGGGTCGTCGTTTCCTTCTCCAGGGGATCTTCCTGGCCCATGGACCTCTCCTGCATTGGCAGGCAGATTCTTTACCACTGAGCTGCCAGAGAAGTCCATAAACAGCTATGAACGTTAGTTTTTGTAATATTTAAAGACTGTCTGCTAGCAGGAGAGACTATTTAGCCATGATCACTAGAATTACAAAAGAGTTGACATGCAGTTGTCTTGTAATTTTCTGTTTACGTGTCCACAGTTGCACTTAGGCTACGAGGTACATTTGGGTGGGCCCATCTTTATATTTTCCCTGATGTTGTCTCACTACTATTAGAGCTGGTATTTAATAATTACTTGTTGAGTTAAATTATAGAATGGCATGGATGATAGATGTGAATTAGCTTAAAAATGTCACCTTTTGTATAGGTCAGTTTTACCTTCACTCTCTTTTGTAACAAGGCAGGGATAAATATTTTAATGTTGAGTGACTGAATAAAACAATGATCAGGTGGTAAATATAAACAGCTGTTGTTGTTTAGTCACTCAGTTGTGTCTCTTTTGTGACCCCATGGGCTGTAGCCTTCTAGGCTCCTCTGTCCATGGCATTTTCCAGGTAAGAAAGAGACACATGGGCAGAAAATACACCAGTATGCTCTTGGCTGGTCTGTTTTGGGCTCCGCATAGGTCCCTAGTAGTTTAGCCCAATTTCAATGGAGACTAGAGGAATGAAACCAGGGTCATCAGCTTGACTCACAAAGGAGCCCCTTAGTTTTGCTCTGCCTGGTGGCCTAAGCTGCATTGTGAAACCAGACCCAGGTCAAACCGGTCTTGATAGATGATGGTGTGAGCAACATATTTGCCTTCTCAGGGATCCTCCCTGGGGGTGATTCTTTATCTTCCTACAGGGGCCAGAGTCACAGTTTACATCCCAGGAGCAAGTTCCCATCACACAAATAGCTGTATTCCATGGGTCAGCTTCCCCCCCCATTTAATTTGTCAAAGGGCCCTTCTTATGGTATTCCACTCTGCTCTGCTCTTTAGACAGTGAGAAGGACCTGTTAATGGTTAACCTGCTAAAAGGGACAGGTCTCCAAGAGGTAGAGACTCTTATAATGAGACTGTCAGACCTAATAAGAGCCTGAGGAGAAGGCATTTCTGGGAAAATGGGTCACACATTCCCTCCTTCTATAAGTTAGTTGTTTATGTGTTCGATTCCAGGCCCAGTGCTGCAGAGGATTAAATACAGACATAGACAGATCGAGAGGCATGCATACACACACACACACTTTCCGCTTTCAGTTCAGTTCAGTTCAGCCGCTCAGTCGTGTCCGACTCTCCTCGACCCCATGAATCACAGCACGCCAGGCCTCCCTGTCCATCACCAACTCCCGGAGTTCATTCAAACTCATGTCCACAGAGTCGGTGATGCCACAGAACCTTATAAATGGAGGAAGCCTTACAAATGTGTAGGTCATTATAATAAAGGCAACAGGTAATAAGAACTATCATTTTCTGTTTAAAGAATGATTTGCTGATTCCTATCAATAGCCTCTCTTGCTCCTCTTTTGTTCCCATTAATCTCTCTTTCCTCTCTACCTTTATCTGATTGTGCTTTCCAGCTCCTGGGCCTTACACAGAATGGCAATTCCTAGGAAAAGCAAAAGCAAGAAGAACAATAGCCTTTCAGTGGGTTCTTGTTTGCAGGAAAATACCAGAGACTGGAAGGGTCATGTGAGTCAGGGAACTGTTGCTCCTGGCAATTGAAATCCTTGTCATCTGAAAAACAGAGGTCAGGTCTGCTCTGGAGCTCAGCTAAAAGCCGTGGGGTTACCTGAGGTCTGGGACCCGGTGGCCAGGAGCTGGGAAGGGAAATAACTGGGTGGGGCCTGGGCAGCCAAGGCTCCAGGAAGGACTCGGCTTCTTATCTCTGCTCTGCCACGTCCTGCCTCTGATTTCGGGAGTCACACTGCTTCACTGAACCTCGGTTTCTTCATTTACAGTGTGGCTTTAACATGCACTCTACCTAGTACACCTAATGTAGTTGTTGTGAGGCTGAAAATGCTCATTTCAGTAGAACTCATGTTTCTTGGTTCCCTGGAGAATTGGTACATACCTGACACCCCCTTAAACTTGAGAAGTGATTCAGCAATTTCCCAAAGGACCTTGCAAGGAAGCATACAGCTTTATACGGCATCTGCTCTGCAGCGATGTATGTGATTCAGTCTAATGATCTCAGCCACCCTACAAAGAAGATACTTTCTTTTTCCCTAAACAGAGGGAAAAATCAGAGCTTAGGGGAGTTGACTGCACCTAACCTGGGATCCCTCAGAGACTAGAACTCAGGTCTGTCTGACTCAGCATTTATCCATTTCTCACTGTGCCCCACTGGCTCACACTTTGGATACAGATGGCTATAGAAATAAAACCTAGGCTTCTCACAAAGTCACCAGGAGCCTGTACACTCAAGTAGGCCATGGAGAAATGGGAGAAGAGACAGTGGGACCTCTAGAAGACACCACCTCAGGACTGTTTTGAGGAGACAGCTGAGGGCCGGTGAGAGGCCTGTGTCCACCCATTGGGTGTCACTTCTTTCTCCCTCTCTTTCCTTCTCCAGTATCTATTTGGACAAGATAGGGCGTGTTCAGGGTGGTATGGCCATGGACTCCAGTATCTATTTAGGATGACCCCAGAGCCAAGGGTCCAAACAATACATTTTCCTGCCCCACACTGGTCTCTCAAAGCTGCCTAACTGCCCTCCAGCAGTCAGGCCAGGTGGAATGGAACCTGATTGGGGAACAGCTTGGAAGCTGAGTTGGGGGTGAAGGGTCAGCAGTGGCAGGCTTCGCTCTAACTCCCTTTCATGGTACAGGCTGCCTCCTCCTCCTGGCCTGCTTTCTGATATCCCTAAGGCCTCTCCAAGTAGGGAGAGTGGAGGCACAGAGCGGATGTGGCCAATCAAGAGATGCCATTCTCTAATCAGGTCACCCCGGCAGCCCCCTGTCTAACCCAGTTGGCGCTGAGCCTTTTGCTTGGGGATCATTTTGTTCTGTAACAGTAACGCTGACCTCAAGCTAGGTCACTCTGTCCAGAACCTTGCTGGATCTAAAGCAACTCTCCCTGGGAGTTCTGTCTTGCTGGCAGGTCTCCAGAAGGAGGCAGTGCCGTTTAGCCAGGGGAGTCAGCAAATGGCCTTTCCCCCAGCTTGGCCTGCTTAGATAATCTGCTGATGGGTTTTCTTTGAATACAGAAGGATCCTGATTTCCTAGAGATGTGTAAAAAAGAGCCTCAGTTTATCAGAGAAGGCATCAAAGTTGCTATATAGAAGCTCATGATATAAAAATCCATTTGGATTTTTAGCAAAAATTTTATACAAATGTTAAATCGAAATTGATTTTTATGACCAGTCAGTTAGGAAACAAAACCTTTTAAAATGAACATTTATAAGAGAAACAAAAGCTATGAGGGGCCAGAAATAAATCCAATGAGATATATGTATGATCTCTATGAAGAAAGTTATAAAACTTCACTTACTTAGGTATTCTTTGCTAGAGAGATGAGGCGTGTTCATGATATGAAGATTCACTGTTAAAATATTTTAGTTCTCCCTAAATTAATCTAGAAATTGTAAAAATCCAGACAGGATATTTTGTTTAACTTGGTAAGATGATTCTAACC
This sequence comes from Moschus berezovskii, assembly GCF_049115385.1. Classification (NCBI taxonomy): domain Eukaryota; kingdom Metazoa; phylum Chordata; class Mammalia; order Artiodactyla; family Moschidae; genus Moschus; species Moschus berezovskii. The sequence goes on from NC_142470.1 coordinate 87,432,999, forward strand.
TTGCTTCAAAAAAGCAAAGGGCCAAAATACCGATGAAATTTTGAAAAAAACCAAGATGAGTCACTTGCCTTATCAGACTTATTAAAGTGGTGTGGTATTAGCCCAGAAGGAGACAAATAGGCCTGTGGAACAGAATAGAGGGCCCCCAGGCAGATTCCTGTGCGTGTGAAGGCTTGATATATGACAGAGACAACATGCATATCTGTGGAGAAAGGATGAATTATTCAAAAAATGACACTGGGAATTCAGTAACCCATGTAGAGAAACAAAACCAAACACAACCATTTAATTAGAGGTGGAAAATTTGAAAAGCAGAATTTTAGGACATCTAGGAGAAAATATAGAAAATTCTGAGGATCAGAGAGTAAACAGTAATACCTGAAAACACAGAAAGGACAGACTATAAAGAATAGTGATAAATTTATCAGCATTCAAGTGTAAAGCTCCTTCTCATCAAAAGACGCCAAAAGGCAAAAATAAAAAACAGACCAGTATGACCTGGGAGAAGATGTTGGCAATGGGACAGCTCTAAGGGGTGCTTGGTCTCCCTTCAGGAGAGAGGCACCTGCCAGGTGTGTGATCGGCTGACAGCCTGTAGCCGCCACACCTTCAAGATTCACCTGTGTTCAGGCCGAGACCATGCTCTCCCTGGTCCAGCTGAGCATGGTGGGGGGACTCAAGCTGAGCCATTCTTGCCCAGCGTTGGTTTTCTTTAAAAGACAAACTTTCTTCTGAGGCTCTCCATTAGCTGGACGGAGACCTTAGAACTCCCTGCGGATGAAGTCTCTTCCTACCCAATCTTCCTTTCTTCTCTCTCCCATCACAGGTAGCAAGATCTGCATCAGGATCTGAAGGCTCTTTCCAGCCACTCCTGCTCTTTTTGCCATTACCTTTCAGAAGCATTGAAAGTAAAAAAAGTTAACGTGGTAGTTGCTAAGTCATGTCCAACTCTTTGCGATCCCAATAATTGTCTTCACTTCTAATTCCTTCTTGGTGTCTGCTTCTCAGAGGGCCTGAACAGACATAACCTATAAAGTCATAGAGAACTGAGGCTTTCCTGGTGGTCCAGTGGTTAAGACGTCACTTTCCAAAGCAGTGGTGGAGGTTCAGTCCTTGGTCAGGGAGCTAAGATCCCACATGTCTCGCAGCCAAAAAAACCAAAACATGAAACAAGCAAGATTGTAATAAATTCAATAAAGACTTTAAAAATGGTCCACATAAAAAAATCTAAAACAACAAGATTGGTATTCAGAATGTATATGGAAAAACAAGTAAACTGCAGATTGATAAGGTAAAAAGAAACAACTCCATAGAAATGTAGGCAAAAGATGAAAACAGGCAATCCATTGAAGAAATCTAAGAAGTCAATACATACATGAAAAGATGCCCAACCAGACTACTAGTCAGGAAAATGTAAGTTACAGGAAACCAGCACCATTTAATACTAAGATAGCCTGCCAGGCTCCTCTGTCTATGGGACTTTCCAGGCAAGAATACTGGAGTGGGTTGCCATTTCCTTTTCCAGAGGCTCTTCCAGGGATTGAACCTGCCTCTCCAGCTTGGCAGACGGATTCTTTACCACTGAGCCACAGAAGAAACTTTTAATACTTATAAGATTGGTAAAAACCAAAAACATTTGCTGAAGTATTGGGGAAGATGTGGAGCAACAAGAACACGTGTGCTGTTGGTTGGAGGGTAAATTCATGCGACTGTTATAGACAGTATAGTAATTACTCATTTAGAAATGATGAGGAAGTGCTTACCCATCTTTAGACTTCCCCACATGTGCATAAGGAGACACACAGAAGAATACTTTGCAGAATTATTTGAAAGAGGAAAAAACCCAGAACAACCTAAATGTCCAGCAAAAGAAAAATGGATGAAAACATTGTGAAATGGACATTGCTAAGAAATAGCAAACAGCCATAAAAATAAATAAACCACAGCAAAAATTTCTGCATGGAATGGACGTGACAAACTGACTTTTGGCTGTGAAAAGTCCTGACAATGTATACTTTATTTATTTTAAAAAGCTAAAAGAAGAAACAGAGAAGGGGGTGGAGAAAAAGGGACTTGTTTATCCTCAGTCTACAGGAACTAAGTTGGCAAATAATTTGATGTGGTTTATCTTGGCCACACTAACTGCTGAAGGAGACTATGATTTTGTTAATCTTTCATCTGTTAAAAGCGGGCACAGAAAAGGGTCATTTGTTAGCAATATTTTTTCTCATCAATCCCTGCAGATGTTGAAGTTGCTCGAAGTTGGCGGTAGTCTCTCAAATGTCTGCCTTGAGTGGGCCTGGCATTCAGGAGTACAAAGGGAAGGACGAGGGTAGGGAGGGGGCTTTCGTGGGGAAGGGGGGAGGAGTGGGAGGGCTGGGGAGTTGCACCTCCCTCCCCCCGCCCTCCACCCTGACCCAGGCCCTACTTGCCTCTACCCCGAGGCTGAGAGCCCAGCTGCTGCCTCGTGTGTGCTGTCCTGGAATTCTTATTCTGTCTCAGGATTCTGATTCTGGCCCATGATGAAATTACAGACTGCGGTGTCCAGCCTCACTGATGTGAGCTGGGAGGGGAAACCTCTCTTCTGGATGCCTGCTTTGGTAAACCTCCCAGGCCTCTCTGCCAGGGCCTTGTCCCCAGCTGCCTTCCTGATCTGGGACTGACTGACAGGCCCTGGGCTGCTTACTGGCCCCTCCCTTCCCCTCAGAAAGTGTCCCTCCACGGCCTGTGTCCACAATATCTAGTAAGCACTGAGAAAGCAACGCAGAGCAGGCTTGAGGCCCAGAGAGTTTCCAATAAAAGGAGTTTTATTTTTAAAAATCCAATTCAGAAAATGTTCTTTGAACCTTATAAGGTACTTGGGGGACAACACAAAAAAGATCCTTTTAAATAAAGGACTTAAAAAATCCTTTTTAAATAAAAATTAAAAAATAATTGAATTATAGTTGATTTATGTTAATTTCTGCTGAACAGCAAATTGATTCTTTTAAAAATATTCTTTTCTATCATAGTTTATCATCAGTTCAGTTCAGTTCTGTCACTAGGTCGTGTTGGACTCTCTGTGACACCATGGACTGCAGCACACCAGGCCTCCCTGTCCATCATCAACTCCCAGAGTTTACCCAGACTCGTGTCCATTGAGTCGGTGATGCCATCCAACTGTCTCATCCTCTGTCGGCTCCTTCTCCTCCTGCCTTCAATCTTTCCCAGCATCAGAGTCTTTTAAAATGAGTCAGCTCTCCGCATTAGGTGGCCAAAGTATTGGAGTTTCAGCTTCAACATCAGTCCTTCGAATGAATATTCAAGACTGATTTCCTTTCGGATGGGCTGGTTGGATCTCCTTGCAGTCCAAGGAACTCTCAAGAGTCTTCTCCAACACCACAGTTCAAAAGCATCAGTTCTTCAGCACTCAGCTTTCTTTATAGTCCAACTCTCACATCCATACTTGACTAATGGAAAAACCATAGCTTTGACTAGGTGGACTTTTGCTGGCAAAGTAATGTCTCTGCTTTTTAATATGCTGTCTAGGTTGGTCATAGCTTTTCCTCCAAAGAGTTCAGTTCAGTTGCTCAGTTGTGTCCGATTCTTTGTGACCCCATGAATTGCAGCACGCCAGGCCTCCCTGTCCATCACCAACTCCTGGACTTTACCCAAACTCATGTCCATCAAGCCGGTGATGCCATCCAGCCATCTCATCCTCTGTCGTCCCCTTCTCCTCCTGCCCCCGATCCCTCCCAGCATCAGGGTCTTTTCCAATGAGTCAACTCTTCGCATGAGGTGGCCAAAGCATTGGAGTTTCAGCTTTAGCATCAGTCCTTCCAATGAACACCCAGGACTGATCTCCTTTAGGATGGACTGGTTGTATATCCTTGCAGTCCAAGGGACTCTCAAGAGTCTTCTCCAACACCACAGTTCAAAAGCATCAATTCTTCGGTGCTCAGTTTTCTTCACAGTCCAAATCTCACATCCATACGTGACCACTGGAAAAACCGTAGCTTGACTAGACGGACCTTGGTTGGCAAAGTAATGTCTCTGCTTTTAATATGCTATCCAGGTTGGTCATACCTTTCCTTCCAAGGAGTAAGTGTCTTTTAATTTCATGGCTACAATCAGCATTTGAAGTGATTTTGGAGCCCAAAAAAATAAAGTCTGACACTGTTTCCCCATCTATTTCCCATGAAGTGATAGGACCAGATGCCATGATCTTAGTTTTCTGAATGTTGAGCTTCAAGTCAACTTTTTCACTCTCCTCTTTCATTTTCATCAAGAGGCTCTTTAGTTCTTCTTCACTTTCTGCCATAAGGGTGGTGTCATCTGCATATCTGAGGTTATTGTTATTTCTCCCAGCAATCTTGATTCCAGCTGGTGCTTCCAGCCCAGCATTTCTCATGATGTACTCTGCATATAAGTTAAATAATCAGGGTGACAATATACAGCCTTGACATACTCCTTTTCCTATTTGGAACCAGTCTGTTTTTCCATGTCCAGTTCTGACTGTTTCTTCCTGACCTGCATACAGGTTTCTCAAGAGACAGGTCAGGTGGTCTGGTATTCCCATCTCTTTCAGAATGTTCCACAGTTTATTGTGATCCCCACAGTCAAAGGCTTTGGTGTAGTCAATAAAGCAGATGTTTTTCTGGAAATCTTTTGCTTTTTCTAAGATCCAAGGGATGTTGGCAATTTGATCTCTGGTTCCTCTGCCTTTTCTAAATCCAGCTTGAACATCCAGAAGTTCACAGTTCATGTACTGTTGAAGCCTGGCTTGGAGAATTTTGAACATTACTTTGCTAGCTTGTGCGATGAGTGCAATTGTGGGGTGGTTTCAGCATTGTTTGGCATTGCCTTTCTTTGGGATTGGAATGAAAACTGACCTTTTCCAGTCCTGTGGCCACTGCTGAGTTTTCCAAATTTGCTGGCATATTGAGTGCAGCACTTTCATAGCATCATCATTTAGGATTTGAAATATTCAACTGGAATTCCATCACCTCCACTAGGCTTGTTCGTAGTGATGCTTCCTAAGGCCCACTTGACTTCGCATTCCAGGATGTCTGGCTCTAGGTGAGTGATCACACCATCATGATTATCTGGGTCGTGAAGATCTTTTTTGTATAGTTCTTCTTTGTATTCTTGACACCTCTTCTTAATATCTTCTGCTTCTGTTGAATATAGTCCCCTGTGCTGTATGGTAGGACCTTACTGTTTATCCATTCTATATGTAATAGTTTGCATCTGCTAGTCTTAAGCTCCCAGTCCATCCCTCCTCCCTGCTCCCCCTTGGCAACCACAAGTCTGTTCCCTATGTCTGTGAGTCTGTTTCTGTTTTGTAGGTAAGTTCATTTGTGTTGTATTTTATATTCCACATATAGGTGATACTATATGGCACTTTTCTTTCTCTTTCTGACTCACATCACTTAGTATGATAGTCTCTAGTTCCATCCATGTTGCTGCAAATGGCATTATTTCATTCTTTTTTCATGACTGAGTAAACTCCCCTTGTATACATGTACTACATCTTCTTTGTCCTCTCATCTGTCAGTGGACATTTAGGTTGTTTCCATGTCCTGGCTACTGTGAATAGTGCTGCTGTGAACACACAGGAGTGCATGTATCTTTTTGAATTATAGTTTTATCTGGATATTTGACCAGGAGTGGGATTGCTGGATCATATGGTAGTTCTATTTTTAGTTTCATGAGAAACCTCCATACTGTTTTCCATAGTGGCTGCACCAACATACATGTCACAAAATTCCAACCTTGTCCTCACAGCAGGTAAAGCTCAAAGGAGACAGGCCTGTGATCAGGCAGTTATAAAAGGATGACATAAGGAGTGGCTCGAATAAGAGCAGAGTGCTGGTACCCACTGGAGCTGGATGAGAGATGCTGATGCAGTGGTACTGGGATAGGAGGAAGTGTGTGGTAGGCAGAGTGATGGCCCACAGACGTCCATTTCCTAATCTTCAGAACTGGCGATACCTTCTAAGGCAAAAGGAAATTTCCAGGTGTGATTAAGCTCAGGATTTTGAGATGGGAAGATTATCCTGGATTATCTGGATGGGCTCAGGATAATCACAAGAATTCTTGAAAGATGGAGGAAGGCATTTCATCAAAATCAAACAGAGTTGAAGATGCTGTGCTCCTGGATGTCCAGGATGGAGGAAGGGGCCAGGAGTCAAGGAATGCAGGCAGCTGGAAAATATCAAGGGAATTGATTCCCCCCTAAAACCTCTGGAAGGAACCACAGCCCTGCTGACACATTGATTTTAGCTCAGTGAGACCCATTTTCCACTTCTCACCTCCAGAACTGCAAAATAATTAATTTATGTTGTTTTAAGGCACTGAGCTTGTAGTGATTTGTTATAGTAGCCATGGGAAGGGCTTTCCAGGTGGCGATAGTGGTTAAGAAACCCGCCTGCCAATGCAGGAGACATCAGAGATGTGGGTTCGATCCTTGGGTTGGGACGATCCCCTGGAGGAGGGAATAGCAGCCCACTCCAGTATTCTTGGCTGGAGAATCCCATGAATAGAGGAGCCTGGTGGGCTACAGTCCATAGGGTCGCAGAGAGCTGGACGCGATTGAAAGGACTTGCACGCACAAACACAGCCACAGGGAACTAATATAAGGTGAATAGGTTCAAGAATGATTTAGTAGGGACTGCCCTAGTGGTCCAGTAGTTTTAAGACTCTGTACTTCTAAGGCTCAGGGCAAGGGTTTGATCTTTGGGTGGGGAACTAAAATCCCACATGCAGGGCCAAAAAAAGAATAAAAAAGATTTAGTAAATAATTTGATTAGAGAGAGGAGGGGAGAGAAGGACCTGCTGGGGATTTCTGGGTGAGGCATTAAGGTGAATTGAAGTCCTGTCCCTTGAGCTAGGGTCCACTGGGGAGGGCTGGAGGGGGGAATCCTGGGATAGTGATGAGATACTCAGTTTGGGACACGTAATGGCGTTATGTTGGAGTGTACGCGAGTGTCAAGGTGGAGATGTCCAGTGAGCACTTGTCTGCCAGGAGAGAGACTGGCCTGGAGACGGGGGTTGTCCATGGTGGCTGAAGTCCTGGGCCCCACGAGATAGCCCACAGAGAGTGACACTATGGGGGAGCTGAGGACCTGATCTTGGAGGGAAAATCTCTTTTTGGCAGAGACACAGAACACACCTCCAGCAAGCAAATTCTTCTTTGTTCTGTAAACCTTCCTGTTCTTGTGTCCCCTGTGCTCCCCACCCCCAGGGCTCTTATTAAACCTCGTGTTCAGATTTCAGTTCTGCGCACCCAGATTCTCCCTTTTATCCTGGTTCATAACCTCCCAGATACATAAGGGGTTTAAGACGTCCCCGGGCTCCAGCTCCCACACTTTCTTCTTGCAGAGCGGCCCCGCTCTTCCTACTCGGGGCCATCAGGGTCTGCACAGTCTGCCTGGCAGCAGCGGACCTGCCTCTTCTCTCTGGTTGTCCAGCTTGGATTTTGGCCCTGTCAGAAGGAGGCCACGTTCCTAACGCTGCTCCTGGCATTTGAACCTGAGCTTTAATGTGACTGTTTCAGAGTTAGGGCATGTTGCTTTTGTACATACCGTTCTCTCTGCCTGGAACATCCTTCTGGAAAATACCACCACATCTGCCTGACTCAACTTTCAGAGCATTTCTGCAGGAGATTGGTCCAGTGGAGAGAGTTTCCTTGTCTTCTCACGTGGACTGCAAATGACTGTTTACTGGCCCACGAGCCTCTTCTTGACCATGAGCTCCTTGTGAGCATGGACTCTGGTTTACTTAGTTCAGGTTTCCCAGCACCTAACAGAGTCCAGGGTTCAATAAAAGCTTTTGCTAAACAGAACCGACCCTTCTCGATTGTGTCTGTTGGTATCTGACAGCTCACTGAGCCTGCACGACTGATAGGCAGTGCACTAATCAGCAACAGGTGAATAGCTGTGCTCAAACCCACATGCTTCCTTATGTAACGGCCTTCCTGTTAGCTCGCTCCAGGCGTAACACAGAAACCCTTGTGGCCTCCTCTTCTCCTTGTGCCAGGTTGCCAGCATCATACATCTGGCTTCCCTGACAGATACCTGTCTCTGGCCTCACATATCTTGCTTGACAACGTGAGCCAGGCAGGAAGCAATTGCCTCTGTCTTGGAATGTTCTGGCAGGCCCAGAACATACACACACAGAGCCAGATGGAATGTGTGGCGGGGGTAGAGAGGGGAGCGAAAGGGTGAACTGAGCTAAAGGGAGAACCAATTCCAGGGTGATACAATTCCATTTTCCCTGGGGATTGATTGGGTGGGGGAGGGGAGGTCGATGTTGAGAAATGCTAGGATAAATGAACCTGAAAAGTGAAAAGGAACCAGGGCAGCCTGTGAGCCATCTGAACTGTTGCGGCCTGTCTCGTGCAGTCCCCTGAGTTCCGGTTTCTGAAGGGAAGGAACCAACTGCTGCAGGTCTTAAGGACACTTCTCGGTTGCCTGGCCAATCCAGACAGCTCAGAGGGAGCCAAATGCAGCCACAGCTCTTTTTTTTTTTATGTTGCTGCACTTCCCCAGCCTAAAAAAGAAAGATCCAGGGGATCCAATTACAAATTTGACCTAGGTACCTCCTCCTTACCCCCGAAGTTAGAATAGTTGACTCAACAACATGCATAATAACTCCAGAAACCTTGAGGTATGTGTCATTGAAAGTTTAAATACAAAAGCCAGAGATTGATAAGTAGTGAAAAGGTGAACTATTTAAGTCTCTTATAGCTCAGTGGGCCTGCATTCTGCTCAGCAGCAGTTCTCAAACGAGCTGGCATCAGCATCAACCGAACAGGTTGCTGGCCCTGCCCCTCAAGTTTCTGCTGCTCTCTGTCTGGGGTCAGGTCGAGTGTCTGTGGTTAAAACACCCCCCCGCACCCGGCCCGGCCCGGGAGATGTTGGTGCTGCTGGTCCAGGGACCCCTGCTTTCAGAACTATTTTCCTAACAGCTTAAGAAATGGGGTTTCAAATAGTCGGACATGACTGAGCCGCTGAACTGAACTGAACTAAGAAATTTGTTTAGAGAGAAATTGAAACAGAAGGACAAAAGCGGTAACTCAGTTTCCTTAGAGATGTGTGTGTGTGTTCTTAGGAAAACAAGAGGGAGTAACATTGGCTTTTAAGGTCAGTTCTAGAAGATACTGGGCTTTGCTCATGGCTCAGTGGTAAAGAATCCGCCTGCCAATGCAGGAGATGTGAGTTCAATCAGACAAAAAGTACTGGGTGAAAACCTCAAGGCAGTTACAAATAGAACGTCTTTGGACACTTCTCTCTGTCCCTTGTATGGTAGGTCATGCTCTTCCAGAACTATCCAAGGTCGAGGAGAAATGGCTTTTATAAAGCGGAACCCTGGTATTTGCAACCTTTCCCCCTTTGGGCTCCCGTGGTGTCCCTCCCACACAACGTCGATGCACCCAGCATCCTGATGCACAGCCGAGTGAGGATGAATCTCGGGATGGTACATCTAAGATTGCAGGATTGGAGGTCAGAAGGCTCAACTTGTATTAACCAAAAATATTACTGTTATCTCTAGACCTTTCTAATCTCCGCTCCTCTCTGCTCACCTAGCCCTGACTTGTGAATCTAGTGTCTTCTGAGTGCATGTGCGCATACTCAGCGGCTAAGTCATGTCCAGCTCTTTGCGACCCCACAGACCGTAGCCTGTCAGGTTCCTGAGATTCTCCAGGAAAGAATACTGGAGTGGGTTGCCATTTCCTTCTCCAGGGGGTTTCTTCCCGACCCAGGGATGGAACCCATGTCTCCTGCATCTCTAACACCGAGCCCCTAGGGAAGCCCAGTATCTTCTAAGCTGACCTTAAAAGCCAGTGTGTCTCCTCCTTGTTTCCCAAGAATGCACACATACTTCTCTGTGGAAACTGAATTATTGCTTTTGTTCTTAATTTCCTGGATGAATCAAGATAATTTTCCGCTTGGGCTCCATGTCTTCCCTTTGATCTTTCTGCCAGAGGCTGGAACAGCCTTAGTTCCTTCCAGAGACTTCCTGTGTTGGATTCTGCTGTCTCTTCCCTACCCCGAGACTACAGCATCAGGGCTTCCAGAGAATTGTCGTCTGAGTGCATGTGCGCATGCTCAGTGGCGCTTCCCCGTGAGTTGTCTTACAATGATCATGGCCTACTTTAGACCACTTTGCAGTATAAGGAAGTCTGTCTCTTTTTCCCCCCTGAGAAGGATCTCTAACTTTCTAAGCAATAACTTCCTTAAATGCAACCCCTCTCTACCCCCACCCTTTAGGCCAGATTAGAAATTTGGTGGAGGGAGGAGGGTTAGAGGGGTGGAGATTTTTTGCTAGTGAAATATGCCTCACAGGAAAAATCAGATCCTTGTTTTCATCCCTTCGTACTTAAAAAAATGTGATTTAGTATTTTTTTTTTAATGTTCAGGGTGAGATTTCTTAATTGGTTTTGTATTTATGGTCTCCAGAGGTCTTACTTGGACTCTGACCACTACTGCTGAACCAGCAAATCTTGTGACTACAGGCTGTGTTTTAGTGAGAGGAACTTGACACACTGCTTTGCAGGCTGTTTTGATCTTGTGCTGTGTGTGTTCTCAGTCGCTCGGCTGTGTCTATTTGTGATCACATGGACTGTAGCCCGCGGGGCTCCTCTGTCTGTGGGATTTTCCAGCAGGAATACTGCAGCATGGTGACATTTCCTCCTCCGGGGCATCTTCCCGATCAAGGGATCAAACCCGCGTCTCCTGCATTGGCAGGCAGAATCTTGAGCACTGAGCCAACTGGGAAGCCCTGCTTTAGTCTTATGCTGGGCAAATATTTGTTGAAGGAGAGAGTGAATTATGCTCCTGAGTCCCTGGGCCTTTGGTTAGTTGTATAGTGGGATTTGTAATAACAATATCATACCTCACATAGACTTTGCCTCAGAAAATACTGAAATTAAAAAATGTATTTTGACACTGGAAAAGGCAAAATCTGCAGAATGTATTTTGACCTCCACAGAGAAAACCTCAGTGCCGACACCCACTTATTAGTGTAAAGAGAGTGGTCCTCCTTGAAGGAAAATGATGTCCGTCAAGGGTCAGGGCCTGTGCCGCAGGCTGACAAGGCAGAGCTCTCTGCCCTTCTTTTCTAACCCAGAGCTTTGCGTGGGTTGTGTGTTGATGGAGCTCTAATGCTGCTTACCTCAGATCACACGTGTCAGTCGTTAGGACTCACTCAGGAGGTGACTGTGCAAGCCGGGCTGGCAGAGTCCACAGTTTGGTTCAGGTCTGATTCAAGGACAAAGGTCTTCATGCCACCTGAGCAAATACCAAGAACTGGTCACTGCTGTGGTACCATTCGCAGCTCGCATCTGGGGGTTAGGAAATCCAGACTCACAGCCAGAGATGTCATTCTGGCTGCACAAGAAGGCAGTCACTGATCACTACATTGTACACCTGTAACTTACATAATATGGTACATGAACCAGATTTTAATAAAAAGAAATTAAAGAGAAGGAGGTCACTGACAGACGTTGCAGCCAGTGTGGCAATCCAGCCGGTGACCGAGACACTCACAAGAGACACTCACAATGCAGTGGGACTCCCCTTGCCTGTCCTTCAGCTCCAGAGGAGACCCTTCTCGGGTCAGCGAGCAGTTTTCCTGAGAACTGCTGCAGGCACAGAGTGGTGCGTGGCGGGGGCTCCCACCCTGGGCTGCTCAGAGTGCTCAGCCTGGGCCAGGCCCCAGGGTTTGAGGCTCCTTTGTTCATGTCACATGCTTGGCAACAGCAGAGCAAAGGTCACTGAGGCTGGGTGCCCTCCCTTTCCGCTTCCTGCCCACCCAGGGGGTCAAGGACTGCTGCTCCCAGTAAAGGGCTTGGCAGAGAGGAACAGGCTGAATTCTGGAAATTAAAGTCCTTTTAAAAGGTCCACCTCATTTTGAACTCAAGATGGGGGATTTCTGTGTCCCCAACCAGGAATACGAAGGCCTGAGCAAAGACTGGACAATCCTTTTGTTTTTTTTTTTTTTAGTTAAAAGTGGACCAACTTTATTTTATTTATTTTTTAATTGAAACATAACTGCTTTACAGAATTTTGTTGGTTTCTGCCAAATACCGACATGAATCAGTCATACGTCCCCTCCTCCTTGAACTGGGCAATCCTTTTCTTTAAAGGTGTTTAAGGCAAAAACAGTTCTCTGTACTTTTTCCAGGGAGTCGCTCCTCAGCCCTGGACTTGTCTTTTGCCCTGATTCGGTGAGGTGTATATGTTCATGCTCCCCCTGCCCCCACACTCAGGGCACACCCTGGAAGTCTAGGGGGAAGGGGTTCCTCTGAGACGCCACTAATAAACCACCCAGATGATTGTGCCGCTGGCCATTATGATGGTCTTTCTCTGCTGGGGGGAGACTGAGGTTCTCAGGTGGGAGGCGGCTGCTGAGGCCCCACAGTGCAGGTGCAGCAGAATGGGGGCCTGGCCTGCCTCTGTGGGGGGAGGATCCGCCTAGTCAGGGCTTCTTTCCCAAGTGCACAGGAAGGCTGTGGGAGCCTACACAATGTGCTTCTGGCTAGAGGAATGTGTTCCTCTTAGTATAATGAACATGTATTGAGCGTTCACTCTGTGGTAAGCTCTGTTCTAAGCCCTTGACATGCATCAACTTCATTATCAACTCTCTGAAGCAGAGGCTATTATTATCACTTCCTTTTACAGATGAGAAAACTGAGGCACAGAGAAGCTAAAGTCATTTGTTTGAGGTCACCAGTGCAGGAAGTGCCAGAGCCATGATCTGACCCCAGTCAAGTCTGACTCCAGAGCCAGTGCTCTTAATGTCCACATCCTGCTCTCTCACGCCCTTCACTGTTTGGGTATGAAGACAACTATTTATCTCACACATTGTTTATGCCTAAGAAGGGTCACATACACGATCACGTTTGATTTCTTGCTACAACAGCCCTAAGGAGGTGAGTGGATTGAATGATATTGTCCCCATTAGATGCTGAGGAGACACGACAGAGGTCAAGCATATTTGGCAACATCACCTTGCTAGTTAATAATAAACTACGCAGGGCTCCTGATTAAAAAAAAAATTGGTAGCACTGGGTTTAGTTGCAGCACTTGGGATCTTTGATCTTCCTTTCGACATGTGAGATGTTTTTAGTTGCAGCGTGTAGGATCTAGTTCCCTGACAAGGGATCAAACCCAGGCCGCCTGCATTGGGAGTGCAGTGTCTTAGCTACCAGACCACCAGAGAATTCCTCAGGGCTACTGACTAAAGGAATATTTGGTCTGTTTGACCCACAAGGAATGAATCCACATGTTGGATTAGGAGCAAGCCCTGCCCTACATAAGACTCAAGGTGTCGGGTGATTTATGACCCAGGCCTTACCTATCATGACCCACTTACAGAATAGAATAGATTAATTGCTCAAGGTGCTTAGGGTTGCAAGGACAAGACAAGGAGGCCTGACTGTCCTCAGGTGATGGGTGTTGGCTGCCAGGCCACAAGAGGAAGAGCCCTGGAAGGTGTCTCAACAGTGGCACAGCTGTGCCTTGCTGAGTGCTGCCAGCGCCGAGGGTGGGGGTGCCTTGGAGAAGTGGACAGTGTCTACTCCTTGTCTAGAGTGCCCTGTCTCCTGTGGTCACTCTGACATGCTCTCTGAGACCCTGGCATTCATCCTCTGACACAGGGGCATCTAAGGATCTGTCCCCCATCAATAAGGAGGGACCCTTTGGGAGAGACAACCTCCCTGGTGGCAGCCTCACTTGGCCCAGTGTGTGAATTGCTTTTGTTCTGGGCATCTTCTCTCTTTCAGTTGGCCCTGGGCAGGACATTATCCAAGTAACCTCTCCAAAAGAGCCTCCTGGACGCCTTTTCTCAGAGCAGGGCTAAGGGCTCCCCAGACAGTAACCATTGGTGATCTTCTAAACATGAGGGTAGAGCTAGAAGAGCCCTTAGAAACTGCCTTTTTATTGAAAGCCCAGTTGAGTGAGTTAAGACATTTGCTCAGGACCACTGGGAGGGTTCGCAGCAGAGCTGGAAGCAGAGCCAGGCTCCTGACTCCAGGTTCGGCACACCTCCTGCTGCCCCCGGAAGAGACCAGGGAGGAGACTTCCACTGGCTTTGCCTGATGCTCGCTAAAGGCTGCTCAACCGTTAAAAAGAAGAGTAAGACTGTCTTTGTACTAACGTTTCCATATCTGCTCTTCCCCTGCAAGTCCATGCTGTCTGATTAAAAAAATTTTTTTTACCTATTTATTTTTTTAAAAGATGTTTGTTTGTTTTTGGCTGTGCTGGGTTTTTATTGCAGTGCCTGGGCTTCTCATTTTGACAGCTTCTCTAGTTGCAGAACACAGGCTCTAGGGTACGCAGGCTTCAGTAGTTGCAGCTCCAGGGCTCCAGAGCACAAGCTCAGTTGTTTCGGCACTTGGGTTTTGCTGCCCCTCGGCGTGTAAGATCTTCCTGGACCAGGGATCGAACCTATGTCTCCTACTTTGGCAGGCAGATTCTTAACCACTGGACCACCATGGAAGTCCCCTGCTGTCTGATTTGATGGAGACTTGGTATAGAATGGGTGAGAAGGCATGAGGAAACCCCACACGATAGAGCCAGGAATCTGTCTGCAAGAAGGAGAGATGTGGGAAGGATCAAGCAGGTGGGCAGGTATCAGATGCCTTGTCTCCTCGGGCCAGCGGCACTGCCACCTAATGCTGCCCAGGCTTCTGGCACTGTCGGTTGCCCGCCCCCCTGCTCTCTCTCCCCGCATCCCCAGGGATGATGCAGCCAGAGGCCACAGGAGAACCTGTCAGGCATGGAACACCAAGTAAACAGCTCCGAGGAATTTCTCTTACTTGAATTTCAGCTCATTTACTTGGGAGCATCTGTCCTCCCCTCTGGTTGGGGGAAGGGAGAGTAGGGGTGGGAAGGCTAGGATTACAGTGTCCTTCTGCCCAAAGGAGGCTACTGGTCCAGAGAGCAGTGGTTCCTAACATTTCCCATTGTATTTGCTAGAGGCATGGAAGGGCCCCCTGCCCCCAGGTGCTCGACTTCTGCTTTTTAAAATTATAGTTGATATAAAATATTATATTGTAACAGTGGTATGTATATAATACTGTAATATATTACCATAATATTTACACAATATTGTTTTCAGACATACAGCATAAGGATTCAGTATTTTTGACAGATTATGCTCCCTGATAGCTCAGCTGGTAAAGAATCCGCCTGCAATGCAGGAGACCCTGGTTTGATCCCTGGGTCAGGAAAATTCCCTGGAGAAGGGATAGGCTACCCACTCTAGTATTCTTGGACTTCCCTGGTGGCTCAGACAGAAAAGAATCCATCTGCAATGCGGGAGACCTGGATTTGGTCCTGGGTTGGGAAGATTCCCTGGAGAAGGGAGTGGCAACCTACTCCAGTATTCTGTCCTGGAGAATTCCATGGACAGAGGAGCCTGGCAGGCTACAGTCCATGGGTTCGCAAAGAGTCAGACACAACTGAGAGACTTTCACATATACAGAACAACATATTCCATTATAGGTTATTAAAAGATAAGGGTGTATGGCTCAAGAAACTCAAACGGGGACTCTGTATCAACCTAGAGGGGTGGAATGGGGAGGGAGATGGGAGGGAGGTTCAAAAGGGAGGGGATATATGTATACCTATGGCTGATTCATGTTGAGGTTTGACAGAAAACAACAAAATTCTATAAAGCAATTATCCTTCAATAAAAAATAGATAAAAGATAATGGCTATAATTCCCTGTGCTATACAGCGTATCTTTGTTGCTTATCTGTTTTATGCATAGTAGTTTGTATCTGCTAATCCCATACCCCAGATTTGTTCCTCTCCGCTTCCCTTTTCCCTTCGGTAACCACAAGTTAGTTTTTTGTATCCGTGAGTCTGTTTCTGTTTCGCATATACATTCATTTGTATACTTTTCGGATTTGTCTTTGTCTGACATTTCGTTAAGCATAATATTCTCTAGGTCCATCCATATTGCTGTAAATGGCAGGGTTTTGTTCATTTCGTGGTTGAGCACTTGATACGTAGATGAAGATGAGGTGTATATATGTGCTGCATCTTCTTCATTCATTCTATATTGAAGGGCTCATGGATGGCTTCCATGTCTTGGCTGTTGTAAACATTGCTGCTATGAACATTGGGCTGCATGTATCTTTTCAAATTAGTATTCTTGGTTTTCCTGGACATATACCCAGGAGTGGAATTGCTGGGTCATATAGTAGTTCTGTTTTCACTTTTTTGAGGAAGCTCCATACTGTTCCCCAAAGTGGCTGCTCTAATTTACATTCCCACCAACAGTGCATGAGAGTTTCCTTTTCTCCACATTCTCGTCAGCATTTTTTATTTGTGGACTTTTTGATGATAGTGTTGTCAGTTCAGTTCAGTTCAGTTCAGTCGCTCAGTCGTGCCTGACTCTCTGCGACCCCATGAATCACAGCACGCCAGGCCTCCCTGTCCATCACCAACTCCTGGAGTTCACTCAAACTCATGTCCACAGAGTTGGTAGTGTTGTAGTGAGAAGGAAAAAAAGAGGAATGAGTTTTTCTCTTTCCCTTTCCTGAGAACAAGGAAGATGAAGAGAACAGTGAGCCGGCCTGCACATTTCTAGCTTTACTTTCAATTCAGTTCAGTCGCTCAGTCGTGTCCAACTGTGTGCGACCCCATGAATCACAGCATGCCATGCCTCCCTGTCCATTACCAACTCCCGGAGTTCACTCAAACTCATGTCCATTGAGTCAGTGATGCCATCCGGCCATCTCATTCTCTGTCGTCCCTGTCTCCTCCCGCCCCCAATCCCTCCCAGCATCAGAATCTTTTCCAGTGAGTCAACTCTTCGCATGAGGTGGCCAAAGTATTACAGTTTCAGCTTTAGCATCAGTCCTTCCAATGAACACCCAGGATTGATCTCCTCTAGAATGGACTGGTTGGATCTCCTTGCAGTCCAAGAGACTCTCAAGAGTCTTCTCCAGCACCACAGTTCAAAAGCATCAATTCTTCGGCAATCAGCTTTCTTCACCGTCCAACTCTCACATCCATACATGACCACGGGAAAAACCATAGCCTTGACTAAACGGATCTTGGTTGGCAAAGTAACGTCTCTGCTTTTTAACATGCTATCTAAGTTGGTCATAACTTTCCTTCCAAGGAGTAAGCATCTTTTAATTTCATGGCTGCAATCAGCATCCGCAGTGATTTTGGAGCCCCAAAAAATAAAATCTGACACTGCTTCCACTGTTTCCCCATCTATTTCCCATGAAGTGATGGGACCAGATGCCATGATCTTTGTTTTCTGAATGTTGAGCTTCAAGCCAAACTTTTCACTCTCCTCTTTCACTTTCATCAAGAGGCTTTTGAGTTCCTCTTCACTTTCTGCCATAAGGATGGTGTCATCTGCATATCTGAGGTTATTGATGTTTCTCCGAGCAATCTTGATTCCAGCTTGTGCTTCTTCCAGCCCAGCGTTCCTCATGATGTACTCTGCATATAAGTTAAATAAGCAAGGTGACAATATACAGCCTTGACCTACTCCTTTTCCTATTTGGAACCAGTCTGTTGTTCCATGTCCAGTTCTGACTGTTGCTTCCTGACCTGCATACAGGTTTCTCAAGAGGCAGGTCAGATGGTCTGGTATTCCCATCTATTTCAGAATGTTCCACAGTTTATTGTGATCCACACAGTCAAAGGCTTTGGCATAGTCAATGAAGCAGAAGTAGATGTTTTTCTGGAACTCTCTTGCTTTTTCTAAGATCCAAGGGATGTTGGCAATTTGATCTCTGGTTCCTTTGCCTTTTCTAAAACCTGCTTGAACATCTGGAAGTTCATGGTTCACATATTGCTGAAGCCTGGCTTGGAGAATTTTGAGCATGACTTTACTAGCGTGTGAGATGAGTGCAATTGTGCGGTAGTTTGAGCATTCTTTGGCATTGCCTTTCTTTGGGATTGGAATGAAGACTGACCTTTTCCAGTCCTGTGGCCACTGCTGAGTTTTCCAAACTTGCTGGCATATTGAGTGTAGCACTTTCACAGCATCATCTTTCAGGATTTGAAATAGCTCCACTGGAATTCCATCACCTCCACTAGCTTTGTTCGTAGTGATGCTCTCTAAGGCCCACTTGACTTCACATTCCAAGATGTCTGGCTCCAGGTGAGTGATCACGTTATCATGACTATCTTGGTCGTGAAGATCTTTTTTGTACAGTTCTCCTGTGTATTCTTGCCACCTCTTCTTAATATCTTCCGCTTCTGTTAGGTCCATACCATTTCTGTCCTTTATCGAGCCCATCTTTGCATGAAATGTTCCCTTGGAATCTCTAAATTTTCTTGAAAAGATCTCTTGTTTTTCCTATTCTGTTGTTTTCCTCTATTTCTTTGCATTGATCGCTGAGGAAAGCTTTCTTATCTCTCCTTGCTATAACTGCTCCTAACTCTGCATGTCTGTAATTAACTTTGCTTTTCTGCTCCCTAACTCTGCAGGAGCTACAATTCACAATTTTCCTTTGACTCTATGCTAAATACATCCTGTATCTGGTGTTTACCCTTAAAACACCGTTCCCCTTGTAGTTCCATTCAGAAAGAAGGTGAAAGCCCCCAAACTGCCAGATTCAATTACTGGGTTACTGACTGAAGTTTCTGACTGTCTTTGAAACAATACAAGAGGAAGAAATCAGGATCCTATTACCTTTGTTCCTCATCAGCAACTCCTGACTTTGAGCCCTTGCCTTATATAAGCCCCAGACTCCTCATAAAGTCAGGGTACAGGTCTTGAGGCATGAGCCTACTGTGTTCCCCTTTCTGCATCTGAGAATAAAATCCACCTTTCTATTTCCTCCAGACTCTGTCTCTATTTTTTATTTGGCTTTGGTGGGCAGAGAAAGCCAGGATTTTGGTCAGCAACAGTAGCCATGCTGTTGGATGGCATCACTGACTCCATGGACATCATGAGTATGAGCAAACTCTGGAAGACGGTGAAGGACAGGGAGACCTGGTGTGCTGCAGTCCATGGGGTTGCAAAGAGTTGGGCACGATTTAACAACTGAACAACAACATTCTGAACTTCTGTCTGCTTTGAACAGTCAATTCTGCCCAAATTTTGTTTCAGGTGAAGATCCTGTTGCTAAAATATTTTGAGACGCCCCAATCCTGGGTGTTCACTGGAAGGACTGATGCTAAAGCTGAAACTCCAATACTTTGGCCACCTCATGTGACGAGTTGACTCACTGGAAAAGACTCTGATGCTGGGAGGGATTGGGGCGGGAGGAGACAGGGACGACAGAGAATGAGATGGCTGGATGGCATCACCGACTCGATGGACATGAGTTTGAGTGAACTCCGGGAGTTGGTGATGGACAGGGAGGCCCGGCGTGCTGTGATTCATGGGGTCACAAAGAGTCGGTCACGACTAAGTGACTGAACTGAACTGAACTGAATCTAGTAGAGCGACTGAACTGAACTGAACTGAACTGAATCTAGTGAGAAGATGTAGGAAGGGAGAGAGCACGATTTGAGGCAAATCCCTGCCATTGGCTTTGGAGTGACCTTCATCAAGGCTGCCCATCCCTTGGTCAGACCTTGGTCATTTTTCCACTTGGAAGAAGTCTCCCCTGGGCTGTGTCCTCTCTTCCTTCATGAGCACGGGGTCAAGGTCACAGTCTGGGCAGATTGTCTTTCTTGAAACTTTTCTCAGCCTTCCACCTGTGCTCTCAGGCCAGCCCCAAGTCTCCCCCACCCACCTGCCATCCCATCTGTAAAGTCTTTCTTCAGTTCAATCGCTAAATTGTGTCTGACTCTTTGCAACCCCATGGACTGCAGCATGCCAGGCTTCCCTGTCCATCACCAACTCCCAGAGCTTGCTCAAACTCATGTCCATCCAGTTAGTGATGCCATCCAACCATCTCATCCTCTGTCAGCTCCTTCTCCTCCTGCCTTCAGTTTTTCCCAGCATCAGGGTCTTTTCCAAGGAGTCAGTTCTTCACATCAGGTGGTCGAAGTACTGGAGTTTCAGTTTCAGCATCAGTCCTTCCAATGAATATTCAGCACTGATTTCCTTTAGGATGGACTGATTTGATGTCCTTGCAGTCCAAGGGACTCTCAAGAGTCTTCTCCAACAATCACAGTTCAAAAGCATCAATTCTTCGGTGCTCAGCTTTCTTTATAGTCCGACTCTCACATCCATACATGACTACTGGGAAAACCATAGGTTTGACTAGATGGGCCTTTGTTGACAAAGTAATGTCTCTGCTTTTAATATGCTATCTAGGTTTTTCATAGCTTTTCTTCCAAGGAGCAAGCGTCTTTTAATTTCATGACTGCAGTCACCGTCTGCAGCGATTTTGGAGCCCCCCCCAAAATAAACTCTCTTACTGTTTCCATTGTTTCCCCATCTGGTTGTCATGAAGTGATGGAACTGGATGGTGTGATCAAAGTCTTTCTTAGATGGTATCAAAAGTGTGAAAAAACTGAAAAGTATTTTTTTTAAATGACTCAAGATCAAGGTGTTATTATGACATAAATTGACAAGGAAGAGGAAAGACTTGGTGGGGGGGGGGATGGCAGAGAGGGCAAGAAGGGAGGGGGAGGAGAGATCCCGAGCCTGTAAACACTCCCGGGGCTACTTTTAGCAATTAGCTTGTACTGTCTAGTCACACAAGCTTCATAGACTCAGTATCAAGAGATGCAGAGAGTGTGCGGCAGCCCTGCTGGTGCTGGTTAGGTGAAGAACACTAATTAGAATGGGGCGGGAAGCCAGAAAACACATAATTACTCATCCAATTCCAAATGAGGCTCATGGAACCAATGGGAAGCTTGCTGTGGTAACACACCCTATTGGAAAGGTCAAAATCATCAAATGGAACCTTCAGGCAGATCAGGAGTGTACTCTTACATTCAACCCAAGACTGACTGGTCTCCAGAAAAAGGACTGGCACCTCTGCTGACTGTTGAATTCCCAAATGCAAGCTTGCTCTCCAAATTCCATGACGAGCTCGATAACTCCACCTCCCCTGAGGGCCTCCTTGCCGTTCTGTGCAGTTATCTATTAAAGGAAAGATGACTTTTCGAAACAACATTCCCTGTGTGGTAGGTGTTCAGGTGGGGGGAACTTAAGTGATTTGGGGAGTCATGACAATGAGGAAGAAGATAAAGATAAAATGGGGGGAAAACACAATGAGACTATAAATAGATCAGAAAATCTGGATTTTTAGAAAATGGTTTTTGAAGAATATCTATTCTCCCCAAAGTGGAGGATATGGAAGAGAAAAAACAGGTCCAACCTTTCCATAGCCTTGACAGACCTTGGTTGGCAAAGTAATGTCTCTGCTTTTTAATATGCTATCTAGGTTGGTCATAACTTTCCTTCCAAGGAGTAAGTGTCTTTTAATTTCCTGGCTGCAATCAGCATCTACAGTGATTTTGGAGCCCAAAAAAATAAAGTCTGACACTGTTTCCACTGTTTCCCTGTCTATTTCCCATGAAGTGATGGGACCAGATGCCGTGGTCTTTGTTTTCTGAATGTTGAGCTTCAAGCCAACCTTTTCACTCTCCTCTTTCACTTTCATCAAGAGGCCTTTGAGTTCCTCTTCACTTTCTGCCATAAGGGTGGTGTTATCTGCATATCTGAGGTTATTGATAGCTGGGAGGGATTGGGGGTGGGAGGAGACGGGGACGACAGAGAATGAGATGGCTGGATGGCATCACCGACTCGATGGACATGAGTTTCAGTAAACTCCGGGAGTTGGTGATGGACAGGGAGGCCTGGCGTGCTGTGATTCATGGGGTCGCAAAGAGTCGGACATGACTGAGCGACTGAACTGAACTGAACTGAACCTTTCCATTAAGATTCTTAGGAACAGATGGGTTTCATTCCCAGGGGACAATAGCATAGTAATTTAACTCCCTTGTCCCCACGACTAAAAATAAGGATGATTAGAGATTGGAATTTTAGCTCTCTGTCATCTCAGACAGCCAAGCCTTGTCGCTGGACATGGGAATTCAGCAAGCAAACACACATTTATAAAGGCAAAACATTGGCCCTTTGTAAATGTTTTGACTGTCATCCACCCATTTTTAAGGCAGTAAGGTTGAGGACCACAGGGTTGAGGACACCCATGGAGTCCTCTAGTCAACTGCTATCTGGGCGGGTCAGAGAGTACATGCCTGAAACGACTCCAAAATCATCTGCCCTCTCTCAGACCATCTGTCCATGGATCCCTTTATCTTCAGCAGCTGGTGGCCAATTGCACGTTCTCCAGAATTTCTCAGGCTGGCTCTCCAGTTGCCTTCCACACCGTTTGGAATGTCATCCTCATCTCACAGCCTGTTCTGTGCATCCAGGGATCTCTCCCGTGGCCTTCGCCGCATCTACATCATTCGCTCACATTGCCAGAACAGTGAGAAGAGAGCCAGCCGTGGACAGGTGAAGCTGTCACTTCCACAGTTTCTCAGATGTGGCAAAATTATTCCAGCAACAACGGAACCCAGAGAATGTCTCCTTTATGGGGGCTGGTCAGAGGAACATGTGAATACTTAGAGGCAGGGCTCAAAGATTTCTGCAGGGTCAAGGCCAATACTGTGGTCATGGGGCAGTAAAAGACTGTGCCTAGGCTTGAGCCTTTGGCTCAGACGGTAAAGAATCTACCTGCAATGTGAGAGACCTGGGTTCGATCCCTGGGTTGGGAAGATCCCCTGGAGGAGGGCATGGCAACCCACTCCAGTGTTCTTGCCTGGAGAATCTGCGTGGACAGAGGAGCCTGATGGGCTACAGTCCGTAGGGTCTGAAAGAGTTGGATATGACTGAGCGACTAAGCACAACATAACAACAGGCCTGGGAGAAGGAAAAGTGGGGGATACAGATAAATCCTGAAATGCCTTGAGCTGGGCCAGAGAAAGACAGGTCACACACCAGCTTGTGATTTTCTGTGTGTGCGTGTGTGCATCTCTGTTTTTTTAACCGGAGGCTAATAGCTTTACCATGTTGTGTCAGTCTCTGTGTACAACATAGTGAGTCAGATATGTCACGTGTATCCCCTCCCTCTTGAGCCTCCCTGCCACCTCCCATCTCACCGCTCTAGGTCATCACAGAGAATAGAGCTGAGCTGCCTGTGCTATGCAGCAGCTTCCCCCTCGCTATCTGTTTGTGTGTGTGCCTCTTTAAGTTACTTTTGGGATTCCCCAAATACTAAATTCTCTGAGACTTGGAAATGATAGCAAGTGTAGGGTCTAAGTTGCTCTGGTTCTGTTTCCCTTCAACTAGAGTTGTGCAATTTGTGATAGTCTTTGGCCTCTGTAAGTTGGCTACCAGATGGTGCGGAATCCATAAGAGGTAAAGACATATTTATTTAACCCTTTCAGAATCCCACAGAGGGATCTGCACACATATACATGCAGACACGCATGCATACACACATACTCACACACAGCAGGACTTTTTTATTATCTGTGTTGAGCTGATGTTTCTGCTCTCCTAGGGAAAGGAAGGAGGGAAGTTGTTAACGGTGTCTGTATTTACCTGAGTTGTTATAGGGCTTTTTTTTTTCAGGGTTTGCCTCTGGCGCTGGAAAGTGGAAAATCAACTTGAAAGAGAAAACCAAATTACCCTGCCATCTAGAAATCTCAGGAGATAGGCAGAACAAAGTGAACTTAGTTTATTGGTATCTTTAAGGCCTCCTGTTGGCTCCAGTCATCCTGAAGCTCTCAGGGAAGCAGGTTCTCTCTCCCATAGAGGTGCTTATGGGTGGACTAGCCCCGTGGGCTGCTCCAGGAGAGAATGGGTCCTCACACAGCCACTGAGGACCACAGGTTGGATAACAAGGATGCTCCTGAAGTACAGAATCTTAGAAAAGACCTGGTTTAGAATCTGGGCTCCACCATCTACCAGCTGTGTGATCTTGCCCATGTGCTTTGAGTTCTGGGCTTCGGTTTCCTTGTGTGATACAATGATCAGAATTGTCTAAAGTGACATTCTGGGAATGGAATTTTCTAAAGTGGGTGCTTACTCTGGGTTGCAGGGATACTGAGCCATCTGGGACTGGATGGGCTTTCCTGCCTCCTCCCTTGGGAGCTGCTGCATCTCAGGTAAGCCCAGGGGCCCAGGGGTTCTTTCCCTGACAGGAAGGTCTCTAGTGTCCACATTGGTGTCTCATATCCTAAGATCTGGGCAGTTGGCATTTTCAGACAACTCCTGTAAACAGCAGGCAAATACAGACTGCCTGGCACCACTGTCAAGTTTGTCCTGGCGCTTGGACTATGTGAAGAAAGAGTGACGGTTGGGATAGGGGCCTCCATTGCCATGCAGACCCACACTGTGGGCCCCAAAGCTTTCTGGCCCCTGTGTACTCTGTGGGAGGATGGAAGGCTCCAAGGGACCTTAGCTTCCACTTATTTTGTTAATCCTTGCTTGATTTGCTTGCCTTCCCCCCATATAACATATTGCTTAGTCTGTGCCTGTGATGCTGTGGAATTTGTCTTGGATACTAGTAAGAGGGTCCCATCTTGCATGCCACCTTCTTTGCAGAGATGCGGTTAGTGACATTCGCCTTAAGAGACTGGGGTAAAAATTCACTTGAAAAGCCAGGCCCAGCAGCAATAGCCTGAATAAAGGCATGAAGTGGTGCCTGGGGTTGGCCTACACAGGAAATGATAAATGCAGAGTGGCTTTAGTGTGGAATGCCTGGTGGGGTGGGGATAAGACATGAGAGATGAAGCTCCAGAGGCCATATGGGGCTAAGGAAATGTTTCTTTTCCTTGAGAGGAATTGAATATCTGTAAAAGCGTCTAAGCTTGGGAATGATAGGGTTAGCCTCTCCTTCCCCCAACCTCTGGTCCCTCGGAAAAATACTCAGGACAGGCAGCGTGACAGTGGCCTGGAGGAGTGGGGAATGGTTGTTAGGGAGCGAAGGCAATCTCTGATGAGGCCCAAATGGAGCCATGAAAGTGGGAATGGAGAGAAGAGGTCTTTCAAAAGAATAATGAACAGGATTCACTGGCCATTACGTGTTGGGGTGGGATGTATTTGAGGAAGAATTTGAAAGGAAGAAGAAAAGCAAATGATGCTCAACAGATATTGTTTTTCTTCCCTTCTTTCCCTCTAGTGGATAGAGGTACCCAAGAGCCAGGAGATCCTCCCTGGGGCAAATGCTGACTGGCTAGTTTTGAGAGACCAAGATGGAAGACTTGGTTCTCAAGCGTTAGGATGTCCCTTGAGCCTTTTCATCTAGCTTGGTGGCTCTGTTTGCCCACTTGTGCACACTTGTCCATGTTGGGCCCCAACATACATCCCCTCTCTCCCTGTTTAAAGACAAAGAATACCAATAACCATGACTATGTTGAGACCTTATACAGTTTGTCTAAAAAAGGAATATGCTGTCAGGTTATGAGGATCTGGACTCCCTGGCTGCCCAGTGGTTAAGACTCTGCATTTCTACTGCTAAGGACACAGGTTCAGTCCCTGGTTGGGGAATCCTACACGCTGTGTGGCATGATGGAAAAAAAGAGGATTGACCATTGAATATGGAGCTCAGGTTTGGCAGGCGCCACACATCTGTCTATCCAGATAAATATTTTTCAATACAGGGCATTTCTTTCATCTTTAAAATATTCAGTGTCACAGATAGGTCTGAGGAATCATCTGGCATTTTGTTGTGCCTGTAGTTGGACAATTTTGTTGTTGTTCGGTCACTAAGTCTTGTCCGAATGTTTCGACAGGTTTTGCAGCACGCCAGGCTTCCCTGTCCTTCACTATCTCTCAGAGTTTTTTCAAACTCATGTCCACTGAGTGAGTGATGCCATCCAACCATCTCATCCTCTGCTGCCCCCTTCTCCTCCTGCCCTCAATCTTTCCCAGCTTCAGGGTCTTTTCCAATGAGTCAGCTCTTTGTCTCAGGTGGCCAGGGTATTGGAGCTTCAGCTTCAGCATCAGTCCTTTCAATGAATATTCAGGGTTGATTTCCTTTGGGATTGACTGATTTGATCTCAACTACTTAGATCTTATTAATCACCCTGAAACAGCTCCTTTCTCAGACACTTAGAAGCCATCCAGAGTTTTTCTGGTTTCTTTGTTTTTAGATAGGCATGGCTTGCTGAATCAAAGCAGCTGAATTTGATGTAAGTTCAATGTTGTTTCCTTCCAGAATTAGCTCATGTTTATGGTCTTGAGATACTTAACAAGCAACACCTGGCCTCATCTAAACCCTGTGTATGTATTTTGTGTCCAAGAAATTTTGGAAGTAGTGTGGATGGAGAAGTGAGTATACACAGACGTCACCTGGTAACAAAAGCCCAGTGTAGCACCCTTGACTGTGTTCTGTCCGTGGCTACAGAGAGTGCAGACAACAGCTGGTCCCTGTCTGTTGACTAGCGCCCCACCATTTGTCAAGCTGGAGCTGCTGCTTTTTCTTCACCAAGAGACTGAGTTCTACACTGATGTCACTGAACTCCCTCTGCAGGGTTCCTCCGGGGCCCTTCACGGTAGTTGCGCTTCTCTTCAGAGTGATGTTGATGTTTTCTGGAATACTGATAGTCTAATTGTTGGGAATGGTCTTCATTCTCACAGTAGATGCATCAAAGAGAGCTGTGTATTTAGGTTAAACCTGGTAAGCAATTACGAAGCATGGTGAAGCCGTGTAGGGAGGGGTGGGACAGCTTTAGCCTTTGCTGGAAGTGTAAGTCTCTCATTCATGTCTGACTCTCTGCGACCCTGTGGACTATACAGTCCATGGTGTTCTCCAGGCCAGAAGACTGGAGTGGGTAGCCTTTCCCTTCTCCAGGGGATCTTCCCAACCCAGGAATCAAACCCAGGTCTCCTGCATTGCAGGCAGATTCTTTACCAACTGAGCTATCAGGGAAGCCTGAGCCTTTGCTGGGAAGAGGCCAAATGCTTTACATATCTGTAAACATCTCATTTATTCCTCCCAAGACTCTGTGGGAATTCGTGTTCTCCTTTCATAGTCTGGGAAACTGTGACTCTGACAAGTGACTATATCTCCCTGAAGCTCTTGACCTGCCCCCAAAATGCATTCCTGAGATAGGCAAGGTGGTCAGTGGTCCAAGGTGTGATTTCCAAGGGCTGCACGTTCTGCTCAGTGCTTAGGGAATGCTGCTTTCCTGAGAATCCTCATGTGGTCCTGAACCCAAATCAGTGGTTCCTTTGACCATCCTCATTATAACCATTGTTAGGATAATCAATATGAAGTTGAAACAAGATAGTTAAAAATATCCACAAAATCAAAATAAATTGCAGCACAGTGTTTATCTCTTAGTAGGAGAGTAAAGCAGGCAGCCTCTCAGTACTGGGTTCTCCTTTGACCCATGTGCAGATATTGGTTTTCTTACTACAAGCACAGTGCCATTTCCTGGTCACCGTGATTATGCTATAAACTGGTGTCGAAAATTAGCAGGTCTTAGGCTGTATCCAGGCTGCAGATGTGTATTATTAGACCTGGAAGGTGACTTTAATTTTCTTTTTTTTAAAAATTGAGATAGTTATCAACAATGAAATAAATATTAAGAAATTTTGCCTAAAAACCTTATTCTGACTTTTCTTGAAAATTCAGAAGAGCTCATAACCCAAGACCCACTTTCCCCATAGCAGCAACTGGCTGGAACCAGCAGCTAACCCCACAGCTGTCCCAGTCCCTGGCCTGTTTGCCACATTTCCCCAGAGCTTGCTTCATTCACCTGGGTTTCCTACCTGCACCTTCCAGGCATCTGAGTTCATGACTCCTGTATGCTGCAGATCGAGGTCACTGATTATTTACATTAGATCACATTAATGGTATGAATACTATGAGAGAAGTGTGTGCCCCAAGACCTGAGGTCTGTGGTTGAGTGCGATGGTGGTGATGGTGTGGATCCTGATGGTAGTTGAGAGCAGGGATGTGGACATATAAAACATAAATGTCCTTACATCCCAGTGCAAAAACGCTCCATAGCTAGCCCAGCAGACTCCAAATCCTGATGAGAGTGAGTGCTTCCTAACTTTCGTGGTCCCAGCTCCCTGCCCCAACCATACCCAGAAGCCAGCCTCCCCAAGGTTTACTCTCTCTCTGTTCCAAAGGCACGAACAAGATTAACACCAACAGCAACTGTTCCTGGCCTGCCCTACTCTGGGGCAGGGTCTTCAGCTGCCAGATGAAATGACCGAGATTCTGGGAGAACATTGTCTGCAACAAATCCAGATTCCTGAAGTGGTAGAGTGGCTCTGGGTTACAGGGGGAGGAAAGTCAAGGGGAGCTGTACCTGAAAATTCATATTTCTCGTCTAGTTTTGGATTGGTTTTTTATTTATTTATTTTTACTTTATACAGCTTTTTGAATTTGCCTCAGAATAAATTATAGTAAATATCCATTTTTCAAAAAGTTTTATTGAGATGTAATTCATATGTTATACAGTTCACCCTTTTCAAATACACCTAATAGTTTCTGATATATTACAATATTTTTAAAAACTGTGATAATGAAACCATTTACCTCAGATGGGGACTTGAACCCATGTGCCGGGACCTGAACCCCTGTTGCTGGGACTTGAACCTATGTTCTTCCAACTGAGATTGTAAACCTGGTTTTAGGAGCTAATGAAGCACAGGTTCTTGATGTTTCATCTTAGAAAGAATTCAGTGAGAGACAAAATGATAGGTTAAAAATGGATTTATTCAGAGATAAACACGCTCCACAGACAGAGTGTGGGCCATCAGAGAGGGTGAGGGGGGCCTCAAAATGTGGTGTGGTTAGCTTTTATGGGCTGGGTGATTTCATTGTCACCCTGTTTATTTAACTCATATGCAGAGTACATCATGCAAAATGCTGGGCTGGATGAAGCACCAGCTGGAATCAAGGTTGCCAGGAGAAATATCAGTAACCTCAGATATGCAGATAACACCACCCTTATGGCAGAAAGCAAAGAGGAACTAAGGAGCCTTTTGATGAAAGTGAAAGAAGAGAGTGAAAAAGCTGGCTTAAAGCTCAACATTCAGAAAACTAAGATCATGGCATCTTGTCTCATCACTTCATGGCAAATACATGGGGAAACAATGGAAACAGGGATGGATTTTATTTTTTTGCGCTCCAAAATCACTGCAGATGGTGACTGCAGCCATGAAATTAAAAGACGTTTGCTCCTTGGAAGAAAAGCTATGACAAACCTAGACAGCATACTAAAAAGCAGAGACAATACTTTGCCAACAAAGGTCTGTCTAGTCAAATCTATGGTTTTCCCAGTAATCATGTATGGATGTGAGAGTTGGATGATAAAGAAAGTTGAGCACTGAAAATTGATGATTTTGATCTGTGGTGTTGGAAAAGTCTCTTGAGAGTCCCTTGGATTGCAAGGAGAGCCAACCAGTCCATCCTAAAGGAAATCAGTCCTGAATATTCATTGGAAGGACTGATGCTGAAACTGAAGCTCCAGTACTTTGGCCACCTGACGTGAAGAACTGACTCCTTAGAGAAGACCCTGATGCTGGGAAAGATTGAAGGCGGGAGGAGAAGGGACCAACAGAGTATGAGATGATTGGATGGCATCACTGACTTGATAGGCATGAGTTTGAGCAAGCTCTTGGATTTGGTGATGGACAGGGAAGCCTGGCATGCTGCAGTCCATGGAGTTGCAGAGTTGGACATGACTGAGCCACTGAAGTGAACTGACTGAATTTTATAGGTTAATGGGTGGCAGGATTATTTCAACGATTTTGGGGAAGGGGTGGAGAATTCCAGGAACTGGGCCACCACCTACTTTTTGGTCTTTGATGGTTGGCCTTAGAACTGTCATGGAGCCTCTGGGTGTGTCATTTAGCTTGAAAGTGAAAGTTGCTTAGCTGTGTCTGACTCTTTGCGACCCCATCGACTGTAGTCTATTGGGCTCCTCAGTCCAAGGAATTCTCGAGGTAGGAATACTGGAGTGGGTAGCCATTCTCTTCTCCAGGGGATCTTCCTGACCGAGGGATTGAACCCAGATGTCCTGCACTGCAGGAAGATTCTTTACTGTCTGAGCCACCAGGTTACAGTGAGCATATACTGAGGATCGAGGTCTAGTCAGAGATGACTTGTCTGTCATCTTGGACCCATTTGATTCTAATCAGTTTATGTTGTGTCCTTGGGCTATGTCATTCTCTCAGAAATTGTGCCCTTCCCCTTTCCCTCCTGCTTCAGTAAAACATAGGGCATAAAATTACTTTAACTATTTTTAAGTGTACAATTCAGTGGGATTGATATAATTCACAAGCTGTGGAACCATCACCACTATTTCCAAAACATTTTCATCATCCCAAACTGAAACTCTGTGACCTTTAAACAATAACTCCACATTCCCTCTTCCTCCCCAGCACCTGGTAACCTCTAATCTACTTTCTGTCTCTATGAATTTGCCTTATAAAGATATTTCATATAGGTGGAATCATGCAATGTTTGTCCTTTTGTGTCTAGCCTATTCCATATAGAAAAGATTCATTCACGTTGTAGCATGTGTCAGAACTTCATTCCCTTTTATGGCTGAATGCTATTTCATTGTGTGTATATGCCCCCTTCTGTTTATCCGATCATCTGTTCATGGGCCCTGGGTTTTTTTCCCACATTTTGGCTCTTGTGATTATTACTGCTGAGAACACTGGTACACAAGTATCTGCTTGAGTCTCTGCCTTCAATTCCTTTGGATGTATTCCTCTTTTTCTTACAAAAAAACCTGTTGCAGGAAGGGGGACCCCTTCCAGGACCTAGGAATGGGCTCTTGTCCAACACTTGGAAATGAATTGTCTGAGGAGACATATGTGCTGACAAAGCAAGAGATTTTACCAGTAGGGTAAGGGAGGAGAAGGCAATGGCAAGCCACTCCAGTACTATTGCCTAGAAAATCCCATGGATGGAGGAGCCTGGTGGGCTGCAGTCCGTGGGGTCGCTAAGGGTCGGACACGACTGAGTGACTTCACTTTCACTTTTCACTTTCACACATTGGAGAAGGAAATGGCAACCCACTCCAGTGTTCTTGCCTGGAGAATCCCAGGGATGGGGGAGCCTGGTGGGCTTCTGTCTATGGGGTCGCACAGAGTCGGACACGACTGAAGTGACTTAGCAGCAGCAGCAAGGGAACCCAAGAGAACTGGTCTACCATGTGGCTCGAAGTCTTGGGTTTTATGTTGATGGGATTAGTTTCTGGGTTGTCTTTGGCCAATCATTCTGACTCAGGGTCCTTCCTGGAATGCATGCATCACTCAGCCAAGGTGGAGGCCAGCGAGGATTCTGGGAGGTGGAAGGACATGTGGCATCTCCTTTTGACCTTTCCTGAACTCTTCTGCTTCAGTCAGTTCAGTTCAGTTCAGTCACTCAGTTGTGTCCGACTCTTTGTGATCCCATGAACCACAGCACGCCAGGCCTCCCTGTCCATCACCAACTCCCGGAGTTTTAGTGGTGGCTTATTAGTTTTGTGTTCCTTAGCAGGACCTCCTGTCATTAAATAACTCATGCAGATGGTCATTATGGTACCCGGCCAGAGAGGGCGGTTTCAGTCAGTGTGTTTCCCCTAACAAAACCCAATGAACTTTTGGCCAGCCCAATACCTAGGAGTGAAACACCATCCACTGTAGACTTCCACCGCCATTTTGGCTACTCATACCAAGTCAGAAAATTAACTCTGATCCTAAAAATAGACAGAGATTTAGATGTTCTAGGGCATGCTGACTGTATGTGACCACTTAGAGGTACCTGTGTGAGTCCTTTGTATCTTCAAAGCCACAAGTGATATCAATCCTCTGTTTGCAAATAGCCAAGCCCCCATGGAAGGCAGTGTGTGGGGAGTCTGTCACCCTCAAGGGGGCTCCTGCTACTCCCCTCCTCCCTGAAAGAGCAGAGAAAGAACAAACATCCTTTTGTGAGGAGAGTGGCCATTCAGGAGGAACAGAGAGGGAATTGGCATGTTGAGCTTTTTCTGGGCACCAGGTACTGGCGCAGGTGTCACACATCCGTTTGCTTATTTAATCCTCTGGAGTATCACTGTTCCCATTTTTTAGATCAGGAAACTGGCTCAGTGGCAGAAACTGAGCACACAACAACTAGGAAATGCAAGCAGATGATGCCTGCTGAAAGGGGTGGAAGGGAGATACCTCGGCTTCTGGGGTTCAGAGAGTTTGCATGGAGAAGGGGCGCTATGAAGCTGGACCATGAGGGATAATGTTATTTCCACAGGAAGATGGGGCAAGGGGGGGCAGGAGGACTAGATGCTGTCGAGCAATCTGGAAATTGGTTTGGCATCTTTTCCTGTTGTATTGTGCTGTGCTCAGTGGCTCAGTCATGTCCGACTCTTTGTGACCCCATGGACTATAGCCTTCCAGGCTCCTCTGTACGTGGGGATTCTCCAGACAAGAATACTGGAGTGGGTTGCCATGCACTCCTCCAGGGGATCTTCCCAACTCAGGAAATGAATCCAGGTCTCATTCATTGCAGGCAGATTCTTTACTGTCTGAGCAACCAGAGAAGCCCTCTTTTCCTATTATGTCTGGTTAAATCCCCCAGTCTAGAAACTCAGCCCCAGACTGCGGTGCTGCAGGGGCTGGGTGGGGCTACTGGGAAGCTGACTCAGATGAAGATTAGAGGGCAGGTTGTTGACTGGGCAATGCCATTGGGTGGGTCCACCCCTGTGCTGGGCACCAAAGAATTGATGCTTTTGAACTGTGGTGTTGGAGAAGACTCTTGAGAGTCCCTTGGACTGCAAGGCGATCAAACCAGCAATCCTAAAGGAAATCAATCCTGAATATTCCTTGGAAAGACTGATGCGGAAGCTGAAGCTCCAATACTTTGGTCACCTGATGCGAAGAGCCAGCTCATTAGAAAAGACCCTGATGCAGGGAAAGATTGAAGGCAGGAGGAGAAGGGGACGACAGAGGACTAGATATTTGGATGGCATCACTGACTCAATGAACATGAGATTGAGGAAGCTTCTGGAGATGGTGAAGGACAGGGAGGTCTGGTGTGCTGCAGTCCATGGGGTCGCAAAGAGGCAGACACGACTGAGTGAGTGAACAATAGCAACAACCCCTGTG
This sequence comes from Moschus berezovskii, assembly GCF_049115385.1. Taxonomy (NCBI): domain Eukaryota; kingdom Metazoa; phylum Chordata; class Mammalia; order Artiodactyla; family Moschidae; genus Moschus; species Moschus berezovskii. The sequence continues at coordinate 87,465,990 of NC_142470.1, forward strand.
GAAGGGAGGGGGAGGGGACGGAAGGGAGCAGGAATGGGTAGAGGCGAATCTGGACTGTGGTGTCTGCCCAGTGAAGGCCTTCACTCACCCACAGCAAGCTCTGGAGCTGGGTGGGCCCTTCGGTTATCCCAGGCAGGCCCAGGGAGCCTGGCCTTCTTTCCTAGATTGATCCATCACTGGATATGAGCTGTCTTTGGGGAAAGTGGTGACCTTTACGAGGCAGTAAACTTCGACCAAGATAATCCCTAAGGAGGGTTGACAGCTGAGACCTGACAATCTTCCCAGCATCTGGGGAATCAGCTTTCCATTTCCAAAGTGGGATCTGGTGACACATCACAGGGTCCTCATGAGCTGATGCTCCAAGCAAGGGTCGCCTTGTTCTGTCATGCATTGCAGGCTGAGGGCAGTCAGACTCTTTGGGTTGCTTGTCTCGCCTCATCCAGGCAATGGTTTAAAAAGAAGCAGCTTGAATATGTTGAGCTCTTCATATGTGCAGCATCTTCATTACTAGACAGGAAGACAAGTGTATAAGTTCTTATTAATTATTTTATTTGATCGATTAAAAAATATATATATTTGTCCAAAATGCAAAAGGTTAAATGTTTATATTTAAAATGTAAAATTATATTCTGATATTATTATAACTTTTAAATGGAATCCCCAAGGAAAATGTTAAGACCCTGTAACCTTTCCAAACAAAATGAACAAATCCTCAGCCTGTTGGGGGTTCACAACAGGAGTGGTTTTATGTCAGTGGAGGGAAAAAAAAAAATCAAAGCCTGCAGCTGTCCACGCTGCCGCCCTTGCTCCAGCAGCTCACATCTCTCCACATCTCTGGACTTACCCACTTCAGTGTGAGTAGTTAACCCTTAAGGACGTGGGGGACTAATCTCAGTAAGTCTGTGAGTACCTCCTATGCTCTGTTATAAAGTTGGACTGAGTTGAGATAGGGCCAAGATTCTGCCAGCAAATTCAGTTGGAAAGGTGCTTGGTTTTCCTGTAGTATCCATAATGGAGAGGTCAGCACCCAGTTCTTGGCCTTGTGGGGGTCAAGAGGTGGAGTGGGCCATTTATTGAGTTGGTGTGGTCCACAGCAGACACCAGGTAGTCAAGGAGCTGGCAGCAGTACCCATGGCTTCCTGACTTGGCCATGGCAGTGTGGTTCCAGAACCTTTGGCTTTCTGAGCACTGACCAGGTTTACTTGGCTGCTCAGTTCTGCAGGTGACTTTAGGCCTTTTTTCTGAATACTCAACCCAGAATCTACTTCTTCAGCCCGATTTTGTTGGCTAATTAATACCCTGAAACAAATTCCTTCTGCTTTATTTAGTGAGAATGAACTTCCTCCTCTGCACCTGAACGCTCTTGCCTATCTTACAGCTGTTTCTTCTGCATCACTCCCTTCACCCTTGCCTCCCACGTCTTCCTTGCTGCCAGTCCCCACTCCCACTAGAGAAGTTGAAATTCTTTCCAGCCTCTTTGGCAGCTGGTTCTATGTTGGGCATGTTGTGTGTGAAGAGGGGAGCATTTGGGATATTTTCTGCCCTAATCAAAAGAGGAATTTAAGAAAACTCTTCCTTCCTGCTTTTGGATGTAGTTGGGAGAGAAAGTGCTGTGTGATGCTGAAGAGATCCTTGTGCAGCCCTATGGCAATAAGTCTGAGGACATAAGCCAGCCCCTGTGCCACTAAATTAAGGAGCCTTGGAACAGGAAACTGTATGAGAATTTTCTAAATTTTCTATTGTTTAAGCCACTTCTAGAGCGACTGAACTGAACTGAACTGAACTAGATGGGTTATCTGGTTACCTGCAGCTGGAAGTGTCCTAATATCTATCTCCCTATCTATCTATCTGTCATCTATCTCTCTGGGGCTTCCTTGGTGGCTCAGATGGTAAAGAATCTGCCTGCAGTGTGGGAGACCCGGGTTCGATCCCTAGGTTGGGAAGATCCCCTGGAGAAGGGAATGGCAGCCCACTCCAGTACTCTTGCCTGGAGAATTCCATGGGAGGAGCCTCACGGGCTACAGTCCGTGGGGTCGCAAAGAGTCGGACACAACTGAGCGACTGACACATGTCATCTCTCTGTCTGTCGTCTGTGTGTCACCTGTCATTTGTCCATCCAGAGAGAATGGAGATGGAAGGTTAGAGGGGGATAAGTTCCAATTCTTGTGGAATTAATAGCGCCTGTGGGTGTAGGCAGGAAGCCACAGTCTTCATTCTGGGGGGATTCAGGCACTCATCTTCCGGTTTCTTTAGTGCTGAGGGCATCAAGCTTGGCAGAGGGGAGGTGGTAATGATTTCACTGCTGGTTGACATGGGTGGTGCCACCCTCATGCCTCCCATCCTCATTTACATTTCATGAATAGTGCAGTTCTTACACATGCTTTTCCAAGGCTGCTTCTGCCTATTTTTATATGCTGCTCATAAAAAAATCTTCAAGGTGGTAGGGCAGATATTATTTGTCCTGTATTTCTGATGAGAAAACTAGGACATAGACTTAAATTGCTTGGCCAATCACACAGAGTTAATTAGGTACAGATTTTGTGATCCCTTGCCCTAGTTTTCTTCCTATGGCACCATATTGCTACCTCAAAAACCTGATTGTTAGAAAAAAAGAAATTAAGTACCTAGCAGGGAAAAAGAGGCTGTGGGTTCACCCTCTTTTTTCCCAAATGGCAAAGAGCTCTATGAGGTCGAGACTTCCTTCTTCATAGGGAGACCTCATTGGTGTTCTGGGGACATCAGGCTTTTTGGCTTTTTATGCTCAGCAGAGGCAGTGGGCCTCTTGCAAAACTGTAGCTCATGTGTTGGCCGGAGACACTCTGGTGTGAGAAGTTTTTGGTAAGGGTGGCTCCACACAGCTGAGCCTTTGCCAGACTCCTGGATGAGCTCTGAAGATGGATTTTACTTCCCAGGACCCTGGGTTACTGTTGAGTGTGATATGCCCTTCTCTACTCTGAACCTTGCTTCATGCTTCTTTACATTTTCTGCATCCAGCTGTGTGCAGGCCTGGCACACAGGAGATGCCAAATGTTAGGGAATTTTATGGATGGTTCACTGCAGTTTTAACTTTGTTTGAAGGGAGACGAATCAAAAGGAGGATTTAAAAGACTTACTAACTTTCCTTCTAAATCACTCCAAACCTTTCCAGCTTCTGAAAGCTCCATGTTCAATGTTTTCTTCCCGGTCTCTAAAAATAAATTCTTGGAGGCTTCTTTGGTGGCTCATTGGTAAAGAATCTGCCTGCCAATGCTGGAGACATGGATTTGATCTCTGATCGGGAAGATCCCACATACCTCGGATCAACGAAGTCTGTGTACCACAACTATTGAGCCTGTGCCCTGGAGCCCGGGAGCCAAGACTACTACAGAGCCCATGCGCCGCAACTACTGAAGCTCGAGCAGCCTGGAGCCTGGGCTCTGCGACGAGAAAGCCACCACAATAAGAAGCCCACACACTGCAACTAGAGAGTAGTTCCCTACTCTCTGCAACTAGAGAAAAGCCCATGCAGCAACAAAGACCCAGCACAGCCAAAAACTAATTAAAAAAATAAGTTCTTGGGCTCAGCTTTGGAGGATGTGGTTGAGTATAAAGATCGCAAAGAAGACCCTCTTCTCTTCCAACACTGGCTACAAACAAACTGTGAACTCAAAAGAACAGGAAACCTAATAGGGTTTGGCCACTGGATGGAATTAGACTATTTTTAGATGAACTATTTTAGTATTATCCCCACCTGCTTTGTATTCATATTTTTATACTTCGCTAAAACTTCCATTTGTCAACATTCTGTCTCACTTAATTCCAAACTGCTGCTAAAGGTGTGATATGAGCACCTGCCTCCTGAGTAGTTGTGGGACCAACTGCTGATTCATAGATCAGCTCTCTTGCTGTTGATGTACGTTTGAGTGCAGTTTTGGCTTGCTAATCAACTTGCCTAAATTTCTGTTTTATATAGCTATGCTCAATACTAAGTCCCGAAGTAGAACTAAGGTGGGATATTGGAGCTTAATAAACACATTTTGAATGAAGAAATAAATGACTAAGGAAATGAGGAAGTAGCTTTATTTAGGTCCCCTGGGGTGCCTTGTCTCCCCTCTCTGGACTCTCTTTCCCTCCACCCTTGGGCACCACCTCATATGCAAGGTGCCCCTGGCTACCTCCAGCCTTCCCACTTTGGCACACCATCCAGGCCTGCCCTCCAGAATCCTGTTTTCAGATGGGATTATGGGAGATAAGGTGGTTACTCCAAAAGGAAGGAATCCTCTAACGGGAAACTTTCAGACATTGACAAGACCGGTCAGAGGAGAGTTTTGGGGTGGTAGTGGGGCAAGCAAACCTTTCTGAGATTCTGGCTCTGTAAGGCTGGTCTTCAGTATCTGAAACCCAAACCCCAGGTACTGGAATCAATGATACAAGTTCTTCCTCAACCCTTTATCCAGGTAAGCTAAGCAAAGGAAAAAATACACTTGTGGATGGGGAAATCTGAGAGCTGCCCCTTGTGGAGAGGGAGAAGAAGCAGGAGATGCCAAGTTGTTGGATTCCAGTTTGGATTCCAGGGCATGCATGCAAAGCTTAAAAACGTGTTCAGAGCTTACACATCCACATGGGGGTCCTAAAAAGAGGGCAGATCACGTGTCTCAGTGATTCTACCCTAATTTTACTTTTTAAAACAAAAAACAGCATGCAGTTGAGAATTGCTTTCAAGTCAGTCTGGAAGACACACACGAAAAATATTCTCTCATCTCTTCATTAAAAAAATAAATAAAGGGGGATTTCTTAGCAGGATGATGAGCCTTAGTTATTATCCTTTGTAACAAAGAACTTTTTAAAAACAGATTTGAGATATAGTTGACATATGGAAAACTGCATATATTTACGTGTACATCTTGATGAGTTTTGACATGTGTGCATTCATGAAACCATTATTATAATTAAGATAATAAACACATCCATCACGTCCAAATGTTTCCTTGTGCCTCTGTGTTCCATTCTTCCCCTCCCATGTCTCCACCTACCCTGTGCCAGGCAACCACTGATCTGCGGGTGGCAAATGACATTTCATCTTTTCTAAATATCAAATTTTCCCCCAAAAGATGAAGATCTTCTAGTTCTGTGGATATGGTCATGAAGGATGGTCTTCCAAAGAAGTCTGAAGTGGTCATCAGAAGTGGCAACATTGTAGGAACAAATGTCTGGCCTCCAAGGAAGGGATAATATTCATTTGGATAATATTCATTTAGCCTCCTAGGAAGGGATCATATTCAAAAGCCTGGTATGGCTTCTGAAGCGTTAACCACATTGTTTTATATTTTATCTTGTACTTTATGATATTCTGTAGTTGGAATCTATGACACCAAAATTAATTGGCCAATTCTACAGCTACATGTTAATGCAATCATCTCTGAAAGTAATAAGCCATGCTTTATTACAGTGGTGTCATTTGAGGAATTCTGAACAGCCTACAAAACATAGTTTTTCTCCTCTGGCTCTGTCTTCTACGAAGGAATGACTTTCTTTCCCATTAAACTTGTTTCTTATGCCCCAGGATTGATCTCATTCCCGATTTATACGGATTTCACTCCATTTCATCCCACTGTGTCTTCATCAGTGTTTTAGGGAGGGCTGCCTGCATTTCTCACCTGGATTCCTCTGGACCCGTCAGCATCTTCAACCTCTTGACTGATTTTCCTGCTTACAGTCTCTCCTTCTTTTTCTTCTCCACGTGTAAATGGAATCTTTATAAAAGACAAATCTGATCGTATCATTCCTCTGCTTCGAATATTAAAATTTATGACTCTGAGGTAGCTCTGATACTCCTCTTTAGGACCTCCCTCCTCAAAGCCCCCTCCTCCCTTCACGATGCTTTCTTTGTTTCAACCAGGAAAGATTTTAATAGTATTACAGAGAGTAGTGTTTCCTTTCTGGCTTATTCTATTCCCATTTCCTGAAACTCACCTTCCAATCACACCAAACAACTTGAAGATCTTTGAGTGCATCATCCACTCTCTTGGCTCTGTGCCTTTAATCCTGCTGCTGCTTTTGCTTGAAATCCCCTTAGACTTTCATTTGGTTACCGCCCTCCTTTATAACTAGAGCTTCCCTGGTGGCTCAGATGGTAAAACATCTTCCTGCAATGTGGAAGACCCGGGTTCGATCCCTGGGCCAGGAAGATCCCCTGGAGAAGGAAATGGCAACCCACTCCAGTATTCTTGCCTGGAGAACTCCATGGACAGAGGAGCCTGGTGGGCTACAATCCATGGAGTTGGACATGACTGAGCGACTTGATTTTCACTTTCTTTCTCCTTTATAACTACCATCATACCTCTGACTTTTATGAGTAGTAATTTTTTGATTGTTCACCAATCTTGAGAGCAAGGGAACATCTCTATCTTTCATTACAGAGTCTCTGAACTTGGCCCTTGTGCTGATGGGTGGAATGAACCAATGCAACTTATTCTTAAATCAACATCTAATAACCTCTGGGACTGTGTCACTGGTAAGGAGGATTTAACAAGTCAGAAATATGATGAAAAATATGTGTAGTCTGACGTAAATGCTCTTCACTTATTGCTTTTTTCTTTTTTTCTCATCCAGGAACTCTCTTCTCCTAGAGTGACATGCCTCGCTCCCTCAGTTCCTCCAGGTCTTTGTACCTCAATTAGCAAGGCCTTCCCTGCTCACTCTGTAAATAATAGTGACCCACCTCTAGCAATCCCTATTCTCTTATATCTTGCTTCCCCCCCCCACCGCCTTATTACCATCACACATACCATATATTTTCTTGTGGATTTGTTTACTGTCTGTTCATTCGTAATCACTGGAAAGTAAACTCTGTAAGAGCAGAAATTTTTCCGTGTTGTTTCCTGCTGCATCTCTAGTGCCTGGTATAGTGCCCAGCATGTAGCAAGGGCTTGTATATTTGTGTTGAAAGATTGAGTATGTGTGTGGGACTTCCCTAGTGGTCCAGTAGTTAAGAATCTGCCTTCCAATTCAGGGGACGAGGGTTCGATCCCTGGTTGGGGAAGTAAGATCCAACATGCTGTGCCACAACTATTAAGTCCGAGTGCTGCAACAAGAGAGAAGTCCCTGTGCTTCAGTGGAAAGCCCATGTGCCACAAGTGAGACCCGATGCAGGCAAAATGCATAAATAAATGTATTTAAAAAAATGTGTGCAGAGAACAGTTCGTGACGCTGAAGGACAGTGCTAGGCATTTCAGTTTCTATATGATTGTCGTTTCATCGCTCAGTTGTGTCCAACCCTTTTGCAACCCCATGGACTGTAGCCCACCAGGCTTCTCTGTCCATGGGATTTCCCAGGCAAGAATTCTGGAGTGGGTCGCCATTTCCTTCTCCAGGGGATCTTCCTGACCCAGGGATCAAACCTGCATCTCCTCCTTGGCAGGCAGGTTTTTTACCACTGAGCCAACTGGGAAGTCTGCATCTGTTCTGTTCTGTTCTGTTCAGTCGCTCAGTCGTGTCCGACTCTTTGTGACCCCGTGGACTGTAGCCTACCAGGCTTCTCCATCCATGGGATTCTCCAGGCAAGAATACTGGAGTGGGTTACCATTTCCTTCTTCAGGGAAGTCTGCATAGGAACTATTATTTAATTCATGAGGCTTCCCTTGTGGCTCAGGCTGTAAAGAATACACCTGCCAAGCAGGAGATGCGGCCTGATCCCTGGGTCGGGAAGATTCCCTGGAGAAGGAAATGGCAACCCACTCCAGTATTCTTGCTTGGGAAATCCCATGGACAGAGGAGCCTGGTGGGCTACTATGGTCCATGGGGTCACACAAGAGTTGGACACAACCGAGCGACTAAACAACAGTGCAGAGACAGTAACAAACTGTGATCATAGGGATGGCTTAGAGAATTCCAAAAGGGAAAAGAGCCTCTCTCAGCCTCAAGCAAGATAAAAGTAATATTAAAAAACAAGGCTCTCACCCTGTGTCTGGAATACTAATAATGTATGTGAAGAAACATGAACAGAGCAAACAAAGAAAAATGAATTCTAATAAATCAGAGTGAGAGAGATGCTTGACCACACTCTTTTGATGCCACCAGCAGTTCTTTGGTATTTGCTCTAAATTCTGTACAACCAATTGCACCGACTTATGAGAAAAAGAAAATGCCCAAGACAAGCTGGAAACTGGGATTTTATTTTGAGAAGCAACCCCCAGGGTTATGAACAATTTTACTGAGATTCAGCTCAGTATCACAGGAGCTCTGAGCAGGTGATTTGTGGGTCTGGGTCTTGTCTCCGCCCTCCACTCCCAACCCCCTCTACCCCTGTGGCCCCAGAGCCCATGGCAAGCTGCTTCCTCCTTCTGGGCCTCAGCTTCTGCCAGCAGGAGAGTGAGGGAGCTGGTGAAAACTGATTCCCAGCGTCTCTTCCACCGATAGAGTTTCTATGATTTTGCATTCTGACAAGGATTTTTAATTTGTCCTTATTAACGCAGAGATTCAATTAACCAGGACATTAAGTTCCCTGAGTATTCTGGTTAATTGGATCTTTACTAAAATAGCCCCAAATTTTGTTTGCTGCCTTAAAATAAAACCTACAAAAGCATTTTTTGTGTGTGTGTGGGTGTGTACATATTTTATATATGTGGGAAATCTAAAAGCTAGAGGTTAACTGGAAGTTATTCCTTAAGTCAGAGTGTCCAAAACATTTTTGACAGTGACCCAGAGTTTAAAAAAAGAGAGAGATTAACCTGCCCTTCCCGAATGAAGGTGGCCGCCGCGTGTAACTCATTCACTCGAATGGGACATGTGGTAAAGGTTTTGTAAAACAGAGAGAAAACATACTGACGGGAGGGCACAGAATCCATCAAAAGAGATCTGAGAGAATCTGGGAGAAGCACCAAGATAATCTACTACAGGGGCATGCCCAAGTTGGGCAGCTTCTAGAACGGACTGTGGCCAAGGGATCCAAGAACACCGGGGATGGGAGTGGGGTGACTGCTGCTGTGTTCCCTCCTCTCCAGGTGCCACGATAGTGGCTGTAGTTATGTTTTGTGTCCACTTTTAGGTTGAACAGGGACAGACAAAATGCCCACAAAGAGCTTTTGATTTTTGTGGTAAAAAATGATATTAAAAACGCTCTGGCTTTTAAGTGAGTAATTTCTGGATTGACTGTTCCCTGGGGGACGCTTGCCCTGACTTAATGCTCCTCTCTCTCTCTTTTCTCAAGCATTATCCGCAGCTGTCCCAGCTGTTGTCAGACATTCTTGGACTTCTGCTGTTTAGCTGTTTTCCCCTCCTCATACATGTGGGTTATATTTGGGTGGGGGATGGGAGCCTTCCTTGTCCCCCTCGTCCCCCTTCCTCCATCACTCCCATGAGTGATGTACCTCAGTGGAAAACCCTGGTGAAGAGGGCTTCCGGGAGCCTTGTGTGAGATCAGAGTCGAGGCAGGTGTGGTCACAGGGTCCCCCAAGCAAAGCCATTGAGCCAATACCTGAGCCATGACAGGGAAGAGGGAACGACCCATACCACAGTGTGGTAACCTCAAATCTCCCAATGACTTGAGACTTTTGGTTTGACCTTTTTTTTTTTTTTTTGTCATGAGGCATGTGGGAATCTTAGCTCCCTGACCAGGAATCAAACCCACATCCCCTGTATTGGAAGGCAAAGTCTCAACCACTGGACCACCAAGGAAGTTCCTTGGTTTGGTCTTTGCACCAACAGACATCTGAAGGACTGACCGCCATTCTTCAAAAACATCCCTTAAAACCAACTGTGCGGCTTAACGGTCATCCTTGATTACAGCTTTCTTGCTAGAGCTAAAGGATAGAGTATTCATTTTCTTTCCAGACATGGAAATATAATTCCAACCAGCTTAGGCAAAGAGGAGAAGCCAGAAACAGGGCTGAATGACGCTGTGGAAAGGTAGGGCAGAATGCAGCCAGGCCCAGGAACCCAGGAGTCCGGCACTGGGGTGCGGACAGGCTCTTGTTCCTGGTCTGACCTTGTTCCCTGTGTCTCAGTTTCTTTTTTGTCACCACAGACCAGCTTCCACCCCACGTAGGGACGAGGGTGGCCGACAGCCCTGGTGAACGACAGTTTAGCTTCCGCACTGGAGATATACTGACCCATTTTTTGGTTCCAAGATGAAAATGCTAGGAAGGACTTTTGACTCTTCCAGCTTGTATGTCAGGGTCTTCCCCAGTCCCTGGACAGATTAACTGGGGAGGTGGGGTTTGTGAAGAGTATAGAAGCCCCTGAGGTGGTTGTGTACCGGGTGGGGAAGGGCAATTGGCTTATCCATCTTTTCACTCATTTTTATTGAGCAAAATTGAGAGGCTGAGTGAGGGGTCAGAGTCTTTACTGATTAGAGAGTGATGAACTCGAGGCTGGTAGATGAAGATGAAGAAAAAAGGCTGAGGGCACCAAGTGCTCGGCAAAATGCCAGAGGTAGGAAGAAATAGGGAGCTTGTGTCAAAATGTAAATTAATTGCTTCTTCCCAACAGAGTCCTACTATGAAAAATGCCAGTTGAACTACACAGTGTGCTTAATAATGTAGTTGCCTGACTTCCTGCACCAGAGGAAGTTCCTTATCTTGTAAAGTGGAGACAGTTTGAGCACCAGCAGTGGGTCTGCAGCTCCAGCAGTCTTGGCTGGAAAATCCCATGGACAGAGGAGCCTGGCAGGCTGTATGGTCCATGCGGTCACACGGAGTTGGCCATGACTGAAGCAGCTCAAAGCAGCAGCAGCAGTGGGGCTGCAGGACCATTCTCCAAGTAGCTCTGCTCTAGGAAATTCTGGCATGTGTTCTATAAGAGGGGCTTCCCAGGCGGCACTAGTGGTAAAGAACCTACCTGCCAATGCAGGAGACATAAGAGATTCAGGCTCGATCTCTGGGTCGGGAAGATCCACTGGAGGAGGGCATGGTAGCCCACTCCAGTACTCTTGCCTGGAGAATCCCCATGGACAGAGGAGCCTGGTGGGCTACAGTCCATAGGGTTGCACAGAGTCGAACATGATTGAAGTGACTTAGCAGGCAAACACATTCTACAGGAGACACAGAGAAAAATGCTCACAATAGCTTCGTTTATAAAAACTAAGAAAGCGAACAATCCAGATGTCCACAAATGATAGAATACAGAAGTAATCATGGTGCAGAATCCTACAGAGCAGAGAAGATGAGTAAACTGCAGCTACACACGTCAACATGGATGGATTTCAAAACTTCTATTGAGCATAAAAAGCAGATTGAGATGGTGACAGTTAGTATGGATTCATTGTAGGAAGTTCAAAACCAGGAACCACTAAAGAATACAGTGGTTAGGGCTGTATTGCAGCCATGAAATTAAAAGACGCTTACTCCTTGGAAGGAAAGTTATGATCAACCTAGATAGTACATTAAAAAGCAGAGACATTACTTTGCCAACAAAGGTCCGTCTGGTCAAGGCTATGGTTTTTCCCGTGGTCATGTATGGATGTGAGAGTTGGACTGTGAAGAAAGCTGATCGCCGACGAATTGATGCTTTTGAACTGTGGTGCTGGAGAAGACTCTTGAGAGTCCCTTGGACTGCAAGGAGATCCAACCAGTCCATTCTAAAGGAGATCAATCCTGGGTGTTCATTGGAAGGACTGATGCTAAAGCTGAAACTCCAATACTTTGGCCACCTCATGCGACGAGTTGACTCACTGGAAAAGACTGATGCTGGGAGGGATTGGGGGCGGGAGGAGACGGGGACAACAGAGAATGAGATGGCTGGATGGCATCACCGACTCGATGGACATGAGTTTGAGTGAAGTCCGGGAGTTGGTGATGGACAGGGAGGCCTGGTGTGCTGTGATTCATGGGGTCGCAAAGAGTCGGACACGACTGAGCAACTGAACTGAACTAAACTGAACTGAACAGATGGACTGAAACTGTAAAGAAGAGCAAAGGAGTGGGCAGCACATGTGTTAGGTCAGTGGCTGGCCTGGGGGTGGGCAGGGAGAGGGAGACAGTGGGGAAGGGGGCACACAGAGGAGATTTCAGTGTACTGGCAAATTTGATTGCTTATATTGGATGTTGTATATGTGGTGCTTGGCTTTTTATTTTCTTTAAACTGTGTGTATATGTTACACACACTTTTTTGTAAGTATGATCTATTTCACAATGAAGAAAAATTAAAAATGTAGTCAAAACCAAAGCCTTCCCACTCCCCCAATGCCAATAAAAGGTACAAAGCTGAATGGTGTGTGCCTTGAAGGAAGGAGAACTGTGGTGCCTTGATTGTCTAGAAATTTATCAGGGAGAAAGGAAGAAGGTAGCCGCTGTCCCCTCACACCCCCTCACGCTCTGGGCAGAGGTGTGTCATGCTCTCCTTTGCGGTTCACATGGCTCAGAGCCCACACCTTTGCTCACTTTATACCCGTTTTGTTTTTGCACTGCAATCCTGAAGATTTACCCTGCAATCCTGAAGATTTACCCTGTTTTGCTTTCCTTTTCAGAGCTCCATTTCTTGGAGCTTCCCCAAGGCTGCCTGCTGTAAAAGGTGTTTTTTTATCCTAACTTTTCAGTTTTTGACACCCCCCCCACCCCCACGCCAAACCAGTGCACTGATCCATTTGGAGTTCGAGTGTGAAAGCATTTGGAATGATGCAGAAAACTTTCCTAATACCACTTCCAAAGTTTGGTCACTCACCATCTGATTACCTTTTTAGGGAAGGTTTATCGTTCGCTGGCTGAAGTTTATTTTAAATTCTGTCTGGTTTGCAAACACATTCTTTGTAGACAGCTCTCGTTTGAAATGTTTGGGCTCGCTTTGCTCTGGGTAAAACAGGTTGTCAGGTCTTTTATTCAACCCTGGTTGTTGGATGACTTTTCTTGTCCTACAATTTGGTGTCCATGAACCTTAGAGTCATCAAAGCTTAGGGTTAGGAAGGGACCTTGGAAGTCATCTATCCAACTTTCTACTTAATGAAAGAAGTTTTCCGAGACATGCCTGATTACCAGCCTCTAGGAGCTTGCTTTTTAAGGGCGTGGCTGTAGGGACAGAGAGTACCATAAATTTTAAATTCCACATAAAATTTTGTGTCAATTCACACTTCGTCTTGGAGAATCAGAGATCTGCGTGAACAAGTCCAGGTTTGCTAATTGAATTAAAATGAGCACAGATTCTTGCAGAACGGGTTCGAGAGTTACAGCCTACCTTACGTGATCCCAGTCATCTTTAATCTACTTAATAGGATCACATCCCAGATTATGAGGGTCAGAGACGACAGAGGAGAAGCCAGGGAGATTTGGCTAATCGCTTGGGACTTGCATGTCCATATTTGTCTTTGCTTTCCTGCCTGCTTAAAGGGACAGAAATGTGGGGAATTCTTTGGTGGTTCCATGGTTAGGACTCATACATACTTCCACTGCAGGGGACATGGGTTCAATTCCTGGACAGGGAACTATGATCCTGTAAACCTCACGGTGCAGCCAAATAATAATAAAAGAAATGAAATAAAAAACAAAAAAATGCCACTTACCACTAACTCCCGCTGAAGGGAGCGGGGCTGGTCTGTCACCCCTTGCCCACTCAGTCTTTCCCACTTCCTGGTTCACCAACTGCCTTTTTCTCACGAGAATGGGCCTACTTTAGTTTCTGAGCCCACCCAGAGGCAGTGTGGTGTGTGTTAACAGTTGCCTTTTCCACCGCTCTCCCCGTCTTTTGTTCTGCTCTGCTAGAGCTTGGAACCAAGCCATGACCCCAGCTACAGTCAAAGTTCACAGAGTCCGGGCCCCAGGTCAGGCTGGGACCCTGGAGGCACAGGACCTTCAAGGTGAGGGAAAGAGGCCAGCCTAGAAAAGACCAGAATTAACCCACTGGAACAGTAGGGTTGTTCCAACTCCCAATCTCATGCCAGCCAGGGAGAGTTTCTGGATTTAAAGAGCGTAACGAAGATGCTTTTTAAAAATTGGGGGGAGGATGCATGATGATGCACCACCCATTCTGGCACACAGCGTGCAAGGTTCACTAGGCCTGGGAAGCCCAGGCACGGCCTGGTAGAGGTTATGATGAGTCTCCACTGGTGACACGCTGAGGCACTGGGCCCTTCCCAGCAGGTGGTCCCTGTCAGAGCCTGGGCAGGTGGGGCTAGGAGGTGAGGATTCATGGTTCAGCTCATGAGCCAGGGGCAGGATGTCAGGGCTACAACCTGATGATCAGGGCAGGCCACTGTGCCCCACAGGCAACCCAAGGCAGCTGCTGCCTATGTAGGCTGTGATGAGGCCCCTGTCTAGGGATTGGGAGGAGACTGGGGAGTCCCTTGGGGCTCCTGAACTGCTGGCCTCCAAGTTCCAGCCAATATTTTGTTGATTTGAAACAACTACTTGGCTGTGGATTTGTGTGCAAGGGAGCTGTGGTAGCAAAGACAAGCGGTTGGGTGGCAGCCTGGGAGATGGACTACGAAATGACATCTGTACACCATGCAGGTTATACGGCAGATTACAGGACCAAAGTACACGGCCTGTATGAGCCGTTTGCATGGGGAGGAAGGGGAGTGGGAGGACACATATGGGGAGAGGAAGATGGGGAGAGTCTTTCACAGACAAGGCGGTACTAGTCTCTGGCCTTATCTTCAGGGCCAGTGGGAGGAGCAGAAGGAAGGGACCAAAAGAGTCATTTTCACAAGAGCCTCAGGCAGACAGAGGCCACAGCTGTGAGCTTTGTTTCCAAAGCGACTCCCACGGACGCTAAATGGAGTGTGCTCATCTTCCTCCTGTCCCTGTGCGGCAAAGCATCTCGGTGTTGCCCTGTCACCTTTGGCAAGTAGTGCAAACAGTACCCTTGGCAAGAGTACACGTGTATTCCCAGAGGGGAGCCTGAGAGCACCCGAGTCTGCTTTCCAGACTCTGGGAACACAGGCGGGACTTGAGTGGGGCTGGAGAGCCCCATCCAGTCGGTGGAGGTGGAGCCAGGGCTCTGGTTAGTTTCACTGGGTTGGTTCCCAGAGCCCAGGGGACCTGGAAACCCTCCAGATATGGGAGATAACAAAGTGCTTACACAGAGCCATAGAGCGCTTTCATCTTCACCTTCGTAACAGCCTTGAGAAATTTCACCCCCTGCCCTTTTTAATTTCCTAGAGCTTGTCTGAGTCTGTAATTACCTTGTTTTTCTTCTTTTAGTCCAAAGGTCAGCAAATTTTTTTCGATAAACAGTCAGATAGCAAATACTTTCAGATTTGTGGAGTATATAGTATTGGTTTTGATGGCCCAATTCTACAGGAGGGGCACAGATGCAACCACAGACACTATCAACTAACAAATGCCACTGCGCCACAACATTTTACTTGTGGACACTAAAACTGGAATTTTACATAATTCTTCACAGGTTCCAAAATATGCTTTTTTGGTTTTTCACTGGTCCAATAATGTAAAAACCATTTTCTAACTTGCAGCATTCAAAGACGGACTGTGGCTGTCATTTGCCTTCTCTGTGAGGACAGGAACCAGATTCTCTCATGTCCCTAGTGCCCAGTGTTCGTCCTGTACTAGGTGCTTGTAGAAGTTTGTAGGAGGAGTGACCTTCTCCACTTTATAGACAAGGAAACCGTGGCTCAAAAGATGAGTCCCCTTTCTCAGATGTTGGGCTAAAACTCAAACTTGCGTGCCAGTTGGATCCCTGTAGAGCTGGGTAGGTGGTAGTTCTACTAAATCCTGTGTCAGTTCAGTTCAGTTCAGTCGCTCAGTCGTGTCCGACTCTCCGCGACCCCATGAATCACAGCACGCCAGGCCTCCCTGTCCATCACCAACTCCCGGAGTTCACCCAAACTCATGTCCACAGAGTCGGTGATTCCATCCAGCCATCTCATTCTCTGTCATCCCCTTCTCCTCCTGCCCCCAATCCCTCCCAGCATCAGAGTCTTTTCCAGTGAGTCAACTTGTCGCATGAGGTGGCCAGAGTATTGGAGTTTCAGCTTTCGCATCAGTCCTTCCAATGAACACCCAGGATTGATCTCCTTCAGAATGGACTGGTTGGATCTCCTTGCAGTCCAAGGGACTCTCTACTTTCTACCAAATCAGTTTCAGCTTTTGCAGAAAAAAAAATATTGCTACATGAAAGTTCAGAGTTTAGGATTGGGAACTTCACTTGAGCAGAAAACCAACTGCATAGATTGGATAGTGTCCCCTTTTAAAATGGTTGAGCTGGGGAAATTTAACCTTACTGCTTCAGGTGACTCTTTTTTTTTTTTTTAAATCTGGGGACCATGCCAGTGCTAGTTTACTTTGGTACATGGCTGTGAAGAATAATATTCGAGGTTTTGAAAATATTAAAAAGTCACAATGAGTATATTCTTCAGATTGGGTATTTTGTTTCAGTCTAAACTAGTAGGTTTTTCAGAAACCAATTTACAGACTTAGAATACGAACTTATGGTTATGCGGGGAAGGGTAGAGGTGAGGGATGGTTGGGGAGTTTGGGATTGACATGTACACACTACTATATATAAAATGAATAACCAACAGGGACCTACTGTATTGCACAGGGAACTCTGCTCCATGTTATGCAACAACCTAAATGAGAGAAGAATTTGAAAGAGACTAGATATATGTATATGAATAACTGAATCACTTCGCTGTACACCTGAAACAAACACAACATTGTTAATCAACTATACTCCAATATAAAATAAAAAGTAAAAAAAAAAAATTTTTTTTGTGGGTTTCTTTTTTTTTTTAAACCACAGCCCTGTGTCAGTTGGGGGCTATCTAAGACCTCGAAAAGTCCAATTCTCTACTGGAAAAACTGGTTCTCCTTCAAAGTTAGCTGAAGTCTGTCTGTATCTCCACCCCCATCGCTGTCAACTCCTACACCCTCTTTCACCTTAAGTCTGTCTTGATCACTGCACTTTTTTTCTCACTCCAATGACTCACTCCCACACTTGTTCTCACTTGGCCTCAGGCTGCCCTGCTCCTCAGGAGGTGCAGTTAACCACAAACCACCAGCCTTCCAGGAAGCAGGTCAGGATGCGCTCGCCTTCGCTTGGAATCTTGAAATCCTCACCCATGTTTCACCTGGATTCTTATGCTGAAGGCTCTGCAAAGGGCGGGCTGGGGCTTGGCTTGGCCACTGGCTGGGTGCCACCGTGGCACCTCCCACAGTCCTTGGATGCTGTCCAGACCAGCAGTGGCCCCAACCTCCCTTCCCTCACTTCTGTTTCCAAATGTTGACAGAAGCATGCCCCGCCCAATGGTGTGTGTCTCACGGGTGGGCAGTGGACGGCCCTTCCTGAGGTAAAGAATCTGTCTGCAATGCAGGAGACCTGGGTTCCATCGCTGGGTTTAGAAGATTCCCTGGAGAAGAATATGGCAACCTACACTAGTATTCTTGCCTGGGAAATCCCATGGACAGAGAAGCCTGGAAGGCTACAGCCTGCAGGGTCGCAAAGAGAACTAAATCACTACCATCCTTTAGAAGGCCTCATATTGCAATACTGTTTTGTTACCCGATTTGTATTTTTACTTAATATGTTATGAGCACATAACCACATCATTCCGTACCTTTTTATACTATGGTTTTTATTGCTATACTGGTTCCATGATAGATGGAGCACAGTATTTAATAAATGCTGATTGCTGGGCATTGAGTTTGTCTCTCGTTTTTCATGCCAAGATGAACACCCTTAATTATAAATGCTTTTATGCATCTCTTTCTGCTTCCTTAAGATATATTTCTAGAAGTGGAATTAATTGGGTCAAAAGCTGTGCATATTTTGAAAGGCCAAACTGCCTTCTAGACATGATCCAATTTTTGTTTCTACCAGTAGTTCAAAAAGCCCCTGTTCCCCAAACCTTGCCAGCATATTACTGGATATGTGATAACTTTCAATTTTTTTTCCCCATACTGCATGGCATGTGGAACTTCCCTGACCAGAGATTGAACCTGTGCCCCCTGCATTGAAAACATGGAGTCTTAACCACTGGACGACCAGGGAAGTTTCTTTCCTTCTCTTTTTTATGTGATGTTTTACCTTAATATTTTTGGAGATTACAAGTCACTTAAAAATATTTTAAAGTTTTGCAGATACTTTTAGGGTGTTCACAGCCCTCTTTGGGGGTGTTCATGGATGTCATATTAAGAATTTTGACTTAATAGAACGAATGTAAGTCAAAATTCATTCTATTAATTTATTAGAGTTTTATATTGAAAATTCTACTAAAATATTAATTTATCTACTAAAAACAAACAATTGTAACATATAGTGGAACTATATGTAACTTTTTTCTGTATTTTCCAAGTTTCCTTTAAATGTGTTATTGTATTTTCGTAATTTAAAAAATAAATGAAAAAGAATGTTTAAAAAAAAAACCTGAAGTAAAAAATAAATGAAGTCATGTGACTTAAAAAAAAAAAGAATTTTGACTTGAAAATGGGAATGACAACCATCTAGTTGTGTCCACCAGGCAGACAAAGCCTTGTATAGAGGTTTGAGGCTTCAGTGAAGACAGATATCTCTCTGATGAGAGGAGCTTCCCGTCTTTGATTGGAGTCTTTCCTCCCCAAGCAATAAATCTACAGATATCATTGAGAAAACTTTCCTCCTCTTACTGCGCTATTAAAACAAACGAACAAAATCCTCCTCTTTCTGGATTCTCTATCTGGATTTGGATTCCTTCAGAATCACTATCAGTCAGACTGGGCTATTTGATTCTTTTTCAACCAGACTCCTCTTTTTAAGTCAACAACCCTGCGTGACTTCCCTGGCGGTCTAGTGGTTAACACTCCGTGCTCCCACTGAAGGGGGCATGAGTTTCATTCCTGGAAGGGGAACTAAATCTGCATGGTGCAAGGCATGGCCAGAATAAAACATACAACAGCCCTGACCTCTAATATTGTTGCTGTTGTTGCTGAGTCGCTCAGTCGTGTCTGACTCTTTGTGACCCCAGGGACTGCAGCACGCCAGGCCTCCCTGCCCTTCACATTTCCCGGAACTTGCTCAAACTCATGTCCGTTGAGTCAATGATGTCATCCAACCATCTTATTCTCTGTCGTCCCCTTCTCCTGCCTTCAATCTTTCTCAGCATCAGGGTTTTTTCTAATGAGTCGGCTCTTCGCAGCAGATGGCCAAAGTATTGGAGCTTCAGCTTCAGCCTCAGTCCTTCCAATGAATATTCAGGACTGATTTCCTTTACGATTGACTGCTTTGATCTCCTTGCAGTCCAAGACTGTATATTTCCTGAGTTGTTATTGAGCTCTAATAGCCCACTCATATTCATCCATCAGACTGGTTCCAAATAGGAAAAGGAGTACGTCAAGGCTGTATATTGTCACCCTGCTTATTTAACTTATATGCAGAGTACATCATGAGGAACACTTGGAAGAAGCACAAGCTGGAATCAAGATTGCCAGGAGAAATATCAATAACCTAAGATATGCAGATGACACCACCCTTATGGCAGAAAGTGAAGAGGAACTCAAAAGCCTCTTGATGAAAGTGAAAGAGGAGAGTGAAAAGGTTGGCTTGAAGCTCAACATTCAGAAAACAAAGATCATGGCATCTGGTCCCATCACTTCATGGGAAATAGATGGAAAAACAGTGGAAACAGTGTCAGACTTTATTTTTTTGGGCTCCAAAATCACTGCGGATGCTGATTGCAGCCATGAAATTAAAAGACACTTACTCCTTGGAAGAAAGGTTAGGACCAACCTGGATAGTGTATTAAAAAGCAGAGACGTTACTTTGCCAACAAAGGTCCGTCTAGTCAAGGCTATGGTTTTTCCCATGGTCATGTATGGATGTGAGAGTTGGACTGTGAAGAAAGCTGATCGCCGAAGAATTGATGCTTTTGAACTGTGGTGCTGGAGAAGACTCTTGAGAGTCCCTTGTATTGCAAGGAGATTCAATCAGTCCATTCTAGAGGAGATCAATCCTGGGTGTTCATTGGAAGGACTGATGCTAAAGCTGAAACTGCAATACTTTGGCTACCTCATGGGACAAGTTGACTCACTGGAAAAGACTGATGCTGGGAGGGATTGGGGGCGGGAGGAGAAGGGGACGACAGAGAATGAGATGGCTGGATGGCATCACTGACTCGATGGACATGAGTTTGAGTGAACTCCGGGAGTTGGTGATGGATAGGGAGGCCTGGCGTGCTGTGATTCATGGAGTTGCAAAGAGTCGGTCACGACTGAGTGACTGAACTGAACTGATTCATCCATCACTTTCCTTTCCCATCCTCTCATTATCACTATGATTCCTAAGAGATGGGAAGGAAGAAACACTGCAGATCTTCTCTGGATCACTGATGAAAGGGGCTAAGGAGAACCCCTGGGTTATTTGGGCCTTGATGATTTTTATTACTGAGGGATTCTGTGCCTTATAAACTCCATACTGTAGGTTTTTGTTGTTATCATGGGTGATACTTTGTATACACCTCTGTGCACAGGAACAATGATGAATCCAAAGTACCACACAGCAATTTGCAACACGATTTGCATAAATCTTCTCTCATTATCCAAGAGGAAGCCTCCCTTCCAGTACTTGCTCTCCTGTGGCAGGGCCAGAAAAAAGTCTAGGGGAAGGATAGACCTTTGGATGTGCCTTTTACTACATTTCAGAGATTCATTTAATATCTTCCCAGCCAAACTTCTTAATTTCTTTGCCTTGAACATGATTATTGCTGAGGGACTTTGAGGCTTTTGAGAGGAACAGAAATTGAGATGTAAATTGGTGTGATGAATTTTTTTTCCTTTGCAAAATTCTCATATGCAACCTAATCTAGTCATGCAAAGCAGCAAGGTTCAAGGACTTTGGATCTAATGCTTTAAAAAAAAATACGTGGCAGGTAAGGGAAAATGTTAGTAAATATTATCCCTTGTCTCTCCTGTCTTAGACTGTATATTTCCTGGGTTGTTATTTTAAATTGCTAAATTGTGTCCAACTCTTTGTGACCCCATGGAAAGTAGCCCACCAGGCTCCCCATCCATGGGACTTCCCAGGTAAGAATACAGGAGTGGGTTACCATTTCCTTCTCTCGGGAATCTTCCAGACCCAGAGATCAAACCCATGTCTCCTGCATTGCAAGTGGATTCTTTACCACTGAGCCACCATTGTTGTTCAGTCTCTCAGTCATGTCTGACTCTTTGCCACCCCATGGACTGCGGCACTCCAGGCCTCCCTGTCCTTCACCATCTCCTGGAGTTTGCTCAAATTGATGTTCATTGAGTCGGTGATGCCATCCAACCATCTCATCCTCTGTCGGCCCCTTCTCCTCCCGCCCTCAATCTTTCCCAGCATCAGGGTTTTTTTCTAATGAGTCGGCGCTTCACAGCAGATGGCCAAAGTATTGGAGCTTCAGCTTCAGCATCAGTCCTTCCAATGAATATTCAGGGTTGATTTCCTTTATGATTGACTGGTTTGATCTCCTTATTGTCCAAAGGACTCTCAACAGTCTTCTCCAACACCACAGTTCAAAAGCATCATTTCTTCGGTGCTCAGCTTTCTTTATGGTCCAACTCTCACATCCATACATGACCACTGGAAAAACTATAGCTTTGACTAGATGGACCTTTGTTGGCAAAGTAACGTCTCTGCTTTTTATATGCTCTCTAGGTTTGTCATAGCTTTTCTTCCAAGGAGCAAGCATCTTTTAATTTCATGACTGCAGTCGCCATCTGCAGTGGTTTTGGAGCCCAAGAAAATAAAGTTTCTCACTGTTTCCATCATTTCCCCATCTATTCTCCATGAAGTGATAGGACCAGATGCCATGATCTTTGTTTTCTGAATGTTGAGTTTTAAACCAGCTTTTTCACTCTCCTCTTTCACTTTTATCATGAGGCTCTTTAGTTCCTCCTCACTTTCTCCCATAAGGCTGGTGTCATCTGCCTATCTGAGGTTATGGATATTTCTCCTGGCAATCTTGATTCCAGCTTGTGCTTCATTCAGTTTGGCATTTCACATGATCAGTTCAGTTCAGTTCAGTCACTCAGTCGTGTCCGACTCTTTGCGACCCCACGAACCACAGCACGCCAGGCCTCCCTGTCCATCACCAACTCCCGGAGTTCATCCAAACCCATGTCCATTGAGTCAGTGATGCCATCCAACCATCTTATCCTCTGTTGTCCCCTTCTCCTCCTGCTCTCAATCTTTCCCAGCATCAGGGTCTTTTCAAATGAGTCAGCTCTTCACATCAGGTGGCCAGAGTATTGGAGTTTCAGCTTTAGCATCAGTCCTACCAATGAACACCCAGGACTAATCTCCTTTAGGATGGACTGGTTGGATCTCCTTGCAGTCCAAGGGACTCTCAAGAGTCTTCTCCAACTCCACAGTTCAAAAGCATCAGTTCTTCTGCTCTCAACTTTCTTTATAGTCCAACTCTCACATCCATACATGACCAGGGAAAAATCATAGCCT
Source organism: Moschus berezovskii (assembly GCF_049115385.1). NCBI lineage: Eukaryota > Metazoa > Chordata > Mammalia > Artiodactyla > Moschidae > Moschus > Moschus berezovskii. The sequence continues at coordinate 87,488,325 of NC_142470.1, forward strand.
TGACTAGATGGACCTTTGTTAACAAAATAATGTCTCTGCTTTTTAATATGCTGTCTAGGTTGGTCATAACTTTCCTTCCAAGGAGTAAGCGTCTTTTAATTTCATGGCCGCAATCACCATCTGCAGTGATTTTGGAGCCCAGAAAAATAAAGTCTGTCACTGTTTCCACTGTTTCCCCATCTATTTGCCATGAAGTGATGGGAGCTGATGCCATGATCTTTGTTTTCTGAATGTTGAGCTTCAAGCCAACGTTTTCACTCTCCTCTTTCACTTTCATCAAGAGGCTCTTTAGTTTTTCTTCACTTTCTGCCATAAGGGTGGTGTCATCTGCATATCTGAAGTTATTGATATTTCTCCCGGCAATCTTGATTCCAGCCTAGCGTTTCTCATGATGTACTCTGCATATAAGTTAAATAAGCAGGGTGACAATATACAGCCTTGCTGTACTCTTTCCCCAGTATTGAACCAGTCTGTTGTTTCATGTCCGGTTCTGTTGCTTCTTGACCTGCATCCAGATTTCTCAGGAGGCAGATAAGGTGGTATTCCCATATCTTGAAGAATTTTCCATAGTTTGTTGTGATCCACACAGTCAAAGGCTTTAGCATTGTCAATGAAGCAGAAGTAGATGTTTTTCTGGAACTCTTTTGCTTTTTCAGTGATCCAACAGATGTTGGCAATTTTATCTCTGGTTCCTCTGCCTTTTCTAAATCCAGCTTGTACATCTGAAAGTTCTCAGTTCACATACTATTGAAGCCTAGATTGAAGGATTTTGAGCATTGCTTTGCTAGTGTGAGATGAGTGCAATTGTGCAGTAGTTTGAACATTCTTTGGCATTGCCCTTCTTTGAGATTGGAATGAAAACTGACCTTTTCCAGTCCACCTAGGAAGCCTTATATTTCCTGGGTACTGATACCAATAAGCATCAGAAGTCATATTCAACCAGTCAGTTGAAAAAATATTCATGCTGCTACAGGCAAATATTTATTGACTATCTTCTAATGTAAAGTCTGCTGACCACTGGGTTGTAAACTGTGTCCTTAGTGAGCTTTACATTTTGGTGGTGTTACTGAGTCCAAGCTCCCTCTGCTCGCCACACAACAGGCCAGTGAATCCCAGAGACGAGGTGTTGAGGCAAGGAATACGACTTTATTTGGGGAGTTGGCTGATGGAGAAGATGGCAGGCTAGCACCTCAGAATAATCTTCTTGCCGGGGTCTGGATGCTAAGTTCTTTTGTAGAGTCGGAGAGAAGGAAGCAATGAGGAACTAACATCCAAAGGCAGAATAGAGAGAGAGACGCAGTGGGGAAGTAAAATGAGAAGGTCTTCAGTCTTGCAAAACATCTCCAAGGGAACCGCCAGCCTTTGGAAAGGGTCTGTTAATCTCTTCTGTTCACAGGTGGGTAGGTGATGACAGAGGATGAGATGGTTGGATGGCATCACAGACTCAGTGGACATGAATTTGAGTACATTCCTGGAGTTGGTGATGGTCAGGGAGGCCTGGTGTGCTGCAGTCCGTGGGGTCACAAAGAGTCGGGCACGACTGAGCGACTGAACTGAACTGAACTGAGGGTCAGATTATCTCTCTGTGAGCTGAAAAAAGGCACTTTAATTTACAGTCAGGCAGAGGGATAGGGTCCTCTGAGGCAAGCTATTAAGTATGATTATAATAACAAAAGCAACAAAAAGCAAGTCAAGAAAGAAACAGTTTCCCATGTGGAATCAGAATTGGCTTCTCCCTGCAACGACAGGAGGGGACGCTGGTCACCATGTACCTAAGAAAACTCTGAGAGGGAGTTTTCATCATCTGCCCTGAAATGGAGTGGACTCTCCACCCCTCAATGCATGTAGGAAAATCCTTTCTTTAAAAATACCTTTTTAGTTGTTCAGTCATGTCTGAATCTTGCACCCCTATGGAATGGAGCCTGCCAGGCTCCTCTGTCCATGGAATTCTCCAGGCAAGCTATTAAGTATGATTATAATAACAAAAGCAACAAAAAGCAAATCAAAGAAATAGCTTCTTTTCTGCAACCCACTCCAGTATTCTTGCCTGGAGAATCGCATGGACAGAGGAGCCTGGTGGGCTACAGTCCATGGGGCCACAAAGAGTCGGACACGACTGAACGACAAACACTTTCTTCAACAGTGGGTGCAGCAGGTTGACAACCAAGAAAGAATGAAGTCAGGGCTACACAGAGGGGAAGAGGTACGGGGATTATAATAGGCAGAACTGTTGCTTTCTTAGTCCTCTTGGTTAATAGACAATGGCTGTCAAAGGAACACTATTACCCCTCCCACCCAAGTGAGTCTTTTGCTGAGCTACCAATTATGTGCCACAACAGGTGTTAGCTACACTGTTTCTTTGTACTTATTGAATCGTTGCATCAATGCTATGAAGTAAGTATGATTGTTAATTTCATGTTACAGATGAGAAACTGTGCCTTGGGGAAATTAAGTAATTTCCCCAGGATCATATTGCTAGTGGTGACTGATGCGATATTTACAATCAGGTCCAAGACCCAGTTCTCATAACTGGCAGTTGGTGACCTAATTCTTCATTGTTGCAAACATAGTCACAATAAAGTGAACAATTTGTAGTTCAAACACTACTGGTCAATGGCCAGAACTAGTACCCAAACAGGGAGCTGAGGACCCGAACCTGCTGTAAAGGAAGAGTGAAAATGCCTGTTTACTGAATATGAATATAATGTTATGATGAATATGACGACTCTTTAAACTTTGATGTTTGCTCCAGCCTCTCTATTTTCCATGGGGAAAAGGGAAGTTTTACACTAATTCCCCAAGTCCTTAGACTCTGCAGGACAAGAAAAAATTAAAAAGCAGAGAACACACCTTCCCTGCCTTGAATTCAGTGGAAGATGGACTCAGCTGCTTGCATCATCTTCTTAAAGGCACAGCAGCTGTGTTGACAAAGTGGGTCAAGCCCCTCAGGCTGGTTTTAGCACTAATATTTTTCCTAACCCTTTTTGCAAAGAGAGGGCAGGCCATGAAGACTGCTGATGTAGGCTTGGGGCAGATGAACAGATCAAGATGGTGATCCTGAAATCTTGACCTCTGTGAACCAGCTCTGAATCTAATCTCAAAGACAGAATTTTGGGTGAATTAGAAAAGAGTAGCTTTATTGCTTTGCCAGGAAAAGGGGGACACAGAGGTCTCCTGCCCTGAAAAACTGTATGTCCTGACCCTGGAGGATTTGCTGAGGAGTTTTATAGCAATGGTTCAAGGTGGGTGAGGGGGTCAGTGGTTGCTGGTAAAATTAGGGTATGTAGAGGGACTCTACGCCTCTAGTCTGGTCTCAGGTGATCTTCTTGATGAACTGATGAGCTTCTTTGGTTCAAGGTGGGTAAGGAACCAAAGAAGCTCATCAGTTCATCAAGAAGATCACCTGAGACCAGACTAGAGGCGTAGAGTCCCTCTACATACCCTAATTTTACCAGCAACCACTGACCCCCTCACCCACCTTTGTAACCTCAGGTAGTCTTTGGAGAAGGCAATGGCAAGCCACTCCAGTACTCTTGCCTAGAAAATCCCATGGATGGAGGAGCCTGGTAGGCTGCAGTCCGTGGGGTCGCTAAAGGTCGGACACGACTGAGCGACTTCACTTTCACACGTTGGAGAAGGAAATGGCAACCCACTCCAGTGTTCTTGCCTGGAGAATCCCAGGGACGGGGGAGCCTGGTGGGCTTCCGTCTATGGGGTCACACAGAGTCGGACACGACTGAAGTGACTTAGCAGCAGCAGCAGCAGCAGCAGGTAGTCTTATCTGGTATGAAGAATGATGACGTCTTAAAGAGCTTATTGTTATGTGTGTCCCTTGAGGTGGAACCAGGACCCTGCCCTATGGTTTTCTGACTGCACCGCCCCCTTGTCTTTGCAGCCCTTCCCTTCCCTGATTAGCAACTGTTTTAATCTGCCCTTTAGAACTCAGGGAAAATCTTGGAGACTGAAAGAGCCCCACAGGGTCCTGCTTGGTTTCAGTGGTGGCACTGGCAATTACAGGTGGAATGCATGGGTCGACCAGGCTTTCCTTGCCTCCTAGTCTCTCCTCTAGCACAGTTGTATATTGCGTTAGGAGGGGAATTGTGACAGAGTTTGGCTTAGTTTTCACCAGGGCGACATCTAGAAGACTGGTTGCAGTGAAGGTGGGAATTGAGGCTGAGAAAGTGGGATGAGGTAAACAGCTTGAGAACGTCCAGTTAAACCTGGCTCAGGACAGGTATCGTACTTTACTGTCAGTTCTCCACTCTCAGCGGAGAAAGGACCTTCTGGTTTGCTCCTTCCTCTCTCTAGTCTTACTCTTTTTGTATTTCTGGTGCCTAGTAAAGTGCCTGGTACATAATGGGGATTTACTTAAGGCTGACCAACTCAGCCTTAAGTAAACTTAGCTGAGAGTAAACTTACTTTAAGTAAACTTAGAGTAAAGTGACTAACTTTAAACTTACTTAAGTTTCAGTTCAGTTCAGTCGCTCAGTCGTGTCCGACTCTTTGCGACCCCATGAATCACAGCACGCCAGGCCTCCCTGTCCATCACCAACTCCCAGAGTTCACCCAAACTCATGTCCATCGAGTCGGTGATGCCATCCAGCCATCTCATTCTCTGTTGTCCCCGTCTCCTCCCACCCCCAATCCCTCCCAGCATCAGAGTCTTTTCCAGTGAGTCAACTCGTTGCATGAGGTGGCCAAAGTATTGCAGTTTCAGCTTTAGCATCAGTCCTTCCAGTGAACACCCAGGATTGATCTCCTTTAGAATGGACTGGTTTGATCTCCTTGCATCCAAGGGACTCTCAAGAGTCTTCTCCAGCACCACAGTTCAAAAGCATCAATTCTTCGGCAATCAGTTTTCTTCACAGTCCAACTCTCACATCCATACATGACCACTGGAAAAACCATAGCCTTGACTAGACGGACCTTTGTTGGCAAAGTAATGTCTCTGCTTTTTAATACACTATCCAGGAAGCGTCTTTTAATTTCATGGCTGCAATTAGCATCCGCAGTGATTTTGGGGCCCCCAAAAATAAAGTCTGACACTGTTTCCACTGTTTCCCCATCTATTTCCCATGAAGTGATGGGACCAGATGCCATGATCTTTGTTTTCTGAATGTTGAGCTTCAAGCCAACCTTTTCACTCTCCTCTTTCACTTTCACCAAGAGGCTGTTTAGTTCCTCTTCACTTTCTGCCATAAGGGTGGTGTCATTTGCATATCTGAGATTATTGATATTTCTCCCAGCAATCTTGATTCCAGCTTGTGCTTCTTCCAGCCCTGCATTTCTCATGATGTACTCTGCATAGAAGTTAAATAATCAGGGAGACAATATACAACCTTGACGTACTCCTTTTCCTATTTGGAACCAGTCTGTTTTTCCATGTCCAGTTCTAACTGTTGTTTCCTGATCTGCATAGAGTTTTCTCAAGAGGCAGGTCAGGTGGTCTGGTATTCCCATCTCTTTCAGAATTTTCCAGTTTATTGTGATCCACACAGTCAAAGGCTTTGGCATAGTCAATGCCAAAGTTTAAGTTTACTTAAGTTTACGTAAGACCAACTCAACTCAGAGGGAGACCCTAGGGGAAGGCTTTAAGACCATTTGGAAAATGGCCTTTCTGTTGGGTGGGCCATGTCCTAGAAAAGGGAGGAACCGCTGGAGAAGGTCTGGGATGTACCAAGCTCCAGCCTGGGGGCAGTTTTCAGGGGTGGCTTTAGGTGGACTCTGAATATTCTAAGGCTGGAGTCTGTGAGAACTTCCTATTGAGGAGGAAAATTCTACCAGCTAAATCTGGAGAGATGGAGGTAAGAACCGCCTCCTAAAGTTAGAGTGGAAGAAGTACAGTCTGGAAACTTGGCTGGTGTTGTTACCAAACTCAGGCTCGGCTACTCCCATTCAGTAAGCCAATCTGAGAGACAGGTGTCGAGTAAAGGAAAAATAGCTTTATTTTTAAGGAAGGCTGTAACGTGGGGAAAAGGTGGACTCCTGGCCGAAAGAACCAATTCCCCACTCCCCACACTTTAGCCGGGATTTATAGAAGAAGTGAAGTAAAAGTGGCTGCAGGCTGCGTGCTGGGAGTAGGTACACGTGCAGAGATGTGTATGTTAATAGCATTGGAACTGGAGTGTAGTCTTTGCAGTTGTTCAGGTCAGCACATCTGTTCCAGGGGGGTGGCTGTGTATTTCTGGAAATACAAGAACAGAGACAGAGAATACCAGGCAAAGCAAAACAGGAGCTAGTCCCTCAAGCCCTGGAGCCGTGTTTAGCTGTTAACAAGCCCTTCGTTATCAAGTAGTGTTTTTCTTTAAAAATTCCAACGGTCTCCAGACAATAATGCTTGAGGTAGAATTTACAGTGGAGGGCAGAAAGAATCTGGCATTACAGAATACTATCAGATTGGGCAGCCTGGTGGAGAATCCTTTCTGGAGACTTCCAGCTATTTCCTGGAGAGAACACCTTCACCCCTCCAAGAGCAGATGTTATAGAAACACTCTGGACACAGATGTCATGTTCTTCATTTTGGACTAACTTTTTTTTTTACTTGCCTTGAAGTAGTCTCACTGATCCCACCCTTTATTTGCATCTGCTTTAAGGGTGTCAAGGGCTTCCCTGGTGGTACAGATGGTAAAGAGTCTACCTGCAGTGCAGGAGACCCAGGTTTGATCCTTGGATTGGGAAGATCCCCTGGAGAAGGGAATGGTTACCCACTCCATTATTCTCCACTGACAGAGGAGCCTGGTGGGCTCCAGTCCATGGGATCACCTAATCACATAGAGTTGGACACAACTGACTGACACACACACATAAGGATGTCAGTGCTTCCTGGTGGCTCAGGTAGTGAAGAATCTGCCTGCAATGTAGATTTCAAATTCAATTCCTGGGTAGGGAAGACCTCTTGGAGAAGGAAATGGCAACCCACTCCAATATTCTTGCCTGGAGAATTCCATGGACAGCGGAGACTGGCAGGTTATGTTCCATGGGGTCACAAAGAGTTGGACACGACTGAATGACTGATACTTTCGCTTCTTTAAGGGTGTCAAGCCAGGCCTTTAAATTCCTCTGGATGATTTAAAGCTGATGGTCTCCCAGGAAGAGAGGCTTTCTTTCATTTCCAGAACTCTCCTCTAGACCTCATTTCCAAGCAGAGCTGTCGTCCTGAAGCAAGGCCCTCCAGTCTGGACTTGCCCAGGAAAGATGAAGAGCTGGGCCAGCCATACCTGCCCTGCCCTTGTCCAACCTGTGTGTCTCCTTCTGCAGCAATTGCATGTGTCGAGAACAGCCAGGAATTTCCCGCAGAGCCAGAGCCTTGAGGGGGAATTCCACTTAGTGGTTACAATACACCCTCAGGTTCCCAGGGAGAAATGTAGCCTGTCTGGAAGATGTTCATCATCCTGCGTTCAGCAGAGCTCCTGGAATGTCTCCTGCGTCCACGAGGGCCCCCGAAGGGGGTCCTCCCTCCCTTTCTCATTCCCATCACTCTCTCCCCATACCCTAGCCCCAGGATACATGGCCTTAGCCTGAACATCACAATTGCCACTGGGGGAACAAGTGAACAGAGAGACTGCTCCAGATGAAATTTTTCCTTTTAGTTCTGGTGATGCGTCCCTCCAGCAGAATTCTGACTGCTGGGCTGACTCCAAGTTTGACCAGCTCAGAGTCAAGACTTGGCCTTCTTGCTCTACTGCATGGCTCAAGGGAGCTGGAATGACGACTCTCATGTATATCTCTCTCATGGTAGGTGGGGTGAGGGGACATGGCTGAGGCCTAGTTTTTTTTTCTCCTTTAAGTTGCTACAGCGCTGAAATTCCTGTGAATTTTCCAGTGCTTTAAAAAGATAACCCTGAGGAGGATTAAGAAAACAATCATGGATGCATACCTTTCGTGTGTCAGTCAGTCAGAAGTTTCTTCATAATACCCAGCCGAGGTCCAAGATTCCTGGAGGAAGAGGTGCTTCTGGCAGATGTGAATGACCTGAGGAGGCCAGAAGAATGGCCCAGGTGACCAGGATAAGCCTTGTGTCTCCTGGGCAAGGCAGTTTTGTCTCTACCTTCTATTCTGTACATGAAAAGGCTCTTCTGAGACAAGGCCCTAGAAGCAGTTCTCAAAGTGCAGTTCCCAGCCTTGTGGTGGTCTTAGAGAGTCTTACAGGTGGCCTGCCGACTAATTCAAATTACACGGGTGTGGTTCCTTGGTATAATACTCCACCCTTGGGCTCCAAATGATGCTGGAGTGTTAAATCCGAGATGCCCTATTCTAGGGGAGGGCTTGCAGTGTCTCGTAGTCATCATCATCATTGTTATTATAGAACATGTCAGAAGTTTAGCCTTTGACATTCTTTCATTGGCTGTTGCTGCTAAGTCGCTTCAGTTGTGTCTGACTCTCTGTGACCCCATAGTCGGCAGCCCAGCAGACTCCTCTGTCCCTGGGATTCTCCAGGCAAGAATACTGGAGTGGGTTGCCATTTCCTTCTCCAATGCATGCATGCTAAAGTCACTTCAGTCGTGTCCGACTCTGTGTGACCCCATAGATGGCAGCCCACCAGGCTCCTCTGTCCAAAGGATTCTCTAGGCAAGAATACTGGAGTGGATTTCCATTTCCTTCTCCTTCACTGGATGAACTTTTATCAAATACCTTTTTTCTGGTACTGTGTTAGGACAGGAGACAGACCAAGAAGACAGTGCCCCTGTTTTTCCAAAGAGCTTATTTACCCTAGAAGACGCATGAGCAACACGATAATGACTGACAACATGGAACAATTCTCTAAATATTGACAGAGGAATGCAAAGTGCTGTGGGGACACGACCAATGTCTACTGGTGTCAAGGAAGCCTTCCCTGAACAGGTGACTTTCAGCAAAGGTTTGGAGGATACCGTGCAGCTGAGAAGGCAGACTTCTCAGGAAGCCGGATGCAATGACCTACTCTGGGGAACATGTAGAATAAACTTGCTGAACTCCACTCCTTCCTTCCTTCATTCAGAAACCAGGTTTTCAGAGGAAGCATCATTGATGTGAGACCTACCGGATATATCGTATATGACATCTGGAGATGGAGGAGGGGTTGGTGTCTTAGACCCAGGGGGACAGCAGAATCAAAGAAAGAGGGGAGGGGGTTCAGTTCAGAGTATATGAAGAGGAAGGGAGATGTTAGGTTAGAGTCAGACTTTCTTGCCCCTTGGCCAACCAACCACCTCATCCTATCAACTCCAACTTCTTAGATATCTTTTCTTTCCCTCTTTTTTTTTAAAAAAAAATTAGTATGTATTCGATTGCAGTAGGACTTAGCTGCAGCACACGGGATCTTCAGTCTTCGCTGTGGCATGAGGATCTTAAGTAGTGGCTTGTAGGATCTAGTTCCCTGGTGAGGGGTCAAACCCAGGCCCCCTGCGTTAGGACTGTGAACCCAGCCACTAGACCACCAGGGAAGTCCTCAGTTCCACCTTCTAAACGTGATGCATCAGGGCAGGGCTCAGAATTCAGGTCCTGTCTGTCCACAGCTTGCAGTCCTTGTGGCCCCTGCCTGGTTCATTCAGACCCTCATCATCTCTTTGCCTCCCCTCTCAACTGGTCTCCCTGCTTCTGGCTCTTCCCCTTCTAATTCATCATCCACACCATCAGTGCAGTAGTTTCCCTAAAAGGCACGTTGTTCTTCATCCTTTTTCCACATGATGTGTCTCAGTGGTTCGCCGTCATTTCAGGATTGTTCTCGACTCTGAGAATGACTTGTATCGGGGACTTTGGGATCTGGCCTCTGTCTACCTCCTTAGCTGTGTATCCACTGCTGTCACCTTGCACCCCACTTTTGATGCATCAAACTACAAATGTGCATATTGGTTCAAGCCTCTGGGCCTTTGCATGTGCTGTTACCTCCTCTGGAAAACCCTTCTGCATCTAGTCCTCTTAGAAGCTTATTCATCTTATTCATCCTTTAAATGTGGATTCAAATACCACCTCCCTCAACCTTCCCATACAGAGTTAACCACTGCGGTTACTTAATTATATTTTTAGTGGTACTCTTATCAGTCTGCTGCTGGCATGAGCTCTTCACAGAAGGCTCTTCTGCCAAATGCTGAGCAGCTATAGAGCAAGAACTGAGTTAATTCATTTTCACAGCTCCGGTCTCTAGCAAGGGCTGGGCTTTTCATGAAACAGACAGCTAAGTCAAGCTAGGCCAGAGCTCTCGGCGCTCAGTTCTTGCACTCATCACCTAGGCAACTGTAAAAATACCCACATCCATGCCCCACCTGAGGTCAGTGAAACCAGGATCTCTAGGGGTGGGGCTGGGTAGGTTTATTTGTTTTAAAGTGCCCAAGTGAGAGAGGGAGGGACAAATGAGGAGTTTGAGATTAACATGTACACTGCTATATATAAAATAGATAACCAACAAGGATCTACTATAGCAAAACCTTGCTATAGCAAGACAACTATACTCAATCTTTTGTAATAACCTATAAGGGAAAAGGATCTGAAAAAAAAATATGTCCATGAGTCGCTTTGCTATGCACCTGAAACACAATATTGCAAATCAGCCACACTTAAATTAAAAATAAGAAGTTTTTAAAAAAGGCTCACAGGTGATTCTGATGTGAAGCCAAGCTTGAGAATTACTGGGGAGGAAAAGCTGAGGAATCTCAGAATCAGGAGATCTGAGTCCTAGGCTCTACCGCTGAGTCTCTGCAGTCCTTTTCAGTCTCTCAGCTGTGTCCGACTCATTGTGAGCCCACGCAGCCACCGAATCACTGCAAGATCTTGAGCAAATCAGTTGTTCCTCTGGCTTCATCTTCTCATCTGTAAACTGGGAATTCTGAGTCAGATTTCAAATGCCCATTCCACATCCCTGACCCTGGTCCAGTGTTGGGGTGGGGGTGTAGGGAGTGTTCCCAGCCACTGCTGGGTTCTGCTCTTTACCCGATGGATTGGTGGGGGAATGAGTAGCCACTCTTGATCAGCCCTGGACTCTTTCTCCTCTGCTCTCCCTCTGCCACTGGGCTAGAGTTTGCTGTTAGCCAGCCTCTATAGGAAGCTGGGAGCAGTTCTGGCAGCAACCAGGCTCCCTACGAGATCACACTATGGAGCTGAAGAGGGATCTCAGAGAGCCACAGACTAGGGCTGCCTTCATGTCACTGCAGATGGTTCCTTTCAAGATGAATGGGCTGTCCGTGCCACGTTTTCTTTTCAAAATGTCATGCTATATTTTTGAGAGCACATGAAGAAATAAATAAATAAAGTGTTAATAGTAAAAAATAAATAGAAGTGGGATTTCCCTTGTATTTTGCTGATTGATCTGGAGGAGTGGGACTCAGGGTGAGGAACTTCACTGCTGTGACATGTGGGCTGCTAGGCCCAGCGTATGGAGATTCTCCAATATGCAGTTACATAGAGGACAAGAACAGCCTCTGTCGCCCCTGCTAACAGTTTTTGTTATCGGCCATCCAGTGTGTCCTGATCACAGAGGAGACTTTGTCTTACAGTAATGAGCAAAGACAGAGCCCATGATGCCTCCATTTTCATTTGAAATAAATCATGTCAGTCTGGCCTGCAGTCAATATGAATTTGATGTCTAGCAAATAAAAGCAGCTTTAACTTGAACAGACACAATCCATTACCCTGCCATCTGCTGTGTCCTGGTTTCCATATAGGGATAATAAAAAGGGGTTTCCTGAGAGCTTGGCATTTTGGGTGCAGGGGAAAACACACTACCTTTGTGTGTGTGCTCTGTCGTTCAGTCCAACTCTTTGTGACCCCGTGGACTGTAACCCACTAGGCTCCTCTGTCTACAGGATTTTCCAGGCAAGAATACTGGTGGTAGGTTGCCATTTCTTCCTCCAGGGGATCTTCCTGACCCAGAGATCGAACCCGCATCTCCTGCATTGCAGGCGGATTCTTTACCACTGAGCCACGTGGGAATCCACCTGCGATGCAGGAGATGCAGGTGATTCAGGAGATTAGGGTTTGATCCCCTGCAGGAGGAAATGGCAACCCACTCCAGTATTCTTGCCTGGAAAATCCCGTAGACAGAGAAGCCTGGTGGGCTACAGTCCATAGGGTCCCAAAGAATTGGACATGACTGAGCGACTGAGCACATTGAGCACATCTAACGAATAAAAGCAGCTCTAACTTGAGCAGACACAATTCATTATTCTGCCATCTGTTGTGTCCTGGTTTCAATATAGGGATAACAAAAAGATAAGGGTTTCATGAAAGCTTGGCATTTTGGATGCAGGGGAAACACACTGCCTTTAAAAGACACTAGACTACTCTCTTGGATTAAATACTGTGAAACCAGCCTCGGCTACATATTGCCGAGTTGTCTCATTTGTCTCATTTTCTATTATTTTATATTCTTCATGACAATTAGGTAAAAGAAACAAAAGCACTTTTTCTTTTCCAGTTATCTGTCATTTTTAAGGATTATCAGCTCCTAGCCCTGGTTTCACATTAGAATTCTCTGGGAAGCTTTGAAAACATACTGATGCTGAGACTGCCCATCCCCGCTTCCAGATCTTGATGTAACTAACTGATCTAGGGTAGGGTCCAGGTTCCTATAACTGTGGAAAGTTCCCTGGGTGATTCTAATTTGTAGTCAGGATGAGAACCACTGCACCAAGCATGGAGAGCTTGGTCTGCCCTTCCTTTATGAAAGTAATTTATAGAGGTTGAATATACTCTTGTGAATCTGTCTTTGAAATTCAGCATTTATTGCACTGTGGCGAGGAGACACTTTGAGGGATATCCGATGAGCATAGCCAGATCCTTGCCTTCCGGAAATTACAGTTTAGGTTTTTTCCCCTCTGTATCTTATTAGCACTGATGCTTAGTATCTAAAAACCCAAAAATCTTAAAAAGCAACTAAAGCAAAACAAAACACTAACCTCCCTGTAGCTATTTGGCAAAATTGTCATAAGTATTAAAATATGCATGCTTTGTGCTCAAGAAATTCCACTTCTAGGCATTCATACTGAAGACACTATTAAGGATGTACATGATGAGAATGTTTGTTGGAACATTGTTTATTCCAGGAAAATGTTGGAAGTTCAAGGGGATTGGCAAATAAAATGGTAGGAACACTATGCATCATGAAAAATGATAATGTAGAAGATTTTTAATGGATTAAGGAAAAGGTCTACAATAGTCTAAGTAAAAAAAAAAAAGAAAAGAAAAACACAGACTCTAGAACAACTTCTTATTGAAGTAAAGGAATGATTATATACTTACAGGGAAAAAAGTCTTGAGAATGAGATTCCAAAATGTTGGCAGGAGCTATCTCTGGGCTGTGGGACCACAGGTGATTTTACTGTTTGTCTTAAGAAGAAGCTGTAAAGCAGGTCTTGGATAACTAAGTGAAGCTGGCCAGTAGTAAGAGTCAGAGACTTCTCTGAGGCAAGTCGAATTCCTAGCGGCTGATGTTCTATAGTGGGGATCCCACTCAGAATCACAGCTCTCTCCTTGCTAGGTTGGAGGCGGCCTCACCCTTCTCCTCTCTGCAGCACCAGAGTATGAGATCATGGGCTGCCTCACAACGCAATCGTTGCTGTGAGCAGGGTGGCTGCAGGATTGCAACACGGGGGAGCTTATATGTGGATGAAAGGGTGCGTAAGCAGGCCGGGGGCCTTATCTTGACGATGCTAGCACCCTATACCTTGGATCATACACTTCAGATAAACAGTTTTTTTTAAGCAGATGTCTTCATTCACATTTTACGTAAGATTGTGAAAATATCAATTGTCTCTGTTACAGACTTTATTTTTATCATACTTTGGAGGCCTGGAGAGAACTTAAGAGATGGTGTCTAGCAGGGTGCAAGCACGAAATCGAAATCACCCAGTGTTTCAAGAGGGAATTGACTGGGGAGAATTGGTTTTACAAGTGATGGATGAGACTGAGAAATCAGTCAGAGGGCAAGGAGACAACTGGAAAATTAGCAGTCGTCGGCTGTCACTACCATCCTTAGCTTGGAGGGAACATAGGAGGGATTCTCAGAGGCCAGAGGCAGGGGTCACCCCAAATACAAAGATGGCCACTGCTGTCAGCGCAGCCCAAAACAGAAAAGCTGTAAGAAATGGCAGGGGAACCTTCCTGCCCTAGAGAGCAGGTGGGAAAGTGGGAGAAGTGGAGCTGAGGCCATTCAGGCCAGGACTGTGTTATATAAGTGAGCCAAAGATCTCTGTGTATTGGCCCCTGGATGGTTTATTCACTGCAGGCTGGACCCATTAGCTCAGAAGTTAGCCTGCACCAAACTCAAATTTTTACATACCTGCTTATTTTTAAAACAACCCAGACAAGTAGTTAGTTAAGCCTTTTAGAGCCTGTATGCTTTGCATATCCCATGAAACCTCATCTAGTATCTGCTTTCCATTGATAAGACAGAGCCTTGTGGTGATATGACCAAAAGGTGCCATGGCCCTTGGCCTTGTCTGATCCAGAGGCTCCCCCCCATGCTGCTGAGAGACATCTCCTAGACCTGTGAGCCCCCTCTCAGACCCCCCTCCCCATGCCCTCCTTCTCTTCGGGACAGTGGCCCCCTACCATAAGCTTCTGGATAGTCTTCAATCTCATGCAAACCAGTTGAGGCGCTGCTCAGTAAAGCTTTTATTTTTTTCCCCCCAGCAATGTTGTTCTTTATTTTTTAATTTGTATTTTTCAAAAACATTTGTTTTATTGAGGTATAGTTGATTTACAATGTTATGTTAATTTCTGCTGTACAACTTGCATGTTAATACCTCTGGCGGTCATAGCTTTCCTTGCATGCATGCTAAGTTAATTCAGTCGTGTCTTACTCTCTGTGACTCTATAGACTGTAGCCCACTAGGCTCTTCTCTCCATGGGATTTTCCAGTTAAGAATACTGGAGTGGGTTGCCATGCCCTCCTCCAGGGGATTTTCCTGACCCAGGGATTGAACCCAAGTCTCCTGTGTCTCTGGCACTGGCAGGTAGGATCTTTACCACCTGGGAAGCCCTTAGCTTTCCTTGATCAGCCCCAAATCTCTTGAACCTTTCCACATTGGCCTAGAGATTACAGAAGGGAACTAAAACCCTCTCTGGTCATCCCTTAACCCATCTGGACTCCCTTGGAGTCTCTACTGGTTTCAAAGAGCAAGTGACATACTACTGCACTAATAGAAACGAACTTACATGGTAAGGGCATAGCTTTTATCGACTTCATCATTCAGTGGAACTGTATAAATTGCCAATATTCATCCAGTTGTGACCTGTAAAAATAGCTATCTTGGGACTTCCCTGGTGGTCTAGAGGTGAAGACTCCACATTCCCGATACAGGAGGCCTGGATTCAATCCCTGGTCAGGGAACTAGATCCTACATGCTGAGACTAGGACCTGGCGCAGCCAAATAAATAAATAAATATGTAAAACTATATGCCAATTATTAAAAAAAATAGCTATGTTATATGTACCTTATAACATACAATGTATGTTAAGTAGAAGTACCTTATACTTTGGAGTTGACCCCTCTCCATCCCATCAGTCTCAAAAACCTGGTTCTATTCCATTCACTCACTTAACCACCCAATAAATACTTATTGTGTGGCTACCTGTGTGACAGAGTGTTTGCTTACGTGTTTCTTTACTAGTCTCCTCTTTAGTACAAGGTCCTGTCTTCTCTTGCCCAGGCCACTGCTTGCAGACTCTAATGTGTCCCCAGATAACCAGGAATGCAGATTCTTAGGTCTCTCCACTGAATTCAAACTTAGATCTAGGGCACAGTTAAAATGATGCTTCTTCATTTTAAATCAGCATCCAGGGTGTTCTGAGACAGGTGCGTAGTTGTACCCTTCAAGAAAGGCTATTTTCTTCCACGGTGCTGCCTGAGTGTTCTTTCTTTCTAAAACGATATTCTTTGTCACTCTCCAGCTTAAAATACTATCAGGTTTTCCAATTGACTACAAGATGAATTGAAGAAAGTTAAATTGAAAAAAGTAGGTAAAACCACTAGACCATTCAGGTATGACCTAAATCAAATCCCTTATGATTATACAGTGCAAGTGACAAATAGATTCAAGGGATTAGCTCTGATAGACAGAGTGCCTGAAGAATTATGGACTGAGGTTCATGACATTGTACAGGAGGCAGTGATCAAAACCATCCCCAAGAAAAAGAATGCAAAAAGGCAAAATGGTTGTCTGAGGAGGCCTTACAAATAGCTGAGAAAAGAAGAGAAGCTAAAGGCAAAGGAGAAAAGGAAAGATAGATCCATTTGAATGCAAAGTTCCGAAGAATAGCAAGGAGAGATAAGCAAAGAAATAGAGGAAAACAATAGAATGGGAAAGACTAGAGATCTCTTCAAGAAAATTAGAGATTTTCCCTCCGAGAAGGCAGTGGAGGCAGACTATACAGTTATGGCCAAGATTAAGGCTCGAGACCTTCGCGGCAAGAAGAAGGAGGAGCTGCTGAAGCAGCTGGAGGACCTGAAGGTGGAGCTGTCCCAGCTGCGCGTGGCCAAAGTGACAGGCGGCGCGGCTTCCAAACTCTCCAAGATCCGAGTGGTTCCTAAATCCATTGACCGTGTACTGACCGTCATTAACCAGACTCAGAAAGAGAACCTCAGGAAGTTCTATAAGGGCAAGAAATACAAGCCCCTGGATCTGCGGCCCAACAAAACACGTGCCATGCGCCGCCGGCTCAACAAGCATGAAGAGAACCTGAAGACCAAGAAGCAGCAGCGGAAGGAGCGGCTATACCCCATCCGGAAGTACGCAGTCAAGGCCTGAGCATCCAGCTGTCAATAAAACAGACAGACCACTGGAAAAAAAAAAAGAAAATTAGAGATACCAAGGGATCATGTCATGCAATGATAGGCACAATAAAGGACAGAAACAGTATGGACTTAACAGGAACAAAAGAGATTAAGAAAAGGTGGCAAGAATACACAGAGTAACTATACAAAAAATGATCTTAATGACCTAGATAACCACGATGGCGTGATCACTCACCTAGAGCCAGACATTCTGTATATGTGAAGTCAAATGGGCCTTAGGAAGCATCACTACGAACAAAGATAGTAGAGGTGATGGAATTCCAGCTGAACTATTTCAAATCCTAAAAGATGATGCTGGTAAAGTGCTGCACTCAATATGCCAGCAAATTTGGAAAACTCAGCAGTGGCCACAGGGCTGGAAAAGGCCAGTTTCATTCCAGTCCCAAAGAAGGGCAATGCCAAAGAATGTTCAAACTACCACACAGTTGCACTCATCTCTCACGCTGCAAAATAATGCTCAAAATTCTCCAAGCCAGGCTTCAACAGTACATGAACTGAGAACTTCCAGATGTTCAAGCTGGATTTAGAAGAGGCAGAGGAACCAGAGAGCAAATTGCCAGTATCTGTTGGATCATAGAAAAAGTAAGAGAGTTCCAAAAAAACATATGAAAGTGAAAGTCGCTCAGTTGTGTCCTACTCTTTGCGACCCCATGGACTGTAGTCCATGGAACTCTCTAGACCAGAATACTAGAGTGGGTAGCCTTTCCCTTTTCCAGGGAATCTTCCCAACCCAGGGATCAAACCCAAGTCTCCTGCATTGCAGGCGGATTCTTTACTGGCTGAGCCACAGTTGACTATGCCAAAGCCTTTGGTTGTGTGGAATACAACAAACTGTGGAAAATTCTTTAAGAGATGGGAATACCAGACCACCTTTCCTGCCTCCTGAGAAATCTGTATGTAGGTCAAGAAGCAACAGAACCAGACATGGAATGACAGACTGTTTTGAAATTGGGAAAGGAGTACGTCAAGGCTGTATATTGTCACCTTGCTTATTTGACTTATATGCAGAGTACATCATGCAAAATTCTGGGCTGGATGAAGCACAAGCTGGAATCAAGGTTGTCAGGAGAAGTATCAGTAACCTCAGGTATGCAGATGACACCACCCTTAATGGCACAAAGTGAAGAGGAACTAAAGAGCCTCTTGATAAAAGCGAAAGAGGAGAGTGAAAAGCTGGCTTAAAACTCAACATTCAAGGAATGAAGATCATGGCATCTGGTCCCATCACTTCATGGCAAATAGATGGAGAAGCAATGGAAACAGCGAGACTTTATTTTTTTGGTCTCCAAAATCACTGCAGATGTTGACTACAGCCATGAAATTAAAAGACACTTCCTCCTTGGAAGAAAAGCTATGACCAACCTAGACAGCATATTAAAAAACAGAGTCATTACTTTGCCAACAAAGGTCAGTCTAGTCAAGGCTATGGTTTTTCCGGTAATCATATATGGATGTGAGAGTTGGACCATAAAGAAAGCTGAGCGCCAAAGAACTGATGCTTTTGAACTGTGGTGTTGGAGAAGACTCTTGAGAGTCCCTTGGACTGCAAGGAGATCCAACCAGTCCATCCTAAAGGAAATCAGTCCTGAGTGTTCATTGGAAGGACTGATGCTGAAACTGAAACTCCAATACTTTGGCCACCTGAAGTGAAGAACTGACTCATTTGAAAAGACCCTGATGCTGGGGAAGATTGAAGGCAGGAGAAGGGGCTGACAGAGGATGAGATGATTGGATGGCATCACTGACTCGATGGACATGAGTTTGAGCAAGTTCTGGGTGTTGGTGATGGACAGGGAAGCCTGGCGTGCTGCAGTCCATGGGTGGCAAAGAGTGGGACATGACTGAACGACTGAAGTGAACAAAGTGAAGCCCAAATTCTTCAGCCAGCAGGAAAGCCCCACCATGATTGGCTTCTGCCCCACTCTTTGGGTTGACCTCCTGCCTCTTCACTTCCCCAAGAACACATGCTCCTGTTCTCCTGGACGCTTGCTGTTCCCCAAACTCCCACCCCTAGGTTCCCCACCCCTGTGCCTGGAAACTTGTCTGATCTGGTCCACACTTGGAAACCAGACCAACCAAGTGGCAGCCTCTAATAAACAGGCACCTCCTTCTTTTCTGGGTCCCCTCTCTCTTCCTGTTCTGCCAGCTTCTGACCCTTTACCTCTGTTGCCAACCGATCTGGACTTTGTTGGTGATGACCTCCCAGCTCTTTAAAGGTCTAGGTTGGCACCCCTCCCTGGCTCTCCCCACTCCTTGTTGAGTTTGACTCTGAGGTTCATGGCCCAGGCCCTGGAGGGGTTCATTGTGGTTCCAGGCAAGCCGAGATTCAATAATGCTTGCTTTTCTCTTTCACCTGGAACACCCTTTCCTCACAGCCAGAGGCGCCTTCCATGACTTAGCTCAAAAGCCATGTCCTTGGGACTTCCTTGGCCATGCAGTGCTTAAGAATCCATGCTTCCACTGTGGAAGCATGGTTTTGATCCCTAATCAAAACTAAGACTCCACATGCCACACGATGTGGCAAAAAAGATACCCTTTCCGATGTCCCCAGGAAGAACTAGCCACTCCCTTCTCTGGGCTCGCCACGTACTCTGCAGACTTGGAACTGCCCTTATCATATTGATGTGCACAATCATCTCCTTCTTGGGGCAGGAACTTATCTTCATAGACCTGCTACTGTGCCAGGTATTCAGTGTGTGCTTCCTAAATGTTTGTGCAAAGAACAGAGGCTTGTTGGCTTCCACTCTGCCCCAGGTTGACACCCTGGGTTTATATGCTGGTTACCTAGGGGACATCACCCACAGATTGCACCATCAGTAACAGAACAAAGTTTAGAAATGTGCAAATCCTAATGCGGCTGTGGTTCTTTCTTCTTGGGCTCATTCAGATCTCTTAGATGAATTTATGGCCTTGTTCTTCATGGTTACCTTATTAATTATTTTCTATACTGCATACTTTGACATTGCTGCTCAACATCACCTGACCTTGGGAATTAGTTCACCTTCTTAAGAGTCGTGCACTCTTTGAGTGCTATTCCCAGATGACAGTTATTATGTCTCCCTCTGCAACTTATTAATAATTATAAGCAGGAAGAAGCTTAGCAATGTTTAATACAGGTGTTGTTAAAACCCAATACATAATCCTCACAGATGAACACAGCAAACCTTATTCTCATGGTTAATTTCAACTTTTTCTTCGATTACTTATCTCACTTTATTACTCATCTCACCTGTGAAAGTCTAGAAATCTGTGTCGGGACAGGTTACATCTCATCTGAGGGTTGTTTTTGTTGGCTCTACCAGGAAGAGCTCATTATAGAAGTTTTGCTTGTGACTTGATCCCACAGCATGCCCCCTAAGGACAGTGCTGGGTTGCAGTCAGGCTCCAGTGAATACTGTAAGGTTGAAAATTCATGAGGGGTGTAAAATGTATACCCAGGAATCCACTTGAATTTTTTTCCTTTTCTTTTTGGCTGCATGACATGCAGGATCTTAGTTCCCTGACCAGGGACTGAACCCATGCTCCTCATAGTGGAAGCTCACAGTTGTAACCAGTGGACCACCAAGGAAGTCCCTAGATCTCCATTTGAGATGCAACACCCAAACATGAGACAAACACAGGTAATGACCAGCATTATCTTAGACAATGATTTGATATTTAGGAATAAGGACTAACTTTGGCTTAGAGATGGGGATATTCACCATCTTCTGAAAGTAATCAAGATAATACCAGAAAGATTTTTGGTGATACTTTTTAATTTTATAGGCATTGTCTCATTTATTCTCTGCAGAGTTATAAACTCTGCTTGTATGCAAGGAAAACAAAATTAATCATTTTGACCAGGATCACAAGAAACAGGAACTTTGTAGGTAGGTTTCCAGCTTTATGCATGAAGTGGATTCTGTTTCCTGTGGAGCAGCTAGATGTGTCAGTTGGATTGTTAGGTCATGGGTTTATGTCCAGCTGGCTCACTTAGCCACCTGGGAATGTTTCTTCATTTTTTCCAGTACACATGGTTTCACAAATATGTCATTGGTGTTTTAGCACTCACATCTTATTGAACATCTGTTGTATGCCAGGCTCTGTGCTTGGTGCAGGGAATGCAGTCTCTCCCTCAATAAACTCAGAATTTAGTAGCAAAGACAAACAAGGAAATACAGTGTGATAAGGAATTTGACAGAGTTATTCTCCGGCATAAATAGAGCCAGGCAAAGCATATATAATTCAGAAGGAGCATTGGGGTCAGCAAAAGTTTCTAGGACTCTCCTGATCACACAGATCTTGAAAGCTAATTAGCCAGGCTAGTAGGAGATAGCCAGGGGAAAGCCATTGTAGGAAGAGGAGACAGCATGTGTGAACACGCATTATTGTGAAAAAAGCATGGCAGATTCGGGCAATAGTGAATGGTCTGGCTTGGTCAGAGCTTCGAGTAGACAAAGTGAAGTGCAAGAGTTAGGAGGGTCCAAAATTACAGTGGCCTTAGAGTCCATGCTAAGAGACTTGTCTTAACAGTTTTTATGAGTCATGCAGGATTTAAAATTAGGGTGGGGATGTATATGTCATAAAGATCCCTCAGGAAATCATATATAGGAAGAATAGGTAAGTCTGAGCAAACTCCATGAGATGGTGAAGGACAGGGAAGCCTGGCGTGCTGCAGTCCATGGGGTCATAAAGAGTTGGACCCATCTTCTGAGTGACTGAACAACAACATCAAAGCTTGGAGGCAGAGCCCAGAATATCCTGGGGAGTGGCCAGAGGGGGAATGAAGATATCCGAAAGGGACAGGGGGACTTCCTGGTGGTCCAGTGGCTGTGTCCAGTTTCCAATGCAGGGGGTGTGGGTTTGATCCCTGGTTGAGGAGCTAAGATCACATATGCTGTGGGGCCACTACAACAATTATCCCTCGAGCTGCAACTGAGACCCAACACAGCCAAATAAATAAATGTTAAAAGAAAGAAAGGGCCAGAGAACATCCACTGAAGACCAGGTTGATCTGGCATCATAACAAGCCTTCTGTGCCAGGCGTTCTTCATACACTTTCTCAAATCGTCACACCAACTCCATGGGTGCTAGGTTGTGGGTATCAACCATTCTCATTTACAGATGGTAGAATTGAGACCGTGGCTTCACAGCTACACATGTTGGAGCAGACATTTGAACTCAGCCCTTAATCAACTCCAGAACCAATGAGCTTCATCTCTCCATCCACTGCCTTTTGTTGAGGATTAGCCTCATCCAGAACACAGAGGAGGCTCTTTGTCTAAAGCACAGGGACTCTTCAGACTGGGCAGCTCAGATTTTTTTTCCTCCATTGCACAGTGGTCGAAAAGGGGTCCTCTGTATTACAAGCCAATAAGTGGTAAGGATTCCACAGTGGCTTATCTAAAACACACTGTGGCCTCTATCTTTGATGTAGCTGGGGCACAGCAGAGAAATTCTTGTTTTGCTGAATGAGGCTGGGGTTGGTAGGGCTCAGGAACAAGTTGAGGTGAGAACCCTCACTTTTTCTGATCGGTTGTGACAGTTCCCTTTTGGGTGGGCTGTCATGTTGTGCTGTATCTGCCGTGTCGCCATTCCCATCAAGGGCCTGCAGTGGAAGCAGCCATGTTACAGAATGGACCAGTGAGCCCCTTCTGAAGATTTAGATGGCAGACTTGTCCTCTCTCCAGTGGATGAAGCCAGGAGATGAAATAGTTAGGAGTTGTTGGTGGTCGGGTTTTCTACCATGAGGAGAAAGCTGGACTTAGAGGAATAGAAACTTGATCTCCTGTACAAAGAAGCAGAGGCTGGCAGAGATGGGATCCTTGATTCTAGTTGTTTCTGAGATTCACCTGTATCCCAGCCAGTCTTCCAAGACTGGATTCGTTGATTCGTTCTTTGGAGCTTATAAATGCCCCCGGCATCCTTCTAATGCAATCTGTTCTTTGTTTAAGCTAGTTTGAGTTGGTCCTGACTAATTCATCAACTTCATCCCAAATTCACTTAATAGTAATTGGCCCCTGGTTTCAAAAGAATGATTTGGGGGTGAAAGAAGGTGACCACTAGGTGTGAAGTGTACCTCAGTGTGGTTACCAACACATAAAGTCTCAAACAGGTGAGTGAAGAAGAGCGATGTTTATGTCATGTTTGCAGCTGCTTTTCTAAATGAAGGTCTACCTTAATGGGGTGCATTAGTCTATGTAGCTTGACTGGTGAAATAGGTTGACGACTTTTGGTCTCTGTGTTGCAGCTGGATATCTGAATGAGGTGGGATCATTGGGAGGGCTCAGTTACTGCCCTGTCTGGTAATAATTGACTTACTTTCCATTTATGTCCAACTCTCCACGTGAGAAACTAGAACTTGCCCAGCAAGGGGCTCACTGGTACCTGTAGGCTGGGGTTTGTTCCCAGGAGAGCTTCGGGTTAGTGGCAGTCAGAGCAAGGGAACCGAATTAGATTACATTCTCCAGGGATCCAGGGACAAGACACAAAGTCCAAAGGGTCGCAAACAGAACGCAAACATGGAACACAGGTCAATATCCTAAGAAAGTGGCTGCCAGTGGCACCGGGGTACCCAAGACTCTCTCTGATTGATGTTTGCTGACCTGTGTCTATAAGTCTGATTTTTTTTTTTTGGCTGTGTGGTTTATGGGATCTTAGTTCCCTGATCAGGGATTAAACCTGCACCCTTGGCAGTAAAAGCATGAATTCTTAACCGTTGGGCTGCCAGGGAATTTCCTATAGATCTGTTTAGATTAAAACACTGGTTACAGGTGGACAATTCTAGCAAGCAGTCAGGATTAGGTTACCTAATACAATGAACCCTGGACTTGGGGGAGGACCAGATGGGTAAGCATGGAGGAGAAGAGGAGAGTAGGAGGAGAAGAGGAGAGTAGCAGGCTAAGCAGATAGATTTTTACATGGATCCCTAGTCCCAGGAAGCCCCCTCCTTCCCCTTTCCTTGACCATGGAAGCCATGGAGCCATGAAATGGAACACAATCAAGTAGTGTTCTATTATATGTCAATTTGTGTAAAAGTGACAGATACGGGATTTCATACAACATCTTTATTTATCCAAACATTTGGCTCATGTGGGTGAAGATAACAAGCACTGTCTGGGCTCTCTGCAGAGGCTCACCATGACATAAATAGACGCAGTTGCCCAAAAGCATGATTTTTGTTCTAATAGCTGTCTGGCACCCACTAATCAAGACAGTTGAATTAATAATGCTTCTCTCACTTTAGCCAGCATGGTGTCTGCAGTGTCTTCTCACAGTCAGAGAGTTTAGTTTTGTTTTTTTTTTTATCTTTCCCGGGTCTGAGAAAATAAAGTATAGGAATGGTTATTGAATCAACAAACCCAGGGGCTTCTTTCTTGTGGGGAAGACGCTGCAGGTTGACCCAAACAATGATGAGAATCACTCTGAAGATCTGGAGAAATATGTTTGGCCATCAAAGGAAAGTCACAGTGAGCTGGTGGTAGGTGGATAAAAAACTCACTCTGCCAGCCCTCACTTCCCATGTGTGGAGCAGACCCCTGAAGTTCAAAGCTGAGCTCCTTTTGTTTTACCCTTGCAGAGATAGATACTTTATAAGATGAATCAGAGGGAAGGAAGGCGAGGTTCCTGCACTGTCTGGAAGTTGAAAGCCACCCTTTGTTTGATGGTAGTGAGCAGTGGAGAGGGCACTAGAGGCCACGGCCAACTCCTCTAGTCAGCTGTGGAGAAACAGTGGCTGGTTGGTGAGTCAACAGATACCCACCTCTCTTCTCCTTTCCCCCCAAAGCAGGATGTGATACAGGTGGCAAGGAACGTTTCTCAACGTCTTCCCCTTAACCTGGCATAGGGTCCCACAGCTGTTGGACAGATTTTCCATGTCTCAGATTACCTCAAGATCCTGATTAGAATTCTGTGGGGGGGTCTTCACCCACCGTGGACCAGATCCACACTGCTCCACTATTGTTCACTTAACTTGCATCCCAATGAGGTCCACTTGCCTTTTAGGTCCTGGCCACAGAAGGCTCTTGCCATGTGCCCGGGTGCGTGCTGTCTCTGGTCTGGATTGCTTCTCTCAGTCCATTTGGCTGAGATCCATTCACCCTTTATTTTATTTTTTGGCCTCACCACATGGCATGTGGGAATCTTAGTTCTCTGACCTAGGATTGAACCTGCGCCTCCTGCTGTAGAAGCTCTGGAAATGAGGAGTCTTAACCATTGGACCACCAGGGAAGTGCCCCGTTTATCCTTTAAGACCCAGCTCAGAGGGTGTTGCAGAGATGATTTCCCTGACTCTCCCGATCCTTTGCTCAGGGATATCATTCTCCTTGGGGTTTCTCCTTGCCCATACACAGTCCTTAAATATCTCATGCAATACTTAACTGTCACTGGAATGACCTCAACCCATTTCCATACTTCCCCAGGCCTCACTAGGTTATGGCAACAAATGAGATCACATTAATATTTAAATCCAAAGCCCATTGGCTGCAGAATGGTGGCAGGACCTCAAGTGACCTTTCCGTGTCCCCTTCCACCCAATCTCTTTCAGTGGGTCACCCTGGTCACTACCTCCACTGCAATGAGTCCCTCTGCAGTTCTCAGGAAGCCACAGTGGCCCTGGCCCCACCATGCCAACCCACAGGATGGCCACAGACCTGTCCTCGCTTCTACTTCACTGAAAGTTCTGGCAGAATGGGAAGGAAAATAGAGAGCCCTCTTCCTGGCTTCTAGACATGGCGGCTCTCAGAGCTCATAGGCCCAGATCTGTTCCCATATTTGCTTACAGGGGCTTCTTTGTCAGATGGCACAGGCACCTCTCAGCTGAACCCCTCATGGGCCTCCCTGTCAGAGCCAGCTTCCCTCACCACCACTGGTAAGGCCAGCTCAGTGCACAACTCTAGCAGGCAGTGTTTTCATAAAATACAACACAAACACCCCCCATGGAGTTGTTCAATAGAGTAGCTCTGAGTCAAGTATGGATGTGAGAGTTGGACTGTGAAGAAAGCTGATTGCCGAAGAATTAATGCTTTTGAACTGTGGTGCTGGAGAAGACTCTTGAGAGTCCCTTATACTGCAAGGAGATCCAACCAGTCCATTCTAAAGGAGATCAATCCTGGGTTTTCATTGGAAGGACTGATGCTAAAGCTGAAACTCCAATACTTTGGCCACCTCATGCGACGAGTTGACTCACTGGAAAATAATCTGATGCTGGGAGGGATTGGGGGTGGGAGGAGGTGGGGACGACAGAGAATGAGATGGCTGGATGGCATCATCGACTCGATGGACATGAGTTTCAGTAAACTCCGGGAGTTGGTGATGGACAGGGAGGCCTGGCGTGCTGTGATTCATGGGGTCGCGGAGAGTCGGACACGACTGAGCGACTGAACTGAACTGAACTGAACTGAGTATACCTAAATCCCAGACTCCTTGGGATTCAAATCTAGAGAGTAAGCCCAGAAAGGCCAGGGAGTTCTCGCCTTTCCCTGGCCCAGGCCCTCCTTCCAGGCCCCCCTTAGACATGTTAGCCTCTGCCTCTTCCCAGCATGCGTGACTGCGGCTGACCTTGCCCTTTACCCAGATTGGGGTGCCTAGTTGTACAAAGTCCACGGCCAACTTCTGTTACACAATAACAGGTGTCTGTCTCCCCTACTAGACTGTGTGCTCCCTGAGGGCAGGGCCTGGGTCTCTCTCATATTTATATCCCTGGAGCCAACTACTGTCAGTATTGGTGAGTGAATGGATTACCGAAAAGTATCAAGTTTAAAAGGCATCAGTAGGTGATTTCTTTTTGTTTTTGGGGTTTTTTCTTTTTTTTGGTTGCACTGCATGTAGAATCATAGTTCCCCAAACAGGGATCTAACCTGGGCCCTCAGCAGTGAAAGCTCAGAGTCCTAACTGCTAGACTGCCAGGGAATTCCTTTGACTGCACGTTAGAATTACCCAGGGAGCTTGAAAAATATACTGATGCACAGACCCCATTTCAGACCAACTGAAGCCCTCTGGGTTTGAGAACTGCCCGGCTAGGCCCCCAGAAATTGCCTCACGGCATGCTCAGAGGAGGCAGTTCTCTTCAAAAGCATCAGTTGGTATTCCCTGCGCTCGGTGTCCATGGTACAGAGAAGTCCAGAGAGGAGTAATAAAAAGGAGGAAGGGAATGTGAAAAATATCTCTGGTCTGGATAAGAGCCAGCCCTGTGGTAATACACTAGGCACCCGTACCAGGACTGTCTCCTGTGAGGTATGTCTGTACCTCTGCCCTGGGACTTTGCTCCTGCAATCTACTGTTGGCTAATCTTCCATGGACTATGGGCCTTTCAGACACTGTGTGCCGGCCTGTGACCAATTTACTGAGGCCTCAACTGCCACTGCAGAGCAGAGCCTACCCCTCCGCAAAGCCAGGCTGGCCACCACCCTCATCAGACCCAGATGACCTCTCATTTAATTGGCATGGGTGTCCTCCCAGGAGGTTGAGCTGAGCTTGCATGGCCTTGCATCCACTCTGAGGGGGGAGCAGAATAATTGCATAACCGTTAGGGCAGCCCAGCCATGGCCCAAGGTCAAGCCCACTGGTTTCTGAGCCCGTGAAGCAACTTAATTTTGACTTCAGCTGCCCCTGCGGCCATGAGCTCCTGTAGCAGTTTCTGTTTGAAAATTCACTCACTAACCTTGTTATCACTGTTATCTCTTCTCTCAGCCTCCTTCTACCAGGGAACCAGGGACTTAATTAAAAACCTTTAACCTTTTTAAAAACTCAGTCATTTTAATGACAGCGTCTAAACAGTGCTCTGTCCAGAGAAGCCAAGTCAGGACATGGTTCCCTTTTATTTCTCAGAGGATCAGAGAATGTCAGAGGTGGTGTCCTAGAGCTCACCTACCACGGGGTTCTCAAGCGTGGCAACATATTAGAACCAGCTGAGGGGTTTTAAAAAGTGCTGCTGGCCTGACTAATTAAATAGCAATTCCAGAGGTGGGGCTCAGGCACCTGTGTTTTTAAAGCCCCCTCGTGATACTAATGTGTAGTCAAACTTAGAACTGTTCAGCGATTAAAATTCCTTTCATCTTCATGTGAGAAAATTAGGACTGAGGTGTTTAAGGGCAATTCTGCGGCAATACCCTGCTTGGATGTCCAGAAGAGTGGTGAGCAGCCCCCAGTGCAGTTCTGCTCTTTTCTGCCAAGTAGATCCCTCTGGCCCACTTGCCTGCTCTCTCACTTTTTTCCCACATCAGAAATCTCAGAGGCTCTCAAGCTTGTCTTCTTTCTCAGTCCCCAACTTCCTCAATTCCAGTTAAATCTGTATCAGTAGGGACTTCCCTGGTCCAGTGGATAGGACTCTACGCTTCCACTTCTGGGGGTGTGGGTTTGATACCTGGGATAGATGGAAAAACAGTGGAAACAGTGTCAGACTTTGTTTTTTTGGGCTCCAAAATCACTGAAGATGCTGATTGCAGCCATGAAATTAAAAGACGCTTGCTCCTTGGAAGGAAAGTTATGACCAACCTTGATAGTATATTAAAAAGCAGAGACATTACTTTGCCAACCAAGGTCCGTCTAGTCAAGGCAATGGTTTTTCCCGTGGTCATGTATGGATGTGAGAGTTGGACTGTGAAGAAAGCTGATCGCCGAAGAATCGGTGCTTTTGAACTGTGGTGTTGGAGAAGACTCTTGAGAGTCCCTTATACTGCAAGGAGATCCAACCAGTCCATTCTAAAGGAGATCAATCCTGGATGTTCATTGGAGGGACTGATGCTAAAGCTGAAACTGCAATACTTTGGCCACCTCATGCGACGAGTTGACTCACTGGAAAAGACTCTGATGCTGGGAAAGGTTGGGGGGCGGGAGGAGAAGGGGACGACGGAGAATGAGATGGCTGGATGGCATCACCGACTCTGTGGACATGAGTTTGAGTGTACTCCGGGAGTTGGTGATGGACAGGGAGGCCTGGCGTGCTGTGATTCATGGGGTCGCGGAGAGTCGGACACGACTGAGCGACTGAACTGAACTGAACTGAACTGAAGGAAACTAAGATCTCAGTAGCTTCACAGTGTGGCCCCTCCCCACCCATAAAAGAGAGAGATTTAAAACTATATTGGTTATAACTTGGGGAAACTAGAAATTGGGGGGGGGGTTTGACCCCTTTTTATTTTGTAGATGCTAAAGCCTCATGATGATACCTCAGAGGTGGAGGGGTGAATGGTGGATGGGGAAGGAGGTAACCGACATGGAACAGGGGTGAGGCACGAAAAAGGCCCCAGCGTGCAGAACTGAAGCTGCTGCTCATTCTCAAGGTCATGCAAAGGCCTCCGTATTTATTATATTCTGGGCCGCTCACTTGCCTCACCCTAGACTTGACTCTGAGGCAAGAAGAGGGTGGAGAGGAGAAGAGGAAAATTCTATCCTAGCTGAAGAGCTAAATCTAGAATTTATTTCAAGTTAAATACAGTTGGAATGCTAACATGCCTGCCTTAGGCGCCATGTCCAGCTCACAGACCAGTGACCTCGCAAGCAGAGAAGCCACGAACAGGGAGGCCCCTGAGGGTAGCAGGCAGCTCTGAGTGAAGTTCTGCTTTTCTCCCTCCCGCCTGGGGCTGGCTCAGTGCTACCACCTGCTTCACCAGCCACATGGCACCTCTGGGCAAAGTTGGTCCCTGGAGAGGCAAAGAGCAGACTCCTCAGGAGCAGTAGGCCTAAATATTTAATCTGTTGCTTTTGTTCCTTTAACATGAGAACTAGCTTCAGAAGTCAGCCCGTGTCCTGAGGCTTTGCACTGTTCCCCTGTGTAGGGCAGGGAGTGTGGCTTCAGGCCTTGAGAAAGTCTCCCATCTCTTGCTTGGAAATGCTCAGCCTCTTGGTCTTGTTTAGTCCTAGAGTCCATGATTAGAGCTCTGATCGCAGTGCAAACTGTGAGTTCCCTGGGTGGTTAGTACACACTGAGACACATCTGGTATTACTGAGAGCTGGGCTGCTTGCCCTGACCTGTCTGCCATAAAACCAACTCCCCATTCCACCAGGCTCAAGTCAGGTCCCTCCTCTTTGAGTTTCATGTCTAGGTATCTCTCACCAAGGGATGATGCTCTTTACTGGATGCATTTGATATTTACTGTGTTGTTACATTAGCTATATTAATGATCGATGTGGTATCCTAGAACAGACAAAAAGACATTAATGGAAAAACTGGTGAAATCTGAATAAAGTCTGTAGTTTAGTTAATAATAACATACCAGTGTTGATGTGTTAGTTTTGACAAATGTACCCTGGTTGAATAAGATGTTAATATTAGGGGAAGCTGTGTGAAGTTCATACAAGAGAGCTCTTTGGGCTATCTCTGCAAATTTTCTATAAATCTAAAATGATTGGAAAAAAAAAATATATATATATTTTTAAATTCGTTAGATGCTTTGTCCTATAGTGAAGTTGAGAGACTGAGGTTTTAGGGTAAGAATCTTGACCCAGTCACTTGCTAGTTTGGAGTTCTTGGGCAAAGAAATTAACTTGAGTCTGTTTGGCTATGAAAGGGAGAGAATACCTGTATAGTCACGTCTGGAACTTGTCCACCAACACTGATCCTCTCCTTCTTCCACAGTAATGGAACACGGCTGCCCACTGTAGTCACTGTGGTTGGGTAACTATTGTGTCAATGGCCAGGGCCCTGATCACGCTCTAGAAGCCTGTGATGAAGTTGGGTAATGCTGGACATACTAGGCTAGACTGGAGGGAGTTCACACTAGTGGGGTTTTGGTGGATTTAAATTAGAGCGTCAGTGACTATGGTGGTCCACATTAAACCACCTGGAGAGCTTTAAGGAAGCCCAGATGTCTACGCATACCCTAGACCAATAAAATCCGAGGGTAGGATCCTGGCATTATTATTATTTTTTCCCCAAGCTCTCCAGGAGATTCCAGTGTGCACCAAATTTTAAAAAAATATTTTATTTATATATTTTGCTGCACCAGTCTTAGTTGTGGCACATGGGATCTTTGATCGTCATTGAGGCAAGTGGTATCTTTAGCTGTGGCATGTGGGATTTAGTTCCCTGACCAGAAGTCGAATTTGGGCCCCCTGCACTGAGAACAGGGAGTCCTGGCCACTGGACCACCAGAGAAGTCCCACCATAATTGAAACTCAGTGAGCTGGATGGTCTTTAAAATCCTTTCCATTCTCGAGCTTCCAGATAGTGCAGAAACCATGTTTTTGGACTGTAGAATGTGTTTCTATATCAACGAACAGTAGGTGTGTCGGGGAGGTCAAAACACTCTGAAACAAAGTCTTTAAGTCTCACGTCTAGGGGCTGATTTAGGAAGATTTGGGAAGTTGTCACAATTCCTCACTCTGACTCCTTTCAGTCCTGCTTTACTCTTTTCTCAGTGTGGAGAGCCAGCATGAATTTTCAAATAGAGACCGTCACCATGCTTCTGAACCGAGTCTTCTGGATGAGGAGGAATTGTTAAATGGACTTGGGTAAGGTAGTAGAGGGAGACCTAGTGGGGTTGAGAAAGAATGTTTACCACAGCAAATGGAACTGCTTAGAAAAGTGCATGCACTATGTGTATATGGTTATGCACTAGGGGGAAAATACAGGTCAGCACAAAGAATAAGGTTTCAATCACTCTCAACATCAGTTTTAGAGATGCGCGGGTTGGAAAAGAATTTCCAGGCACAGGGCATTTCAGAAGGGAGTGAGTTTTTATTAAGAACAAAGAGCAGATATAATGTGGGTACTGTGAGCCCAGGGGGCTGACCTCCTGACAGACCAGAAAGTCAACAGTTTTTGTGGGTTAATAGCCAATTTTTGTAGCCTCAAGATGAAGAAAATTCCTGCCACATGGTTGGCGTTAGGTGATTGGTTAGGGCTCTATAGGGTGCTTACTGAAGTGGGCATCTTTGCCTAACTGGGAGTCAGGAAGCTTGTTAGTGAATATCAGGGGGCTTTTGGCAACGGTTACAAAAGGGCTCAGTCAGCTTCGGAGATGTCCTTGATTCTGGGCTCCAATTTTGTGGCCTTGGTGCAAGGTCTCGCACCTGTGGCCTTGGGGCAGGACTCAATACAGATGACCAACATTTCGGTATACTTAGTTCCCATTTAAAATTTACAAAAAAGTGGAATGATGGCGAATATCAAGTTTCGTATCCTGCTTTGCCACTTACAATATCTATGTTTTGCACATTAGATATCGTTGAAATCCTGATTTGAATGGCTACGTGATATTTTAACATACGGTTGTTCCATATTTTATTCAACTGTTTTCTAGCAAGTATCATAAAATCTGCTGCTTAGAAAAATTCCCTTTTATAAATTTCCTTTCTAAGTGGACATTTTTGTCCAAAATGCCTTTGAAAATACCTTTCTGTGGTGTGTGTGTGTGTGGTTGAGCCTCCTTTCAAATAATGGAGAGCTTGTTACCATAAACAGCAAAAATCTACTCATGCATATTGTTTGAGAAAGTCTTGCTTGTTTTCTTAGAAATGACTGGAGGCCCTACCAAATACCTGTGACTTCCTTCTATTCATTTTACGCATTTTGGTACACAGATTTCATAATTCTGTCTCCACCCTGGCTATTCCCGAGGGTGGCAAGAGAAAAAGAAACATATTTTTTAACGGGCAGGGATTGTAGTCTTTCCTTGGCGTGTTCTCCCACAAAGTACTGTGTACACTTAAGGCTCTGTCTAAATAAATGACATAAACATGGATCGAGTCGGGGAAGAGTCTTGCGCTGCTGTTTCTCCTGGGGCCCAGTGTAACTGTTTTGTTCACACGTTTATGGATTGAAGCTGGTTTGTGTTTTGAAAGAGGACCAAGAAGAGATGCATTTGCATATTTGGATTGGGACCAAGTGGAGACAAGTAGATACCGATTTTCATGCATAACTTATTTTGGGAATTTAAGAAAGAAGATGATGAAAGGTGAAGGAGAGGAGAATGAAAAGAAGGAGAACGAAGAAAAGGAGGAGATAAGGTTGCAACTGCTCTAAAAATCCTAGGGCTGAACTTACTGTGCATTGAGTGCCCTGGTAATTCTGTCAATATGTGGATTCTGATGCAGTAGGTCTGGGGTGGGGCCGGAGAGTCTGCATTTTCCAACACGCCCTAGGTGAGACTGATGCTGAAGTCCCATGGACCTCCTTTGAGAAGCAAGGCTCTAGCTTGGGTTGAACCTTTTTGGAACTCGTGCAAAGGCGTGCTCTCTCACTGTGGCTATTCTTGTGCTGTTTCACCTGTTAATTACCTCCTTCATCACTAATGACGCTTTTTTGTCTTTGTGTCAAAAATGAGGAAGTTTTCACAAAACTTCTCTCAACATGACATGGGAGTCACCTTCATGCCCCAAATTCCTTCAGCAGCTTCTCCTTCCTCTCAAGCATGATTTTTTTTTTTAATTTTGGTTTTTTTTTAATTGGCGTATAGTTGATTTACAATATTGTGCCAATTTCTGCTATACAGCAAAGTGTACACTCTTTTTAAAATATTCCTTTCCATTATGGTTTATCCTAGGAGATTGGATATAGTTCTCTGGGCTATAGAGTAGGACCTTGTTGTTTATCCATTCTAAATGTAATAGTTTGCATCTACTAACCCCAAACTCCCAGTCCATCCCTCTTCCTCCCCTCTCCCCCTTGGCAACCCCAAGTTTGCTCTTACTTAGCAACTCACAAGTCTGTGAGTCTCTGTTTTGTAGATAGGTTCATTTATATCATATTTAAATTCCACATATAAGTAATATCATATGGTATTTTTCTTCTCTTTATGACTTACTTCACTTAATATGATAATCTCTAATTTCATCCATTTTGCTGCAAATGGCATTATTGCATTCTTTTTATTCGTCTTTTGTGTTGTTTTATGTCATTTTTAGCCATGCTTTGTGACTTTGGGGGACCTTAATTCCAGGAACAGGGATTAAACCTGCACCTTCAGCAGTGAGAGAGTGGAGTCCTAACCATTGGACCAACAGGAATTCCCTATTTTGTTCTTTTTTTTATGGTTGAGTAGGGTTTCATTGTATATATGTACCACATCTTCTTTAGTCATTTATCTGTTGATGGACATTTAGGTTGTTTCCATGTCTTGGCTATTGTGAATAGTGCTGCTATGAACACACGGGTACATACAACTTTTTGAATTACAGTTTTGTCCACATATATGCCCAGGAGTGTGAGCACCTCCTTCAGCGTGATTTTTATTTCTCGATCTCATTCCCAGTCCTTCCCTGGCTTGAGTCACTCATTCATCAATTCTTCTGTCCTCCTGTCTCTGCTACACCTGGTTTTATTTCTCTGGAGATTTTAACACATGGTCCTTGCATGAAGAACAAGCTTCTACTTTTTCTTTCTGGTTCCGCCTCAGAGCAAAATTGTAAATGGAATCTCCTAATGTTGGATGAATTTAGACAAGACAACTTACAGCTTCAATGGGACAGCTTTTGTTCAGCTCCCAGACCACTTATTCACAGAGGAATGGTCACCACAGTTTTTGGTTTCCAAGAAGTCTGGAGGAAAACAGGTGTTTTCCCTGGAATGCAGTTTCTGTGTCACTGTGGTAAACAGGAGTTTTCAGACTTGCAGTTAATGAAAGCCTTTGGACGAGAATAATCACCAAGGCTGACCAACCTTTCTATAACTTAGAATCTTACAAGGTTTGTTGCCCAAATGTTTGATTTTCCTTCCTGAAAACATTGCATGTGAATCACTGACCACAAATCGTAATGCCTATCATCATCCCTTTAAACCCGCTGGAGACCAGGAAGTGGTGATTAAACGGACAGAGCTGGAAAAAACCTTTCTAGTCCTAAGTATGCGTTTATCTCAAGAAACCTTAAGACTGTTGCGGCAATAACCTCAGTAGATCATTCTGTAGTATGTCAGTTTGAAAACAATACAATATTATTAAGAGATTGGCTTATGTTCTATTCTATCAAATAGAACTTTCTATTAATTGGTATTTTCACAGATTTATGATGTAATGGTAAAGAATGTTTATAATGAGCCTGAAGTACTTGCTGAAATACCTCCTGAATCATCAAAGAAAGATGCAATTTTTGCTTAATATATTTTGATGTTAAGTATATTTGAGGCTCATTCTTAGAAAATTAATTATCGTATGCCTAACAGTACCTTGTATTGGCAGATCAATTTCCAGTTTATTTACTATTGCATTTTATTGTTACTATTTTTATTTTTTGCTGTACCACATGTGGAATCCTAGTTCCCCATCCATGGACTGAACCTGCACCCCCTGCAGTGGGAGCACAGAGTTCTAACCACTGGACCTCCAGGGAAATCCCATTTACTATTTTAAACAAGAATACTTAATCATTTACAGTCTAAAGCTGAAGGAATATGAGTTGAAGTGACTTTCCTAATTCCACAGGATATAGTCAGTGAAAAAGCCAGGATCCCAGATCTGGGTCTCTTGTTCTCTTTTATGGTGGTTCCAGCTCTGTCACCTTAATCACTGCAAGCTCACACCAAGGAGACTGCTCGATTTTGTGTCCCAATTCATATTTACCTGCTTTATTTACTTGATCTAAATGGTCAATTACATTACTTCATAGTCAAGATAAAAGAAATAGACTTTCCATGAAAGAAAACAAAGTGTGACTCCCTGTCCCAGATGCTTAGATACTCTAAGTTCGGGGTTGTGCCCCTTCTCGGTGTGGCAGACCGGTGAACTGTAGAGATGAGTAGGTTGAGTTGTGATTCCAGGAGGAAGAGATATAATCCAGACCCACCTGATGCCTAAATGGCTCCCTCCTTGGCCATGCTGGGGTCCTGGTGCTTTGTTGAAAGGTGCCTCAGCCTCTTTCCCAAGTAGACAATTTCCTGTCTCTGCACTTACCTCTGTCTTCCTAGTTTGCTCCCGGAGTGTCCAGTCCAACACCCTGAAGCCACTTGTCTCCACCTGCTACTTGGTTTCCAACCTGGTTTGGCATCGGGTGGGGTACAGGTCTCAAGATGAAGCCTCTCGGACCACTCTCTGCTCCCAGAACACTTCAAGGGACAATCCACCCTTATTCAGTCACCCACAGTCCACCTTCCTGACCTAGCAGAGAAACAAGCATTATGTGCCATATTTGCATGTAATAAGCATGGCATGGCATGTTTGCAAACTGTTAGGCACCTTGGTTAACATCTCCTGGTTAAGATGTGGGTTTGATCTCTGGGTTGGGAAGGTCCCCGGGAGAAGGAAATGGCAACCCACTCCAGTATTCTTGCCTAGAGAATCCCATGGATGGAGGAGCATGGCAGGCTAGAGTCCATGGGGTTGCAAAGAGTTGGACTGAGTGACACACACACACACACAGGTGAATAACAAAAGCCATCTCATTCTGTCTGGCCTGATAGCCTATTATCTTCTTTGTGCTTATTTGAGAATCACTTAGCACATCACTCTAGAGCTTATATAAAACCATCAATGGTATGTGTAGTGCATACCAGGTGCAGTAATTTCATAGGCTTTACAGCTTCTGCAAACTTTATCATTTCAATCAGCTAAGCTGTTGAAGTAGAAAGGTTTTCTCTCCCCCTACTCAGGCGCACACTAATTTATAATTTAAAGAATATGCAAATATAATTCTTCCTGCAAATATAAATCTACCTGTGCTCCCTTCACTAATATTTTAATTATCTTTGATTCTTCCTTTGAAGGATTAAAAATTTAAAAGTACATGCTTCATATTTCTTTTGAGTCTTTTGTGCCTTTCTTGTCTTTGCTGATATTTTTAGAGAAATATATTAAAAACTGTCCTTTTCTTTTCTTGAGCCCCCAAAGAAGAAGAGGGAGACAGTTAGGACTAATGATGAGTTGAGGGTAGAGAGGAACTAAGCTGATGGGTGGGGAAGATGACTGCAGACCCATCTCCACCAGGAACAGAGTCCATCGTCTAAACCACTAAGCCTGGGGAGTGAGGCTGTGTCTGACCCAGGCTGGGCTGTTTGGCCAGGTTGGAAGTGGGGATTCTACTTGGGTTGAGCAGGCAGGGCACAGGGTGGTATTTTTAAGGAGAGTTTGGGTGTCCCATGTATATCCAAGATGTTTATCCAAGGATCCATTTGTCTTGGGGAGGAGACTAGAATGAACATGGCCATAGCCACTGGGACCAGGGTTCAGGGATAGGCTCTGATCCCAACAGGAAGGTGGATAAGGAACTGAAGCCAGGAATGATGGCAGAGGACAGTTAGTCAGATAGGCCATATATGGTAAATGGTGGATGATGCTTCTCAGAGACTCTTTGTGGGGTGCGTATGTCTGTGTGCCACATGTGGGAATAAGTGATGGTGAATTCCATTCAAGTCACAAACCAAGTCAGAGGTGAGACAGAAACAGGCTGTAAATCTCTTTACTCCTAAACTCAGTCTCTCTCTCAAAGGACAGGCAACGCTGGAGAGTCTGGATCCCCGGTCTATTCAACTGGGATCAAAGAGCTAGTTATAAATCTGCAGTAAAGTGTCCTAAAAATGACTCAAAGGAGACACTATGCTCCCAGTCATTCTTTTCTCATCTTTTGGTTTGTTTTCTAATATCCAAAGCAAATGTTTCTGAGAAGATATTAAGGGTGGGATGGTCACAGAGTAGGGCTTTACCAAGTGCTCAGCATCACCATCTTCACTCTCCCACTGCCTAATTCCAAAGGTACGGAGAACTCTTAATCTGTGGACTATGCTCAGGGCCCAGGATGGACCTCAGGTTGCTGGTCATAGGTCACATCTCTGCAGGCAGCTGAGTATCAACTTCAGTGGGTCTTGGAGGCTCATGGCTTTTTGACTGTATTTGAAAGTAGACCAGACAGGTTTTGAGATAGGAAAGAAAGGACATTTTTCTTATCACTCTCTGTCTCAGGTCAGGTGCCGTGGAAGCCACGCCCCAGGCCGGGTTTCACTGTGCATGTCTTGATGGCACAGTGCTCTAGGAGAAAGGGAGTGAGAGAAGCTGAATGATACAGAGGAAGAAGCTAAGCAAAGATGTCATCTGGGCTAGAGTCAAGCTTCAGTCTAATCCCAAAGAAGCATGAATTTAAAAATTATGAATCACTATGTCATATACCTGAAACTTTTATGGTATTGTGAATCAATTATACCTCAATATGAAAACAAAAAAGGAAAAAAAAAAAAAAAGGAAGCATGGATTGCACCATAGTTGGTCCTACCTTCAGAAGGACTGCTGCCTTTTGTTACATGGACGGGGCCACTCCCCATCACTCACACTTTGGTTAGCTGCCTCGAATGAGGGTGGTGGTAAAGCCTGCAGGATGAGGGGATCCCATGCAGCAGAGGGCAGATTCTCCAGAGAAAGGAAGCTGGGTGCCCTGCAACCATCCAGCAGGGCATCGGCAGAGCCCACTGACTACACAAGGATGAATGGTGATCAGTAAGGGCCAGCTGGCAGAGGTGAAGTCATAGAGATGCTTGTCCTGTTCTTGCTTTCTGGTAATAGACTGAGAAGCTATTATTAGAAGGCCGATCTAGGTTTTGTGGGTCCTAAAGCTTATTACAATCTGGGGATCCTGTTAAGAAAAGGACACAGAACTGAATTCAAAATTAGGTTCACAGTCTGTGCAAGTGGCAGATCCTAAAGCTAAAGCTTTATTAGCTTCATTCATCTCTGGGTGTTTAAGCTCCTTTGTGCAGAAAGGAAAACTAAAGTTTAGAGTTAAGTGGAATTGCCCAAGTACATCAGTCAAGGAAGTGGTTGGAGCCAGAGCCCATCCTTCTGGCTCATAGTCCAGAGCCTGCTGTGATAATACCAGCCAAGCCCACTGAAGAGGGCTACATGGAGGGTGAGGAGATACCAAATGAGAACATACTGTGCAAGCTGGCTCTCCAACGTCATGTGACTAGAAAGCATTATGATTAAATGGGAAATTGATCTGTGAGATGGAATCACGCCAACTTGAATAATTTGGTCAAAGGGGATATATATATATATCTCCCCATATATATGGGCATCCCTGGTGGCTCAGATGGTAAAGAATCTGCGTGCAATAAGGGAGACCCAGATTTGATCCCTGGGTTGGAAAGATCCCCTGGAGAAGAGAATGACTACCTAATCCAGTATTCTTATCTGGAGAATTCCATAGACAAGGAGCCTGGCGGGCTACAGTCCATGAGGTCGCAAAGAGCTGGGCACGACTGAGCAACTAACACACACATGTGAGCAACTCTCAAACACACACAAATATATATTCTCTCCTGAGTTTTCCACACTGATTAACTAGGTTCGTATAATATTATAGCAGATATCCCTGGCTTGATTCTAAGTTGCAAGCTTCAAAAATTGGCATGATTCATAAACAGACAAATATCCCAGGCTTGTGGCTACTTGCCTAAGCAGGGAAACAAAAACTAGGCTTTATCGTAGAAAACAAGAGCATTCCTCCTTATCACTCCAGGATGAAGAGCTGATGAATACTCAACAGTTCTTAAGAGGCAAGGCTGAGGAGATAAGAGAAGTAAGCAGGGAGGAGCTCTTGAGTTTTGGTGCTTAGCAGTGATACGGTAGGTTCCTAAAAACGTGACCTGTGTCCAAAAACTCTCTGAGTCCTGGATGTCACAGTTTGTGCCCAGTTTTCCTTTATATAGGTTTTCATCAGCAGTGGATCAGAGAGGCCTAGCAACCCCCTGAAAATATGAAAACAGCCTTTCTCTCAGAGAGCTTTTATTCAGTGTGTTGGGGGTGAGGACTAAGATGGCAGGACTGGAGAGTCTGAGTTAGTAGAGAGTGCTTAAGCTAACTTCCTCCCCTGCGTGGGCATTTCCTGTGGATGGTGGTTTCTGGCAGGTGGTCATCCAGTCTCCAGTTGCACCCTGCCAGTGACAGGGCTCACTTCTTGATGCTGCCTCTTCACTGGGAGCTCAGGACACCTCTTCCTATTCTGCCCTGGAATCTGCCTCCCTTTGACTCCTACCCACTGATATTTCTACCCATGAAGACCCATTTTAAGACCCAGACTCCTTGTCATCTGCTTTCACTACCCTGCAAACGGTTATACTTGCAATGATTTCTTTTTTTGTTTTAATAAAAAAAAAAATTGGCTGCCCTGTCTTCATCATGACGCCAGGGCTCTCTGTTGTAGCATGTGGAGTGTCTCTAGTTGCATGCTTTTCTTGTTGCGGTGGTTCTAGAGTGCGTGGGCTCAGTAGTAGTAGCCTGAGGACCTCTCTAGTTGCAACATGTGGGTTTAATTGTTCTGTGGCATGTTCCCCAACCAGGGATCGAACCCCTGTTCCCTGCATTGGAAGGTGGATTCTCAACCAGCGGACCACCAGGGAAGTCCTTCAGTGATTCCTTTAAAATTGGTCTTCCTGGTCACACTATGTAGGTATATTTGGCTTGTTTCTCACTGTTGCCCAACACCTAGCTCAGTGCCCAGCACGTGATTAATGTGAGAAAATTTGTTGGATGAATGAATAAATGAACAAAATGCATTTCTTTTTCTGCATGACAGCTTTTCAAATGTTACAACAGAGTTGTTAGACTTTCTCTCCTATTCCCCATCTTGCCTTTTTTCTAACAGGCTGATTACCCTTCAACAGCCCCTTGCAGTTTTCAGACCCACCTAATCTTATCAACCTCCCTCATTGGCATCCTTATTAACTTGTGGTTTTTACAAGTGTTCACAGCACCACAGATGAGACCTCACTAGTGTGAGTAGAATAGGATCATCTTGTAGACACCATGAACCTTTCTCAGAAAGAGGGCTCTGTGAGTTCTTTTCAGTATTTACATGGAGAAAGTGAAGTAGAAAGGGTTCCATGTCATGGCTGTTCCTACTCAGGCTGCAGTATGTCCCATCACTGCCCTGGGAATCGGACATATCTGAGTTTGCATTTGGGTTCTACCATTTGCTACTGTGTGCTTGAATAAGTTACTTATTTTTTCTGCCTTTAGATTTGGTATCTAAAAACTGGAGATAATACTACAAGTCTGTTGTAAAAATGAAATGAAATTATATATGTGAAGTACCGGGGACATTTACTGACCTGTACCTAGTAGGCCAATGACATGAGTTTGGGTGAACTCCGGGAGTTGGTGATGGACAGGGAGGCCTGGCGTGCTGTGATTCATGGGGTCGCGGAGAGTCGGACATGACTGAGCGACTGAACTGAACTGAACTGACCTAGTAGGCAATCAGTTCGTGGGGGCTAGAATATTTTTCACAATCTTTGATTAGGGGAATATCAAAAGAATAAGTCAGATTCAGGTCAGATTCACACAATTAGAATACATGATCATTAAAGCATGCTAGTAAATAGACTAACTTTCAGAGCCTTGGGTGTGAAAAAATATTCAATATATACTTTGCACTCAAAGAGCAATGTGTAGAGTAATTATAAGAGAAACATGATAATACTCTCAGATGTCCCAGAAGTTTTTATTGTGTAATCTACAGTATGATCTATCTACATCAGATAGGCCTGGGGACATCCACAGGGATATATAAGCTGACATACACGGGAGGTTTTGCTGCTCCCGTGGGCTACAGATTAGGCCGCGGAACTGTCTCATATACTGTCTAGTAGACTTCAAGTACAGGACACAGCACAAAGCTCATACCAACTTCTAGAGCTGCCAGATAAGCAGAAATAGTATAAAACTGGAGAGCTTAGAGGCCTATTTCCTGGGACTGGTTTTCTCCTCTTCCTGTACTCTTGACCACTAGGCTCAGATCTGCGCTTGAGAGCGCTGACAAGTGGTCGCCAAGGGTACCTAGAGCTGAATCTCTGACCTTTGCCTTCCAGCTCATTGACTGGAAGGAAGTGCTCCGAGCCGCAGGCCCCAACCTCCCTCCTCCCTCCATTTCTTTTGATGCGACGGTGAATGTTTTCAGCTCCTTGGGGTCCCTTGCTCCAAGGTACCCAAACTCAGTGAGCTGAGAGAGGCCAGCTCTTGGCTGGCCTATCTGCTAACAGAGGACACGCCATGATCAACTTGTAAGGTCTATGGAGAATAAAGGCGTGAGAGTTTGAGACGTGTCCCTTGCCTATTTATGTCACTGGCCTACTCATCTTGCATGAGTAGAAATGACTGGTGGCATGATATTTCTTCATTGTCTTCTAGCCTTTTCTAGTTTTCATGCTGTGAGGTCATTTCTTTCAAGTCTCTCTCAGCTCCTAGGGGATGAGGATGGGGCGGGGGCATGTGGGTATTTCCGCTCACTCATCACTCTGTTTGCAGAGCTCCTCTCTGCTTGGCCTTGGAGAGGTTCTTCAGAACATAAAGGTGTGGGAGGGATAGAGGGATGAGTGTGGGTGGGGGTTAATGGGTGTGATGATGCACAGAAGCTGAGGAGACTGGGTTTTCAAGATCCTGGGATTTTAGGATCTTGTCGATTCAAATGTGATGTTCACTGCCTAGATTGTATATTGAAGATCAGCCCCTTGAAATAGAAGAGAGCCATTCACTGAGGCTGAGATGGGAGCCAAAGAAGGAACAACATCTTTTTTGGAATCTTCCTAACTCTCCTTTTTGTGCATCCTAGGGCTGCAACAAACAGTCCTTTTGATGTTACATTGAATGAGGCATTTTGACTAGGAACTTTAGGTAAATAATAACCAAAGCCAGTTGCAAAGAACTCCAGAATTAGAATGTGCACAGTTCAGACTTTTGCCCATGGCAAGTGACATGTTTGCTACTGCCAAAAAAGGAACAAAGATAAGACAGATTGATTTTTTCTTTCCTTCAAAAGAAATACCATGCAAACAGGAGATGCAAGTTAGAAAGTGTGGACTTTCTATCTGTGCTAAAATTCTCTAACATTGACCAAGATCAGTAAGATAGAAACTGTTCTCATTAGTAAAATGGAAGGAACAATGGACGTCACCTTCCTGCCTACTGTGATTAGAAATAATTGAAGTGTGTTGGGACTTGCCTGGTGGTCCGGTGGTAAAGAACTGTCTTCCAATGTAGGGGATGTGGGTTCGATTCCTGGTTGGGGAACTAAGATCCCACATGTTGAGAGGTGACTAAGCCTGTGCACCACAGCTAAAGGAGCCTGTGTGCCTCAGTGAAGACCCAGCACAGCCAACAACAAACAACACTAATAATGATAATAATCATATAATAATAATAGCAATTGAAGTGTGAGTGTACTGGGAATAATAAGACTTCAGGTGACCCATAGGCATGGTTCCTATAGAATGGCAACCTCCCTCCTCCCGACATTTCCACTGATAGCTGGAACTGGCCATGAGGCCAAAACACCATGCCAAGAGCCCCTTTCCTTGGATAATATTGGAGGTGGTGGGAGCCAGTGTTTATCGAGCACATTCATGAGCTTTATCAATGTGTGTTAAGAGCTTAGTCAACATTCTCTCA
Source organism: Moschus berezovskii (assembly GCF_049115385.1). Lineage (NCBI taxonomy): Eukaryota > Metazoa > Chordata > Mammalia > Artiodactyla > Moschidae > Moschus > Moschus berezovskii. Next base: position 87,531,376 of record NC_142470.1, read on the forward strand.
TATTTCTCACGATAAACCTTTGTGGTGTCATCACTTTTTAGATGCAGAAGCTGAGACTTGGAGGTTGTCACTTGCCTGAGATTTCACAGCAAATAGAAATATAATTCTTTCACTTCCTCTCTGTGTCCTTATTCACTTTGGCTCAGATCAGCTTTTTGCTGTTGTTATTTTGGTCCTCTGGTCTTTTTCTGAGGTTTTCACCTTAGCTGCCTGTTAATTTCATTGGAATAGCTATAAACTCAAGTGGATTCATCTGGGTGAATCTATCAAATTGCAAACTTTGTAAGAATAAGGAATTTTGCCTGTCATGTTCCTGGCCATACCTTCTGACTCATAGTAGGTGCCTGCAGTTATTTGTTAAATAACTATTTGTTATTGGATAAATGATATATCTACAGAAATTAGATCCAGGGAATGTCTGGGCTAAGGTCAGGCTTCTTGGGGCTTCCAAGGTGGCACTATTGGTAAAGAACCCTCCTGCCAGTGCAGGAGACACAAGAGACATGGGTTCGATCTCTAGGGTGGGAAGATCCCCTGGAGGAGGGCACAGCAACCCACTCCAGTTTTCTTGTCTGGAGAATCCCATGGACAGAGGAACCTGGTGGGCTATGATCCATGGGGGTCACAAAGAGTTGGGCTTGACTGAAGCAACTTAGCACGCACAAACGCAAGTTTCTTGAAGCCTGGGGTCTGGGTTGGCTGTCCATGGGAGATGCCCTCGGGGGTTTGAGAGTCTGGGCAAGCAATTTCTTCTCAGAGCAGCCCTGGTAGAACCACAGATGCAGGATCCATGCAGGATATATAACTGGGTTCTTAAGACTTTTTCCAAGAAAACAAAATCCCATAAGGTATTATAGCATTATGGTTCAAGAGATGTATGTCTATCCTCAGTATTAGGACCGGAACAAAATTTGTTCTGAGGATCCTGAAAAACAGAGTCTTGTATGATGAATACATTGTGTCTTCAATGAATGACATTCATGCCAGAGACACCATGGAGATATTCTGTGGCACTTTCCTATGGCTACACTCAGTAGAGGTGGATGGCAGATTCCAGAAGCTCAATCAGAAGCCATCAGGCCCAGCCCTTGGAGGCCACTGAAGAGGCAGTCCTCTCCTTATTTTAACCATCCCTTCTCCCTGGCTGACTCAGAGGGGTTGGTCTCTGGGACTGTTGGGGCACCCTGGGGAGCTATCATTCTTTGATTGTTCTAAAAGCAGTACTAGAAATTTAAACACATGCTCTCTCTGACCCATTACTTATCTTGAAATATGCTGGACCTAAAAGACCATTCCACTTGGAGGGAGCCAATAAGAATGAAAAAAATCTCATTGCTTTCTAAATAAGATGATGGAAAAATGCAAAACAACCCAGCAACAGCCACCCAATTTGAAGCTGATGCCCTTTGTTCTGATGCAAATTGAAGACTGCTGCTGGTCAGTAAAGAGAGAAGGGGCAGCTCAGGACCTTGGCCCCCCAAAATGCAAGTTGTCATTCTCTCTGGCATACTTGGCTGATGTGGCAGGGATTTGGAAAAGCCAGTTATTCCAAACTAGCACTTCTAAAATTCTGAAGCCCCCGGGGAATCTTACAATTTTCTTTGGAGTGGCAAAGTAAATTTCAGACCTATCATTTTGTCATTTAAAGCCCCCAAACCTAGAGCCAGAATGATTAGGGACGTTGGCAAAGGTGCAGGGTAAAAAGCTCTTTCCCAAGGCCTTGTTCTGTTCCAGGGAGCCTGCCAGTTCTGCCTGTCCGTCCAGTGAGAGATTGTGTAATTCCCAACACCCCTGCGAAACTACCGATCCTGCCAGAGCCTGCCTCCTACTTTAACCTGGCCCAGCAGGTCCCTGAGACAAAGAGTCACTTCAGCGTCCATAGAACCAGCTTGGACCACTCTGCTGGGTTTAAAGCTCTAAGCCACCCACCTACTGTTGGCTGGCACCCAACTACTGTACCCACTGGCAGGAGTGGCTAGGAAGTAGCCCTTTTCTCTGTGTAAGTCAGGATTTCTGAGCTGACCAGTGTTGTATGTCCCCAGGGAGGATAACACCAGAGGGCATGACCTCTGATTACAGCATGGCAAACATAGGTTCCACTAAAGGCAGAGTCCTGGCCAGGGCTGGTGATGGACACCAGGATGAGATTATTGATTAGTCTCTGAAGGAGGCAGTGCAGGGCGTTGGGCAGCTCTGATTGCCCTTTGAGCAGCAGGATGTGGGGTCCACTGCCTCTAAGCTATCATCTAAGCGAGGTTAGGACAGCCCTGTCACCAAGTATTTATCTGTTAAATGTGTCTGCTATCAGGACTCTTGTTTCTTGTTGAAAGCTGTTGGGAATTAAAGAGTGCCTTATTAAGATGCAGTTATCTTGAGGAGGGTCCTGCCTTAAACCTGACTGGTGTTCTAGTACTGATTGTAGCAAACAGGGTGGAAAAGGCTGGGGGTGCAGGTTGAAGGGCCACCAGGCATGGCAAGGCTGAGACTGGAAGAGAGGTGGAAGAGAAGGCTGAAGGAGAAAATATTTTGTTTCTGGACTGCACTGCTTTCCAGTGCCACCAGCAAGAGAAACAACACCTGAGGTCCCTCTGTGCTACCAGTGGGCTGAGGACACAGCTGGTCTGAGGAAGGAAAGGAGGAGAAAAGAAGGAAGAAGGGGAAGAGAAAGGAATGGGAGAAAAGAGAAGGCTTCAAATGGGCAGGATAGGGGTCAGCACCTATCACCGAGTTTTGGAGGGCGAGGGCAGTGTGCTCAGTGTTACCCCAGCCATTGGCTCCCAACCTCAATCATGGGCCATTGGAGGTGTCAGAAGGTATAGTCGTGTGGTGGAGGGGAAGTGGCCCCTGCCTGGGTGTCAGAGGGTCTAGGCCTGTACTAACTGCCTGGATGACCTCTTGGGCTTCTTATCCAGAACGGAAATGGGTTGGCCCAATGGTTTCAAAGGTTGCGTCCAACTGGAACAGTTCTCATGTTGTGAAATGGTAATGATTTTGAAACTTTGTAATTCCACCAGCACTGGGATCCACACCTGGCCCAGAAGGCGCCCTAATTAACCCTAAGGAATGGCTAGCTGGGTAGCCTGTGTCACCTTTAGTTCCCAGTGTCCTGCCTCATTGCTGGCAGAAAGTTTATTGGAAAAGTGCTTGGAAACTGCACCTAGCCTTAATCCTTCTCTTCAACCTTGAGATAAGAATGCCTTTGTTCAAGTCTCAGGCAAGTCTCAAGTTATGTAACTCACTCTTGTTAAAACTCTCCCTGACTATTTTATATTCAGCCTTTTCGCTGCCCTGGTTTGCAGCTTTAACTGAATAGGTGGCCTTGTATTTGTGCTAAGTATTTTTGTCTTTCTCTTTCAGAACTTGACAGGATAATCACATTGGTTTGTTTAGTAAACACTGGAGGCCAGCTCTGCAATCCAGCAGCCTGACAAATGGCCAGTGACAGCTCTGGGAAAGAAAGCTTTGTTCCCCTTGCAAGACATGGGAAAGGCTTCCTAGGGGACAAGCCCTGGCTAAGCCAGACCCCCTTAGGGAAGCAATTTCCTTCCTTTTTGTTGAGCAAACCCTGAGGACAAGATTCATTTATCCTTTACTTCTCAGAGAGGTTGTCCCTGATGCCCTGTCTAAACTACTTCCTTTCCCTCACCTCACCGCCCCCAGCTTTAGTCCTTTTAAAATGGTCTTCATAACACTTTCTGGGGCTTCCCCAGTGGCTTAGCGGTAAAGAATCTGCCTGCGGTGCAGGAGACCCACGTTCAATCCCTGGGTCAGGAAGACCCCCTGGAGGAGGGCACGCCAGTGTTCTTGCCTGGAGAATCCCATGGACAGAGGAGCCTGGCGGGCTACAGTCCATGGGGTGGTAAAGAGTCAGACATGACTGAAGTGACTGAGCACACACAACACTTCCTACTATCTGAAATCATCTTATTACTTACTTGTGTTGTCACTTAATAGTATTTGGCTTCTACATAAAGGTTTATGGCAGACAGCCCAGATTTCACCTCTGGGTTCAGCAGAGAATCAGGACAATTATTATGTATTGCTAATGATTAAGTTTGGACAATAACAACACATCCCTGAGGGGCAGTAGAGTTTTATTACCTGTCATAAAAATGATGAGGGGCTTGAATTTTCATTTTGATTTAACGTCAAAAGCACTGACTGCTAGGCAATTTCACATATTTCACCCATAAAGGTAAATCTATTAGATGGTGAATGAAGAATGAAAGTCAGTCTTACTGTTTTTTTTAAAAAACAGAGGCATTGGACATTCCAATATACAATCAGTTCAGTTCAGTTTAGTCGCTCAGTCGTGTCCGACTCTTTGCGACCCCGTGAAGAAAGCTGATCGCTGAAGTGTTGATGCTTTTGAACTGTGGTGCTGGAGAAGACTCTTGAGAGTCCCTTGGACTGCAAGGAGATCCAACCAGTCCATTCTAGAGGAGATCAGTCCTGGGTGTTCATTGGAAGGACTGATGCTAAAGCTGAAACTCCAATACTTTGGCCAGTATACAATAGATACAGACAAATCTGTTTGATTCCACCTACATTAAGTACCTAGAATATTCAAATTCATAGTCAGAAAGTATATTTTGTTAGATGTCAGGGGCCAGAGTAGGAAGTGATAGGGGAATTGGGGAGGGAGAATGGGGACTTAGTGTTTAATGGAGATGTAGTTTCAGTTTAAGAAAGTGAAAAATTCAGGAGATAGTTGATGTTGAAAGTTGAACAACAATGTGAATGTACTTAGTGCCACTGAACTGTACAGTTAAATATGGTATGGTTTTTCCCGTGGTCATGTATGGATGTGAGAGTTGGACTGTAAAGAAAGCTGATCGCCGAAGAATTGATGCTTTTGAACTGTGTGCTGGAGAAGACTCTTGAGAGTCCCTTGGACTGCAAGGAGATCCAACCAGTCCATTCTAAAGGAGATCAATCTTGGGTGTTCATTGGAAGGACTGATGCTAAAGCTGAAACTGCAATACTTTGGCCACCTCATGCGACGAGTTGACTCACTGGAAAAGACTCTGATGCTGGGAGCGATTGGGGGTAGGAGGAGACGGGGACGACAGAGAATGAGATGGCTGGATGGCATCACCGACTCTGTGGACATGAGTTTGAGTGAACTCCGGGAGTTGGTGATGGACAGGGAGGCCTGGCGTGCTGTGCTTCATGGGATCGCTAAGAGTCGGACACAACTGAGCGACTGAACTGAACTGAACTGATATTATGTGAGGTTCACCACAATAAATTTTTTTTAAAAAAACCAAAAAACGTACTAACGCATATGTATGGAATTCAGAAAGATGGTAACGATAACCCTGTATACGAGACAACTAATCTTCAAATGTATAGGCATAAAGTTGTTTCTATTATTTATATTCTTAATGCTTCTATGAGTAATTCCCATTTTGAGTATTGTTTATTTGCAAGATTTTTGTTGTTGATTATTGTTACCTGATGTTTCCCTTTTTAGAGAAGCTTTTTAAGGCAGCTTTGACTCTGTTGAGCCTCTCAATTTTATCTTTATTTGTATTGCATTAATACCTGGTATGTATTAGTTACTTTCTTTTCTTTATTATTGTTCTATTTTGCTAATTTCTTAAGCTGGCTGTATACTTGTATACTCATTGCTTTTCCTTTTTATGTAAAGTCTACTACATTTAAGGCCTCAGTGGATAATGTTTTCCATATCCTGTAAGTTTTAAGACTTTGTGTTTTTGTTATCTTTCTGTAATGATGGTGTTTTTAAATGCCATGTACTCAGTGAGTGATATGAACACATTGTAAATCTCAGTTTTCTAATAAAAAATTTAAAAAAAAATAAAGAAAAAAAAATTTTCTGGTAGCCATATTAAAGAAGTAAAACAAAACAAAACAAAACAAAAAACACCAAAAAACAAACAAACAAACCCCAGAGGTACTGAAAGTAATGTTTTCCTAAAGTTGTCTGAAGAATCAGTGACAAAAAGAGAGTTTAGAGCTCTGAAATTCCTGGCCCTCATCAGAGACTATTGAAAGTTAATTTCTACAACTCTTTGGGGCTTTGATTTTTCTACTAATAGAAATCTTTAAGAAAATGTTGGTGCACTTGTGATACTTTGTGGATTTTTTAATTGACAAATTGCATAGAAAACTGTGTAAATCATATTGAGCTCAATGAATTCATACAAAGTGAACATACTCATGCAATCAGCTCTCTGATCAAGAAATGGATCATTGTCACCACCCTATAATCCTGCTCTCCCTAAATAAGGGGAACTACCATCCAGTGTTTCACCGCAACAGATGAGTTTTGCCTGAGCTTTAAGCAAATGGAATCATGTATAATGTAGTTTTCTGTCTGGCTTATTTTGCTCACATTGTGTTCATAAGACTTATTCATATTGTTGCATGTAGTTGTAGTTCGTTTTTGCTCACTGCTCTATAATAGCTTCTTGCATGTGAGTAAGGTACACGTCTATTCGAATATTGGTGGTTATTTGGGTTGTTTCCAGTTTGAGGCTGCTATGAACAATGCTGCTGTAACCACTATCATCCATGTCTTTTGGTGAAAATATATATGGATTTCAGTAGCACATAAATCCAGAAGTAGAATAGATCAGAGAATAGACTTACATTCATAGAGATAATTAAAGAGTTTTCCAAAATGATTTAAACCAATTTATTGTCCCATCACTGATATATGAGAGGTCCAAATGATTCATATTCTTCTTAGCAGTTGGTGTTATCTATTTACTTGTTTTATCTCTGCTAGAATGTGTCCTATGATAGATTTTAATACATTTAAACAATAATTAATTTATTTATGATTTTATAAATACATTTGTGAAATGGTACATAAGGAATCTGACATTACATCAAATTTTTTAAAATTGTACTATAGTCAATTTCCTCCTTTAAGTCAATATTAATGCTCAGTTATAGTCTTGTGATGTTCTATAATTCCTTCGTATAATATGGGTTCAGCACACAGAGAAAGATGCCAGCTTCACGTGGTCAGGGACTTTGTGGTCCTTTCATAGTTGTTACAGCCCTTTGAACAGTACTGGGTACAGAGTAGGCATCCAGTACATTTTGAGTGAATTGAACCGAATTAAATGAAATGAGGCAGTTTTGGCTCAGACGGTAAAGAATCTGCCTGCAATGCAGGAGACCCAGGTTTGATCCCTGAGTTGGGAGGATCCCCTGGAGAAGGAAATGGCAAACCACTCCAGTATTCGTGCCTGGAGAATTCCATGGATAAAAGAGCCTGGTGGGCTGCAGTCCATGGGGTGCAATGGAGGCAACCCACGTAGGTCTATGGAGTGTCTTTCTTTTCATAGTTCCCTGCCTAATCAGTCCACTCTCAGGTAATTCCTAAGGTAATAAGGGGACCAGTTCAGTTCAGTTCAGTTCAGTCACTCAGTCGTGTCCGACTCTCCGCGACCCCATGAATCACAGCACGCCAGGCCTCCCTGTCCATCACCAACTCCCGGAGTACACTCAAACTCATGTCCACAGAGTCGGTGATGCCATCCAGCCATCTCATTATCCGTCGTCCCCTTCTCCTCCCGCCCCCAACCTTTCCCAGCATCAGAGTCTTTTCCAGTGAGTCAACTCGTCGCATGAGGTGGCCAAAGTATTGCAGTTTCAGCTTTAGCATCAGTCCTTCCAATGAACATCCAGGATTGATCTCCTTTAGAATGGACTGGTTGGATCTCCTTGCAGTATAAGGGACTCTCAAGAGTCTTCTCCAACACCACAGTTCAAAAGCATCAATTCTTCGGCAATCAGCTTTCTTTACAGTCCAACTCTCACATCCATACATGACCACGGGAAAAACCATTGCCTTGACTAGACGGACCTTGGTTGGCAAAGTAATGTCTCTGCTTTTTAATATACTATCAAGGTTGGTCATAACTTTCCTTCCAAGGAGCAAGCGTCTTTTAATTTCATGGCTGCAATCAGTATCTGCAGTGATTTTGGAGCCCAAAAAAATCAAGTCTGACACTGTTTCCACTGTTTTTCCATCTATTTCCCATGAAGTGATGGGACCAGATGCCATGATCTTTGTTTTCTGAATGTTGAGCTTCAAGCCAACCTTTTCACTCTCCTCTTTCACTTTCATCAAGAGGCTTTTGAGTTCCTCTTCACTTTCTGCCATAAGGGTGGTGTCATCTGCATATTTGAGGTTATTGATATTTCTCCCAGCAATCTTGATTCCAGCTTGTGCTTCTTCCAGCCCAGCGTTCCTCATGATGTACTCTGCATATAAGTTAAATAAGCAAGGTGACAATATACAACCTTGACGTACACCTCTTCCTATTTGGAACCATAAATAAGGGGACCAGGAGAGAGTAATTTAGAAAACGTCCAATTCCTTCATGTTCCTCTAGAGCCCACATTCTCAGTGCTGAAACTTCTTAGGTAAAATGAGCCCCTTTGTTTTCAAAAGGATTTTCCTGAAGCACATACCTAAGTCCACTACAAAGTGGAACACACAGCAGACTGTTTTACCCGGAGTTGTCAGGATAGAGCATGGTTTGTGCCCTTCCATGCTGGAAGGGGTGCTCTGGACTCAAAATGTCTGATCTTATTACACTAACCTGATTTCCTTATGGCTGCATCCAGTTTGATAGGAATTTCTCCAAAGGCCACACTATCTCTAGGATACTTAGTTCTTTTTTTTTTTAATCTGTCCTAATTTTTAAGAACTATTTCTGTCGTCTCATCAACTAAAGGACCTGTACGCAGTTGCCTATTTCAACACACTGCGTTGTGTCATGTTATGCATATTTTTGTTCATATTGAGTATTACCTATTTATCTATGGCTGTACTGGGCCTTCGACGCTGTGTGGGCTTTCTCTAGTTGCGGCGAGCAGGGGCCACTCTTCCTTTCCATGTGTGGGCTCTTATTGTGGTGGCTTTTCCTGTTGCAGAGCATGGACTCCAGAGTGTGTGGGCTTCTGTAGTTGCAGCACGTGGGCTCAGTAGTTGCGACTCCTGGGCTCTCGAGAGCAGGCTCAGTGGGCTCAGAGTACATGGGCTAAGTTTTTCCGTGGCATGTGGCATCTTTCAAGACCAGGGATTGAACTCATGCCCCCTGCATTGGCACGCAGATTCCTAATCACTGGACCACCACCAGGGAAGTCCAAATATTGGCTATTTCTGAACTGAGATCCTGAGATGTTAAGTTAGTACATTTTAACTGTTCTGAGTTTGGAATTAGCCACTTACTGAAAACAATTGGTGGAAATATCCACCCTCTACCTGACTTCTTTCAGTTTTGAAATCTTTCTTTGGGAAGGTGGATCTAGAGGGAGTGGTCATAAAGGAAGGATTAAAGAAGGCAGAAAATACAGACCTTGAGAAATGTGTATAGAGTGCTGATCAAACTAAGCCAGTTTTCAGACTCCATTTGGGCCCCCTGCTGTCAGGCACATCAAGGTAGAGAGTATGTGTGCTTGTGTGTGGCGACTGGTAGAAGAAATGAGAAATTCCTGAAAAGAATATTGTGATAAGATCCCTAGAGCTTAACAGATTGTAACTGTATAGAGTCACTAATGGGAACAGGCTTGTTCTGCAATCAGAAATCGTGATCAGCAGGTAATCAGATCCAGTGCTCTGGGGCCTCTGCAACATGGTGACTGTTGTAGAGTAGATCAAAAAAACAATGGGCTGTTTGACTGTCTCCTCTCCTGGCTGGGCAGCTTCCCAAGACTGGTGTGGAGAGGGAGGAGGGCTATGAATTTCAGAATGTTTTTTCTCTGGGGATGGGCCTCATGTCTCAGATCTCTTGCTAGGAGATCACATGTCACATACATATATGTTTCTCCCTTCACGTGTGAATTTGATTTCCAATCTCAGATTGAACTGGCTATGACTCTGCTGCTGCTGCTGCTAAGTTGCTTCAGTCATGTCCGACTCTGTGCGACCCCATAGACAGCAGCCCACCAGGCTCCCCCATCCCTGGGATTCTCCAGGCAAGAACACTAGAGTGGGTTGCCATTTCCTTCTCCAATGCAGGAAAGTAAAAAGTGAAAGTGAAGTCGCTCAGTCATGTCCAACTCTTAGCAACCCCCTGGACTGCAGCCTACCAGGCTCCTCTGTCCATGGGATTTTCCAGGCAAGAGTACTGGAGTGGGTTGCCATTGCCTTCTCCGGCTGTGACTCTAGGGTTTATCAAATTCAGGTCCATTAGGTTACTCCACGGAGAAGGCAATGGCAAGCCACTCCAGTACTCTTGCCTAGAAAATCCCATGGATGGAGGAGCCTGGTAGGCTGCAGTCCGTGGGGTCGCTAAGGGTCGGACACGACTGAGCGACTTCACTTTCACTTTTCACTTTCACACATTGGAGAAGGAAATGGCAACCCACTCCAGTGTTCTTGCCTGGAGAATCCCAGGGATGGGGGAGCCTGGTGGGCTTCCGTCTATGGGGTCACACAGAGTCGGACACGACTGAAGTGACTTAGCAGCAGCAGCAGCAGGTTACTTCATGGATATATTTGTTACATAGCCAGGTGCCATAAGTTCAAATGCTTCTTGTAGACAAGCAGGCAACATGAATATGAAGTGAGATTGGTCGCAAGCTGGAGAATCTATTTATTTCTTTTCCAAAGGGAATATACTAGTCAGCATTAGACAATGGGTACTATATAGGTAGGCTGGCCCAGGTGACCAGATCTGATTTTTTCAAGAAGAACCAGAAATCCAGATTTTTTTTTTTTTTAGAAAAAAGAGTATGTAATTTGCTGATTTGTCCAATGTTTGTAATTAATTAAAATAAATCATTTTGCAAGCCAATTATGTAAGAAACAAAACAAATCTGCAGGTCTCATTCAGTTCCCACGCCTGAACCTCCAGGTTAAATTGATTATCTGGTGGGAAAAACCCAACTTATTCAAGTCACTTCGAGTTATTGAGGTCCCTGACTGGTGATGGTGGGACTTGACGATTTTTCAACTTTACAATGGTGTGAAAGTGATAAGCATTCAGAGGAAACTGGACTTTGAAGTTTGAATTTTGATCTTTTCCGAGCTACTGATGTGCAGTATGGCCCTCTCTCCTGAGGCTGGGCACTGGCAGTGAGCCGCAGCCCCCAGGCAGCCACACCATCATGAGGGTAAACGACTGATACACTTAAAACTGTCCTGTTCCCACACAACCATTCTGCTTTCCCTTCCAGTCTTCAATACGTTATATGACTATTAACACTTTCTTACAAAATAGACTTTGTGTTAGGTGATTCTGCCCAACTGTAGGCTGATATAAGGGTTCTGAGTATGTTTAAGGTAGGCTGGGCTACGTGATGATGTTCCACAGGTGAGACCAGAAACAGAAGAAATGACTTCATGAGACTTTGAGGCAGTGATAAGTGGGAGGAAAAAACTGAAAACTCTCCATTCAGGAGAGACCTTGGGAAACTTTAAGCACAGGCAGGACTGCTTAGAACAAAGCATGGCAGGGCTGGTTGCAGCCTGACCTCTCTGTCTCTGGACAGAATTTTCTCAGCTGTGGTACCCAGTGGACCAGAGGCTTTAGGAGCATCAGCAATCTGTAGGCTTGGCCCAGATCCTAGTTCTCTCCATGGGCACTGCCAGCAAGGGGATGGCTTTGCCTTAAGAGCTCTGAAGAAAGTACATGCTGATGGGAGGGAGTGTTGGAGGAGGTGGCAAGGCTAGGAGGAGGAGAACCCTGAACACCAACATGAATACTTGCTCAAGAAGAAAACAAATTCACCTGCCTATAAATGATAATAGTATGTTACACTCCCTTCAGTTTGGTGGAAATGAAAGTCCATAAAGGTTAAGTACATTTTCAAGGAGTCTTATCACACAGTCAGAATTGCAGTCTGGAGCCCTGGCTGTTCCAGTGTCTGGGTTACCCTTAGCAAGTGTGGTTATTTTTAAGCATGAATTTCCATGGACTAAAACATGGCTGTGCTGGGAGTTGAGCATGCCTTTACAATGCACCATGGCTTCTGAAATGGAGTGGAGAAGGGGTACATGATGGAGGGTGAGGTCAGCCAGGGTGGTGACTGCTGATGTGAAGTTCTTCTCCAGCAACAGGTGACCCTCCTCTGAGGCTCTGGGTTTGAGAATCAGACTACACCTGAGACACTGGAACAGCAATCTTATATTTTGAGATCTGCCACTGATGGCATGTGGTGAAAAGGAAGGGACTGGTAGTGGGGGATAGTCAGGCCACCCCCAAGGAGCTATTGGTATCACACACCTGGAGTTCCTCAAGTTGCTACAGGAAAACAGAATTGATTGTTTCAAGTGTGAACTCCCAAGTTCTACCAGTGGGTTTAAAGCCTTGCTGCTGCTGCTGCTGCTAAGTCACTTCAGTCGTGTCTGCCTCTGTGTGACCCCATAGACGAAAGCCCACCAGGCTCCCCTGTCCCTGGGATTCTCCAGGCAAGAACACTGGAGTGGGTTGCCACTGCCTTCTCCAATGTGTGTAAGTGAAAAGTGAAAGTGAAGTTGCTCAGTCGTGTCCGACCCTTAGCGACCCCACGGACTGCAGCCTACCAGGCTCCTCCATCCATGGGATTTTCTAGGCAAGAGTACTGGAGTGGCTTTCCATTGCCTTCTCCGTTAAAGCCTTAGCTCCGCTTTACTGCTGTTCTACCTGGGAAGACCTTCCATTATTTTATAAGCTGCGTAACCTTTGGCAGGGCTTCCCTGGTGTCTCAGCAGTAAAGAATCCTCCTGCCTATGCAGGAGATATGGGTTTGATCCCTGGGTTGGGAAGACCCCTTGGAGAAGGGGATGGCAACCCACTCCGGAGAATACTCCAGTATTCTTGCTCGGAGAATCCTATGGAGAGAGGAGTCTGGCAGGCCATAATCCATGGGATCCAAAAGAGTTGGACAAAACTTAGCCACTGAACAACAACAACAAACCTTGGGCTAATTATTTAATTTGTCTAGGCTTCAGGCTTCCTGGTGTAAAACAGAAATAGGTAATAGTACCTTTGCTTTGGAGTCGTGAAGATTACCTGAAAAACAAGTAATATAAATATACTACCTTATTATGGTAACATGAATTACCAGACACATGTAAGTACCTGATAAATGTTACTTTTTTCTTTTGCTGTATACAAGAAATGCACTTTATTTTTTTCTTCCAGTTTCATTGAGATATAATTGACATACAGCACTGTATAAGTTTAGGGTGTACAGCATAATGATTTGACTTACAGGCATCATGAAATGATTGTCACAATAAGTTTAGTGAACATCCATCATCTCATATAGATACAAAATTAAAGAAATAGAAAACAATTTTTGCCTTGTGCTTTTGTAAGTCTTAGTAGAGGCTTCCAGGGAGCCTCTCCTGTGACTTGAAGATCTAATTCTAGTATGTTAGGTTCCATTGTTTCTGCTTGCTCCCAGAGCACTAGCTAAAGGAACAGGGTTGCAGAGTGGAGAGCTTACTCGGGTGTACCAGTTGTCAAGGGGAGGTTCCCAGATACACTTCTGGGTTCCATTGCTCTTGTGAGGGGCCTTGCTGGACTGTGCTGTGAGGTGGCTTGGCTCCTCTGTCCCTAAGCCCCTAGCACTCATCTGTGGAGCTGGAGTTGATCTGCTTGTGCTCTGTTCTTTGGGGTGTTCAGGACCCAGTGCTCTTTTTTTGCTGGTTCAGGTCACCTGGGTGCGGCATACTTGTCTGAATCTTGCCTGCAACCTCCATCTGATTCCTAGCTTAAGCTGAACCTGCTGTGCTCACAAACGATGACCTCTGGCTCCCAACTCAGCTGCCTTCCTAGTCCTCCCTGGTGTACGTGGAGATGGCTAGGCTCCAACCAAAGGAGGCTGAGAAGGAATTACCAAGCCTTGTTTCCACCTAGCTCCATGTCCATCGTTTTTATCTTAATTTATTCCTGTGGCTGCACCATGCAGTATGCAGGATCTTACTTCTCTGACCTGGGATTGAACTCTAGTCCCCTGCAGTAGAAACTTGGAGTTTTAACAACTAGACCATCTGGGAAGTTCTGCACCATCAGTTTTAATCTGTTATGACCATTTCGTGAAGGAGCAAGGCCACTCAGCGGATGAGTTCACTCCCTGAGTACTGAGTAGGGGGGAGGACCCAAAATCCCTCTGGTTTCTGTTTAACATTGACTTCTTGACATAAGCCCAAAAGGGGCAGAACAGATCACGTGTACCCTTTGTCTCTCTGTTCCTGTTCTCAGGCTCAAAGGTGACAGAAACACATGCCAGGTCAGGAGTTAAGGTGTTCTACATGCCCAGCATCAGCAGTATGTATGTGGGGAGCAGAGGAAAAGCAATGTTGAGAAGTCTTGAGCCAAAAACTAATCTCTGGAAAATTCTTCCAACCACTAGATGGGTAAAATTGTAAAAAGAGGATTTTGTCCTCATCAGTGATGATGAAAAATGGAATTTCTCTCCTGTTAAGACTATTGCAAAAGGCAGCACATACAGTTATAAACACCCCATGCATTTTCAGTTAGAAGAGTATTTGAAATTCGTTGCTGAAAACAAAACTTGATATGCCCTGAAATCTGAAGCTCCTACGTGAAAGAGACCTGACAGATTTTCCCAAATTTGACAGTAATCCTAAAAATTTACATACCAGCAATAAAATATTATGAAGCTGAAAGAGACTTTTCTAACCTATCAATAAATGAAATTTTATTAACTCTGCTAGAGGGAAATTTAATTGTCTTATTATTTTCTCTTCATAAAATGATACCCCAAGTCATATAATATGAAAAGCCAATCAAAAGACTGTGCAGCCAAAAATGTCAGAAAGAAAGTATGAGATGTATACGTACATGCTAAGTCACTTCAGTCACGTCCAACTCTTTGCAACCTATAGTACATAGTCCATCAGGCTCCTCTGTCCATGGGATTCTCCAGGCAAGAAAACTAGAGTGGGTTGCCATTTCCTCCTCCAAGGGATCTTTCCAACCCAGGGAATGAACCTGCATCTCTTAAGTCTCCTGCATTGGCAGGCAAGTTCTTTACCACTAGTGCCACCTGGGAAGTCCATGGGATGTATGACATGAGGTTAATCAATAAATATATAATTATTCTGTATATTTGTAAAATGTGAACTTTAAAAAATTTGTGATTTCTTGGGATTCCTTTTCTCATTCTAAATAAATATTTACTTCCTGAGACTTCCCTGGTGATCCAGTGGCTAAGAATTCACCTTCCAATGCAGGGGGTGTGGGTTCAATCTCTGGCCGGGAACAAAGATCCCACATGCCTTGCGACCAAAAAACGAGAAACCTAAAACAGAAGCAATATTCTAACAAACTCAGTAAAGATTCAAAATGGCCCACTTTAAAAAATATTTACTTTCAAATCTAATTTTGACTCATAATTTGTCTTAAAAAAATTCTTCAAATTTACAGATGCTTTAGACTCTTGAGAGTCCCTTGTCCTGCAAGGAGATCCAACCAGTCCATTCTAAAGGAGATCAATCCTGGGTGTTCATTGGAAGGACTGATGCTAAAGCTGAAACTGCAGTACTTTGGCCACCTCATGCGATGGGTTGACTCACTGGAAAAGAGTCTGATGCTGGGAAATGTTGGGGGCGGGAGGAGAAGGGGACGACAGAGAATGAGATGGCTGGATGGCATCACTGACTCTGTGGACATAAGTTTGAGTGAACTCCGGGAGTTGGTGATGGACAGGGAGGCCTGGCGTGCTGTGATTCATGGGTTCACAAAGAGTTGGACACGACTGAGCGACTGAACTGAACTGAACTGAACTAGACCCCACAAATCCTGGATCTGCTCCTGATGGGCGTTGCATGACCACATTCATTGACAGTGGCCACCAGTGGATATTTGTGCATGTGTAGTCCATTCTAAAGGAGATCAGTCCTGAGTGTTCATTGGAAGGACTGATGCTAAAGCTGAAACTCCAATACTTTGGCCACCTCATGTGACGAGTTGACTCACTGGAAAAGACTCTGATGCTGGGAGGGATTGGGGGCGGGAGGAGAAGGGGACGACAGAGAATGAGATGGCTGGATGGCATCACCGACTCGATGGACATGAGTTTGAGTGAACTCCAGGAGTTGGTGATGGACAGGGAGGCCTGGCGTGCTGTGATTCTTGGGGTCGCAAAGAGTTGGACACGACTGAGCGACTGAACTGAACTGAACCGAGTAAGAGAAACTGACCTGTAAGTAAATGCTATATATCATCTGCATTATCTGTATTTACTTGTCAAATAAAACAAAACAACAACAAATTAAGTACCACTGCTCTACATAGCAAAAGCAAACAACTATACCAGAGTGATACCCTGAATTCAATCTTTACTGTTACTGTGTACTAGTTTATACTTTTGCTACCTATATATGTTCACACACTGGTAGTATATACTATGTGCATGTGGTCTTATTATCTATTACTGTATAACAAATTGCCTAAAAGTGAATGTCAAAATAACAATCATTTCATTATGATTTATGTTAGCTCACCTTCTTGGAGGGCAATCAGGACAAGCTTAAAAGGTAAATATTTGCCATCAGATCAGGTGGCAATGGCATTACCAACAGATATCTCAGCTTGAGCATAGAACTGTTATGGGAAAAGGAGTAAGGAATTCACTTTATTGGTGTTTATACCAGAAGACCAACCTCAAGAATATTAGGGGTCAGGAGAAACTGCATTGGGCTGGGGAGGCAGGGGTGGGGTTTGGGCAGTGTTTGAAGTGAAGTGCAGGTCTAACAGTAAGAATATAATGATGGAATTACTCTGGTGGCGGTGAATCCAAGGATTAAGTAGGTTACAACAGGGACAATTAATTCTAGGTGCATCATCAAGATGGAGCGTTTTGCCTGCCAACTCGGCAACCAGTTTTGGGGAGTCTGGAATTAAGCTTGGGTGTGAGAAATATCTGACTGCTCTCCGGTTACAAAGAAAATATTGAATATGTTGATTGTAATATGCCCAAGTGGATATTGTCTTAATCTTAGAAGAGGCTAAGATGTACAGCTCCTTCTGTGAAGCACTGATTTCCCACTGACTTTGAAGGCATTCCTGAGGATTAGCGTGATGGGGGAGGGGTGCTGTAAACTGTGTCTGGATGAGCTCTCTGGGATGGTTATCATTCAGGGCCCTGTTCTCAGAGGAATTGAAAGCACCTGGCAATGTTTGCTTTAAGATACCAGCATGTTTTTTGTACCCTGGGGTCTATATTCACTCCTTCATCGTCATTTTTGAAAACATGTTATTAACTATAGTGTAGTTCCTAAAGAGTTCCCACCAGTGTTCTTTTGTATGCTTATCTTAATTAAAAAACCAAGTCACTACCTACTTTTCAAAATGTACTCAATCAAGTACAGTTCACGAATTTGGATTTTTGTTTCTCCTATCACGAAACAATTTTAGTGACCACAAGATTCCATAGCATCTGTGAATTCCATAGAATTCTTCTGTAAATTCCATAGACATTGAACATTCATGTAATGCTTCTGTTGTTGTCACGGTGTTCCTGGGTGCCTTTTTTCTGGACTTTGAGTTGAGTTTACCTCCACTCCAGCCACCTGAAAGTTTCTGGATATCCAGAAGCGGTTTAGTGATCAACATAAATGGTTCTTATGATTATAGTGTTTCCAGCGTCTAACCCTGAGGCCAGTGTGTTATCCAGAGATTGATGGTTAAGAACATAGACTCTGGAGGAAGACAGAGCTGCATTTAGATCTCAGTTTTTCAGTTTACTAATCATGTGGCCTTGAAAAATTTATGCCACCTTTTAAATTTATTTTTTTCTTTAGAATTCTGTTTATTTCTTTATTTTTGGCTGCACTGAACCTGATGGACAGGGAGGCCTGGTGTGCTGTGATTCATGGGGTCGCGGAGAGTCGGACACGACTGAGCGACTGAACTGAACTGAACTGAACCTTTGTCGCTTTCCGTGGGTTTGCAGCGAACTGTGGCCGCTCTTCGATGCGATTCGCAGGTTTCTCTGCGGCGGCCTGCCTTGTGGGGGGCACAGGCTCTAGGGTGCACAGGCTTCAGTGGTTGCAGCCTGCACGCTCATTCATTATGGTGCACAGCCTGAGTTGCTCCAAGGCACGTGATGACTGAGCGACTGACAGACACACACACACGTACACTTCTTATCCACTGTACCACCATAGATGTCCCTATGCCAACTTTTTTTTTAAAAAGTTGAATATTTTATTATTAAATTGTTTATTTTCCTGCAGAGCTGTTGCTTCACTGTATAAAAATAGCACCAGCAAACACAGTATATTGCAAAATTAAGATAGTAATATTCTTCATTGGACACTATATAACAAACTTTTCTCCACTAGCAGTTATTTCTAGGGAGAAGATCATTTTGACCCAAAGCCAAAGATACATAAGTTACAACAAGATAAGCAAGTTACAACGTCATATAAGGTACAAGATAACCATGTTATCCTTGAATTACATAATTTTTGTAATTAGTTTTACCAGCGATAATTTCAGGAATTCTGAATATCATAACTGGAGCCTAGCCTAAAAATCACAGGATGCTGTGGGAAAGATGCACAGCGTTTATCTGGTCATTAGAAAGTTATGGGGTATTTTCTTCAGGACACATTGTTGTAGTTTCTTTTAAATATCTATCCACCACTAATTTAAGACAACTATGCTAGATTAAGTTGTTTCAAAGTAGTTTATTTAGGGGTTCCATTTTCACTCCTCGATAGATTTTATGTATTTCTCATATGCTTCTTCACTCATTAGTTCATCTAGTTCTGAAGGGTTACTGAAAGTCATCTTGATCAGCCAACCATCTTCATAACAAGACTTGTTGACAAGTCCTGGATTTTCTGCTAGAGCTTTATTAATTTCAGTTACTTCTCCTGATAGAGGAGAATAGAGTTCACTAGCAGCTTTCACACTTTCCAACGCACCAAACTCCTCTTGTTTGTTCAACTTTGTCCCAACTTCAGGCAGACTACAGTAAACAACATCTCCCAAAGCTTCCTGTGCAAAATTGCTGATTCCCACTGTTCCAACACCGTTTTCTGTTTTTACCCATTCGTGTTTTTCTGTGCATTTCCGCACCGACAGCAGAGCAGGGCCGCTGCCCAGCGCCCGGAGGGCACCCGCCCGCAGGCCCCAGGGCGGCGGCGAGCAGCGCGCGCTGGGTGCCGAGAGGGCGCGCAGGCTGCCGACCGCGGCCCGCTCGCTCCGCACCGCGCGCCGCGCCATATTGGCACGGGTCCCTATGCCAACTTTTAAAGCCCTAGTTTCTTCTTTTGTAAAAGGCTGATGGTGTCAATAGTCCTAGCCTCGTAGAGATATTTTATAGATTAAATAAAATTATAGGTGTTATCGTTTTTAATATGCTCCTGCTCTTCAGTTCTTCTTAGACTTGATTGGAGTAATAATCATTATGGCTACCATTTATTGCCATGTGCCAGCCAGGGGGCTAAATACTTTATCTATATGGTCTGTAATCATCATGAAAAAAGGGCAAGAAGAGACCTTTACAGCAGAGGAAACTGAGGATCAAAGAAGTTAATTAACTTTCTGAAGGTCATAAAACCAAGCGGTATAGCTGGAGTTTGAACTCCAGAGTTGGTGTTCTTTTCACTAAGTGACTCTGATGCTCACACATCCTGATTCAAATCATTACCTCTGAGGGTGAATATGGATTGGAAGGGTCACTATTTCCTGTCACATTCATGAGGGACAGCTGTCCCATGCTTCAGAGAACAATGGACACCTAAAATTATGCAGCAAGCTGGGTGGAAATCCATCTGCCCACAGTGTTCCACGCAGAGCAAGTGCCTTTCATGATGCCCACAGTTCTCAGCATGAGATCAGCCTGGCTGTGTCAGAGAGGCATGTATGCATGTCCAGGGTCCTACTAGACGTAGCCTCATGGAACCCTCGATGTTCTTCCTTTAATTTCTTTTATAAGATATAACTCAATGACCCTGGCTTAGGTTTGGATAGAAATAACATTTCCCTTTGGATAGAAATAACATTTCCCTGCCAATCAATAGAAGAAGACAATGGCAAGCCACTCCAGTACTCTTGCCTAGAAAATCCCATGGATGGAGGAGCCTGGTAGGCTGCAGTCCATGGGGTCGCTAAGGGTCGGACACGACTGAGCGACTTCACTTTCACTTTTCACTTTCACGCATTGGAGAAGGAAATGGCAACCCACTCCAGTGTTCTTGCCTGGAGAATCCCAGGGACGGGGGAGCCTGGTGGGCTGCCGTCTATGGGGTCACACAGAGTCGGACACGACTGAAGTGACTTAGCAGCAGCAGCCAATCAATAACTCAGAGTTTATATTACTATTCACAACTGTTTCAGCAAGAACCTTGATTTCCCTCCTTCCCTGCAAAAATTTCCTCTTAGGCCCCTCCCTCAAAATGTTAATCCCAAAGAAAACCAAAGCGATGTGGCAAATTGGTTGGTTAGCCACAGTTGCTGTGCAACTTCTGAGATCAACCAGTAGCCACTGCTCCCGAGTTCAGTGAGAGGAGCCTGCAGAATCCACCGAGAGATGCCAGTTGATGGGGTCAAGCTGCCTAGTGCTCTCATGCTGCTGGACCAATTTTCCAGCCTTGTTCTTCATTTTGTCAACTAGGCCCTGCAGCAGTCCTGCCTGTGCCCAGATTTAGTCTCTCGTAGCCCCAGGGAAATGACTCATTCATCTTCTGCCAACCACTGTTGGACAAAAAACACGTATCTTCACATGAAGGAGCAACAATTTGCAAATGTGGTGTGTACTTTAAATTTCTAGCAAATACATCACTGAAAGGATAAGGTCTGCAGAGATGCAATTTTCCTCTATCACAACCTTCTTCATTCTCAGAGAGCAGTTTATCTCATTTTAGCCACAGCAATATCCAACTTTTCTATTGTGGCCTTTGTTTTACATTTGTTTTCTTGTTCCCCTACTCTGGCCCTGCCCCATCCGTTTGCTGTCCCTCCCCTAAATCAAGGTAACAGCTTTCATTAATGGTCACCCAAATCCCTGACTCTTACAGGAAGGAAAGTTTTGGTCTGTCTTATACCATTTCCATGAAGGTTAAAAAGATCCTACAATCAGTTCCCATTAGATCTCATACACAGTAACCTGTGCTTTCCTTCCCTAAAAGACTCAGAAGGAAAGTCTCCCTGAGACATGCTCCATCATATTTTTGACTACTTCCTTCATTTCTGCCACAAAGGTGATACTCATGGCTCACCTTGTGCGCATCCTACCCCAGCTCTGGAACCAGTTATTTCTCCAAGGACTCCACTTCTTTTCAGTAGGGAACAGTATTAAGAGCAAGAGTGGGCACTAGGTCATGACCATTGCTACTTGGGTGTC
Source organism: Moschus berezovskii (assembly GCF_049115385.1). Classification (NCBI taxonomy): domain Eukaryota; kingdom Metazoa; phylum Chordata; class Mammalia; order Artiodactyla; family Moschidae; genus Moschus; species Moschus berezovskii. The sequence continues at coordinate 87,552,679 of NC_142470.1, forward strand.
TGTGCTTATAGGCCTTTTCTGTGGACAAAGCTAGGAAATATATTCATGTACATACACATCTGCTGAAGTTGAAGCTCAATACCTTGGCCACCTGATGTGAAGAGCTGGCTAATTGGAAAAGACCCTGATGCTAGGACAGACTGAAGGCAAAAGGAGAGGAGGGCAGCAGAGGATGAAATGGCTAGATAGCATCACCGACTCAGTGGACGTGAATTTGAGCAAACTCCTAGAGATAGCAAAGGATAGGGAAGCCTGGGTTGCTGCCGTCCACAGGGTTGCAAAAAGTTGGACATGACTTAGCAATTGAATAACAACAACAATCATTTATTTTGTTTGCTTTCAGTTTTATCACCCTGTTCCCTTTCTTGTTGATTTTACTTTTTGATCATGTAACAGAAGTCAGCACTAGATAAAAAGGTATTCTCTATTCTGTATTCAGTTCAGTTCAGTCGCTCAGTCGTGTCCGACTCTTTGCGACCCCATGAATCACAGCACGCCAGGCCTCCCTGTCCATCACCAACTCCCGGAGTTCACTCAAACTCATGTCCTTCAAGTCGGTGATGCCATCCAGCCATCTCATTCTCTGTCGTCCCCTTCTTCTCCTGCCCGCAATCCCTCCCAGCATCAGAGTCTTTTCCAGTGAGTCAACTCGTCGCATGAGGTGGCCAAAGTATTGGAGTTTCAGCTTTAGCATCAGTCCTTCCAATGAACTTCTACCTTATCCCCCTTACTCCCAACTCCTTGGAGGCAACTAACTTTATTTTTTCACCTCTCCAAGTTTATTTTTGGATAGGTTGGTAGATATATGTATGTTTTCTTATTTTTTCCTTTGGCACAATAGGTAGGCTCTACATAGGCCCTTTTGCAGTTTGGCTTTTTCATTTAAGAATGTCTCTTGGAAATAGCTCTGTATCAATTCATAGATATGTTCCTGTTCCTTCTTGACAGTTAAGAAGTGCTCGTCATGAAGAATTATCATAGCTTATTTAACCAATCATTTATGCTCAGATATTTAGCTTCCAATATTTTGCAACTGCAAATAACACTGTGGTGAATAACCTTGTGCACAAAATAATTTTTTTCGATTATTGGAGTTGTATCTTCAGGGTTAATGCCCAGACGTGAGATTGGCATGTCGAAGTGTAAATGCGAATATATTTGTTGGATATTGCCAAGTTCTTCTCCATAGGGGTTATACCATTTTGTATTCCCAGTGAGGATGCAATGTAGGATAGTGCCCGAGTTCCCCCACATTCTTGCCAACAGAGTGTAATCGTCAGCTTTTGATTTTTTGCCAACCTGATGGGTGAGAAATGGTGTCTCAGTGTTGTTTTAATTTGCATTTCTCTAATTATGAGTAAAGCTGAACTTTTTTTATATGTTTAAGGGCCATAATTTGATCATTTTTTCTGGTGAATAGTCTGTGGATGTTTTTGCCCATTTAGTAACAGGATTTTAAACATTTAAAAGTTGTTTATTTGGCAGAAATAGCTTTTAAAATAATTTATGTTAACTGAGAGAAGAATCCCAAAGTACCTGGCTGTGGATAAACTATGGATTCTGCCCTCCAGGAATTTACAGTCTGTAAGCTGAACACCATTACAGTGGATATGAGCATGAGCTGTGGACACAGACCGCCTGCCTTCAAATGCCAGTCCTGACACTTAGGCAAGTTTTTAATCTCTTTGCGCCTCAGTTTCTCCATTTGTAAGATGAAAGTAACATTAGCATTTAGCTCTTAAGATTATTGTTAGGATTAAATGACTTAACATGTGTAAAGTACTTTGAGCAGGAAACATTCCATAAATGTTGGCTATCTTAAGAGTCAAGAAAATCCTCTCAGTACGTTGATTTGCTCCCATAAGAATTCTATTATATAGTTAGTTATAAAAAATGAAGACCTGGAAGTGTAGAAACATTAGGTGAATCAGTAGATAGAATTGTAACCCATTCATTAATTTATTCATTAATTTATTCTCAGCTATTTTTTGAGGCCCTACTAGGCACTGGCTTAGGTACTGGAGATATAGTCTGAACAAGACAGATCTTTGGGCTCCTGGATGCTCACTCTTTTGTGGTGGAAGAGGCCTGTGTTGGGTGTGGAAAGAAACAAAACCCAAGGAAACCAATTTTGCTTTTTGGCCACACCATGCGCCATGTGGAATCTTAGTTCCCTAACCAGGGATCAAACCCGAAGCCCCTTTATTGGAAACATGGAGTCTTAACCACGGGACTTCTAGGGAAGTCCCCAAGGAAACCAATTTTATCTGTCTTGTTCATCAGTAGTCTGTTCAGCACACATAACAGTGTCAAAATTCGTTTGTTTGAATGAAAGAATGAAGGAAGAAATGACAGAGTAGTGAAAAATGAGGCTTGATGCATAGGTAGGGCCCAGATCATGAAAAACCTTGTTAACTCTTTTGAAGAGTTTGGACTTCATCCTGAGCAGAGAAATCACATGAAATAGATTTGCATCTAAGAAAACTCAAGTTGGTCTGTGTGGAGGATCTAGACAGGGGGAGAACAACAGGGAGGCTGTTATAATAAGTCCAGCGCAAGATGATGAGGTCCAAATCAAGAGGGAGGCTGAGGGGATGGAGAGGAGATAAGCTGAAGGGAGGTTTAGAAGTCAGAGTTGACATCACCCGGACTTGCTGGGTGTAGAGGGAGGAAGAAGGCTGCAGCATCACTGAGAGTTCACTGTGATGAGAAGCTGAAGACAGGAACTTCCCTGGCGGTCCAGTGGTTAACACTCTGTGTTCCCAGGGCAGAGGGCATATGTTTGATCCCTGGTTAGGAAATTAAAATCCTGCGTGCTTCTTGGCACAGCCAAAAAAAGAGAAAGAAATTGAAAAGGGATGACTGATGGGGAAAATGGAGAAAGGCTTTTTTTTAAAAAAATTTTTTTATTTATTTAGTTTTAGCTGCACTGGGTCTTCATTGTTGCCCTCAGGCTTTTCTTAGTTGTGACGAGCAGGGGTGACTGTGTAGTTGTGGTACAATGGGCTTCTCACTGTGGTGGCTTTTCTTTTTGTGGAGCATGGGCTCTTGGTGCAGGCACTTCAGTGGTTGTGGCCAATGGGCTTAGTTGCCCCACTGCATGTGGGATCTTCCCAGACCAGGGATTGAACCAGTGTCCTCTGCATTGCAAGGCAAATTCTGAACCATTGGACCACCAGGGAGGCCCAAGTATGGCCTTTTAAACTTATGGGTTTGAGGTGACCATGGGACAGTGCTCAATCTCTTGACTGTACTTGCTTTCGGCTTTTTTATACTTCTTGGAGTCAGGAGACTAGGACCTTTCCAGCACACTGTAATGGGCCATGAGGTAAACTGTCTAATATTGGAAAGTACACTGGTTAGGGGGCATTCAGTTCAGTTCAGTTCAGTCGCTCAGTCGTGTCCGACTCTCTGCGACCCCATGAATCACAGCACGCCAGGCCTCCCTGTCCATCACCAACTCCCGGAGTTCACTCAAACTCATGTCCACAGAGTCGGTGATGCCATCCAGCCATCTCATTCGCGGCGTCCCCTTCTCCTCCCACCCCCAACTTTTCCCAGCATCAGAGTCTTTTCCAGTGAGTCAACTCATCGCATGAGGTGGCCAAAGAATTGGAGTTTCAGCTTTAGCATCAGTCCTTCCAATGAACACCCAGGATTGATCTCCTTTAGAATGGACTGGTTGGATCTCCTTGCAGTCCAAGGGACTCTCAAGAGTCTTCTCCAGCACCACAGTTCAAAAGCATCAATTCTTCGGCGATCATTACTTTGTCAACAAAGGTACATATAGTCAAAGCTATGGTTTTTCCAGTAGTCATGTATGGATGTGAGAGCTGGACCATAAAGAAGGCTGAGCACTGAAGAATTGATGCTTGTGGTGTTGGAGAGTCCCTTGGTGGAGAAGGAAATGGCAACACACTCCAGTATTCTTGCCTAGAGAATCCTGTGGACAGAGTCGGACATGATTGAAGCAACTTGGCAGCAGCAGCAGCAGAGTCCCTTGGACTGCAAGGAGATCAAACCAGGTAATCTTAAAGGAAATCAATCCTGAATATTCATTGGAAGGACTGATGATGAAGCTGAAGCTCCAATACTTTGGCCACCTGATGCAAAGAGTGGATTCATTAGAAAAGACCCTGATGCTGGGAAAGATTGAAGGCAGGAGGAGAAGGGGACGACAGAGGAGGAGATGGTTGGATGGCATCACCAACTCGATGCCCATGAGTTTGAGTACGCTCCGAGAGATAGTGATGGACAGGGAAGCCTGCCATGCTGCAGTCCATGGGGTCACAACAAATTGGACACGACTGAGCAACTGAACAGCAACAACGCTGGTTGGGAGGTCTCTTGACTAGTAGTGCAGCCTGAACCCTCCAGGGGTCCCTGATGGGGTGTGCTGGTGCTAAGTTTACTGCTAATTGTAACTGGAAGTTTATTCTTTGATGACAAAAATAATTCATCTTTGCATCTTCTCTCACACCTTAGAGGATGCATAATGCAGACTGTGAGCAATATTAAATAGATGTTTCATAGAAGATTAGGAAATGTAGGAAACCCATCATAGGAAATTAGGAAATCCATCATCAAGCAGGGTTCATGGCTTTTGGGGGTTGCCCCAGGGTCACTGAGCCAAGACAGAGAGTTTCCACATACAGAGGAACTCCAAATCCCTTTCCATTGATACAGAAAACAGATGAATAAAGAGTCCAACCAAACCCCCTCTAGAATGGCACTCTGCAAGCTTTGATGACACCAGTGCTTTTCTAGAGGTCATACTAGATGAAAGGCTGTGAGAAGACCTGGACAAGACAGCGATTTGGACACCTGGACACATGCCTTTACCAGAGAGAAGGAATTTCTAGTGAAGCTGGTGATAAGGGCAAAGATCCAAAAGAATAGAAACCATGTTTCACAGGCAGATATTTATTTTTAAAAGTGACCCGAACTTTCTCTAGGATGTCACTGGATCCTCACAAGAAGGTGCATCAGTTAGTAAAGGATCTGCTACAATTCATTTTCTGATTAAAGCGCTTTCTGGTTTGACCCTCCTATAAGGGGCTAGGAGCAGAAGGGCAAGGGTATGCAGTTAAGAAGATAGGAGGAGGGTCTCAAGTAGAAGGAAACAGACAAACAAAGCAGAGGATGGTCTCTAGATGGGAAACGGTATGAGAGACTTGTGCGAAGAAAGACCAAAAGGAAAAGCAGGCCACCAGCAATAGGTTAGGAATGGCGGGAAAGCGAGGGAAGGAGGGGGAGACTAGCACTGGGGGAGGAGGTGGGGAAGAAAAAAGGAGAGAAGGAAAGGACTATGAAACATTTGCGGTGCACAAGTCAACGATTATGGAGAAGAAACGTAAAGAGAATTGGGTTACTGAATTGGGAAGGAGGGACTTGGTTCTCTGGAGAGTCCTGCGATTGCACAGCGCTCGGGGGGTGTGGTCCTGAGTTTAGGGCGGTGGGAGCGCGAGAAGGTTGCGGTGCGAGCGCGAGAAGGTTGCGGTGCGGGCGCCGCCCAATTTCTCCCCAAAGTGGAAGCCTGGGAAAACCGAGGGGCAGGCAAGCAGGCTCGTAGGGAGGAGGCGGGGCGAGGGCGCCGCGGGGCGGGGCGAGGGAGGGCGTGGGGGAGGTGGAGGAGGAGGAGGCGCGACTGAGGGCGGCGCTAGGACCTGCCGGCGCCCCGCCGGCTCCCGGGAGGTTGATAAAGCGGCGGCGGCGTTTGACGTCAGTGGGGAGTTAATTTTAAATCGGTACAAGATGGCGGAGGGGGACGAGGTAACGCGAAGCCAAGAACCGCACCAAGGGCTGCGGCGCCGGCGGCGGACCAGCGACTCCAACACCGGGGTTAACCACGTCTCGTCCACGACCCTCCTAGGTACGGGTTGGCAGGGTGGCGGCCGCAAGGCCGGCGCAGGGAGAGGGCGCGGGCCGCTCGGGCTCGCGGGCACCGGCCGCAGGCGGCGGGGTCGTCGTCCGTGGCTGGCTCCGCTCTCCTCCCGCCGCCGCGTCTGGCCGCCGGGCCTAGCCCCCGCCGCGCCCCGAGCTGCCGCGGCGCGCGGCCTGAAAAGGGCGGCCCCGGGGCCGCGGCTCCCGCAGCTGGCGGGTGAACGGGCGGCGCGCGCGTCTGCGTGCGGCCCGGCCCCCCTGCCCGTCGCCGCCGCGTGGCTGCCGCGGTGTCCGCCCCGACCTGAGGGGGCGGCCTTGAGCAGGGGCTGCAGACCCAGGGCGCGGGGAGGGCGGCGGCGGCGGGCGGCTCTGTCCTCGGGAGCTCCGGGCTCGCGCGGGCGACCTGTCAGCCGCCGGCACTCGCTGCCCTGTGTCTCGCGCGAGGAGAGGGAGGAAGGGTTAACCAGGTCGTGATGGGCCCGGCGGTGGAGGAGGACGCGCAGCGCGCGGGAGGAGCGGACTCCTCGCTGCCAGGTCGGGAGGCTCTCCAGACACCCTTCCAGGAGGGAACCGCAGTCCGCAGGCCAGGGCTGTGTCCCGGGGCTTGGGTTCCGGGGCCCCGCAGTTCCCGAGCCTATTCCTGCGGGTAGTGCGTGGCTAGGATGCAAGTTCCGATTTATTTGTCAAAACTGGGCTTTTGAGCTGTTTACTAGTACTGAGACCATAGTGAGGCCCAATCGGGCTGAAAGTGTTGGTGGTGTGAAGTCACCTGATCCTTCGCTCCCCGGTTTTGCTGAATGTGAGCTCCTACTGTACGGGTAAAGGTGCGCCCCTGCCCCTTGGAAGACGCACTTGCTTTGGCAGCAGGGTGTTGTGTGTCTCTCTTACTCATAACACCCTATTTTTAGGAGTTTAGCATTTGATCTTTCACTGTGGTGTGAATTGAACGCCTGAAATCTTGATTGAGAATTTTGATGGTACTTAAAGGCATAAAGTTTTTCCAAGGCTTGTAATTAGTAAAAGTTTGAGCTTAGGTAAGTATGGCCATGACATAGATAAGAGTTTATTAAATATATTAAGTATGAACTGTGTTTTTCAAATTTCTTTCCACAGTCTGATAAAGGTTTTGTGAGGTAAAATGTAAAACATTTTGACGAGAAACTCCTTTTAATAGAAAACTTTATGTGAAATATATTTTATCATTCACCTTAGCCCTTGGACGTGTTGATCGTATGTCAAAGTGAGGACAAACTGGAAGTTTTGTTAAGGGACAGGGAACAGGAAATAAAGTTGGTTTTATTATTGCTTGCCAACCAAAGCACTTGACAGAGCTGTTTACACAGAAAAAAATGCCACCAAAGAAGAGAGGTATGCCTTAAGTCTATTCTGGTTGGAATTCTCGTCATTAGTTGTTCTGGAATGCCGATGGATTGGTTAATTTAGCTCTTTTGGACCTGTGTGTGCAGGTGTTTGTTTACTTATACCGTTTTAGATGTAGTTTCAAAGCGTTTTATGTGCTTGCCTTATTAGGAGAAACATTGCTTTATGACTCACAGTTATGAACATCGTTTTTAGGCTATGGCATATTCAGAAGAGATGCTATTCTTAAGACTTGATATGTCGGGGTCATCATTTATTAAATGCTCTGTCTGCTACTCACAGGTTTTTGTCTTTTGTGTGTGTTTGTGAAGTTAGTCCTTCACTTGAAAGCCATTTCTATCAAATGACTGCTCAAAATAGTCCTTCTCCCTGCTGATTTTCTCTGAGTTACCCATTACTACATTAAAAACTAAGTAAATTGGTTGAGATTTGTGTTAAAGTAAGAGCAGGCTGTGAATGAGTAGGTACTCATCTGGTGATTTTGGCTGTAGAAACTCTGTCTCCCTCTGCTTTCTGGATAAAGTTGAAGAGTTGGAATGAGTCAGGTGCTGCTCTTGTGGTTCAGTCTTAGGAAAATGCTTTGTGTCTCTTTAGTTTGTATTCTTTTTAGGATTGTAAGACCTTTTTAAAAGACCTAGGAACTCTTCGTTGACTTTGTAGGATGATAAAAATCTGTGGATGTGATTAAATCTATTTAGTAAAGTGTTTTGAAATCCTTCAAATTTTTTATTTGGGAAAGAAGGAGCTGCCTTATAGTAAAGAGGCACTTCTTATAGGGCAGATAAACCAGGAGTTAAAATGAGATTCAGGCCTTAAGTGGAATGCACCTGTTTTCAAATTCATTTTTAGTTTGCCTCTCTGTTTTAACTTTAGGGTAGGGTTTTGGAATACTCACAAGTGAAAGTAAGTTTCTTCAAATTTTTAGACCGTTTCCAAAATTGTGCTTTTTCCTTTTATCTGCTATTAAGCAGCTACTGAGAGTATACCTGGAGGACTGTCACCTAGTTTGATGCTGGAGTTCAAGATGTATTTAAAATTGTGAGACCTAGTAGTAAGATGCATTTTTAAGATGTTTATGTTGTTTATGCTTAATTGGAAGACCTTTTTGACACACAGTTGTAAGTAAAGCTGTTTGGCAGTCTGTCAAAGGGCCAGAAATGTGCGGGGTGGGAATAGAAGTTAGACTTTTTGTAATAGTGACTTATAGCTTTACAGAAGGAGTTTTTCTCTAGAGTGGGTGCAGGGAAACAGCTTTAAAATTTTTTTTTTTTAAAGTGTGATGGTATTCTGATTGTCTAGCCATTTTGGGGTTGTAATGTTTACTCTTTTGGGCATTATTTAACTTTAGGAAGATAGATGTGAATATAGAATAACCAAACTTGATCCTCCAATTCATTATTAATGTAAATTTCTTGCTATCCTTTACTCTTCTTTATCACCCGTAATACAGAAGACCTATTGAGGGTCTCTATAGCTTTAAAAGTGGATATCCAGAAAAAAAGACCAACCTGAGGATATAGTTTCAGTAGGATAATACTTGATACTGTATAAAGCACTTCAAACATTGTGCTTTGATTTTATTCTTAAAACCTTCCTCTGTAGGAATTAAGTTATTGCCACTGAAAGGAGTGATTGAGACTGGTCTACAGTCACAGAAATGACTCAGAGGTACTCTTACTGCTCCTCACCAGACTTGGAGGAGGGTAGGGGCCTCTTTTCATTCAGATTGTCACGTTTCATAGTCATGACTGGGTAAAATTTTGTTGAATGAAGTCTGAAATCATACTGATGAGAAGATGGGGCAGTTAAAAAGTAAAGGTAGGGCAAATCACTTAAGTGGAGTGGGAAATTTTAAAGTAGGAAGGGAAAAGGTGGTTATGGAAGAAAGAAGAATTAATAAACGTTGGGGTTAGTCTTCTGGCCAGTACAAGTAGAATCTAGGGGATTCCCTTGCTAAAGTACCAGTTTAGTAAAGTTATTTGTACAATTGGTATTTCTGTGATTGGCATCAAAATAAATAGTAACTAATAACTTGGTGAAATGTGTAACTTATGGAAGATAATCTAGGCTCTCTAGCAGGTTTTACCTTTTTATTGTATAATACTGATTGTGGGGGCAGTGTTTCTTTAACTGTGACGCTCAGTCATGTCCGACTCTTTGCTACCCCATGGACTGTAGCCTACCAGGCTCCTCTGTCCTTGGGATTTTCCAGGCAATACTGGAGTGGGTTGCCATTTCCTTCTCCAGGAGATATTCCCAACCCAGGGATTGGACCCAGGTCTCCCATACTGTAGGCAGATGCTTTACCGTCTGAGCCACCAGGGAAGTCCAGTGGAAAAAAAATGAGAAATCAAAAGCTGAGTGACTTCATTTAAACTCTGAGCTTGAAATCCCTCACATGCAGTAGTGATAATCATCCCATAAGAGCTGTTGTGGAAAACAAATGAGGTGAGGGTACAAATGTTTCATAAATTATAAAGCTGTGTGTAAGATATAGTAATGTAGGGGTAAGACTATGCCAGCTGGACTGCTTGTTCTGTTATAGTAATGTACGTGTAGATTTGCAGTCAGAAAGTTTCTTTTAATTTTTTTTCCCCTGTAATGTGGACAGTTTAGTGTGGTCAAGAGTGGTGGGTGAATTTTTAACTTTATCTATAAAATGCTGATAATGTGTTCATGATTAGGGTTATTAAATGTGATTAAAGTGCTTAACTCAGTATCAAACATTCTGTTTGGTGGTATTTACTACTATAATGTGTGGTTATTTAAGATGACTTTGAACTAAACATTTAATTTTTAAAATAGGTGATTTGAAAAGTCTTTGTTCAGTTTTTATCAGATAAAAATAAACATTCATATTTCTCAGCTACCTTTATTTTAATAAACTTGCATTTTAGAGAATCATTTAATCATGTGGCAAATAATCTTCTGAAGTTGTTTATTTCAGTTGTAGGATTCAATATGAATCATGGCAGTTTTCAAGTAGAAAACATTGGCTTTTCAAAGAGTAAAGGTGCAAAATCTAATTTATGTCTGTATGCACAAGAATGTCTGAAACAGTGATTGACTTGAAACCACATTAGTCATGAATCCCATAAAAAGCTTTTTTTTCCCCTTTCTGTCGGTCATCATTCATAGATGAGTCTTTGGTAGTGATAAGAATGTACTTATTTTAATTCAGGACTTAATTTTGAATTTTGAGTACTGTAAACTTCCATGGCCTTCAGATTGAAATAACATTTTTTTTCCTTCCTGAAGGAAATATCTACACTAGCAAGCTGGTAGATCTTTTTTTTTGTTTTTGTATTACTAAGTAGATAATCTGTGGAGGCACTTTAGAAACTTTAAAGTCTCCTATAACGAAGCTTTGTAAAGGGGTGAAATTGGCACCCCTTTGAGCTGCTCTTTTCCTGTTTGAATGAATGGGTTTATGAGCTGGATTAAAAGCTGGATTAAGTCCACTTTTATCAGACTGGTGGGAGGGGGTTTGAATTTTGAACGATAAGTTGGAGAGGAATTTTTTTGAAATTTGAACGAAATTCACCATTGTTCTTAGTTTTTTTGATGTCAGTGGGTGATGCCATCCAACCATCTCCTCCTCTGTCGTCCCCTTCTCCTCCTGCCCTCAGTCTTTCCCAGCATGAGTCTTTTCCAGTGAGTTGGCTCTTCCCATCAGGTGGCCAAAGTATTGGAGTTTCAGCTTCAGCAGCTGTCCTTCCATTGAATATTCAGAACTGATTTCCTTTAGGATTGACTGGTTTGATCTCCTTGTAGTCCAAGGGACTCTCTGAAGAGTCTTCTCCAGCACCACAGTTTGAAAGCATCAATTCCTTGGCAGTCAGCCTTCTTTATGGTCCAGCTCTCACATAGGTACTTCACTACTGGAAAACCCATGGCTTTGACTAGTTGAACCTGTGTTGGCAAAGTGATGCTAGGTTCACTAAGCGATGCTAAGTGATCACTGTCTAGGTTTGTCATAGCTTTTCTTCCAAGGAGCAAATGCCTTTTAATTTCCTGGCTGCAGTCACCGTCTACAGTGATTTTGGAGCCCAAGAAAATATAGTCTGTCACTGTTTCCACATCTATTTAGTCTTCCTTTTGATTATGGAGTTATTTCTTACTGAATAATGCTGGCTAAACATCTTTCTAGATAAATCTTGACTTACAGGGTAAGGTCTTAAAAGTAGATTTCAGGGTTCAAATGGTCTGTACAGTTTCAAAATTGAAGACTACATCAGCATATCCATTCGGAAAGCTTATACCCATTTAGTCTGTCTCCATTTGTTCACAAGTGAGTGTTGTTAATTAAAAATAAATACCAACACATGGGAAAAATGGGGATCCTACTGTTTGTTTCATTTGCATTTCTTTGATTACAGTTGATATTGAAATTTTAACATGGTAATTGAATGTGAATTTATTTTAGTTGCATTTTTTTGTATTTGACCTGCTCTCAGTGTTTATCTTATCTTTGTAAAAGTTCTTTTGTATACAAGAAATTCTTTTTCATGTTTGCTTTTTGACTTTGTGGATTGTTTTTGGGAAATACTATATTTTTTAAAAATACTTAAAATGGTTCCATATGAGTTCTTTCCTTAAATTGGCATCTCTGATGGCATGTCTGAACTTATTAACTTAGTGCTAGTCTCTTGAATATTTAGGTATGCACATCTTGAGGTTTTTATTTTCTTTTTTGTTTTGAATTCTTTGTGAGTTATTGAGTGTTTGTTCCTATCTCTTTTTAATACCAAAGTATGGGTATCTGCTTCCCTGATAGCTCAGTTGGTAAAGAATCAGCCAGCAGTACAGGAGACCCCGGTTTGATTCCTGGGTTGGGAAGATCCCGTGGGGAAGGGATAGGCTACCCATTCCAGTATTCTTGGGCTTCCCTTGTGGCTCTGCTGGTAAAGAATCCACTTGCAATGTGGGAGACCTGGGTTCGAGCCCTGGGTTGGGAAGATCACCTGGAGAAGGAAAAGGCTAACCACTCCAGTATTCTGGCCTGGAGAATTCCCTGAACTATAGTAGTCCACCGGGTTGCAAAGAGTTGGACACGACTGAGCGACTTTCATTCACATGGGCATCTGCTTCAGTGCCTAGTAGGGTGGTAGAAGCTTCCAAACTTAGGAGCTAGATTCAGATCACCATTGTTTTCAAGCTTTAGCTTCCTTAACAACAAAACCCTACTTTAGAAATTTAAGGTTGAAAGATAATATTTTTCAAAGCTCCTGACATCTATTGAGTGTACAGGGTTACTCCTCAGGGTAAAGGAGAGCCTGAAGGGGCTGCGGCTAGTTTTCTTTTGGGGGTAAAGAGGTGGAGTAGGACAGTCAGGTAGAGGGCCATCCTTGAACAAAGAACTAGCTTTTTTCTGCCCTTGATGTTATGTTGCTGTATTGACACCTACCTTATAAAAAGACTTTCTGTTTCTTGTAGTGAATACTTTTGTAGAAAAGTGTATCACAGATCACTCTAAGCTTTCATGTAGTTGGGAGATCAGATAGACCTCATGCATATTTGTGAGTAAAGTTTATCATTAAGTTTCTAATTTCAGAAGTAGAAATTAGTGTGTTAATATAGTTAAGGAAGACTTGGGGGAAGTTGGTCTTATCAGTCCTTGAAGTCCTTAGCAGAGTTGTAGGATATACCACTTGTTTGAAGATAGAAAAATAAGCATATGTCGGGAAGCTTTAGTTAAAGTACTTGTTCCTGCTTTCTAAGAATTTTTCAAAAAAGGTTGCTTGAAATATTTAAAAGCACTTAGAAGCAACTGAAAGATCAAATTTTTAGAGCATGTTTAATAAAAAAGGATATGAGTTTTTCTGTAGCCAAGTACAGCAAAGAATTGATTTAAATAACTGAATAACTGCTAGAAAAACTGTCTGAATACCCCCCAGATGTACCTGCTGCTACTGCTAAGTCACTTTAGTCGTGTCCGACTCTGTGCGATCCCATAGACGGAAGCCCACCAGGCTCCCCCGTCCCTGGGATTCTCCAGGCAAGAACACTGGAGTGGGTTGCCATTTCCTTCTCCAATGTGTGAAAGTGAAAAGTGAAAGTGAAGTCACTCAGTCGTGTCCGACCCTCAGCGACCCCACGGACTGCAGCCCACCAGGCTCCTCCATCCATGGGATTTTCTAGGCAATAGTACTGGAGTGGCTTGCCAGTGCCTTCTCCGCCCAGATGTACCTAAGAACTGTAAAGATGTATGCTCCCTACCTCTGTTTTTGATTATGTATGTATGTCTCTGCCGCACGAAATCCTGACACTCTAAAACTGCCAAACTTAGAGAAGGAACAAAGGAGAGGATAGTGAGAACCTTTGATACTCTTATCCCGTTTGTTTTTTTCAAATTAGTCATATTTTATCTAGCTGGAAAGATGGTTATTTGTCCCTTTTTGACCCTGTTTCCTTTTTACCCCTGCTTTTAGTAGGATTTTGCCTGCACTGAGCCAGGGTTGGGATTTGAGTATATTCTTTGCTTTTCTTTCTTTAACCTGCTGCTGTAATAAGTCATCTGAGGTTGAGAGTTGAAGCAAAGTGGAACGTAGTGTCTTGTTTCCAGAGACTTGACAGATATCTGTTTGAGATTTGTCATGAAAAGCCTATTCTAAATTTAAACTTGAGTGTATTTTTTTAAATAACTTCTTTGCTAGCTTGTTACCCCAAATTTCAATAGCTCTTCTATGAGTTTAATATCTTTTGTCTTACTGCAGAGTTAGTTTGGAGGCCTTCAAAGTGAATGATTAAACTATTTGCCTAAATTGAGGCAACGTACTCTGGTTTTGTTGGATTCCTGATTACTGTGTTAAAAAATCTTGGCGTCACTGTACCAACAGTACTTTTGGAAATGGAAATTTAGTGCTTTGTCGCTTTATAAAGGCTTATAGAGAAGAGAATGTCCCTTATAAAAATATGGAATAATTTAGTATTATCTGTTGCCTACTCTAAAGAAGGATATTGAAGCTAGCTAGCTCTTGCATGCCTCACTTTCTATTTTTACTGTCACCTCTTGACTTTGAGCTTTTCACCTTATACTCAGGCTCCTTCGTTTGCCTTATATCTGATTTCCCTGTTTTTAGACTCTCATTATTATACTTACTCACTCATCACTTTCAGTTTATCTGTGCAGCACAGCTTTGATCCTATCACTCTGCTTCAGAGTTTTCCATGGCTCTCCTCAGGATAATGCTTAGCATTTTTAAACTTTTTTTTTTTTTAAATTTATTTGGTGGCATTGGGTCTTAGTTGTGGCACATGGATCTTCCATTTTTGTTCCATCATGCAGATCTTTAGTTGCTGCATGTGAGACCTAGTTCTGACCAGGGATTGAATACAGTCCCTCTACATTGGAGTGCATCTTAGCCACTAGACCACCAGAGAAGTCCTAGCTTAAATTAAGGTTAGCTTAATCTGACTCTCATGACTTAGAGAAATACAGCCTTCTCAAGGGTATCTTCATTGATAACCCTTGTTTAAATAATCCCATATTATCTCTTTCTCCTTATACTGTCACTTTATACTTGTTTGTGTCAGAACTTTGAGAGTAAGGACTGTTAGTAGCAAATTGTACTTCTCTAGTGTCTAGCAATAGTGCCTTGCTCACTGATGATTAGTCTGAAGTACTTAGGTTGAGAGAATCTTCATGAGACATCTCTGAACATTGTTGGAATCAGTGAATATGAAACAGTAAGTTGCATATTTGTTTACATATACATATATATGCATATCTTACCGAAGATGGGAAAGTATAATTTTATTGCATGTTATGTTTTTAAAGTCTTCAGTTAAAACCTGCCCTTCTAGAAGTTTTATGAAGAAAAAAATTTTTCCCTAATGGGGGACTGTATAAATGATTTGCTAACTATAAATGATTACGTTTTGACAAGGAAATTTTTTGAAAAAATAAAGAGAAAGATGCTGCATGCTAAGATTTGTTATAAAAATGAGAAACTTTGCTTTTAAACAAGCTATTTTTGGTAACTTTTTTTTAACTTTATGACTTTATAAAGATCTTGAGCACATAAGAATTCACTTCTGAGTTTGTTCAACGAGCACACTTATTTGACATAGTTGGAGAATGATGGATCTGACAGTTACAAAGACTGGGTGTACATTGTGATCTGACCACTTCAAAATGTTAGAATTTTTTTAGCATCCCTCAGTGTCCTCCTTCATACAGATAAGAAAATTCTTAGCTGCTTTTGAGGATTATATAGTTATTAGCATAGAGCAGGCATTCTAAGTGTTTTTCTCTATTCTAAAGTAAAAGGTACAACATCTAAAATTATTTCATACAGTAAATTATTTCAAGGAATGAGAAAATTCTTAATAATATCTCTTCTCCCAGATACCCAGCTCTTTCAGTTCTCTGTTCAAATGTCTTCTTATTAGAGGAGCCTTGCCTGACTGTTCTTTTGTAAAATGGCAACCCCTATTTTCATTTCCCTTAACTGGTTTTATTTTTCTCTATAGCATTGGCTTCCCTGGTGGCTCAGATGGTAAAGAATCTTCCTGCAATATGGGAGACCTGGGTTCTATCCCTGGGTCAGGCAAATTCCCTGGAGAAGGGAAAGGCAACCCACTCCAGTATTCTTGCCTGGAGAATTCCATGGACAGAGGAGTCTGGTGGGCTACAGTCCTTGGGGTCTCAAAGAGTCAGACGCGACTGAGTGATTAACATTTTTCACCTCACACACTTGGATCTTTAATTCTCTTTCATAGTTTATGTATCAGTAGATATTTAGGTTCCAGTTGTTTTTTGCGGTTAGAGACAGTCCTCCATTGAAGAGGGCCCATGTCTCTTCTGTGCACTTGGGTAAGAATTCCTCTGGCATGTAAATAACTTATCTAAAATTAAATTTAAAAAGTTTCAATAGTGTTTACTCAAATTCTCCAAAATAGTGTACCACACAACAAAAGTGTGTCTTCTCATCCTTTTTTTTTATTTTAAAGGTACAAAAGATGCAGGCCCCCCCCTTGGGGTGACTTCGGTGAGATTTCCTGTAAGACTTTCCTTTAGGAAAGTCCTTTCCTACTGAGGACTCTTAAGTTGCAGAACCTAAATAGAATTTTTCTGAATTTCTGTCTTGTTGATTAGAGCCTCCCAAGCCATTATTTATTCTAGCATTTTTTAACTGGTCAACAAAATTGAGTTCATAAACTGCCACCTTTTTAAAAATAATCTAATTTCAGTTGAAAATTTTCTAATCTTAAAGTATTTGCACGTATATTTAAATGTATACTTTAAGAACTGGTTAATATCTGATGATAAACTTTGGGAGAAATATTTTGTGATCTATTTTACATTTTTCTTCTATTTAGATAAATGCATAAAAAACATTTTTATTATTCAGTATTTTTTTTTTTTTGTAGATTCAGCTTTTATTGTTTGCTCAGTGTGGGGAATAATCTAAATCCTCCATATTGAGGAAAGTCAACTTTGTTTTATATCAACTGAAAAGCCAATCAAAGTCAAATCATGTTTGATAAAATGAACACTTTAAAATTAGAAGTGAGTATATAATGAGCAGTTTTAAATCAGAAGCCAATATTTTAGCCATCTGTTGTGAAGAGCTGACTCATTGGAAAAGACCTGATGCTGGGAAAGATTGAAGGCAGGAGAAGAAGGGGATGCGGTGGTTGGATGGCATCACCAACTACGATGGACATGAATTTGAGCAAGCTCTGGGAGTTGGTGATGGACAGGGAAACCTGGCTTGCTGCAGTCCATGGGGTTGCAGAGTCAGACATGACTGAACAACATTTTTGTCTCCCAGAGAAACCCTAGATATACAATAACTTTTAGTTACTTTGTCTTTTATTAACAATGTTTGGACATACTAATTTTATCTTTTTTAAATACTATTTTTAAAGCAGCAGTGGCAATAAGAAAATATCCCTCATTCTTGAAAATATTTTTAGGATAGTCTTGTTGTTTAGTTGCTAAGTTGTGTCCAACTCTTTTGCGACCCCATGGACAGGCTCCTCTGCCCATGGCATTTCCCAGGCAAGAATACTGAAGTGGGTTGTTCAGTATTCTTTAAATGGAAACAGCAGAGATTCTATGTCATCAATGCCGGTTACTGTGGAAACAGTAGATTGCTGCTACTGCTAAGTCACTTCAGTCGTGTCCAACTCTGTGCGACCCCATAGATGGCAGCCCACCAGGCTCCCCTGTCCCTGGGATTCTCCAGGCAAGAACACTGGAGTGGGTTGCCATTTCCTTCTCCAATGCATGAAAGTGAAAAGAGAAAGTGCAGTTGCTCAGTTGTGTCCGACTCTTCGCGACCCCATGGACTGCAGCCTACCAGGCTCCTCCGTCCATGGGATTTTCCAGGCAAGAGTACTGAAGTGGGTTGTTCAGTATTCTTTAAATGGAAACAGCAAAGATTCTATGTCATCACTGCCGGTTACTGTGGAAACAGTAGATTACAAGTGGAAAATAATGTTTGAGTCTTATAGGAAAACATTTTTTTGTTTATCTCCTGATTTGAGAGTAATGAAGGAAGGAAATATGAACTACTGTATATGCTTTTTAAAAGTATTTTTTAAAGCTTGGTGATTTAGGATGGTCTTGTTGGTCAGATGAGCAAGCTGATGGGGGAAAGTATCTGATGTATGACATTAGTGGAACGTCTCCTGGAGTCTTCAAAATTTTCATTTTTACCATTTGCATCATAGTTCCAGTTTTATAGGAGAGAAATTTAACTGTAAGTTATTAATAGCAGTATTTTATAGGAGCAAATAGTTAAAACTTTTTTGTGGTACCTGTTTGGCTAACGGCTATTTCTCTTCTTAAAAATGTTTGTTTTGAAGTCCAAGTTTGTGTCTTTGTCAGTATTCTTTTTCGGGGCTGCATCTGTTTGGGCAGGGAAAGGGACGCCTGCTATGAAAAGCTCACCAGGTGATTGATGATGGCTCCAGACCAATATTTTTCAACCCTAGCTATATATCATATTAACAAATTAGAAAAATTTTTATATTTATATTTTGTAAGTAGGGGTGTCTATGTACACTGCCTCTTTTCACTTTATACAGCATCCAGAGTAGCTCAACTAGAGTGGTTAGCAGTCTTCCAGGAAAATGGAGGATTATAGTATAACTTGAAAGCTTGTTTTCCTTTACTGAAAACTTTAGCATCCCTGGAAACTACATGAAATAAAATAAAATGAATGATCTTTACATTCTAAATACCTGTAAAATACTGTGATCATCAGTACTCTCTCTGTTCTATTCAGAGGACCATCAATGTTGGCATCACAACATTATCACGTTGGGAGTTAGAAATGCAGTTTTAGCCTCCCATCCCAGATTGCCTGAATCAGAATATTCATTTTAAGAAGATCCAGGTGATTCATATGCATTTAAAAAGTTTGAGAAACACTAATGTAGAAGAAATAATACTAAACAAAGCCACAGTCAGGTCTCCCTCCAAACGGTGGTCCAATCATGTGTTTTCCTGTCTTAAAAATGAGTGAGCTTGGCTGCATAATCTCTAAAACCCCTGTGAATGATATATTAGTTTTAATTTTAAATATGGAGGCTAATTTTTAAGCATCTGTACTAGAACTTGAGTGCCCTAAAATTTCTTGACATTCTGGGGAGTGTATTCATATATTCCCTTTATGTGTAAACACTTGTAAGGAGTTTAAAAATGTCCCCCTCTCCAATTTAGAAAGCTGTTTCTTGAGTTCTTTTAAAAAAATACATAACTTCATAGTACCTTTTTATTGTTTAACCATAATATCTTGGTATGATGAGGACTCACAGGAATTGATTCACAAAGGAGTGAATTTGTCCCTATTGGAGATACTCAGAATTACATTTTTTGTTTTAATCTTTCATGGCACCTGCCCCTCCCAGTCACTAAAATGCTGTGGAAGTAACAGAAAGATTGAGAAGTAGAGTTTGAGAGACCTTTTCTCACTTCTAATAGCTCTGGTCTATATTTCTTTTGTGCTTAGATCTACTTAATTTCCTAATAAAGACATTCAGTTCAGTTCAGTTCAGTCACTCAGTCGTGTCCGACTCTCCGCGACCCCGTGAATCACAGCACGCCAGGCCTCCCTGTCCATCACCAACTCCCGGAGTTCACTCAAACTCATGTCCACAGAGTCGGTGATGCCATCCAGCCATCTCATTCTCCGTCGTCCCCTTTTCCTCCCGCCCCCAACCTTTCCTAGCATCAGAGTCTTTTCCAGTGAGTCAACTCGTCGCATGAGGTGGCCAAAGTATTGCAGTTTCAGCTTTAGCATCAGTCCCTCCAGTGAACACCCAGGATTGATCTCCTTTAGAATGGACTGGTTGGATCTCCTTGCAGTATAAGGGACTCTTCAAGAGTCTTCTCCAACACCACAGTTCAAAAGCATCGATTCTTCGGCAATCAGCTTTCTTCACAGTCCAACTCTCATAGACGGACCTTATTACTTTGAAGCAAATAACAGATTATATGAATGTTCTGTGTGTTAAAAGAGTAAAGGTTTTTAAAGAAACAGCCTTGGTACTATTACCATGCTAGAAAAATAATTCTTTAATACCAAATATCCAGAGTTTTTATTTCCCTGATTGCTTCGGCTTTGTTGTAGTTGATTTGCTTGAACGAGGCCCCCTCACTGCATTCGGTTGATATGACTCTTAAGTCTCCTTCTCTTACTTCTCCCCTTTCTTTTTTCAACTTTTTGTCCAGGTTTGCTTGTCCAGTGAAATTTCCTATATTCTCGTTTTCTGACTCCATCTCTGTGGTGGTAGTGAATGTGACTCTTTTCTTTCCCATATTTAGATCTGGAGGCTTGATCAGTTTGATGTTTTTAAAAATTTTCCTCAAACGTACGTCTTTGGTGGTATCTTTTGGTTTCTGATCCATCACAGTTCAGTTCAGTCCAGTCACTTTGTGTCCAACTCTTTGCAACCTGAAGGACTGCAGCACGCCAGGCTTCCCTGTCCATCACCAGTTCCTGGAGTTTACACAAACTCATGTCCATCGAGTTGCTGATGCCATCCAACCATCTCATCCTCCGTTGTCCTCTTGTCCTCCCGCCTTCAGTCTTTCCCAGCATCAGGGTCTTTTCCAGGGAGTCAGTTCTTCGCATCAGGTGGCCAAAGTATTGAAGCTTCAGCTTCAGCCTCAGTTCTTTCAATGAATATTTAGAACTGATTTTCTTTAGGATTGATTGGTTGAATCTCCTTGCAGTCCAAGGGACTCTCTCAAGAGTCTTCTCCAACACCACAGTTCAAAAGCATCAATTCTTCAGTACTCAGCTTTCTTTATAGTCCAACTCTCACATCCATACATGACCACTGGAAAAACCGTAACTTTGACTAGATGGACCTTTGTTGGCAAAGTAATGTCTCTGCTTTTTAATATGCTGTTTAGGTTGGTCATAGCTTTTCTTCCAAGTAGCAAGCGTCTTTTAATTTCATGGATGCAGTTACCATCTACAGTGATTTTGGAGCCCCCCAAAAATAAAGTCTGCCACTGTTTCCATTGTTTCCCCATCTATTTCCCATGAAGTGATGGGACCAGATGCCATGATCTTAGTTTTCTGAATGTTGTTTTAAGCCAACTTTTTCACTCTCCTCTTTCACTTTCATCAAGAGGCTCTTTAGTTCTCTGCTTTCTGCCATAAGGGTGATGTCATCTGCATATCTTGGCAGTCTTGATTCCAGCTTGTGCTTCATCCAACCTGCCATTTCACATGATGTCAGTGAAACTTTTGATTGTCTCTTTGTGATGTTAACAGTGGGTTAATCTGTCCATTGTAATCTGTCCCCTTTGCTTTTCACTCAGTAGCCTTACTAGTCTTCTGCATTGCTGCCTTTTGAAGTCCTCATTTGTAGGGAATGAAGACCACCTGGGTTCTCTTTAAGACCTTACTACTTAATTGTTTCCTGGATAAACAGTGTTAAGTCAGATCATTAGTTCCTATGTTTTATTTCCAGTTGAGTTTTGTTTTAGGGTATCTTTCTATATCATGCTTGATTTTGAAAATAAATGAGAAGAAAATTGGACAAACATTTTTCAGGCATTGATTAAGAATATAAACTAGACATGTAACATATAAATAAATAAATAAATGTATTATTACTTAGTAATGATTATATAGCTTCCCTGATGACTCAATGGTACAGAATCCACCTGACAGTACTGGAGACTTACGTCCCATTCCTGTGTTGGGAAGATCCTCTGGAGAAGGAAATGACAACCCAGTCCAGTATTCTTGCCTGGAAAATGCCATGGACAGGGGAGCCTGGTGGGCTGCAGTCCACCAGGAGTCGCAAAAGAGTCAGACAGGACATAGCAACTAAACAATAACAATGATTATATATTTACAGCTATACAACCTTTTAAGGAATATTTTTTCTTAAACTAAGTTGGCTGAATTACTAGATGGACCAGGGGTCGAACCTGTGCCTTCTGCTGTGGAAGCATGGAGTCCTAACCACCAGACTACTAGGGAATTCCCTATAACCTCTTCTTAAGAGCAAGATAAAGTGCAAGTCAGGAGTCCTTCATTCCTTGGTAGAATTTGCTTTAACAAGTTAAGTCTGCATTATTCCAAAGATCTTATAATTATTTCCAAAATTAATATTAAAATAGTTTCATATTTTTCTTGGCGATTCTTTAAAACTTTGAATAGCAAATGTCTTCAGTGATTACTTGCTTTTTCCACTTTGAAAGTGCTTTGTAGCTGAACTATTTTGAGTGAGATTCTAACAATTAGGTCAAATTTGCCTTAAAACTATGCATTGCTGTATCTTTCTTGGCTTTGGTTATGCATTCACTTCCTGAAAATTTTTGGTTGTTGATGTTAGTGATTTCAGATAGTTAATTCCTTCTTAAATTCCAGCTAACATTATGGGAAAATTCTTCAGTCCATCTGTAATGGCACTTAACACTTCCATTGAATTTTCAGTGCCAGTTTTCTTCCTAAACCTCTCAGTCTTTTAAGCTAAAAACTTTTTCCTTTGATAGCTCACTTATTTGGTTCAGAGTTTTATGGATTTGCTGATAAATAATATTCTATCAAGTTTTCCCACATCGATAATCAGCCTGTCCGTTTTAAAAAAAAGACTGGTGACTATATTGACCTATAGATCTCTGCGGCTTTCAGTTATATTTTCTTGTCTTTCACAACTGTATGTTGTTGAACATGATAGTTTGAACCTGGAAGATAACTAGTACTCTTTCATATCTCATTTCTGTAGATTTAAATGCCATCCTTTATTTCTAGAGTGACTATTTTTTTACTTAAGTTTTTTAAAATTTTTTGGTGATTTTTCTTTTTGAGATCATAGTTAAAGCAAAAAAAGTTCCAGAGTTTGAAGAAAATATACAAAAAGTAGAGAGCAGAGTATGTATTTGTGTTGAGCACTGACTTCAGATTTTTTTGCTGGATTATTAACCTCAGCTCATTAGCCAGTGATCCTTAATTTTGAGTTGTTCAGTTTGACTCTGATTGTGGGAATATTAATTGTAATAAAGGTCATGGAAGCAGAGTAGGGTTATTGAAAATAGAGCCATTTCTTTCTGAGGCTTTGTGTGTCTGTAAGAGAGGCAGCAATGGGACTTTAGCCAGTTTTGTTGTCTGTTTTGTGTTTATAGCCAGTTCCAGCTTTTTAACACCATTCAGTGGAGAAGACCACAATTATTCTAATGGGAAAAACACAATTTGCTTTATAATGTTAAATTGAAACAAAACATTCTTGACTGAGCATTCTGTAAGAAGTAAATCATTGATGCATTATGCAAGCAACTGTATATCAAGTAAATCTTTTCGATTAGTTTTCAGCGTTAAATTATGTGTTGTATACACGGTACCCCTTTGTGCTCTAAAATATGCAAGCAGCACATGATTTTTTTTGAATTTAAAAAACTATCTGCAAAATATACTGTTTAAGCATTTAATATTTTGCTACTGTTGAAGTAAGGGGCTTCCCTGGTAGTTCAGTGGTAAAGAAACCGCCTGCCAGGCAGGAGACGTGGGTTCAATCCCTGGGTCTTGAAGTTCCCCTGGAGAAGGAAATGGCAACCCAGTCTGTATTCTTGCCTGGGAAATCTCATGGACAGAGGAGCCTGTCGGACTACAGTTCATGGGGTCGCAAAAGTCAGACACGACTTAGCGACTAAACATAGAATTAAAATAACTTCTGGGTTAAAGTTTATGACTGTGTTTTCTTAAAGCTGCCTAGATTATGAATAGACAGTTCCTACAAGAGGAAACAAATATACGTAGAAAAATGATCAGCCTCAGTCAAGGATATGCGTATTAAAGCAAAATGGATACTGTGACTAAAGAAATAAGTTTTAAATTTTCATTTTAGTTTGTTTTAAAAGCAGTTTTCTCAGTATAGGTCTACATATGAATGGAAAATGATTTTTTGGTATTTGATTCAGTTATTGGAAAACTTATGTTGGGAACACCTTGTGTATCTGAACCTTATTCAGTTGTAAATTTTATGAAATCTAAGTGATCGTGTATTTTTGATAAGCATTTAATGTCTGAGTTGAAGGGTGCTGCTGCTGCTGCTGCTAAGTCGCTTCAGTCGTGTCCGACTCTGTGCAACCCCATAGACGGCAGCCCACCAGGCTCCCCCGTCCCTGGGATTCTTCAGGCAAGAACACTGGAGTGGGTTGCCATGTCCTTCTCCAATGCGTGAAAGTGAAAAGTCAAAGTGAGGTTGCTCAGTCGTGTCCAACTGAGTGACCCCATAGACTGCAGCCTACCAGGCTCCTCCATCCGTGGGATTTTCTAGGCAAGAATACCGGAGTGGCTTTCCATTGCCTTCTCTGTGAAGGGTGCTATAAGTGTAAAATACACAGTGAATTTCAAAGACAGTATGAAAGAAAAATGTAAATACCTTAATTTTAAAACATTGATTTTTGAGTCAAAATGAGTATGTTGTATAAATTGAAATTATTTGCTTCTTTTTTACTTTTTAATGTGACTAAAGAAAACTAAAATTTCTGGCTTACTTCACTTTGTATAATAGGCTCCAGTTTCATCCACCTCATTAGAACTAATTCAAATGTATTCTTTTTAATTGCTGAGTAGTACTCCATTGCGGAGAAGGCAATGGCAAGCCACTCCAGTACTCTTGCCTAGAAAATCCCATGGATGGAGGAGCCTGGTGGGCTGCAGTCCGTGGGGTCGCTAAGGGTCGGACACGACTGAGCGACTTCACTTGCACTTTTCACTTTCACACATTGGAGAAGGAAATGGCAACCCACTCCAGTGTTCTTGCCTGGAGAATCCCAGGGATGGGGGAGCCTGGTGGGCTTCCGTCTATGGGGTCGCACAGAGTCGGACACGACTGAAGTGACTTAGCAGCAGCAGCAGCAGCAGTACTCCATTGTGTAAATGTACCGTAGCTTTCTTATCCATTCGTCTGCAGATGGACATCTAGGTTGCTTCCATGTCCTGGCTATTATAAACAGTGCTGTGATGAACATTGAGGTACATGTGTCTCTTTCAATTCTGATTTCCTCGGTGTGTATGCCCAGAAGTGCGATTGCTGGGTCGTATGGCAGTTCTATTTCCAGTTTTTTGAGGAATCTCCACACTGTTCTCCATAGTGGCTGTACTAGTTTGCATTCCCACCAACAGTGTAAGAGGGTTCCCTTTTCTCCACACCCTCTCCAGCATTTATTGCTTGTAGACTTTTGGATAGCAGCCATTCTGACTGGCGTGAAATGGTACCTCATTGTGGTTTTAATTTGCATTTCTCTGATTATGAGTGATGTTGAGCGTCTTTTCATGTGTTTGTTAGCTATCTGTATGTCTTCTTTGGAGAAATGTCTGTTTAGTTCTTTGGCCCATTTTTTGATTGGGTCGTTTATTTTTCTGGAATTGAGCTGCAGAAGTTGCTTGTATATTTTTGAGATTAATCCTTTATCAGTTGCTTCATTTGCTATTATTTTCTCCCATTCTGAAGTCTGTCTTTTCACCTTGTTTATAGTTTCCTTTGCTGTGCAGAAGCTTTTAATTTTAATTAGGTCCCATTTGTTTATTTTTGCTTTTATTTCCAGTATTCTGGGAGGTGGGTCATGGAGGATCCTGCTGTGATTTATGTCAGAGAGTGTTTTGCCTATGTTCTCCTCTAGGCGTTTTATAGTTTCTGGTCTTACATTTATATCTTTAATCCATTTTGAGTTAATTTTTGTGTATGGTGTTAGGGAGTGTTTGTTCTAGTTTCATTCTTTTACAAGTGGTTGACCAGTTTTCCCAGCACCACTTGTTAAAGAGATTGTCTTTTCTCCATTGAATATTCTTGCCTCCCTTGTCAAAGATAAGGTGTCCATAGGTGCATGAATTTATCTCTGGGCTTTCTATTTTGTTCCATTGATCTATATTTCTGTCTTTATGCCAGTACCATACTTTCTTGATGACTGTGGCTTTGTAGTAGAGCCTGAAGTCCGGCAGGTAGATTCTCCCAGTTCCATTCTTTCTCAAGATTGCTTTGGCTATGTGAGGTTTTTTGTATTTCCATACAAATTGTGAAATTATTTGTTTTAGCTCTGTGAAAAACACCGTTGGTATCTTGATAATAGGGATTGCATTGAACTTATAAATTACTTTGGGTAATATATTCATTTTCACAATATTTATTCTTCCAATCCATGAACATGGTATATTTCTCCATCTATTAGTGTCCTCTCTGATTTCTTTCACCAGTGTTTTATGTTTTCTATATATAGGTCTTTTGTTTCTTTAGGTAGATACATTCCTAAGTATTTTATTCTTTTCATTGCAACGGTGAATGGAATTGTTTCCTTAATTTCTCTATTTTCTCATTATTAGTGTATAGGAATGCAAGGGATTTCTGTGTGTTGATTTTATATCTTGCAACTTTACTATATTCATTGATTAGCTCTAGTAATTTTCTGGTAGAGTCTTTAGGGTTTTCTGTGTAGAGGATCATGTCATCTGCAAACAGTGAGAGTTTTACTTCTTCTTTTCCTATTTGAATTCCTTTTATGTCTTTTTCTGCTCTGATTGCTGTGGCCAAAACTTCCAAAACTATGTTGAATAGTAGTGGTGAGAGTGGGCACCCTTGTCTTGTTCCTGACAATACAGTATATTAACACACATATATGGAATATAGCAAGAGGATAACGATAACCCTGTATATGAGACAACAGCAGAGACTTGGATGTGAGGAGCAATCTTTCGGACTCTGTGGGAGAGGGCGAGGGTGGGATAGTTTGGGAGAATGGATTGAAACATGTATATTATCATATGTGAAACGAATCTGACGTGGTTGGGGCTCCCCACCTCAACACTCTGTGGATTTAAGAGGCTGTTCCTTCTGGAAGTGTATAAATTAGCCTGGGATAGAACCTGCACATTGAATTTACTAATTAAGAAATGAGAAACCAGAACTATAAAGGTGGCATAGAAATATAAGAAACTATTCTTAAGTAATCTTTTAAAACTTTGAACAGTTACAGATTTTACCATTTGTTATAAACTGGTATATATAATTTAACCAGAACCATAAGAAATTTAGTATTGTGTGAATTCTGAAGCACTCTCAACATGTTGTAGGAATAATGTGGACTTTCTTGAGTTTTACACATTCATAAGTAAATGGTCTGTATCCCATGCCTTTGTTGGTTTTCTGTGAGCTGTAGTTTCTGGGAAGTGAGCAGCTCTCATTCCTGTAACTCTTGTAATCCAGTCATTTGTGTGCCTCCTTCATGAGGATTCAGTGCGGCTGTGGTGCTGTTATCCCTCTGATAGGAACTCTAACTCGGTGTAAAGCCCCAAAGGTCTGTTACTTATTTTTATTTTATATTGTACTATATTTTATTTACAGTGTTGTGTTTGTTTCAGGTGTATAGCAAAGTGATACAGTCATATATTAAAGAATTGAAAAAAAGAAAACTAAAAATTACCTATGTGGCTCATCTCTCTTGTGGACAGGCCTAGCCTACATTGGTAATTTTTTGTCTCCATATAGTAGTTACTGAGATAGGGTTGTTATCTCCAAATATGAATATGCGTTTGTCTGTTTTTCTCTTTAATTCATGTAGTTTAAGTCTCTTATTTAGGGTTATTATGTTTTTCTGATGTTGACCCATTTTATATCTAGAAATACTTTTTAGTCTCTAAGTCTACTTTGACATCTTATAGCTGCACCGTTTTTCCTATGGTTATTTGTATATGTATCTTTTTTCCTACCTTTTACTCTCAACCTATCATTGCTTTTATATTAAAAGAGCTGCTTGTTTACACAAGTAAACAAGTATACAGTTTTGCTTTTATTATCCAGTGTGACAATCTCTTGTGTTTTCATTGGAATGTTTAGTAGATTTACTTTTAATGTAATTATGTAATTGGGTTTAAGTTTGCCATCTTGCTGTTTGTTTTCTATTTGTCATTTGTTCTTGTTTTTTCTTTGGGTTAATTGGATAGTTTTTAGTGTTTCATTTTGGTTCCTTATTGTCTTTTCTAGCTTATACTTCTTTTACTTTTTTAGTCATTGTGCTAGAGCCAATAGTATGCATTTGTAATGTATCAAAGTCCATTTAGAATCAGTGTTTTTATTGCTTTCCACTTCAGAATCTTAATAACCTTAGAATGTAATTTAATTTATTTGTCCCCACATATTTGTCGTAATTAAAAAAAAATGTACATACTTTATAAACCCCACATTGCAGTTTGTATTTTTGGTCTAAATGATCAATTATCTTTTAAGGACATTACTTCGAGGAAACAGCCAGTCTTTTATTTCTGTATTCATTTATTTGTTACTTTGGGTACTATAGGAAGGGGTGAGGAGGCTTTCCATCTGGTATCATTTCTTTTCTTTGAAGAATGAAGACCATCATTTAGCATCTCGTGTAGTGCGTATCTTCTGGTGACAAATTTGCGTAGCTTTTTTGCTCATTGTCTATATATTGCTTTCATTTTTCAATAATAGTTTCTGAATATAGAAGTCTCAGTTGGCATTCTTTTTTTAATTTAAACACTCTAAAGTTATTATTTTGTTGTCTTCTGGCTTCCAGTGCTTCTGATGAAAAGTAGTCATTTGAATTATTCTCTTTACCGGCTGGTGGCTTAGATGCTAAAGAATCCTGCGGAAGATCTGGGTTCCATCCCTCGGTTGGAAAGATCCCCTGGAGAAGGGAATGGCTACCCACTCCAGTATGTTGGCCTGGAGATTTCCATGGATTGTATAGGCCATGGGATCTTGAAGAGTCGGACACGGCTGACTTTATCTTTCTTCACCACATCACTTCTTTAAAAATTTTCCCTTTGTCTTTGGTTTTTAGCACTCTGACTGATGTGTTTTCTTATTGTATATACCCTATTTGAGGTTTGCTTTTTGGATCTGTAAGTCTCTGACACCAAATTTAGTAACATTTGACTCAGTTCAGTTCAGTCACTCAGTCATGTATGACTCTCTGCGACCCCATGGAGTGCAGCATGCCAGGCTTCCCTGTGCACCGACTCCTCAAGTTTGCTCAAACTCAAGTCCATCCAGTCAGTGATGCCATCCAACCATTTCATCCTTTGTCATCCCCTTCTCCTCCTGCCTTCAATCTTTCCTAGCATCAGGATCTTTTCCAATGAGTCAGTTCTTTCTCATCAGGTGGCCATAGTCATTTTAATTATTGTACTTTTTAGATCTAGAATATTAGTTTTCTATTCATCTATTTA
This sequence comes from Moschus berezovskii, assembly GCF_049115385.1. Lineage (NCBI taxonomy): Eukaryota > Metazoa > Chordata > Mammalia > Artiodactyla > Moschidae > Moschus > Moschus berezovskii. The sequence continues at coordinate 87,581,607 of NC_142470.1, forward strand.
TTGGCTGAAACTCCCTGACTATTCACTTACTAAAAGTTTATTGAACATATTTGTAATGTCTTCTTTAAAGCTTTTGTTGAACATCTGGGCCACTGCAGGATTGTTTTCTGTCAACTACTTTTTTTTTTTTTTTTCTCTTTACTCTGGGCTACATTTTCTTCTCTGCATTTCTAATGATTTCTGGTCATGTTCTTTAATTGTACGTGTGCATTCTGGAGAGTCTGGATTCTGTTGTCTAATTTGTGTTGTGGCTCAAAGTTCAGTTACTAATTGCTCTTGACCTTTTATAGGCTTGACTTTGTATCTTTTTAATATGACTCTGTAGAAAGCTTAGAAGAAATCCTCCTAACTTGGGGATACTAAATCTCCAAAGTGTCTCCTTTCTTTTCAGGTCTTAGTGTTAGGCTTTGTTTGGGTGGATCTTCAGTAGATCTTAAAATAGATAAGCATGGGCTTTGAATCTAAGATATGGCCTTCCTGGTGTTTTAGCTTGATGCCTGAGGTGTTTGTGCACAGTGGCTGGGCCAAAATGTCCCAGGGTTCCAGAACAGTTTGACTTCTGGTATCTCTGTTCCTCTTACAACCCTGTAGTTGCTTCTTGGTAAGCGTTGCGTAGTGTGTTCTCCTGTACCTGTGAAGCTTGTCGCCCTTGGCCAAGGGCTTCTGGGCTCTGCCTCTGCATTGTTGTTCAGTCTCAGTCACGTCTGACTCTCTGCGACCCCATGGACTGTAGCATGGTGGGCTTCTCTGTCCTTCACCATCTCCCGGTTTGCTCTAACTCATGTCCATTGAATTGGTGATGCCATCCAGCCATCTTGTTCTCTATCGTCCCCTTCTCCTCCTGCTTTCTACCTTTCCCAGCATCAGTGTCTTTTCTAATGGCTCTTCACATCAGGTGGCTTCGGCTTCAGCATGCGTTCTTCCAATGAAGACTTCTGCATAGTTCCTTTTTCTCTGTCCTGCCTCACAGCTTCCCATCCCACTGCCTTTAGTAGTCCTGAACTCAGATCTTTGCTTGTGCTTTGATTCCCCACTCTACGTTTAGGAAATTGTTGCTAGGCAGAGAGAGGCCGTGGATGGATGTGTGTGTGCGCGCACACGTGCGCAGAGTGGCCGTGGATGGATGTGTGTGTGTGTGCGCGCGCGCATGCGTGCAGAGTGGCCGTGGATGGGTGTGTGTGTGTGTCTGATCTTTTCCCAAGGATTCTTCTCTCTGTTGTCCAGTGCTTGAAAAAAGATGCCTTGTATATTTAGTTTAGTTTTATAGTTTGTGGCAGAGGGCCAGTCTGGTACCAGTTATTCTAATGACTGAAAGAAGAAGCCTCAAATGTTGTTTCTGTCTCCCACTGCAACTCCCAAGTGAGCCTGTGTTTTTAAAAACAAAGCAAAACAGAATTGGGGAAGATTTGTACTACTTTGTGATCTGCCTTTTTCCTGGTGATTTTATACCAGTCTTAAAGATATCTTTAATTTCTTAAATGTGTATATGTGTTTTAAAGCTGCATAATATGTCAATATGTAGTTAAAATATTAGGCCAGTTTCCGGTTTTGAGACATTCAGCATTAATTTTCACTACCATAAATAACACTGAGAGACCAACTTGTATATCTTTGTTAGCATCTTTATTTATTTTCTTGTAATAAATATCTAGAAATAGGTTTACCATGATATAACTGCTTTAAAGTTTTTAAGATATGTGCTGAAATAAACTTTTGAGCACTTATATACTATTTTAATTTTGTTATGGAGTGTAGATGTGGAGCAAATAAATACCAGACACCAAAATAATACTTTGCTTTTGTTGAATAGCTAATTTTTGTAAATAGACTAAGTGCACTGAATCAAGGCCACTTTCCATAAAATTTGTTTTAATTATTTGGAAAGTGAGTAAAGCTTAAAATATACTTTCATTGCTTCTGAAAAGTGAAATACTTTTTACTTGGTTCTCTTTTTGCAAATTTAGTTTTGGGTTGATGTAATCTAATGCTAGTAGCATTTTATTTTAATGTAGATTTATCGCACCTTTTATTGTCGTAGCTTCTAATTAAGCTTGAAGTTTTCAAATGTACTTAGGTCAGTCCTGAAGTGTCACTTTTCCTGTTGGAATATGTACTGAATGTATGAATTTGGCAAATGTAAGATAAAGTATGATTCAACGGCCAAAAAAAAAAAAAGCAAAATGATAGGTGTCTTTTTTTTTATAATTGACTTTTACGGTTCAGAGCAAAATAGAGCACAAAGGAGAGTGTTGGGGTATATTTGTTACAATCAGTGAACTCTCATTGACACATTATTATCATCCAAAGTCCAGGGTTTACAGTAGGTTTCACTTTGAGAGTTGTGTATTCTGTGGGTTTTGGCAAATGTATAATGACATGTCTCTAACATTAGTTTCATAGTCCTAAAATTCCTCTGTGCTCCACCTGCTTATCTCTTTTTTCCTCAACCCTTGGTAAATACTGACTTTTGTTTTTAAACAAAGGTAGTGTCTTTTTTTTTTTTGTAGGCCTTGTAGCAAATAGGTTAAGTATTTGTAGCAAATAGGTTAAGTATATTAGGAAATCTATATTGGCGGGCTGAAACCTACTTTCCCAGCAATCTCCTAGCGTTGAAAAGTGGAAGTGAAATCAGTATTCTCTGCCTAGAATTTAACTTCAGTTTAAAATCTTAAGTAATACTAAATTTAAAAAGATTTCCACTTGTAGGTGATCACTGTTAATATTTACAGGTATTCTACATAAATTTGCATATAATTCTTAAATTTTTTTCCCAATGGCCTATATCAGTATTTGATGAATGAAATACTTTACCTGTATTTAGTCCAAACTTGGTAGAGAAATTATGGTGGGGGAGTAAATTTAGCTGAAGCATGTTAATGTGTTCCATAATATCTTTGAGACATTTGCTACACTTCCTTTTAGAAGTTTGTTGACTAGAAATAGTGACATATATGCCGCCTGTGTATCTGTAGTATCTATCCATGATATTAAAGGAAAACAGGCTACTGTAGTCACCTAATTTAGGTGAAATTTCAAGTTAACAAAGATTTCCTGCCAAATGGTTAGTTTTTGTTTTTATTTTTAAGAAACCAACTAATGCTTTCTTTACATTAAAGATAAGACTGCTGCTGCTAAGTCACTTCAGTCGTGTCCGACTCTGTGTGACCCCATAGACGGAAGCCCACCAGGCTCTCCCGACCCTGGGATTCTCCAGGCAAGAACACTGGAGTGGGTTGCCATTTCCTTCTCCAAAAGATAAGACTACTTGTTGGTTTTAACAAAATCAGCAATCTCCAAATTTGGTCATTGTGATATTTTAGCACTTACTGTGCACGTGAGTACGTGGTCAGTTGTATTTGGCTCTTTGTGGTCCCACCAGGCTCCTCTGTCCATGGAATTTTCCAGGCAAGAGTACTGGAGTGGGTTGTCATTTCCTACTCCAGGGTCTTTTTAATTAAAATGTGTTATTTGTTAGATCTTCGTACTTTTATTTGTGATTTTTATGATAAATATACTACTCTCGAGTTGCTAGAAGTATTTTCCCAAACTATGTGATTGTTAAATTTGCTTATAAAATGGGTGGGAAGGGGCATGTGTAAAACTCCTGAGTAAAATATGTGCGTTTCATTCATTCAAGAAATATTTACTAAATACTTGCTAGGTGCCAGGTGGTTTTCTAAATGCTAAGAGCAAGAGTAGTCACAGGGTGATCCAGATCCTTTTTTTGGTGGCCTGCTCCTTCTGTGCAGGAGGGGGAGATAGATGTGCACATGTAAATGAATGAAAAAGGTAATTTTTAAACACTGGAAAAGGCTCTGGGGGAGGAAACCCTGTTCTGTTAAAGTGACGGGTAGGACCTGTAATTTAGACAGAGTGATTAAGGAAAGCCACAGGGAGGAGATGACATTTGCATTGACCCCTGAACGATGGAGAAGCAAGCCACTTGAATTTCCAGGGACAGAGCTTTCCAGACAGGGAAGAATACAAGACAGAGATTTTAAGGTGGGGAACAGGTTTGGCCTATTCAAGGAACAGCAGGAGTCTAGATTGCACAGAACTGTGGAGGCTATGATCAGGAACTTAGAAGATTTTTTTTTCCCTCTCTTTTCTGGTTACAGTGGGAAACTAATTGAGGGTTTTAAGCAAAGGATTGGTAATCTGGGGGGGAGACATATAATAAATAAGTACTTACATAAATATTCAAATGATGGGTGGATAAAATTTGGGGGAGTGTAGGAGCACTAGGCGGAGAAGGCAATGGCAAGCCACTCCAGTACTCTTGCCTAGAAAATCCCATGGATGGAGGAGCCTGGTAGGCTGCAGTCCGTGGGGTCGCTAAGAGTCGGACACGACTGAGCGACTTCACTTTCACTTTTCACTTTCACACATTGGAGAAGGAAATGGCAACCCACTCCAGTATTCTTGCCTGGAGAATCCCAGGGACGGGGGAGCCTGGTGGGCTTCCGTCTGTGGGGTCACACAGAGTCGGACACGACTGAAGTGACTTAGCAGCAGCAGCAGGAGCACTAGGAACTTTGGGAGAAGATATTCATGAGGCAATGACATTTACCCTGAGGCTTAAGGAATTAATTAGGGGAACAACAAGGGAAAGAGTATTCCACACAGAGGAATAGCATGGTGAAATATGAGTCTAGAAAGAGCTTAGTGGCATAAGGCTCCGAAAAAGGGTAGCTTGTCTATTTGTAGTTTACAGAGGGGAAAATAGCACCAAATGGGGCAGGAGAGATTTGGCAGTGAGTACAGGGTTTTATGACAAAGGTCTGTCTAGTCAAAAGCTATGGTTTTTCCAGTAGTCATGTATGGTTGTGAGAGTTGGACTATAAAGAAAGCTGAGCGCCCAAGAATTGATGCTTTTGAACTATGGTGTCGGAGAAGACTCTTGAGAGTCACTTGGCCTGCAAGGAGATCCAACCAGTCCATCCTGAAGGAAATCAGTCCTGAATATTCATTGGAAGGACTGATGCTCAAGCTGAAGCTCCAATGCTTTGGCCACCTGATGTGAAGAGCTGACTCATTTGAAAAGATCATGATGCTGGGAAAGATTGAAGGCAGGGGAAGGGGCGGACAGACGATGAGATGGTTGGATGCATCACCGACTCGATGGACATGAGTTTTAGCAAGCTCCAGGAGTTGGTGGTGGACAGGGAAGCCTGGCATGCTGCAGTTTTTGGGGTGGCAAAGAGTCGTTCATGACTGAGCGACTGAATTGAACTGAACAGGATTTTATGAGGCACGTGTACGATTTTAGCTGTTAATCCTCTGTAACAATGATTTTAACCAGAGTTACTTAATCACATGTGCCTTTAATATTATTAGTAGTTGCTACTCTGTGAGGATTAGATTGGAGGAGGGTGCAAGAAGGGAGACCAGTTTGGTTCCACTTTAAGTGAGCTAGGATGGTGTTTTTGCTTTCATTTTCATCTCAGGTTCAAAGGATTTGTTAAAATAAGCCACTCATTCTATATATATAAATAATACAGATATTTATTAGAGAATTATCTAGCTAACATTAAAATATTAATATACTAACATTAAAAGAAAAAAGAGCAGAGGATACATCACCTAATTGGGTTTGACCAACATCCAGACTTAAACACCACCAGGAAGTCTCATGACGTAGCACATCTGGAGTCCCAATTGGGAAAAGGTCCCAGGCTTCCACTCCGTGGGTGAGACGTCAAAGATTGAAGTTCGGGCTTCCCATTTATAATCCCAGGAAGCAAACTGATATCATCATCAATCTGTGACCAAATTACAAGCCTAGTTTCATGTTAATGCTGTTTGTTTTGTCTTGTAAAACTTGGAATGTTGTTAAGCCTGAGGCCTGGTTGGCCTGGCCCCCTTCAGGGGCTCAGCCATCTCAAAATTCTTCCCCCCTTTTATGTGCAAGTCTTGCACTCACAGCAGGCAGTCACTCCTGGTCACTCCTGGACAGGGCAGTGTCCAGGCAGTTTAGAAGCCAGGTCAGAGGCCTACTCTGCTTTGTCTCTGAAGCCTAAACAAGACTATTTATTTAATTTCCCTGACAGGTGGTGGTGATGAGAATAAGGATGGCATCAGTAGAGATTTTGAGTGAAGACAGATTTAAGACCTTGGTTAGATTCAGGGGTATGCAGAAGGAGAAGTGTATCATGGACAGGCCTCAGGTGTGTGCCTGCAAATGGGTAGATGGGGATGTTGTTACGTAATGACACTGGTCAATTAAGGTCACTGTAGAGATTTAGCATTCTAAGGTTGTAAGTAAAAGCTTCTCCTGTGGGATTGATTATTTTAAAATTACAGTGCAGTGTGTGCTCAGTCATGTCTGACTCTCTGCATCCCTGTGGACTGTAGCCTGTCAGGCTCCTCTAAGGACTGACATGGGGTTTTTCCAGGCAAGAATACTGGAGTTGCCGTTTCCTTTCTCCAGGGGATCTTCTGGACTAAGGGATCCAACTTTCATCTTTTGTGCCTCCTGCACTGGCAGGCGGCTTCTTTACCCCTGAGCTGTCACCTCATGACAAGCACATATAATGCTTACTATGTATTAAGCATATTTCAACTCATTGAATCCTGATGACAGCTTAATGTGGAAGGTGCTGTGACTATTCCCATGTTACAGATGAGAAGACAGGCACAGAGAAGTTAAAAGACATATAGCTAGACAGTTTTGCTTCCTGGTTCATTCTTAACTACTTATTAGGCTTGGAAGATTTTAATCACACAGTTTGCATACATACTGTGTGGTGATTATCTAGACTCACCTAATGATATATTAAATTGGAATTTAACTGTGTTAGACTTTTCCTGGGAAGTTTACTTTTTTGTGCATTCAGATAGCATACCTGGCTATATCTATAGCATTGAAACAAGTAGTGGTAATATCCTCTTTAATTAAATATTGCTTTCTTTAATTTTCTAAAATTCTTTGAAATTGCTTGGTCTTTGTGTGTGTGCGCGCTAAGTCACTTCAGTCGTGTTTGATTCTTTGCGACCCTATGGACTGTAGTCCGCCAGGCTCCTCTGTCTGTGTGATTCTCCACGCAAGAATACTGGAGTGGGTTGCTATGCCCTCCTCCAGGGGATCTTCTTGGCCTAGGGATTGAACCTGCATCTCTTATGTCTCCTGCATTGTCAGACAAATTCTTTACCACTGTTGCCACCCTAATTCTTTCAAATTGCTTGGTCTTTGTATTGTTACTGTTTGCAGCACCTTTTAAAATCGTGTTGAGTTTACTTTGTACAGTTAAATGTGCTTCATGAAGTGAAGGTAAAGGCGCCAGTGTGCATGCATACTCAGTCGCTCCATCGTGTCCAACTTCTTGTGACCCCATGGAATATAGCCCGCCAGGCTCCCCTGTCCGTGGACTATTTCACGCAAGAATACTGAAGTGGGTTGCCATTTCCTCCTCCAGGGGATCTTCCCACCCAGTGATTGAACCTGCATTGTCAGGTGGATTCTTTACCACTTTGCCACCTGGGAATCCTGAAGTCTCTAATAGTCTTTGGAAATTCCATAAGCTAGATATTTCTTTTTGTAAAGAGACTGAAAATTTATTAATGTAGGTAGGTAGTCTTAGTTCTGAGAATAGTGTCTTTGTGGACTGATACTGGTACACTAATAATGTGCCACTCCTCAGTGGACTGGCTGTCTCCTCCTCTGAGAGGAGAGGCTGTCATTGGGTTGAATGTAGTAGATGCTATATATTTTCTTATATTGGAAACTGGCACTTAGTAGACAAGCCCAAGGGGGAGAGTCTCTTAAAGATACTGATGTGGGAAAGGATAAGATCCCCCAGGAGGGTACTAGAGGGATCAAGCAGTTGATAGGGAAGAAAGGCAGACAAGGTATTATTGTACATAGCCTCTGAAACTAGCTATTTGTTGTTTACTCGCTCAGTTGTGTCCAGCTCTTTTGTGACCTCATGAACTGTAGCCTGCCAGGCTCAACGGTCCATGGGATTTCTGGCAAGCGTACTGGAGTGGGTTGCCATTTGCTTTACCAGGTAGTCTTCCCAGCACAGAGATTTAACCTGTGTCTCCTGCATTGGCAGTCAAGTTCTTTACCACTGAGCCACCAGGGAAGCTGAAACTTAGCTACTCAGTTCAGTTCAGTCGCTCAGTCGTGACCGACTCTCCGCGACCCCATGAATCACAGCACGCCAGGCCTCCCTGTCCATCACCAAATCCCGGAGTTCACTCAAACTCATGTCCATCGAGTTGGTGATGCCATCCAGCCATCTCATTTTCTGTCGTCCCCTTCTCCTCCCGCCCCCAATCCTTCCCAGCATCAGAGTCTTTTCCAGTGAGTCAACTCTTCGCATGGGGTGGCCAAAATATTGGAGTTTCAGCTTTAGCATCAGTCCTTCCAGTGAACACCCAGGATCGACCTCCTTTAGAATGGACATTGCTGCTGCTAAGTCGCTTCAGTCGTGTCCGACTCTGTGCGACCCCATAGACGGCAGCCCACCAGGCTCCTCTGTCCATGGGATTTTCCAGGCAAGAGTACTGGAGTGGGGTGCCATTGCCTAGAATGGACATTAGGTGGGTTTAAAAAAACAGAAGGGAACAAAATGGAAACCTAAACTTTAGAAAATTCTCTCTTCTGTTACATACTCTATTACTTTTTCTTCACTATTCAGTAAAGTTCTTCTGCAAAGGTTAACTTCTTGTTGTGTGCTGGGTGAACAAAAGAGTTTATATAGCTGTTTCTTAGTGACAGTCGCTCAGTTGTGTCTGACTGTTTGCAACCCCATGGACTCTACAGTCCATGGAAATCTCCAGGCCAGAATACTGGAGTGGGTAGCCTTTCCCTTCTCTAGGGGATCTTCCCAACCCAAGAATTGGACTGGGGTCTCCTGCATTGCAGGCGGATTCTTTACCAACTGAGCTAGCTGTTTCTTAGGAGTTATGTAATTTTGAAGGGGTGTCTATGGTGTTTGGTGAGAAAGGGTCCTAGAGGCAAATTAAACTCTGTCCCTCACTAATTGTCCTTCTTGTGTCTTTGTGTCTTCCACTAAAACATTAATCATGCACTTTGTTTTAATAAGGAAGGCTATTCTTTTAGGTAACTGATTAAGTTAGGACCCATTAGCTTTATCATCGGAGAAGGCAATGGCAAGCCACTCCAGTACTCTTGCCTGGAAAATCCCATGGATGAAGGAGCCTGGTAGGCTGCAGTCCATGGGGTCGCTAAGGGTTGGACACGACTGAGTGACTTCACTTTCACTTTTCACTTTTGCACATTGGAGAAGGAAATGGCAACCCACTCCAGTGTTCTTGCCTGGAGAATCCCAGGGACGGGGGAGCCTGGTGGGCTTCCATCTATGGGGTCACACAGAGTTGGACACAACTGAAGTGACTTAGCAGCAGCAGCAGCAGCTTTATCATGTGCCATTTTGGAAAACTTTTTAGGATCTTAACAATTATATATATGTATATATTTATATATATACACATACATAAATAAATATATATTTTTTAGTCTTTGTAACTTGGAATTATTTCCAAGTGAGTCTGGGGGGGAAGAATGGAATTTGAATTATTAGGTGAAGTTGATAGTTTCTGTGTGCATACAGTAGCAGAAGTTGTTTATATATGAATACAGTGTTCAAGAATAGTGCTGCTCACATTTAGCTGTTGAGACTTAATTGAGGCCATATTTAGTTTTGCTGCTTATCTGTATATATAGTAGGAAAGTGACTGGTATTCTTGGTCCTATCTAATAGAGGGAGTGAGACGTTCAGTATGTATTTGAGCATCGCTTCTGTAGCTATTTCCAAGTGATCTATAATGGGGAAGAAGTTATTTGAAATTTTGCTTTAGTTGTGGTTCTTTAGGAAAAAGTTTAGAATGCAGGAATTAAAGTAACCTGTTTCTCTCTTTTTTAACTCTAGGTGAGAATTATGAAGATGATGACCTAGTAAACTCTGATGAGGTTATGAAGAAACCATGTCCAGTACAGATTGTTCTTGCACATGAAGATGACCATAACTTTGAGCTTGATGAAGAAGCTTTGGAGCAGATATTACTACAGGAGCACATACGAGATCTAAACATAGTAGTGGTATCCGTGGCAGGAGCTTTTCGTAAAGGGAAATCATTTCTGCTGGACTTCATGCTTAGATATATGTATAACAAGGTGAATAGTGTCTTTTAAATTGAACCAAGTTAAAAACAAAAATTACCAACCAGTCTTGTTTAAAAATAATAGATTATAAGCAGTAAGAGCTGTATCTTTAGTTTTAAAACATATATAGTTCTTGATAAGACTTCTCAGTTAAGACAGTAATGTCAGTTTGTTTGAGCTCTTGATTCTTCATCTCCCATCTCCATAATTCCTCTTTGCAGGTAGTACATATTGAGGCATATGATTGAGCACCTGTGTTCAATGTGTTCCAAGCATTGTAACTCTAACTCAAAATGTCTGAGTATACTTTAAATTTCCTGAGTATTGTTCAATCTCCTTTTTTGTATTTCTTCACACCTTCCCCTTCTTGATCACCTTTGCAGTAATGGGTGAAGTAGGCTGATAGAGACTTCTGAAAAGCTAAACTTACGCTCCTCAAATAAGTCTCCTTTAGAGAATTTTTCTTTTTGAGGTAAGATTCAGTTCCTTAAAGTGACTTGCATGGCCTTCCATGATCTCTCAGCCTCATTCCTTGCCTCTGTAGTTTTTGCAGTTCCTTGACTATGTCATGTTATCTCTCAGATGTTGTTGTATTGTTGGCTTATCTTTTCATTGGAAGCCCTCCGTGATGTCTAAGACTATGTTATGACTATATGGCTCAGGTCACGTGTTGCATTGATACTGCTTCAGTTACTTATTTTTCGTGGCTAGTGTCAGCTCTGTCAGGAGTGGCCTTATCTTGATTACCATATCTCTCGTGCCTGGCACAGTAATTGGCCCATAGTAAGCACTTATTTCTATTTTGACTAATGAATCACCCTTTCTATTTTCACTTTTTGACAGTTGTTATTTTCCAGACAATTGTTATTTCCTTCCCTTTCCCTAACTTTGACTTTCTCCCCTGGAAAAAAAGCAAAAAAAAAAAAAAAAATTTTCCCCCGACTTGAGTCAGAGTATTTTTCTAATAGTTGAAAGTTGGGCTGAGGGAATGAGAGTTTGATAGGAACCAAGAAGGAGGAATTGAAATTTTGGACTGGAACACTTAGAGGGGAACGGCTTTATAGGAAGAGGCTTTAGATGTTCAGAAGGCCACATGAAGGTGCTAGAAGTAACAGAATTATTTAATTGCCTAAACATCTGTCATGGTGTTCATCTTTACTAATTCTGTGTAAATCTGTAACTGGCTGTGTATGTGCCTTGAGATTAAGTAATAAGGCAAATATTCCTAGTTGATTTTCCAGGAAGCTTTTCAGTATTCTTTTTGTAGGAATCTCTTCAGGCGTACTTAAATACACCTGAGTGTCAAGGATATCAGTTCAGTTGCTCAGTCGTGTCCGACTCTTTGCGACCCCATGAATCACAGCACGCCAGGCCTCCCTGTCCATCACCAACTCCCGGAGTTCACTCAAACTCACCTCCATCGAGTCGGTGATGCCATCCAGCCATCTCATTCTCTCATCCCCTTCTCCTCCTGCCCCCAATCCCTCCCAGCGTCAGAGTCTTTTCCAGTGAGTCAACTCGTCGCATGAGGTGGCCTAAGTATTGGAGTTTCAGCTTTAGCATCAGTCCTTCCAATGAGCACCCAGGATTGATCTCCTTTAGAATGGACTGGTTGGATCTCCTTGCAGTCCAAGGGACTCTCAAGAGTCTTCTCCAGCACCACATTTCAAAAACATCAATTCTTCGGCGATCAGCTTTCTTCACAGTCCAACATCAAGGATATATTTCATGTTAAAGAACACTATTTTGCAGAAGTTGGAAGTTGAGAAAGATACAGTAAAGTTTTTCCACTTAAACTTGATTATTTTCCAGAATTTTACATCTGAAATAGAGAAATGTATAATGACTTATTCTTTAAAAAAAGAAAAAAAGACTGTACATTTAAAGATGATGAATTTCTGTATTTTGAGGCTCTAACTTCTTAAGTTAGCTTGTGTATATTGTATCTATCTGTGTCTGAGCTGTTCACTGCAAGTGTGTTTAATTCCAAGTAGGTGACAGATAGAACTTTAGAAGGGGAAGGAAACTTAGATCACATGTCTAGCAAGTTTCACCCTAGGTGCAATTTCTTATTTGATCTCTGATCAGTTAGTAGTGGCTGTTCAGAGGGGGAGTATCAGCCTCCACATGCGTCATATTTGTTATCTCTGAACTAATAGTGTAGAACCTTACACATTGTTGTAGCCTTCTCAGTTAATATCTTCAAAGGTAACCACTATTCTGAACTCACCACAGGCTAATTTTGTCTGCTTTTGAACTTCACATGAATGAAATCATACCATATGGGTTTATGTTTGGTTTATTTCATTAACATATTTGTGAATTACCCATGTTTTTGCATCTGTGATAGTCCATTGTTTTTGTTACTTTGGTATTCCATTATATGATTATACCACTTTTGTTTATCCATTTAATTGTCAATGGATAATCTTAATAAGTTTTTTGTAAGCTGATTTTTGAATCACATGTTTCCAAAGAAAAGTAGATTACTCTGTTAGTAGGAATTGCTAGAAAAATGTTGATCAAGTGGTCATATAAAAGAAATTCAGTTTAGGAAGGTAGAAGCTTAATGTAGTAGAATTAGTAAAACTTAATTTTTGGGATATATTGAACACTAAGTAATTGGAGCTGTTACTGAACTGTTTTAGATAAGGATTCTTAATCCTTTATAGAGTTGCTTCCCTTTTTAAATACTTATTTTTTGAATTTATTTTTAATCCTTATTTTTTAAAAAACTTTTGTGAACAATTTTTAATGTATAAAATTAGACAGTGAATGCCCATGTACTTAATAATTTTTAGCAAAAAGTGATTTTAATTCTTTTAAGATTCCTCCATTTCTTTCTCTTGGTAAGTTTATTTGTTGAAAAATTTGACTGTTGGTCTTACAGAGTTTCCCAGTCTGGGTTTGCTGATTTTACCCCATTGTTGCAGTTTTCTTGTTCTTTTGTTTTGTGAATTTCCTGTAAATTGTTAATTGAACCTAGATCAGACTCAGGTTTGACTTTTTGGCAAGAGCATTTCATAAATGATATTTTCTTCTATGAGGAGGCACATGTTATCTTTTCACGTAACAATTTTTGAATCTTTATTGATTCTGGGTATTCTGATTCTGTTCTGTTCTGTTCAGTCGCTCGGTCGTGTCCGACTCTTTGCGACCCCGTGGACTGTAGCCTACCAGGCTTCTCCATCCATGGGATTCTCCAGGCAAGAATACTGGAGTGGGTTACCATTTCCTTCTCCAGGGGATCTTCCCGACCCAGGGATCGAACCCGGTTCTCCCGCATTGGGGGGCAGACGGCGTTAACCTCTGAGCCACCAGGGAAGCCCTGTTTGCTGCTGCTAAGTCACTTCAGTCGTGTCCGACTCTGTGCGACCCCATAGACGGAAGCCCACCAGGCTCCCCCATCCCTGGGATTCTCCAGGCAAGAACACTGGAGTGGGTTGCCATTTCCTTCTCCAGTGTGTGAAAGTGAAAAGTGAAAGTGAAGTCGCTCAGTCGTGTCCGACCCTTAGCGACGCCATGGACTACAGCCAACCAGGCTCCTCCATCCATGGGATTTTCTAGGTAATAGTGAAGCCCTGTTTGCTAAACATTTAATAGGTATTATCTCAGTATTTACAGTAACACTATAGAGTTGTATTAGTATTTCAGCTTGGAGTTGAAGAATGAAACTCAGAGTAAGTGGCACAGCTGGGATTCCAAGCCAGGCAATTTGATGCCAAAGCCTTTATTCTAAAAACTATTATGTAAAATGATGTTTGGTCCATTTATATACTTACACTCAATTGTTCTTTTGGAAGTGTTTACTTTTCATTGTTTACTTGAGAAATTGAAATAGACTGACAGGAGTACATGCCTGATAACTTTTCTTGCTGCCCACTGGTGCCTGTGCTTAATAAGTAAGAGAGTTTTGACTTTGTTTATATCATAATTGCTAGTGGCACTTTAAGGGGAGTTATATATAGTTTTTATTCTTTTCCATTTAAGAGTTGCTCCCAGAACTTCTTCCAGAGATCAAGAGTAGGAACTATCTTTAAGGATTATATATAACTTGCCAAAAGCACAACTATATCAGGATCAATATATGGGATATTGAACTTGGTTTCACTTTTTTCTGTAAGGCTAATAATATCTGAGATTAAGACTTGGAAATGTTAATAAATGAAAAAAAAAACTTGGTTTCTTGTGCTTTCTAAGAAAGAAATGTATTTAGAGGAAGAATAATGCTTTTATAAGTTTCTTCCTAGGATCACTTTATTATTATTTTGTGGTATAAGTTAAGTATAACAAAGTATGTAAGCCTTAGTACAGCCAGTGAATTTTCATTGAGTTATACTTTCGTGACCACTGCCTCTCAGATAAAGAAAAGCAGCACTTTCAGCACTCCAGAAGGCTCTCTTGTTCTTTCTCCTAGTTACTACTATCTCCAACTCTCAGGAGCCGCTGCTGTTCTGACTTAAATCACCATCGATCAGTTTTGTCTACTTTTGAGTTTCATATAAATGTAATCATAAAGTGTGCACTTGTGTCTGGTTTCTTTCACTTAATATTAAGTCTAAAAGATTCATTTCGTTGCATGTATCAGTAATTGTTTTTTTTAATTGCCGAGTGGTATTTCATTGGATGAAGATACCATAGGCCTGGAAAAGGTCAGTTTTCATTCCAATCCCAAAGAAAGGCAGTGCCAAAGGATGCTCAAACTACTGCACAGTTGCACTCATCTCACATGCTAGTAAAGTAATGCTCAAAATTCTCCAAGCCAGGCTTCAGCAATACGTGAACTTCTAGAAATTCAAGCTGGTTTTAGAAAAGGCAGAGGAACCAGAGATCAAATTGCCATCTGCTGGATCATCGAAAAAGCAAGAGAGTTCCAGAAAAACATCCGTTTCTGCTTTATTGACTATGCCAAAGCCTTTGACTATATGAATCACAATAAACTGGAAAATTCTGAAAGAGGTGGGAATACCAGACCACCTGACCTGCCTCTGGAGAAATCTGTATGCAGATCAGGAAGCAACAGTTACAACTGGACATGGAACAACAGACTGATTCTGAATTGGGAAAGGAGTATGTCAAGGCTGTATATTGTCACCATGCTTATTTAACTTATATGCAGAGTACATCATGAGAAACGTTGGGCTGGATGAAGCACAAGCTGGAATCAAGATTACCGGGAGAAGTATCAATAACCTTAGATATGCAGATGACACCTCTCTTATGGCAGAAATTGAACTGAAGAGCCTCTTGATGAAAGTGAAAGAGTTGGCTTAAAGCTCAGCATTCAGAAAACTAAAATCATGGTATCTGGTCCCATCACTTCATGGGAAATAGATGGGGAAACAGTGGAAACAGTGGCAGACTTCTAATTTTTGGGGGCTTCGAAATCACTGCAGATGGTGACTGAGGCCATGAAATTAAGAGATGCTTACTCCTTGGAAGGAAAGTTATGACCAACCTAGACAACATATTAAAAAGCAGAGACATTACTTTGCTAACAAAGGTCCGTCTAGTCAAGGCTATGGTTTTCCCAGTAATCATGTGTGGATGGAAAGCTGAGCGCCGAAGAATTGATGCTTTTGAACTGTGGTGTTGGAGAAGACTCTTGAGAGTCCCTTGGACTGCAAGGAGATCCAACTAGTCCATCCTAAAGGAGATCAGTCCTGAGTGTTCATTGGAAGGACTGATGTTGAAGCCGAAACTCCAATACTTTGGCCACCTGATGCAAACAGCTGACTCACTGGAAAAGATCCTGATGCTGGGAAGGATTGGGGGCGGGAGGAGAAGGGGATGACAGAGGATGAGATGGTTGGATGGCATCACCCACTCGATGGATGTGAGTTTGAATAAACTCTGGGAGTTGAGGATGGACAGGGAGGCCTGGTGTGCTGCAGTCCATGGGGTCACAGAGAGTTGAACATGACTGAACGACTGAACTGAACTGAATTGACAGACTTATGGGTTGTTTCTAATTTTTGTTTGTTATGGATCAAGCTATAATGAATGTTCTTATAAAAGTTTTGGTGATGTAAGCACTTACTTCTGTTGAGTTTATACCCAGGAGTAGGAATGTTAGGATCAAAATATTTTCAATAATGGTTTTACCAATTTTTTACTCCCATCAGCAATGTAAAGACTTACAGTTCCTTTACATTTTATAAAACAGTACTGTCATTTAACCATTCTGACAGATGTGCATTTTTAAAATTTTAAGGTATCGCTTTGTTCAGTTTCATATGGTCATAAAATTGCCAGATTTGATAAAGAAGTTTAGATTACTCATTTAATTATTTCTTTAACTGAATTTACTTTTGAATATTTCACCTGTTCCAAGTGATACACTGAATATAACTTATGTAAATGCTGAAATTTAAAATTTGATATTGTTACTATTTTTGCTTATGTCAGAAGCAGGTAGAACTCGGTCAGAGTTAAGATTCAGTAAGGAAAAATAAAAATTGGTGGGCTCATTTTGTCTGCTGAAAATATGCTAAAGAGTTGGGTATAGAGGTTATGTGGACTATTGATTACTTTCTTTGTGTTAGCATGTTAGATTTTCCCCCCTTGATTTCTGAATTGTATATTTCTGTTCTTTCATATGCAGATTTAAAATTAGTGTAATTTCACTTAGAAAGCTTCACGGAATGTTGCCAAAGCCAGAGGAATCAGAAACAGATGACGTGGAGGAGGCTACAATACGTTGTTCAAAGTCCTTATTGCCATGTTTTAGGAGGGCCTTTCTTGGTTGCATTTCTCAGTCTGTTCCCTGAAAATGTTCTGTCATCTGTAGCCTTTGAAATACCTTTCTAGCTTTAAGCCCCAAATGTATGTGCTGCCTGTTTTGTGATATCAAAAGTATTTGATGTTATCACTTACCTCAGTTTTGTACTGAGAGCATTAGTTATTTTTTCCAGTAGACCTTTTCCTATTCCGAAGTATTTGTTCTTATAAGTGAAAATGTACTTTCTCTAAAATAATTGACTTTATTTATGAGGTCATTTATTGAAGAATATCTCAAGTAATAATTGTTATACATAAGCACTAATTACTCAAACACCACCTTTAAAACAGTTGGGGAGTTAAAACAGTTTTATAGAATTCAGGTTCCTTAATACTAACTTTTTTTAGAGGAGAAAGAAATTTTTAAGTGATTAACTCCCTGCTTCATTCCCCTATTTCCCCTGGGACAGTTTTGATGTTTGACTCATGAGTTCTAGTTCAAGATTTCTTTTTTCTCACTCTTTAAAACATTTTTTTTCTTGCACATTTCCTTCTTTCTTTTTATAGTTAATAGGATGTATTTTCTATAGACGCTTTAGAGAATGTTCACTGTAATCCTTTTGTCAAGAAGCAAGTTAATAGAATTTATGCCACATTGCAGTAGTGTATGGACATTTAACGGAGTCATTCTTTTTCCTCTTAGACTTCTGTAGTGTTATAGGGTGGGTTTTGTATGACTAGGTGTCTTTTGTTAAGTTCCTGTACTAAGTGTATTTGATACTTTGTTTTTCTTTTAACAGCTTTATTGAGGTATGATTCACATATAATATATAATTTCATCTACTTGAAACCTGTAATGTACAGTCCCGTGATTTTAGTATATTCACAGTTGTATAATCATCATCACAATAAATTTTAGAACATTTTTATCACCTCAGAATGAAAAATATGAAGCCCTGTACCTTTTAAGCTGTTAACCCACCTATGCCCTATAACCTCTTCTCCCAGCCTCTCACCCTAAGGAACTATAATCTTATTTTCTGTCTCTCTGATTCTGCCTATTCTGGGCATACATATAAATGAAATCATTTAATATGTTGTCTTTTGTAACTTGTTTCTTTCACTTAGCGTAATGTTTTAAATGTGTTCACATGCTGTAGCATTACTGGTGCTTGCTTCCTTCTTGGGAATGAGTAATATTCTGTTGTATAGATACACTTCATTTTCTTTATCCATTCATTGTTGGTGGGTTGTCTCCACCTTTGGCTTATGACTAATGCTATAATTATGAATATGTTAATATATCATATTTTTACTAATTATATAGTATATTAATATGTAGTAATGAGTGATAATGGTATGATACAAGGGTTCAGCTTCATTCTTTTGGATGTGCTTATCCAGTTGTCCCAGCACCGTTTGTTGGAAAGGCTGTTTCCCCATTGAATGCTCTTGGCACCCTTGTTGACAATTAGTTGGTCATAGACATGTGACTTTATTTCTGCACTCTCAATTCTATTGTGTTGGTCTGTTCTTATGCCAGTACTAGGATGTCTTGATTACTGTTGCTTTGTAGTAAGTTTTCAAAACAGGAAATGAGTTCTCTTATTTTTTTATTTTTCTTTTTTCAAGATTGTTCTAGGTCTGTTCTAGGTCCCTTGCAATTCGTTATGAATTTTGGACTTAGCCTGTCAGTTTCTATGGGAGGTTAGTTGGGATTATGTTGGTGATTGGATTGAATCTAAAAGATCAGTTTGGGTAATGTTGTCTGAATATTAAGCATTTTGATCTTTGAACATGGCATGTTTTTCCATTTATATGGGTCGTCTTTAATTTCTTTCAAAAATGTTTTGTAGTTTGTATTTTTTATACTTTTGTTAAATTTACTCCTTATTTGATGATGTTATAAATAAAATTGTTTTCTTAATTTCATTTTCAGGTTGTTCATTGCAAGTATACAATTGATATTTTTATGTTGATCTTTTATCCTGTAATCTTGTTTAACTTATTTATTCGTTCCAGTAGCTTTTTAGTGGACTTTTAAAATGTCTTATGTCATCTGTAAATATAGTTTTCCTTTTTCCCTTCCAATCTGAGTACCTCTTATATCTTTTTCTTGGCTGATTGTCCTGGCTAGAATCTCCAGTACAATGATGAATAGAGGTGATAAGAGCGTGTCTTCTGATCTCTTTCCTAACATTTAGGGAGAAACACCTAGGTTTTCACCACTGTGTATGATGTGAGCTGTAGAATTTTTTTGGAGATATTGTTAAGTTCAGGAAATTCTCTTTCTAGTGTGCTAAGACAGTTTTTATTTGCTTTTTTAATCATGAATGGACATTGGATTTTGTCAGATGCCTTTTCTGTATCTATTCATATGATCATATGGTTTTTCTTTAGTCTGTTGAGTGATTTTGTCAGATGCTTTTTCCGAATCTATTCATATGAATTCATATGATATGATCATATGGTTTTTCTTTAGTCTGTTGATATGATCAGTTCAGTTCAGTTCAGTCGCTCAGTTGTGTCTGACTCTTTGTGACCCCATGGACTGCAGCATGCGAGGCTTCCCTGTCTGTCACCAACTCCCGGAGCCTACTCAAATTCATGTCCATTGAGTCAGTGATGCCATAACCATCTCATCCTCTGTCGGCCCCTTCTCCTGCCTTCAGTCATTCCCAACATCAGGGTCTTTTCAAATGAGTCGGTTCTTTGCATCAGGTGGCCAAAGTATTGGAGCTTCAGCATCAGTACTTCCAATGAATATTCAGGACTGATTTCCTTTAGGATGGACTGGTTGGATCTCCTTGCAGTCCAAGGGACTCTCAAGAATCTTCTTCAATACCACAGTTCAAAAGCATCAATTCTTTGGTGCTCAGCTTTCTTTATAATCCAACTCTCACATCGATACATGACTACTGAAAAAACCGTAGCTTTGACTATACAGACCTTTGTTAGCAAAGTAATGTCTCTGCTTTTTAATATGCTGTCTAGGTTGGTCATGACTTTTCTTCCAAGGAGCAAACGTCTTTTAATTTCATGGCTGCAGTCACCATCTGCAGTGATTTTGGAGCCCCCGAAAGTAAAGTCTGTCACTGTTTGCATTGTTTCCCCATCTGTTTGCCATGAAGTGATGGGACCAGATGCCATGATCTTAGTTTTCTGAATGTTGAGCTTTAAGCCAACTTTTTCACTCTCCTCTTTCACTTTCATCAGGAGGCTCTTTAGTTCTTTTGCGCTTTCTGCCATAAGGGTGGTGTCATCTGTGTATCTGAGGTTGCTGATATTTCTTCTGCAATTTTGATTCCAGCTTGTGCTTCATCCAGTCCAGCATTTCTCATGATGTACTCTGAATATAAGTTAAATAAGCTGGGTGACAGTATACAGCCTTGATGTACTTCTTTCCCAATTTTGAACCAGTCTGTTGTTCCATGTCCTGTTCTAACTGTTGCTTCTTGACCTGCATAGAGATTTCTCAGGTGGCAGGTCAGGTGATCTGGTATTCCCATTTCTTTTAAGAATTTTCCACAGTTTGTTGTAATCCACAAAGTCAGAGGCTTTGGCATAGTCAGTACAGCAGAAATAGATGTTTTTCTGGAACTCTCTCACTTTTTCAATGAAATGGATCATATTAATTTTTTGAATGTTGAGTTAGCCTTGCACTTAGTTGTGGTATATAATTCTTTTTATACATTGTTGGATTCAATTTTCTAATATTTTGTTGAGTATTGTTACATCTATATTCCTGAGATATATTGGTCTTTAGTTTTCTTTTTTTATAATGTCTTCATTTGGTTTTGATATTAAGGTATCACTGGCCTCATAGAATGAATTAGGAAGTATTCCCTCTGCTTCTATTTCTTGGAAAAGTTCAGAGAGAACTAGAATAATTTCTTCCTTAAATGTTTGGTAGAACTTCGCAGTGAAACTGTCTGAACTTGGTTCATTCTTTTTTGAACGTTGTTAATTGTTGATTAAATTTCATTAGTAGATACAGACCTATTCAGATGATGTATTTTTTTCTCATGTGAATTTGGTAGGTTATGTCTTACAAATAGTCCATTTCAAGTCAGTTATCAAAATTGTGGGCATAGAATTGTTCTTAATATTCTTTTATTATCTTTCTAAAGTCCATGAAATTAGTAGTTTTGACTCCTCTGATTTCTGAAATTTTTAATTTATCTTTTCTCTCTCAAATCAGTTTTATTGATCTTTTAATGGACCATCTTTGGTTTGATTATTTTTTTTTCTTTTACTGTTGTCTTGATATCCTATTTTCTTGTGTTCATTGTTATTAAGGTTTCTGCTGTAATTTTATTCTGCTTCTTTTTTTTTAATGTATTTTAAAATTTTTATTTATTTATTTCACTGAGTCAAGTCTTAGCTGCGGCCGTGGGATCTCTGTCGTGTAATGTGGAATCTTTCCATGTGGCATTCGAGCTCTTTAGTTGTCCTGTGTAGGCTTCAGTACTAGAGGCATGTGGACTTAGTTGCTCCAAAGCCTGTGGGGTCTTCATTTCCTGACTGGGGATCAAACCCACATCCCCTGAACAACAAGGCACATTCTTAACCACTGGTCCAGCAGGGGAGTCCCTTATTCTGCTTCTTTAGGTTAAATTATTCTTCTAGGTTTGGTTTTAGATCTTTTTCCTAATATGTGCACCCAGTTCTATAAATTCTTTTCTAATTATTGCTGTCACTGCATTTCACATGTTTTCATAAGTTGTTTTTCTCATTTTCATTTAGTTCAAAATACTTAAAAATTTCTATTGGGATTTTTTTTGACCTATGTGTTATTTATAAGTGTGTTGTGTAAACTTCTACTGTTTGGGGGTTTTCCAGCTATGTTTACATTATTGGTCTCTAGTTTAATTCATTTGTGGTCTGAGAGCATGCTTTGTATGATCTGTTCTTTAAAGTTTACTTTAAGGTGTGTTTTAAAGCCCAGGGTTCTATTTTGGGGAATGTTCTGTATGAGACTGAGAGGAATGTGTATTCCGTTGTTGGATGAAGGATTCTATAAGGTCAATTAGATCTGCTTGAATGTTGGTGCTGTTCATTTCAACTGTATCCTTGAAAGTGAAAGTCACTCAGTCGTGTTTGACTCTTTGCAGCTATGGACTGTATAGTCCATGGAATTCTCCAGGCCAGAATACTGGAGTGGGTAGCCTTTCCCTTCTCCAGGGTATCTTCCCAATCCAGTCATCGAACCCAGGTCTTGCACATGGCAGGTGGATTCTTCACCTGCTGAGTCACAAAGGAAGCCCAAGAATACTGGAGTGGGTAGCCTATCCCTTTTCCAGTGGGTCTTCCCCACCCAGAAATCGAACCAGGGTCTCCTGCATTGCAGGCGGATTCTTTACCAACTGTACAATCAGGAAACTGATAGTTTGTCTTCTGGATCCGTCAATTATTGATTGAGGGGTGTTGAAGTCTCCAAGTGTAATAGTGGATTTTCTTGTTTCTCCTTGAAATTCAGTTTTTTCCTCATATATATTGATGCTTTCTTATTAAGCACATACACATTGAAGATTGTCAAGTTTTTCTGGAGAAATGACTCCTTTTATCATTATGTGTTACCACTCTTTATCCTGATAATTTCTTTGTCTTAAAGTCAGCTCTGTCTGAAATTAGTATAGCTACTCTTTTGTTTTATTTGATTAGTGTTATCATTGTATTCCATTCTAAAGGAGATCAATCCTGGGTGTTCATTGGAGGGACTGATGCTAAAGCTGAAACTGCAATACTTTGGCCACCTCATGCGACGAGTTGACTCACTGGAAAAGACTCTGATGCTGGGAAAGGTTGGGGGCGGGAGGAGAAGGGGACGACGGAGAATGAGATGGCTGGATGGCATCACCGACTCTGTGGACATGAGTTTGAGTGAACTCCGGGAGTTGGTGATGGACAGGGAGGCCTGGCGTGCTGTGATTCATGGGGTCGTGGAGAGTCGGACACGACTGAGCGACTGAACTGAACTGAACTGATCATTGTATATATTTCTCCATTCCTTTTATGTTTAAACTGGGTTTTTTTTTTTTTTTGTGACAGCACATAGTTGGGTTTATTTTTAATCCAGTGACAGTTTCTTTCATTTAATTGGTTTATTTCAATCATGCATGTCTGAAGTGATTATTGATACTTGTTATACTTGTTGGTTCTTTTTATTATCTTTTTTTGCCTTCTTTGCTGCTGCTGCTGCTAAGTCACTTCAGTCGTGTCCGACTCTGTGTGACCCCATAGACGGAAGCCCACCAGGCTCCCCCGTCCCTGGGATTCTCCAGGCAAGAATACTGGAGTGGGTTGCCATTTCCTTCTCCAAGGTGTGAAAGTGAAAAGTGAAAGTGAAGTCGCTCAGTCGTGTCCGACTCTTAGCGACCCCACGGACTGCAGCCTACCAGGCTCCTCCATCCATGGGATTTTCTAGGCAAGAGTACTGGAGTGGCTTGCCATTGCCTTCTCCATTGCCTTCTTTAGCTTTGACTATTTTATATGATTCCACATTCTATTCTTATTTACTGTATCTATTTATTTAAACATTAAAAACATCTAATTGCCTGGAGTTTGCAATATACATTTACAACTGATCTAAGTTTGCTTTTAGAATATTACTGTACTGATTTATGGGTAGTCAGTCAGTTCAGTCGCTCAGTCGTGTCTGACTCTTTGTGACCCCATGAATCACAGCACGCCAGGCCACCCTGTCCATTACCAACTCCCGGAGTTCACTCAGACTCATGCCCATCGAGTCGGTGATGCCATCCAGCCATCTCATTCTCTGTTGTCTCCTTCTCCTCCTGCCCCCAATCCCTCCCAGCATCAGTCTTTTCCAGTGAGTCAACTCGTCGCATGAGGTGGCCAAAGTATTGGAGTTTCAGCTTTAGCATCAGTCCTTCCAATGAACACCCAGGACTGATCTCCTTTAGAATGGACTGGTTGTGTTTTTGGCATTGTGCTTTGTACCATTTATTAAATAAAAATTAAAAAAAAAAAAAAAAGAATGAACTGGTTGGATCTCCTTGCAGTCAGGTACCTTATGACAGAGTAATCCCAGTGCCTCCCTGCTATACTTTATGTTGTTAATTTCCTCTCTGTATGTACCATAATCACCTAATACATTGTTGCAATTAGCACTTTGGACAAGGTGTTGTCTATTAGATGAATTAAGAGAAAGAAGAATAAAAGATATTCTTGTCTTTCTCTGGTATTCTTTTATATATATGTCTGAGTTTCCAGCCTGTATTATTTTCTTTCTTTGTGAAGAACCTTTTAACATTTCTTGCAAGGCAGGGGTACCGGTGACAACCTCCTTCATTTTTTATCTAAGGAAGAATTTATTTCTCCTTCACTTTTGTAGGATAACTTTACTGGAGACAGGATTTTAGGTTGGTGGCTTTTTTCTTTTAACACTTTACATATTTCATTCCATTCTCTTCCTGTTTGTATGGTTTCAGACGAGAAGTCCAAAGTGATTCTTATCGTTCCTTGTTCCTCTATAGATATGTTTTTGTCTTTGTTTTCTTTTAGGATTTCCTTTTAGTCTTTGTCATTTTTCCGTTAGGCTGTGATATGCCTGGTATAGATCTTTTGATATTTATCCTGTTTGGTGTTATCTGATTGTCTTAGATCTGTTCTTTAGTATTTGTCGTTAATTTTAGAAAATTCTCAGCCATTATTACCATGAAATTAAAGACACTTGCTCCTTGGAAGAAAAGTTATGACCAACCTAGACAGCATATTAAAAGGCACAGATACTACTTTGCTGACAAAGGTCTATCTAGTCCAAAGCTATGGTTTTTCCAGTAGTCATATGTGGATATGAGAGTTGGACTATAAAGAAAGCTGAGCACCAAAGAATTGATGCTTGCTTTTGAACTGTGGTGTTGGAGAAGACTCTTGAGAATCCCTTGGACTGCATGGAGATCCAACCAGTCCATCCTAAAGGAAATCAGTCCTGAATATTCATTGGAAGGACTGATGTTGAAGCTGAAACCAGTACTTTGGCCACCTGATGTGAAGAACTGACTCATTGGAAAAGACCCTGATGCTGGGAAAGATCGAAGGCAGGAGAAGAAGGGACTGACAGAGGGTGGGCTGATTGGATGGCATCACCAACTCGATGGACATGAGTTTGAGTAAGCTCCAGGAGTTGGTGATAGGCAGGGAAGCCTGGTGTGCCGCAGTCCATGGGGTGGCAGAGTCAGACCCAACAGAGAGGCTGAACTGACTTGATTACTTCTGATGTTTCTTTTATGCCTTTTCCTCTTCTCCTTCTGGTATTCCCATTATCCCTATTTACTGGTTTAGTTACTCAGTCGTGTCTGACTCTTTATGACCCCGTGGACTATAGCCCACTGGGCTCCTCTGTCCCTGGGCTTTTCCAGGCAAGAATACTGGAGTGGGTTGCCATCTCCTCCTCCAGAAGACCTTCCTGACCCAGGGATTGAACCCACGTGTCCTGCATTGCAAACAAGATTGTTTACCACTGAGCCACCAGGGAAGCCATACCTATTTATACCTTTTTGTAATTGTCCCACAGTTCTTGAATAGTCTCTTCCGTTATTCTTATCCTTTTTTGTTTGTGCATTTCAGCTTGGGAAGTTTCTGTTGATACATGTTTGTGTTCACTGATTCTTTTGTTGATGTGTCCAGTCTGTGGATAAGTATATTAAAAGTGAAAGTCTCTTAGTCGTGTCTGACTCTTTGTGACCCCAGGGACTATACAGTCCATGGAATTCTCCAGGCTAGAATACTGGAGTGGGTAGCCTATCCCTTCTCCAGTGGGTCTTCCCAACCCAGGGATTGAACCCAGGTCTCTGCATTGCAAGTGGATTCTTTATCAGCTGAGCCTCAACGGAAGCCCAGGTATATTAAAGGTATTCTTTATTTCTATAATAGTATTTTTTCTATCTAGCATTTTCTTTTGATTCTTTCTTAGAGTTTGCATCTCTCTGCTTACATTACTTGTTTTTGCACAGTTTCCACTTTTTAAAATTAGAGCTTTTATGATATTTATCTTAGTTACTTTAAATTTCCTGTCTAATATTTCAAAATCTGCCTCATGCCTGAGTTTGATTCTTATGGTTGCTTTGTCTCATCAGTCTGTTTTTCCTCACCTTTTGGCATGGCTTGTACTTATCAGACATGAACTATCAGAAAATAGGAACTGAGAGTTAAGCTTTTACTGTGAAGTTTTATGTTAATCTAGTTCTAGCTCAGAGATTGTTTAATGTTTTCTGCTGCTTTAGATCCCAGAGACTTTAATATTCTCTGCCCCCCTCCATTGTCCTTGGGTTTCCCTAAGAACTCCTTAAATAGAATCAGTGTCTGGCCTCTGTGTCAGTTGTAATCCACTGATTGATGTGGTGGTAATGTTTGCGTGAGGAGAGCTTTATCATTTTTTATTAAATCTCAGTTTTGTAAGTGGACCTGAGTCCCTGGGCTGTGACCTTCAGAAATTTTCTTAGCCTTAACAATTTTTTTTCTCCCTTTACTTGAAACAGGAAGGCTAGAATGAACTGGAGTTGATGAATTGAACTTTCCCAGGGTTAGATAAAGCTCTGATCAGGTAGTTTGCCTTTAAGGGCTGGCCTTTGTTAATGGGGACTGCTCTCAGTGCTTACTTGCCCCTGTGTGTGTTTAAAAATGGTTGCAGGGAGTTCCCTGGTGGTCCAGCTTGGTTAGGGCTCAGCGCTTTCACTGCTAGGCTTGGGTTCAATCCCTGGTCGAGGAACTAAGATTCCGCAAACAATGTTGCAGGGCCAAAACAAACAGAAAGAACCTCAGGGAACTTCTTGTGGTAAAAATGAACCTCCACAGGAGTTCTTTGGTCTCAAGCTAGTTCACCTTTAGCTTCCAGCAGTTTGTCCATATTAATTTAAGTGTTTCTTCAGTTTGCTCTAGCAGTTTCTGCTTCTGGTAAACTGACTTTCAGCTTGCAATTCTTTGTATTTGTCTCTCTCCAGAGTTCAGTGTGCAATTTGCCCTGTGACCTTGATTCTCTGATCAAAGAAAGAAAGGTCATTGATTTTCATGTTGAGCTTTTTTCTTGTTGTGAGGCTGATATGCCTTTTTACATTAGCTTTATACATGGGAGCACTGAGACTAGAAGTCCAGTGGAAGGCTATAAAATCGGATCTCCACACCAAACATCAATGACTAGAAGTGTTTCCCTTTCCTGTTCTAGTAGCACTTTAAGTACACTTGAAAAATTGTGGTTAAAAAGTGCATAACAATTTCCCTTTTTAGTCACTTTTAAGTTTACAATTTAATGGCATTAAGACTGTTCATATTATTGTGCAGTCATCACCACCAATACATTTCCAGAACTTTTCATTTTCTCAGAATGTAGCTCTGTACACAATAAACTCTTTCCTCCATCCCCTGATAACTGTCTCTATGAGTTTAACTATTCTAGATATTTCATGTAAGTATAATCATACAATTTTGTTATTTTGTATCTGGCTTATTTTACTAAGTGTGTCTTCCAGGTCAAGTTCACCTTTTAACCAGAATCATAAGAAAAAAAGATGATTTAAATTTATTCTTCTTTAGCGTGTAGCTCAGTTGTTACAGTTGTCCTTTGTCTGAACTTGTGACTTAGGTCAGTCATTATGTTATCTGTCCAGCCCCAAAAGGGAAGAGTTGGATGAGGAAATGGGTAAGATGTTCCGTTCCGCTCCGTTCCGTCGCTCAGTTGAAGATGTTAGACAGTTTTAAAATTGCTTTAAAAGTCTAATGTTTCTTAATTTGCTCTAGGCCTTGTAGAGTATTCTTACATTCTCAAATGAAAACTCTTTTAAGTTATGCTTGGTGGTCAGAATGTTAATATTATTCTATCATTTGGGTGTTTGTTGTTAATAACCTAACTCCTAAGTTAGGTACTAGTTTATACAGATTAAGATTTTTACCTATTGTGTTTTTATGGGGAATGCTTCATAGCTCAGAAGGACCTGCTCTTTTGTTGTACAGTTACTTGGATCTTTAATTTCATCCTTCCGTCCATTTTCCTATATAGTTGCGTTGAGTTGTTACGGCTTCTCAACGCACCTTTATCTTCTGGCCTGCCCATTATTGAAGTTAGGAGACCTGGCTGCACCACCAACTCAATGTGCAAATTTACCTAGCTTTTGTTTCACTTTGTTGCTAGAGAATGTTATCTTTCCTATGGTGAGATAAGAATTTGTTTCTTATTGTTTAGAGCAGGTAGGTGTTCTTTATTGTTGATAATTATATTATATTGGTGAGTCTTTTTGGCAAGGATTTCTGTTTACTCACTATAATATTTGATTACATTCAAAGTTCAAGTCTTTTCACTTGAGATGCCTTTTGCAACTGGGACTTATTCAGTAAGCTTTTTTTTTTTTCTTTTAACTGGAGAATTAAGATAATTTAAAAAATTTTTAGTTTTTGTCCCTGTATTAATAAATGGTATCAGGTTACTGTTTTTCAAGTTCTTAAGTTTGCTTCTACTAACTCATGACAGCAGATAGTATCTGTTGTGAGCGAGGCTCCTTCTTGAATTCATTAGCATGCACCTGAGGGCAGAGATGTTTGTTCTTTTTCACTGCTATATCCCTTGAATCTGGAACAGTGGCTGGCATACAGTAGGGGTTCAATAAATATTTGTTGAATGACTGTGTTAAATTTACCAGTGTTCAGTATGTTAGAGAAATAACAAGACTTCTTAATTTCATGTTTTGAAATGTCAAAACTTAACTGGTTTTAATTAGTTCAGTTCAGTTCAGTCGCTCAGTCGTGTCCGACTCCGCAACCCCATGAATCACAGCACGCCAGGCCTCCCTGTCCATCACCAGCTCCCAGAGTTCACTCAAACTCATGTCCATCGAGTTGGTGATGCCATCCAGCCATCTCATTCTCTGTCGTCCCCTTCTCCTCCCGCCCCCAATCCCTCCCAGCATCAGAGTCTTTTCCAGTGAGTCAACTTGTCGCATGAGGTGGCCAAAGTATTGCAGTTTCAGCTTTAGCATCAGTCCTTCATTAGTTAGGTTCTCTGATTTCCTTTTCTCTCATTCTTTTATTGACTGATCAATTTAGTACTTCTGCTTCATTGACTATGCTAAAGCCTTTGACTGGTGGATCACAACAAACTCTGGAAAATTCTTAACAAGATGGGAATACCAGACCACTTTACCTGCCTCCTGAGAAACCTGTGTTCAGGTCAAGAAACAGCAGTTAGAACTGGATGTGGAATAATGGACCAGTTCAAAATTAGGGAAGGAATATGTCAAGGCTGTATATTGTCACCCTGCTTATTTAAGTTCTATTCAATGGCAAGCCACTCCAGTACTCTTGCCTAGAAAATCCCATGGACGGAGGAGCCTGGTAGGCTGCAGTCCATGGGGTCGCTACGAGTCAGACATGACTGAGCGACTTCACTTTCCCTTTTCACTTCCACACATTGGAGAAGGAAATGGCAACCCACTCCAGTGTTCTTGCCTGGAGAATCCCAGGGACGGGGGAGCCTGGTGGGCTGCCGTCTATGGGGTCACACAGAGTCGGACACGACTGAAGTGACTTAGCAGCAGCAGCAGCAGCAGCAGAGTGCATCATGCGAAATGCCGGGCTGAAGGAAGCACCCAAGCTGGAATCAAGATTGCCAGGAGAAATATCAGCAACTCCAGATGATATCACTTTAATGGCAGAAACCTAAGAGGAACTAAAGAGCCTCTTGATGAGGGTGAAAGAGAAGAGTAAAAAAGCTGGCTTAAAACTTAGCATTCAAAAAAGTAAAGCATGGCATCCAGTCCCATCACTTCATGGCAAATAGATGGGGAAAAAGTGGAAATGTTGACAGACTTTTATTTTCTTGGGCTCCAAAATCACGGCAGATGGTAATTGCAGCCATGAAATTAAAAGATGCTTGCTCCTTGGAAGGAAAGCTGTGACAAACCTAGACAGCGTATTAAAAAACAGAGATACCACTTTGCCGACAAAGGTCCGTACAGTCAAAGCTGTGGTGGCTCAAATGGTAAAGGAACTGCCGGCAGTGCAGGAGACCCAGGTTTGATCCCTGGTTGGGAAGATACCCTAGAGGGGAAATGGTAACTCACTACAGTATTCTTGCCTGGAGAATTACGTGGACAGAGGAGCCTGGCAGGCTACAGTTGAGTGCTGAAGAATTGATGCTTTTGAACTGAGGTGATGGAGAAGACTCTTGAGAGTCCCTTGAAGAGCAAGGAGTCAAACCAGTCAATCCTAAAGGAAATCAACCCTGAATGTTCATTGAAGGACTAATGGTGAAGCTGGAGCTCCAGTACTTTGGCCATCTGATACAAAGAACCGACTCATTGGAAAAGACTCTGATGCTGGGAAAGACTGAGGGCAGGAGGAGAAGTGGGCAACAGAAGATGAGATGGTTGAATGGTATCACCAACCCAGTGACATGAGTTTGAGCAAAGTCCAGGAAATAGTGAAGGACAGGAAAACCTGATATGCTGTAGTGGATGGAGTCACAAAGAGTTGGGCGACTTAGTGACTGAACAATAGCAATTTAGTAAACATTTCCATTACAGGGTAAACCAAGAAGAGATAATACATAGTTTGTACATCTTTTTCTAATGAGACACTAGTTCTTTTTAAAGTTTCTTTTGGAGATATTAAGGTTAACAGGCATCTTACTTAGCCTGTGATGCAGTCATCTATACTTTTTAAAATTTAGTTTTACTCTCTTATTCATGTATTGTTTCTAGCAGTGATTGAAAGGGTTTTATTTCTTCCATTTCTCTTACCCATGTGCAAAAAGGAACATGTTGAAGCTTAATAATTAAAAAAATTTAATGTATTTATTGAGCAAATATTTTGAGTACCTACTGTGAGCCAGGCACTATTCTATGTTCTGGGGATACTGTCCTGTGTTTTGAGAGGAAAAAAATGACAAAACTTTTTTTCTTCATGGAACTTAAATTCTGATAGAAGAGATAGGGAAAAAAATAAGTAAAAATTAAGTAATATGTAGAATAAAAGTAGATTTATCTAATAGGATAAATTCTTTTAAGTTACTTGGATAGGTTGAATCAGTTCATTAAATATCACTTTGACATTGTTGGGAAATGAGATGCTGTGTATCAGAACCTAGAATAAGGAAGGCACTTTGGTAGAAACAGTTTTGTAAATCAAATGGAGTTTATAGCCCATGCTCTCAATACTTACAGAAGAACTGCAGTGCAAAGCCATTTAAAGGGAACCACCTGAAGTGTCAGTAATAGGCTTTAAGAGTTCAGAAAAGTTGGAGTTTCTTTTCCTGACCACCTGCTCAGTCTAGGCTGAGAGCAGATGGAGCAAAGGTATAGAGATACTAAGCAACCTATGTATTTGGGAATATTGACCTTTTTTGTTGTGGGACAAACTGGAAGAGGTGTGTGTGTTAGGGGGAATTTATTTAAAAAAAATTTTTTTTTAAATTATTTTTTGACCACATGGCATGTGGGATCTTAGTTCCCTGACCAGGGATCAAACCTGCATCCCTTGTAATGAAAGTGCAGTCTTAACCACTGAACCACCAGGGAAGTCCCTAGGGGGACTTTAGGAGCAGAGATAGGGAATGTAAATTAAAGGTGGATTGTATACAACAGGTCTCCAGATGGTCCTGTAAAGAAATGGGGAGCCACATATGGCTTTTTAGCAGCACCATGGCATGATTTTAGATTTCTTGTGAGAACATTAAGTGACAGTTTGGAAGGATGGGTTGGAGGGTACAACAGGGAGGTTCAAGGTGATTTGGAGCATCTAAAAAATATAGTTAGTGAAGACCATAATTGGGCTTATCTAAGGTGTACTGTTAATCTTCTGATGCCTGTGAAGGGTGCTTCTTGAAGCACAAGTCTGTAGTATATAGTATAAATAGAGTTGTACCTTGTGTCAGTGTTGTGACCAACAGAGGATGATGGTCTTAAGTTGAAGATTCTGAAAGTGAAGAAAAGAGTCTTAAGAGAATTTTGTAAGTGATAGGATTGGTAACTACTGGGGATGGAGTTTTGTGGAATAATAATTATAGATGGTTTGTGTTTTACCATCTGAGCCACCAGGGAAGCCCACTGATGTTTAAGACTGATGTTCATATTAAGTAGTGGGCAACACTTTTTTCTCCCACCTTTTCCACATTAAGTTTACCTTACACATCTTTCTCTACCCCTGATTCGAGCTTTGTTATCTATTTTGGACTGTATAGTAAAGCTTATTAGAAGTATTTCTAAAACAAAGGAATTTTTCCTGTGAGGGGAGGTACTTTGAGAAAAGGGTAGATGGGCTTTAAATATTATACTGAACTCCAGGAGCTGGTGATGGACAGGGAGGCCTGGCATGCTGTGATTCATGGGGTCGCAAAGAGTCGGACACGACTGAGCGACTGAACTAAACTGAACTGAAAGTAGAGGGCTCTTAATATATGTCAGTTAACTCATTTATTATATTCCAGATTAAATTTTCTAGATACATTAGCTTATGGTATATTAAATTTCATATAATTTTATAATATTACAACAGTTTAGTCCTGTAATGTATGTGCTAAAACATTTTATTATAAAAAAGTTTAAATATATCCCAAAATAGTAGAGTATAATGAACCCCAGTGTATCCACCAACATTTTCCTGGTCTTGTTTCATCTGTTTTCCTCTCTGCCCTTTTACTTATTTATTTTAACTAGATAAGACTTTATGATTATTTTTACAACCTCAAAGCCATTATTACATCACACAATCATCTTTACCCCAACTTAGCACTATCTAATGGAGAAGGAAATGGCAACCCACTCCATTGTTCTTGCCTGGAGAATCCCAGGGATGGGGGAGCCTGGTGGGCTGCCATCTATAGGGTCACACAGAGTCGGACACGACTGAAGTGACTTAGCAGCAGCACTATCTAATACAGTACCCAGTCTGGATTCAGATTTCCCTTTTGGTTTTGAAAAAGACTTACAGTTGGATTGTTTGAATCAGATTTTATACAAGTCTTGTGGTTATTTTTAAGGTTGTTATTTTTTAGAGAGAAAATTAAGGCAGTGTGAAAACATTTTAGTGTAAGCTATTCTAAGAGAGCAGTGCTGTTTTGACAGTCATTCTGTCTGGAACTTAGTTTTGTAGAAGGAGGTGTCAAAATAGCTGGTATCTTATTTTTATGATTTTGAACATAGGAAGTGTTTCCAAAGTGGGAAAAGTAGTTGTGACCCCACTTATCTAGAAGCCTAGAGTGTGAAAATGAGGGCAGGTTTTTGAAGGTTTGGAGGAAGACCACATCTCTGAGGGATGTGGGGTTTGGGACTGTTTTTGTAACTACTTGTGTAATGTTACAGTATATTTTGTCTCCCTGGATGTACCGTCTTTATCTATAAAATAAGGAGTGGATGATTTCTTTCTTTCTTTTCCTAAAATTTTTATTGAAGTGTGGTTGATTTACAATGTTGTAAAGAGTGGGTGATTTCCTACATTCCTTTTGCGTTCTTATTTTTGTGTGTTTTATTTTATATTTATGCTTTATTTTAACAGGATTCTCAGAGTTGGATTGGTGGAAACAATGAACCATTGACTGGCTTTACATGGCGAGGTGGTTGCGAAAGAGAAACAACAGGCATACAAGTCTGGAATGAAGTATTTGTGATTGAGAGACCTAATGGAACAAAAGTAAAATTCTTTTCATAGTGTTTTTTTTTTTCTTATTATTTTTTCCCCCATATTTCTTGAGCAAAACAACACAGAACTCTTATCTTATTATCTGATAACTTAAACATGTGGATTATTATGTCAAAATGTGTGAGATATGTACTTTTCTTAATTACTGATTTTTATAGTAACCATTTTATATTTGACTTTTATAAATCACTGTTGGTGAGTTTTTACTTAGTATTTCAAACTTTTAAATTCCTAGGTGGCTGTGCTGCTAATGGATACCCAGGGTGCCTTTGATAGCCAGTCAACTATCAAGGATTGTGCCACAGTGTTTGCTTTGAGCACTATGACTAGTTCTGTTCAGGTGAGACACAGGGATGCTCTAGTGTGGTCAGTTCACATAACTCTAATACCTTTGCTCTTCCTCAGAATGCCATTTGATTGAAGAAGGACTAAAATTAGAGAAACTATTTACATTTCTTACTGCTCACTTACGTTTCTGTGCTTGCTGTCCTGGCTTACAATGTGAAATTTCATACTTTTAAGTGCTTACCAGGGAAGCAGTGAACCAATAGCCATTGCCCTTGGTATTTTGTTGTAGCATCAATGCTCTTTTTTTTTTTTAAGGAGTATATATTATTGTATATTATCCTTAATTGAATTCAAGGATATTCAGTTGATACTGTGGCTTCCAGATACAGTAAAATGTAGAGTATATTTTTGTTTTTTTGGCTAAATCAACCAAACAGCAAAATCAAGTAATTAAATTTCGTTTTCTACTTGTTGTGCATGGCAACTCCTACTTGATTATTTGAATGAATGGAGGTATGTTTATATAATAAACTTGGGTCATATTTAACTAAGGAAACCTAAGTGATGTTTATATAATCTAGGATAGCACCTGTTTCACTTAGAAAGGAGTAAAATTCTTTTCTTTTTTGACTTATGCTATACTCTATTATGTTTGGTGTTGTGTCAAGTTCTAGTCTCTTTGAGCTAGGCCATCTTTTTTCTGTATAATTTAGACTGATTGGACTGAATTAAACCACCACAGGTCATTTTGTATTTTTTTTTTACTTTACCTTTTATGAGTTCATCTGTGGTTGACACTTCTCTGGCTGAAAAAAGAATTATTGAAGTATGGTGGTTAGGTCCAGCTGGTGATGATGTTTCTTTTTTTTTTTTTTAAACAGTTAAAAGTATTTTTATTAAAAAAGCACAAATGCAAAGAAATGAACAGAGGAAAATTTATGCGTCGAACCTGGACTGGTCACTTATGATAATATACATGCTACAATTCCATTCTCCCCAATCATTCCACCTTCACCCTCTCCCACAGAGTCCCAAAGACTGTTCTAAATGCCTATGTCTCTTTTGCAGTCTCTTATACAGGGTTCAGGTTACCATTTTTCTAAATTCCATATATATGTGTTAATATACAGTATTGATGTTCTTCTTTCTGGCTTACTTCACTCAAGATACATATTTGCAAATATTTTAAAAAGTATGTGAGATAAGAAATATTTCTCCTGAGATAAAAAATATTTCTCCTGAGATAAATATTTTTTACTGATGAGAGATTATAGATGATACCATCACTGTGTCTTGGTTCTTGTGCTTTCCATTAGTATCTGGAATGTATGACTAGTCTCGATTAAAGTTCCCATCTCCTTCCTCAATTCAAAGTATCTAGCTGTCAGTGGAAACAACTTTTGAATATTATTATGAAATAAAAGAGAAGGGGCTTCTTTTTATTATAGGGATGGAGATGTCTGTCTCTACAAACTAAATGATGTTATTGGGGACCCTCAGAATCTCTCTTTTCCCATTTGTTCTACTTTTTTTCCTCCGATTTTACAGGGTGGCAAAGCTGCCATTTTCCTAAGGCAACCATGAAGTATACCTGAACCATTCCACTTCCAGAATGCCAGGTCACATTGGTCCATCTCCCAGTGGACTGCTGAATGCTCCTTCCCCAGACTTAGGGATGAGGCGAGGAAAGGGGTCAGGAATCATGAGTTCTCCATGTTTTTCAGCACAGGATTCTGGACCCAAACTGGACCCAGAGGGTCTCAGTTTTACCCAGGGACAATACAAAGTTAGGGTCAAATGCTCCTTCAATGCTCCTTCTAGTTCTAAAATTCTGTTTTTGACAACTGTGCATTTTTCACATTCCTTCAAAATATGTGCAGAAACATTAGTAATTTTCAAATAAAGAAGCTATAAAATGTATAATATATCATAATTCTTTTGAAAAGCTACTTTTCAAATATAATCAGTTAGTATTTAAATTAGCAATTTTTTAGATTTTTTTCGCTATAATGCGGGTTCTTTCAAACAGGACAAAAAAATCCAACCAAAGGCACATACTTAAGAAATTATAAGACCTTCCCTGGTGGCTCATATGGTAAAGAATCTGCCTGCAATGCAGGAGACCGGATTCAGTCCCTGGGTTAGGAAGATCCTGTGAAGAGGACATGGCAATCCACTCCAGTATTCTTGCCTGGAGAATCCCATGGACAGAGGAGCCTGGCGGGCTATAGTCCATAGAATCACACAGAATCGGACACGACTGAAGTGACTTAGCATACAAGAAATTATATATCATTGTATTCAGTTTGAAAACTTAGCCTATTTGATATTTATACTTAATTACCATTATCAGCTCTGGTCTATGTGGCTTGGAAAGCCTCCTAAAAATTTGTGGAAAGGGCAAGAGTGCCACCTACTGTTGTGTTTTTTTTTTAAACAGCTACTACAGTCTGGTAAAATTTTCGTGTTATTTAGACTGAGTTTGCTTAAGTAAAAAGATAATCATATTAGAGTCAATGATAGTTGAGGCACCCATGAGTAACTGTAAACTATATATTGTGAATGCTCCAAGGAGGAATTTGATCTTTGTAGAACTATGCCCTTCACATTCATTGACTTAGAAAAATAGTTGCGGAAACCCTATACTTTAAAAAAAAAAAATCATGGCATAACATTAAAAAATCTTACTACATAAGTATAAGTATATAAACGTACAACATAAGTATACTACATATACTTAAAAAAAATGTCTGCTGCTTTCTTGGCCTCACATGCATGTATTCATGATTTTTACATAGTTTACCACCACTGCTCCCCCCTTAATGTTTTATAATTAGGAAAAGAGAAATCCTTTTCATCACCAGTTAAGATAATGACCTATTCATTCATATGTGTTCAGGTATAAAATAGCCTTCATTTCCACAAGTAAAGTTATACACAGCTGGGTATTCAAAGTAAAGCACTAATGAAAACCAAATTCTGTTTTAACAGGTATATAATTTGTCTCAAAATATTCAGGAAGATGATCTTCAACACTTGCAAGTATGTATGTCTCAAAGAATGTATGCCAAAGTATTGAAAATTTAATTCCTACTTTGTTACTTTACACCAAGAATCTATAATATTGTAAGAAAATTGACTATTATATGATTTTAAACAGATATATGACTTTTTAACTAAAAGAAATGTTAATGTATACTTGGTCTTAAAAAATTAAATGCTTGGCTTTCAAATGATTTTAAAGGCCCTGACATCTAGTGGTCTGATATAGAACAGTTTTACAGATGTTTTCTTTCAATGTCTTTGGGGGCATTATTTTAAATAATTTGATTTAATAGTT
Organism: Moschus berezovskii; assembly: GCF_049115385.1. Lineage (NCBI taxonomy): Eukaryota > Metazoa > Chordata > Mammalia > Artiodactyla > Moschidae > Moschus > Moschus berezovskii. Next base: position 87,618,731 of record NC_142470.1, read on the forward strand.
ATTTACAGAATACGGCAGACTTGCAATGGAAGAAATCTACCAGAAACCATTTCAGGTAAATTAAGTATTTTATCATTAAAAGAAATGTATCTGTGAAAAGCTGTCGTCTTGTATTTCTGAAGACATAAGGATATTATGCCAAACTCATTTTTAGCAACAGATCCAGTGGAATTGAAACTAATTTATGGCAGAGTCATCACCAGCTTAACAGTAGCAATTTACAAGATAGGAAATAGAACAAATGATTATAGATTGATTCTTAGAATTTTTACTTAAAAAAGTGAATAACATTTCTCTTAATTAGATGTTAATTCCCAGAGTTGAGATAGTCATGTAAACTTCTTGTATACATCTTAAACTACTGCCATATTATTGGTTGTGTGTGTGTGGGGGATTATATTACAAGTTGAAATTAGACCTGTTATTGTTCATTTTTGAGTCATAGAAAAGTTTCAGAATTTATTATGTCTCTCCCCCATGTTTTTTCATTACCTTTAAATGCTAGATGCAGAATATTAAGTCAGAAATTAATATGGGTGGAGTTATTTGAGAAGCATATGCTCTGCTTGCTTCTTTGGAGTCTTAACATTGGAAAGATTAAAAAAAACAACAAAGCTAATTTCAGATAGTTTCTTTTTTGAAATAAGTGGTTTGTAAGTTGACATAGTATTACTCAGTTAGTTGTGTTATGGTAGGTGAGAATGACTCCACCCTGTTTGCTCATCCATGTGTGAAGTCTTCCCTTATATGAAAGCATCATTGGTGGTTCTTAGTGTCAGTGGGTTTACACTGATTCAGCCTCAGTCTTGTCTGGCTCAAGTGATCATGTTTATGAAATATTTGGACAGGTTATGGTGTCATTTTTTGTATATGATAAAATGTACTCTATTTGGCCTATATCTGTTTTTCTGAACTGGGGTAATTTTGCCACCCAGAGGGCATTTGCTGATATTTGGAGACATTTTAGGTTGTCACAGTTTTGGGGAGGAAGTTAATACCATTGGTATTTAGTTTTTAGAGACCAGACATGCTGTTCAACATCCTGTTATACATAGGACAAGTGTGTACAGCTAAGAATTATCTGACCCAAAGCATCAATAATGCTGAATTGAGAAACCTAAGCATGTAAGAATAAAGAATTCTGTGAATTATTTGGTCTTTTAATTATACAATCTTGGCTTAAAATTATGATCTGTATACCCTGATAGGTCTTTTGTTTCTTCTTAAAAATCCCTGTGTGATTGCTTGTGGTGACCATATATACAGTAAGTTTCTCAAGTGGATGTAGATTCTTGGTATAGGAGTTGGGAGTGTTACTGGTTTATGTAGTAGACTCTTGATATAACTATGAGTATAGTAAACCATTTGGTTACTCTAACTTTTGATAAGGATTGCTTCTGGGGAGTAAGGGATGCTTCAGTTGTTAACGTAGTAATTTTTGGTAAAATTTTGTAAGAAATGATTCTGTTTTTCCTTTTTTCTGTAGACGTTAATGTTTTTGATTCGAGACTGGAGTTATCCTTATGAACATTCATATGGTTTGGAAGGTGGCAAACAATTCCTTGAAAAGAGATTGCAGGTAAGTCCCTATTTCTGAGAGAGGAGAACATAAGCACCAAGTCAGGTGAAGGAATGGGCTGCCTGGACTGCTGCTTAGACCACCAGTGTCTTAAGGATGATCGGGACAAATTGAGTATCCCTGGTTAACCTAGGTAACCCCAAACATAATTGATGAGATGTAAATTGGTAGCACTCCTGCGAAAGAGGACAGTAGAAATGTCCTTGAATAGAAATTAAGGAACAGATATTTCTCTCCAGAGACATATTGAAGGGACATTTCAATAAATCAATATTCACAGGATGAGAGTTTGAGGTAGACTAACTGAACTGAACCTTTTGATCTATTCAGATTGCATGCATGTCTCTTTCTGGCCCAGCTGAGCTTCTGAACATTTGAGACAGGCTGGATAATCTAGTGTGGATGCATTGAACACAAATGATGTGAGTTTCTTTCCAAGGAATATTGTCTCATAGAGTGGCAGCATATAGAGAGCTAGAAAAGGGATCTTAAACATTTCATCTGCTGCTGCTGCGTCACTTCAGTCGTGTCCGACTCTGTGTGACCCCATAGACAGAAGCCCACCAGGGTCCCCCGTCCCTGGGATTCTCCAGGCAAGAACACTGGAGTGGGTTGCCATTTCCTTATAGCATTTATACACAGTTCAGTTCAGTTCAGTCGCTCAGTTGTGTCTGACTTTTTGCAACCCCGTGAACCACAGCACGCCATGCCTCCCTGTCCATCACCAACTCCTGGAGTCCACCCAAACCCATGCCCATTGAGTCAGTGATGCCATCCAACCATCTCATCCTCCGTCATCTCCTTCTCCTCCTGCCCTCAGTCTTTCCCAGTATCAGCGTCTTTTCAAATGAGTCCGCTCTTCACATCAGGTGGCCGAAGTATTGAAGTTTCAGCTTCAAAATCAGTCCTTCCAGTGAACACCCAGGACTGATCTTTAGGATGGACTGGTTTGATCTCCTTGCAGTCCAGGGGACTCTCAAGAGTCTTCTCCAAAACCATAGTTCCACACATACCTCAAAACTGGAACCCAGAAAAGTGACTTGCCTTTGGTCATTTAACAAATTATTGGTAACTGTAATAGGACCCAAATATCCAGACTCTTGTTCTGACCCATGCAAAATGCCACACCAAGGCAGTCCTAAAAAATAAACTCACCACCATGATCCTTTATTCCTAGAGGTGTCCTCCCGTGGAAAACCTCAGTTCAAATACTACCCTCCTACTGACATCCACAAAAAATACATAAAAATCCCTTTATTCATAAGTAGGAGGTTTCTTTGGGGTAATAAGCTTTTGTTTGTTCCCTGTGGAAGGATGCATTTAGTTTTGTAACAATATTCAAAGACTGAGGGTATAATATAATTTTTCTTAATCCTAAACTGAGATTAAAACCAAATCCTTATTCTTAGATTATATGAAAGGCATTTCTAGACTGTCAGAGGTTTTCATTCATCAGCATTTTCTTTGGTTTGTTCAGAAGAAATTAACACAAAATACATTAGGCATGCTAAATAAATTCAGAATTATGGACTTCAAAGACAACGGGATTTTTAAATACATTATTAAAGTGATACAGAAAAGTACACAGACCATAAGCATGCACCTTGATGAATTTGTGAAAATTGAACATAGCCATATAATTACCCGGAAGCACCCAGCTCTGTCTGCTAACTCCCCCTTGTCCCCAGACCCTTCATTGCTGTTCAGACCTTTAAGAGGCTTTGTTTTTGGACTTTTTATGAAAGGAATCACACATGGTATGTATTCTTTTGTGTCCAGTTTCTTTTGCCCAGTATTACGTTTCTGAGATTAGTTCATGTTGTTGCATGTAGTTTAGTTCACTTATTCTCATTGATGTTCAGTATTCCATTGTAAGAATAACAATAGTTTTTCCATTTTACTCTCAATGGAGATTTGGGTAGTTTCCAGGTTTTGTTGATTACTAGGTATATGTATTTTAGAATGGTTTTGAGACGAGTTTAGAAGGGGATGTGTGAATTGTATTGGGATAAGTAGTTATTAAAAATCTAACTTTAGTATATTCTTCCAGAAAATACATAGTGGTTTCTCTTCCTCAAAAAACTGATGACTAGCATATGTCATAAATAATCATTTGGAATGAGTGCTGAAATCTTAAGGTTCTTTGGAATTTTAAAGTTCTTTAGACTGCACTGGTGTTTTTCACCTTATCTGTTGTTTTGCTCAGTGGCTGACCAAAATTTTTATTTATAGGTGGATTAGTACTTTGCTTTTCTCTTTGCCATTATAAGTACTTTAAAGACGGGTTTATAAATCACAGTCACACCTGTTGTTCGGTGTTAGATATTATGATTAATTATTATTTGTATTTATTCATATCCTTGGTAGCTAATGGGCTTCCCTTGTGACTCAGTTGGTGAAGAATCTGCCTGCAGTGTGGGAGACATGGGTGATTCCTGGGTTGGGAAGATCCCCTGGAGAAGGGAAAGGCTACCCACTCCAATATTCTGTCTAGAGAATTCCATGGACTGTATAATGCATGGGGTTGCAAAGAGTCAGACTCGGACTTTCACTTTGGTAACTAACAGAAAAAAAAAATTCTCTTGGTTTAGGAGAGGAGGTGGGTCTTACCAAATGGTTAGAAATGGGTCTTTAATAAAATTTTATATTGTCAAAAATCACCCATCTGGAGTAGCATTTGTATTACTGTGCATGTGAGTGTGTGTGTGTACTGTTTAAAAATAAATTTGTTTTTCTCTCGTTTGCTCCTTTACCCTGTCTCCTCCTACCTCCAGGTAAAACAGAATCAACATGAAGAGCTGCAGAATGTAAGGAAGCACATTCACAATTGTTTCTCAAATCTTGGTTGCTTCCTTTTGCCACATCCTGGTCTTAAAGTTGCAACTAATCCTAGTTTTGATGGGAGATTGAAAGGTGGGAATTCCCATTCTTGCTAAATAATCAGAACTCAAGTTTTAGAGACTGAAAGTTAAAAAAAATAATATATATATATATGGTTCCTTAAAATGTCTCTCTTATACTGGAGGATATTTCGATGCATTGTTAATGAAGTGATTGTAGTGCTCTGTGGTCTTTCTAGCCTTCCATTGGTTTGTTGCAAATGCCTAGCATATTGATTAACATATTTTTTAATGTCTGTTGCTCAGCACTGATGTCCTAAAAATACTGAAGGCTAAGAACATTTCAGTATTTCATCTGATTGCAGTCTGCTAAAAAGCATTACCAATAAATATATTGTATTGATATAATTAGATTTTAGTCTGTTTTGGGGTGATGGTATAATTTTCTGTGTATGTTTTAGGATTATTTTGAGCGTGATTTCAGAAGACTTGAGGATTAACAAAACTTTAATAGTATGGCTAGAAAACAAAATTTAGTTTTAATATTTAATACAGTTTCATGAATCGCCTGCCATTTGGAAAGGATAGTTTACTTAAAATACTAGATGTGGAATTTGTTTTGGTAGTTCACAGTTTTTTATTATTTGAGCTGACAGAATTATTGGAAGATGAAGAAAATGGGGTACTAGAGTTGGGGGGCATTATATTTTTTCCTAGGAGATGAGTCAGTATGACAGGTTTGGATGAGTTTTTTGAAATGAATCTATACTTAAGTATCATACTCTTGTTTTATAAAACAGAATCTCATTAACTCTTATCAGTGGTGACTTTACTTCTTTTTTTTTTTAACTAATATGTTGATTAATTTCGTGCCCCTCAGATATTGATGAAGAGTTTAAACGAGAGCTTCGAAATCTGGTTCCATTGCTCCTCGCCCCAGAAAATTTGGTAGAAAAAGAGATAAGTGGATCTAAAGTCACTTGTAGAGATCTTGTAGAATACTTTAAGGTAGGAAAATGCTTACATTAAATGACTGTGTAAGTTAGAAATATAGTTGACTTAAAACTCATATGTATGTTATAAAAATTCCTTATCTGTATTTTAAAGCAATGAAGTACAATTTATAATTTATTTTTTTGCCTTGAATTGCATGTATCAATATTTTAGAATATTTAAGATTGTAGCAGACAACATGTATCTTTTACACAGTGATTTTATTTGTTTATACAGTTATCCTACTGTTTCTGCAGCTGTGATATGCAGAGAAGGGCCATTCATATTATACTACTCTGTGATTTGAAAATGTAACAGATACTGGGAGTATAATTCTGCATCTTGAGTTCTCATAGAAAACCTTCTCTCAGAGTCTGAGTACTTGTTGAGAGCCTTTGAAAGTTATCAAAACTGGGTTCTGAGCTCAAGTAAATTATTCATAGATTTTTTTCCCCCTCTGCTCTCTAGTCTTTATAGCTCGCTTGCCAGAGCAAGGCCACTGTTGAGGGTTGTAATTATTTGTAGTAGTTGTAGATGGATGGGAAAACACAGTTAATGAAATAGTGTATTTAGTGGACACTTGATCACTTTCATACTATCTTTGTCTAGTTATGAAATAATTTAAGAGTCAGATAAAAGTTGAGGTGAAAGATTCCTATATGGAACTTACTTAAAAATTTTCGTCTTTCTTACTCTTAAACCACAAATTCGGTAATTTTTTTTGCCCTTGAACTGAAGTATACTTTAATCTGGTCAAAGTAAAATACTGAGTTAAAATGTTTTGTTACATATTTATTTGAAACATTGGCAATTTGGCAGTAGGAGAGAATTGTGGATTTCTTTTCATAGAGTAGATGGCATTTTATATATAACTTTAAATATGAAACAATTTTTCTGCCAAGTTGGAATTATATTTAGAGACATTTCTCCAGAATATAATTTAGCAACACACTTTTTTAATAATGTTGATAATAGGATTAACTGTTGAAATGAAAGTATATGATTTTTAAAGCTTAGACTTTCCTTTTAATAGTGTGAATCATTTTTCTATCTAATGATTTTTCTTTGGGGATATGGAGCCAAATTGCATAACCTGTCAATATAATGAGTCTTCTGTATTTTTAGGCTTACATTAAAATTTATCAAGGAGAGGAGCTTCCACATCCAAAGTCCATGCTTCAGGTACTATGTGCGTTGTACATACATTTATTTATGAGGGAGAAGAAAATTCTGCTTTAGGGAAAAATGCTGGAAATGGGTTGGTGCTTCTTTGTATGCAAATACATTTTAGATACTTAAGGCATGGGTCCTGAAATTTTTGAGTTTTTGTAACTACAGATTGCAGACCTTGTACACACACAGTAGCTTCATAGAAATGAAGGTCCTTGGTGCTTTCTCTTCAGTTGCTCAAGAAGTGTAGGAAAATTTCTGTTTCAGAAGATAGCTTGATATGGGCCTTGCTGAACCAAGCTGCTTCTGTTCTCTGGGTCTTTGATAATGAATGTTGTTTGAAATAGTCTTATTTTCTCTTTATTTTAATGAGTGACAGCTACTTCTAGTGACTTTGGTTTTTTTTTTCCTTGCTTTTTTTTAAAAAAAGATATTCTTTAAGGACAATGTTATTTTAACCTGTTTCATTTTTTAAAAATTTGCTACTTTGGGCAATTTCCCAGTTTTATAGTGGATTAAACTTTTTTCATTAAATCCATGTAGTAAACAGTTTTGTGGATTTAAAAATGTATCCTGTGTCATACTGATTATGAGAGAGAGGACCATATGAGTAATTCTTGATTCTTTGCACTCGGAGATGGGACATATTTTAGGGCTGTATTTATTTAATTCTCTTAGAATTTCCTGGGCATATGTGTTCTGTTCTACAAACCCACTTTAACAAATGTAAGCAAAAAAAAAATTAATCAGGTAGTTCTATTAGAAGCAGTTATTATATCCTTTATACTAGTGTTTCCTCCATTAGAAAGGAAAACTGGAAGTTGATAATATTTTTGTTTCATTTTCAGACTTGGTCACTGTACATAATTTATTGTCTTAATCAGCATTTATAGTCATCAGATATTTCACATAAAGTTGGCACATTTTATTTTATTTTTTAGGCAACAGCTGAAGCTAATAATCTTGCTGCAGTAGCAGGAGCAAGAGAGATCTATTGCAAAAGTATGGAGCAGGTTTGTGACTAACATTTATATTAGACACTAGAGTGAGAAGATTTTTATATTTAAAATCATTGAACTAATTCGTACTCCTTATACATTGTCATGTTACATCATTCCCAAATTTACTTTTATCATCTCTACTGAAAATAAATTTAAGATTATAATTTCCATCGTTAGAGTGCAGGATGAGAGTAGTAAGTTATTACATAAACCGCGCTAAAATAGTTTTTGACACGCTTCAGAGTGTTATTATCAGTAGCCTCTGCTGTTAGTAACATTGTCCTAAGACCAATAGCGATTTCTGTGCTAAGCTTGGTAATTCAAATACTCAAGTACCTTTTTTATGTGTTACACCTCTTAACCCACTTCCTTGCCAGCAGTCTTTTTGGGTGTATTACTGGGTCAGCTGACATCAGTACAGATTGTAGTGTAATTCTTTTTGTCTTTATTGGTATATAGTTAATTGTGAAAATTTATTTTGCCTGAGTCAGTTAAATATATAAGAAATGTATAGATTATGATGACCTGTGGAGCATTACAAACAAATTTAAAACTAAATCATGTAGGTGGTTTAACTTAACTGACGGGGGAATTTCTTTCAAGTGTGACTTATTTCCAGCATGTAATCTGTCCTACTGTCTGTACAGGTATGTGGTGGGGACAAGCCTTACATTGCACCTTCAGATCTGGAGCGAAAACACCTGGATCTTAAGGAAGTGGCGATTAAACAGTTTCGTTCAGTGAAAAAAATGGGTGGAGATGAATTCTGCCGGCGTTATCAGGACCAGCTTGAGGCTGAAATTGAAGAAACCTATGCAAATTTTATAAAGCACAATGATGGCAAAAATATCTTCTATGCTGCTCGTACCCCTGCCACACTGTTTGCGGTCATGTTTGCTATGTATATAATCTCAGGACTGACTGGCTTCGTTGGCCTAAACTCTATAGCCGTCTTGTGTAACCTTGTCATGGGGTTAGCACTGACGTCTCTTTGTACTTGGGCATATGTTAAATACTCTGGGGAATTCAGAGAAATTGGAACAATGATTGATCAGATTGCTGAAACACTATGGGAACAGGTTGGTATCTATCTTTTGGTTTTTCAGTGACTAATCTTATCCTTGTGGCTCCCCACCCCTCCTCCAGTCCCCCATTCCCCACCCTCACCCCCAATATTTCCACATCTACTTTTTCTTTATATGGAGAATGGCAAAAGGATATTTTCTGTTTTGTTTAGATGCATAATCTGAATATATATAAACTGAAGAGTTTTTTTTCCTTTAAAGTTGTAGTGTGCTTTGGTTGACTTCTATCTGTAATACTCTGGATAGTTTCTTAGTTATAGGCCTGATTATACCAGACAAGTGGGCAGGACCAGAGTCTTTAAAGATTCCCCCCACCCTTTTTCTTTTTTTTGAGAAAAGAAAATATCAGTGCAAGAGTTATGAAGGTAAGGAAATAAGTTTGCAAGTGCAGTTCTTTTGAAGTTTCTTACTAGGATTGATAAGAAGCAATGCATGCTTATATTCCAGGAGAAATGGGTGATATTCATGTCTTCATTGCCTTCCATGAAGATCATAGTGGTTTACTGTTGTACTTACTACAAAGAACAATCTTATAGGTTATTCTTACAGCAAATAATCTTTGACTTCTGTACTATGGAAATGCTAATGAGCAAACCAAAGTACCACAGTGGCCAGCTTTTCTTAATCATAATCTGTTGCCTCAACCAGAATTCAAATCATGATTTTTTACCTCAAACCAGAGTTCAAAGTTGGGCCTGACAAGTATCTACTAAGGAAAGCCTTGTTGTGTATCAGCCATCTGTTGTCTGGAATTGCCTGTGTTCAGAAAATTCCACTTAAGGATATTGTTATTAAAATGGTCATCGTGAAATACCTGAGCATCATATCAAGAATGAAAGCTACAGTTATTACTGATGGACAATATAAAAGGCGTTTTCAGATATTATTTCTGGGCCAATGAAGTATTGGGCTTATTTGAAGATTTAAGATAACGCGGGTCCATGCTGGTTTCGGTTTTAAAGTCAAAGGCTGAAGAAGTTGATTGATGCTGATTTTTCTACTAATAATGTCATCATTATTTTATGCAGTGACCCACTATATTAATTTGCATTTTATATTTCTTTAGAGAAATGCTCTATTCAGATCTGATTTGGAAGCTTATGTCTGGATATTTATTAAATTTTTATATCTTAAAAAAGTTCATTCTTTATATTCCTCTGATACGTTCTGATAGAAGATGGATTAAAAGCTATCACAACCTAAAAAAAGCTATCACAGCATCACTTAAAATATTATCTACTTTAAAAGTGTTGAATCATTATTAATTTTCTGCCACATGGAATTTCAGTAATTGTACAGTGTCTTCTGAAAATCAGTCATCTCCAGTACAGCACTGATTCTAAGATTTTAGAGGTGCCACTATCACAAAACAAATCAATGGAAGAATCTAAAGTGTGTACAATTATTTTTATAGTTGAGGTAAGGTGATCACTAGGTGGAAGGTCTGTGCAGTGTCAACAAACCTTGTCTAAATTTTTTTGCATTTCTCTTTTCTTTTGCTTCAGAGGAGTCCCAGGAAGGTGAGAAACTATGAAGTCTCAAATTTTTATAGTCTTAATTAAACTCTTTAAATTCAAGGCCCTCTTGAGTCATTCTCCTAACGAATCACTCCATGTTTTAGGTGTTTTCCAAACTGTTCGAAGTTTCTAGACGTCGAATGGTTCATCGTGTTCTTTCATCAGCACAGCGACAGAGACTGTCATCCAACAATAACAAGAAGAAAAACTAGACAGTATTTTTAACTTTTTTCCCTATCTGAAGTGTTCACACTTATACATGTAGGACAATAAGCAGGACCGTCTGGGCCGGTCTGCATAAATGCTGTATACATACCAGATTTGATGCTGCATATAGGGTATGGAATTGCACATCCATCTCATAGGAATTGTAATGGTTTGAATAGGAGGAAAGTAATTTTTGTTACATTATAAAATGTCTACCTGCATTGTTTGTAGCATCATAACTTTTTTTTGGGAGAAGCATCTTTTTATTTCCCACATTCCTGGTTATTTTCTTCATTGCTTTGAATTGAATTTTTATATCTATTTTTATATGTAACTCTTTTTTTACCTCATGTTTTTATTTGTTTTGCACATTTCTCATACCACAGGTATTGAAGCCCCTGGGTGATAATTTGATGGAGGAAAACATAAGGCAGTCTGTAACAAACTCTATCAAAGCAGGCCTGACTGACCAGGTGTCTCATCATGCCAGATTAAAGACAGACTGACACTTCATCTCCTCATGGACTCCACTCTCCCTTTTTTTCATGCTTGCTGTACAATGAGAACTCAAATAAAAATAAACCAAAGTTTACAATCAACTGTAGAAGTAGTTTAGTATAACTGGCTTCACAGATGGCTGCCACAGAGTGTGAAATTGTTTGTTGGTTTTAAGCATTCTGTTCATAGCTCCTGAGACATGTTGATTGGCTGAGGAGCATTAGTTTATCATGCACACTGGTGCCATGTTTAATTCTTTTTTTTTTCCTTCTTTGATGTTAGTGAAATTTGTCTTATGTAAAAGGATATTTCAGGGAAATATTTTAAGAAATCTATTTAGAGTCTTTTTAACACAGTGTCCCATTGAAATTTTAATTTTTAGAGAAGTTATGAATCACTGTAGCAAGATTCAGATTGGAATGACAATGAAGCCTTTATTGAGCCACGACATTAAAAGTATATATTGCTTTACTGCCTTCAATACCAGTATTACATAAATGCATGTATCAGAAATTTCACAGAAATTACACAACTCTTGTAGCTAAGAAAGTGATTCTGAAGTGTACATTTGTCTTGCCTTTTTAAATTTATAAACCTGCCCTAAAACGAGATGCATATCTGGGAAACTAAGCTGTCTTTATGCAGTTTAGCCTTCATGTACATAAAATATGCCATTAATTTTATTGGGGGAGAAATTCCATCCAAAAATGTTGCCTACAGCTATGAGTTAAGAGTGTCTGTACAGTGTGTAGCTTTTATTTTCTAAAATCACAGATAGGGCATGTATATGAATTATAAATATATAAATACAATTTTGTATTAAAAGTTTTGTAGTTTATGGCAAAATCTGGTTCTGTGGTAGGCTAATGAGTACAGTCCCTGTGAAGGAATGTTTGTGGCTCATGTCAGTGTATGAATGCATAGACAATTTGAAGTTTTTGATATATTTGTGATATTTATCTTGAGCACTGCAATCTCACTCCCCACCCCACCCCCCACCCTCGAGGGAATTCAGTGGGAATGTTTATGGTGACTTTGTCCTCTGTTGCATTTTAAAATTATTTTCTGTAATTTATTTTCAGTACATAATTAAAAATTTGTTGCATATATAAAATGGAACTTGTGATTTTTTTTAAGGAATTCTTCAAATATGTATTCCATTACATAAACCTATTTGTTTATACTGAAAAGAGCATGAGTGAGGAACACCCATGTGAGAGCTATAAGCTATTGTACCTCGAAGCTAAGCTTGTAAACAGTTACTTTTCTGTGTCTGTCTCTGTCAGAGAAAACTTGTGATTAGCTAGGGGATTTATTAATTTTTGTTTCTCTTTTTTTTGGTATATGTAAGGCTAACATTTTGCAGTACTTTTGTAGCCTTCTCTGAACACCTGTTTAAAGCACCTAGTTTGGTTTTTAAGTGAAGAGAACTCAGATGTTGAGTTGCATGGCCGAAAGCTCAAAATTTACTTTGGTATATATCTCCCCACTCCTGCTTCAGATCCTATTTTTATATGGATTGTGTTTGTTTCCATCTATTATTAAACTGCTACCACCTCATCTGTTCTTTAAGAGAATCGACCTGAAAAGTGTCTCATTTCTTTTATTATATTTTATGAATGTTGTGGACTGTTTTTATGAATGGAAAAAATAAAAAGTTTGTTGTATAATAGCAATTCTTCTGAAATTAAAGTGACACAGGTAACTTTTGTTTTTTTGTTTTTTTTTAACAAAAGAGTTGTGAAATCTAGATCATTGGATTTCTTAATATTTCTTGTTAGAAAGAGTGTTTTCCCCAAAGATACAGTTCTATTAAGGATTCCAAGAAAGTACTTTGGTTTCAGCTGGAAGACTGAATATTGTTAAGCAAGAAGCAGTAAAAGGGATTAAAGACAAACTCAAACTGTTTACTGAAATAATTTTGGTGTTAGTATATTTTCTGTGGTATAATTTTTTAGTAATTTATATTACAAGTTTGTTTTTTTTAAACAAATTGTCTTCTTCATTAAGATATAAATAATTTACTTCTGTGGAAGAGATAGTAATTTGTGACCCTACTATTGAGTATGCCTTATATATTTCTCATGATAATAGTCATCCTTGCTTCACTAAGTATATTCTGCTTGTGAAATGGAATAGAGGTAATTTTTGAGAATTTATATTATTTGATGAACTTTAATTAGTCATTTTACTTGCAGAACTGGGTGGCTTGAGCAGTTTCTGTTGCTGTAGGTGTGACTACTGCTGGAGTTACATTGTTTCATTATTGTAGGGGTAAACATTTTTTGGGTGGACTTTCTTGCCTGGAGAATCCCAGGGAAGGGGGAGCCCGGTTCCGTCTATGGGGTCACACAGAGTCGGACACGACTGAAGTGACTTAGCAGCAGCAGCAGCAACTTGCTGGGAGGGATTGGGGGCAGGAGGAGAAGGGGATGACAGGATGAGATGGCGGGATGGCATCACCGACTCGATGGACAGAAGTTTGGGTGAGCTCCGGGAGTTGGTGATGGACAGGGAGGCCTGGCCTACTGCAGTTCATGGGGTTACAAAGAGTCGGACAGGACTGAGTGACTGAACTGAACTAACTTGATTAAGAACCTATTGAGAATATATCATAAAATTCCAGAAAGCACTATAACGTTACTATTAATGGTTCACTAAGGTCAAAATGGGCTTATAGAAAGATTTTAAGCAGTTGCTTAGTCTTTGGACTTTCTGATTAGCTGTTTCTCTGCCACTGTGGGTTGCCTGGGTCTGTTGCACACATTTTTAGATTTCAGCAGTTTCATTCTTGGCATGAGATTTTTTTTCCTACTTTGACCAGGATTGCTCTGTGCACCTAAATGCTTTTCCATTTGTGTCTTAGTTGTGAGGTGATGGTGAACATCAGTTTGGAGAGCTGGCAGCTGTTCCTGGCAGCCATCTACTGGGCCAGAATTTGCTCATCAAATAAATGACTGTCTTGCATTCAGTCTGGAGCCTCTGTCAGAAAAGGAACGTAACTTTGGGGAATTCTTGGCTTTTGGGGAAACAAAGCTACATGAGGGCTTTCTCATGCAGGACAAAGAAATGCCACCTTCTCTGTCTAAGTCTTTTATAGATTTTAGGAATTTCTCCTCTCCAGATTTGCAGTTTGCCAAAATTTAAGGTGAGGAATCGATCTACCCTTGACATACTTGAGAGCAGGACAGCTCCTGTTAACATTCTTCAGTGAAAGCTAGGAGCTGACCAGGTCAAAAGTGCCTGAAGAGCAGTGTAAGAAAAGCTTAGGAGAAAGGGGGGAAATCAGAACCTTCATATAGTCAATCAAGCACTTGCACATACGTTAGTGCTTTCTGTTCAACCATCGTGTTATAGGAAACCACTTAAAAAAAGCTGTCTCGGGTGTCTCAAGCTTGCAAACCAGGATTTTGCCTCTCCACACCAGGGGTTTGAGTCAGTGGAAAGTTTCAGACAGATGAGTGATACTCGTAACTCAAAATTGTCTTAGCTGCATTTTAAAATTACTAAAGGTGGAGAAGAAAGATTTTGTTAATATTGAAGCAAGGTGAAAATGTCTCATAATACTACGTTTAAAAAGTGGCGTTAAACAAGTAGTGGAACCCTGTCCTTTTGATTGTATGTGCCAGAGGTAACCATATATTTGGTGTGTGTGCTATGGAAAACTCTCCCGTGCTTATTGACACATTTTACGTATGCATAAAACATGGTTTTTATTTTACACAAAAATAGAATTACCCTGTACATTATACATTTTTCTCATACAACACTGACGTTTTCTTGGGCTGTTAAGTAATTCTTCAATGCTCATGCAGTTGCCTTGACCCTTCTGAGGGTCGATGGGGTTTTGAGGAGAGAGCCCAGACCTTGAATCTTACTTTTTGTGCTGTTCTCCCCGCTACCACAGGATTGGTGAGAGAATCAGATACATCGAGGGTGCTTGGGAAGCAGGTACTGTAGAAAATTTGTACTCAGTTTTGTTTGTCCATCTGCTGGCTCTATTTGGCCAGTTGACTAATAACTACTTCCTGAAGCTTGTCCACACTTTGATGGTGTGTGTGGGTCATCTGGACTGTGATTTGTGTTTGTGCTCAGTCGTGTCTAACTCTATGCCACCCCATGGACTGTAGGCCACCAGGCTCCATTGTCCAATTCAATTTCCAGGCAAGAATACTGAAGTGGGTTGCCATTTACTTCTCCAGGGAATCTTCCCTACCCAGGGATTGAACCCAAATTTTCCTGCATTGGCAGGCAGATTTTTTACTCTGTACCACCTGGGCTGTTATTTAAATAACATTTTTAAGCTTTCTGAAAATTTGTATGGCAAACAATGTCATTGTGGAGTAAAATAGTTCTGTAGCTACTGTCAGAGCAAGAAAGGTCATCTAAAATGTCATAGTTTAGACTTTGCAATCGCAAAATGTGAAGACTAAATGCTTGGGTGACTTGGAGCTGGAAGAATACTTGAATTTAAACTCGGGGGAGAAGGAGATGAACCTTGGGGTTATAACAGCTTTGTTCCAAGCACCACCACTTCCAAGCTTTGTAAACTTGGGCCAACACTTAAGTAACAGTTGAGCCTCACTTTCATCTATTAAATGGAGATGATACCTACCTCTCAGGGTTGTTAGGAGAATAGGATGAGAACATAAAATCCTCATAGACATTCTTTTGAATCCCTTTTATGGGGGGTGATATTTGTGAAATGTGCATCTGTGTTACAAATCATACCTACTCTTAATTTCACACCCTCTGCTTTCTGAAGAGAATAACCATGATAACTCTTGGAGGGTGATAGTCATTGTGGAGCAAAACTATCAGCATTTCCTTTCCTCAACAGAACTAAGTTCCTTGGAAAGAAGGAACTATACTTCATGCATCATTTAGCCTTTCATATTGTCTAGTATTTTTTTATAAATGGTAAATGCTCAGAATATTTGAACATGGGCTGGACTGGTCAACTGCATCCCTTCACCCACCTTCTGTACTTAAACATCCACTATAGATGAGCTATACCATCTGCTGTAGATGGGCAAGGTGGTTATGTGGCAACTATGGACCCCTAAGTATCAGTGGTTGTATTATTCCACCTTGGCCTCAAAATAAGGAACGTGATTATTAACAAAAAAATCTCGTAACTGAGAAAGTGAGGATAGGCTACCCTTAGGGATTTGGATTATCTTTAGAACATATACTGATCTAATGCAGCTTTTTAAGTATCTTCTCTTTGTGTGTATGTGTGTGTGTATGTATAAATTTATAAAGTATTTCTGGAAAAACGAGTGTGTGATTACTTAAACTGACACACGGATTTTACTTCTGAAACTCTAGCTATAAAAAGTCATTTCAAATTAAGTGTCTACTCTTAAGTTTTTCAGTTCAGTTCAGTCGTGACCCACTCTTTGCGACCCCATGAATCACAGCACACCAGGCCTCCCTGTCCATCACCAACTCCTGGAGTTCACTCAAACTCATGTCCATTGAGTCGATGATGCCATCCAGCTATCTCATTCTCTGTCGTCCCCTTCTCCTCCCGCCCCCAATCCTTCCCAGCATCAGTCTTTTCCAGTGAGTTAACTCTTTGCATGAGGTGGCCAAAGTTTTGGAGTTTCAGCTTTAGCATCAGTCCTAACAATGAACACCCAGGACTGATCTTCAGAATGGACTGGTTGGATCTCCTTGCAGTCCAAGGGACTCTCAAGAGTCTTCTCCAGCACCACAGCATCAATTCTTCGGCGATCAGCTTTCTTCACAGTCCAACTCTCACATCCATACATGACCACTGGAAAAACCATAGCTTTAACTAGACGGACCTTGGTTGCAAAGTATGTCTCTGCTCTTTAATATACTATCTAGGTTGGTCATAATTTTCCTTCCAAGGAGCAAGTGTCTTTTAATTTCATGGCTGCAATCAGCATCCGCAGTGATTTTGGAGCCCAAAAAATAAAGTCTGACGCTGTTTCCACTGTTTCCCCATCTATTTCCCATGAAGTGATGGGACCAGATGCCATGATCTTTGTTTTCTGAATGTTGAGCTTCAAGCCAACCTTTTCACTCTCTTTCACTTTGATCAAGAGGCTTTTGAGTTCCTCTTCTACAGAACTGTATTTATAGACCTGCACAGTAAGGAGGTAAGAGTTCTTACATTCATTGTGTCTCTAGGAATGCTAACACTGCTTAAAACAGAGGGGAGAACTGTTAGTGTTGAAGGTTTTACAGGAGATAAGAAAACTAATACATACCACTGGTGCTGATGTACTAATAACCTTGGGGTGGCTATTTTAACCTCAGTCTTTGATAGAGGAGTTATCTGAGACTCACAGAGGTTGGCCAGTTTTACCAAAATGTTCTGGGATTGGAAGTCAGGTGTACCGGCTTTAGAGTCTAGAGAGCCAGAGACCACCCTTCCTGTTGCACTGTTGTGAAGAATAAACAGTCCTGCACATGCAGGGCAAGGGAGAAGGAAAGAGGTCAACGGTAGGGAGGAGTGCAGCAGTGGGCTGGTTGGGTTCCAGTGTAGGATGGAGAAGGAGTGGTGGGAGAGAAAATTGTGAAGACCCTGGTCAGATTGTGAAGTCCTTTTACAGACCACGTAGAGGGACTAGGCATGTAGATGTTAAGGATACATGGGTGATTCTTAGAAAAATGGAGGCAGTCAGTTAAGCAGCGGTTTTGTCTTAGTTTCTCAAAGTATGGTTTTATTTTTAAATCAGTCACCTGGAAGTGCTTGTTTTAAATGCACATTGTTGCCCCGCCCCACACTGTAATGAACTCGAATCTGTATTTCTGATAGGCCTCTCAGATCCTTCTGATGTGTACTGGAGCTTGATATCCAGTATTTTGAGAAGTGTTTCCTAATGGGTAGTAAGGTAATCAACTTCTGCTGTTTTTTTTCCCCTTTGGCAATTAAATTGTCTTTTTCCCTTTGAAATAGAATGTACGACTGAAAGAGCACAGGGCTTGAGGCAGTAGGGAGGATGGGGGGACACCAGAGCCATTCTGGGACAGGAATTTGTGCCTCTGATCCCTCTACCTGACACCTTTGCCAAGGAGGAAGAGCCTGTAAGCCAGAGATTTTAGAAGGAGCAGGTCCTGCTTTAGGTCCAGAACACCACCTCCACAGCAAGAAGCACAGACTGGCAGAGCCCTTGGAAATCAGATAGCTCCCCCACTCGCTTCATCCACGCAGACACACAGAAGCTCAGATAGGGAAGCGTGTGCGAAGCCCCTTTAGTTGTGCCTGACTCTGCAACCCTATTGACTGTACCCACCGGGCTCCTCTGTCCGTGGGATTCTCCAGGCAAGAATACTGGAGTTTTTTTTTTGCCATTTTCTTCTTCACTGGATCTTCCTGACCCATCCAGGGACTGAACTCACGTCTCGTATGTCTCCTGCATTGGCAGGAGGCTTCTTAACCACTAGTGCCACCTGCTGCTGCTGCTGCTGCTGCTAAGTCACTTCAGTCGTGTCCGACTCTGTGTGACCCCATAGACAGAAGCCCACCAGGTTCCCCTGTCCCTGGGATTCTCCAGGTAAGAACACTGGAGTGGGTTGCCATTTCCTTCTCCAATGTGTGAAAGTGGAAAGTGAAAAGTGAAAGTGAAGTCGCTCAGTCGTGTCCGACCCTTAGCGACCCCATGGACTGCAGCCTACCAGGTTCCTCCATCCATGGGATTTTCTAGGCAAGAGTACTGGAGTGGCTTGCCATTGCCTTCTCCGAGTGCCACCTGGGAAACCCCCAGATAGGGAAGGGCACATAACAAATCAGAGGTGAAGTCAGGACTAGGACACCTGGGCAACCTTAGCAGAGAAATGTCACAGGCCTGCATGTGAGAGCAGATCATCATACACACAAGTCAAGTGAATGACCCTGTGGCCAGAAATGGCTGTGGTTTCCTGGTAGCAGTGTGGTCCCTGACCTCAGCGAGAGGTTGCTATATAAATGCCAAGAACGGGATCATGGTTATGAACCTCAGGACTTATTTTAGCACCAGAGGGTGGAGCTCTCTGGCCAGCTCAGCTTCTTGGGGTTTCTGAGGAACTGGTGGTGCTGCTTGAAGGCCCCTGTGCCTTCACCTGGGGTGGGGAAAAGGAGAAGCCATCAGGGCTGGGTGAAGCCTTGTCCTGATCCCAGTGAGGACGACGGTGAGAGCAGGTCAGAGTGGTATTTGTTCTTAGTTTCTGGGCAGTGGGACTCTTCTCCAGCAGGAGAGAGGGCTTAGAGCCATTTTTCCTCAGGCTGGCTGGGAGGTAACCAGCAGCTCTTTGTTCTGGAAGTCCCACCAGGCTGCCATGTTGGTTAGGACATTGGTGTACCCTAGGATGGCAAAAATGGTGGGTACTCCAGCCTCACGATAAAATGTACCGCAAGTAGACGCGGGCGGCCTGAAGATGGAGTCGATGAAGAGCTGCTGTTGGCGGCTGTCGGACTGGCGAGCCTCTTGGCTTTCTGTGCGCTTCCGTCAGAGTGCAGGTGAGGAGCCTGTGACAGGGAGGAGGCCGTGGACACGATGAAAGCGTTTTCGGGCAGGCTGAAGTCCTCGGAAGGGGAGACGTAGGTGAACTAGCAGCGTGAGGCTCTCCACGGGGCTGAGGCTGGAGGTGGTGGCGCGGGCACTAGCCCGGACACGGGAGGCGTGGCAGGAGCAGTGGCTCCGGTAGGCGAGGCCACCAAGAAGTGGGGCGCCCGGCGCAGGCCGATGTGGAAGCACCCCCCGTAGGGCCGGGGCACCTCGGCCGAAGGCTGAGCTCACTGACAGAAGAGAACTGGGCACCCCGCAGGTGTGGCCCTAATCTCCTTGAAGTGGAAGAGCAGAGACCAGAGGACACAGAAGAGGAAGGCGGCGGTGGGCTGCACACCGTGACCGGGCCACCAGGGCGAGGTGGAGCCGGACCGGGGCCCCATGCCGGCCCAGCGACAGTGCGGCCGGGGCCTCTTGTCAGGCCCGGGTGTGGTGGCGCGGAGGCCGGCTGGCAGCCAGGAGCGCCGGGGGACACTCAGACCCGGCCCAGCTCTGCCGTTTTTATACTAACTAGGAGAGCTTTCTGCAGAGAGCTGAAATTGTGTTCTTATGTCATCTACCTGAGAGGGACGTGCAGCCGGTGTTGGAAAGGATAGCAATTGACAGTAGATTAAAAGTACTTTCTTCCATATGAAACTGAATATTGTCTCTCCCAAATTACAGACCTGTTTTTAACCTTAGACCTTCTTTTTTGTTTTTGTGTTTTTGTTTTTATTTTTTTGTTCAAGACATGAAAGGGATTAAGTCATGACTGTACAGTAAATCCTCAAGTAACGTTAGGAGTTGAGGAAAGTGGACCGATTTAACTACCTCACCTCCACTTAGTTTTCATGCCAAAGGGAATAATTTTTCCTTCTCTTTTTTATTTTTAAACTATGAAAGTATGATAACACATTTACAGGAGACTTGGAAAATACAGAACAAAGTTACATATAGTTCCACTATATATTACAATTATTTTTTTAAGTAGATGAATTAAGATTTTTAGATGGAATTTCAATATCAACCTTAGGCATTCTTTTAAACTGTCACTCTGTTTCCCTAGCTTTGGACTGATTCTCCTTTAAAATACTTCCCTTGAGGAACAAAGTAGTTTTAACCACAGCTGATCATCACAATTATCTTATTTCATTTCATTAGGAAAATATTTAAGAATGATAAGAGACTTTTCATAGTGTTCCTTGTTTCAACTTTGAAGGCAAAGAAAAGAACCCCAGGGCTAAATCATAAAATTGTCTCTATGAATCAGCAGAGATTATACCTCTTATCAAAGTATAATCTTCAAAAAAATCAAACTTGACTGTGAATATTTGTCAAATTTATTCACCTCCTTAATGAGGAAACTGATAAGGTGGCAAAGCTGGTTTGAAGCAGAATTGGAGGAATAGGAGTTATGTAGTCTACCAGAAAGGGTGTTTTGAAATGAGTGTGCTGAGTGATCTAAGCCTTCCAAAGTGAATAGCAAAGTCAAACCTCTAGGTTAGCGAGTCTCAAGGACTTTTATTCTTAGGACCCATTATATTCTTAAAAACTGAGGATCCCAAGTGATCTATCAATATTAAACTTATTAGACACTAAAACAAAAATGTTTAAATATTAGTTATAGTGGGCTCTTGAACAAGGTGGGTGTTAGGGTTACCCACCCTCGCCACAGTCAAAACTCCAGGAATCACTTTACAGTCCACCCTTCATCCTGGGTTCTGCTTCTCTGGATTCAACCAGCCATAGATTATGTAGCACAGCAGCTGGTATCTATGGAAAAATTTGTTGTTGTTAGCCATTTCCTTCTCCAGGGGATCTTCCCAACCCAGGGACTGAACACGCCGCTCCTGCTTGGCAGATGGATTCTTTACCATTCAGACACCAGGGAAGACCCTACAGAAAAATGTCTGTGTATAATAGACCTGCAAAATCCAAATCTATGTTTTTCAAGGGTCAACTGTATTTTCTTAAAAGATTTTTTCTTTTATGTGGACCATTATTTTTAAAAAGTCTTTATTGAGTTTGTTGCAATATTTTGTTTTGGTTTTTTTGGCCATGAGGCGTGTAGGATCTCAGCTCCCTGACAAAGGATCCCATTGCTTTGGAAGGCGAAGTCTTAACTGCTAGACTGCTAGAGAAATCCCAAAGGTCAACCATATTTTAAAAATAAAAAGAACAAGCCTATTAACATTTTTAAATGGAAAATAACTTTAGATATGTTTTCAGAAAAAAGGCATTTTTACACTTTTTGCAAAAAGAACACTAAACTGGCTTATCAGAAGATAGCTGAATTCTCATATCAATTTCTTCATTCACATGTTGCAATATGTTGTTTTGGTTGAAGTATATGAGGAAAATCTGACCTCATACTTATGTAGTTGGAAAGGGAAGACCTTGCAGAGTCCCAGAGTGTCTTGAGACATCTCAGGGGTCCTTAGATTACATTTTGAGAACCACTACCTTTTATTAAAAAATACCCTTGGCAGGTATGTTAAACAATGCCTCAGTAGAACTTTGAAAGTACATGCTGTACTGTCTTTTGCTTATTTCCAAGTTTTGGATGATTTTTCTTAATATTTCAAAGCCTATGTCATACTCCTATCACCAGAAAGAGTTTGGGTCAGACAGACCAAATTCCATTTGTGAACAGTGAGAACTGGGACTACATTGTAAACTCATTTCTTTAAACAATCCCTCCAAACAAAAATGTCTTTTTTTCTTCTCAATGTAAAACGCACAAAATTTAGAAAATATAAAAACCAATTATCTTTAGTACTTGAACTTATTTGAGGTAAACACTGATACCTTCTTTTTTCTTTTTTTAATTTTCTTCAGTCTGTCATCTGTGTTAGTATATAGAATGAAAGTGAAAGTTGCTCAGCCATGTCCAGCTCTTTGCGATCCCATGGTGGAATCTCCAGGCCAGAATACTGGAATAGGTAGCCTTTCCCTTCTTCAGGGGATCTTCCCAATCTAGGGATCACACCCCGGTCTGCATGGCAGGAGGATTCTTTACCAGCTGAACCACCAGGGAAGCCCAAGAATACTGGAGTGGGTAGTCTATCCCTTCTCCAGGGGATCTTCCCGACCTGGAATCGAACGAGGGTCTCCTGCATTGCAGGAAGTTTTGGAGTATAAATAAAAGTAAGCATATGTTTGAATTTGAGACCAAGTTTTTTAAAAAAAATTTAATATATTTTTAAATTTAACATATCACAAGCCTTTTTCATGACAGTAAATCATGTCCTAAGTTTTTTAACAGCTATTTTATTTTGTTATAATTTATTTACTTAGTTTCATAATGTATACTTGACCTCTTCATTCTTGGTGTGTTCATAACACAGCAGTGAATAACTCTGTACCTATGTCTTTGTGGACATCTCTGCTAATAACTTGGAGACTGGGACAAATTCCAGAAATAGAATTACTGACCTATAGAAATCTTGTACCAGTTCACACCTCCTTTAGCAGTGTTTGAGAATACTGTCCCATCACCACTGCTTTTAGGGCCAACCCCATCATGTTCCTGTCATCCACCTACTATCAGAAAATGAAGTCATTTATCTTCTTATTGCTTCATTTATCACTGAATCCAGTCGTTCTCATTCTTGTCTGTATATCAGAATCACCGCACCCAGCCAACCCTGGAGATTGTGTTTCAGGTGGTCTGTGGCACAGGCTTCATTTTCTAAAAGTTCCCCAGGTGATTCTGTTGTGCGCTTAGGACTGAAGACCCTCCCCTGCCCTCCTACCCTTCCTCTGTGCTGTCTACGGTCCAGTCCCTCTGTTCTCTCTTCCTGTCTTGCCTTAACTGAAACTGGGTTTCCTCTTTCTTTCCCTCAGTAGGATGTCTCCTTACAGCCTTTTCAAGGCTAGTTTTCTCCACACCTGTGTTCTTCAGGTCCTGAAGGAGGGTTAGATTAATTGTCCTCTATTGCTGATTCAAATCTTTTTTCCATTAGCTGACCACAAACAAACCAGGTTCTTCAGAGCCGTCAGACTTTCCCACTCCTCACCCCAACTTGCTACTGGCATTTGCCACCCTCTCTTCTTCACTGATAACTACAGCACTTGGCTTGCAGTGCTTCTTTTCTGCTCCTTCTGTGGTCATTCTTGGCAACTGTAACACCACAGAAATGACCCATCACATACCTTAACTTTTTTTCAGCTCCCATGATATCTTTTTTCCACTCCATTTCCACCTGGTCCTAAGTAGGACTAGTCCTCAGTCACACTGTCCTACTGTATCCCTGCTGCCTCCCAAATCTAAATTTTTGACAGTTATCACTCCTAATCTTTCAATTCATTTACTCTGGTATTTCCTTTCAAGCAATCCTCTGATCTCATCAAAACCTTATTCTCTGGCCTTACTGCATATTCATACATGTCACACTCATCTCGCTTTCTTACTCAGCTTAGATTCAGTGGTCCAGCATGACAGCCATTCTTCTCTTTTTTTAAAAGTTTGGCTGTGACATGTGGGATCTTAGTTTCCCCACCAGGGATGGAACCCGTGGCCCTGGCATTGGAAGTGCAGAGTCTTAACCACTGGACCTCCAGGGAAGTCCCAGTTTTTCTTGTATGTATATTCTTAGTCTCTTTGTGGTGTGTATGCGTGTTAGTCATTCAGTCATGTCTGACTCTTTGTGACCCCATGGACTGTAGCCCGCCAGGCTCCTCTGTCCATGGGATTTTCCAGGCAAGAATACTGGAGTGGGTTCCCATTTCCTTCTCCAGGGGATCTTCCTGACCCAGGGGTCTAACCTGTGTCTCTTGTGTCTTCTGCATTTGCCACTTAAGTCACCTGAGAAGCCACAAGAATGTGGTAAGTGCTACAGAAAAAAAAAAAAAAGGATCAGGATGAGGAGTGCTGGGAAGGTTTAATTAATTAATTAAAAAATTGTGGCATAATTTACATAAGATGCACACATCTTGTGCAGCTCAGTTTTCACAAATGTACACACCTACATAACTGCCATCTAGGTCAAAATATAGAAGCTTCCCACTGTTCCAGAAAGTTCCCGTGTGCCCCCTTTCCACAGGTAGTTCCATGTCAATCCTCCTGTTATTGGGGGGGAGGGCACTGACCTATTTTCTGTTACTCTGTTTTGCCTGATTTTGAACTTTGTCTGCATGAATTCATGTGTATGTATGCTTGGGGCTGGTTTCCTTCAGCTTCAGTCAATACTGAATGTTTGTAGTGCTGAGTTGTTGCCAGGATTCATGCTTTAGTAGGCTCTATTGCATCCCACTGGTAGATATGCATGTATATGTCCATGGATGACATTTGAACTGATTCCAGTTTGGGCAGCCGTGACATTCCTGTGCGTGTCTCTTGGGTGGGTTGTAGGAGAGGAACTGCCTAGTTGAAGGGTCAACCAAGGAAGGTCGTGTTCACCTCTTTGCCCAGGGGCCTGAGGCATAACCTAGAGTACTTTCTTTCTCTTTTTTTTTTAAGATTTGCTTTAAATTATGAAAGTACAATAACACATTTACAGGAGACTTGGAAAATACAGAACAAGGTTACATATAGTTCCACTGTATATTAAGATTTTTCGTTGGAGGACTTTCCTGGTGGCTCAGCGGTAAGGAATCTGCTTGCCAACGCATGTGGGCTCTTCACTAAGCCTGTGCGCCACAGCCATTGAACCTGTGCTCCAGAGCCCATGCCCTGCAACAAGACAAGCCACTGTAATGAGCAACCCGAGCACCGCAACTAGAGAAAAAGCCCACCTAGCAACAAAGACCCGGCACAGCCAATAAATAAATAATTGCAAAAAGAGTTTTAGTTGGAGAGTTCAATATCAAACTCTCAAAAATTAATAGAATGAATATACAGACAAGTAGAAGGATATAGTAGACCTGAAAAGCACTGTGAACCAATTCAACATAATTAATATTTATAACATTTCACACAACAATAGGATACAAATTCAAGTTCCCATAGACTGTAAACTAGGAGACACTGGAACATATCCAGGGACATAAAACAAAGTGCAAAATTTTCAAGGTCTAAAGGTATTAAAATCGTATAAAGTCTGTTCTCTTATCACTGTGGAATTATACAAAAATCAATATCTGAAGATATTAAAAAATAACCCACATGTTTTCAAGTTTGGTGTGACATTTACCAAGAGAGATCTTCGACTTAACCATCGAAAACCTCAGAGTTAGACTGAAAAAAACACGCTGGGTGACTGCACAGAAGAAAGCATTTAAATGAGAAATTGGTATCAAGATGATAAATTAATATTAATGATACTTTAAACAAAATCCCATGTATTTGGAAATGAAATGTCCACTTTTAAATGATGGTTGCATCTAAGAAGCCATAACAAGGGAAAATGAGAAAATGTTTGTAATAGAATAAAAATGGAAAGAGTATTTACCAGAATTTGCTGCATGCAGCTGAAGTTGCTCAATGCAATTAAATACAATGGGGATCTTGTATGAAAACAAATAATGGACACTAGCATAAAATTTTATGAAATTTGAGCAAAATCTGTACTTTAATGATGCTGTAGAGGTTTACTGTTTTAAGTGGGATGATGGGGGTGTGATTCATCGTGAAGGTGACATTTGAACCAAGACTTGGAGGAGGTGAGGCAATGAACCATGCAGATATTTCAGGGAAGAGTATGCCAGAACAAAGGAAGTACTGAGGCCTGAGGAATGAGGGTGCATATCCTGTGAAAGGGATCAGTCAAGCTCTTAGGGGCCAGGTCATGTAGGGCTTCTACACAGTTAAAAGAAATTTTTATTAGAAGGCAAACTGGAAACTATTAGGGCATTTTGAGGAGAAGAGTGATGGGAACTGATTTTGATTGGGTCATTTTGGTTGTTGGAATGAGACTAGATTGTAGGGGGGTGGGCAGGGCAGAAAAAGAAAAAGAAAGATCAATTAGGAAATGATGGAAATAGTCCAGATGAGAGATGATGATGATTGTGGATCAGATGGTAAGAAATAGATTAGGTATATACTTTGAAAAACGTCAAAGGACTGACAAAGGTCTGTCTAGTCAAAGCTATGGTTTTTCCTGTAGTCATGTATGGATGTGAGAGTTGGATCATAAAGAAAGCTGAGCGAAGAATTGATGCTTTTGAACCGTGGCATTGGAGAAGACTTTTGAGAGTCCCTTGGACTTCACGGAGATCCAACCGGTCTATCCTAAAGGAAATCAGTCCCGAATATTCATTGGAAGGACTGATGCTGAAGCTGAAATTCCAATACTTTGGCCAAGTGATACGAAGAACTGACTCATTGGAAAAGACCCTCATGCTGGGAAAGATTGAAGGCAGGAGAAGAAGGGGATGACAGAGGATAAGATGGTTGGATGGCATCACTGACTCGATGGACATGGGTTCATCCCAGAGCAAACTCTGGGAGTTGGTGATGGATAGGGAAGCCTGGCATGCTGCAGTCCATGGGGTCACAAAGAGTCAGACATGACTGAACAACTAACTGAATTGATAGTTTGATGAAATAATAAGCCATAATATAATGTTTTTTTTTTAATGTAAGACATTTTGTATTATTCCTAGTCTTTACAACAGTGCTTGAAATTTTTCAAGGATGATAAAACTGCGTCTGAGAGAGGCAAAGCAAACTGCCTTAGGCACAAAGCTACTAAATTTTTCTGCACTAGTCAGATGTCTTAGTTCTCACAACAGAATCCGTTCTAGCTAGTTAACATGGGAAGGGATTCACAAAGGCTCTTCAAAATTTGCAGAATTTTGGAGAAGCTAGGCTGAGCTGCTAGGAACAACAGATCACAGAACCACAGATCAGATTCGAGCATGTAATGGAGCCGCAGGCAAAACACATGGACTCTGCTGTGGACAGAGGAGACAGTTCCATCACCACTGACTTCAGAACCAGCTACCTTTGCTTCCCTGGATGTTCTTTGTTTTTCAGAAAACTTGCTTTCAAAACAAAGTCTTGCACTTGTATTTCTGATTGGTAGGCTTTAGTACACTTACATTAATTTCAAATTTTCAAATGTATCTTTGAAATGAATTCAAAATGCATCTTGAAATGGATTCAAAATTTCAATGCATTGAAAAAATCTATTTCTAATGAGGGAGGTAAGATTTATATTGGGGGAATTATCCAAGTGAGAAGAAGCTGTTTGAGAGACCCAGGAAGGGATAAATGTTCACCGCAGTCACTCTGTGGATGCCCTACATCAGTGTACACCCTTCCTTCATCCTTAAACCTCCAGCCTAAAGAACACAGCCTCGCTCCTTAAAAGGGGAAGCCCCTAGTTTCAGTGGCTTGCATTCAGCTCTATATTCAGGATTTTGGTTTGCTGTTCATTCTTCTAATTTAAACACTCTTTTCTTAATGCCTTGGAAAGTGAAAGTGAAGTCTCTCAGTCGTGCCTGACTCTTTGCGACCCCATGACTATAGCCTGCCAGACTCCTCCATCCATGGGATTTTCCAGGTAAGAATACTGGTATGGGTTGCCATTTCCTTCTCTAGGGGATCTTCCTGACCCAGTGAATGAACCCGGGTCTCCTGCATTGCGGGCATACTCTTTATGTCTGAGCCACCAGGGAATCCCTACCCTGAATAAATTATAAAATATTATCAACAGAGACTATATACAATATATATTAGGGAAGGGAGAGGAGAAAGATTTAGCATATATTTATATAACATAACTCACCAGCAAGGGGAAATATAAGAATACAGTTAATATTTATTTATTCCATGTTGCCTTGACCTCAACCATAACTTGGTTTGCCTTTACCTGGTTCAGTTCAGTTGCTTAGTTATATCTGACTCATTGCAACCCCATGGACTGCAGCATGCCAGGCTTCCCTGTCCACCAACTCCCAAAGCTTGCTCAAACTCATGTCCTTTGAGTCGCTGATGCCATCCAAACATCTCATCCTCTGTCAGCCCCTTTTCCTC
Organism: Moschus berezovskii; assembly: GCF_049115385.1. NCBI lineage: Eukaryota > Metazoa > Chordata > Mammalia > Artiodactyla > Moschidae > Moschus > Moschus berezovskii. The sequence goes on from NC_142470.1 coordinate 87,647,042, forward strand.
TTGCCCTCAATCTTTCCCAGCATCAGTGTCTTTTCCAAAGAGTCAGTTCTTTGCACCACATGGCCAAAGTATTGGAGTTTCAGCTTCAGCATCAGTCCTTCCAATGAATATTCAGAACTGATTTCCTTTAGGACTGACTGGTTTGATCTCCTTGCAATCCAAGGGACTCTCAAGAGTCTTCTCCAACACCACAGTTCAAAAGCATCAATTCTCTGGTACTCAGTTTTCTTTATGGGCCAACTCTCATATCCATACATGACTACTGGAAAAACCATAGCTTTGACTAGATGGAGCTTTGTTGATAAAGTAATGTCTCTGCTTTTTAATATGCTGTCTAGGTTGGTCATAACTTTTCTTCCAAGGAGCAAGCATCTTTTAATTTCATGGCTGCAGTCACCATCTACAGTGATTTTGGAGCCCAAGAAAATAAAGTCTGTCACTGTTTTCATTGTTTCTCCATCTATTTGCCATGAAGTGATGGGACCAGATGCCATGATCTTAGTTTTTTGAATGTTGAGTTTTAAGCCAAATTTTTCACTCTCCTCTTTCACTTTCAGCAAGAGGCTCTTTAGTTCCTCCTCACTTTCTGCCATAAGGCTGGTGTCCTCTGCATGTCTGAGGTTATTGATATTTCATTCAGCAATCTTGCTTCCAGCTTGTGCTTCATTTAGTTTGGCATTTCGCATGATGTACTCTGCATATAAGTTAAAAAAGCAAGGTGACAATATACAGCCTTGATGTACTCCTTTCCCAGTTTGGAACATCTGTTGTTCCATGTCCCATTCTAAATGTTGCTTTTTGGCCTGCATACAGATTTCTCAGGAGGCAGGTAAGGTGGTCTGGTATTCCCATCTCTTGAAGAATTTTCCACAGTTTGTTGTGATCCACACAGTTTGTTGTGATCCACACTTCCTTTAGTGTAGTCAAGGAAGCAGATGTTTTTCTGGAATTCTTTTGCTTTTTCTATGATACAGCGGATGTTGGCAACTTGATCTCTGGTTCCTCTGCCTTTTCTAAGTCCAGCTTGAAACATCTGAAAGTTCTTGGTTCACATACTGTTGAAGCCTAGCTTGGAGAATTTTGAGCATTACTTTGCTAGTGTCCTTTACCTGGTGGAGGATTTTTATTCCTGAGGATCTAAGTCCTGGGTGACCTGTTTCTCTGGGGTTGCTTTAGTCGTGTTAACTTTCACCATTTGATGGGGAAGTACAAGGAGGACACTTTAGTTTTGAACATTCCTCCAGCCTGTCTCAGGAAGCAGAGCTATTTCCCTAACACCCGGGATCAGTGACCCCAGCTGAAATGGTCAACCCTTCCCCTTTCATCCCATTTTATTTGCTTGTTTAGTGGTGTGGTGTAAGGAACCTGAAATGACCAAGTGCCAGTCTCCAGTGGTAGATACCGCTGGTGGAAACATTTCTCTTTTGGACATTTTCTATATTGCGTGCACTGGCATGCACGGCACATATTTATATTCCCTTCAGAATTGTTCTGCACACACTGATTGTTTTGACTCATCAGAGAAACCTAAGCTTCCAGGTGGGTACAGAGGTATATTAAATGTCAAAATATTTTTCCTAATGTGACTCTCTTCATATTCAATAAAACCGCCCCAACTAAAGATGATGCCTATAAGAAAAAGGAAGAAGGAAGAAGGGAGACGAGCTGTTTAGTAGTGGCAGAGCTGCCTCAAGATTTGATGAGTGTTCCAGAAGAATATGGTGACTTCCCTTTGGGGACATTATAGAATTCTTTTATTTTAAACTTTAAAAATATTTACTATTTTATTTACTTATTTTTTGGTTGTACCGGGTCTCAGTTGCAACATGTGGGATCTAGTTTCCTGATCAGGGATTGAACCTGCCCCCCTGCACTGGGATGACAGAGTCACTGGACTACTAGGGAATCCCAGGACACTGTAGAATTCTTGAGTTGGATGGGTGGGTCAGGGTAAAGCCCTTCTATTTCAAAGGATCTATTTCTGTCCTTGCCTTCATTGATGCTTGAGAGATACAGATTGTGACTGATTATGACCTTAGGACTAGCAGCAGGGGTCTCTGAGAACAGATGAAAGATAACACTGAGAACTTTATATCTTAACCAGCTCTGCCATCTTGGAAACCATCATATGGTTTTTTTAAAATTTTTTTAACCTTGCAGCTTTTAGATCCTAAGCTCTCAAAGATTTATTTTTGGCAGTAAGCAACATTCAGAAAATCTATCTTTATTGTTAAGTCTGAATATTCCAATTTATTAATTTGTTTAACCCAGTGGAATTATTAGAGGACATCATGTCTAATTGCCACCAATTTATTTCAAACAACTATGAACAGAGAATTGCAAAACATTTCTTTCTTTGGGCCTATATACTCTCTGTATTATGCCTCTGCAAACAGAGTATGTAAACCTATTTTCTTTTCTGTTTGTGTATGCATTCGGCACATTAATTGAGTGCCTGCTGCATTCCAGCTAATTTCATGCTGGGGACACACTGGTGAACCGCAGGCACAGTCTGTTTGCCATAGCCTTTCCATTCTGGCAAGGGCTGCTGCTGCTAAGTCGCTTCAGTCATGTCCGACTCTGTGTGACCCCATAGACGGAAGCCCACCAGGCTCCCCCATCCCTGGGATTCTCCAGGCAAGAACACTGGAGTGGGTTGCCATTTCCTTCTCCAATGTGTGAAAGTGAAAAGTGAAAGTGAAGTCGCTCAGTCGTGTCCGATGCTTAGCGACCCCACGGACTGCAGCCCACCAGGCTCCTCCATCCATGGGATTTTCTAGACAAGAGTACTGGAGTGGTTTGCCATTGCCTTCTCAGAACGCTGCTCGTACACACCAAAATCAGCTCTATCTCCTGCTGCAGTTGGTATGTCCTGTCATTTACCTAGAATACAGCAGGGGGCAGATAAAGTCCATCTTTCAAAGTCATTTGTGGCAACCCAGCATTTTAGATGACACCAGATTAGAATTGTTACTTCAGTTTTTGAAAGAAACTGGAATCTGGTTTTGCATTTTGCTCAGGGCTTACCTGACTTAGGTATCTCTGGTATCAAATCTGGAAAAAAGTCAAACTACAGGAACATTTTCTCTTCATATTCAATGAACATCTGAATTCAGACTTCAGAGTAAGTATTTTTGGGGAATAGTTGTGAGGGAAGCTTGCTAAGTAAAGGGATTTTATTCTTAATGCTTTAAAAAATAACAACTATTAAGTAAATTTAATATTAACTTATACAATATTGTCTACAAATCTGATTTTTTAATTTATATGTTTGCTTAAACTGAGTTGTAGCCACGCTTTGATTTTTGATGAGAGGATGAGTAAGGAGACCATTGTTTTCTTTAGCTAACCTTATTCCCATTTCAGAAATAGTAGTCACTCCCACATCCCTTCAGAGTGAATAAGAGGAAATGTTAGAAATGTAGAGAAAGAAACCGCACATGCGTGTATGTGTATGTTTGTGTGTGTGTGTGTGACATATTGTTATGGCCATGAGAATGCATCAGAGGAGCAGAAGAGAGGAAAGGACCAGGGATGTGGGGTGTTGCATTTTGGCCAAAGACTTTGAGAGAATATTCTAATTTTGGACTTTCTAAACGATCCATTAGGTTTGCTGGGTACTCTAAAGCAGTAAGTATTCAACTGAGCTACGAAGCTAGGCATTGGGCTTTTCTACGCAAAGGAAAATCTGAGCTAGAGAGGAGAATTACCTGATCAGATGCCTTTTATCAACCAGCACCTTTCTGGGCTTGTTCTTTAATCTACGGCATCCCTGACCCTCCTGTTCTGTTACTCCCCACGGGTCAAATACAAGAAAATTGTACCAGCTCTCTTTGGCCATGACTTCCTAGACAGCAAGTGGGTGAGTGGAAAGGGAGGGAGCTAAATCAATCTCTAGTGAATCTGAGTCAATCGCATCTTATTCTGTTGAATTATTTCTCTTCCCCAATAGATAGTAAGTTCTGTGGACCAGGGTCATGTTTACCTTGTTCACCGCTGACTTTCCTGTGCCTATACATTTTTCACACACCAGTGTTTAGGAGCATAAATAACATCCCTCCCACTGACCTCATTAAGAAAAGCCTAAAGAGATTAAAAAATGTGGATAATCCCACCCATGAGTTATTTGGAATTGTATGTGTGCATGTATGTGACTGATTTCCAATCACCTGTCACTGGTTCACCTATGAGTATGATGAAATAGAGAGGTAATGAGCAGGAATAGCTAAGGAATTCTGAATAGGCTCAATGGTAAAGAATCCATCTGTAAGGAAGGAGACGAGGGAGACCTGGGTTCAATCCCTGGGTCAGGAAGATCACTTGAAGAAGGAAATGGCAACCCAGTCCCACATTCTTGCCTGGAGAATCCCATGGACAGAAGGGCCTGGTGGGCTACAGTCTGGGGGTCACAAAGAGTCAGACATGACTTAGCAACTAAATACACACACACATACAATACAAGGAGTCCTGAAATGTCTTCAAAGTTGACCATCTAGGAGACTTCCCTGGAGGTCTAGTGGTTAAGAATCCACCTTGCAATGCAAGTTTGACCCCCTGGTCAGGGAACTAAGATCCCACATGTCACACAGCAACTAAGCCCACGTGCCACAACTAGAGGATCCATGCATTGCAAGGAAAGATCCTGCATGAGGCAACGAAGATCCAGCAAGCCTCAACTAAGACCCAACGCAGCCAAATAAATTTTTGTTGACCATCCAATATTGTGAAATGAAGTGAAGTGAGAGTTGCTTAGTCGTGTCCGACTCCTTGTGACTTCATGGACTATAGAGTCCATGGAATTCTCCAGGCTAGAATACTGGAGTGGGTAGCCTTTCCCTTTTCCAGGGGATCTTTCCAACCCAGGGATCGAACCCAGGTCTTCTGCATTGCAGGTGGATTCTTTACCAACTGAACTATCAGGGAAGCCCTATCCAATATTGTAGACTCTTTGAATTAGAAGGGCCTTACCCTGCCACCCATCCAAGTCAGGAATTCTACAGTGACTCCAAAGGAAGTCACCATAATCTGCTGAAACACTCACCAAATATTGAGGCAGTTATTCCAGTACTACAAAGCTTTCCTTCCTTCTTCTTTCTTTCTTTTTGGCAGGAGGATGTTTAAAAAATATAGAAAAATACATTCATATGCCCACTGCCTAGAATGAACAAGTACTAATGTTTTGTTGTTTGACCTTAGTCATCCATCACTGGGAAATAATTCTCCCTTTTTGTACCTATAGGAGTGAACTACTGGACCATCTTTTCAAGGATGTTTGGGTGGTAAATAAGTGTGGAAGGTAGAGATAGTGGTTGCCTTCAGAATAAAGGGCAAGTTTCTTAAAATCTTGGAAGACAGAGTGTGTCTTACACTGGAGCAACAAAATGCTGATTTCTCACTATTGCTATTGCTGTGAGTAACAATCTGCCTTTTGTTTCTGGCCTAAGAGTTTTGTGCTAGCATCTGGGAAACTGTGGCACAAAACTTATACAAAGAATGAAAGGAAATTAAGCCCACATCTATTTCAGATTTGTAAAGATAGTCTAAAAGTTGAAAATTAATCAAAAAAATTATTGTGTTCAGATGAAAAGAGAAAAAAACCTGTATTATTACAGCAGTAGAAAGTAAAGGCATTGATTAAATCTAGCAACAATTACTAATAGAAATTCCATGTAAATTGAAGATAAAATAAGGCTTTTAAAACATGTTGATGACTGTATTGAATTATGAAATAGAGAAGCCATTTTAAAATCAGGAACAAATAGCACTGACCACTTTTATCGTTACTAACTGTTGTTTTGAAAGTTTCAAATAATTCAATAGGACAATAAAATATGTAAAATGTTAGAGAAAAACCAGTCACAGAGACTCAGGATGAGCCACGGAAAGATTAGGAGCTTGAAATGCACAGACATGGACTGAAATCCCACTTTGTCTCCATTGCATCTGTGGAACTTTGGGCAAAGTTCAGTTTTCTCTTCAGTGAAATGGATATAATAATCATTTTTGGAGATTCTGCACGTATTAAATTCCCTCCGCTCTTGTCAAAGGGCCCAGCTCAGTGGCCTGACACACACTCGGTTCAACTGCTCATTCCTTCCAACACTTTCGACCTCTGAGAATTTGAAAAGTAGTAAGATCCTGGATGTTTGTGAAGCCTATAATGTCACTATCACATTTTCTGTGATTAAGAATGACACCAATATAGAGATGCCTAATCTTTTTCGTTCAAGCTTCTTCCAGAAACCTGAGAACTTTCAATACTTGCAACCCAAATTGATGATTCTGCCTCTTCCAGAAGAAAATCAATAAACATTAGTGCCTCCTTGGCAGACAAATTATAGGAACCACAAGTTCCACAGTGTTTCATAATCTTATGAAATGTCATAATCTTATGACAAACCCCATCTGAGTTCCTGGAGGAGGAATCTTTTCTTACCAGGATCCCACTGGTCAGGCCCAGAGTCGGCTGTGCCTCCCTCCCTAGGTTTTGCCACTTTGCTCATATGATTTGTCTGCACTTCCGCCTTCTGTGAGCTTGGCCATTTCCTGGCTTGGTGGGTTCCCAGCCCTGCAGAGCCACCTCTTCTCCATGGAGAGGCCTGGGAGGGCTACTGCTTTGGCCGCGGACTATTGGGCCTCAGCTCCAGCAATGACATGTCAGGCTGAAGGTTTACTTCTCTGGAACTTTTAAAAATAAGGTTTATTTATTTATTTTTGGCTGTTCTGAGTCTTTGTTGCTGGGTGGGCTCTCTTTAGTTGTAGCGAGTAGGGGCTGCTCCTGCTGCAGAGCACAGGCTCTAGAGCGTGCGAGCTTCAGTAGTTGCAGCTCACGGGCTTAGTTGCTCCAGGGACTGTGGGAATCTTCCTGGACCAAGGATCGAAACCATGTCCCCTGCATTGGCAGGTGGGTTCTTATCTACTGGACCACCAGGGAAGTGGTCTCTGGAACATTTTTTAGAGCTTATGGCTCAGCCTTTTCTGCTCATCTGTGTGAAGTAATCTTTGAGTTACTTCACTTCTGGATCTGCTTTCTCAAAACCCATAATTTTAGTCAATTCGAAGAAAACATCAGACAGCTCGGAGGGAGGGGCAGTGTATGACCAGGAATCTTCACAATGGTCAAAGTCATGATAAACAAGGAAAGACAGAAAAATGGTCACAGATTGGAGGAGACAAAGGAGACATGATGACTAAACACAACGTAGGATCCTGGAATGTTAGTGGAGAAATGGGTGAAATCCGAATAATATTTGGAGTATAGCTTATGGCATGATACCAATGTTAATTTCTTATTAATAATTTTGACAAAAGTGGCATGGTCAGAAAAGATGTTACCATTAGCAGGCACAGGATATATGGGAACCCTCAGAACTACATTTGTAACTTTTCTGTAAATATAAATTTATTTCAAAATCAAAAGTTTACTAAAAAGAAAAAGTCCCTTCTAAGCCTGAGATAACCTCTGGTTGTTATGGTTCAGAAAATGAAGCCAGGTTTCCAGTGTCACAGAAAATGCTGTTCCACTGGTGGTGTTCTCTCTTCCACTCAGTGATGTGTGCATAGTACAGTGTCAAGTTCAACTGTCATTTTCTTTTAGCTCAGATGGGACCAGGGACCCCTAAGATGTGCCTGTGAGTGAGCCCAGAAACATGCAGGGGGTCAGGCAACATCACAAAATGGTGCCTCTCTTTCTACTAGAAAGAGAAGCTCTGTTTAATGACCATACACACAGCCGTGTCCCTACTCCAACTGCCCTACAGTGATTGGAGTCAGAGTTTGCAACTCATCACTAGAGTTTCAGATACGCTCCCAGGATTGACATTTGCCTAAGGATACTGTGGTTGGACCTGACAGCCAGGTTGTGTGGCTGGGTCATTTTCTAAATGGCTTCTGGCATTGTGTAGCAGGATCCAAGAAGGACCCCCTTCTCTCTAAAGCAAACAAAACCAGCATCAGGAACATTGGGGAAGTAGAGGGGGCTGAAGTGAGCTGTCAGAGTGAGGAAGGGGCCAGCAGGAGAGTTAGAAACCTTGACAAGTATTTTCATCTCTCCAGAGGAATCAAGCTTCTCCAAATTTGTGGTTCCGTCGACTCCACAGGAATTGTATCACTCTCAGTGTTCCCAGGCAATTATTTCTCCTCACAAAGCTGAGCCTCCCCTTTCAGGATCCAATCAAGCAACCACAAATCAAAGATAGCTTGGACTCATTCCACTAATAGCATGGAAAGCCATTAGCTGAAGTTGTTTGAAAAGGGAAGTGGCTCAGATATCTCTGGTCTCACCAGAAAAGCTTCTGTAATGTCAGATTATGGTTACCAAATGGCTTAGGGGCTGAGGCATCATGTTTCTCATAAGGAGCGGTTATTTATTGCACCACTGAACCAACACACTCTCCCTTACTCAGTTGCACAAGATAAGATGAAGAGTCCTTTCAAGTTGAATTAAGTTTAAAAGGAAAAGGACACACATGCTCCCAGCTAATGCTTGGGTTTAGCTCTGGTTGTGAAGGAAGAAAGAATAGATGGCGCCCTCTGTGGGTGGTCTGCGGGGCTCTGCAAGGCCCTCTTTGCCCCAATGAACTTGTGGGGCTCATTCCTTTTGGTTAGGGCACTCTTGCCAAGAGTGTGTTTGTCAAAATGTTAAAAGTCAGGGCTGTTCATCACCATTAACTTACCAGGGACCCATGTTTCTTTGGGGAATTATTTCTCCCGGTCTCCCTTCCCTGCGGTTCTGAGGGCCTGCCAAGCCCCGAACTCCATGCCCTTGTCCAGGGCTTAGATGGGTATCCTCAGACCACAGTGATTGGTTCAGGGATGGGCACATGACAGATTCTGGGGTGATCAGGGGCCTTTCCTCAGACTGATCTAAGAAGAGCTAGTGGTGAAATCATCTTAACTGGGGAGGTTAGAGGGATGGATGGGAATCTAGATTCCAGAGGCTATGTTTTCAGTCACACAGAATGAAGGGAATAAAGCCAAGTAGGGGTAAGGAAAAAGGAGTTTTCATGGCATCAAGACCCAATTCTAGGCACTGAGAGCACAGACATGTGTTTGGATGCTCCAGGTTCTTTCCAATGAAGCCCCATTTTAATTGAGCGTGTTTGTACTGGCTTCCATCACTCTCAAGAAAGAACATTCTGACTAACGCTGTCATCAATGTGCCTAACTTCTAATCCTGCATGGACAAGAAAAGGCTGCTTGCTGGCCTGACTTTGTTGGGGTTAGAGTCCCTGAGTGGGCTCCCAACTATCAGGGGCCTCTTCTGGTCAGGATGGACGGGTGAGAAAAATAAAAACATTTTGACTGGACATCCGTGAAAGTGTAAGGTCCAAGTGTGGCCTGTTCTTCCTGGGGTTTTCTCCCTTTTGCTCACTGGATTTTCTGGAAGTTTCTTTTGAAGAAAGGACTCTGTAGCTAGCATTGTTTTATGTTTACCAGCTGAGAAGATCTTTACCAGCCTCTCCAAGGCTGATGTTCTTTATGGTTTCCCTTTCTTAATCACCTGGCCTGGGCATGATTAGAGACCTAAGAGATTGCCGTGTTCACAGGCCGGGCAGCCCAGGGGATGGGACGGGAAGTGGTCACTTGGGTGGAGACAGGCCTGAGCTCCCATCCAGGCCTTCCCCGCGGGCCTCCATTGCTGCCAGCCTCTGTAGGCCCCCGCTGAGATAAGCCTGGAGTGTGTCAGTCTCGTGGAGTTTCCGCCTCAGCTGGCCGTTCCCATCCTTGGATGATCCGTCCCAGTCAGAACGGTACGTGCGGGCGTGCAGGGTGGTCAGGAGCTCCGAGGCCCGCGCGAGCCAGAGAGCCTGCCGTGAGTGGGGCCGGATGGGAGGCGGGGCCCGCGGGGTGGAGAAGAATAAACTCCTTCATGGCTCTGAAGGCCCGCCGAGCCGGATTTTCAATTATAAATAATCCCTGGATTTGTTCAAAGCTCAGCAACAGCCCCGACTGCCCTACAGCTGGCCAGAGCAGCCCACGTGACTTTTCAGATCTCAGGGGTGTCCCGCCTCCCTCTTGGCCTTTGCAGTTGATGGAGGCGGGGGTCTGCGCTGACAACACAGCTGAGACCCATTTATCGAACTGAAATCTAAGTTTTCACCGCGTATGTTAACCGAGTTTCTGTGCAACAGAACTCAGGAAACAAAGAACCTCGTCCTTGCAGTGGAGAACTGTTCATTTGTACAGCTCATCTTTACTGAACACCTACTGTGTGCCTATACACCCATCCTGCGCTAGGGACTGGGGCGGACGGGGTCGGGGGGAGCTCTGGGGCGGAGAAAAATATGCCTCTGTTCCTGAGTGGAGGAAGCGAAGCCGAGGGGGAGATAACGTGCTGGGACTGGCCTCGTCCGGACGCGCTAGAATGGGCCGCGAAGGGGCTGATGGGAGGGCTGGGGCTGAGGGGTGCGTGGAGCCTGAAGCTGCCGGCTCAACACAGGCCGTGGGCTTGTTTGTAAACCCTGTGGCCGGTGGTGGCTGGATAAGACGTTATGCAAAAAAGCTGTGAGCAGCCTGAAAGCTGGGGGAGGGTGTGGTGGTCCCTGGGTGCGTGGGGTCGGGGGAGCGGGGTCGGGTGGGAGATAGGTCCTTCTTCCTCCTTTTCTGCAACCCCAGCCCCAGTCTGCTTTGCCCGTGCACGTAGCCATGGCCTAGGCCAAAACGTTTTGATTCAATAAATACTTTTTAGGGAAAACCAAGAAATCCCAGAAAACATCACTTGAAGAAAGTGTCCTTCTAGGGTTTTAATGAAGGTGGAGGGAAGGGAGGGTGGAGTGCAAAATCACATTTTCACCCAAAGGAATGAAATGGTGCATGGTGTCTTTTCAAACGGTGCTGTGTTTCAGGAATGGCTTGGGCTGTGGGGATGTAGGGGAGGGTAAAATTATCTCACTGTAATTTGAGAAAAAGTGTCCTTTTTTTTTTTTTTTCTTATTCCCTGTAGAAGTGAAAGTGGAATGTGTGTGTGTGTGTGTGGTGCTGGCTGGAATATCAGATGACTTGACATCGGATAAACGACTCATGTTATATATGTTATTGAATTGGTTGCCTCCGAAAGAAATTGTTAAATTTTTCAACATCAGCATTATCAAGCCTCCTAGCAAGGATTTTATGAGAACAACAGGAAAAGACGTCATATCTTTCCTAATTCAGTCCTCCTAGTACTCTCTTCTTTTCCCTACTGCTTTTGTGTCAAAGAACACATTTGTCCAAGGGCGGAAGATTCAGGACACTGCATCAGGACTCCCCATTGTCCCCTAAAACGCACCTTGAACAATTCATTTCCTGAACTTCTTTTAAAGTATCTATTTTATTTATCAAAAGTTTTTATAGTATGTAAAGCAGTTATCCTTCAATAAATAAATTAATTAAAAATTGCAGCAGTATAGCTCCTTATAAGTATAAGAAAATCTGAACAGTATCAAAAATAATGTCTGTAATGTATGTGTTTGATTCTATTTATGATTACATAATTTTTATTCATACCAATATAATTGTATTTTAAATAAAATGTAGATTTTAAAGCTTAAAAAAAGTTTTTATTGTAGTATAATTGATTTACAATGTTGTTTTCGTTTCTATTGTACAGCAAATTGAATCAGTTATATGTGTACATATATCCACTATTTTTAAAGATTCTTTTCCTATATAGGTCACTACAGAGTTTTGAGAAGAGTTCCCTGAGCTATACAGCATTTCCCAAACTTTTGAAGGCCTTATGGCCTTGCTAGAAACCGAACATTCTCAAGAACAGAACACATGTCTGTTGAAAGTCCCCAGGTGCCCAGGGCTGGCGGGACTCATTGTTGGTTAAGATCTTGTCTGGCTGTTGAATGTGTGGGAGTGATCCCTAGTGGGGGGTGGGGGGAAATCCAGGATGGTGGGAATGTGGCCAAGGTATGCAGAGCTGCAAAGAAACTAACAGCTTGGTTCCACTGTCCTTGAACCGTGGGGATGAGCCTGGCTCTAGGAACCCTGGGATCATCATGGGAAGGGGTGGGCGTGAGAGAACCTGGACAAAGGCAGATCTGAGTGTTGTGGGTCCCTCTGGATTTAGCGTGTTTCAGTAAATCCCTAGCTTACCCCTCAAGGTCTGAAGATGGATGAAGGTCCTCCCCTCCCACACTTCTTTTTTCATTTCCTGAGCAAGACATCACTTCACCTCTCTGGACTCATCTTTCCTGTCTGATGAAGGGATTGAGCTAGATAATCTCCAGTGTCTTTTCAGCACTATCCTCCTGTGCAGGGCTGAATCAAAGTGGAAATGCAAGACCCTTGTTCAAAAATCAGGGGAAAATTGCCCTTTAAGTTCCTAAAATATAAAGCTCTTTTCTTTCTCTTGTGTTACTCACTTTCGACTTACGATTTTTTAAAAATATAGATTGATAGTCTTTTAAAAATATTTTGATTTATTTTTGGTTGTGCTGGGTCTTCACTGATGCACTGGGTTTTGCTGCTTGCAGTGAGTGGTAATTACTGTCTAGCTGTGGTGTGCGGGCTGCTTATTGCAGTGGTTTCTCTTGTGGAGCACAGGTTCTAGGGTGCGTGGGCTTCAGTAGGTGCAGCAGGTAGTCAGTAGTTGAGCTCACAGGCTCAGTAGTTGTGGTATACAGTCCTAGCCACTCTGCTGCATGTGGGATCTTCCTGGACCAGGAATCGAACCCGTATCCCTTGCACTGGCACACGCATCTTCATCACTGAGCCACTAGGGAAGTCCCAACTTAGGATGTTTTTAATTTACTAGTTAATGTTTTTCTAAGAAAAGAAAAATTAAAATTTAGTATTAGCACGAATGTTACGATTCATCCTTAAATCATGCACTGAAATTACACAGTTCACATTTTGTAGCTTGCACATGCAGATATATTTTGTCTTTAAATATAAAGAACAGCGGAAACACTGCACACAACTAACTTAGTTCTTTTCACTTGTTGATCTGTGCATATTCTGCCTACATTCTCAACTTCCTGATGGGTAAGGAAGGATGGGTAAGGAAGGACTGAAAGGAAAAGAATTATGAAAGTGCCTTATCTCTCCCCTTCCTTCCACATCATAATTTTCAGCATAAGTGGTGGACTAATACAGGCAAATAACATGAGTAAGAAAGAAAAAAGCTGCTACAGGAAAATATCACCTGCTTCTATAAAAAGAAATAAAAAATGAACCACCATAGGGTCTTATACAAAGACATTAGAAGAAGAAAGAAGGAAAGTAACAGGAAAAACAAATGTTAAATGAAGTACATGCTCCAGAAAAACACCGTAGTCCCACTGATAAAATTATGACATTAAAACAACATTACACTGCTGCTGCTGCTGCTAAGTCACTTCAGTAGTGTCTGACTCTGTGTGACCCCATAGATGGAAGCCCACCAGGCTCCCCGTCCCTGGGATTCTCCAGGCAAGAACACTGGAGTGGGTACTAGAGTGGCCAAAATTCAGAACACTGACAGCACAGGATGCTGACCAGGATGTGGAGCCGCAGAAACTGTCATTCACTGGTGGTGAGAATGCAAAGTGGTACAGCCACTTTTTCCTTTTTAATTGAACTATAGTTGATTTTACAACGTTGCGCTAATTTCTGCTGTATGGCAGTGACTCAGGTCCAGCCACTTTGGAAGACAGTTGGACAGTTTCACACAATTCAGCAATTGTGCTCCCTAGCATTTGCCCAAATGCACTGAAAATTTATGTCCACAGAAAATCCTGCACACTGATGTTTATAGAAGAGTTTTCACAATTGCTGAAACTATTGAGCAAACAAGACATCCTTTGATAGGTGAATGGACAAATAAACTGTGGTACATTCTGACAATGGATTGTTATTCAGTGCTACAAGGAAATGGACTTAAGCTATAAAAAGATTTGGAGCAACCTTAAATGCATATTATTGCTAATGAAAGAAGCCAATCTGAAAAAGCTACATAGCATTTGATTCCAACTCTGTGATGAATTGTGGTGCTGGAGGATTCTTGTGAATCCCTTGGACTGCAAGGACATCCAACCAGTCAATCCTGAAGGAAATCAACCCTGAATATTCACTGGAAGGGCTGATGCTGAAGCTGAAGCTTCAATATTTTGGCCAACTGATGCGAAGAATTGACTCATTGGAAAAGACCCTGATGCTGGGAAGGATTGAGGGCAAGTGGAGAAGGGGGCGATAGAGGAGGAGATGGTTGAGTAGCGTTGCTGACTGAATGGACATGAGTCTGAGCAAACTCCGGGAGATAGTGAAGGACAGGGAAGCCTGGTGTGCTGCAGTCCATGGGGTCACAAAGAGTTGGACACAGATTAGCGACTAAACAACAACAAGAAGTATGATATTCTGGAAAGGGAAGACTGTGATGACAATAAAAACAGATCTGTGGTTGCCAGGGGCTTGTGTGGATGCAGGGATGGATAGATGGAGCACAGAGGATTTCAAGGGTTGTGGAACTATTCTGTATGTTACTGTTATGGTGGCTGCAAGCCATCATTCATTTGTCAAAACACATAGACGGTACAACACCATCAGGGAACCTTAATGTAAACTAAAGACTTTGAGTGATAATGGTATGCCAGTGTAGATTCATGTGGGGGATATTGAAAGTGGAGGAGGCTAAGCATGTGTCAGGGCAAGGGGTGTATGGGAACTCTGCTCTTTTCACTCAGTTTTGCTATGGACCTAAAAATTCTCTAAAAAGTAAAGTCTATTGGAAAAAATTATGACAAAATGTTTTGGAATTAATTTCAAAAGTAATCAAATCAAGAGCCCAAGGTAGAGATACAAAGATCAGGCGAGATATGTTGCATTGACAAAAGCTGCTGGAATGTAAACAGGTGTAATGTGAATGACCAAGTAAGAGTCACAGGAAGTTAGAGCTGGAGAAGGAAGCTGGCTGCCCAGGTCGTCACAGACAAGGTCCCTGCCTCAGCCTCTCGTGATAGGGAAGGTCTGGAAAAACTAGCGGAGGAAGAAGAGTGATACTGGAATTGGGCTGATTTGCTTTTCGATTCTGGCATCCACAGTGAGAACAAGGCCAAGTCAGTCTACAGAAGATGGGAGACTTCATGGAGGAGACCCGAGGGGCTCCAGTCACCAGCCAGTCAATCATTTGACCTCTTGCCTAATCAACCCAGAGCTGACCACCATCTATGACATAACTTAGCCAAGACTGCGAAACCATCCTAAATTGTTTATTTTTTATTTTATTGAAATATAATTGCTTTACACTGTTGTGGTAGTTTCTGCTATACTGAAGTGAATCAGCTATGTGTATGCATATATCCTCTCCCCCTTGGACCTCCCTTCCACCCTACCCTCACCCCGCCCCTCTGGGTCATCACAGAGCACTGAGCTGACCTCCCTGTGTGTATAGCAGCTTCCCACTAGCTGTCTGTTTTACACATGGTTGTGTATTTATGTGAATCCTAATCTCCCAGTTCGTTCCACACTCCCCTTTCCCTGCTGTGTCCACAGGTCTGTTTATGCCTGTGTCTCTGTTGTTGCTCTGCAGATAGATTCTAAATCGTTGCTGCACAGAATTTTAAGCTTAATGTGTTATTATAGACTACGTTTCGGGGTGGTTTATTCCATAGCCATAATAACTGATTCAACTCTGCCACCATGGACTTATCAAAACTCACATGGCTTCACTCTTTTCATCTGTAATTTGAGGATAAGATCAACTTGAAGTTGTCATCATATTAACAAATGAACGTTTAAAACATATAGAACATAGTAGGGTTCCAACAAAATATTTTACTTGAATGAATAAATGGTTAGTATTTAATAAATCTCCCCCACAGAACAACTACTATAATGATGATACCTAAGAGGCCTTTCACCACACAGACTTTGGGGACTGGGGAAACCCGAGGTTCAGGGAAGCCATCAGCGAAGTAAGATGGAAACTGCTCGCCTTGCCAGGAACTTACTCACACGACTAGGATCAGCCAGGCTGTTATTGTACACGTAATGGAAGAGAAAGTGCTTCCACTGCTCATTCCACAGCCAAACCACAGATCCTGGCAACTCCTCGCCTTGGAGGCAACAAAGACACATTCACAGGGCTTGGCTCCTTTCTTCTGAATCCTACACCTCAAGCTAAAGAAGTCTGTCACGCAAGGCTGGCCTGCTGGGAGCAGCTGGGAAGTCCATCCGGGCTATGCTCGGGCCACCCTTCCCTCGGTCGCCTTCTCTTGTGTGCCCTCACGTGTGAATTCTGGGAATGCCCGGGAATGGCAGGACTGGTAGCTTCTTCTGTTTTGCTTTCAGGAATCTTGTTTGTTATTATTATTATTTTTGAAGCTCTTGAGCCAGGAGAGAGGGTTCCCTTTTATCACATGAGAGACACCTCGTGGACAGTCCATCAAGAATGTCTTAATATCGGGTTAATAGATACTTTGAGAGCCAGTATATTGTCAGGCTTTGCGCCAGGTCTTGGAGAGGCAGATAGAGAAGATTAGAGTTGCCTTTTCATTATCCATCAGACAAGAGGGCATGGCCTGGAGACAGGGCACAGGGCAGGAAGTGTCAGGAGACTGGGCTTTCTGAGCCTCAGGTTCCTCATCTGTAATGTTAGTGATGGGCCTCGATGACCTTGATGCTCCATCCACCTCTTAGGTGCTGGTGAGCCTGTGGTCACTGGCAAAAGCATGGAAGAATCTTGTTTCCATGTGCTCAGAAAAGCCTGGCCACCTAGTTTTTCCTTTTATTATTATGTCATATTTGATATTGGCAACAGAATGTGACTATCACACAGGTAATGATGAAGCAGAGGAACAACAGGAGAATCTGTGTGCCTTAGAGGTCATGATCAATATCATTGCATCAGCTGGTGGGCTCCTTTCCTATGCCACACCCTGCCTACCCCAAGAAGTAACCACCATTCTGAATTTTATTGCTATAAACTCTTGGTTTTGAAAAATAAGTTAGCACATATGTATACAGCATCAAGTCATATATTTAATTTTGCTTTATAAAAATGTTATTCTACTATTCTATCCCCAGTCTTTTCACTTGCTTTTTTCACCTAGTATTATGTTTCTAAGATTTATCCATGTGGCAAGAAGTTCATTATTTTCGCTATGATATGTAACATTTTATTGCAGGAGTCTGAATATACCCAGCTACTTTGGGACAAGCATTGTCCAGTTATTATTACAGTGTTACTGTGAACATTTCTATAAATAAATGCTGTGAAAAACTCCATAAACTTCTAGAGTTTATACTGAGAAAGAAGTAGAATCACTTGAATCTTAGGCACGTGTGTAAGAGTTTCTTCAAGGTAGAGTAACTAGGCTATAAAATACTTGAAAATTCAACTAATTTTTTCCAAAGGAGTTGTACTAATTTAGACTGCTACCATCAGAATCTAAAAATTCCTGTTGACTCACACCCTCTCTAAGACTATGACAGTGTCTGACTTCTTAATTTTTGCCAATCCAGTGGGCGAAAAATGGTATCTCGCTGCTGTCTTAATTAGTCTCAGAGGTTGAGTGTTCTTTGATGGGTTTATAGATGACTCAAGTTTACTACTCTGTCAACTGACTGTTATTGTCCTTTGCATATTTTTCCACTGGGCTGTTGACTTTGTGTTTATTCATCTAATCACTGGACTTTGAAGATGGAAAGAAATCCTCTTTATGGATGTTTTATTGGTTACATATATTGCACATATCTTCTCCTGGTTTGTGGCTTTCTGATCACTTTCATCATGGAATATATTGTGAAACAGAAGTTCTTAATTTGAAAGTAGTCAAATTTATTATTTTTTTCTTTGATAATTTGTACTTTCATGTTTTGCTTTAAGAAGTCTCTCCCACCCTGAGGTCCTAAAGATGATCTCCAATATTTTCTTCAAAAATTTTATTTTTGCCTTTTATATCTTCACCTCTGCAGGATTTGATTTTTCTGTGTAGTGTGATCTGATTATAGGTTTTCTCTTTTTCTCCATATAGGTAACCGGTTGACCTGTACTATTTATTGAAGAATTTTGTTGTTTCCTTAGTGATCTACAGTGTCTTCTCCATTACATCTCAGGCCCCTACCCCCTTCTCTTTCTCTCTTTCTGCAGAGTTCTCTAGTCTGTTCCATCGGGCAGTTTATCTATATCTGTGCCAGTAAATACTGCGTTCATTACATCAGCTTTGTAATAAGTCTTGATATTCCTCTTCAAGAGTGCCTTGTTTATTCTGAGATCTTGGCTTCTCCACATAAATTTGAGAATTATTGGTTAAGTTCCTCAGCAATTCTGTTTGACTTTTTGTTGGAGTCGTATCCAATCTTTAGATCAGTTTGGAGAGAAGCACCAATGTGTGATTTTCCAAAAGATTATATTATGATCTTTGAGTAGCTGATGGTGTAGTGGGGAAGAGAGACACATTGGAACAATGCCATGTGGTAAATAGTATATGAAAATGAAACACAGCAGAGGAGTTAGGGCAAGAGTTATAGAGAAGATAACATGTGTGAAGAGTCCCCATGAACAAAGATTCTGTATTCTGGCTTCAGATGTAAAAAGTGTGTCTATCCTGTTTTGTCAGACCCCTCCTCAGGAGATAACCACCAAGATTACCCTCACTGAAGCCCTAGAATTATTGTGATCGTCGCACAGTGGGATCAGTTTGTCCAGGACCTAAAAACCGGTGTGCCCTGAGCACTCTTTTCTCTGCATCCAAATGTGGTATCTCTTTCATATCATGTTCGCCCCACACCCTACACATTTTGGTTACCTTTGTAGTTCTCATCTTTCCCAGAGAGACCTACTTAGGGTCTCTGCTGTCTTCTTATGAAGCCAATTCATTTGACGACTCAGTTTTACAAGTTCAACTTTTGATAGCTTTGCCTCCACGTTTTATTCAATTCTGGACCAAGTGTTCCTAGTTGTACTTCAACAATCAATTAGTACAGGACATTGAATATCTATTCTGAGGCTAGGCACTTTCAGAGGATGCAGAGTCCAGGGATATAGAGTCAGGTAGACCTGGGTTCGAATCTTGGCTTTTTCCTTATTAGCTGGGCAATATTGGACCAACTACTTTATTTTTCTAATTATATGGTTCTTCATGAATGGCTCTTCACTTAGTCACTCAGTCATATCCGATTCTTTGTGACCCTGTGGACTCTAGCCCTCCAGGCTTCTCTGTACATGGGGATTCTCCAGGCAAGAATACTGGAGTGGGTTGCCATGCCGTTCTCCAGGGGATCTTTCCAACTTAGGGGTTGAACCCAGGTCTCCCACATTGCAGGCGGATTCTTTACCATCTGAGCCACCAGGGAAGCCCTCATGAATAACAAGCTATGATAATTCCGGGTTCAGATAATATATATAAAGGTATCTTGTACATATAATATTTTAATCAAAAGAACAAAAAATGTTAATTAAAAAAACTAGAACAGAAGATGGTAACTTGCTTCTGAAACATTTTTTCCTTTGAGGAACATATGAGGTAGTGGGAGGTAAGACCCTCAGAGAGGATGTGTACTAAAGGAAAGGCACAGTCCATAAAGGTTCATAAATCTGTATGCAGGTCAAGAAGCAACAGTTAGAACTGGACATGGAACAACAGACTGGTTCCAAATTGGGAAAGGAGTACATCAAGCCTACATAATGTCACCCTGCTTATTTAACTTATATGCAGAGTACATCATGTGAAATGCTGGGTTGAATGAAGCACAAGCTGGAATCGAGATTGCCAGGAGAAATATCAATAACCTCAGATATGCGGATGACACCACCCTTATCGCAGAAAGCGAAGAAGAACTAAAGAACCTCTTGATGAAAGTGAAAGAGGAGAGTGAAAAAGTTGGCTTAAAGCTCAATATTCAGAAAACTAAGATCATGGCATCCGGTCCCATCACTTCATGGCAAACAGATGGGGAAACAGTAGAAATGGTGAGAGACTATTTTTGGGGGGTTCCAGAATCACTGCAGGTGGTGATCGCAGCCATGAAATTAAAAGACACTTGCTCCCTGGAAGGAAAACTATGATCAACCTAGACAGCATACTAAAAAGCAGAGTCATTACTTTGCCAACAAAGGTCCATCTAGTCAAAGATATGGTTTTTCCAGTAGTCATGCATGAATGTGAGAGTTGGACTATAAAGAAAGCTGATCACTGAAGAACTGATGCTTTTGAACTGTGGTGTTGGAGAAGACTCTTGAGAGTCCCTTGGACTGCAAGGAGATCCAACTAGTCAATCCTAAGGAAATCAGTCCTGAATATTCATTGAAAGGACTGATGCTGAAGCTGAAACTCCAATACTTTGGCCACCTGATGCAAAGAACTGACTCATTGGGAAAGACCCTGATGCTGGGAAAGATTGAAGGCAGGAGGAGAAGGGGCTGACAGAAGATGAGATGGTTTGATGGTATCACTGACTTGATGGACGTGAGTTTGAGTAAACTCCAGGAGTTGATGATGGACAGGGAAGCCTGGTGTGCTGCAATCCATGGGGTCACCAAGAGTTGGACACAGCTGAGACTGAACTGAACTGAATAAGGTCCAAAAAATTATGTTGACACTCTGCTTTGATCCAGAAAAGATTTACGATATCACGTAAAATAGTTAAATTAGAGCAAGGTAACAGCATCACCGACTCTGTGGACATGAGTTTGAGTGAGCTCCGGGAGTTGGTGATGGACAGGGAGGCCTGGCGTGCTGTGATTCATGGGGTTGCGGAGAGTCGGACATGACTGAGCGACTGAACTGAACTGAACTGAACAACTTAGAAGTGATGAAAAGCAAAGCAAAAATCAAGAGTGACACTCGCAGTGAAGGTAGGAAGAAGGAAGTGCAGAAAATGCACACCAAGGAGGCTTTTCCACACACTTGTTTTATGGGGTACTCATATTCAATGCTAAGCTTTCCAGCGGCCCCACCAGTGGAAAGAGTGACAACTTACAACTACAGGGAATGCCAAATATAGAAGAAGGATCACCATGGAGGGAGTGGGGCTGGATAGGGAAGGTGACTTGACAATAATGAGGTTTGAGCTAATTTTTTATGGACATTGAAACTATGGACTCCAGAGGGAGGCACTCAAACAAAGTATAGAGGAGGAGAATAAAGAGGTTGTCCTGGGGTGTAGGGATCCTTTTGGCTTGTCTCAAGATAGGACCGGCAGATGACTGAGGTCCTTAACACTGGTCTTTAGATTTCACACAGCAGAGCCCTAGCTCTCCCTGACAGAAAATAACCTGATGGAAGGGGTATTTGGAGGAAATTACCCTGGCACCACACAGCTGCAGTTTTCTCCTCTGCAGGTTGTAATTCATCATAGGCATTTAGGAAGATGCTGTCATGCATGTCTCTCCTGACATAGTGCACATCTGGTTCTGCCATTGGCAGTCCAGAGTATTTAGAAAATCTGCACAACATTGGTGTCTAATAACCTTTGCTTTAAATACAGTGAAGCCAACCACAAACTTAGAAATGGCACACATCCCTCTGGACTAATTTAGTCCAGGTTCTCTATGTGACTGAGGAAATCCCTTGAGTAGTCTGGACACTGGCATGAGTGTTGAAAACCAGGGAGGTTGCAACTAATCTTAGAAATAAAAGGAAAGGGAGCGACTTTCGCTTTGAGTTTGTTTGCCTTGCATGTATAAAGTTTTGAGAGTTTGAAATAGCTCTAGACCGAACAGCCTTCTGCACAAAATTATACAATCACCAGAAATTTTTTGTTTTTAAAGAAAGTTATATTTTTGTAACATGTGGACATCATGACCCATTTAGGCTTAAATTCTGGCTGAGCAGATTTTTTTTTCCCTTTGTTGTACTTTGAGGGGCTCATGAACTCCTTCAGCCCTTAGAAGAAATGAAATGAATAGCTTCTTAGTTGTTCAATGACACAGGTCTATAGAGGGAAGGGACAAGTTCCATAGGGGACAGGAAAACATCTGCGGGAACACACACTTTCTCAGCCCAAGAAGAGCTCTTGGCAAAACTATAGGCGATCTCTTCTTGACCCCAATTAGTTGTAATCCGTGTGCAATCTGTCCTCTGGGACAGCTGTTATCAGACTATGTGGGGAAAGCATGTCCTTGCTAAACTTTTGATGGAGTAGGGCAAAGGGCAAGGCTTTATTGCTCTGACAGTCACGCATTCACTTCCTATCATCCAACTGGTTGTTTTCTTTGGAGGCCATTCTCAACTGATTCTTGGGAAGCAAGTTGAATTTGCTGGAGGGGAAGTGGTAAGATTAACCACCAGCACATCTTCCTTGATCGGTTCCTGACTCGCAGCTGGGAAGAGAATTTCATTTGCAAGTGTCAGAAACCTTTGGGAGAGACAGTCTGTTGAAAGGTTCTAGATTTTTAATTCTTCCACACCTACATGGATGGATCAAGTTGGAATGGTTTCTGTAAAGAAGTGTAAATAAAATCTGGAAAAAAAAATAAATTTGGGAAATAATGTATACTCTGTTTTGGGGGCATGTATTATATCACAGAATAAAAAAATTTTTGATAGGTTCTATTATCAATAATCGTGGTATTCTTTCTTTGTTCAATAAAGCATTTATCAAAAGCATCAGTAGGAAACCCACCTACTGATACTTAGTTTTCTGTGAAATATATTTGCAACACATTGATGAGGAAACTCAGTGGAAATGAACAAGTATTAAAAACTCTCAGAGTCACAAAGCTGGCTGTGGTTAGCTGTGGTCAAGAGTTGCTGCCATTGAGTGACATCCACCACGGAAGCCCCATTCCTGCCCTCTGGGGCCACCAAACATACTCCAGTGCAGTACCCAGGGCTCTCACTGTATACTTTCCCTGCCAAAAATGACCTTACCCCACTCACTCTCTCACTCCTGTCCAATTACTATGCTTTCACAATCCTGGCTCCAAATTCACCTTTGCCTTGGTGTATTCTGTAAAGTAGCATCTTTAGAATAAAGGAAAAGTATTTTTATTATTTTATTTTCTTATTACAACAAAGCATGTATATCACAGAAACACTGTGAAGTGATGTGAACCAGTAAAAGGAAACAAAGTCCATCCAGAAATAACTACTGTTAATGTTTTAGTGACCATCCTCTCAAAGTTTTCCTCTACCCCAGAAACATATATACACACATGTATCAAAAGTGGGAAATTTTGACTTTGTTCACTTAGTACTGTATTGTGAGGGGACCATCTTGTTTTCGTTCTACTTGCCATGTCTCATACAGAGAGTGACACTCTGTAAGTACCCAATAATTATGTAATGAATGAATGACCAATCCTGAGGTCTTTTCTAGCTCTAAACCCATTTGATCTTTATCATGTTTTTGTTCTGTGAATCTTCCATGTGTCTCCACTTTACACTGATTGTTTTTTTTTTTTAATTAGGAGACTTCATTTTTTTAGAACAGTTTTATATTTACACAAAAATTGAGAAGATCATACATGGAGTCTCCATATGCAGCCCCTCTCCACCAGCACAGTTTCCCTATTAATAACATCTTGCATTAATGTGGAACATTTGGTACTGTGAGTTTTTTTGTTTTGTTTTTTTTAACCATTTTAGTAGGTGTGTAGTAGTAGCTCACTGTTTGTTTTAATTTGCAATTCCCTAATGATATATGATGTCATCTTTTCACATACTTATTTGAAGTCTGTATTTTTTGTTTAGTGAGAGGTGTGTTCAGATATTTTGCCTATTTTTTAATTGGGTTGTTTGATTCTTATTGTTGAGTTTTAAGCATTCTTTATATCCAGTGATAATTTCACCAGATATAAAAGTCTAGGTTGATGGCTTTTCCTTTAGTACTTTAAACATTTCATTCCATTCTCTTCTGGCTTGCATGGATTCTGAAGAGAAGTCCAATGGTAATTTTTATCTTTGATCTGCTACAAATCAGATTTCTTATTTTCTTAACTTTTTTAATCTTTATCTTTGGCTTTCTATAGTTTGGTATGTTTGGGGATAGATTTTTTGGGTATTTATCCTACTTGGTGTTCTCTGAATTTCTCTGGATCTGTGGTTTGGTGTCTGTCATTAATTTTGAGAATTTCTCAGCCATTATTACCTCAGTATATCTTCTTTTCCTTTCTCTCTTTCTTTCCCTTCTTCTTTGCCTCCTCCTTCTCGTGTTTTTGCTTCACGCTTGTTTTGCCTTTTGCAGTTGTTCCACAGTTCCTTGAGATTCTGTTTCATTTAAAAAATCATTCTTTCTCTTTGCATTTCTGTTTGAGGATGGCCTATCTTCAAACTCACTAATTCTTTTTAGAGTTTCCATTGCTCTGTTTACATTACCCATCTGTTCTTGCATGTTTTCTCATTTTCCTTGAGAGCCCTTAACATATTAATCACAGCTATTTTAAACTCTCTATCTGGTAATTCTGAAAGCTACGCTATGCCTGAGTCTATCTCTTAAGCTTTCTTTGTCTCTTCAGACTGTGTTTTTCCTTGCTTTCTAGCAAATCATTTACTTTTTTGTTGAAATCCAGACATGATATATTGGGTAAAGAAACTGAGATAAATAGGCTCTTAGTGTGAGCTGTGCTATGTCTAATGTCTTTTGCAGCTGTAGTGCTAGAGGCTTCATTTTCTTCTAGTTTCCTTACTTGTCTTCCTTCTCATATTGTTTTTATGTCTCCCTAAACTCTTCTTAAGTAGAATCTGTGTCTTACAGCTCTCGGTTGTATGCCACTGTAATTGTGGTGGAACTCTGCTGATGTAGTGGTTGGCTATGGGTGGGGAGAGCTGATTTATAATCTTATGATTAGAACTTAGTTTTTTAGTGAGCCTCAGTCCCTGGGCTGTGACCTTCAGAAAGGTTCCTTAGTTTTTTCCCTTACTTTATGTAAGAAGACTAGAGGGGATTAGAGTTGACTAATTTCCCTTATGCTAGGTCAGATAAGGCTCTGGTAAAAAACAACTTCCCTTGGAGTACAGGCCTTTCTTATGGAAAATGCTCTGGACACATGTCACAAAGGTACTTTTCCCCTGGCATATTTAAATGTGGTTACTTCCCTCCTCCCTCTGCTGGAAACAGGAGGGGATTGTTCTCCAACTTTCACTGTGAGAACCTGATAGGGATTTTTGAGGTAAAATCCATGAAAATGGAGCCTCTTCCTCCTACCCCCAAAACCTGCCTTCCCCCACCGAAGTTTTTAAATCTCAAGGTGTCCACACTCATCCTCTATTAATTCTTCAAAATTACCATTAAAGTGTTCCAACTAGCCACTGCCTCTAGTGGCTTCAGCTTCAGGTAAGCTGGTCGAAGCTTTGATTTTCCACGTGCACCTGTCTCTCCAGATTTCAAGATGGTGAGTTGCCCTGTGATTTGAATTCTCTGATGTTTCCAAGAAAAGTTGTTGGTTTTCAATTTACTTAGTTTTGTTTTTTTTTCTTGTGAGTGCATTGCTTATGACTTCCAAGCTCTTTAAGTGTCAGCATTTGAACTAGAAGGTCCTCTATTGATTTTCACCTGATCCATTTAATGGTCATTTATTGAGCATGATCTGTTGCTAGGACCTTATACTTAATCTAGTTGGGACACAGGCATGGCCAGTCCAAGCCTCTATCCTTAGGGACCATCTGAGGTCATTTTCATGGTGTATACTTTGTCTCTCAAACTGAGCCAAGGTTCCCCATTCCTGTTCTGTGTGTTTATATTCTGACTTCCTCAGGCAACTTTTTCTCAAACAATCCATCGATCCACATTCTCAACAGTTCAAGAGTTCCCCAAGAACACTTAAAAATTTTATGTTTGCATTTTAATTATAACATAAAATTTAGGATAGCTTAAGGATATTATAGAACAGGGGTTGGGAAATTATGGCCCATGGACTAACTCCAGCCCACCACCTGTTTATTTGTATAACAAGTTTTATTGAAAGAAGCTATGCTCATGTGTTTATGTAGTGTTTATGACTGTTTTCATGCTACAACGGTGGAGCTGAAAATGGTGGAGAAAGTGTATGGCCCATGATGCCTAAAATATTTACCATCTGGCACATCCCAGAAAGAGTTCACTATCTTTGCTCTAGAAGATCTTTAGGTGATTATGATCACATAATTTCAGCATCAGTGTTTGTGTTTATGGTCATGAGGCTGTTAGGTAGATAGAATAGGGAAAAGGAGTCCAAAAAGGCGGTGGCTAAAAGACAAGGAAGAGAAAAGCCCGCAAAAATAGAACAGAGGAAGCTCAAAGGCAGGTCCGAGGACGCAGTGAGGACTTCAGGTAGGACAGCTCTCCTGACTAAGCCCAATTTGCATAGGGCAGGCCCAGGGGGAAGAAAACATATAAAAGGAGGAGCCCAGCTCGCGCTCTCTCTCCCGCATGTGTACACTCTTTCTCTCTAATCCACCCCCTGCCCTAACCCTGCACGCGCTGGCGCGTTCCTCCGCTCTCTTCTCTTCTTCGAGGATGGATTCTCCTGCTATCTTCTAAATAAAATAGAGCTGTAACACTGATTTATCTAAGAGCTATGACACGGTTTGTTCAAGACCTGAGAGCTGTGACGTGCCAAGGGCTTTAATGTCCGTCGCCCCAAATCATTGTTGTGAAGAGACAAAGAACCGAGGAACATACACTTGCCTGACAAGGCCAAATGAAGATTACAAATTAGGTTTCTTGTGAATTTAAAATTAAGAACATGGAGAGTGAATTGAGTAAGTACATGAGAAATTTGAGAACAAATCATGCAACCTGCAGAAGAACTTGCCCTGACGTAGACAGAACCAGATTCATGTTGGGGGCCCACACCATGTGAGGGTATCTTATCTGTATATGTGCTGACTTACTGCAACTCAATAACAACAGTAGTGATCATGGCAATGACCACATTCGAAACCCTTTTAAATTTCATTTCTAATTTCTATCCCAGAAATAATAAAGTTAGATACCCATTTGATGCTGCTTCCAGTAAATATCACAATGCTAATCTCTCTTCAGTGGAAGATAATCATCTTTACTTAATTAGCAGGTAACACCTTACTAAAATCAGTGTTGGAGAATTTGCCTGCTGGCAGAATTTTCCTTAAGAAAGAAATCTCAATATCATAAACCAGCAAACAAAGCTCTGCCTTAGTTGTACCATTCTGTATGTTATGTGTATTCTGGGCAGGAATTCCAGACTCTGCCTTTCAAGAAAGAGTCCCTCTACCTCATAGGCCCATGACCCTGGATGTTCTTTTTTTTTTTACTTTTTATTTTATACTGAATAAAAAATAACCAGCTACTATATAGCTGGTTAACAATGTTGTGATAGTTTCCGGGCACAGCAAAGTGACTCAGCCATATATATACACATATCCATTCTTCCCCAAACTCCCCTCCCAGACTGGATGTTCAATATTCTTTATCATTCTGCCTGTTCCTATCTTGGGGTATGAGGGACACCTGGGGGGGCTCTGCCCCACCCTTACCCCCACCCCAACCAAGAGTCTGCTCTTTAGGCAATCTCTCTTCTAGATCAGTCTCTGTTTTAGTATCCTTCCTTCATGTTTAGATTCTTTTTTTGTGTCCTTTCTTGCCTGAGAACCTCTGTAAGAACTCACTATATTACACAGGATCTAATAATATTGATCTTGAGGGAAAAGGTATAAGTCTTGGTCAATTTCCTCATCAGAAGTATTTTGAGCCCCAGAGTACATCATGAGGAACGCTGGGCTGGAAGAAGCACAAGCTGGAATCAAGATTGCTGGGAGAAATATCAATAACCTCAGATATGCAGATGACACTACCCTTATGGCAGAAAGTGAAGAGGAACTCAAAAGCCTCTTGATGAAAGTGAAAGAGGAGAGTGAAAAGGTTGGCTTGAAGCTCAACATTCAGAAAACAAAGATCATGGCATCTGGTCCCATCACTTCATGGCAAATAGATGGGGAAACAGTGGAAACAGTGTCAGACTTTATTTTTTTGGGCTGCAAAATCACTGCAGATGCTGATTGCAGCCATGAAATTAAAAGACACTTACTCCTTGGAAGGAAAATTATGACCAACCTTGACAGTATATTAAAAAGCAGAGACATTACTTTGCCAACCAAGGTCCGTCTAGTCAAGGCAATGGTTTTTCCCGTGGTCATGTATGGATGTGAGAGTTGGACTGTGAAGAAAGCTGATCGCCGAAGAATTGATGCTTTTGAACTGTGGTGTTGGAGAAGACTCTTGAGAGCCCCTTATACTGCAAGGAGATCCAACCAGTCCATTCTAAAGGAGATCAATCCTGGATGTTCATTGGAGGGACTGATGCTAAAGCTGAAACTGCAATACTTTGGCCACCTCATGCGATGAGTTGACTCACTGGAAAAGACTCTGATGCTGGGAAAGGTTGGGGGCGGGAGGAGAAGGGGACGACCGAGAATGAGATGGCTGGATGGCATCACCGACTCTGTGGACATGAGTTTGAGTGAACTCCAGGAGTTGGTGATGGACAGGGAGGCCTGGCGTGCTGTGATTCATGGGGTCGTGGAGAGTCGGACACGACTGAGCGACTGAACTGAACTGAACGTTTCCCATCTCCTTCCTTGCAGAGTTCTGTACCAAGTGGTGGGTGTTGGGAATAGCAGACTTTGTTATGCCACAGAAATACACTTACATTTTTCACCCAGAACGACAGGGACTCCCAGGAATCCACTGCCTATGTCGGAGAAAGCAATGGCAACCTACTCCAGTACTGTTGCCTGGAAAATCCCATGAATGCAGGAGCCTGGTAGGCTGCAGTCCATGGGGTTGCTAAGAGTCGGACATGACTGAGCGACTTCACTTTCACTTTTCACTTTCACGTATTGGAGAAGGAAATGGCAACCCACTCCAGTGTTCTTGCCTGGAGAATCCCAGGGATGGGGGAGCCTGGTGGGCTGCCATCTAGGGGGTCGCACAGAGCTGGACACGACTGAAGCGACTTAACAGCAACAGCACAGCATGACGGATAAACCCTGAGTAGAAGTCTGGGTACTGAAGTCAGAGATAGTGCAAACATTCTGCTCTCCCCTTTTATGGGTATAGGAACCTGGAGAAGTCAGTTGTGCACTTCCATCCTGTGGAATGAAGGGTGTCTAATGTACGATTTAGCTAAATGCGATTTGAGGCCCTATTTTAAAAAGAGCATAAAGTGCTCTAAGGCAATGTCCATTTCTCGATTTTTTGTTACAGCTTTATTGAGATATAATTCACAGACTCAAAGTATGCAATTCAATGGTTTTAATATATTCAGACTTGTGGAACTATCACCATAATCAATTTTAGAACTTTTCATCAACTCAAAAGGAAATTCCATACTCACTAGCTATCATCCTTCACTGTACCCATTCCTCCTGACACTGAGCTCATCTACTTTTGTTTCTCTATGGGCGTGCATGCTAAGTTGCTTCAGTTGTGTTCTACTCTTTTGTGACCCCATGGACCGTAGCCCACCAGGCTCCTCTGTCCATGGGATTCACCAGGCAAGAATACTGGAATGGGTTGCCATTTCCTTCTCCATTTGTCTCTCTGTATCTACTTATTCTGGACAGTTCATATAAATGGATCCGTATAATATGTATATGGTTATATGTGAGTACTCTCTTTTGCTTAACATACTGTGTTCAAGGTTCTTCTATGTTACAGTATGTATCAGTACTCCATTCTTCTGTATGGCCAAATAAAATTCCATTCTATGGATATAACACATTTTGCTTATCCATTCATTAATTGGTAGACATTTGGATTGCTTCCATTTTTGGCTATTATAAATAATGCCACTGTAAACATTCATGTACAAGTTTTTGTATAGATACATGGGTTTAGATCTGGAGTCTTGATTTTATTTCATTGTTCCATTTAGCTATCCTTCTGCCAGTAACACATGGTATTGATTACTGTTGATGATGAATTTTAAAATCAAGATGTCCAAGTCCTCCAAATTTGTTTTTCACTTTTAAGGTTTTGTTGGTTATCCTGGTTTTCTTGAGTTTCCATGTGAATTTAGTATTCAGCTAGGATTCCGAGAGAGATTGCACTGAATCTGTAGATCATTTGGGGAGTTTTGCTATCTTAACCATATTAAATCTTCCAGCCCATCAACACGGATATTTTCTCATTGATATAAATTTTATAAATTCTTTCAACAATGTTTTGTCATTTTCAGAATATAAGTTCCCCTGCTGAGTACTTAACATGCTTGAGACACATCAGTGGTGTAATTCGTCAACCACATCACCTCCCCCCGCAACATGTTGTCTAGAGAACACAGACCATAACTTAATTTCAGTTTTCTTCTCTATTTTGCACAGAGGAGGTGTTCAATCTGAATTTGTTGAAAAGATAACCAAGGAACAAATAAATTCCTCACTTTGCTTCCTGTGCCCTGGAAATCAGAGCGGCAGGATCCTTTTCAGCTCATTAACAATCATGTTACACGAGCAGATGCTGGCTCATAGCAGCTGTGCTGCCAATGCATGTGCTGCTTCTGGAGTCCTTCATTTTGCCAAAAAAATTTAAGAGAGTCCTTATTCACAGCAAGAGCCTTTCCCTAGGAAGAGCCACCTCTACGAGAATCTCCAGATAAGGAAGGGAGTTTGTGCCCTGAGCCCCAGGCTTGTATAATTCCATGCAATTTTGCATGCACAGTCCTGCCTGCTGAGCAGGGCTGGGACAGCACAGAGAAGGCCCTAGGATGCTACGGCATGCAGACCCACAGGTGTGCAATTGTCTCAGACCACAAAGCCTCTCAGGAAATGGGTGTGGGGTTTGCAGGGTCAGTTTCCTGCCAAACCTTCGCCTCCTTCTAGCCAGTCTACCCCATCTTTTGCCCCCAGGCACCCATCCCTGACCCCAGCTCCTTTCTAACCCTACCTGACTGTCTTACCTGAGAAAGGGCCCCAGAGAGGATTTGCTCCATCTCCTTCTAAACATTCAAAATCAGTTAAACGAATGCAACAGATTTTAGTAACTGAGTGTTTTTGTAATAAAGGGTAAGGGGGAAAATGTGTTCTTTGAGCCCCAAACGTGGTTCCTGTTTCCAGCAGCAATTGAAGTGAGCTCTGCGGATCACTGGGAATTAGATCTTAAAGAAGACAGGGAGAATCCTTGTGGGGATAGTGCAGGGAGCACTATCTGGATGCCAATCCCAAGCTGGTACCTGTGGGACCTTAGGCAAGTTAAGGGGAGTTAAGTTAATTAACCTCCTATGCCAACAGCTCCTCATCCTTAGAGCAAGGAATACCTGCCCCACCTAGTCTTCTGTTGGGCATTATATGAACTAATATATGGACAGTACTGACCCAGGGTGAACTCAATCAATATTGGCTTCTTTTCCTTTCGTGGAGATATTGAGGGTGGCAAATAGACCATAACGCAGATTCAGATGGAGGCAGAAATTGAACAAATATTTATGAAGTTCCCACCGAGTGCAGGAGCCCAGGGTCTGGTGGAGGATGTAGACAAGCACACAGGCAATTAGAGGCAGGGTAATAGTGATCATAATAAGAGTAAGGCTGGGTGCTTGTGAGGTCCTGGCAGGGGCACCCACTCTTGGGGGTATAGCGAAGAGAATGTACCTGGAGGCAACTTCCTATAAACCTAGATCAGAGGATTAATAAGAATTACTTGGACAAAGCATATGGGTCACTATATTGGACAGAGGAAATAGTAAGTACCTGGAAGCGAAATTCCTTATGCATTAATGGACTGTTGGTAATAAAAATAACAACAATAGCGACATTGTTGTGGACCTACTATGTCCTAAGCATGCTACAAAATGCTGTAAATACATTGTTTTATTGATTCTCACAGCTCTTTGAGCAATGTATTATTAATTGTACACATAAGGAAACTGAGACTTGGAGTGATAAAGGAATCTGTAAGATCACAGAGCTGGTGGGTGGTGGGAGATACTTTCATTAGGACTTGGATACCAAAGCCAGCACTGGCTCCTAACCCCTGTACAGGGCTGCCTTTGGTAACAGACTTTGACTGAGTAGGACTTCTCAGGTGGCACTAGTGGTAAAGAACCCGCCTGCCAATGCAGCAGACCCAAGAGATGTGGGTTTGATCCCTAGGACAGGAAGATCCCCTGGAGGAGGGCATGGCAACCCACTCCAGTATTCCTGCCTGCAGAATCCAATGGGCAGAGGAGCCTGGCAGGTTACAGTCCATGGGGTCTCAAAGAGTCGGACACGATTGAAGCAACTTAGCATGCATGCATGTGGCTGAGAAAGAGCTTTCTGAGGATGCTGGGGGTGGGGGGGGCGTTGCTTCAGGCAAGGCTGTTAGATCAACAGTTAGATGAACAGAAGAGATCTTCATGGCCACGCTCACTCTGCCCTTTCCCCGACTTGGCCATCTTGCAGATGCAGAGCCTTGAGGTCAGTGCAGATCACTCCAGGCTGACTAAACAGCAACTCTCTGGGATGCTTCCTGTTAGAAGTGTGCCGGGAAAGACTGCCTCACAAAGTGAGCACCGCCCAGCTTTCGGGGGCTCCAGACACGTAGCTGACATTGTGAAGAGCACCTCTAGGGCTCTGCAGAGTGGCAGCCTTGTCAAATTCAGATGCTCTGGCATGCTAGGATTTATTGAGAAAGTGAATTATTGGCAGGGTTTTGGAGCTCATATGTTTTTCAGAGTTTTGTAAAAATAGTCTGTCTCACAGTAGAGTTTGGCTCAATTGAGGGTATAATAATGGAGTTAGGTGAATTTGGCGGAGGAGGAGGTCCTGGGGGAGACAGAGAATTCCCATAACTTAAGTAAGAATATTTTCAAGTCTTGAAATGAGAAGCACACTTAAACTTAGAAAACAATGGATGCTTACAGAGGTTCGTCTATCTTGACATCTTTCACTATTAAATTTCCTGCCAGTATCTTACAAATAAAGACATGTTGACAGCATGTGAAAAGTTACTCAACAGCACTAGCCATCAGGAAAATGCAAATCACAATCACAACGAGGTAGTACTTTGTATCCACTAGGACTGCTGTGATCAGAAAGACAAACAATAGCAAGTGTCGGCAAAGGTGTGGAGAGGTTGGCACCCTCACACACTACTGGCGGGAATGTGAAATGGTGTAGCTGTTTTGGAAGTCTGGCAACTCCTCAAAAGGTTAAATATAGAGTTACCATAGGTTCAACATAGAACTAATCCCAGGTATATGTCCAGGAGAAATGGAAATCCATGTCCATAAAAAACAGCTATATGTTTTGATGTTTTTAATGTTCAGTTACGTTCATAGCAGCATTATTCAAAATAGCTGAAACATGGAAACAGTCCAAGTGTCTTTCAACTGATAAATGGATAAACAAAACAGATACATCTATCTATGCAATAGAATATTATTCTGAAGTGTGATGAACCTTGAAAACATGCTGACTGGAAAAACTAGTTGCAAAGAATTGTATATTATATGATTCCGTTTTTATGAAATGTCTAGAATAGGTAAATCTATACAGGCAGAAAGCAGGTTTGTGGTTGCCTAAGGCTGCATGTGGGGTGGGGAGAGATGGGGATTGACTGCTAATGAGAACAGGGTTTCTTTTGGTAATGAAAATGTTCTAATACTGACTCTCAGTTCAGTTCAGTTCAGTCGCTCAGTTGTGTCCGACTCTTTGAGACCCCATGAACCACAGCACGCCAGGCTTCCCTGTCCATCACCAACTCCCGGAGTTCACTCAAACTCATGTCCATTGAGTCGGTGATGCCATCCAGCCATCTCATTCTCTGTCGTCCCCGTCTCCTCCTACCCCCAATCCCTCCTAGCATCAGACTCTTTTCCAGTGAGTCAACTCATCGCATGAGGTGGCCAAAGTATTGGAGTTTCAGCTTTAGGGTAAGTCCTTCCAATGAACACCCAGGATTGATCTCCTTTAGAATGGACTGGTTAGATTTCCTTGCAGTCCAAGTGATTGACTCTATGAACGTGTTAAAGTCATTGGGTTGTATTCTTTCAGTGGGTGACATCTATGGTATGTAAATTACATCTCAATAAAGTTATTTTTAAGAAACAACCATTAGGGGAAATTCTCGTTTGGTCTGGTAGTTAGAATGCTATGCTTTCACTGCAGACGGCACATGTTTGATCCCTGTGGCGAAAAAAAAGAAACAACCATTATAGGCAGTGGTGGGGTGCCATGGGCTTATGGGCAGATTGTCCCCTCTGTTCCATATTGACTCCAGGCCCACTGGGCCCATGGAATAAGAGGTTCATATTTACCTGATGAGAAAACCAGACTCAGTGAGACCATGGAGCTTCCCTGGGCTCACTGTGGTTTACAGGTCTATTCAGCAGTGAGTTCTCCTAGTAACCAGTCCAGGCACATTCGACAGACCTGTGGTTTTCAAGCTCTGCTCTACTGAGTCTCTTTGGGGACACCCATTGGTATGGGCAGTGGGTCGGGATACGAATGAGAAGTAGAGTTGCTGATCAGGCGAGCTCTATTCTCCTACTTCAGTTCAGTCGCTCAGTCGTGTCTGACTCTTTGTGTCCCCATGGACTGCAGCACGCCAGGCCTCCCTGTCCATCACCAGCTCCCAGAGTTTACTCAAACTCATGTCCATTGAGTCAGTGATGCCACCCAACCATCTCATCCTCTATCAGCCCCTTCTCCTGCCTTCAATCTTTCCCAGCATTAGGGTTTTTTCCAATGAGTTTGTTCTTTGCATCAGGTGACGAAAGTATTGGGAGCTTCAGCATCAGTCCTTACAATGAATATTCAGGACTAATTTCCTTTAGGATTGACTGGTTGGATCTCCTTGCAGTCCAAGAGACTCTCAAGAGTCTTTTCCAACACCACAGTTCAAAAGCATCAATTCTTTGGCGCTCAGCTTTCTTTATAGTCCAGCTCTCACATCCATACATGACTACTGGAAAAACCATTGCTTTGACAAGACGGACTTTTGTTGGTAAAGTAATGTCTCTGCTTTTGAATATGCTGTCTAGGTTGGTCATAGCTTACTTCCAAAGAGCAAGTGTCTTTTAATTTCATGGCTGCAATTACCATCTGCAGTGATTTTGGAGCCCCCTAAAATAAAGTCTCTCAACATTTCCATTGTTTCCCCATCTATTTCCCATGAAGGGATGGGACCAGATGCCATGATCTTAGTTTTCTGAAGGTCGAGTTTTAAGACAACTTTTTCACTCTCCTCTTTCACTTTCATCAAGAAGTTCTTTAGTTCCTCTTCACTTTCTGCCATAAGGGTGATGTCATCTGCATATCTGAGGTTGATATTTCTCCTGGCAGTCTTGATTCCAGTTTGCGCTTCATCCAGCCTGGCATTTTGCATGATGTACTCTGCATATAAATTAAATATGCAGGGTGGCAATATACAGCCTTGATGTACTCCTTTTTCTATTTGGAACCAGTCTCTTGTTCCATGTCCAGTTCTAACTTGCTTCTTGACCTGCATACAGATTTCTGAGGAGGCATGTCAGGTGGTCTGGTATTCCCATCTCTTGAAGAATTTTCCACAGTTTATTGTGATCCACACTGTCAAAGGCTTTGGCGTAGTCAATAAAGCAAACGTAGATTTTTTTCTGGAACTCTCTTGCTTTTTCGACAATCCAGCAGATCTAATTAGATCTTCTGGCAATTTGATCTCTGCCTTTTCTAAATCCAGCTTGAACATCTGGACATTCACGGTTCACATACTGTTGAAGCCTGGCTTGGAGAATTTTGAGCATTACTTTGCTATCATGTGAGATGAGTGCAACTGTGTGGTAGTTTGAACATTCTTTGGCATTGCCTTTCTTTGGGATTGGAATGAAAACTGACCTTTTCCAGTCCTGTGGCCGTTGCTGAGTTTTACAGATTTGCTGGCATATTGAGTGCAGCACTTTCACAACATCATCTTTCAGGATTTGAAATAGCTCAGCTGGGATTCCATCACCTCCACTAACTTTGTTCATAGTGATTCTTCCTAAGGCCCACTTGACTTCACATTCCAGGAGGTCTGGCTCTAGGTGAATGATCACACCATTGTGGTTTTCTGGGTCATTAAGATCTTTTTTGTATAGTTCTTCTGTTAATTCTTGCCACTTCTTCTTAATATCTTCTGCTTCTATTAGGTTCATACCATTTCTGTCCTTTATTGAGCTCATTGTTGCATGAAATGTTCCCTTGGTATCTCTAATTTTCTTGAAGAGATCTCTAGTCTTTCTCATTATATTGTTTTCCTCTATTTCTTTGCATTGATCTCTGAGGAAGGCTTTCTTATCTCGCCTTGCTATTCTTTGGAACCCTGCATTCAAATGGGTATCTCTTTCCTTTTCTCCTTTGCCTGTAAGCTCTCTTCTTTTTTCAGCTATTTATTTGTAAGGCTTCCTCAGAACTTTTTGCCTTTTTCAATCATTTTGCCTTTTTCCATTTCTTTTTCTTGGGGATGGTCTTGATCACTGCCTCCTGTACAATGTCATGAACCTCCGTCCATAGTTCTTCAGGCACTCTGTCTATCAGATCTCCTACTTAGTTTGAATCAAAGCACTTAAATTGATATATTGGGCTCACAATAATGCCTTTTTTGAAAAACAATTTTTTTTTCTCTGCTAAAATCCATTGCCCTTAACCCGAGGATTCTCCAATTGCAAATACAGTAGACCAAACACTTGCCTCAATCTCAGCACCCAACGTGGGGCTATATCTATAGAAAGATGGTCACAATTCAAACACAAAGCGGTAACTCAGGCTGCTAAGCTCTTGCTGCCTTGGTGTTGGCCCTCTGCTGAGGAATGCACCCGCAAGGTATCTGTTTATAATATGAATTGCCAATGAATGAGGGAGAAATATTGCCCTTGGCCAAGAATATAGCCTGTTGCTAGAAAACAATACAGCTAAACCGTTATGAAATTATCAGAAAATGCTGTCACTTAATAATAATATTGCACAAGATGTCCTTGTCCCCAGAAATCCTCCCATCCTCATCCAAGACTGTCTTTAGAGGCAAAAACTGCTTCCCAACAAAATCTAGGTTTTCTCAATTTGTCTTAACAAGGAATGACATAAGTTTACCGGACAAAAGAGTCCCATTTTTTGTTGCCTGTGTTTAATCTGCATGGACAGAAAGCTGTAAATATTGTAAGTGGTTGTTGCTGGCTGGCCTTGGAGGAGCCGTTCGTTAAAGACCATGGTTCGCTGGTTTCTTGTGTGGCTTCCAAGGACCCAGGGGTTCCTTGCTCATCATCACCATGAGGTCTGGCAAACAAAAGCCGGAGGCCCAGGAGCCTGTGTGGAAGGATAATGTGACCTTTGACCTCCACTAGCAAGGCCTGGAGGGAAACAGGCGAAGTCAGGCTCCAGTAACGTTTAATGACAGATCTTGTTAAGGTTAAAAAAACAGCTCTGGCGTCCAGCTGGGACTTCATCTGGGGAGGCACTCAGAGGGTCTTTAGCAACAGCCGTGAGGCCCCTTGCGCAGCTGCCCGGGGCCGCCAAGCCGTCTTTCTGAGCCCGCCAATGCCCAGGACCCCCGCCCCTGAGGAGGACCCCCGCCGCTGCCCAGGACCTGCGACCCGAGTCAGTCTAAGTCAGGAGGGAAAGTCATTCATTTTTTCCCTATTGCCTCCAGCAAGCCTCACCCCTCTGAGGCTATGATGAGCTTCTGACAGCAGCTCGGCACTGATTCTGGTTTTTCTCTTAGAAAAAAATAATCATCAAGAAAAGCATTGAGATTAGTGCCCTGATAAAAGAGATCCCACGTAGTGTCTAGCCCTTTCTACACGTGCCGGTATGGTGAAGAGACAGCTGTTTATAACTCAGAACTCTCACCGGAACCAAACCATGCTCACACAGGGATCTCCGAATTCCAGCCTCTAGGACTGTAGAAGGAAATTTTCTTGTGGCTAAGCCGCCTAGTCTATGTATTTCTGTTCTAAGCTCCAGAGGTGACTAAGGCAACATCTTTCCTGAGTGAAAAGCGCTTTCAGCCGGGTGTGATTGGTGTTTAACTTGCAGGTTGAATGGAGTGAGATGAAGATCTAGGATATAACTTTGCTCTGAAATAGTTAAACTTCAGATTGAGAGTCAGGCCACAAGCAGAAGACCTCCATAATCTTCAATTCTGAATAATTCCTATATATATATATTTTTTTTAATTTTCTTCTTTTAAAAATTTAATTTCATTAAAAAAATTTTAAATTGGAATAAAATTGTTTTACGTTGTTGTGTTAGTTTCTGCTATACAACAATGTGAATCAACTGTAAGGAAACATAGATCCTCTCTCTCCTCAGCCTCCCTTCCCCTCCCCCATCCCATCCCTCTGGGTCATCAAAGAGTATGGAGCTGAACTCCCTGTATTATATAGCAGGCTCCCACTGGCTATCTATTACATATGGTAATGTAAATAATAATTCCTATCTGGCAACATATGTATTTGTGGCACATCTGAATGGATATTTAATGCCTCTCCCTTAAAAATTTTTTAAAATTGTAGTTGATTTAGAATGTTGTGTTAGTTTCTGGTATATAACAAAGTGAATCAGTTATACATAAATCCACTCTTTTTTTTTTTTTTTTAATTCTTTTCCCATGTAGGCCATTGTAGAGTATTGAATAGAATTCCCTGTACTATACAATATGTTCTTAGTAGTTTATCTATTATCTATATATCAATCTATAGTCGTGTGGATATGAATGACCCCTTTTTTTCATGCTTAAAGAAAGAAAGAAAAAAGTGATGTGGCATGCCCTAGACATCTCCAGATTTGACTCTATGGTTCTTACCAGTGCTTGCAGCCATTTGGCATTTTATTGCCAATATCTCAGCAGCCCAGGATTGGGCATCTGCTGCCCTGTGAAGCAGCTTCACAGCTCTTGATTCATCCCTGCATGCAGTGATTCTGGGGAAATAAGGATGGCTCTGCGGAAATGAACATAAAGGGAAGGATAGAACTCCAGCAAAAGCTGAAAATGTGGTGAGGTGAACTGAGGACTGTTGCAGGGAACCTGTGATTCCAGAGGAAGTGTGATGTGGGAGCAAGCCTGTTGGAGTAAGCCTTTTGGAGCATGTCCATTGTCTGAAATTTGGGGATTCCTGAAGGTTTCGATGGGCTTCCCAGGTGGCACTAGTGGTAAAGAAGCCACCTGCCAGTGCAGGAGATGTAAGAGATGTGGGTTCGATCTCTGGGTCAGAAAGATCCCCTAGAGGAGGGCATGGCAACTCACTCCAGTATTCTTGCCTGGAGAATTCCATGGACAGGCCAGACTGTAGCCTGGCCAGCTACAGTCTTTGGGGTGGCAAAGAGTAGGCACGACTGAAGCGACTTAGCACAAAGCACAAAGGTTTGGACACATTATTCTCGATATCAAAGGGTTTGTTACAAAAAAAGAGTGTGATATAGGGAATATTATTTTATTTGAAGACAATTATTGATTCATATGCACTTGTAAGAAATAGTAGTGGAACTTTGCTGGTGGTTCAGTGGTTAACAATCCCCTTCTAATGCAGGGGACACAGGTTTGATCCTCAGTTGGGGAACTAAGATCCCACAGGCTGCAGGGACAACTTAACCCCCACACTGCAATTACTGAGCCTGCGTGCCACAACTAGAGAGGAGCCCATGCTCCAGGACAAAAATACTGAGTGCCGAAGCTAAGACCCGACACAACCAAATAAATATTAAAAAGGAAAGAAAAGAAACTTGAGATGGAACTGCTGAGCTAGCCTTTTTGCAGATAGTTGTCTAGGATTCCTTTTCTTGGATGGGTTTTGTTCGAGAAGCTTCTTAATTTTAGTTATGGCTGCTTTCAGACTTCTCAGACAACTGAGAAAACCAGTGGTTCTTTCAGAGCCACATGCCTGGAGGTCTCTGCCTAATGGAGACTCTGGCCAACCTGTGGCCTCCACCCTCCTGGCTGGAGCGTGAGTGAATAAATACTTGGAAACTGAAGAAGTTGACAGTGGTGTCACGCTAGAAAGCTGGAGGATCCACTTATAACATTTTGGACACTGGTCAACATTGATTCACTCATTTTAAAATCTATTTTCTCACCATACATTGCATTCTGGCTTTTGCCTCTCTTCCGATTCCTCTCCTGACTACTAAATCCAGCAGTCTTTCTTCACACTTTTCTCACCCTCCTGGAGCTGTTTAGAGCACCGGCTGTTAGCCACTGTTCAGATAAATTGACATAATAACATGATGTCCATTTGTCACCCCAATTTGCAGACAAGGAAATGGAGGATTTGGACCCAGAAACTATGACTCCAAAGCCCATGCTTTTATCCACTGCATTGCATTTGTAGTTGCTGATCATCTGCTCTTCTTCTCTTTGTGAAACATTATTCTGGGTTGGCTTATGTGCATGCATTTTTTGATCATTTTCTCCTCTATTTTTCTTCTTCCAATACCTATGGGTAAACGTTCCCCAAGATTCTTTCTTTAGCTTTCTCTCTTCTTTCTCTTTATCACTATCTTTGATTGTTGTAGTGAATAACAAATATATTTATCTCCAGTAACATCCTGTCATCTCCTAACATAGACTCACATTTCTTGCTTGTTTAGCATCTGTATTTCTATAAAAATCATAATTTCTAATTCTGACTGCATCATCTTTTTTATTCATGTATAGCAGAAATTTATAATGTATAACACCTGATGTGAAGAACTGACTCCTTGGAAAAGACCCTGATGCTAGGAAAGATTGAAGGCAGGAGGAGAAGGGGACGACAGAGGATGAGATGGTTGGATGGCATCACCGACTCAATGGAGATGAGTTTGAGAAAACTCTGGGAGTTGGTGATAGACAGAGAGGCCTGGCATGCTGCAGTTCATGGGGTTGAGAAGAGTTGGACACGACTGAGTGACTGAACTGAACTGAACAGAAATTTATTCATGTTCAAGAGATTTTCGCAAAGGGAACACACCCTTGTAACCAGACCCAAGATCAAGAAACAGAACATTACGAGCATGCCCTTATCCCACTCCTGCTCCCTTCTAGTCATCACCACCAAGTAACCACCCCAAAATAACCGATATTCTGATTTTAATGCAATAGTTTAGTTTTTCTTTTTTGAACTTTAATGGAATCATATTTATGTTTTGTGACTTTTTTCATTCAGCATCATGTTTATAGTATCATTCCAAGTTGTTACATGTAGAGATAGTTTATTCATTCTCATTAATAAATAATAGTCCTTTATGCAAATATACCATATTTCTTAAAATTCTTTCTGTTTTTCATAGACATCTGGATAGTTTCCAGTTTTAGGCTGTTATGAATAATGCTGCTTTAAACATTCTCATCAGTTTTTCTTGGTGGACATACGCTTTTCTCTCGTGTTCATGCTTAAGAATGAAATTGCTAGGTCTCTAAATGCAAGTTCATTTTTAGTAGATATTGCTGAATGGTTTTCCAAAGTGGCTCTTCCAATATCAACTAACTTTTCTACCAGAAATGTATCAAAAATCCATTTGATCCATACTTTTGCCAACGTTTAATATTGCCTATTTTTTAAAAAAATTTTTTACTTATTTCTGGTACATATGCAACATTATCTCATTATGGTTTATAATTTGCATCTCCCTAGTGACTATGAGGTTAGGCAACTTTTCATGTGTATTGTGCATTTGCAAAGCATCCTGTTAAGTACCTG
Organism: Moschus berezovskii; assembly: GCF_049115385.1. Taxonomy (NCBI): domain Eukaryota; kingdom Metazoa; phylum Chordata; class Mammalia; order Artiodactyla; family Moschidae; genus Moschus; species Moschus berezovskii. The sequence continues at coordinate 87,688,524 of NC_142470.1, forward strand.
TTGGTATCTTTCTGTCCATTTTTCTATTGAGTTATTTTCTTCATATTGATTTATACTAGTACTTTGTATATTCCAGAGATGATTCCTTTGTTAGGTATTTCAACCACTCTGTGGTTTGCTTTCCATTCTCTTAATGGTGTTTCTTAGATGAAAAAGAGCTGTTAATTTTAATGTAATCCAAATATTCATTTTCCCTCCTTTCTTGTTCAGTTCAGTTGCTCCGTCGTGTCCGGCTCTTTGCGACCCCATGAATCACAGCACGCCAGGCCTCCCTGTCCATCACCAACTCCCGGAGTTCACTCAAACTCATGTCCATCGAGTCGATGATGCCATCCAGCCATCTCATTCTCTGTCGTCCCCGTCTCCTCCTGCCCCCAATCCCTCCCAGCATCAGAGTCTTTTCCAGTGAGTCAACTCATCGCATGAGGTGGCCAAAGTATTGTTCAGTTCAGTTCAGTTGCTCAGTCGTGTCCTACTCTCCGTGACCCCATGAATCACAGCACACCAGGCCTCCCTGTCCATCACCAACTCCTGGAGTTCACTCAAACTCATGTCCAAGCATTCCTTTAATCCTGTTCAAATAAATATCCTTTTATTCTTGACTTCTGTACTTCTAATAATGGTCTTCCTAACTTTCCAGTCCAGCAAGTTTACCATTTTGGAGTCCCTTTGATTTGTTTCTCTGCTCTGGTCCAATTTAATTAGTCACTATATCAATTTGATGCTACTTTAGAATCAGTTCTTACATACCTATCATTCTTTCAGCCACCATCCCTGTTCAGACTCCACTTAGCTCATCACAAACGCTTCTAAGTTGCTCTTCCCGCCTCTCTTCTCTCCTTTAGCCATATCCCTGCTGTAGTCATCCTGCTAAAACACAACACGATATCACTGCTTGACTCCAAACACCCAAAAGTACCCTATGGATTCAGAATGAAACCCACTCCTCACCGACCCTCCCAGACCTTCCAGGATCTGGCCCTCCTTGCTCACACATGCTTTCACACAACCTGTGCTGCACTCATGCTGCATAGTTTGCTGTTGTTCTCTATGTTCCTGCTTTCTTTCTCCATGCTATGATATCAAGAGTTTCCTCATCCCCGGCAGCTTTTCCTAGTGAGATGCCGCCTTTCTTTTAGGCTCAGTTTAAACACTGTATTTCTCTATGAGATTTTCCCCTGACCCTCTCTCGTAATACCATGTTTGTCTCTATTTAATGCTATCTTGTGCTATGCTGCTGCTAAGTCGCTTCAGTCGTGTCCGACTCTGTGCGACCCGAGACGGCAGCCCATCAGGCTGCCCCATCCCTGGGATTCTCCAGGCAGGAACACTGGAGTGGGTTGCCATTTCCTTCCTCAATGCATGAAAGTGAAAAGTGAAAGTGAAGTCGCTCAGTCGTGTACGACACCCAGCAACCCCGTGGACTGCAGCCTATGTATATGTTTTGTTTCCAAGTCTAGCTTGTAGGATTCTGGAGGAGAAGATTGTAAGATTCTGTCTCATTGATCTTTGTCTCTCTACAGGACATTCCACTGGGTCTTTCTAATAACTAAGTCCCAACATATATTGATTCATTTATTTATTGGCTTCGCTGATATCTCAGTTGGTAAAGAATCCACCTGCGATGTAGGAGACCCCGGTTTGATTCCTGGGTTGGGAAGATCCGCTGGAGAAGGGGTAGGCTATCCACTCCAGTATTCTTGGGCTTCCCTTGTGGCTCAGCTGGTAAAGAATCTGCCTGCATCGTGGGAGACCTGGGTTCGATCCCTGGGTTGGGAAGATCCCCTGGAGAAGGGAAAAGCTACCCACTCCAATATTATGGCCTAGAAAATTTCATGGACTATAGTCCATGGGGCCACAAAGAGTCAGACATGACTGAGCAACTTTCACTTTCACTTTTCAATAAGAAATTAGTAAGAAAGTAGTAACTTATAATAGCAATTTCTTACAGTAACTACAATTTATTGAGTATAATGGTAAGTGCTAAACATATATCAAATATAATGGGGTTTTGAGGATTAAATGGGACATTGAAAGTAAAGACCTTGAAACATAGTAAAGACTCAGTAAGTGGTAGCAATATTATTATTCCTATTTAACAGGTGAGAAGACTAAAGCAGGTAGATAATAAGTCACTTGCTTGATGTTGCATAGCTAGGTGGAGTTGATTCTTGAGCTCAAATGTCTATTTTTGCTTAGTTTCTTTCATTTAGCATAGTGATTTTGAGATTCAGTCATGTCATTGTATATACTGATAATTCATGTCTTTAATTGATGAATAGTACATACAGTGTCCACTGCATGGATAGACGATAATTTATTAATCCCTTCACCAACTGATAGATATTTGGATTGTTTCCAACTTTTGGCTTTTACAGATAAAGTTGCCAAGAACATTCATGCACAATCTTTGTGTGAATATATAATTTTGTTTCTTTTGGTTAAATAGCTAGGGGTGAAATGACTTTGTTGCATGACAGGTATATATTAAACTTAAGAAACTGCCAAATTGTTTGGCAGTGTTTGTGCCACTTTATATTCCTATCATCAGGGTATGAGTTTCAATTCCTCCCCATATTCACAAATATTTTGTGATACATTAGTCTTTTTAATCTTAAACTAATGGGTGTGTAGTGGTATCTCATTGTGGTTTAATTTGCATTCTTATACGTATGTCACAACTGATGACTAATGATGTTGAATATGTTTTCATGTATTTGTTGGCTATTTATATATAGTCTTTAGTGAGGAATCTGTTCATATCATTTCAAGTTTCTAAGAGCCCTTTATATTTTGGATGCAAGTCTTTATCAGATAAATGTGTGGTGTGAATATTTTGTACCAGTATTTTATTTACCCTTTTGTTTCCTTATTGGCACATTTCAAAGAGCAAAAGTTTTGAATTTTGATAAAGTTTAATTATTAATATCTTTTCTTTTATTGTTAGTGTTTTTGGTGTCATATCTTAGAAATCCTTAACTGCCCTAAGGTCTCAATTTTTTTTCTTCCCTTTCCTACAAGTTTCAGATTTTCAGGTTTCACATTAAGCTGTGGGATATACTTTGAGTTGATTTTTTGTATGATGGGGAGTAAGGATTGATGTTTATTTTTTTTTAACATGGATAATTAGTGCATGTATTTAAAAGACTTTCCATTCTCCATTGAATTGCCTTGGCATCTTTGTCAAAAATTGGAAACAATCCAAATATTAAATGGATCAGTCTATTTCTTGACTCTGTTTTGTTCCATTGATCTAAATGTCCATCCCTAAATGATATCTAACAGTCTGAATTGCTATAACTTTATAGTTAGTGTTGAAATCAAGTAGAATAAATCTTCCAACTATGTTATTTGTTAAAATTGCTTTGGTTACTCTATGTTCTTTGAATTTCCATATAAATCTTAGAATTGGCTTGTCAGTTTCTACAAAAATTTTTGTAGGAATTTTGATTGAAATTATTATTGAAAGGTGAGGAGAATTGGGACAGTATTGTCATTTTAACAGTATATTGTCACCTTGCTTATTTAACTTATATGCAGAGGACATCATGAGGAACGCTGGGCTGGAAGAAGCACAAGCTGGAATCAAGATTGCGGGGAGAAATATCAATAACCTCAGATATGCAGATGACACTACCCTTATGGCAGAAAGTGAAGAGGAACTCAAAAGCCTGTTGATGAAAGTGAAAGAGGAGAGTGAAAAGGTTGGCTTGAAGCTCAACATTCAGAAAACAAAGATCATGGCATCTGGTCCCATCACTTCATGGGAAATAGATGGAAAAACAGTGGAAACAGTGTCAGACTTTATTTTTTTGGGCTCCAAAATCACTGCAGATGCTGATTGCAGCCATGAAATTAAAAGACGCTTGCTCCTTGGAAGGAAAGTTATGACCAACCTTAATAGTATATTAAAAAGCAGAGACATTACTTTGCCAACCAAGGTCCGTCTAGTCAAGGCTATGGTTTTTCCCGTGGTCATGTATGGATGTGAGAGTTGGACTGTGAAGAAAGCTGATCGCCGAAGAATCGATGCTTTTGAACGGTGGTGTTGGAGAAGACTCTTGAGAGTCCCTTGGACTGCAAGGAGATTCAACCAGTCCATTCTAGAGGAGATCAATCCTGGATGTTCATTGGAGGGACTGATGCTAAAGCTGAAACTGCAATACTTTGGCCACCTCATGCGACGAGTTGACTCACTGGAAAAGACTCTGATGCTGGGAAAGGTTGGGGGCGGGAGGAGAAGGGGATGACGGAGAATGAGATGGCTGGATGGCATCACCGACTCAGTGGACATGAGTTTGAGTGTACTCCGGGAGTTGGTGTTGGACAGGGAGGCCTGGCGTGCTGTGATTCATGGGGTCGCGGAGAGTCGGACACGACTGAGTGACTGAACTGAACTGAACTGAACCTTTCATGATGACTTGAAAGTCTCATGTCAAAGGAGTGAAAGCCAGAGAATGGAAGGGGCTTGGATCTCCAAGTCACATTTGAAGAATAGGTAAGCTACTCCACCAGGGGTGTTCACACTGAACTTTGTGTGATACAAAATTAAATATTAATATATAAATCACTGAGATTTTGGAGCTGTTTGTCCTAGCAGGTAGAAAATTTTCATAAATAACCATTTTTGGTTTTTATGATAAAGCCCTTAGAGCCAAAGAAACAGTAATAGCTTAGGCTTGTTTACTTCATAACCAAAGAGAAATAGACTCAAATTAAATGCTTGGCCTATGACCTTGAAGGTGACTCAATCTAGTGAGCCATACAAACTTTCTTGGGTTTTATTCCAAAGAGTGACAAAATACATACTTTGGTATTTAGATTCTGGCTCTTCAAAGTTCTTGCTGGGTCCTAATCTCTTTGTGCACTGGCCAGTGACTTTCATTTTAGTTTTTCTACTACCCTCCTTCCCAGCATATGATTATTTTCATGCTCAGCCCATCAACTGAGGTAGTGCTGGGTTCATATTGATACCTTCTTATTGGGCCTTTCTGACTTTTCATATACAAGTGTCTCAAGCCTAAATGACGGCTATGGTTTTTCCAGTAGTCATGTATGGATGTGAGAGTTGGACTGTGAAGAAAGCTGATTGCCGAAGAATTGATGCTTTTGAACTGTGGTGTTGGAGAAGACTCTTGAGAGTCCCTTGGACTGCAAGGAGATCCAACCAGTCCATTCTAAAGGAGATCAGTCCTGGGTGTTCATTGGAAGGACTGATGCTAAAGCTGAAACTCCAATACTTTGGCCACCTCATGCGACAAGTTGACTCACTGGAAAAGGCTCTGATGCTGGGAAGGATTGGGGGCGGGAGGAGAAGGGGATGACAGAGAATGAGATGGCTGGATGGCATCACTGACTCAATGGAGGTGAGTTTGAGTGAAGTCTGGGAGTTGGTGATGTACAGAGAGGCCTGGCCTGCTGTGATTCATGGGGTCGCAGAGTTGGACACGACTGAGCAACTAAACTGTACTGAACTGAACCTTATAACTTCATGTAAATATGCCTTTTTCTTGACTTCTTGATTTCCATTAATTGTGCTGAGAACATTCTATTACTATTAAAACTACATCACTAATTAGATAATCTTGACTAAATATTTAAATGAAAGGAGAGATCTAATATATATTGATGGTTGTTTGGATCTAGATTTTAACTCTATATAATATATGTGGATCTATTAAGTGAGCAATTTTAATAGTATTTAAATTGTTAGTTGTAAATAAATAACTTTTATTACTTTTATTTAAAAGATATGTGGTAGATAGTAGACTCTTGGTATGTGTGAATTTAACATTTGTGACTTTAAATCTTCACTTTCGATCATGAGGACACACAACATAGAGTCATTTTCCAGGAATTTGAGTCTTGAATTTGTGGGTGAGCCCAGCTGACTACTTAACTATTAAATCTATCTTAGGGCTCTCTACTCATTCGTGTGCATTTAACAACTCTTATGAGGTAATGAAAATTCCATTTTTCTCCTTCTTTAAAAAAAAATTGTTTTACTGAAGCATAGGCTTCACCAATGACTCAGTAGGTAAAGAATCTGCCTGCAATGTAGGAAACACAGGAGATACGGGCTTGATCCCTGGGTTGGGAAGATCCCCTGGAGGAAGAAATGGTAACCCACTCCAATATTCTTGTCTGAAAAATCTCATGGGTAGAGAAGCCTGAAGGGCTACAGTCCAAAGGGTTGCAAAGAGTCAGGCATGACTGAGTGACTGAGCTCACACAATAGTTGATTTACCATATTGTATTAGTTTCTGATGTACAGCAGAGTGATTCAGTTATACATATATGTTTATATTCTTTCTCATATTATTTTCCAATATGATTTATTACAGGATTTTGAATATAATTCTCTGTGGTATGCAGTGGAACTTTGTTGTATACCCATTCTATATGTAATGGTCTGCATTTGCTAATCCAAAACTCTCAATCCATCTCTCTCCCACCCTCCCTCATCCTTGGCAACCACAGACTGTTCTCTATGTCTTCAAGTCTATTTTTGTTTTGTAGGTAAGTTCATTTGTATCTTAGAAAATTGTATATATATATATATTTTTTTTTTTTTGGTGAAACATAGCCTAGAAAAGAAAACTAGCTTCTAGTATTGCTGATAGAAGTGAAATGAAGCAAAAGCAGTCTGAGAAAATTCTGATTCTTATTCAGAAAATATGAATTAAATATAAATGAATGAATGAAATATCTAATTTTGTGATAATACCAAATTAAGTGAACAAGTATACCATATAATTTATAAAGAGAAAAGTTGATTCATTTAAACTGTTCATCAAGTGTTTAAGAATTTCTTTCATGAAATAAAATATTGATAAATTTTATAATTGAGCTTAGTTCTAATAAATATAGAACATATATAAACTTTGGTCACATTCATACTCACAAGGACTCACTTTCCCTAAATAAGTTTATCAAGTTCATTTCTCTAAAGAGTTTGATCTCTCCCTAAAATGGATTCTAGAATTAACCAGTTAGATTTTCTCTACTATATTACTCCTGAATTCTCCATACATGGCAAATTGGTGATGATTGTAGACTGTTCCATAGATATCTACTGAAAAAGGACAGCTCTGAAATTTTCTAGATACTTTAGGTCAAAAATCCTGCTCTTAAGTTAAAAGTAAGTTGTTTTGCAAAAATCTTTTTTTTAAAAAAATCTCCTAAAATCAGCTTCTCTTGAATAATCTTTTAATTCATCTCTTCATTTTGGCTTTACAGGAATAATATATAGACTTATTTTAATTAGTATGAGAAAAAGATTTTAGTCAAATGGAATATATTTTCTTCAGAAAATTTGCTGTGGATTTCTTTGTTTTTGTTTCTTTTGTAGAATTCTGGTTGAGTAGATCAACAGCCATATTGTTCATATCTTTTAATCAAACTGGTATACTTTTAATATTCTAAATATCAAGACAAGATGTTACCCAAAGATTCTTGCTTCTGATAGTCACACTTATAAATAATCCCCTCCCACACTGAATTGGGCTGACCTGCATAACCACTTGGGTACTGGATATGATGGTGCTTGACTTCTGAGGCTATGTTATGGAAGTTCCCTGTTTCTCTCTCTTGGATTATTGCTCTGAGGGAAGCTACTGCCATGTCCCATGGACACTCAGTCAGCTCTACAGAGAAGCTGGCTGGCAAGGAACTGAGGCCTCTGTAATACAGTAGGCACTAATTTGGTAGATACATGAATGAGCCAGCTTGGAAGTGAATCTTCCAGCCCCAGACAAGCCATCACATGATATCCCAGCCCTGGTCATCATCTTGACTACAACCTTGTGAAGTTGCCCACAGAGACTCTGTGAAATAGTAAAAGTGAATTGTTGTTTGAACCACTGTGTTTTGTGATAATTTGTTATGAAGCAATTGATAACTAGTACAACTAATTAGGAAAGCTTGAGAAAAATTTTCCTAAGTATTCTTACAAAAACTCTTGTATCATCTTATTTAATATAGTAATAAGCTATTTTTATGAGGTGATAAAGGACAGAAATGGTATGGACCTAACAGAAGCAGAAGGTATTAAGAAGAGGTGGCAAGGATAAACAGAAGAACTGTACAAAAAAGATCTTCATGACCCAGATAACCATGATGGTGTGATCACTCACCTAGAGCCAGACATCCTGGAGTGTGAAGTCAAGTGGGCCTTAGGAAGCATCACTACAAAGCTAGTAGAGGTGATGGAGTTCCAGTGGAGCTCTTTCAAATCCTGAAAGATGACACTGTGAAAGTGCTGCACTCAATATGCCAGCAAATCTGGAAAACTCAGCAGTGGCCACAGGACTGGAAAAGGTCAGTTTTCATTCCAATCCCAAAAAAAAGGCAATGCCAAAGAATGTTCAAACTACCACACAACTGCACTCATCTCACATGCTAGCAAAGTAATGCTCAAAATTCTCCAAGCCAGGCTTCAACAGTATGTGAACCGTGAATGTCCAGATGTTCAAGCTGGATTTAGAAAAGGCAGAGGAACCAGAGATCAAATTGCCAACATCCGTTGGATCATTGAAAAAGCAAGAGAGTTCCAGAAAAACATCTACGTTTGCTTTATTGACTACACCAAAGCCTTTGACAGTGTGGATCACAACAAACTGTGGAAAATTCTTCAAGAGATGGGAATACCAGACCACCTGACCTGCCTCCTTAGAAATCTGTTTGCAGGTCAAGAAGCAACAGTTAGAACTGGACATGGAACAACAGACTGGGTTCAAAATGGGAAAGGAGTACATCAAGGCTGTGTATTGTTTCCCTGCTTATTTAACTTATATGCAGAGTACTTCATGTGAAATACCAGGCAGGATGAAGCACAAGCTGGAATCAAGATTGCTGGGTGAAATGTCAATAACCTCAGATACGCAGATGACACCACTGTTGTGGCAGAAAGTGAAGAGGAACTAAAGAACCACTTGATGAAAGTAAAAGAGGAGAGTGAAAAAGTTGGCTTAAAACTCAACCTTCAGAAAATTAAGATCATGGCATCTGGTTCCGTCACTTTATGGCAAATAGATGGGGAAACAATGGAAATGTTGAGAGACTTTATTTTGGGGGGCTCCAAAATCACTGCAGATGGTGATTGCAGCCATGAAATTAAAAGACACTTGCTCCTTTGAAGGAAAGCTATGACCAACCTAGACAGCATACTAAAAAGCAGAGATATTACTTTACCAACAAAGCTATGGTTTTTCCAGTAGTCATGTATGCATGTGAGAGTTGGACTATAAAGAATGCTGAGTGCTGAAGAATTGATGCTTTTGAACTGTGGTGTTGGAGAAGACTCTTGAGAGTCCCTTGGACTGCAAGGAGATCCAACCAGTCAATCCCAAAGAAAATCAGTCCTGAATATTCATTGGAAGGACTGATGCTCAAGCTGAAACTCCAATACTTTGGCCACCTGATGTGAAGGAAGAACTGACTCATTGGAAAAGACCCTGATGCTGGGAAAGATTGAAGGTGGGAGGAGAAGGCGCCGATACAGGACAAGATGGTTAGATGGCATCACCAACGCGATGGACATAAATTTGAATAGGCTCCAGGAGTTGGTGATGGACAGGGAAGCCTGGCATGTTGCAGTCCATGGGGTCTCAAAGAATCAGACAAGACTGAGCAACTGAACTGAACTGAACTGATGAGGTGATATTACTATATTTGCATGACATGGTTGAGTCTTGTAATTTTAAATGAGGTGGCAAATGGATAGGTATTACTTCGGTTTTGCTGGAGAAGGAGTTGAGATGAAGATGTAAGATGAGATGTAAGAATTTTGATCTCATCTTCATTTCTAGTACAAGATAGTGGGGCAGGCCATCCATAAAGGTGGTCTTTTTTCAAAGGTGGTTCTTTTCCCCAGACATTAAATGAAGACTCAGAGAACTTCAGGGTTTCTTCTGTGAAGTGTCTCTGTCTCAGTAAACGTTGGACAAGCAAACAAAAATCTGGTTCCATTTCTCCACTGTTTCATGGATGCATTCTGATGTGGCAAAAATCCTTCCTTTGTGCCACATATCAGCACTGAGAATGATTAAGGTGTAGACCCTTGTGAAGCTTTCATTTAATTGCACATGAAGCCCCATAGAATTTTACCCACAGAACAGTGGGGTTGTTTTGTCGGGTGTTCAAGACCTAAATTTGCCGTTGGCTCACCCCCAGCGCAGTCATGCGATTAGTCACGCAAGGAGTCACAAACCCCCTTGCCATGAAGAAATCCTAGCTGACGGCCCCACCAGTGCTCTTTTCCCAAAACATGTCTCTGGAAACTAAACTCAAACATGCGTGTCAGTTTGGACTTATTTTTCGTGTTTGTTTTGCCCAAAGCATGGACCATGTCAGAGAAGATGGAGACACCTTCACGGCCTGTTAGTCACATCTCACCAAAGCTTCTCAATGGGCTGTCAGACAAAAAAGGAGCCTCATGTAGCTACCTTAATCAGCATCCCCCATCTGTGAGGTCATTGGGATGTTTCAAACAATTTTCAGCTCTCATTAGTTGAGCGCGTTCCACAGGCAAGTCCTTATCTTTTGTAACTTTTGCTGCCACATCCTGAGAAAGCCTCTGCTGAATGACACTTTCCCCATGGGTCAGCCCCCAGTAATGAGTCACCAATTGATGTGCCCTTTGCACTCACTAGCAGTATATGTTGATATTAACCTTTCGTGTTGTGAGATGTCGCTTTTACCCTTGGCTTCTGCCATGTAAGTCTCATTATTTCTAATAGGCTGTGGCAATTAGGGTCTTGGGGCTGTTGGTCACAGCCATTTGGAGCGGGGAAGGAGCGGTCGGGGAGAACAGTTGCTTTTTCTTTACATGAACAATGTGATGCATAACTCAGCCCGAAGCTGCACACAGCGAGGCTGTGGTGGACCTCCGGCCATGGATGGGAAACTCCTCAGTCAGTCCTCTCACATGTTTTTCCCTCAAACCAGCTCCTGGCTATTTTCAACCCCCTTTTGTGCAGCATGATGTGCTTGGCAGATATTTCAGGGCATTGGATTTGGCCTAATAGGGAATTCATTAAATAGAATTATTTGGGAAAGAAATGGGTGCGTTCAAAGAGGCCCTTTTTGTTATTGCTGTTCAAAGATAGTTGGCTGGAAAAGGAAAAGGATGACACTGATGACCACCCATCTTGGGTAGTTTGTGGTGGAAGAAGAGCCAGCATTGAGCCCAAAGCACCCAGGAAGGCCCCTTGGACTTGTAACTGGGAAATCTTGACTTCTCTTACAAATTATTTATTTATTTATTTTTGGCTGTGCTGTGCATTCGTTGCCGCGCATGGGTTTTCTCTAGTTCTGACGAGCAGAGGCTACTCTCTAGTTGTGCATGGGCTTCTCATCATGGTGATTTCTCTTGTTGTGGAGCATGTGCCCTAGCGTGCATGGGCTTAAGTAGTTGTGGCACAAGGCTTAATTGACCCCTGGCATGTGGAATCTTAGTTCCCGGACCAGGGATCAAACTCGTGTCTCCAGCATTGGCAGGCAGAGTCTTAACCACTGGACCACCAGGGTAGTCCAGAAATCTTGACTCCTGATGGAACTCTACGGCTGTGAGAATCTGGTGGGCCTCTCATGACTGTAGGTAAGTTACGAAGCTATTTCTTCAAGGTCAGAACAACATTTGAGGGTAAAGGGATGAAGGGTGAGGGGAGTCCACAAGAAAGTAAGAATAGAAGGAAACCAAAAGTAACTAGAAGTGTAATATAGTCAGCATTCACATCCTCTCCAGTTCTTTGACCTGAAGTGCTTTCTATATTTTGAGGAAAACCAAACAAAATTAAGCCTGTTTTTTTGTGCTTCAGACAGAAGAAGACTGAAGTCTTAGGAGTAACAACTCAGAGGAAAGAATTTTCTCTTCTTTGTGGGCAGTGGAGCTTGAATGCACTACATCAGGACAAGATTTTTCCAAATGAATGCAAGAAAAAGCCCCTATATTAATCTGACTGTTTATGAAAATAACGCTTGGGAAAGCCCCTCTGATAAATCAAGGGCATGCAGTGTACAGAGACCCTAATGTCTGCTGCTGAAGTAATCACTCTTGGTGATGTAGCAGTATGGTCTGTTTCTGGGAGCCTATTGCTGATTTTTTTCTTTGCTCTGAAAAATGACACAGTTAACATGTAAGTTCATTTCAGTTGGATTGGTTCACAGTATAAACGTATGGCAGTTGTGAGGTGGAGAGTTCAAAATGTATGACCAATAATCACTGAAACTTAATTCTTCCTGGAATAAGTAAGAAGTCTCCAGAAGAAAGCCGTAAGAAGCTCTTTTCCTCTTTTTTCCTTCCCTCTTTCCTTCCATAAATGTTTAACTGGCTTGTTCTATGAGTAGGTGTTGGGCTGGGAGCTGTTGACAGTACACTGAGCTAATGTAGCACAGCCTTATTCCCACAGGACTTCAAATGGGAAAGAAGGAGAGGGCACTAACCCAAGGCAACACAAAAGAATGATACAAAGAGTGAACAAGAAGATATCAGAAGAGAGATAAGAGAAAGTATTATTGCCAGCCTCTGAGGTCCTATACTTTATTACTACACTCCTTACCAGAGCTAGAACATAAGACAGAGGACCTAGAATAGTGGCCGGCACAGAGAAGTTCTCAGTATTTTTTAATGAAAAAGCATTGACATCCTGGCACTGAAGCCTATGACTTTTTAAAATTAGTATTTTATTTTATTTATTAAAATTTTTTTTTTTTTTTTTGAAGAGAGGAAAATTTATGCGTCGAACCTGGACTGGTCACTTATGATAATATACATGCTACAATTCCATTCTCTCCAATCATTCCACCTTCACCCTCTCCCACAGAGTCCCAAAGACTGTTCTAAATGCCTATGTCTCTTTTGCAGTCTCTTATACAGGGTTCAGGTTACCATTTTTCTAAATTCCATATATATGCGTTAATATACGGTATTGATGTTCTTCTTTCTGGCTTACTTCACTCTGTATAATTGGCTCCAATTTCATCCACCTCATTAAAACTGATTCAAATGCATTCTTTTTGATGGCTGAGAAATACTCCATTGTGTATATGTACCAAAGCTTTCTTATCCATTCATCTGCAGATGGACATCTAGGTTGCTTCCATGTCCTGGCTATTATAAACAGTGCTGCAATGAACATTGGAGTACATGTGTTTCTTTCAATTCTGGTTTCCTCGGTGTGTATGCCCAGGAGTGCGATCGCTGGATCATATGGCAGTTCTATTTCAAGTTTTCTGAGGAATCTCCACACTGTTCTCCATAGTGGCTGTACTAGTTTGCATTTATAAATATAAATTTATTATTATTTATTTGTTTATTTTTGGCTGTGCTGGATCTTCGTTCCTGCACAAGGCACTTTCTCTAGTTGCAATGAGCATGGACTATTCCTTAATTGTGGTGCTCGAGCTTCCATTATGGTGGCTTTTCTTGCTGCAGAGCATAGGCTCTAGGGTGAGTGGGCTTCATTAGTTGTGGCGCATGGGCTTCACTGCCTCATGGCATCTGGGATCTTCACAGACCAGGGATCAAACCAGTGTCCCCTGCATTGGCAGATAGATTTCCAACCACTGGACCACCAGGGAAGCCTGCCTATGACTTCTTATTTGCATTCATAAAGTGCTTTCCCCAGGTTACTTTCTCTGTTCTCCATTCCCCCATCACAACTCCATTGCTGGGAAAGTGGAGTGTGACCCATATCCAGGGGCAGGGTACTATTAGGGGAGTTTAAAGGCACTTACATATTTATAATGTTGATTCTTTGGTTTTTCTTTCTTGCATTGTTTTTCCCATTTGGAATACTATTCTCCAGGCTCTGGAGCAGTACAAAGGGAATGGAGCTGCCTCCCATTTGGGAGTATCTCATTCTGGGAAGGCCAGACAGGAACAGGACAGGGCACAGGGGGTGATGACTTGGAGCAGTTGCCGTCAGCTTCCAGGAGAAGAGCTCTTGTTCCTGGGTTCATCCTTCCTGTTTTTTCAAGTTGTTAAGACCTTAGCACCACCTTCCCCCTACACCCCACCCCAGGTGAAAGTGTGGGCCATAGGGAAGAGGCTAAGGTAGCTACTGTGCTGCTCTTGTTCTGGGCCATTTAAGCCTTCTGGGCAACTGAAGTCCTCCCTGTTTACGTGTCTGGTCCACATCAGCCAGGGCTCAGGCCCCGGGTCCAGTTGGCAACAAAGCATTTACATCATTTTGGAGTTTCCTGTTTTCATAATTCCCTTGTGAGCCTTTGGAAACAGACGATGGACTGAAAAAATAGGGATTTGGAGTCCTCATGTGATTCTCCAGCTCTTTACATTTTGAAAATGCGACAAGCCTTTGTTATATTTAACACAGTCACATAGAGAATATTCACTCTGCCAGGACAGCTTTACCAAAAGGGATGCTCCTTACTTGGGTTTGTTCACTTTGAGCACCAGGATCTTTAAAAAAAAGCAGGTCTATCTGGGCCAGGTTATCCATCTATCTATCTGTCTATCTATCTATCTATCATCAATCATCATCTATCATCTATCCTAGTTTGCTAGGGCTTCCACAGCAAATTACTATAGACCGAGTGGCTTAAATATTAGAAATTTATTTTCTCATAGTTCTGGAGGTCAGAAGCCTGAGTTTAAAGTTGGTTTTGTCTTAGGACTCTCTCCTTGCCTTGTGAAAGTCCACTTTCTCTCTTTGTGTATCTGTGTACCAACCTCTTATTCTTATAAATACACTAGTCATTTTAGATCAGGACCCACCAAATGACATCCTTGTAACCTAATTAGCCAAATGCAGGTGTAGTCAAAAGTACTGAGGGTTAAGACTCCAACATATGAATTTGGGCAGGGGAACACCACTCAGTTTATCATGCTTTCTGTCCCCCCATCTACCTTCCCATCTTTCATCCTCTGTCTGTCTATCTATCTATTTATCCACTCATTCAATCTATCACAATACCTAAAGGGAAACTTGAAGAGATAATAAAAATGATTGCAAATGACTGGACATGTTGAACAAACCACAGATGAGAAAACTAAAGCTCAATGAAAGCAAACAACTTTCCAAGAGAAACAAACCCAGTATCTGGTGGAAGCTGTATTCAGGTCCTTAATTTTTAGTCTTAAAATCTAGCATTTGTTACCCATAATGTTGTAAGTCCTGGAATAGCTATTAAAATTTCCCCTCTTTATCTCCAATTAGGATCCCATAAGTGACACTTATTAAGAAAAGTTTTCTAAGTTCAAGAAGAGAGGACACGTGGGAGGTGGTGAATTACGGAGCTGGATCTGGAAAGAATTCAGTGGCGTGACTGCTGCTTATACTGTTGTCAGCTATAATTTAACAACAGCTCTTACAGAGAAATTTCTTAAATTACAAGACAGAGAATTTAAAGTTCCCTCCCAGGTACTGTGTCCATAAATGGCTGGATTATATAGAATTTTTTCTTTGGTATGTTAATAGCTAGCTTCTCTCAATATGTGAAGTTGGAGTATTTTATTTTTCAGAGAATTAAATTATGCATGTTTTGGTAAACTGCTATTTGCTGCTATAGAAAATTATTATAGACTGACTGACTTAAATAACAGAAATTTATTTCCTCACAGAGCGATGGTGAGTGAGATTTTCCAGCCACAAGGGTACTACAGATGGCAGCAGAGAGGTCACCAACCCTCTGACCTTGGGAGAACTCTGAGGAAGAATGCTGGAAATTTATAGGAGGATGTCATTTTCTCTGTAGCTCTTCCCACAATTAACATCTGTTCTTCAGAGACCATAAGATGTTTTTCAATTTAATTTCAAGCTTCTGACAACTGTGAGAGAATTTCACCGTTTTACAACCTAATCAGTGGTCTGGGCTTTTGATTATTTGATGACTAGTATATTTCATGAAGAAGGATTTTAGATAGAAGGTTCACATTCACTTGTATTTCAAATGAATGGTTGAAAATTCAACTAAATTCAGTGCTGCCACATCTCACAATGAACAGATTCAATTTGACAGTGGGTAAACTGCAATACTTTGGCCACCTCATGCGACGAGTTGACTCACTGGAAAAGACTCTGATGCTGGGAAAGGTTGGGGGCGGGAGGAGAAGGGGACGACGGAGAATGAGATGGCTAGATGGCATCACCGACTCTGTGGACATGAGTTTGAGTGAACTCCGGGAGTTGGTGATGGACAGGGAGGCCTGGCGTGCTGTGGTTCATGGGGTCGTGGAGAGTCGGACACGACTGAGCGACTGAACTGAACTGAACTGAACATTTGTTCCCTGAATTTCAAGTCTTAAATTTTCAAAGTGAAAAATAAGTCTTGTATTGAAATGACTGACTTATTTCATGGAATCTAAAGGACCCATGAAAATGCAGAGGTGAGAGAAAGGAGGGTGTTTAGTGCGAGAAGGAAGGGTGTTTGGGGATAAAGAAGATAACTTCTAAGAGGCAGGCAGAGGAATGCAGGATGCTAAGGGGTCCAGGCCAGATTTCATCCTGATTCAGTGCTTGTTGGCGTGGTCTGTGTCCTGGGGCAGAGGTGCACTCAGAGTTTCTTGGAAGTTAGTTGATTCCAGTCTTGGGACAGGAAAAGCAGTCAGGCTGTCTTGAAACATCTTGTTGCTATGGCCAAAAAACAAGGATCTTTCAAGAATGTCAAAGCAAAGTTTAAAGGAGTTTCTTAGCAAAGATGTGCACATGTGAACATCAAACAATAAAACCAGTTATGCAGAATTGGTTTGGGGTGAGTCTGTGAAGGCTATGAGTTCATAATAATACTCTAATTCAATCTATATATAAAATGTAGTTATAAAAGAAAGGTGAATATATTTTTGCTGTTCAGTTGCTAAGTCATGTCTAACTCTTTGAGACCCCATGGACTGCAGCATACCAGGCTTCCCTGTCCTTCACTATCTCCCTGAGTTTGCTCAAACTCATGTTCATTGAGTTGGTGATGCCATCCAACCTCCTCATCCTCTGTTGCCCCTTTCCCTCCTACTCTCAATCTTTCCCAGCATCAGGGTCTTTTCCAAGGAGTCGGCTCTTCATATCAGGTGGCCAAAGAATTGGGAGTTTCAGCTTTAGCATCAGTCCTTCCATTGCATATTCAGGACTGATTTCCTTTAGGATTGACTGGTTTGATCCCCTTGCAGTCCAAGGGACTCTCTAGAGCCTTCTCCAACACCACAGTTCAAAAGCATCAATTCTTTGACGCTCTGCCTTCTTCATAAAAGAAAGGTGAATATAGTAGAAGAGTATATTAGAATATGTAGGTGTTATTTAAAAAAAATATTAAGCATATGTTGTTTTAAAGTATTGACTTGTATTTTTTCCTCTCTGCCCAAGCAGGAGAGACTAAACAGGGTCCTGGGAGTCAGCATGGTGTCCCTGACAAAGTACAACTTGTTCTGAGAACAGGAAGACTCACCAGTATCTGTGATCACATTTAATGATGAGGGAAGAAGGGGTTAGTGAACAGAAGGAGGGCTCCAGGACGTGATACACACTGATGAGTTATCTAATATCCTAGAGAGGGGAGGCAATCTTTCATTTCTTCAGAGCTGGAATCTCAAGATGACCCCATCAATGAGAATAAACTACTAATAAAGAAGACATTCAGTTTTTAATGAAGCTAACAGACCAGGGTGATATACCACAATCATAGAGCAGCACACTAATACAGCCAGTCATGCAAATTTAATGACCCCTTTATTTCTGAAAAACAAGTATAACAAACAATGATGATCTATCACAAAATCAGGGATATAACAGTGCCATGTTGTGATAAGGGAAGTATATTAGTTATCCACAGGCATACACGTTACCTGCCTCCTGAGAAGCCTGTATGCAGATCAAGAAGCAACAGTTGGAACCAGACATGGGACAATGGACTGGTTCAAAATTGGGAAAGGGGTACATCAAGGCTGTATATTGTCACTCTGCTTATTTAACTTATATGCAGAGCACGTCATGTGAAATGCTGAACTGAATGAAGCACAAGCTGGAATCAAGATTGCTGAATGAAATATCAAGAACCTCAGACATGCAGATGACACCACCCTTGTGGCAGAAAGTGAAGAGGAACTAAAGAGCCTCTTGATGAAGGTGAAAGAGGAGAGTGAAAGAGCTGGCTTAAAACTCAACATTTGTTTTGCCATACATTGACATGAATCTGCCCTGGGTGTATATATGTTTCCCATCTTGAACCCCCCTCCCACCTCCCTCCCCATTCCATCCCTCTGGTTCATCCCAGTACACCAGCACGTCAATGTATGGCAAAACCAATACAATAATGTAAAGTAATTAGCCTCCAATTAAAATAAAT
This sequence comes from Moschus berezovskii, assembly GCF_049115385.1. Taxonomy (NCBI): domain Eukaryota; kingdom Metazoa; phylum Chordata; class Mammalia; order Artiodactyla; family Moschidae; genus Moschus; species Moschus berezovskii. The sequence goes on from NC_142470.1 coordinate 87,706,818, forward strand.
TAAAAAAATATAAAATAAAATAAATAAAATTAATGAAAGTCCTTAAAAAAAAGATTTGTAAAAAATAACAAATTTATGTGTACTCTGTCTAGTTTAAAGTATAAGACATTATCCTGATCAATATGTGGTTTAGTATTGTGTGTTTTTTCAACTTGATGTAAACAGGGATCATAATTAAGGGCCACTAGCTGTGTTTTTCGGAGAAGGCAATGGCAAGCCACTCCAGTACTCTTGCCTAGAAAATCCCATGGATGGAGGAGCCTGGTAGGCTGCAGTCCATGTGGTCGCTACAAGTCAGACATGACTGAGCGACTTCACTTTCACTTTTCACTTTCACACATTGGAGAAGGAAATGGCAACCCACTCCAGTGTTCTTGCCTGGAGAATCCCAGGGACGGGGGAGCCTGGTGGGCTGCCGTCTATGGGGTCACACAGAGTCGGACACGACTGAAGTGACTTAGCAGCAGCAGCTGTGTTTTTAAGTTCTAATTTTTCCATACCTTGCCAACACTTAATATTGATGAACTTTAAAATTTTGCTTTTCTGGTGTATGGAAATGGTATTTGTGATATTATTTTGCATTTCCATGATAATTGACAAGATTTAATATCTTTTTGTACTTTTTGGATACATTCCTATTTTCAGTGATGTCTATTTTTCTGTTGGGTTATTTATATTCTTCTTAAAATGTATAGAAAATTTTCATGAAAAAAAGAAACCTCAACATTCAAAAAACTAAAATCATGGCATCTGGTCTCATCACTTCATGGCAAATAGATGGGGAAACAGTGGAAACATTGAGAGACTTTATTTTCTTGGGCTCCAAAATCACTGCAGATGGTGACTGTGCCATGAAATTAAAAGATGCTTCCTCCTTGGAAGAAAAGCTATGACAAACCTCAACAGTATATTAAAAAACAGACATTACTTTACCAACAAATGTCCGTCTAGTCAAAGCTATGGTTTTTCCAATAATCATATATGAATGTGAGAGTTGGGTGATAAAGAAAACTGAGTGCTGAAGAATTAATGCTTTTGAACTGTGGTGTTGAAGAAGACTCTTGAGAGTCCCTTGGACTGCAAGGAGATCCAACCAGTCCATCCTAAAGGGAATCAATTCTGAATATTCATTGGAAGGACTGATGGTGAAGCTGAAACTCCAATGCTTTGGCCACTTGCTGTGAAGAGTTTGCTCATTAGAAAAGACCCTGATACTGGGCAAGATTGAAGGCAGGAGGAGAAGGGGATGGCAGAGGAGGAGCAAGCTCCAGGAGGTGGTGAAGGACAGGGAAGCCTGGCGTGCTACAGTCCATGATGTCGCAAACAGACACGACTGAGCAACTGAGCAGCAGCAACAGGCACACGTTGTTTCGTTGCCCTGTGCATTTCCAAGATACTGCATTTTTAAATCATTGAAAGTCTGTGGCAAGCTGGTGTCGAGCAAATCTACGGGTGCGATTTTTCCAACAGCATCTGTTCACGCCATGATCTCTGTGTCACATTTTGGCAATTCTCACATTATTTCACATCCTTCACCAGCAAAAACAGTATGACTCATTGAAGGCTCAGACGGTGGTTAGCATTTTTTAGCAATAAATTAAGGCACGTCCATTGTTGTCTTAGACATAATGCTATTGCTTACTTAATAGACTACAGTATAGAGTAAGCAGAACTTTTCTACACACTGAGAAACCAAAACCTCGTGAGACTCATTCGATTCTGATTGTCTGGAACTGAACCCACAATATCTCCGAGGCATATGTCTACTGCTGTGCAACAAATTTCCCGAAAACTTAATGAAAAAGGAAGAATGAGAGGAGCCAGAGAAAGAAGTCACATGCTTGGTCTAATGACAGGAATATTACCTAAGATCAAGATAAAAAATAAGGTCAACCACTTTGGATGTTTAAAATTGGGAAAGGATTAGTGGCCCCCAGACATGAGTACTTTTAGGTTTTTTTTTTTAATTTTTTACTTTGTATTGGATTGTGGCCTGTTAACTATGTTGTGACAGTTTCAGGTGAGCAGCAAAGGGACTCAGCCATACATAAACATATATCCATTCTCACCCAAACTCCCCTCCCATCCAGGCTGCCATATAACATTGAGCAGAGTTCCCTGTGCTATACGCTAGGTCCTTGTTGATTATTTTCAATATAGCAGTGCAGACATGACTCCTTTTAAACTCCCCGGGTGATTGTACTGTGCACCAGGGGTTGGGGAGCACTATTGTGGTGTGTAACTTCCCACTCTGAATCTACTTGAGTTGCAGTAAATGTGGTTAGTGGTGCTGGTAGCAGGCATTGTTAACATTTATTGAGTCCCAGTTATGAATCATTTTCCAAGTGAGGAATTTCACATCTAATTTATCTTATCCTCATAGCAACTCCAGGGAGCAGACAGTGAGTCATTTTTATCACTGTTTCACAGAGGAGGAAATAGAGAAAGTTTGGGTAAATCAGACTGTTGTAAACAAGGTTTGTCTCTTATGCCATATTGTTACCGAAAGTGGTAAAGTAGTGAGTCTGGATGCTTGGCAAAGAGGCCAGGTTGGTGGAAAGGAAAGTTTGCTTTATTTTGGATGCTTCCTACCAGCAGGGAGGGCGGATGCCTGTCCAAAGCCTGGCTCTCTTCCACTGACAATGGGTAGGCGAGAACTTTTATAGACGGAGGGACCTCCACACAGAAACAGCATAGTCAGCTCTGACGGTCATCTTGAAATTGGTCGTTGGTGATCTGACCAGCATCATCTTGATTGTTTTAAATACAGTTAATGTTCAGTTCCAGGGTTGGTTTGTTTCCTTTTCTTTGAGGCCAATTCTCGGAACTGTGGCAGCTTATATCACGGCTATAGTCTGCTCATCATGAGTTAACCTGGTGGGGGTTTCAATATCTATAAGACAGCTCACAGGCTGTGGCTCAGAATATTATCTATAGCCCTTGGGAAGGAACTAAAGGTCCTTGACTTTGCTTAACGACTACATTATTTTTATGTGGTCTCTTTCAACTCTTTGCCTTTGTTTCTGCATATTCTCATTTCTCTGATTAAACTTATTCATTGGCTAAACTTTTTTCACAGTCAAAAGGTAGGCTGAAGACATGGGGTGGGGGGCAAGGACCATAGGGTCCTGCTGCATTTCAATATCAAACTGTATTAGCAAAGGCCTCAGTGAGAAAAGGATCCTAATGATAAAGAAGGTAGAAGATAAAAGAGTTGGCCTGGTAAATTTAAACCTGAGCTTGAAGGGGATTGAGGGCTTCTCAGGTGATGCAGTTGGTAAAGAATTCACCTGCCAATGCAAGAGATACAAGAGACAAGGGTTCAATCCCTGGGTTGGGTAAATCACCTGGAGCAGGACATGGCAATCCACTCCAGTATTCTTGCCTGGGCAATCTCATGGATAGAGGAGCCTGGCAGGCTACAGTCTATGGGGTTGCTCAAGTCAGATACGACTGATGGACTAAGCATGCACTCACAGGATTGAAAACATGAAGCATTACTGCTGATGTTTCTAAACTGTGTAGAGTCTGTGTTTGGCTATGAAAGGAAATGGCAAATGTAGGGCTGCAGAGAGCAGGGTGTGCAGAAGGGGTTCAACCAAGGCCAGCAAGGGTTGATGGCGGGTAGGGGATGGGCAAGGTTTGGCTCACTTTCTGCTTCTTCACTCCCTGGTGGCAGTGCAGCGGGAACCAGACAAACAAAGGGAACATGGTGGGAACAACCCCTACTGGGCATTGGATAACTTTGTATGACAGAAGCAGAGAGGTTGGAAAAATAAGGCTGGAAAAGAAGGCTCAGGACATCCAGACTTCAGAGACTGGGGAGACCAGGCCAGTGAGGGCCGGGATGAGCCCATGGGATACCTCCACTGCTGCTTCAGGGGCATCAGGTCATTTCAAGGTGGGGAGAAACTAGGGGTCTGGTTTCTTAGGATTGTATATTGTCAGCAGTTACTAAAAAAGATTTTAATTTAAAAATAATTTTATACTGATAATTTAAATATTTTAAAATATTTCAAAGCAGATAAAAAACTTATGGTTAATGAAGAGGAAGGTGAGGAAGGGATAAATTAGGAGTTTGGGATTAGCAGATACCAACTACTATACATAAAATAGGTAAACAACAAGGTCTTACTGTACAGCACAGGGAACTACATTGCATATCCTATAATAAACCATAATGTATATGTTGTTTGTTGTTTTAGTTGCTAAGTCGTGTTTGACTCTTTGCAACTCCATGGACTGTAGCCCGCCAGGCTCCTCTGTCCCTGAGATTTCCCAGGCAAGAATACTGGGGTGGGTTGCCATTTCCTTCTCCAGGTGATCTTCCTGACCCAGGGATTGAACCTGGGTCTCCCCAGTTGCAGGCAGACTCTTTACTGTCTGAGTCACCATATATATATGGTGGCCCTCCAGGGCTTGGGGCACAGTTTGTTCCCAAGCTATATATATGGACTTCCCTATAGCTCAAACAGTAAAGAATATGCCTGCAATGAAGGAGACCAGGGTTCGATCCCTGGTTCAGGAAGGTCCTCTGGAGAAGGGAATGCAAGCCACTCCAGTATTCTTGCCTGGAGAATCCCATGGACAGAAGAGCCTGTCGGGCTACAGTCTGTGGGGCTGCAAAGAGACAGACACGACTGACTGAATAACTAACACACATATATATATGTATATAGGGAATAATTTTACTGTACACCAGAAACTAACACAGCATTGTAAATCAACTACACTTTAATAAAAAAATAAAACAAATATGTGCATGGCCACACATCCATGCACACAAGTTCATCCTAAATACACAATGAACTTTTTTCCTACAAAGGCAAAATACCTATAGACGGGCCTCTGCACTTTATTCACTTTGAGAATAACATGGGAGGATTCCTTCCTTGAAAGAGCTGCGTGTTTGCCTTGGAATACAAGCAGTTGATCATGCTAGACCCACATTAGCTTTCCCTTTTCTGAGCATATTGCCTCATTCAAGCTTCACTTTCAGACAGTCTTGTGGCTGTGTCTCTCCTCATGGCGCTTCAAGATCATGTCGTTTGGGGGCATTTCTTCACTCAGCTAATTCATGAGGCAGTTGGAGCCACACTGGGAAACAACATGAGAAAGACTTCAGAAACCACTCATGCCCAAATCATGGTTGGAGTCAGGAACCAAGACAAACATGGAATGATGTCAGGTACCTGGTACCAGATGAAATAAATGAAAGCAAAACAACCACAGAATCAGCCTCCCATCCCCGAATGGTGCCTCAGAGGCCATGGAATAGTGGCTCTGCTTCCAGAATCAGAAACCCTTCACCCCGTAAGAACGGCCCAAGTCAGGGGCTGCAATATGCCCTTCCCCATGTGGGGTCATTATCAAGAGTGTGAGCCTGGGGCCAGAGCATCTCCTACCTCTGTGATACTGGGCTTGGGAACCAATTGTGCCCCAAGCCCTGGAGAGCTCCACTTGGCCAGATCTTGTGGCCTCTTATTGCCCAAGCTGTTCCCAAGCACCATAGGCCCCTTGGGGAAATTAATGGAGGTTAGAGAGGAACCCAGCTCTGCAGTCAAGCTGGGGATATTCTAGAAGCCAAAGATGAGGAAATAGGGGAGGGTATGAATTAGAGACAGAAGATTGAGGGCTTCCTTGGTTGTCCATTGGTTAAGACCCTGCCTGCCAAGGCAGAGGATGTGGATTTGATCCCTAGTTCAGGAAGATCCCACACGCCATGAAACGACTAAGCCCATGTGCCACAACCACTGAGTCCACGCTCTAGAGCCCCCAAGCCACAGCAACTGAAGCCTTTGAGCCATAGATCCTGTGCTCTGCAACAAAAGAAGCCACTGCATTGGGAAGCCCTTGCACCACAACTGAGGGTAGCCCTCAATCACTGCAGCTAGAGAAAGCCCAACGAAGCAACAAAGACCCAGCACAGTAAAAAATAAATTAGGAAAAGAGAGACTCATTGGGATTTATTGGGGTTCTGGTGACTGGGGCAGGACTTGGCCAGATCTAAACTCTGTGGAACTATTATCTTCTGAATGCAGAACCCTGTCCCAATCTGAAAGCTTTAACAGTACTGAAGGTAGCTCTGAACCAGCCATCTGGAAGTTCTCGCCTGTGTACATTGTCAGAGTATCCATTTAGGAGAGAGCCCAGAGGGGTGGCATACATGTTCATCTCTCAAGACGACCATTAGTGAAAAGCCTTTCCTAAGTGTCTGCCTTTGCCTGTGCTGACCTGGGCTGTGCTGAGAACACCTACCTGTCCACTGACTTCATCTATTCCAGGACGAGATAGTCCCTCCTTCCTTCAGTCCGTGGTCTACCCATTGGGGAGCAGATGGACAATCAAGCATCAGGTAGGTTGAACCATAGGAAACTTCCATTTTTTATTAAAAAAACCATTGAAAATTATTGCTCTTTTGACCATCTTCAGACCTATAAAATGGCTCTTCCATTTGTTCTAATATTTTCTAGTATTGTGTGCCAAGGTCCGTGCTTGGCACTGTAGGGGTACCAGAAATATCAAAGCACCCTTTTCTGTGGAGAGGTTTATGTTGCACCAGGAGTCAGCAACTGAAACCCAGGGACCAATCCAGTCCATCACAAGCTTTTGTATGGATCTATTGGAACATGGCCACAACCATTTGTTTACTTATTGTCTGAGATGACTTTCCTGCTACCAGAGTTGAGTAATTAAACAAAGACTGTACCATCCACAGGGCTGACACATTTACCGTCTGGCCCTTTACAGTAAAGTGTGCTGACTCCCAGGTCACACGGTAGAGACAGTGATCAGGCATTCACACCACTGTTTTTCTTATCGCTGTCCAACACCTCTCCCTGTTCTGCCTTACCTTTCCTATTATTATTTTTTCTTCTTCTCTTTGAATGGCCCAAATCTCTTCTTGCTTCAGACTCCTTCACTGTTCTTGCTTGTTCCTGGTCTGTTATTTCACATCCTCATTATTCCCTACTTTCTTCTTTTTAAAATTAATTTTATTTATTTATTTCTGGTTGTACCTTGGTCTTGGTGGCTGCATGGGCTTTTCTCTAGTTGGTGGTGAGCAGGCTTCTCATTGCGGTAGCTTCTTTTGTTGAGCAGCACAGGCTCTGGGGTGCGTGGGTATCAGTGGTTGGAGCACGTGGCTCTAGAACACAGGCTCAGCAGTTGTGACACACAGGCTTAGCTGCTCCATGGCATATGGGGTCTTCCCAAGTCAGGGATCGAACCCGTGTCTCCCACATTGACAGGCGGATTCTTTACCACTGAGCTATCAGGAAAGCTCCCCTATTTCCTTCTGCTTATTTTTCTTTTTTTTTCCCCCTTTTTCTTTTTCTTTTCTTTTTTCTCTTTTTTTCTTTCTTTTTCTTTTCTTTTTCTTCTTTTTTCTTTTTTTCCTTTTTTTTTCTTTTTAATTTTTTTTCTTTTTCTTTCTCTTTTTCTTTTCTTTTCATTTTTTTTTTCTTTTTTTTTTCTTATTTTTCTTTCTTCTCTTCTCTTCACCTGCTTCTGCTCTGCTGTCCCAGGCTACTTCCTCCCACCTCTCACTTGTGCTTCTTTCCTGTCTTTCCTTTCTTGGTTTCATCTGTGCCTCCTCCTTGGGATTGGTTGTCCCTGTTGACTTAGAATGAGTGGGCTGACTCCCCTTCTCACCATTCAGAGCTGCCTTTCTCTTGCTCCAACACCATCTTGTGTTGGTTTCCCTCTTTATTTTTAAATTTTTATTCACTTATTCAGTTCAGTCGTGTCCGACTCTTTGCGCCCCCATGAATCACAGCACGCCAGGCCTCCCTGTCCATCACCAACTCCCGGAGTTCACTCAAACTCACCTCCATCAAGTCAGTGATGCTATCCAGCCATCTCATTCTCTGTCGTCCCCTTCTCCTCCTGCCCCCAATCCCTCCCAGCATCAGAGTCTTTTCTAGTAAGTCAACTCGTTGCATGAGGGTCCAAAGTATTGGAGTTTCAGCTTTAGCATCAGTCCTTCCAATGAACACCCAGGATTGATCTCCTTTAGAATGGACTGGTTGGATCTCCCTGCAGTCCAAGGGACTCTCAAGAGTCTTCTCCAACACCACAGTTCAAAAGCATCAATTCTTCGGTGATCAGCTTTCTTCACAGTCCAACTCTCACATCCATACATGACCACGGGAAAAACCATAGCCTTGACTAGACGGACCTTGGTTGGCAAAGTAATGTCTCTGCTTTTTAATATACTATCTAGGTTGGTCATAACTTTCCTTCCAAGGAGTAAGCATCTTTTAATTTGGAGTGTAATTGCTTTATGATGTTTTCTTAGTTTCTGCTATACTAAAAAGTGAATCAGCTATATGTATATATGTCTCCTCCCTCTTCAGCCTCCTTCCCACCCTTCCCCTGATATCCCTCTTTAGATCTCAGTCCACCGGGCTGGTACTTCACTGGTAAGGAAAGGAAGCCTGTAGAGACCTGTATGTACTTGGGTTAGTTGTCCATCTGCCTTTACTGGTCAGTGACAAATATTTTGAAAATCATTCCTGCCACAAGATCATCTTCCTCATCTTCCAGACATCTCAAAATTTAGAAATGTGGTCCAGACACCTCCCTTTCTCTTAGGAACTCCATTAGTCCATGTTTGTGGGCTCAGCCTCAGGAGTTTAAATGAGGCTCTTACTATTTTTAATAGCATTGTGAGGCAGTGTCTAGAATTTAGAAATTAAGTCCATTCAAAATTAGGATGGGTGTGTGTGCTGGCTGGTGCCTTTCTTCCCACATAGTAATATGTTTTGAATCTAAGACACTTGTGGTCAAATGTTTCTCAGAAGAATGTACCAGTGGTTGTTAAAGACTTCCTTAGGCAATGGTGTAGGGGAAAAAAAATAGATGGGTAGTTAAGAGTCATTCTAAAGTAATTATCAGAGCTATACCAAACCTTGCCACACCGCTCATTGATGTCAGAGTGACAAGAGTCTTCATAATGTAGGGTCACCAGTCACCAAGCCAGCCCACAACTGAAGTGAGGGGAAAAGGCCCCAGCACACAGCAACTTCAGACATCACATGACTTTAAAGAACACTGCCTAAGATGTTTTTCAGGGGCAAAGACTTGGTTTTATTTGCCTACAGTTTGACTCTATTCATTCTAATTACTTTTCTTCCCCTTTAAAACATGTTTGTTAAACCTGATTCTCTTTTCTCAATATTGTGGTGAGTATGGAGACTCTGATTTCTATATGATGTATTTCTGAAACTTCTGGGCACACCATTTAATCATTGTACCTAACACAAAGGCTATAAACTTGATATCAAAATAAAGAGATTTAGTCAATTAACCGGAGAAGGCAATGGTCAGCCCACTCCAATACTCTTGCCTGGGAAATCCCATGGATGGAGCAGCCTGGTGGGCTGCAGTCCATGGGGTCGTGAAGAGTCGGACACGAGTGAGCACCTTCACTTTCACTTTTCTCTTTCATGCACTGAAGGAAATGGCAACCCACTCCAGTGTTCTTGCCTGGAGAATCCCAGGGACGGGGGAGCCTGGTGGGCTTCCGTCTATGGGGTCACACAGAGTCGGACGCGACTGAAGTGACTTAGCAGCAGCAGCAGCTTCTGTTGTCTTTTTTCCTAATAGCCCTCATTTCAGTTTGGGGATCCATTTAACTCTAAGAAACCTGATTCCAGGCATGCAGCATGTGACCCAGATCAATATAGTTGACTTCCTGGTCACTGTGATTGCTTCTGGGTGGATGTGTGAGTAATCAGATCCAATTAGTAAATCTTAAGACTTTTACTTGGAATTCCAGAACAAAGATCTTCTCTCCTTCCTGCTAAATATGAATGAATAAATGCACAGACCAGGGACATGTTCACACTGATCTTGGACTAATGATGTTGAGCAGAAACTAGACAAAAAGAAACTAGGCACTTAGTGACGTTGTTGAGTTGCTGAACCAAGCTTTACTTGGAATCTCTGGACTTTAAAAATATATGAACCCATTAATTTCTTCATTTGTTCAAGTCAAATTGGGTTGGGTTTTCTATCACCTGCAACCAAAAGATTTCTAGTTTTTGCACAAGATAATTGAACAATGATCACAAGGCAGAAAGAACCAAGGGACCAAAGAGTGGGTACTAGTGTATGCTTCATGTTAACTAGCTGTCAGAACTTCAACCAGTCTTTCAACCAGAACTTTGGCTCTGAAATACGTAGTTTTGTCCCTGAGATAGATAGAGGAAGTAGAAAGTTGGGCTTTGTGTTTTCTTTAAGACCTGTTCTAGCTTTAAGATTCTCTGGGTTCAACCCTTTACTTGATTCATTGCCAACTGGCTCCTACAACTGGTTTGCTACTTCTGTCAATGGTCTCATCATACTCCCAGATCTCTGGGTAGAAACCTTGCTATCAATCCTGTATCCCATCCACCTCTCTTCTTTATCACCTGTATCTGCTCAATTATCATGGCTTCTCAATTCTTCTTTCTAAGCATCCCTTCTTCCTTAATCTGCTCCCTACAGCTCTCTAGAGTGCCCACTCCCTTGAATCCACCGTCCTACTCTTGCTGGATTAATATCTTTAAGTAGACTTTTAGAACTTTAGAGAATATACCATTAATGGAAAAAATAAAGTCTACATTGTAATTTCCCAGGCAGCGTTAGTGGTAAACAATCCACCTGCCAATGCAGAAGACATGAGTCACGGGTTCGATCCCTGGGTCAGGAAGATCCCCTGGAGGAGGAAATGTCAACTCACTCCAATATTCTTGCCTGGAGAATTCCATGGACAGAGGGGCCTGGCAGGCTACAAGTCCATGGGGCCACAAAGAGTCGGACACGACTGAGCAACTGAACACAAAGTCTACATCACTCAGCATGGCATTCTGTGTGATCTTTTCACTGCAGCCATTCTAGTTCCTTAACATAGATTACCTATAGGTCCAACTGAAACAAGATTTTTTGAGGATGAAAACTTTATGCATGAATTGTGTTGATATTCCCTTCCAAGGACTTTGTCAAGAAGGGCTAAAATCAGAGCATGAATCTGTGGCTGGACCCAAGTTATGGGGCGTCTATACTGGTGACTAACAAACCTATGAGCCTTAAAGCTAACAACCCAGGGCCTTTATAGACTCATGCAGAACAGTGTGTCCTAGGAAAATGTGAATTGCTTTCAGATGTTAAAATTATTTATTAAAGCAATACGTATCTTGCATGCAATTAACTCTGAAATGGTGGCCATTTTAAACACGTGTGACTTTAGCATAACCCAAACAGGTATTGGTTATTATCTACCAGATCTACTATTTAAACAAGCCACTCCAGTACTCTTGCCTAGAAAATCCCATGGATGGAGGAGCCTGGTAGGCTGCCGTCCATGGGGTCGCTAAGAGTTGGACACGACTGAGCGACTTCACTTTCACACATTGGAGAAGGAAATGGCAACCCACTCCAGTGTTCTTGCCTGGAGAATCCCAGGGACGGGGGCTTCTGTCTGTGGGGTCACACAGAGTCGGACACGACTGAAGTGACGCAGCAGCAGCAGCATAATGAACATATATTAATATAAAGTTTTATACTTCATTGGGATACTCTGTAGAAGGAAGCCATGGGAAAAGAGACTGTAGACTTATTGTAACCTTGGAATTAGTTGTGGCTTGAGAGGAGAGAGTGTCTATTTGCCTTTTTTTTTTCCCCACAAATAACAGAAACCCTGGCCCACGAAGGCCTGGGAATGTGCTGAGGCGGCCTTGTTTTTCTCCTGTTTTCCGTGACAGGGCACTCCTCTGGATGAGTTCTTGCCAAGCCCTTATACATGTTGAGTCAAAACATTTTGAATATGAGCTCATTGCATGTGAGAAGAGTTTAAACAACAGTTCAACATGTGAATGTATTATGGGCTTTCTCAGTCCATGTTTCAATTCAAATTTCCTGCAGCTTGGAAAACTGCATGTAGTTTATGCAACATCTCAGCATTCCCCCTCTGGACTGAAGTGAGGCAGTTGGCTTTCTGTTATAGACTAAACAAATGAATAAAGATCCATTTGAAGGAGTCATGTTGATAGTGTATATACAGCTCCAGGCATTGTCTATTCAACTGACTGACTTTGGGTGGACTCAGATATACAATAGCCCATGGTGCTGATTTGGTGGTCAAAATAAGAAGGAACCATTCCGTAAAACCACCTCATTTGGCCGGTTTTAATTTCAGCTAGAAATCAAGTCAGTTCAGTTCAGTTCAGTTCAGTTCAGTTCATTTCAGTCGCTCAGTCGTGTCCGACTCTCCACGACCCCATGAATCACAGCACGCCAGGCCTCCCTGTCCATCACCAACTCCCGGAGTACACTCAAACTCATGTCCACAGAGTCGGTGATGCCATCCAGCCATCTCATTCTCCGTCGTCCCCTTCTCCTCCTGCCCCCAACCTTTCCCAGCATCAGAGTCTTTTCCAGTGAGTCAACTCGTCGCATGAGGTGGCCAAAGTATTGGAGTTTCAGCTTTAGCATCAGTCCCTCCAATGAACATCCAGGATTGATCTCCTTTAGGATGGACTGGTTGGATCTCCTTGCAGTATAAGGGACTCTCAAGAGTCTTCTCCAGCACCACAGTTCAAAAGCATCGATTCTTCGGCGATCAGCCTTCTTCACAGTCCAACTCTCACATCCATACATGACCACGGGAAAAATCATTGCCTTGACTAGATGGACCTTGGTTGGCAAAGTAACGTCTCTGCTTTTTAATATACTATCAAGGTTGGTCATAACCTTCCTTCCAAGGAGCAAGCGTCTTTTAATTTCATGGCTGCAATCAGCATCTGCAGTGATTTTGGAGCTGCTGCTGCTGCTGCTGCTAAGTCACTTCAGTCGTGTCCGACTCTGTGTGACCCCATAGACGGAAGCCCACCAGGCTCCCCCATCCCTGGGATTCTCCAGGCAAGAACACTGGAGTGGGTTGCCATTTCCTTCTCCAATGTGTGAAAGTGAAAAGTGAAAGTGAAGTCGCTCAGTCGTGTCCGACCCTTAGCGACCCCACGGACTGCAGCCTACCAGGCTCCTCCATCCATGGGATTTTCTAGGCAATCGTACTGGAGTGGCTTGCCATTGCCTTCTCCGGATTTTGGAGCTAGAACATCTAAAAGAAGAACTAAATATGCTTACAGTCTTATCCTTCATTTTCATGCAGAGAAGGGGGAACTGGAGGTGAATTATAATTCTTCTAGGATAGCTTAGGGTTAAGGGGAAGCAGATGAGAGTGTATGAAGAAGACAAGAATGTCTTGGGAAGGCTCGGTGGGGAGCTGGGTCATGAGTGGATGAAAACGGAACTTAACTGCTTTGTCATGTTGTAGACTGGATATCAGCACCTGCTTGGGCTTCTCTCTTATTGTTCTCTCTGAGGGGTGTTTGGCCTAGAACCTAATGACCACCCCAGTCAGGTCATCTTGTGGTCATGTAGTTGATTCTCAAATAACTGAATTTTCTTTTCTTTTTTTATTATTTATTTTGGCTGTCCTGGGTCTTCATTGCAGCACACGGGCACAAAAGCTCTAGAGCGTGCAGGCTGGGTAGTTGTGGTGTATGGGCTTAGTTGCCCCATGGCATGTAGGATCTTAGTTCCCCCGCCAGGGATCAAACCTGGACCCCCTGCATTGAGAGCTCAGTCTCATCCACTGGACCAGCAGGGAAGTTCTTGAATTTTATTTCCTTTTGAGCTGCTCTAACTGAAATTGTAGTGATGTTGATGGTGGGATTATGGAGTAGTATCCTTAGGAGCTTCCCTGGTGGCTCAGATGGTAAAGCGTCTGCCTCCAATGCGGGAGACCCGGATTCGATCCCTGGGTTGGGAAGATCTCCTGGAGAAGGAAATGGCAACCCACTCCAGTCCTCTTGCCTGGAGAATCCCACGGACGGAGGAGCCTGGTAGGCTACAGTCCGTGGGGTCGCAAAGAGTCGGACACGACTGAGTGACTTCACTTCACTATGCTTAGGGGTGGGGGCTTCCCCAGTGGCTTGGTAGTAAAGAATCTGCCTGTAATTCGGAACATCTGGGCTGTATCCCTGGGTCAGGAAGATACCCTGGAGGAGGACTTGGCAACCCACTCCAGTATTCTTGCCTGGAGAATCCCACGGACAGAGGAGCCTGGCAAGTTATAGTCCACAGGGTCGAAAAGAGCCAGACACAACTGAAGCTACTTAGCATGCATGCATGCTTCCTTGAAAGTGACCCTTACTCCCAAGAGTTGTGAAAAGGAAAGGAAGAGGATGGTTAAAGGTGATTCAATGACCAAGGACTTATAAACTATATTAATTTTTCCCAACTAAATTCAATTTAATTTGGTGACTATTTATTCAACATATGCTCTGTCATAAGGCATTTAACTCAGTACATTTACCAGCACATAGCATATATGCAAGGAATATTTGTTATCATTAGTTTCCCAGTGCAGGAAATTAAGTGAGAGGAATAGGGATTGGGAGAAAAGAGAGATTTAGAGAGAGGAAAAAAAAATTCAAGCCTTAAAAAAGCTTAAAAAGTATTGGAGGGTAAAGGAGAGCCATATGTAATAAAACAAATCTTACTCTACAATCAAGCATTAAAGGGGGCATTATAGTAATTGGTGACACTAAGAAAAAGGAAAGAAGGAAAGGCTTGCGGGCAAAAGTTTGTGGGATAGATTCATGGAGGAATTGAACTTGTAGTGGGGCCTTAAATGACAAACCAAATGGGAATTCCAGGCCAAGAAGTCAGCATGAATAAAGGCACAGGGATAGGAATGAGCATAAGATCATCTAGTAGGTTCTCATATCCCCTCGTCTCCAGGAGCCAAGAACAGACTGACACACTCAACATAGCCTGCAGCCTGTTCATTAAACCACATTCATTTTAATAGTAGATAATACACAGAGGCCAGTTTACTCCTCTGAATCATGCATGTATATCAGTTTTATGCAGAAGTTGATGGCCTTTTCCATATCTAAAATTTTGTGCTTTTATAAGACTTCTCTTAAAAATGTCTCTCTGTCAAAGTTGAACAGGTTACTGAGTTGAAGTTACGATAAAGAATGGTAAGACTTGCAGAAGGCAGAAAGATTCCCAGATGAAGAGTCTATGAAAATGTGAGACTCCTGGTATATGCTATATATCTTCCCTTTTTATCTTTGCCTTCTCTTTCAACTGTCCAGTTTTCAAAAGAAAAAAAAAAAGCGTGTCTTCTTTTGATGACTCTGAAATGATGCTTACCACCAAGCATAGAGGCAAGAGGTCTATTTCTCCCTGATAACTTGGGGTTCTCCCCCAAACCCCAATGCGTAGGGCTCTGGGAGTCTGATATAGCTGGTGCCTTTCCAAATACATTGGTGGGTTGAGTTTCTCTCTGGCTCATGAGAAACTTTAGGGACTTTAAATTCCTTGATGATTATGCCCAGCTTGGTAGGATGAAACTGCAATCCATATTCTAACAGAAGACACTTTTTACACTGAGCTGGACTTTCTAACTTCTTGGATTCTGTCTCTTTTTCCAAATCACATTTGCAATCCTTACTGACCTCAGAGACACTTGTCTTTTTATCCAGCCCTAATCATCTTGCTGGACAGAATTTTGCTTTTTTTTTTTTTTCCTCCTTTCTGGATTAAATAAGGAGAAAGAAACACCCAATTCTAGATAAACATACTTTCTGTTACATAGTTTTGTAAACTATAGTAAAAGCTCATTTCTTTAGATGTAAAATGATTGAAGGGCAAACTAGGTTAGTGAATGACATGAAATGCTGATAACTACAAAAAGGATGCATTGTTATAATTAATATGTATATATAATGACATGAGTTACGCGAGAGACGCCGGCTCCGGCGGCGCAGACGCGAGACACGCCGGCCCCGGCGCAACCGACCAGGCAAAAAGGGGCGGCCGTGAGGAGCTACCCCACGCCTGAGGCCAGGGCCGGCGGCGAGAGGAGCTGCCCCACGTCCAATAGGCGGTGGCAGCGCGGGCGCAGGAGGGCCGAGAGGAGCTACTCCACGTTCAAGGTCAGGAGGGGCGGCCTTGAGGAGATACCCCTCATCCAAGGTAAGGTGCAGCGGCTGCGCTTTCTTAGAGCAACTGTGAAGAGATATCCCATGCCCAAGGTAAGAGAAACCCAAATAAGACGGTAGGTATTGCGAGGGGGCATCAGAGGGCAGACACACTAAAATCATAATCACAGGAAACTAGTCGATCTGATCACATGGACCACAGCCGAATGTGGTCCACTGGAGAAGGGAATGGCAAACCACTTCAGTATACTTGCCTTGAGAACCCCATGAACAGTATCAAAGGGCAAAATGATAGGATATTGAATGAGGAATTCCCCAGGTCGGTAGGGGCCCAGTATGCTACTGGAGATCAGTGGAGAAGTAACTCTGGAAGGAATAAAGGGATGGAGCAAAAGCAAAACCAATACCCAGTTGTGGATGTGACAGGTGATAGAAGCAAGGTCCGGTGCTGTAAAGAGCAATATTGCATAGGAACCTGGAATGTTAGGTCCATGAATCAAGGCAAATTGGAAGTGGTCAAACAGGAGATGGCAAGAGTGAACATAGACATTCTAGGAATCAGTGAATTAAAATGGACTGGAATGGGTGAATTTAACTCAGATGACCATTATATCTACTACTGTGGGCAGGAATCCCTTAGAAGAAATGGAGTAGTCATCATGGTCAACAAAAGAGTCCAAAATGCAGTACTTGGATGCAATCTTAAAAACGACAGAATGATTTCTGTTCGTTTCCAAGGCAAACCATTCAATATTACAGTAATCC
This sequence comes from Moschus berezovskii, assembly GCF_049115385.1. Taxonomy (NCBI): domain Eukaryota; kingdom Metazoa; phylum Chordata; class Mammalia; order Artiodactyla; family Moschidae; genus Moschus; species Moschus berezovskii. The sequence goes on from NC_142470.1 coordinate 87,723,584, forward strand.
AGGCCTATGCCCCAACCAGTAACGCTGAAGAAGCCAAAGTTGAACAGTTCTATGAAGACCTAGAAGACCTTTTAGAACTAACACCCAAAAAAGATGTCCTTTTCATTCTAGGGGACTGGAATGCAAAAGTAGGAAGTCAAGAAACACCTGGGGTAACAGGCAAATTTGGCCTTGGAGCATGGAATGAAGCAGGGCAAAGGCTAATAGAGTTTTGTCAAGAGAATGCACTGGTCATAGCGAACACCCTCTTCCAACAACACAAGAGAAGACTCTACACATGGACATCACCAGATGGTCAACACCGAAATCAGATTGATTATATTCTTTGCAGCCAAAGATGGAGAAGCTCTATACAGTTAGCAAAAACAAGACCAGGAGCTGACTGTGGCTCAGATCGTGAACTCCTTATTGCCAAATTCAGACTGAAATTGAAGAAAGTAGGGAAAACCACCAGACCATTCAGATATGACCTAAATCAAATCCCTTATGATTATACAGTGGAAGTGAGAAATAGATTTAAGGGACTAGATCTGATAGATAGAGTGCCTGATGAACTCTGGATGGAGATTTGTGACACTGTACAAGAGACAGGGACCAAGACCATCCCCATGGAAAAGAAATGCAAAAAAGCAAAATGGCTGTCTGAGGAGGCCTTACAAATAGCTGTGAAAAGAAGAGAAGTGAAAAGCAAAGGAGAAAAGGAAAGATATAAGCATCTGAATGCAGAGTTCCAAAGAATAGCAAAGAGAGATAAGAAAGCCTTCCTCAGTGATCAATGCAAAGAAATAGAGGAAAACAACAGAATAGGAAAGACTAGAGATCTCTTCAAGAAAATTAGAGATTCCAAGGGAACATTTCATGCAAAGATGGGCTTGATAAAGGACAGAAATGGTATGGACCTAACAGAAGCAGAAGATATTAAGAAGAGGTGGCAAGAATACACAGAAGAACTGTACAAAAAAGATCTTCACGACCAGGATAGTCATGATAATGTGATCACTGACCTAGAGCCAGACATCTTGGAATGTGAAGTCAAGTGGGCCTTAGAAAGCATCACTGTGAACAAAGCTAGTGGAGGTGATGGAATTCCAGTTGAGCTATTTCAAATCCTGAAAGATGATGCTGTGAAAGTGCTTCACTCAATATGCCAACAAATTTGGAAAACTCAGCAGTGGCCACAGGACTGGAAGAGGTCAGTCTTCATTCCAATCCCAAAGAAAGGGAATGCCAAAGAATGCTCAAAGTACAACACAATTGCACTCATCTCACACGCTAGTAAAGTCATGCTCAAAATTCTCCAAGCCAGGCTTCAGCAATATGTGAACCGTGAACTCCCAGATGTTCAAGCAGGTTTTAGAAAAGGCAGAGGCACCAGAGATCAAATTGCCAACATCCGCTGGATCATGGAGAAAGCAAGAGAGTTCCAGAAGAGCATCTATTTCTGCTTCATTGACTATGCCAAAGCCTTTGACTGTGTGGATCACAATAAACTGTGGAAAATACTGGAAGAGATGGGAATCCCAGACCACCTGACCTGCCTCTTGAGAAACTTGTATGCAGGTCAGGAAGCAACAGTCAGAACTGTACATGGAACAACAGACTGGTTCCAAATAGGAAAAGGAGTACGTCAAGGCTGTATATTGTCACCCTGCTTATTTAACTTATATGCAGAGTACATCATGAGGAACGCTGGGCTGGAAGAAGCACAAGCTGGAATCAAGATTGCTGGGAGAAATATCAATATCCTCAGATATGCAGATGACACCACCCTTATGGCAGAAAGTGAAGAGGAACTCAAAAGCCTCTTGATGAAAGTGAAAGAGGAGAGTGAAAAGGTTGGCTTGAAGCTCAACATTCAGAAAACAAAGATCATGGCATCTGGTCCCATCACTTCATGAGAAATAGATGGAAAAACAGTGGAAACAGTGTCAGACTTTATTTTTTTGGGCTCCAAAATCACTGCAGATGCTGATTGCAGCCATGAAATTAAAAGACGCTTGCTCCTTGGAAGGAAAGTTATGACCAACCTTGATAGTATATTAAAAAGCAGAGACATTACTTTGCCAACCAAGGTCCGTCTAGTCAAGGCTATGGTTTTTCCCGTGGTCATGTATGGATGTGAGAGTTGGACTGTGAAGAAAGCTGATCGCCGAAGAATTGATGCTTTTGAACTGTGGTGTTGGAGAAGACTCTTGAGAGTCCTTTGTACTGCAAGGAGATCCAACCAGTCCATTCTAAAGGAGATCAATCCTGGGTGTTCATTGGAAGGACTGATGCTAAAGCTGAAACTGCAATACTTTGGCCACCTCATGTGACGAGTTGACTCACTGGAAAAGACTCTGATGCTGGGAAAGGTTGGGGGCGGGAGGAGAAGGGGACGACGGAGAATGAGATGGCTGGATGGCATCACCGACTCTGTGGACATGAGTTTGAGTGAACTCTGGGAGTTGGTGACGGACAGGGAGGCCTGGCGTGCTGTGATTCATGGGGTCGCGGAGTCGGACACAACTGAGCGACTGAACTGAACTGAGTGGCTCAGAAAGTGCCCTCAGCATTCCCAGGTTAAGGTCTTTGCCGATTTGCTTTAAAGCATTGAGAAATCCCATTTGCATTTAGCATGTTTCTTTTTGATATCAAATATTTACTGCTAAACTATTTGAAAACACCTTATCCTCCTGAGTAGTTTAGAATTCCTCTTTTTTTTTACAGTATTTCTAACAGTAAAGAACATGTTATAAAATCTTTTGATGGTATAAACTTTAGACCACTTTGGTTAGCACATTTTTGAAGACTGGATTAACTGGACTTTAGCATGGATTTTGCATTGGGAAGTTGCTAAGACTCTGCTGAGGAATGTTTAAGAGAAGGAGAGAAGTGGAGTCAAAGCAGTCAACAAATGATTGCTGAGTCTTTCTCCTTCCTGCCCAAATAGGACTTTATGTGGTAAATTGGGGTAATATGGGTACAGTAGCTAAAAACAAAAACAAACATCCACATGTTCTACAAACCACAATTTAGCCACAAGCACCTCTTCACCTCTCATATCTCTTAGCTGAAAGGCCAACGTGGATAAAATATAGTGATTTGAATTTCACTTCCTGTCCCTTATTCAGCCAAACTCTGGGACTCAGGAATACGCAGTAGGAGGTAGTAAGAAGCGAAACACAATCTGAACAACCACAAAAACAAATGGCTTTGGGGTGAATTCTAAAGTAGACCACAGGAAAGGGAAGTCATTAAAATATTTGTGTTTAGCTGTGTGTAAGTGTGTGTGTGTGTGTGTGTGTGTGTGAACCTCTGTTTGAATCCCACTTTTTCAAATACCATCCAGTCTCTTTCTGCAGTGTTGCCCTGCTCATAATTCCTCCACATCTTGAATGGGCCCCATGTTCTTCTCTGAACATTATTTTCATTTGAAGTTCAATTCTTTTTCTTCAACTGAGTTAAATAGCAAACACTTTTGAATTTCTTTCCCTTCTCTACTCCAGTTTCAAAATTTTTTTGCCAACTTTTGAGAAGTCAGTCATAATAAAATTTCTGAACTCCACTTTTCTTACCCTCCAATTTCTCTTTCTCATAGTTCAAATTTTGGTCTACTGCTCTAACTCATTCTGTATATACAGAAGATTTTTTTTCTTCCCTTCATTTTTTGTCATGCATCATGTAGGATCTTAGTTCCCTGACCAGGGATCAAACCCACACCCCCTGCATTGGAAGCTTAGAATCTTAACCACTGGGCTGCCAGGGAAGTCTGAGGCTTTTTTGTTTGTTTTTGCTGTGATGGATCTTCATTGTTTTGCATCTTGGGTTTTTGTTTGTTTGTTTGTTTGTTTGTGGTGAGCGGGAGCTACTCTTCAGTGCAGTGAGCTGGCTTCTTAGTGTGGTGGCTTCTCTTGTTGCAGAGAACAGACTCCAGACATGTATGCTTCAGTAGTTGCAGCATGTGGGCTCAGTAGTGTTGGTGCAGGGCTTAGTTGCTCTGTGGAATGTGGAATCTTCCTGGAGGAGGGGTCGAACCCATGTCCTCTGCATTGGCAGGTGGATTCTTATCCACTGTGCTACCACGGAAATCCCAAGGCTTTAGTTTTGATTATTCCTCCTTAATAAGTCCTCTGACCCAAAGGCTACACTACACTCTGAAACCAAAGAAGAGAGGTGGTAGAACAAAGAAGTGTCAACGTGGTGTCATTTTGGGGTGAGAACAAAAGATCCTGACTCATCCACAGAGCATCACACTACAACCAGTGGATGCAAACTTGTGACTCGCCATCTTGCCTCCATAAGGATGAAGTAACCAGGCACTGCCATCACTGACCTTTCACACACCCTTATCTCAGGGTAAAGATCGGGAATGAGGTACTCTATGCTCTGGGAAAAACTGGCCGAACAGACAGGTATTTTGAGGAGAACATTTTATAAGCCCAGATTCTTGCATCTTCTCATATCTCAGTTCAGTTCAGTTCAGTCGCTCAGTCGTGTCCGACTCTCTGCGACCCCATGAATCACAGCACACCAGGCCTCCCTGTCCATCACCAACTCCTGGAGCTCACTCAAACTCATGTCCATCGAGTCAGCAATGCCATCCAGCCATCTCATTCTCTATCGTCCCCCTCTCCTCCCTCCCCCAATCCCTCCCAGCATCAGAATCTTTTCCAGTGAGTCAACTTGTCACATGAGGTGGCCAAAGTATTGGAGTTTCAGCTTTAGCATGTATCTTACTGCATCTATACACATATTTGTGACTTACTCTACTGTGTCATCCCAAGCATAAAACTTGGTAGAATGGATACTCATATCTAGAAAAGCACTAAAATCATTAACAGCGACATCGGCCCCTGGTGACGAGCAGCAACCTTTCTGCCAAAATGTGTACTTGATTGCAATATTCCCCACCCACCCCCAACCAAAATCACATATATACTGACCTCCCTTCTTATCTCTTTGGAGCAGTTTGTTGGAGCTTCCTGAGAGGCTGTCTCTCTGGCTATATTCCTCATAGAACTTACTACTCTTCTGTTGTACATTTTTTTCAGTCAACTCTCCAAACGCAAATTCAGAGAATCCGGCTGGCATAAATAGCTTTCAGCATAAAGGATTCGTAGATAGGGCAAGTCAGGGAGGTAAGATCTTCCCATCATTCCTCCCTAGGCCTCCTCATTTCCCTCTCCCACCCCACCCCCACTTTTCAAGGTCTCTGAGGATTCTGAGGGGCACACCTGTAATTTCTATTGTTGAGAATGCAAACAAGCTCAGATTACCATATTAACTTTGGTATCAGGATCAAGAATATTGTCCTGATGAGTTCCTGTTTTCTTAGGAGCTACCTCTTTGAAGCTGGGACCTCGGGCTTATACCAATGGATGACTTGGTGGGGTGAGTGTTAAGGTCCCGATCTTTAATAGCTTTTAAAACACCACTCACAATAAGAATGTAGCAAAGTATGTGGTCAAAATGACCACCTGAACAAATACATAAAATAATTGGCCAAGCAAGTGACTAAAATATATCTCACTTATAATTTGTAGAATGAGGGCACTAAGGAAATGTTGTACTTTGCTGCTGGAAAAATTGATTGTTTCAAAGGAAGAACTAGCTTAGATTGGATTCTATCAAGTTCATTCAAGAAGCCCTGTAGGTGGATTTGTAACTGGTGGTGTTGGCTGGACAATGGGCAGGCTAGTGATCATCTCTACCAGGTAAACTCAGCTGCACCTTGATTCTCCCAGAAGTTGGTTCTATGTCCTACAACCCAGGCCCATTGCCTTCCCAAGTGTCCACCAAAAAGCTAATGCAGGAGGCTGCAAGTAAGACAAGAATTTTTATGGCATCCCAAGAAATGCAGTTTCAGAGACAGATTCTAGTAACCCAGAAAAGGTGTTACAGAGAAGAGAAAGAGTCAGAGGCTTATCAGGACAAGAAACTGCAAGGTTTTTAAAAGTTGCCTGGTGAGAATTGTGATCAACTCTGATGCAAGTCAGAAAATATTTGTCCTTAATGAATCAGGAGGTTTTGTTTTTTTATGGTAAGGGTCTAATTAGTTGATAAACTGTCATGAGTTATTTTAGAGTAAGGGTCTGATAAGTAAATAGGCTGTCATGAGTTTCTGGCAGATGTTTTGGATAACTTTGTCAAGTCCAAAGGTCAGATTCCATCTAGACTGAGATGTGCCTAAGCCACATTTCCTTAATGGCCTCCTGGTTCCATTTCAGAGCATACTTAGCTTCCCTGATAGCTCAGCTGGTAAAGAATCTACCTGTAAGGCGGGAGACTTGGGTTCGATCCCTGGGTTGGGAAGATCCCCTGGAGAAGGGGAATGGCTACCTACTCTAGTATTCTGGCCTGGAGAATTCCATGGGGTCGCAAAGAATCGGACTCGACTGAGTGAATTTCACTTTCACTTTCTTAGCATTTTGCTTTTCCTGTCACACAAGCTCATCTTATTCAACAGCTCTAGAGCTTCCACTGGTTGCAGATGAGCAGCATACATGCAACCAAGGCTGTGGGACACTGAGGGCAGAGAAGGACTCTGTGATGGGTGGAGGCTGAGAACTTGGGAGTCAGCTTTCATTTCTACTGCTGCTGCTGCTCCTGGCCAACATTTATTAGATATTTCCCATGTGCTAGGAACTTCACTTACTTCATCAACTTTGAATGGGAGATTTTTTTTTTCTTTCCATTTTCTTCAGCTGAACTCAAGGAACAGACAAGTTAAAGCACATAGAATATAGCACATCTAGTAAGATGTCTGAACATAAACCTGACCCCTTGACATTGTACCCATGTCTCTCCAAGGATCATGGATTGACTTTCAGTGTATAGAAACCCTTGCAGTCATGAGATGGTTTATGACACAATTTTTCCTGGTTTTATGTACAATTCCATCTGATTATTCAGAGATAAACTCTCATTTCCCTTTGTGGGCACAAAAGGCCATCTGTGCAGCCCAAAACAACATTGTAAGCTCTTATCCAATTTCTTGTCCATATATTTTTTGGAGTAATTATGGCTCATTTCTCTAGGTTTTCCACTGATTTCTGTTGTGTTGATTTTTCTCCAGATGCATTGGGGGCACATGTCCAAATTAAATATCATTTATTTCCTGCCTCTTATTTTGAAGTTCTCTTTATGCTTTACTCTCTATGGGTTTTATGTTATATTCCAATTAGTATTTAACAAATCTGGACTGCAGACTATTAACTACATATCAGTATTACTAGCCAATAAACTGAAAGGACTCAGTTCTACCTGTTACTTAATCTTGGACTTCTCCAGATTAGACCCTGACCATAGATAATGCTTGAAAGAACACATCTAATCTTTAACTTGAGCATCCAGTTCATACCTCTAATCTTCCTCAGTCTCCCAGGCCACTAGGCAGGGCATAATTACCTACAGCTCATAAATAAAAGTCAAGGCCAGCAAAATTGGAAGGCTTGTCCAGGCTCATACAATGATATAACCATGAACAGGACTAAAAGCTTTTGTGTCATGACTATAAAAGGTCAAAACCATTCATGCTTCACATGAATTTTCTATAAAAATGATTGACAATTATTTATTAAATTGCACTTTGTTGACATAAAAAAACAGATTTCAGGCTTTGATTTTAAGTGAGTTATGCTCACCTTGGAGTGACTCTAGGCAAAGGTCTGACATTAATGAAGCAAGTTTTCAACTTTGCAGCTTCCACTTGAAGTTCCTTATTTCATGTTCAGTTCCTACTACCTCACTCCTCTTCTAGGTTATCCTCTGGCTGCTAACTCCATATTCTAGGTCCCAACTTTGAAACTCTGGCCCCTTGATGCTCCTCAAACCCCAATCTGATAATGAGAGTCTGATAATGACTTGCCCATCAAGTCAGAGGTCCAGTTTTTTTGTGGATCCTCTGTCTGGGCCATTTAAGCTTAAAATTCCTTCAATAGAGAATAAAACTTTTCATTCTTAAATCCTAGCTGAGATGCAGGCATGGGCTTGATTTAAAGCTACATGAAGAAGTGACTGACTAATGATATGTCTGCTCTTATGCCAGTTCTAATGAGCAAAGAGAAGGGAGGGAAAGGTCATGAGTATCTGAGGGGGCTGATGCCAAAGGGATGCCTCCAGAGAATGGACAAGGGACATGGAGGGGTTGGGGAGGGGAGTTTGGGAATGTTTGTTTCAGAATGAGTGGCAACAAGTGGGTTTGAAATGCTGCTGACTTCACCTTGATACTGAGTGGATCCCTTTGTGGGGCACCACTTCTCTCACTGATCACTCTTCCTAAGAATTCTTGGTTGTGACCAAAAAAAAAAAAAAATTCAAGTTCATTGTTCATCACTAAAGGGGGTGTGGCTAAATAGTAGAAATTAGTGTATCCTTCTGAAAAAAAGTTGTACAGTTGGCCAAGAGTCATAAAGATATTCATGCCCTCTAATCAGTGCTCCTTAATTCTCTTCCTGGGAACACAGCCTAAGAAAGAGTCCCCCATGTCACCTGCAAGTCTGCTCCACCGTGAGGGGGTGTACAATGACACATTTCCTAGTTGTTGCTTGAACTGCTGATACTCTATTAGCAGGAAGTTGTGTGCTGAGTTTCTGAGGGTCCTCCTAAGTAGTAAGTAGGTGTGCTCTGTCATGTCCAACTCTTTGTGACCCCATGAACTGTACCCTGCCAGGCTCCTCGTCCATGGAATTCTCTAGGACAGAATACTGAAGTGGATTGCAATGACCTCCTCCAGGGGATCTTCCCAACCCAGGGATCGAAACCTCATCTCTTTTGTCTCCTGAATTGGCAGGAAGGTTCTTTACCACTAACACCATTTGGAAAGTCCCTACCCTCTACTTTTATTGGTCAAGAATACTGGGAGCTTGTTTACTCTCAAAAGGGACGGAGAAGAAGAAAACTGGACTAGTCCTCAGCAGATCCTCCAGTGTGTTACCCCTGCTTTTGTCCCTACCATCTGCTTCACTGTTGGAAACAATCTAGGACATCACTAATTTCACCCCTGAAGGACTGATGCTTGAAGCTGAAGCTCCAATACTTTGGCCACCTGAGGCAATGAGCTGACTCATTGGAAAAGACCCTGATACTGGGAAAGATTGAAGGCAAAGGAGAAGGGAGCAGCAGAGGATGAGAGGGTTGGATGGCACCACTGAATCAGAGGACATGGAGTTAAGCAAACTCTGGGACACAGAGGAGGAGAGAAGAGTCTGGAACGCTACATTCTATAGAGTTGCAAAGTGTCAGATATGACTTAGAGACTGAACAATAACAAGGACATCCACGTCCAGTATTGTACTAGAGTCCCATCTATCCAGGCAAAGACTGAGGGAGTTCTCTGAAGCATGATGACTCCATGCCTCAGGGCTGAGATTATTAACAGTCTCCACAGTTTGTCTCCCAAGGTTCCAGCTCAGAGGCCCTCTTTGCCAAGTTCAGTCATCCTTCCCAGAACATTGCAGCAGGGCAGCTGGGTCCAGAGAAGCTTCCAGCCGGAGTCAAGTCTCCACCATGTTACACTGAATCACTTATCTGATTCTTTTTCTCATGAGACTTAGCTTCTGGGACCTCATTATCCTTCCTGGTCACAGGACCTTGGCAGATCACACCAGTTCTCCCTTCTAGACCTCTTCAGTTCTGATTGTGGGGAGTAGGCTTTAGATATTAGTTTCTTCTCTGTTACAAGCTCTTGCTCTTCGGACAGATTAACTGCCTTCTCTTCAAAGGTCAGCTTTGTGCCATAATTGCTCTCAGAGGGAAACTGTTTTTGAAGAGTTCTATGATACCTGAACGACTAAGGCAACCACTCAGTAATTTTTTATTGAACAAAAAATGTCAGCTTCTCTATTTTAAAAATAAAACACCGCTATGTGCAAGCAGATATTCATTGCACAATTGTTTATAGAAGTCAAATACGAGAAGAATCTGGAGATGCAGCATCAGGTGGTTTGTAAAGTAAATTAGGATGTGTCTACTCCATGAGACAAGGTGCAGCTATAAAAATGGTTATTATAAGATTATGAGGGGAAAAAAAGATTATAAGAAAATATGGGTGTTTTTCCCCCTGATTTTCCAAACTTTCTTTTTGTCAAGTTAACAAGAATAAAAGACTCTACTAATTAGCTATTAACATACAGCTGTTGCCAATAGGACTCACCAATAATTCATTTGGAAAAATGACAGCTTGCTCCTCTGCTATTGCTTAGTAGCTAAATTGTGTCTGACTATTTGCGACCCCATGGACTAAGCCCACCAGGCTCCTCTGTCCATGGGATTCTCCAGGCAAGAATCCTGGAGTGGCTTACCATTTCCTTCACCAAGGGATCTACCCCACCCAGGGATCAAACCTGCAACTTCTGTATCGGCAGGCAGATTCTTTACCACTGAGCCACCTGGGAAGCCCCCAAAATGAGGGACACAGGACTTAAAGATGACTTCTAAATGTTTGTCTTCAACTATAGGATGATTATTGGTGCTGTTTATTTAGATGGGAGAGGCAAAGTGGGGGACTGGGAAGTCAAGAGCTTTTTTTGTCTACTCTAAGTTTAAGATGCCTCTTAGATGTCCATGTGGTGATACAGAGCAGGCAGTGGCCTGTGGGACCCGAGCTTGGGGGAGAGATCAGCAGTATTGAGACTAAAAATTTTAAACTCAAGAGTCATCTGAACATAGATAGTATTTAAAACATGAGATGAGGATAGGGTATTGATGGATGATAGTACAAAAAGATCTAAAACAGAGCCTCCAGTCATTGTGACATTTAGAGAGTAGACAGAGAAGGGGTAACCAGCATAAAAGCCCCGAGGCAATGCAGCCGAGAAGGGGTAACCAGCAAAAAAGCCCTGAGGCAATGCAGCCAGTTAGGCAGGAGGGAAAAAGAAAAACATTGCACTGTGGAGACTGGCAGAGAAGAGGATTTTAAGAAGGAGGGAGTGGTCAGCTGTGCCAGATAGTATTGGGAAGTTGAGTAAGATGAAGACACTGAAGGGACCTTTGGATTGGCAAAGGAGGTTGCTCATGACCTTGAAATGAGCAGATCCAGTGGCATGGAGAGGAGGAAGGCCTGCCTGGAGCTGGCTGAGCTAAGATTAGAAGATAAGGAAGTGGACACTGACTATAGACAACTTCTCAGGAAGCTGTGCCATAAAAGAGCTAGGAAATGGGATTATGCCTGGAGGGCCATGTGAGTTGAAGGGATTTTTATTTTTTAAAGGAAGCACTGAAACATGTCTGACTGCTCATGGAAATGATTCAGGCAGGAGGGAGAAATTAATCATGGAGGGGAGAGAGAGGTTAATTGCAGGAGGAAAGTCTTTGGGAATGATGAAGGGATGATATCCAGGGCAGAAGTGGAGAGATCGGCCTTTAATGAAGTGGGCATGCACACGGAGTCCTTGGCACAGCACCTGGTACACATAGGCAGAGTTCGTTCAGTACTTGCCACTGTTATTACAAGTGTCTGTCTCCTTGAGTAACCAAAGAGAAGAACAATTGGCTGGTCCAACTCATAGCTCATAAGTTAGGCTGTGAATAACTGGATCAGTTGTTGATATAGCCTGGCCAAAGAGGAAAAGTATGAAAAGATGGAGAAGTCCATTCTCTTCCACAGCCCTGCTTTGACAGGGTAGACTCCCACCAGAGGGGTGCTCATGTATGCTTGCAAAATGGAAAGATCCTACTAACTGATGAACAACTGATATGATTGTCTTAAAAAAATTTTTTTTTTACTGTCGTAAAAGTCACATGATATAAAACACTATTTTAACCAAATTTAACTGTACAGGTCAGTGGCACTAAGTGCGTTCACATTGTTGTGCAATTCTCACCATCATTCATCTCCCAAATTTTTCACCTTCCTAAACAGAAACTCTGTTTCCATTAAGCATTAACTCTCCACCGTGCCACCCACTAACCCCTGGCATCTACCAATGTGTTTTCACTGACTCAGTGGACATGAGTTTGAGCAAATTCTGGGAGATGATGAAAGACAGGGAAGTCTGGCGTGCTGCAGTCCATGTGTTGCAAAGAGTTGGACACGACTTAGTTGACTGAACTGAATGTATATTGGAATACATTTTTTAAAAAGATTTATTTATTTCATTTTTAGTTGAGTTGGGTCTTTATTGCTACGCCTGATCTTTCTCTAGCTGTGATGAGTGGGGGCTGCTCTTCGTTACGGAGCAATGTAACAGGCTCTAGGTGTGTGGGCTTCAGTAGTTTCGGCATATGGGTTCAGTAGTTGCTGCTCATGGGCTCTAGGACACAGGTTCAATAGTTTTGACACATGGGCTTAGATGTTCTGAGGCATGTGGGATCTTCTCGGACCAGGGATTGAACCCATGTCCTTGGCATTGGCAGGTGGATTGTTAATCACTAGACCACCAGGGAAGCCCTAAATGCATTTTCAGGGTTAACTCAATATATGTCCTATAAACAGATGGTACCTTCTCTTTTGAGTCTTCATTTTCTTTTTCACTGGTTGGTGTTTACCGAGGAATAATGTTCTTCAGAGTGATAACCAGGGCAGTGGGGAATGTAGAAAAAAACCATAGCCTCAAAACCTCTGTTCTTGTGCAATCAAGACACAAAGCACCCTAACTGTTGAGACACATACTCAGGAGCAGTTGTTTCACTGGTTCATGCAGAGAAAACCTCCTAACCAACTTGCATAGCAACCCAAGGGACCCCAAGTTAAAGCTGTTATTCCAGAAAATACTGTATTTAGACCAGGAATTCAGAGCTTTATCTACACAAAATGTTGTTTTTGACCATTTGGCCTTGCTGTTGAAACAGAGTGAGTTGATGTTCACTGCCAAATAGCTGATAAAGAAAATGTCCATGTCTTCCAAAGCATTGTTAAAAAGGAAGAATTTCTACAAAAGAACACAACTCTCTGGTTACTTTCTCACTCAGTAAAAATGTCAAATTAAAACAAAAGCATGTTAGTTAGCCAGTGGAGATTTGCTGTATGATGCTGGAGCTCTGTGACAATGTAGAGGGGTGGGATGGGGTGGGAGGTGGGAAGGAGGTTCAAGAGGGAGGGACCATATGTGTACCTATGTCTGATTCATGTTGATGTATGGCAGAAACTAATGCAATATTGTTAATCAATTATTCTCCAATTAAAAATAAATAAATTTAAAAAAAGGAATGAGAAACGACAAAAGAGTATTAGGCAGGATTCATCAGAAACTAGCTTTAACAGATTTAAGCAGAAAAATAAGATATTAAAAGAATAGTGGAAGTTACCCTGATGTCCATTTAAGTAGAGCGGACAAATTAATGGTGATATAGTCATACGATGAAAAATGAACGGATCATCAATACATAGAACAGTATGACTGTATCTCTCAGATATAATATTGAGAAAATGAAGCCAGACATTATGTCCTGAATATGTACATATATTTCTATTTATATAAAGACCAGAAACAGGCAAAATAAATCTATGGTGTTAGTGTCACGATCGTGGTTAATCTTTCATGGTAGTGTAACTGAACAGAACGCTATGAGACATTCCTGGACAGATTCCCCCACCATGTCCTCTGCCTGCCTCTTGTTTTGTAGAAAATCTTTAGCCCCCTTGACCTTCCTTGAACTCTGAAGAACAAATTAAATCAGAGAAAAGATAATGCAGAAACAAAGGAAAACATTAAAGCAAGACAGGATATTAATAGTTTAAACACTAAAGTCAAGTACTTTTATTTCCTCCTCAAAGATAACATTCTGAGCCATATCTTTGAGCTCTTTTTGCAGATACTGAAAACCCCACGAGGTGGAAGAACTGCCTATTGACCATAAGCACGTAGACCCTAGACCAGTTGGTAGAACCAGTTAGTAGAAGGTTGATGATGTTAACTCCGGATTGCCTCACCACCAACCAATCAGAAAAATGTCCATGAGCTGATCACAAGTCCTGCAACCCTCTCCCTCACACTGTTTTTTCCTGAAAGCCATTGGGAAGTGTGAGTCTTTTGAGCATTAGCTAGCTGTCTATACTCCTTGGTGCCCTGCAGTAAATGCTCCACTTTCCTTCACCAAAACCCAGTGTCAGTAGATTGGCTTTACTCCTTCTGGGGTTGGGAGGCGGGCAATGGCGAGCAGACCCAAGACCCATGTTTGGTTCAGTAACAGTAGAAGGGCTGAACAGGGGCACGAGGAGGGATTCAGAGTGCTGGTTACCCAGGTGTACTCTCAGTTAGGAGGTTTATTTAGCTGTATACTTTTGATAGGAACTCTTTTCTCTATGCATGTCTTCATGAAAGTTGCACAGGAGGAAGACAAAAGAAAGGCTCTTGGCAGGTTAAAGAAAGAAAGTCGCTCAGTCGTGTCCAACTCTTTGTGACCCCATAGACTACACAGTCCATGGAATTCTCCAGGCAGGAGTTCTGGAGTGGGTAGCCTTTCCCTTCTCCAAGGAATCTTCCCAACCCAGGGATCAAACCCAGGTCTTCCACATTGCAGGCAGATTCTTTACTAGCTGAGCCATGAGGGAAGCCCAAGAATACTGGAGTGGGTAGGCTATCCCTTCTCCAGCGGGTCTTCCCGACCCAGGAATTGAACCAGGGTCTTCTGCATTGCAGGTGGATTCTTTATCAACTGAGCTAAACAGGGAAGCTGGCAGGTTAAAATATCACTAGTAAAAGTTGGAGATGCAGGTCCAAGTCTGTAGGTCCAAGCATACTTCCTCAATCTGTCACAGAACTTGAAGAAGCACATCTCTGCTGCTGGGGCTAGACACTCAATATTGTTGTTTGCTCTGAGGACCCTGTTTGTGTTATGTGTCACTGCCTGCCATTTGATTACACATGTATTTATTTTCTGTCTCCCCAACTAGAACGTGAGCTCACTGCTGATGCATAGTAGGTGTTTATTGAATATTTATTAAATATCCAATATATAAAAATTTTAATATTTATTGAACACAGTTGATAACTGAGCAGAATTCCCCTTATCATGGAGGCATTTTTTTCTTTACATTAATCTCATCAGTCAAGGTCCAGTCCAGCCTTGCTGTTCCAGGAACACATTTGCTCCTTAAAGTGGTTTCCCATACTTATTTTCTGATTCACCAGCACTGAGTTGAAAGGTTTAGTCTCATCAGGCAATCTTATTTCCCGTAGTTCCAAGTTCATAGCGGGGAAGTCATGCCACCGTGACCCCTGTTTACCCCTAGCAGAAACATGCAATATCCTTCTGAGCAGGCAATTTGACCCCAAAATTGCTGAGGCAAGTTATGAGGAAGACAGTAAACTAAAAGATGAGACGCTGTCCACCAACAGGAGGGCAATGAGGTGACTCCTTGACCTACATGGGATTTCACAAACTCCTAGGTTTATTGTTTCACTTTCATCCTATTGACACCAAGTCTTTCGTTTGTCAGGCTTGCTGGGGAATTCACCAGTAGAATCTTGCCCTTCTACTGCACTTTCTTGTGTTTAGGATGTTTTAGGAAAGAACTGACTCCTTAGATGGAGAATCTCCGGGGATGCAGCGCATATCCTACCAGCTCTAAGTCTCATCTTGTCTGCTTAAACAAGGCTCCCCTGAGCTGTGTGAGCCCCTCCAAGCCTGTCCCATGTAGCAATGCGCAGTGGCTCCCTGGGACGCTGGCCAGGACTTCAGGCCTGAAGATGGACACCCTTGTCTTATCCTGTGGGATGACAAAGTAAAGAGTGGATTGCCCCTTATAATCTTTTTAAAAAATATATTTATTGATTTATTTTCAGCTGTGCCAGCCCCTCATTGCTCGCAGGCTTTTCTCTAGTTTTAGTGAGTGGGGGCTACTCCTTATTGAGGTGTGTGGGCTCTCACTGTGGCGGCTTCTCTTGTTATGGAGCATGGATTCCAGAGCGAGGGTTCAGTAGCTGTGGTGCATTGGCTTCATTGCTCCAGGGTGTGTGGAGTTTCCTCAGCCCAGGGCTTGAACCTGCGTTCTCTACTTTGGCAGGCAGAGTCTTATCCACTCCACCACCAGGGAAGTCTACCCCTAATAATCTTACTTAGAATCCTCACACTTCAACTAAAGCTGTCTCTATTCTTCCCAACAATGGAAGGCCAGCGAATTATTCCATACTTTGTCCTACATTACTCTATTTCTTCCTGAATGATGGGGAAGTGGGGAGGTAGTTTGGGAGGGAATGACTGACTAAATTCAGAACGCATCTCTGTTTTCAATTGAGCAGGTAGAAAAAACAAAACCAAAAGCAAAATCCTGAGATGATTTCTTTCTGCTACCCTCTCTTACCTATTGACCTCTCCACAGCTTGGCTGTGGGGTCTCAATTTCACTTTCTAGCACTGTCTACTCCTTTTAGCTACCAAACTATGCTTCCCACTGCCCCATAGGTGTTTTTATTGGCATTTACTCATGGCATCTCAGATTCAAGAGTGCTAAAAGCAAATTAATCATCTTTCATCCCATGGCAGGTTTTTCTTCTGGTTTCCTTATTTAGATTAGTGATGGAATTACCCTTCTTTTTACCCAGGCTCTGAACCAAGTACTTTCGAAGGCTATTGTTTACTAAGTCTTGTCAGTCCTGCTTCTTAAGAGTTTTATCCCTGTTCTCAGTTACTATCACCACCTTCTTAATTCAGATCTTCATCTCCTCCCATCCATTCTAGCCTCCGTAAAAAACAGTCATGCATAGTGATTAAGAGTAGGTAAGAATACTGCCTCTACTGCTTAGTGACTACATGGCTTGGACAAAGTACTTAAACACTCTAAACCTCAATTTCTGTCTCTATAAAGTGGCATAATAATACCTTTTGCTATGAGTACTCAATTGGAGTATATACGTATACAAAGTGGTACCATGGCCTTCCCAGGTGGTGCAATAGTAAAGAATCTACCTGCCAACGCAAGAGACACAGGAGGTGCAGGTTTGATCCCTGGCTCAGGAAGATCCCCTGGAGTTGGAAATGTCAACCCACTCCAGTATTCTTGCCTGGAGAATCCCATAGACAGAGGAGCCTGGTGCGCTGCAGTCCACAGGATCACAAAGAGCTGGACATGACTAAGCACACATGCACCAAGTGGTACCAGCAAATTACTTGATAACAGTAGTGATTATGACCATCTGTCCTCTCAGCTCTCCAATTCATCTTACTTGTCACTGCTGGATTTACCAGCAGTGCCTCAACAAGGCAGCTCTGACCCTTTTTAAAAAGCTCTCAGAGCCCACACTCAGTGGGCTAATACTCCCACCCTGGCATTCCAGATTTTCCATAAGGAACTTGTTCTATCATCTGACCTCTTACTCTCTTCTATTTTTCCTGCGTTCCTGTCGAATGGACCTCTCTGCCCTTTCCCATACCAATTTCTACACCACAGCCCGAGTGCATATGCTTGTGTTTTGTTTTCTGTTTTATTCCTTCCCTATCCTTCCAAGTCTAACTCAAAACAACTTCTTTCTTATGTTTGAATGTCTTTTTCTCTCCTTTTAAAATCTCAGCATATAATACCTTTCTCCAGATGGCTCACTTTCTTCCTGATGTAGTTGCCTCTGTGTTCATCTGAACCTCTCCAGCTGGAGGAACCTCCATTCCCCTGACCTCAAGTCTCCACATTGTGAGGGTGAAAACAATGTTCGGACATTCGAGCATTCATTCCTGCTTCTGCCAACAAGATTGCGAAATAACCAGTTTGAAATCCTTCCCTCCATCAGTTGGCTAGATTAATGTTTGATAGACAAAGTCTTGCTCAGATAAGAGTGGAATCTGGTAAAATAATTGTGACATTGAGAAAGGGAAAAGATTCAATTGTTCTAGCTTAAGCAAGGTTCTGCTCGCCCCATCGCATTCCCTGTTATTTTCCTGCGTCTAAATGCTCTGCTTTAGTGATTAAGAATGCAAAATTCCTTGCAGGATGAGGGAGGTAAATTCCAATTTCTTGAATGTTTTTCAAATGAAACTTGTACTTCTAGCAACAATTGGATATAAATGTCAGTTCTTTTTAAACTCTTTTAGGACTCTCAGAAAGTTTTTTGTTTTTCCAGTGGCTGCTTCTTTTAGAATCCATGCTAGTTTCTTTAAATCCCTTAAATTTAAAATAAAATCCTTAAAATTGTAAGTTACATTACTTTCTTCCAGGCACTGGCCACAGACCGGAGGGTGTGGGAGGAAAACTATGCATCCTTCCAGAAAGCAATGCTTTGAAAATACGGGGTTAAATTTCATTTTGAAAAGTTTTAACACAAATTCGCTTCCTCCAGGAGCCCTACCTCAATCATTTCATACTATTTTTTAAATTCAAAAGTGTTTTTAAAAGCTGTTTAAAATTTTAAATAAAGAAATCAAGAGGATATTGCCAGTTTTAGGAATATTTTATGAATAAGTCTAGGCCATTCAGGCTTATTAGAATTATAAAAGCTTAACATGTTTGTGTGTATGATCGTGCATTTATAATTTTAATAGTTGCACTGAAATATAACACACAGCACTGTTGACTCCTGGTTCCATGAATGGCATTCAAGCTTGTTAGGTTTGTTGGATGGACTTAACTGTCTATAAAATATTTCTTTTAGTATTGTTTTAAGATACATGTCTTGATTTATTTTTTCCTTTGTTTATGATGTTCTGAGTATATTTGCATTGCTCTCCTCTTTCTCTTTTTAAAAAATAATTTTCTTAGGAAAAATTTCAAGCCTACATAAAAGCAGAGAAAACAAAAAAACAACAAAAAAAGCAGAGAAAACAGAATAATGAATTTCAAATATCGATCACTCAAATTTTAGAATTATCAGTATTTCCCCCTTTTGCTTCATCTATACCCTTATCTTTTTTCTCCCTGTCTTTTGGCTGAAGTATGTTAAATCCCCAAATCACATCATTTTGTCCTTATGTATTTAAGTGTGAATTGCAAAAATGTCTGTGGTTTCTTATGTAACCATCATACCATTATCACACCTATCGAAACCAACAAGAGTTTATTGGTATTGTCTAGCACATAGTCTGAAATAAAATTTCCCTTATTGTCTTTAAAGTATTGCATTACAGTTGGTTTGCTCATATCAGAACCTAAGCAAGGTCAGTGCATTTTATTGAGCTGTCCAAGACTGGAGAAGAGTTTTAGAATTTGATAAGGGGGGGCAGGTGAAGGATGGGAGAGTATTGTGAGCTGGAGAAAATGCTTTTGAATCATGACCTTCAGGAGGCACAAGTAAAGGTTGAAACTATTCAGCTGTTAGATAATACTTTAAATGTAACTCCCTGCAGAGGCTGAAATTTGAGGGAATCCAGGATTTGTTCTGTTCATAGATATGACTTCTGCAAGAGCGAATCTGCATCCTCCATCCTTTCTTACTTTAGTAAATATCATTGAATACCCTTCCCAGACAGAAAAAATATTTAGCAACTCCCAAAGAAGGCATTGCCACAGCTTTTGCTAGCCATCCATTACGAAATCTGTTGTTCCTGTTCCTGAGACGTATCACGTGCAATCTCACTCAATCTCTTTACGTACTACTCAGTTCTCAGTGAAATAGACATTATGTTTGATAGGTCTGAATTTGCTCTGTGTTGATAGTAATGGTTTCTGGGTCTGCTAACCATACTCAGATATATGTCAGCACCTCTAGCGTTAACAATTTAGTCGATAAAAGTCAATTTGAATGCAAGCTTGGAGTATCATGCAACGCACCTGTTTATGAATATTTCACCATCTGTGGATCCTAGTGAAAAATGGTTCTAATTCAAAGGGTTCACTTCAAATATATTTCCTTTGGCTCTGAAGACAAAAGTAATTGGCAATGAACAGTGGCAGGGGCAGCTTCTGTCAATGTACAGTGGGAGTCAGGGAAGAACTCTCAACTCCCTCCTACAGTTCTTCCCAGGAGATTTCAAACACATATTTTTCATCCAACAAGGATCCCTCCAGGCTCCTAATCACTAACCCAGTGGGATCCCAAGTTGCTGGGAATTTCATAAAGCAAAATTCCCCAGGGAGTTTCAACAGAGTTGCTCAGGAAGCCAAAACCCCATTAGCTCTTTGGCCCAATTCAAAAGCCCAGCTGCAGAAGAGCCTCCCACACTCTAGGCTCTCAATCACTCTCGTTCAGTAGCCCCATTGTTCTTCTCAGTGTCAACTGCTATTTGTCACAGGGTAACTCTTGAAAGTGAGAGTAGTCTAGATGGGGCAGGGCTGGGGAGAAAACACCACCACACCCATTGTCATTTTCATGCCATACATTTCTATAGTACTCTATGGTTGCAAATTATGTTCATGAACATGGTACTCTTGATCCTCATACTGACCCTGTAAGGTAGAGAATGTAAGAGAATCTTTTAGCTGTGTTTTATATGTAAGCCAACTGAGGCTCACTGAGGTCAAGGGCAATGTCCACATCCTACAAGTGGCAGAGCTAGAACCAAAGTATTGGTCTTTGGCCTCCACTCCAGTGCCTTGTTCTCCCCATGTGGTCTCAGTCTAGGCTTGGCCCAGGCTTTGACTGAGCTAGGGTGGACCTAGGGTGGCACAGATCAGCAGCCTCTACCTCAAATGACCCAATCCTTTTACCTTAGTGGCATAACATTTTTATCATTTTCTGTGTGCACCATTGTAAACCATTATCTTAAAGGAAAATTTAAATTTTCCCTCTTTCTACTGAACTTTACATCTGACAGCCAATTTGTATGCCTGGCCCTGAACAGTCAGGTCCATCAATCAAAGGAGAAAATAAAATTTAATTTACAATTTATCAGAGAATTTTTAAAATGAGCCTTTTGGAATATACACTGTGTGTTATTTGAATGCTTCTTTTTGAGAACTTTATGGTCAGTTGCCATGGAAAAACTTTTTGTTCCTTTTCTCTCTCTCCTCCAATGGAGTAATTAGTCTCCATCTCCCCCGCCTCTGACCTACCCTTTACTTCATGATATTTAGTTCTGAAACAAAATGAGTCAGTCCCATTGCATGAAATAATTTCTTTGCTTATACTTCAAATTGGATTAGCTCATGTCATTACTTTCACTTGGACTATTATGAAAAATTTTTTCTCCATGGGTTTTGTTTTTATTAGATTTTTCAGTTCTACTAACTCTTGATTTGGGTTCAAAAGCCAATTAATGGAAATACGGCCTCAGGCACAATTAAGATGTTTATTTTTTAAATTAAATTTTTTTTAATTTTTAAATTTTTCATACAATTTTAAAAGGTCCCCCTGCCATTTACAGTTATTATAAGATTTGGCTGTATTCCCCATGTTGTGCAATACGTGGGGAGCCTGTCTTACCCCAGTAGTCTGTGCCTCCCATTTCCTTACCCTGTATTGCCCCCACACCCACTGGTAACCACTAGTTTGTTCTCTATACCTATCAGTATGCCTCTTTTAAACTTTTTTATAAATCTATTTTTAATTGGAGGATAATTGCTTTACAGTGTTGTATTGTTTTCTACCATACAGCAATGTGAATCAGCCATAAGTATACATAAATCTCCTCCCTTCTTAGCCTCCCTCCCATAGCCCCATCCCACTCTGCCTGCTTTTTGTTTATTTTTTGTTTCTATTTGGCTGCACTGCATGGCATTCAGGATCTTTGTTCCCTGAGTAGGCATGGAACCGTGCCTTCCACAGAAGAGTCATAGATAGATTGCATATGGACTAAAAGTGGAGAAAGAATGGTCCCCTAAAGCAGTCAAGGTGCCAGGAAGGCACAGAACAGTTGTCCACTTCAATTGGTAATGAGGACATTTAGATGGCCAGTCTAAGAAGAGTGGCACAGACAAGGAGCTCCCCTTGAGATGGGAGGGAGTCCGGATGTTTGGTAGACCTATCCTTTTTAATGCTCTTGGTACCAAAAAAAAAAAAAGAAGAAGAAGAAGTTTCTGACCCAAGCTTTAGAGAATTTGTTCTTAGTTTGTGGTTGGAGAAACAAATACAAAGAAGTGGAGGCAGAGGAGCAAAGAGGGCAGCTGAGAGATCTGGAAGATGAGCTCCTACATATACATAATGTCAGGGCATTTAGGAAAAACTAGGGCACAAAGACACCGTTTTTGGAACCTAGTTTGAGAACCATAGAATTGCTTGGCAAAGACCTCTCTTATCTCAGAGACAGCTGAACCAAGGCTATGAGAGTGATAAGGAGGGCTTTCCTAGTGATTAAGAAAGTGGTTAACCATGCAGTGGTTAAGAGCCCGCCTTGAAATTCAGGGGACACACGTTCCATCTCTCTGGTCCAGGAATATTCCACATGCCCAGGAGCAACTAAGCCCGTGTACCATAGCTACTGAGCCAGCTCTCTAGAGCTAGTCAGGGGCAACTACTGCAGCCTGCACACTCTAGAGCCCGTGCTCTGCAACAAGAGAAGCCACTGCAATGAGAAGCCCAGTGCAGCCAAATAATAAATGAATAAAATTATATAAATAAAAAGAGTGATAAGGTCAATCTGATGAAAACACAGAAAAATGGTAAGACCGGGCTCAGTGTCACAGTAAGGTCAGCCAGGACAACGGCAGCAACCAGTGCATAAAGCACAGCAGCTAATGGTAAATAGTTCTGGACCCAGACGCACCTTGACTCGTATTCTCACACTTCTTGACTGTGTAAACCTGGACACGTTTCCTCCTCTGTTAGGTGGGGATAATGATATCATGCCTCCCTCACTGGGTTGTGTAAGGACTGAGTAATATCTCAAATGTAAAACAGCTTAGCAAAGTACTCAGTGAAGAGTAGCTGGTGGCAACTAGATGTTAAGATTTTTGAAGCTATCGTTTTAAGTTCTCAGAAGTCATTTTTGGGTGAATAATGTCAGGAATTCTGGGAAGAACTACTTGAGTGGTCCATTTAGGGTTTGCGATTTTAAGGCAATTAACCCTTCTCTTGGAGGACATATTCTAAATTTTAATTTAATTAAAATTTTTAAATTGGAGTAATTGCTCTACAATGTTATGCTACTTTCTGCAGTACAACAACATGAATCAGCTACAGGTATACTTATATTCTTTCCCTCTTGAGCCTCCCTCCTACCTCCCACTCCCACATCCCGCCCCTCTGGGTCATCACGGAGCACTGAGCTGAGCTCCCTGTGCTATACAGCAGCTCCCCACTAGCTATCTATTTCACGCATGGTAGTGTATATATGCCAATGTTAGTCTCTTAATTAGTCCCACTCTTTCCTTCCCCCATTTTGTGTCCAAAAGTTCATTCTCTATGTCTCTGTCTCTATCTTGGAGGACATTTTTGATTTGGGGTTTAGATGCTGTTGTCTTATGTCATCAGGTTGTGCTGTTTCCTCTCCACCCCTGAATCTATTTGCTGACACAAGTTTAAAGAAGGAGAGGGATCCTTCTGAGGAAGAAGAATTTGCAGTTCTGAAAAAGAAGAGGAGGGGAGTGTGGACTAACGACTCCAAACTAAGACCAGGGTCCACCATTTCAATACAGATGATGTGTCTTAGAGAAGTGTGTGTGTGTGTGTGTGTGTGTGCGTGTGCATGTGTGTGTGTGTGTGTGTGTACTGAAAGAATCTATTACTTGGAGTCAGAGCACTCCAGTCTTCCACATTTTACTCAGAACACCTGGAACCTAGCCTGTCACAGAAGGAAGAACCTTCCCTTCCAACAAGATCAGCTGGAGTTGTTGGGAATGGTGGCAGCAGCAGTTCCTGCTTTGATATGACTGTGAAACACGTCAAAGAGGAAGCAGCTCTGTCTGGAATTTCATCTTACTCTTCTGCCTTTAGCAGCTGAGGTCAGATTTAACCTTGCTTTAAAAGAGGGGCTCATTTGACCTTTTAATTTGCCCAAAGACAAATCTGAGGGTCATTATTCAATGATATTGAATAGGACGGAAGTCTTTTATGAGTGTCTAACTGCAGTGATGACATATTAACAATCCTTATTGGTTATGAAATCAAACTTGAGAAGAAATGACAGTAATTAACATTCCTGATGCTGTGCTGGCACCATTACTGGTAAATAATTTCAATCACTGATGTGCCTGCTAATTAGAATAGAATGACTTCCAACTTTCCATTGCTTCTTTGACCCTACATTCCACATAAATGAAAAGTCAGAAGAGAATAAAAGTTGAAATCCCTATCCTGAAATAATATTTGGAAACCTCAGGGAAGATCAAGATTTAAAAAATGATGCTGGTCCAAGAATTTTCCTCTTGGAAATTTGTAACAATAGGTCTAGAAGTTTCTCCATTGCCCTTTAACTACTCCCAGAGTGCTGGATAAGTGCTGGCCAGGAATTAAGTGGTAAAGAGAACCAGGTTGAATCTTGCCCTTTATCACCTATCTAGTCTCACTGTAACCCTCACACCACAGCTCTTTTGAACTAGGAGATTAGAGAAGGAAAAGAAGTCAAGTTCTCTACATCTGTCTCTCTATTCCTGCCCTGAAATAGGTTCATCAGTACCATTCTTCAAGATTCCATATATATGCATTAATATATGATATCTGTTTTCCTTTTCTGACTTACTTCACTCTGTATACCAGGCTCTAGGTTCATTCACTTCTGTTCAACTGATTTAACTTTTTATGGCTGAGTAATATTTCATTGTACTACAACTTCTTATCCATTCATCTGTCTATGAACATCTAGGTTGCTTCCATGTTCTGGCTACTGTAAACAGTGCTGCAATGAACATTGGGGTACATGTGTCTTTTCAAATTATGGTTTTCTCAGGGTATATGCCCAGTAGTGGAGTTTCTGGGTCATATGATTGATTAGTGTTGTTGTACAGCAGAAACCAACACACACTGTAAAGCAATAATCCTCCAAGTTAGAAAAAAATGCCTAGAAGTATGGGAGAAGCAGGCAAATATTCTGAATCAGTGGTGCTTAAAGTTGGCTGTACCTTGGAGTCATCTGCTGCTGCTGCTGCTAAGTCACTTGAGTTGTGTCCGACTCTGTGTGACCCCATAGACGGAAGCCCACCAGGCTCCCCTGTCCCTGGGATTCTCCAGGCAAGAACACTGGAGTGGGTTGCCATTTCCTTCTCCAATGTGTGAAAGTGAAAAGTGAAAGTGAAGTCGCTCAGTCGTGTCCGACCCTTGGCGACCCCACGGACTGCAGCCTACCAGGTTCCTCCATCCATGGGATTTTCTAGGCAAGAGTACTGGAGTGGCTTGCCATTGCCTTCTCCGTGGAGTCATCTGGGGAATTAAGTGGTAAAGAGAAGCCTTAAAATACTAATTGCCTGAATCCTATCCCCAAAGGTTCTGATCTCAATGATATAGGATATGGCCTGGGCATTGGGACACATACTGGGCTGATGGGCAATTTGGCACAGGTGTGAGGGCACAGGTGGGGAGCAGTGCACTTTCCTAGAGTCCCTGAAATCTTCCCTTGATGGTAACAAAACTGTTCCATGAATTACTTTCAAGTTCCTTTAAGTCAGAGATTAAGCTGGGCAAACAGCAGGGACATAATAAGTAAATATGAAATCGAATAAACGAGAC
This sequence comes from Moschus berezovskii, assembly GCF_049115385.1. NCBI lineage: Eukaryota > Metazoa > Chordata > Mammalia > Artiodactyla > Moschidae > Moschus > Moschus berezovskii. The sequence continues at coordinate 87,748,968 of NC_142470.1, forward strand.
AGTAAAAACTTTTCTGTAGCTTGAATAAAGCTCTTAAGAGGGAAGTAGGGGTGACAACTGGAGCCCTGGAGTCCAGGTGCAGACAGGACTAAGCCTTTGGAACCCGGAAGACGGGGTATTTTCACATGCAGGGTTGATCCAAGAAAATCCAAGAATTAGACAAACTCTAGAGGCTTCCCTGGTAGCTCAGCTGGTAAAGAATCCACCTGTAATGCAGGAGACCCTGGTTCGATTCCTTGGTCAGGAAGATCCGCTGGAGAAGGGAATGGCTATCCACGCCAATATTCTTGGGTTTCCCTGGTGGCTCAGCTGGTAGAGAATTTCCCTACAGTGTGGGGGACCTGGGTTTGATCCCTTGGTTGGGAAGATCCCCTGGAGAAGGGAATGGCTGTCCACTCCAGTTTTCTGGCCTGGAGAATTCCATGGAATGTATAGTCCATGGGATCGCAAGGAGCTACTTTCACTTTTTGTTTTTCTACCTTTGTTTTCATGCCATCCCTTGGCTTTCCAGGGCTCCTCACTCAGGCTGTTAGGTTGCACTGTGCCAGGTGGCACTCTGGTTCTAGATTTTTCCTTCCATCCTCCATCCCAAGCAAACTCAGCTCCCCTGTGACCTATGCTGACGAGCTCTGCTCTTCAATCTTGGGGAAGTCATTCATGAGATGTTAAATAACATCAGAGGTCCTCCATAGTCTATGACCAAGTTTTTTCTGCTTGGTAAGGGTATAGATTTCCATTTGTAAAATTTGGATAGGTGAGGAGAGGCTAGATGGGGTTTGAATGGATGAGAATTATCTTACCCAGTGATGAGCAAGAAGTCAGTTAGCAGGGAACACTGGAAATCTCTTCCTCAACAACAACAACCTTCCTTCTAGGGGAGGGGCAAGAGGTATTAATATGTGGGAAATTAATGTTCTTTCTGCTCGGTTTTGCTATGAATCTTAAATAGCTCTAGAAAATAAAGCCTGATTTAAAAAAAAAATCTTCCTTCTTGGTAGACCATTTAGGGATTTATTTTCATTGAGTTCTGAGTTTAAAATGAATTGCTTTACACTGGAACATAATATGCTCCACTGATTGAGATAAAAATTCTAGGAATAGAGATTTCACCTGGGCCTAAGAGGAGAAAGGAGGAATGTTGGTTTTTGCAGGAGATTTAAGGAACCGGGTGAGGTGGGGGTTCTTCTGAAAGCAAGGCAGAGGATAGTTGGGAAGGAGTTCTGAAATGGAAATAGCAGCTAACAAGATTTGCCTTACATTGTGATGTTTCTTTGGGTTCTGAGGCCAATTGGTTTATCCAGGGCTTTGGTTGAATTCCAAAGTTCACACAAACCCTTTTGTTTCGAAATCCTGAATCAAGGAGAGTCTGTCTCTACAGATAAGCACCTTTGTCATCCTTAGCCCTGATCTAGGGCAAGGTAGAGAAAGCAGAAACTAACAATAAGTAGAGAAAAAAATATTTCCTGAAATTCCTTAATGATATACTTAGAATTCAGTTCAGTTCAGTTCAGTTCAGTTGCTCAGTCGCGTCAGACTCTTTGCATGAATCACAGCATGCCAGGCCTCCCTGTCCATCACCAACTCCTGGAGTACACTCAAACTCATGTCCATTGAGTCGGTGATGTAATCCAGCCATCTCATTCTCTGTCGTCCCCTTCTCCTCCTGCCCCCAATCCCTCCCAGCATCAGAGTCTTTTCCAGTGAGTCAACTCGTCACATGAGGTGGCCAAAGTATTGGAGTTTCAGCTTTAGCATCAGTCCTTCCAATGAACACCCAGGACTGATCTCCTTTAGAATGGACTGGTTGGATCTCCTTGCATCCAAGGGACTCTCAAGAGTCTTCTCCAACACCACAGTTCAAAAGCATCAATTCTTCGGCGATCAGCTTTCTTCACAGTCCAACTCTCACATCCATACATGACCACGGGAAAAACCATAGCCTTGACTAGACGGACCTTGGTTGGCAAAGTAATGTCTCTGCTTTTTAATATGCTATCTAGGTTGGTCATAATTTCCTTCCAAGGAATAAGTGTCTTTTAATTTCCATGGCTGCAATCAGCATCTGCAGTGATTTTGGAGCCCAAAAAAATAAAGTCTGACACTGTTTCCACTGTTTCCCCATCTATTTCCCATGAAGTGATGGGACCAGATCCCATGATCTTTGTTTTCTGAATGTTGAGCTTCAAGCCAACCTTTTCACTCTCCTCTTTCACTTTCATCAAGAGGCTTTTTAGTTCTTTTTCACTTTCTACCATAAGGGTGGTGTCATTGGCGTATCTGAGGTTATTGATATTTCTCCCGGCAATCTTGATTCCAGCTTGTGCTCCTTCCAGCCCAGTGTTCCTCATGATGTACTCTGCATATAAGTTAAATAAGCAAGGTGACAATATATAGCCTTGACGTACTCCTTTTCCTATTTGGAACCAGTCTGTTGTTCCATGTCCAGTTCTAACTGTTGCTTCCTGACCTGCATACAGGTTTCTCAAGAGGCAGGTCAGGTGGTCTGGTATTCCCATCTCTTTCAGAATGTTCCACAGTTTATTGTGATCCACACAGTCAAAGGCTTTGGCATAGTCAATGAAGCAGAAATAGATGTTTTTCTGGAACTCTCTCGCTTTCTCCATGATCCAGCGGATGTTGGCAATTTGATCTCTGGTGCCTCTGCCTTTTCTAAAACCTGCTTGAATATCTGGACGTTCACGGTTCACATATTGCTGAAGCCTGGCTTGGAGAATTTTGAGCATGACTTTACTAGCTTGTGAGATGGGTGCAATTGTGCAGTAGTTTGAGCATTCTTTGGCATTGCCTTTCTTTAGGATTGGAATGAAGACTGACCTTTTCCAGTCCTGTGGCCACTGCTGAGTTTTCCAAATTTGTTGGCATATTGAGTGCAGCACTTTCACAGCATCATCTTTCAGGATTTGAAATAGCTCAATTGGAATTCCATCACCTCCACTAGCTTTGTTCGTAGTGATGCTTTCTAAGGCCCACTTGACTTTGCACTCCAGAATGTCTGGCTCCAGGTGAGTGATCACGCCATCGTGATTTTCTTGGTCGTGAAAATCTTTTTTGTACAGTTCTGTGTATTCTTGCCACCTCTTCTTAATATCTTCTGCTTCTGTTAGGTCCATACCATTTCTGTCCTTTATCGAGCCCATCTTTGCATGAAATGTTCCCTTGATAGCTCTAATTTTCTTGAAGCTATCTCTTGTTTTTCCTATTCTGTTGTTTTCCTCTATTTCTTTGCATTGATCGCTGAGGAAGCCTTTCTTATCTCTCCTTGCTATTCTTTGGAACTCTGCATTCAGATGCTTATATCTTTCCTTTTCTCCTTTGCTTTTCGCTTCTCTTCTTTTCACAGCTATTTGTAAGGCCTCCTAAGACAGCCATTTTGCTTTTTTGCATTTCTTTTCCATGGGAATGGTCTTGGTCCCTGTCTCCTGTACAATGTCATGAACCTCCGTCCAGAGTTCATCAGGCACTCTATCTATCAGATCTAGTCCCTTAAATCTATTTCTCACTTCCACTGTATAATCATAAGGGATTTGATTTAGGTCATATCTGAATGGTCTAGTGGTTTTCCCTACTCTCTTCAATTTAAGTCTGAGTTTGGCAATAAGGAGTTCATGATCTGAGCCACAGTACGCTCCTGGTCTTGTTTCTGCTAACTGTATACAGCTTCTCCATCTTTGGCTGCAAAGAATATAATCAATCTGATTTCGGTGTTGACCATCTGGTGATGTCCATGTGTAGAGTCTTCTCTTGTGTTGTTGGAAGAGGGTGTTTGCTATGACTAGTGCATTCTCTTGACAAAACTCTATTAGCCTTTGCCCTGCTTCATTTCGTGCTCCAAGGCCAAATTTGCCTGTTACTCCAGGTGTTTCTTGACTTCCTACTTTTGCATTCCAGTCCCCTGGTGGCTCAGAGGTTAAAGCGTCTGCCTCCAATGCGGGAGACCTGGGTTCGATCCCTAGGTCGGGAAGATCCCCTGGAGAAGGAAATGGTAACCCACTCCAGTATTCTTGCCTGGAGAATCCCATGGACGGAGAAGCCTGGTAGGCTACAGTCCACGGGGTCGCAAAGAGTCGGACACGACTGAGCGACTGAACGGAACGGAACGGATAATGAAAAGGACATCTTTTTTGGGTGAAGTTAAATCTGTGAGGGAACTGAGCAGCCCCTCATTTAATGCTTCTATTTTATAGCTAAGGCCCAGAGGGTTAACAGCCAACTCTAGAACCCAGGCACAGTAGTTCAAACACTAGGATCTGTCTAGCATTTAATGGGATGGTGCCTAGCATGGGAGAAAAATGGTTTTTCTTATGAAACAACAATACCTGAGCAGAAGGGATGTTACACAGGGGCTGTGTGGTTTTGGTTAAACCTTTTGCAATTACTCATCCTGTAGTAGAGATCTGACATTTTTGCTACTTTATAATGCTTGCCATTAGGCACATTACAGAATTTATTCATGTCACTTAGGAAGGCTTTTTTATCTTTCCTTGCTGTTCTTTGGATCTTCGCATTCAGATGGGTATGTCTTTGCTTTTCTCCTTTGCCTGTTTCTTCTCTTCTTTTCTCAGCTATTTGTAAGGCGTCCTCCAACAACTATTTTGCCTTTTTTGCATTTCTTTCTTGGGGATGGTTTTGATCACCGCCTCCTGTACAATGTTATGAACCTCTATCCATAGTTCTTCAGGCATTCTATCAGATCTAATCCCTTGAATCTGTCACCTCCACTGTATAATTAAAAGGGATTTGATTTAGGTTAGGTTATACCTGAATGGCCTAGTGGTTTTCCCTACTTTCTTCAGTTTAAGCCTGAATTTTGCAGTAAAGAGTTCATGATCTGAGCCACAGTCAGCTTCTGTCTTGTTTTTGCTGACTGTATAGAGCATCTTCATCTTCGAGCTCAAAGAATATAATCAATCTGATTTCAGTATTGACCATCTGGTGATGTCCATATGTAGAATGATCTCTTGTGTTGTTGGAAGAGGGTGTTTGCTATGACCAACGAGTTCTCTTGGCAAAATACTGTTAGCCTTTTCCCTGCTTCATTCTGTACTCCAAGGCCAAATTTGCCTATTAGTCCAGGTATCTCTTGACTTCCTACTTTTGCATTCCAGTCTCCTATGATGAAAAGGACATTTTTTTAATTTTTTTTTTGGTGTTTGTTCTAGAAGGTCTTGTAGGTTTTCATAGAACTTGTCAACTTCAGCCTCTTCAGCATTAGTGGTTGGGGCATAGACTTGGATTACTGTGATATTGAATGGTTTGTCTTGGAAATGAACAGAGATCATTCTGCTGTTTTTGAGATTGCACCCAAGTACTGCATTTTGGATTCTTTTTTTGACTATGAGGGCTACTGCATTTCTTCTAAGGGCTTCTTGCCCACAGTAGTAGATATAATGGTCAGCTGAATTAAATTCACCCATTCTCATCCATTTTAGTTCACTGTCTTAAAATGTCGATGTTCACTCTACCCATCTCCTGTTTGACCACTTCCAATTTATCTTGATTCATGGACCTAACATTCCAGGTTCCTGTGCAATATTGTTTTTTACAGCATCATACTTTACTTTCACCACCAGACACATCCACAACTGGACGTTGTTTTGACTCTGGCTCAGCTTTCCAGAGAAACTGGAGCTGTTTCTCTGCTCTTCTCCAGTAGCACATTGGGCACCTACTGATCTGGGGAGTTCATCTTTCAGTGTCCTATCTTTTTGCCTTTTCATACTGTTCATGGGGTTCTCAAGGCAAGAATCCTGAAGTGGTTTGCCATTCCCTTCTCCAGTAGACCATGGTTTGTCAGAACTCTCCACCATGACGTGTCCATCTTGGGTGGCCCTACAAAGCATGACTCATAGTTTCATTGAGTTAGACAAGGTTGTGATCCACGTGATCATTTTGGTTAGTTTTCTGTGATTGTAGTTTTTATTCTGTCTGCCCTCTGATGGATGAGGATAAGAGGCTTGTGGAAGCTTCCTGATGGGAGAGACTGGATGTGGGGAAAACTGGGTCTTGCTCCGGTGGGCAAGGCCATTCTCAGTAAATGTTTAATCAGATTTTCTGCTGATGGGTGGGGATGTGTTCCTTCCCTGTAGTTTGGCCTTAGGCAAACCTGAGGGTAATGGCAGACTACTCCAAAAGGACTTATGCCAGCACGCCACGCCTCCCAGCATGCTGCAGTCAGCGTCCCTGACCCTGAGGCAGGCCACTGTCAACCCACGCCTCTGCCAGAGCCTCCCGAACACTCACCGACAAGTCCTCTCCTGTGGGGCCACTGCTCCTTTCCCTGGGTCCTGGTACACACAAGGTTTTGTTTGAGCCTTCCGAGAATCCCTGGCGGCTATGAAGTCTGATTTTACACGTGACTGTGCCCCTTCTACTATCTTGTTGTGGCTTCTCCCTTTGCCCTTAGATGTGGGATATCATTTTTTGGTGGGATCTAGCATTCTCCTGAGCGACTTCACTTTTCACTTTCATGCATTGGAGAAGGAAATGGCAGCCCACTCCAGTGTTCTTGCCTGGAGAATCCCAGGGACGGGGGAGCCTGGTGGGCTATGGTCTATGGGGTCGCACAGAGTCGGGCACGACTAAAGTGACTTGGCAGCAGCAGCATTCTGCTGTCAATGGTTGTTCAGCAGTTAGTTGTGATTTTGGTGTTCTTGCAGGAGAAGATGAGCACATGTAGAGGAAAGAAACAGAATGGGAAATACTAGAGATTTCTTCAAGAAAATTAGACATACCAAGGGAATATTTCATGCCAAGGTGAACCCAATAAAGACAGAAATGGTACAGACCTAACAGAAGCAGAAGATATTAAGAAGAAGTGGCAAGAATACACAGAAGAACTATTATAATGACCAAGATAACCACAATGGTGTGATCACTCACCTAGAGCCAGACATTCTGGAGTGCAAAAAGTGGGCCTTAGGAAGCATAACTATGAGCAAAGCTAGTGGAGGTGATGGAATTCCAACTGAGCTGTTTCAAATCCTGAAAGATGATGCTGTGAAAGTGCTGCATTCAATATGCCAGCAAATTTGGAAAACTCAGCAGTGGCCACAGGACTGGAAAAGGTCAATTTTCATTCCAATCCCAAAGTAGGGCAATGCGAAGGAATGTTCAAACTACTGCACAGTTACAGTTACTTCACATGCTAGCGAGGCCATACTCAAAATCCTCCAAGCTAGGCTTCAACAGTATATGAACCAAGAACTTCCAGATGTACAAGCTGGATTTAGAAAAGTCAGAGGAACCACAGATCAAATTGCCTACATCCATTGGATCATGGTAAAAGCAAGAGAATTCCAGAAAAACGTCTACTTCTGCTTCATTGACTATGCTAAAGCCTTTGACTGTGTGGATCACAACAAACTGTGGAAAATTCTTAAAGACATGGGAATACCAGACCACCTTACCTGCCTCTTGAGAAATCTGTATGCAGGTCAAGAAGCAACAGTTGGAACCGGACGTGGAACAGTGGACTGGTTCAAGATTGGGAAAGGTGTACGTCAAGGCCGTATATTGTCACCCTGCTTATTTAACTTACATGCAGAGTACATCACATGAAATGCTGGGCTGGATGAAGCACAAGCTGGAATCAAGATTGCTGGGAAAAATATCAACCTCAGATATGCAGATGACACCACCCTTATGGCAGAAAGCAAAGAGGAACTAAAAATCCTCTTCATGAAGGTGAAAGAGGAGAGTGAAAAATCTGGCTTAAAACTTGACATTCAGAAAACAAAGATCATGGCATCTGGTCCCATCACTTCATGGGAAATAGATGGGGAAACAATGTAAACAATGACAGACTTTATTTTCCCGGGCTCCAGAATCACTAAGGATGGTGACTGGAGCCATGAAATCAAAAGACACTTGCTTCTTGGAAGAGAAGCTATGATGAACTTAGACAGCATATTAAAAAGCAGAAACATTACTTTGCCAACAAAGGTCTTCATAATCAAAGCTATGGTTTTTCCAGTGGTCATGTATGGATGTGAGACCATAAAGAAGATTGAGTGCCAAAGAACTGATGCTCCTGAACTGTGATGTTGGAGAAGACTCTTGAGGACATTAAGGAGAAGATTCCTTGGACATTAAGGAGATCAAACCAGCAAATCTTCATTGGAAGGAATGATGTTGAAGCTGGAACTCCAATACTTTGGCCACCTGATGCAAAGAGCTAACTAATTGGAAAAGACCCTGATGCTGGGAAAGATTGAAGGCAGGAGGAGAAGGGGTCGACAGAGGATGAGATGGTTGGATGGCATCACCGTCTCAATGGACATGAGTTTGAGCAAGTTCTGGGAGATAATGAAGGACAGGGAAACCTGGCGTGCTGCAGTCCATGGGGTAGCAAAGAGTCGGACACGAGTGAGTGAGTGACTAAAGAACAGCACTCTCATGTCAGGCTAACAATGGCTTCAAAATCAGGGGAGCAGAAACAGATCAAAGTGCCTGAAGAGAGTCAGAACAGTGTCAGAAGAGAGCAGTTTTGCCAAATGCTCGTGAGGCCATCACCAGGGGAAGCTGTGTGTTCATATCTGCACTTGTTTTATTACGGAAAGATGCACTGGGTTTGTCCTATAGCCTTGCATTCCCTGTGGTTGCAAATTTCCCAGAGAAACTATCTCAGTCCAAGATGTGAGACCTTAGAGTAAGTAAAAGCGTGTTCCTCTAAAAATATGTTAACACTGATTCTCATAGAAACAAAGAAGATGAATTATTTTTTGAACTACCCCACCTTTCCTTCAGAACTAAAGACAAACTGCAATGTTCTTGCATAGAACTTTGAAAGAACAGACTTCAGTGGATTGTGAGATATGACGTAGCAAATCATAAAGATTATAACAAAATAACTCAGGCATGAAAGGCTTGTGACTTACAGGTACAAGGACAGGAAGTGTGAAAAATATACTCAGTTTTCTGTATCCTGAATGCCATGAATGAAAACTGAAATGACTTAAATCCTGTTTCCAAGCAAAAGTTTTATGAGTATAGTGGCTCAAAATCTCGGCTAGCTCTCCAGCACTTCCTTGGCAGTTCAGGGGTTAAGATTCTGTGCTTTCACTGCAGGGGGCATAGGTTTGATCCCTGGTCAGGGAACTAAGATCCCATATGCCATGTGGTGCAACACCACTGCCCCCCCCAGAAAAGGGTGTCTGTCTGAGAAGAGACAATCTCAAGCTTGGGCAGGGCGGAGAGAACAATACAAACATGCCCAGGAAGGAGCGTCACACAATGCCGTGCTTTACCAACAAGTCCAGTACCCCTGCTTCCTAACTTCGAGGAGTCTTTCTCTACAGCATTTTGCTAGTATGAGCAGCCCTCCTGGCATTTCCAGTTTATATAGCTGGATGGCTCATGGGGCAAGCTAAATCTTAGGGCAATCATATTAAATCACAACATGAACATTTCAGCAGTATTCCACCTAGCTGTTACTTCTCTTGTAGGGCACAGATGAGAAATTGCTCCCAGACTTGAGTCATTCTCCACCTTGGTTTTTCAATTTATCAACTTTACCGATGGTGGGGCATTTCAGCCCCCATCCCTAACTTCTATGTCTCTCCTCTAAGTGTTATTCAAGACCACCTCAACTATCCCAGGATGAGCCCCCAGGAGCCCTGTTGGCTCCTTTGTCAAATGTGTCTTCACATAGATTGCTCTGGCACATGTGGTCTCCTTAAAAATCTGTGCCTTCCATCCTGAACCCCCTCCCTACTCCCTCCTCACCCCATCCCACATCACCCATGGCTGATTCATGCTGATATATGGCAAAAACCACCTCAATATTGTAAAGTAATTAGTCTCCAATTAAAATAAATTAATTAATTTTTTAAAAGTCTGTGCCTTGATTTAAAGCAAAAAGGGAAGTAGTCAATGAATGCTTTTAACTCCATCATACCACCTTTGTGTCCACAAGAGAATACTCTGGGTTTGAAACCAGAGACAAACAGGGGATTCAGTTTACTTTGCATTTCATCTTCACAGCCAACTTGGTTTTAGTATAAATAACCTAGAGTTGATGGTCTAGTCCGGGTCAGGTTTAGAGCATGAGGATCTCTTCCCGGAGATCATCTCTCACAAAAACTGTGCATTAAACTCCATACTTTCTCCTCTCGTCTATTTTATTTTCTGCTTCACTCTCAATGCTTAGGACTCAAGCCCCCCTCACGAGTCGTGGGACCACCTGCCTTGGCCAAAGTCACAGCTAATTTCTTTTTTACAGTTTTCTTCACAGATAGACCACTTAGCAAAACACAGGATGTTTTTTTCAGCAAGGGTCACTTATAAGAAAGGGCTAGTCTTCACAGCTGGTATTTGGCTTGCTTCATTGCCAATAAAATGGGGTTGGAGTGAGCAGTGTTTGGCAGTCTCATCTAGGTCCTATTAACTTATATATATATATATATATATATATAAAAGACTTATTTTCAGCCCTACTGAATCTTTGTTTGGTTTTTCCCATCCCCCAACATTTCCCCGCCTCTGAATGATTTTTCAGGTCTGCCCACCATCCTGTGAGAAAAGTGATCAAAAGCAAAGTTGGAGTGACTGTCCCCCCACATCCCAATTCCTATTCTTAGCTTTCCCTCCACACTCTAGGCTCTCCACCTCCCAGGGTTTGGTCGGCCCTTCAAACAATGAGCCTCCAATATCGTGATGGACATGTTTGTGCTGGGGCCTTCTAACCCCTTGCTGGAGTTAATACAATATAAAAGCATCTCCGGATTTATAGCTGCATTTGGCTTGGTCAGTGAAATCATTCTCAGCCAAGGGAAATATCAGCAGGGGAGAGAGACTAGGGAGAGAATCAAACAAACAGGAGTTTACTCCTTACCAAATGAGAAAGCAGACCTGCCATCTGTGTCCACAAAGCCTTCTGCAGGAGGCCTGGAAGCAAATTCTCTTGACTTTAAGTTGGCAACTCCATACACTTGGCAGAGGTTCCTGTAGCCTCCTTTAAGTAAGAAGCTCTCTGAAACCTTGCAGAATTAGATGTTACCCTCTGAATAACCTATGCATTCTCTCCAGCTCTCAGTGCTTTAGGAGGAATTCATTATAATTAATTCCCCATTCCCTCTTCTTTCTTCCTGCAAAAGTTCACTGTGTGACTGGCTTGGCTCCACTCACTAACATCCTCTTCATCTCAGGCTCTTTTGCCCAAAGTTCTCTTTATCGGGCGCTGCTTCCTGGGCCAGCTGTGGTTTCTGAAGCTTTTATGTCAGCTTTTCTCTCACTCCTGAACTTTGCTTCACTTGGCTTCATCTTCTTAATTCATTTTTGTCTGAGACAGAATGAGAGGGGGCTCGGAGGGGGAAAGCTGCTCTCCCAAAGCTGTGCCCACTCCTGAAAAATTGACTGGTGAGCCAAGTTCCTTAGGTCTAAAAGCAGCTTGTATTTCCAAATAATGAAAAACTGAGCAAAATATATGATTGCAAGGGGACTGTGTCCATTTGCCTTTTTCCTTCTCATCTGGAATAACAAAGAAATACTCCTCCAAACGGTTCTCCATATGAACTCCTTTTTTAAAAAACACTTTTTTTTTTTTTTTTCTAATTTGGCTGCTTTGGGTTCTCATTGTACCATGTGGAATCTTTTGCTGCGGCTCAGACTCTCTAGTGGTGGTGCATGGGCTTAGGGGCTCCATGGCATGTGGGATCTTAGTTCCCCGACCAGGGATCGAACTCACATTTTCTGCATTGCAAGTGCAACACTGCACTGCATTAAGTCCAGTGGTTTTAACTGCTGGACCATCAGGGAAGTCCCTGAACTCCTTTATACACAACTTTTGTTCAGTGTTTGGGGAATTTCAAGGGGAGGCTGTGGCACCCCCACATTGAACCCATGAGGCTTTATGAAGACACTGTACTTTTCTCCCTGATAAAGATCCTATAATATCTTGCCACATAAACCAAGATTCCACCAATCCTCTGCTCAAGAAGCTTACACCATTTCTCTGAGAGACAGAAGTTTCCTTCCCCAGGAAGCGGCAAAAGCCTATGCAGGTGGGTCCTGTTCTGTGTAAAGGTGACACAGTTTTCCCCCTTTGGCAAATCCCTGACCTGTGTTTGGATCTCCAAGCAGCCAGATTCCTGTGAATCTTCTTTAGTGTGTTATTGGTATCCATGGCTTCCTTCTGGTAGAACTTCTTAGAGGTCTCCATGTTAAAAACTGCTGCATTCTTCACTGTTTACAATGGCCAAGACATGGCAGCAACCTAAATGTCCATCGACAGAGGAATGAATAAAGAAGTGGTACATATATACAACAGAATATTACTCAGCCATTAAAAAGAACAAAATAAGGCCATTTGCAGCAACATGGATGGACCTAGAGAGTGTCATACTGAGTAAAGTAAGTCAGACAGAGAAGGAGAAATATCCTATGACTTTCTTTATATGTGGAATCTTAAAAGAAATGATACAATGAACTTACTTACAAAACAGAAACAGGCTCTCAGACTTGGAGAACAAACTTATGGTTTCCAGGGGAAAGGATGGGGGCGGGGAAGGGATAATTAGGGAGTTTGGGACGGATGTGTACACACTGCTATGTCTGAAATGGATAACGACAAAAGACTTTCTGAATTGCACAGGGAACTCTGCTCAATGTTATGTGGCAGCCTGGATGGGAGGGGAGTTTGGGGGAGAATGGATACATATGTGTGTGTGGCTGAGTCCCTTTCATGTTCACCTGAAGCTATCACAACATTGTTTGTTAATTGGCTATATTTCAATACAAAATAAAAAGTTTAAACTAAAAAAAAGAATAGAGTTTAACTTGGTTTTTCATTACTTCCTTATCTTTGGAAAAATAATTTATAGAGAAGAAGAATAGATTTTAAAAAGTAGAATGCTCCCCCTCAAAAAAAAAAACAGAACAACTCTGCTGCACTCTTGGGAACATCACCACAGAAGCCAAGGGATATGGTCTCATATTTCTTCCCTCTACTGCCACTCACAACAATATTCTACCTTCCCCTACCGGGAGACAGCCTTCTTCCCTGATGGGCAGATGGATCCATTCATCCCTGTAGCTTTGGTACCCACTTTATAGGGTATATTGCCCTTGGTAAGTGGCTCTATGGAATTCAGTAAATGGCCACTTTGGGCCCCTGAAGAGCCAACACAAAAAGAACTAGACACAAGCACGACTGACGCTCATTCCTCCCCAGCTCTATTTTAGTTTTCTTCTGAATTTCTCACAAGGGCCAGGACTGTCAAACAGTTTCTTATTGGGACTTATGTGGGCTCTAGAATTTTCTCTCCTTTCTCACACCGCAATTCATCACCAGAGAGATGCTTCCCTCAGAGCTGATGTGTTCATGAGTGATGATGGTTTAATTCTAGTAAAGCAGTTGCCTGGTATGCAGGCATTGCATCGCATGCCTATGAAGACAAAATAATGCGGAAAGTTTAGGTTTCACCCAGAGCCACTGAGAATGTTCCTTTCGACCCATGGTGTGTGTTAGTTGCTCAGTTGTGTCCGACTGTCTGCAACACCATGGACTGTAGCCCACCAGGCTCCTCTGTCCATAAAATTCTCTAGGCAAGAATGCTGGAGTGGGTTGCCATTTCCTTCTCCAGGTGACCAAAGGCAGTCATCACCAAAAATGTCAGTATTATCCCTTGGAATAATATTATCTCCTCAGCTTGCATACAACTGGATGACTCAGTACTCTCTGATGCTTGCACATCAGTATTCCAGGAGCTCTGTCTACATGGATCAAATTGACCCAAACAGTTGCCCCCATGTACAAAAGCCAGTCAAACCAGGAAGCTGACTAGATGTTAGCAGCTCTGAGGCAAACTGTGTTGTTAATGATGAGCCAGTCAGGGTCAGACCAAAATCCAGGACTTGCTACGAGCAGCAAAGAGGGAGTCACCCCCTCTTCCTGGGAACACCATCTTCACTCAGCTTCAGGGACCATACTTCTCAGCCGTCTTTTTTTCACCCCTTTCCCCTCATGTGTCTGTGAAAACTGCTCTTATCTGAACAGTCTACACTCATCTCCGAGGACTGCCATAACAAATCACCACAACTCAGTGGTTCAAATCAGTAAAATTAATTTTCTTATAGTTCTGGAGGCTGGAAGTTCAAAATCCAGGTGCCAGCAAGGTTGGATACTTACGAGGCTCTGAGGAGGAATCCATTTCTTACCTTTCTCCTAGCTTCTGGAGGCTGTTGGCAATTCATGGCGTTCCTTAGCTTCAGTTTAGTTCAGTCGTTCTATCACCAACTCCGGGAGTTCACTCAAACTCATGTCCATCGAGTCGGTGATGCCATCCAACCATCTCATTCTCTGTCGTCCTTGTCTCCTCCCGCCCCCAATACCTCCCAGCATCAGAGTCTTTTCCAGTGAGTCAACTCGTCGCATGAGGTGGCCAAAGTATTGGAGTTTCAGCTTTAGTATCAGTCCTTCCAATGAACACCCAGGACTGATCTCCTTTAGAATGGACTGGTTGGATCTCCTTGCAGTCCAAGGGACTCTCAAGAGTCTTCTCCAACACCACAGATCAAAAGCATCAATTCTTCGGCGATCAGCTTTCTTCACAGTCCAACTCTCACATCCATACATAACCACTGGAAAAACCATAGCCTTGACTAGACAGACCTTTGTTGGCAAAGTAATGTCTCTGCTTTTTAATATGCTATCTAGGTTGGTCATAACTTTCCTTCCAAGGAGTAAGCATCTTTTAATTTCATGGCTGTAATCAGCATCCGCAGTGATTTTGGAGCCCAGAAAAATAAAGTCTGACACTGTTTCCATTGTTTCCCCATCTATTTCCCATGAAGTGATGGGACCAGATGCCATGATCTTTGTTTTCTGAATGTTGAGCTTCAAGCCAACATTTTCAGTCTCCTCTTTCACTTTCATCAAGAGGCTTTTTAGTTCCTCTTCACTTTCTGCCATAAGGGTGGTGTCATCTGCATATCTGAGGTTATTGATATTTCTCCCGGCAATCTTGATTCCAGCTTGTGCTTCTTCCAGCCCAGCGTTCCTCATGATGTACTCTGCATAGAAGTTGAATAAGCAGGGTGACAATATACAACCTTGACGTACTCCTTTTCCTATTTGGGACCAGTCTGTTGTTCCATGTCCAGTTCTAACTGTTGCTTCCTGACCAGCATACAGGTTTCTCAAGAGGCAGGTCAGGTGGTCTGGTATTCCCATCTCTTGAAGAATTTTCCACAGTTTGTTGTGATCCCCACAGTCAAAGGCTTTGGCATAGTCACTAAAGCAGAAATAGATGTTTTTCTGGAACTTTCTTGCTTTTTCAGTGATCCAGTTGGCAATTTGATCTCTGGTTCCTCTGCCTTTTCTAAAACCAGCTTGAACACCTGGAATTTCACGGTTCACGTATTATTGAAGCCTGGCTTGGAGAATTTTGAGTATTACTTTGCTAGCGTGTGAGATGGGTGCAATTGTGTGGTAGTTTGAGCATTCTTTGGCATTGCCTTTCTTAGGGATTGGAGTGAAAACTGACCTTTTCCAGTCCTGTGGCCACTGCTGAGTTTTCCAAATTTGCTGGCATATTGAGTGCAGCACTTTCACAGCATCATCTTTCAGGATTTGAAATAGCTCACCTTCAATTCCGTCACCTCCATGAGCTCTGTTCATAGTGATGCTTCCTAAGGCCCACTTGACTTCATATTCCAGGAGGTCTGGCTCTAGGTGAGTGATCACACTATCCTGATTATACAAAAAAGGTCATGAAGATCTTTTTTGTATAGTTCCTCTGTGTTCTTGCCACCTCTTCTTAATATCTTCTGCTTCTGTTAGGTCCATACCATTTCTGACCTTTATTGAGCCCATCTTTGCATGAAAGTTACATTATGATAGTTACATTCTATAAAGCTGCTGCAGACTCTGAATTAGCAAGTCCTAAATGATTGTTTCTAAAAGAAATACAGAGTTAGGATTCTGTGAGCTTCTGGTCACAACTTTTGCCAGCTGATCAATGTATAACCTAGTCTTGTGTGTGTGTCTGTTAAAAGGCACCTTATTGAACATATACCATTGATTCATGAGCTTCGCACAGACACCAGCAGCACTCTAACTCATGCTCAAACAAAGCTTAAGTAGCACAAATGTTTTCTCTGTACTAAGACACATCACAGCCTCATCACTCTTAGGAACACTAGACAGTGCTTCAGCACTACACTTTTGGGGCCATTTTAAAGAGTGAAATCGTCAACAAAAAGTAAGAAAATGTGAAAACTTGGCACTAAATGGACCCTGAAAGACACTTGTTTACAGTAGTGAAAGTGAAAGAAAGTGAAGTCGCTCAGTCATGTCTGACTCTTTGCGACCCCGTGGACTGTAGCCCACCAAGCTCCTCCATCCATGGAATATTCTAGGCAAGAGTACTGGAGTGGGTTGCCATTTCCTTCTCCAGGGGATTTTCCCAATGCAGGGATCAAACCCAGGTCTCCCTCATTGTGGGCAGACACTTTACTGTCTGAGCCACCAGGGAGTGGTTGCAAAAAACGAGGAAAGCAAAGTATTGCCTTGTTTGATTTCAGCTGTTCATGAGCAAATTAAATGACTCAAAATTTTCACTGCTCTGTGTATGTCTATAAATGACTGAGAAAGCAATGCTAGTATGGCTTTGTGGGTTACAAGCACAGTTTAGTGAGTAGGCAAGTTTGCAAATATAGAATTCATGAATTATGAGGTTGACTGTATATGCTTGACATGTATTTTTTCAGAGTATAAACTTGACCTTCTGACATCATCATACATGTGGTCTCTAGAAATCTTGGGCTTAAAGATCTGTAGGGCTTCTGCTGGGTGTATTTTGGGTAGTTCCTTAGACGCACATCTTTACACCTTTCCCCACCTATTTCTTTTAGCCCAGTTTGAAAAGTCCGCCAGAGGATCACTCCCTGGGGATTCAAAACATCTTTGTTTTACTGAACATGTGTTATAAATGATTAGGACCAGGATTACGGGGAGGCAGGGAGAGCTAAAGAGGAGAGAAGAGCAAAGAGCACTTCCTCATTTGTACATTAGCATGTGTTGGGAGGCAGGCTGTATTTCCCAAAGATGGTTCATGGTTCCTTTCCATGTGTGTGACTTTGCCTCTCTCTCGTCAAGACAGAGTCTATTTTCCTTTCCCTGGAATTTGATTATTTAAACAGTAGAGTAGGCAAAAATGATGCTGCTTGAATTCTGGATCATAAATTCTGCATCAGATATTTGTTGGAATCTTAGTTACTGAGTCTGACTACCCTAAGGCTACCATACAGTGAGCCGGCCACCCCTGTGGAAAGGGCTGGGTCACCAGTCCTAGTCTTTGAGTCACATTAGTTTAGAACCAGACGTGTGAGGCAGGGAGCCAAGCGATGATTTTAACTCTCAGCCATTGAGTAATCCTCAGCCTTTGAATCTTTTCAGCTCAAGTCTGAGGCATTATTGAGCAGAGACAAACCATTGGCTACTGTGTCCTGGTTGAATATACCTAACCCACAGGATATCTGATCATGATAAAATGGTTGTTTTAAAGCCACTGTATGTTCTGGGAGTAGGTTGTTTTATAGTAAATGACCAGAACACATAGCTATTAAATTCACCGATATTGCTAAGCCAGACCTTGAGAAAAGGGAACACAGGACATGCATATTTTGATTGAGGGCATAGTTTGGCATACTAGAATCAACTATACAGTTTTGCATACTAAGTTAGCTACTAGAACCTTTCAAGTTGCTACAAGATTGCTGCTTCTCTGTAGCTTGCAGCTTTCATCAATACTTGTCTGATAAATTTTTATTGAATACCTACTGTGGGACCATTTTAAGAACAGAACTCACAATATTAAACAAGAAAGTCTAGTGGGTAAGAAAGGTGATAAATGCGATACAAAACAAACAAATCTTGTCGTGTTTAAGGCCATAGAATCTGAATCTGGTGGAAGGGAATGTAGTGATGAGAAGAGGCTGAAGAGACGACCAGAAGCAAGATTGTGAAGGGTCTTTAGGCTGTGAGAAGATTGGACTCTCCTTAATTCAGTGGGAATCCATTGAAAAGATGATGCGATCATCCACCTTTTGATAAAGTACTCTGGGTGAACTGTATGGGGCAGCCTGCCAAAGGCCCTATTCAGGACAGCCCTGCTAAAACTTGTCTACCCAGCGGAGTGTATAGAGTCATCATAGAAGGAGCCAACCCCCAGCCTTGCACCAGAGTCTATTGTGTGTGCACACTTAGTTGCTTAGTCGTGTCCGACTCTTTGTGACCCCTGTCAGGCTCATCTGTCCATGGGGATTCTTCAGGCAAAGAATACCAGAGTGGGTAGCCATCCCCTTCTCCAGGGGATCTCCCCAACCCAGGGATTGAACCAAAGTCTCTTGCATTGCAGATAGATTCTTTACCAGCTGAGCTACCAGGGAAACCCCTCAGAGTTCACTGTACCACTGGTTCAAACCTGTCAATATGCACAAGGATGTCATTCCTGCCTCTGGTCTGATAGCCACTGCCCACATGTTCTGAAATCAGCTCCAATCTATTTGTTTAGAATTTCCTGACAGCCTGTTACCTCCAGTTTTGCCTGAATCTTTGGATCCCAACTGTTAAGAAGGCATTCTTCCTGCCAGGCCATACATCTGTTCACAGAGTAATATTTTTTAAACTCCATCATTTAGTCTGTACTCTGCGTTGAGAAATGCTGAACCCCTTGACCGGTTCAATGCCTGGGCCTCTGCTAAGTAGGTTCTGAAAAGCAAAGTGAGAAATTGAGGGAAACTATTTGTTCACCAGAAGCCTTTCTTGGAAGTGGGATTCGTTATTTAATCTGTAACAAAGTAGATGGTGTTCTATCATATTTGATAATGATTCAGCAAACTACTAAAATATGGCCACTCCTCCTCAATCTGCTTGTACAGTTTTTAACGATTAAATGGCTTGTTTTCTCTTGCTCTGCATTCTGAATGTTAGAAAAGCCCAGATCAAGAATGGAAGATAAACTGAAATTCACTCGACATCTGTTTATTGTTCTGTTGTCTACTTTGCATCTGAAAAGTCGGTTTTTGTTGTTGCTGTTATTCTTGAACAAGGAGACTTGATTCAGGGACTTTTGGATGACTAGACATTTCATTCATCAAATCCATTAGGAACAAGAATGCCAAACTGTCTGTTTTCCACTCTCTTCCCTGAATTTCAGTCTGCCTGATTGGAGTTCCGAGTGATGCCTTCAAGAGAAACAGCCTGAATGTAGCTTGTGACATTACCCTTCATCGATCAACTTTTCTCCATAAACAATCTTACTGGGCTGGGGGAGGGCTGGGGAAGGACAAAGAGTTTCTCAGGCAAAGACTTTCTGGGAAA
The DNA here is from genome assembly GCF_049115385.1 of Moschus berezovskii. Taxonomy (NCBI): domain Eukaryota; kingdom Metazoa; phylum Chordata; class Mammalia; order Artiodactyla; family Moschidae; genus Moschus; species Moschus berezovskii. Next base: position 87,768,310 of record NC_142470.1, read on the forward strand.
TTCCCAGAGCAGTCAGCCTAGCTGAGAAAAACTCCAGGCCAAAGCCACCTGGCGCTGGTTCTAGGTCAATGCTGGGAGTCTGTGTCTGGGCCAGGGACCTGCACGGACCAGGATGGCTTTGCTGGTCACAGCAGGCCTCTAAGAGGCTAAAGCAGACCACAGCTTACCCAGAGGTATGAGTCCAGGGGATCTCTGGTCCTTTCCTGGCATCTCAGAGGGCACCACCTCTTGTTGGCTCAACTTAGACCTACACATGGGTCCATTGGATCATCTCTGGATCTGACAAACTTGGGAAGCGGGGGTCTTTGGGAACCGAAAGTCATCAGGACCCTGGCCAGGCCAGCCAAGTCCTCTTTAGTAAGCTAAGCGGAAAAGAATTTTTTTCTTTTGTTTATTTTTGCCTTGATGTGACACATAATTAGGCCAAAGGTCTTCAGAGGTATATATTGCCAAGTCATTTAAAAATTCTTTTTATAAATTTTAATTATGATTTGGATGCAAGATGAGATAGTCCACTCTACAGTAGCAAAGGAAAACAAGGGAAGAGATTGGAATCCAGTATGAGATTGAGTTGCTGTGGGGACTAACTCAAGAGGGGCAGCTGGAATGGCTCTTAAGGGAAAGATCATTCAGTTTAAGGAGCAGACAGGAGTCCATGGGTTCCCATCAGCTGATACTGGGAGAGGGTTTCAGAGGCAGCACAGCCTGTGGCTTCACTGGGCTAGGGAAAAAGGGAGGAGGTCCCAGTTGGCAAGGCAGAAGGCTTCTCTAGATGTCAGACTGAGGGTCAGGGCAGGGCTACCATCCTGAAACAGATGGGGAGTAGTTTGGGTTCATAGTTCAGGCTAATGGGTCAGAACAAAAGACTAAATGCCCAAGCAGAAGTTAACATGGGCTTGGGTGATGGGAGAGAAAATATCACCAATAGTTCATTTAACATGGATTTAGAAACTTCCTTGGTGCTCCAGTGGTTAAAAATCTGCCTTTCAGTGCAGGTGAAGCGGGTTCAATCCCTGTTTTTGAACGAAGATCCCATGTGCCATGTGGCAACCAAGCCCATGTGCTGCAAAGAAGAACCAGCAAAGACAAAAATAAAAACAACAACCCAGAAATGGATTTAATGAAAAATCAAGATATTTCTTTGCCATCCAGAGTAAATTATCCCAGGTATAGGGAGCAGATGAACAGGAATATTTCTTTTGGTGCCTCCTGTGTCTACCTTTATAGACTACATTTAGCTCCCCAACCACACCAGTCTCACTCCCTCTTCCTCCCTCTCTCCTACCCCTTCCCTCTCCTTCCTTCCTTCCTCAAATGTCTATTGAACTCCCACTATGCACTGAGGGTACAGCAAAGTCTCCCGTGGATCTTTTATTCTAGTCAGGTGGGCTGTATTACACACAGATATGTAACCATTAAGCATGTGTAATCAGTTGCTTAGTCATGCCCAACTCTTTGTGACCCCATGGACTGTAGCCCACCAGGCTCCTCTGTTCATGGGATTATCCAGGCAAGAATACTGGAGTGGGTAGCCATTCCCTTCTCCAAGGGATCTTCCCAACCCAGAGAGTGAACCCATGTCTCTTGTGCCTCCCGCATTGGCAGGCAAGATCTTTACCACTGAGCCATCTGGGAAGCCCAACCATTAAGATATCAAGAGGTTGAAAAAAAAGTGCTATGAAGAAAAATAAAGTAGGATAAAGACTGAGGGCAGGAGGAGAAGGGGGTGACAGAGGATGAGATGGTTGGATGGCACCATCGACTCAATGGACATGAGTTTGAGCAAACTCTGGGAGGTGGTGAAGGAAGGGAAGCCTGGTGTGCTGCAGTCCATGGGGTCTCAAAGAGTTGGATGGAACTGAGTAACTGAACAACAACATAGGGTATGAGCACGGCAGCCAGGAGAGACCCGTCTGCCAAGCTGCCATTTGAGCAGAGCCTCAGATGAAGCAAGGGAAGAAGCCAACAGATATGTAGGCCAGACCAGGATGGGAGAAGGCTGTGAGGCAGGCCCACGTTTGACTGTTTGACCATCAGTTAGAAGGCCTGTGCAGAGGCAGCCGAGTCAGGCAGCTACAAGTGTAAGAAGTGGAGTCAGGTAACCCAAAGCCAGTTCATGTGGTAATAGCAAGCTGCATGCTTTCAGCTTCAGGAATTTTTCTTTCCAGGGTAAATTCTCTTAGTGCCTTCACACATCCTGAAGGAGTAGCAAAGCTAAAACGAGTGAATCTAGAGTATCCTTTCAAGGTCCAGGGGAAAATGCTTTACACCACATCATGGATATTGAGCTGGCACAGCCTTGTTCCCCTTCTACTCCTTAAGAGTTGTTTCCAGGCTGAGGATGCGGGGGTGGCGGGGAAGGGGGACTTCCTGCAGCAGGAACAGAAAACATCAGACTGTGTTCTCTGGCAAGGGGCCTCCTCCTACCCAGAGGATGTCTCTGCGGAGCAAGGGAGGGCCACAGGGCAGGCAGGAGCTGGGGGACCGGCCAAATAAAGCCTGGGCCCAGCTGCCCCTGCCTTCCTCATGGCGGGCCTTCCTCATCTTCTAGCGGCTCGAAGTCTCTTCGGTGTCAACTGGCTATTCTTTCCAAAAAAGGCCAAGTGATTCTGCAAGCTTTGAAGAAAGTCATAGACTTGGTAAACTCAGGGCTCCCACTTACTCTCTGGAACTCTTTCACCTTACATCTGTGGGGCTGAATCACCAAGAGTTTTTCAGTTACATTTGAATGTTGAAATGAATTATTGACCGTTTTGCTTTTCTTATGAGAACAGCAGAATCAAGGGGCCAAATGGCATTTAAAAAATATGCTTTGACATGTGGGAAGAGAGGAAGTTTCCAGTTCTAAATAGTGTCAGTTGGCAGTATTTATTCAAAAAAGGGATAGAATTCATGCTTGCTTTTCTGGTTTTGTTTTGTTTTTTCTTTTGCTAAAGGACCAAATCCTTGATTATGAGTTCCATTTTAGTGAAGAGTGAAGGTCGTGAAAAGAAAGATCAATTTTTTTTTAGTTCTTTACTAATAAGTTATCTTAGAACTTACTTCTATGTCTTTCTACTTAAATGTGTCTAAGATGACAAAAGTCACAGAAGAATCAGGAAGAGAACATCACATATGGAGCAAGCATGGATTTAAGTTGGCTATCAATCAAGTTCAAATCTGTCTAGTTTAATACTCAACAAAACCAACTTAACACTGTCTCGTGTTTCAAACTAGCACATGTTGGCCTTACTTGCCCCATGATACCTTTCTGTTAATATCCATCATGTTGACATCATCTAATTGTGGATTACCAGTTGCATCTTCCCTCACCTCCAGTTTTTTGTACTTGAACCATGTACTGAGTTTCCACCTTTAGAAGCTACCACCATCTCTATAGTAATCGTTGACGTCAACTAATTTCTCGCCATCAATCATTGTTTCATACTTGACTTAATAATCACCTTCACCTCCCCAGGATTACTCTCTTCAATATAACTCCAAACCACATCCTGCTCTTACCCTGTTCTACCAAGATAACTATAGCTCAGCCCAGCCAGAGGCTTGACAATACAGTAAGGAATCCCTTGGAGAGGAAACGTCTCATGCTTTAAGTAAGGCATTAAAGAGCAGGTGAAGATCTGGGGCTTGTGATCTCCTTAATGATAGAGCCTTTCTGAAGACTTTTCATGACTTGGAGGTAGGAATGTCAAAGTGAGTCACCAGTCCCAACAACAGACTTTTTTTGGGGTCTATGTCATATGGCTTATGGGGGTCTTAGTTCCCTGACCAGAGATTGAAGCTAGGGTAAGGAAAGTATCAAGTCCTAATCACTGGACTACCAGGGAACTTCACAATAGACACCTTAAAAAAATACTTATTTATGTTGATTTTCTTTTTTTTTTTGCTATACCATGCATCATGCAGATCTTAGCTCCCTGACCAGGGGTCGAACCTGCAACCCCTCTGCAGTGGAAGCTCAGGATCTTAACCACTGGACTGCCAGGGAAGTCCCACAATAGATATTTTTGATGATGATTTGTAGTTTATCTTCCTGGGGTCAAAATGTCAATTTTAATTTTCCAGTTTCATCTTCTAGGAAGAAGCAAAGAATTCTTAGAAGAAGCCTAATTGCAATGAACCAATTTAGTTTGTGTCTGTGTGACTTGATTTCTTGCTGCCTTACCATTCCCTTCTGCATCCATCTCTGATTAGACAATTTGTTAGAAAGGTAGAGATAGGTTTAAGCATGATTATAAAAGAGAAGCATGGAAGGGTAATTTTTACTGATTTATTCACTTTAATAAATATATATTAACATCTACACTATGCTTGATGCTAGAGACGTAAGAGTGATAAAAAACAGACACAATTTTTAATTTTTGTAGCTTAAAATTTGGCAGAGGTATCGTGTGTGTGTGTGTGTGTATTAAGTCACTGAGTTCTGTCTGACTCTTTGCGACCCTAAAACTTTGGCCACCTGATGCGAAGAGCTGACTCATTAGAAAAGGCCCTGATGCTGGGAAAGATTGAAGGCAGGATGAGAAGGGGACAACAGAGGATGAGATGGTTGGATAGCATCACTGACTCAATGGACACGAGATTGAGCAAGCTTCAGAAGATAGTGAAGGACAGGGATGCCTGGTGTACTGCAGTCCTTGGGGTTGCAAAGAGTTGGACACAACTGAGTGACTGAACAGCAATGGATTGTAGCCTGCCAGGCTTCTCAGTCCATAGAATTCTCCAAGCAGGAATACTGGAGTGGGTTATCATTTCCTTCTCGAGAGAGGTATCATACATGAATGAAATAATTATGGAAACTATTGTAAAATTAAGACTGGTCAAGGGGTTCAGGGAAGACTTCCTCCAGAAAAGAACAACTGATTTCAAATCTGGAGGAAGAAAAGAAGTTAGCCAGGTAACTGGAGGAGAGAAAAGCATTTAGTGCCAATGGAAGAGCACAGGGAAGGACCAGAGACAGGATGAAAGCTAAAGGGCTGAGACAGGACCAAGATGGCAGAAAAGTATAGAGCAAAAAAAGCACAGTAAGGTAAGTCAGATGAGGGCCAGTCCATGTTGATAATTTTTTTTTAATACCCTAAAGGCAAGGGAAAGCAGTTGAAGCCTTCTTTAAAACTCATGTGTGTGTGCGTGTGTGTGAGAAAGAGAGAGAGGATGAGAGGGAGAGAATGAAATCTGCATTATTATATTTGCAGATTCATATTTCAGAAACTTCACCCTGGCCATGATGTGGAGAACGGATTCTTTCAGGAACAGACTAAACGTTCACAGATGAGTTTTGAGCTATTTCAGTAATGCAGGTAAGAGGAGATGGGAGCTAAAAGCTGGGTGTGGTGGCAGGAATGGTAACAGAGGGCAGGGGGAGGATAATATCACCAAAACTTGGGACGTATACAGGAGGTGCAGAGCAGAGAAATGATGCGAGTGAAAGTTGCTCAGTTGTGTCCAACTTTCTGCGGCCCATGGAATTCTCCAGGCCAGAATACTGGAGTGGGTAGTCTTTCCCTTCTCCAGGGGATCTTCCCAACCCAGGGATTGAACCCAGGTCTCCCGCATTGCAGGCAGATTCTTTATCATCTGAGCCACCAGGGGAGCCCCCCACCTTTGAATACCTTTATTCAATTACCTCCCTGCAACCTGGTAACCACATATTTGGTCTCTTTTTCTATGAGTCTGTTTGTTTGTTTTTGAAGGATAATTGACCTACAACACTGTATTGGTTCCTGATGCACAACCATGATTTGATATTTCTGTACATTTCAAAATGATCATCATGAGTCTAGTTATCATCTGTCACCAAAGATATTAAACAGTTATTGACTATATTCCCCACACCGTACATTTCATACCTGTGACTCATCTATTTTGTAACTGAAAATTTGTACCTCTTGATCTCCCTCACCTATTTCTCTCCTCCCCTCTCCCCTCCCCTTTGGCAACCACCTATGACTCTGTTTCTATTTTTCCATGTTTGGGCATTTGTCTTATTTTTAGACTATACATATAAGTAAAATCAAATAAAATTTGTCTTTCTCTATCTGACTACTTTGCTTAGAATAATATCCTTTAGGTCCATCAATGTTGTCAAAAGTGGAAAGATTTCATTCTTTTTTATGGATTAGTAATATATATATTCTCTATCCATTCATCTGATAGGTTGCTTCCTTATCTTGGCTATTGTAAATAATTCTACAATGAATATAGGGATATATATAGCTTTGGGGGGTTTTCATTGTTGTTTGTTTTGTAACTTGAATTTTTTTTTTCTTGATAAAGGCTTGAGAATGAACATAAAAGAAAAAAAAAGGAAGCCCCCTGTATATGGCTTTTTGAATTACTGTTTTCATATTCTATGGATTAAATGCCCAGGAGTGAAATTGCTGGATTGAATGGTAGTTCTATTTTTGATTTTTGAGGCACCTCCATACCGTTTTCCATAGTGACCACCAATTTACATTCCCACCAGTAGCTCACAAGGGTTTCTTTTTCTTCATCTTTATCAACACTTGTTATTTGCTATTTTTTTTATAACAGCCATTCTGACAGGTTTTACACTATAGTTATCTCATTGGGGTTTTAATTTGCATTTTCTTGCTGATCAGTGATACTGAGCATCATTTCATGTTCCTGGTAGCTACCTGTAAATCTTGGGAAAATGTATATTCAGGCCCTCTGCCCATGTTTTAATTGGGTTGTTTGTTTTTTTATGTTGAGTTACATGAGTTCTTTGTATATTTTGGATATTAACCCCTTTTCAGATACATCACTTGCAAATGTCTTTTCCCATTTAATAGGTGGCCTTTTTGTTCTGATGATGGTTTCCTTCACTATGCAAAATCTTTTTACTTTGATATAGTCCCATTTATTTGTTTTTACTTTTGTTTCACTTGCCTGAGGACACATATCCAAAAAAATATTTTTAAGACCAAGGTCAAAGAGCACATTGCTTATACATTCATCATTTCAGGTCTTACATTTAATTTTTAAATCCATTTTGAGTTTATCTATTTTTTTAAATTGCTTATATATTTATTTATTTTTGGCTTCACTGGCTCTTCACTGCCGTTGGCAAGGTTTCTCTAATTGCTGCGAGTGGGGGTTACTGTGTAGTGGTGGAGCAGGGGCTTCTCACCGTAGTGGCTTCTTCTGTCACAGAGCACAGGCTCTAGACCATGGGCTCAGTTGCTGTGCTACATGGGCTTAGCTGCTCTGTGGCATGTGCAGTCTTTCTGGATCAGGGATTGAAACCGTGTCTCCTGAATTGGCAGGGGGATTCTTAACCACTGGACCGCCAGAGAAGTTCTGATTTTATTTTCTTCTATGGTGTGAGAAAATAGCCCAACTTGATTCTTTTGCATGTAGCTGTCCAGTTTTCCCAACATTATTGTTAAAGAAGTATTTTCTAGACTCTGTCATAGATTAGTTAACCATATAAATGTAGATTCACTTCTTAGCTCTCTGTTGCCTTGATCTATGTGTGCCTGTTTGTGTGCCACTACCATACTGTTTCAGTTACTGTCTTTGTAGTACAATTTGAAATCCAGAAGTATTATACCTCCAGCTTTGCTCTTTTTCAAGGATTCTTTGACTATTCAGGGTCTTTTGTGTTTCCATACAAATTTTAGAACTATTTGTTCTAGTTCTTTGAAAAATGCCACTGGTGTTTGGATACAGATTGCATTGAATCTGTAGATTACCTTGGGTGGTACAGTCATTTTAACAATATTAATTCTGATAGCAGGTACTTTTCACCAATCACCTACTATGTCTGGCTGCCCGTTGGTTATTTTATGTAAGACTTCATGGCAACTCAGAAGCAGGCACTATTTTATATATTTATTTATGAAAAATGTACTTATCTATTTTGGGCTGCACTGGGTCTTGGGTGCTGTGTGCAGGCTTTCTTTAGCTGTGGTGTGAGGGCTTCTCACTGTGGTGGTTTCTCCTGTTGCGGAGCATGGGCTCTGAGACACGTGGGCTCAGTAGCTGTGGCGCACAGGCTTAGTTGCCCCTCAGCACGTGAGATCTTTCTAGACCAGGGATTGAACCCATGTCCCCAGTGCTGTTAACAGTTAGTGCAAGATCACTTCATAAGAGGCAGAACCACGCTTTACATCTAAGTGGGTTTGACAGACACCGACACAGTGTATCTTTGCTACTCTGTTCAGTTCAGTTCAGTTGCTCAGTCGTGTCTGACTCTTTGCGACCCCATGAATGACAGCACGCCAGGCCTCCCTGTCCATCACCAACTCCCGGAGTTCACTCAAACTCATGTCCATCGAGTCGGTGATGCCATCCAGCCATCTCATTCTCTGTCGGCCCCTTCTCTGTGGCATGCTACTCTGTGGTGCTATATAATTTTCCTTCATCCTCTCTTTCTTGCATTAGCCTATATAGCCCAGAATAGTGGCCATTTTTGAGCTACTCAACTCCATAGATATTCATTGCATTGAGTGAGATTGTGAATTTGCCTGTATAGAACTTTCTGGAAGAGTTTAGTCAATCCACGCTGAGGAAATAAAGATTCCCAGAAGAGTTAAAGCTCTCTTGCCTCCCACTTCCCCAGATACCCATCCGATAAGACTCTCACTGTAGAATCAGGAAGGGCAGAGGTAGAACTCTCTGAAATCCCTGTCAGTAACTCCAGGCTTCAACATCTGTACCTAAGGGGGGACAGCAAAGTACACCCTAGACCTCTGACTGTCCCCCACTGCATCTTCACATTGTGGTTAATCAGATCCAATTAATTTAGGGTGGGGCAATCTGAAAGGGGCTCTTCTGCCACAACTTGGGGAGTGCAGGTAAGGAAGAGCATTGGACCCCCTGGTGGGAAGACCACACAGCCTGAGCCACAGAGTCCAGCTCCATTCCACCTTCCAGATGTTTCTAGGGTATCAGATCTATGGCAGAATCAAAGGCATATTTTTGGAGCCACTTTCCCTCCCAGTAATCTCTGATTTCTTTGGGGATACTTGCTGATATTATGCTAAGAGAATATGAGCATTCCCTTAAAGTCAATGCTGCAGTTCTAAAAAAGTTCACCTATAAAACCCTGTTGCCTTGAAGACCAAGTGTAGGGAACAGGAGAAGGCATCAAAAGGCAGGTTTCCAAAGAGGTTTGACAATTACACCATTAAAAGGACTTCAGGGAAGTCTTATGTCATGTTGATTCTCAAACAAGGCATCTGAACGTATACTATAGTGAACTGCATTATTCTTGGAGCCCCTTGCCTAAAATCTTGAGAGCCTCAGCCTAGGACAACCTGCAGAAACTTATAAGAAGAATGGCCTTCTTGAGCCCTCTTTGCCTACATCACCGCGATTTTTGGGAACTCTTGCCCTCCAGCCCTCAGCTGGAGGACTCAACCCTGACAGGGCACTGCTCTGTACGCAATGTTCTGCTGAATGAACTCCGAACCCTTGTGGAATTGTTTTGTTCCCCCAAATCCCAGGCCATTGGTCCTGCCCCGGCCCCCACCCAGCCTTAGGGAGGCCCCAATACGTGTGCCGCAGACCAGACGGGCCCCCAGAGTTTGGCGGAGCGTCAGTACACACGATCTTGTGCGTCAGTGGCGCCCGCCCACGCCCCCCACGCTCAGCATCTGCAGCGTCTGGGAACTCACTAACGTATCTTCCATATTCATGATCCTGGCACACTCACGGTCTCAAGAAAGCTTATTTTTTTGTCTTTTCCAATTCGTGCTTCCACCAGACGGTTTACCAGTACCCCGGGCGTTTACATTTACCATCAGCAGGAGGGCAGCGGGCCAGAGGAAGGATGGGTCAGTATGTTCCTGTCCTTGGGTTTCACACAAACAGTACTTTAAAAGTAAATAATGAGCTTTAACAAATGAACTTGGAGGGTAATTTCCACCCTCTCTCATCTCTGCTCTGATGCTGCAGAGGTTCACTGTGTGTTTTGCATCTCTGGACATATTCATATACTATCTGCCTGGACTCTTGTGTTTTCAACTTGTTTGGAAAAGGAGACACATGAAAGTAAGCCTCTGCCTGAGTTCTTTTGTACCCCCAGATTTACTTTCAAGGCCCTCTCTGCTGCAACATTTAAAACGATTTAATGAAAATTTGCTGAAAATGTTTTGAAAGATGGAAGCTTCAAGGACATTCTTTAAAAGGATATCTGCCAAACTGGCCTATATACTGGCTTTTGTTGCTTTTCTGAACTGAGTGGGAATGTGAGTCCCTAAAGAGAGGTCCCAAAGAGGGGGTGCTCCCCGAGCCCATGGAGGAAGAGGGAAGGGGCAGCCTGAGTGCAGGTCCTGGGCAGAGACAAGTGGACAGGTCATGGGCCTCCTGGAGGTAAGTGATCAGGGGAGCAGCTGGGCAGGGCCAGGGTTAAGAAGGTTGAAGGAGAGATACCAAAAAAGATGGCTGCTAGGATGCCACAGTGCCAAGGGTGTGCACCTGAAAGCTTCTGTCTTCTGGGTCAGGAAGAGGCTCAGTCTGTTTCTTTTTAAGAGAGGACAATGATACGCATCTGGTGACACACTGAAGAGACACAATATTTGAAAGTTGCTGATTGAGTGCTACCTTGCACTGCTTCCCCTGTCCTAGACCCAGTTTGCATCCACAGGGCATACACACTGCTCACTGCTACCACAACCCCATACCACAGCCGGGGCCCCAGGCTGGCAGAATATCTGCAGTTGCTGTGCTTCAAGTCGGAGAAGTTAGGGGACTGTGATCTCTTGTGCCTGTCTGAAGGGTGAGGGCTCTGGAGCACTAGGTACCCATTCTCTGACTGTCACTCCAAAGCCCTTTGATTCTTGGACAAATATGTAGCTTATGTCCAAGACCTTCCTGGGGACCAGCAGTAACACACATGTCTCCAGTTGATTCTGATGAGAATACCAGGGTGGTCCAACTAGGATGTCGTAGCCTTTACTCTTCGGGGCAAGTGCCTCCATCTTCCCCCACCCAGTCATTCCATAGAGCTGGAATAGACAGTCCTAACAGTAAGGAATCTTTACTTGGGGATCACACTAAAACAAAAATAAAAAGAACAAGGGATTCATGTCTGTTTCATGTGAAATGAATCACTGCTCAGTGATAACCAGTCACTTTGAGGTGGATGCAGTTATGATTACATTTGGGCAAATGTGATTTAGAACTTCCCTGATGGGACTTCCTTGGTGGTCCAGTGGTTAAGTATCTGCCTTCCAGGGCAGGGGACTTGGGTTCTGTCCCTGGTCAGGGAACTAAGATCCCACAAGCCACGTGGCAACTAAGCCCAAGCGCCGCAACTAGAGAGAAGCCCGATTGCCACAATGAGGAGCCCATGCTCTGTAACAAAGACCCGACATAGCCAAAAATAATGAATAAATAAAAGAACTTCTCTGAAACAGACCTGTGCCTTCAATCAGAGGTGGCCCAAACGACAACACTGCAAACCATTTCCATCTACAGTGGCTCGGGACATGGCATGTGTGATGTTAAGTTGCTGCAGTCATGTCTGACTTTTTGTGACCCCGTGGACTGTAGCCCACCAGGTTCCTCTGTCCATGGGATTCTCCAGGCAAGAATACTGAAGTGAGTTGCCATGCCCTCCTTCAGGGGATCTTCCCGACCCAGGGATTGAACCTGCATCTTCTGTGTCTCCTGCGTTAGCAGGCAGGATCTTTATGACTAGTGCCACCTGGGACATAGCAAACAACCTTAAATTCTGTTAAGCTTCTGTTTATTTACCATGCCTACACCTTGAGGCAAAAATCTAAATCCAAACTGTTACAGGTGATTGACATTGCTGTGTCATACTTTTCCAAAGGAGGATGATTTCTCAAAAGCCATCAGTGCCAGTTCCTTTGTTAGCAACAGCAGTCTGGGTCAATATTTAAAAGTGGCATGGGAAAGATGCTTTCAAACCCAGCTCTGTGCTTTGTGGTGGTTCTATAACAGCTCCGGTGTGAAGAATCATTACAAATGTATGCATTTCTCTCATGCTGAGGCAGCATTTTATACTCCAGGGGACTATTCTGGAGGAAGGTGGTTGGTTAAAGACAGGCAAAGTAGAGAGGAGAGACATTTTAACAACATTTTTATATTGATTTGGTCTCAACATGTAGCCTTAGTATTTTTTTTTTTTTTGTCCACAGAGCATTTTAGCAATGAATATCTTTTGGTGTGCTAAAAGGCAGTAAGCTGATTAAATTATGCATACATTATAAACCACACTAACATAACAACATGATTTTAGAGTTTAGTGAGATCTCAAAAGATCCTCCATCACCAGGCAGATTATTTTCTTACTTACAGATAAGGAAATAGAGCATCACAAAGGCTGTGAAGTCAGTCAAGGTCCCTTCATATCCTCTTCTTCTCGGTAGCCCCCAATCTTTTAGTCTGGTTGCAGAAAATGAAAAAGATTTCTTTTCTCAGGAGTCAACTTCTTTGGGCTATACAGACTCTCCAAAGAGAATTCCAGAAGCAACTCCTAGATTCAGCTTTTTCTGTGTATTGCCGTCATCACATCCACTAGCCACATGACATGAGTAATGAGCAGTAGGCAGAAAACAGGGACGTGGACAACAGCCTTTCCATACCTTCCTCCCCTCGCACGCTGTATTGGTCTGGGTGGTGGTGAATGGCCACACAGAACAATCCCCCTGTGGCCAAGGCAGCTGGCATTACTGATCCCGCTCTATCTGCAGCCCAGGCTTTTCCCCTTTCCCTAGCACCCATGAGAATGTAACTGTAGATGAGAAATTCCTTTATGAACAGAAACACAGTCCGTTCCCAAAAGGTCCTGAGTCTGGTGTCAGTCCTGCCATAGGCAAGACTAGAATCCACTTAGAGATGATCAGGGGTACGGATGATCAGTCAGACGATCAGCCGTGACTACTTAGTGAAGAGGGACAGAAGTCTCAGAGCAACATAGGGATGGGAACTGGACTAGTTAACACCAGTCACTTTCTCCCTGCCACATTCCCTTCTTCAAGAACCTTGCCTTGCCTGCTGTCACTGAGGGACCACCACATGACAGATGTCCCGGCCATCAGTAATTGAACTAGGAGCAGCCATCTGGCCCACTTGGAACCAATCAGACTGTTTTCTATAGTTCTTGGAGTTGGGACACTGAGAGTCTGGGGTTGTTGGTTTCCTGTGGGTGCTGGATCCATACGATCCTGTCGCAGGATCCTATGAAGCACGTAGCTCTCTTAGGTCACGTGCAAATAAGGGAAGCTGGATTAGAGGGAGGAGATGGAGCAGATGCTCAGAGACAAAGAAAACTGAGAGAAAGGGAGGAGGAAGAGTAGCTGCCTGGGACTCTTCAGTGCTCCAAGAGTAATTCTCAAAATTGGGTTTCATAATAGTGCCTTATACATGTACAAGAAATCCCCATTTCCTTAAGTTAGTCTGAGTGGGTTTCTGATTCTGGCAACTGAACGTTCCCCCACCCAAAGATGAGATGGCTGTAGTGTAGGTGGGAGTCAGGGGATGAAGTGAAAGAAGGATGGAGGAGGAAAGATAAGTCTGGCATTTTTCTGGAGAGAATAAATCTCAGAGTCCAAGTTCATGCACAACATCCAGACATTCCAAGTTTTATGAGACAGCCCTATTTCCAGTGTGTCAGCTTCCCCAAATTTCTGTTGAGAGAAATGTGATGTATCTGTTTAAATATATAATCTTAGCATTGGGTAGGCCTTCCTACATAAGACACAAACCTGAAAACCATTAAAGAAGAGATTGACAGATGAGTCTATCCTTTCCTCAAATTCTAAATGGCCTTTGACAAGAGATGTCGGTGACAAAATTCAAAGTGAAGTGTCTGCATGAGATCTGAGGACCCCATTATCATTCCAGACTCTCTTCCACTGAAGACCAGACGCTCCCTCAAGGCTGCTAGACAGGCTCCAACCCTGGCTTCCTGGCAGCCATGGCTACGGAGGGTGTTGCAACCACTGGCAGCAAGACTGTGACCTCTCACTGCTCCAAAATGGGGAAATGAAAGGGAAAAAAGAGGAAACGGGATCGAATGAAAAATGGATGACCACAACAGAGAGGGAGCAAGAAACAGTAAGAAGGATACAAGAAATAAGCTGCTTATCTTGCCTGTTTCTGGGCCTTCTCCTTGTTGATACCCCAGTGATGCATCAGCTTGTTGAACTGTTGTTACTCAGTCACGGATCCCTGCAGAAAGGGAGGTGTGGGACCCAAACTTGGCCATGTGGCCACAGTCATGGCTTAGGAATTCAACCCACTCCATCTAACCACCAACCTGTGGTCAGACAAATTAAATCCATGGATTAGCCAAAAGGCTTCTGAATAAAAGTTTTAGGTTGACCATTTCCTCCCCGTTCTTATCATTTCCTCTTCTCCTAAACTAAATTCCCTTTATTCTTACCACCCACCAGAATGGAGAATTGAAATTAGGTTCTTTTACTTAATAGCTTGCCAAAATGTAAACAACTCTCTCAAACTAAGCCACATCTCGTCTAGGGAGAGGGCAATAAAAATAATGATCTATGTGGTCAAGAGTCCAGTGAGACATTTTTATAGCATCACAGATGGTTTTCCAAATCGTGGAGTGGCTTTGTTTCTATCTGTGTATCTCAGTTTCTCAGTCCATAATTCGAAGATAATACTAGCTGTCCACCGCTGACTTTTTGGGTGAGTTGGTTGGATCATGAGAGTCTCTATGTAAAAGCACTTTGAATCTTAGAGAGAAGGTGGAAAGACCGTATGGAAATTGCACATAATGAGAAGGTTAGGTGTATTGCAGTGTTTGGGGGAGGGGAATGATTTGGGCCAAGAACACTTGACCCCAGGCAATGTCAAGCTGTTTAAGAGGACCCAAATCTAGACAATGCACCATTATTCCAGATATGTCTCTTGTAGTTCTAGAGCTATGGAAGCTACTGAAAGTGCCTAAGAGGTGGCATGGTAAGAGAACCAAGGTTTGCATTGACACCTTACTCCTCCTGTCAATTTTAAAGACAAAATTACCCAACTTTGGCTTTTGCCATGGTCTCTGTTCAGCTTTGGCCTCAACCCTGACTCTGCACGAAGACCCTGTTCCAACTTCAGTCGTTGTTGTTCAGTTGCTAAATCATGTCCGACTCTTTGCAACCCCATGGACTGCAGCACACCAGGCTTCCCTGTCCTTCATCATGTCCCAGAGTTTGTTCAAACTCGTGTCCACTGAGCCAGTGATGCCATCCAACCATCTCATCCTCTGTTGTCCCCTTTTCCTCCCGCCTTCAGTCTTTCTCAGCATCAAGGTCTTTTCCAATGAGTCAGCTCTTCACATTAGGTGGCCAAAGTATTGGAGCTTCAGCTTCAGCATCAATCCTTCAAATGAATATTCAGAGTTGATTTCTTTTAGGGTTGACTGGTTTAATCTCCTTGCTGTCCAAGGGACTCTCAAGAATCTTCTCCAACACCACAATCTGAAAGGATCAATTCAGCCAAAGGTGTGCATTAGATTTTTTTCAGCATACCACCTTTCCCTTCTACCCAAACCAGGGGCATTAGGTCCCTGAGATTTGACAACCCAGATCAGAGGCAGCACCTGCAGTGATGAGAAACTGGTCTTGGGACAAGACTGTTATGGCAGGAATCCTATTGACTTTCTCTGAGCTGGACAATCTCTTCATCTGTTAAATGGGCACAACACTAATATACCTACTTGTAGGTATGCATACCTATACTTGTATTATACATACATGTATATATACACATATAATATACTTTATGAGACTGGGCTCAAAAAGCAGTTAACACACTGCTTGATGTATAAATGGAGACTCTACTTTTTATAGTGAGTGAGTGAAAGTCGCTCAGTCATGTCCAACTCTTTGTGACCCCCTGGACTATACAGTCCATGGAATTCTCCAGGCCAGAATACTGGAGTGGGTAGCCTTTCCCTTCTCCAGGGGATCTTCCCGACCCATGGAATGAACTCAGGTCTCCAGCATTGCAGGCAGATTCTTTACCAGCTGAGCCACAAGGGAAGCCCACTTTTGTGAAAACATAATGGCAACAAGCAGGATAAAAACAACTGGATTGGCCACTTTGTGGCTCAGCTGGTAAAGAATCCGCCTGCAATGCAGAGACCTGGGTTCGATCCCTGGGTTGGGAAGATCCCCTGGAGAAGGGAAAGGCTACCCACTCCAGTATTCTAGCCTGGAGAATTCCATGGACTGTATAGTCCATGGGGTTGCAAAGAGTTGGACACGACTGAGCAACTTTCACTTGTCACTTTAGAAAACAGTGTGGTTGTTCCTCAAAAATTTAAAAGTAGAGTTGTAAAATGATCCAGTAATTCCCCCTCTATGTATATGCTCAGAAGAACTGAAAGCAGGGTCTTGGTTAGATATTTGTACATGTGTGTTCAGGGCAGCGTGATTCACGATAGCTTAGAAGCAACACAGATGAATGAATAAGCAAAATGTGGTATGTGAATACTATGGGAAATTATCCAGCATTAAGAAGGAAGGCAATTCTGACACATAACATGGATGAACCTTAAGGAGACTACCTTAAGTGAAATAAACCAATCACAAAACAGAAACGCTGTTTGATTTCACTTACGTGGGATCCTTAGAGTGGTCAAAATCATAGAGAGAAAGCAGAATGCTGATTGCCCAGGGACTGATAGTGGGTGGTGGGGAACAGATAGGCAGTTATTGTTTAAAGGGTACAAAATTTCTTTGTCAGTTTTGAGAGATGAAAAGAGTTCTCAAGTTGGATGGTGGTGATGGTTGCATAACAATATGAATGAATTTAATACCACTGAACTGTACACACAAAAAAGGGTTAATGTGGTAAATTTTAGGTTACGTGTATTTTACCACAATAAGAAAATTTTGAAAAAATACTGAATTAGTGGTTCTTCCACAGATGGCATTCAGTGTTTTTCTTTGCTTTTATTAATATTTTTTCTTTCAGGACTTTTATTTTAATTGAGGCCAAACAGAACTATTACTCATGTTTTTATAATTTTTGTGGCTCGGTGAAAATAATTTTGATGTTTATATCATGTTCCTATGACAAAAAGTTCTTTCCTTTGTCTTCTGCAGCTCCGTGTGTTACCCTAGAAAATAGGTACTAAGTTGACACGGGGCAGGGGCTTGGTATAGATCCTCTAAAACTCATCTCCTTCATCCTCTTATATTGTGTTTCCATTAACCCATATCCTTGAACTTGGGACCAATCTATGATCCTATATCCATGGCTCCATCCGTATACATTCACATCTTCATTGTTAATAAATATGTACTGACCACTGCCCATGGGCATGCTGTGCCCTGCTAAGTCGCTTCAGTTATATCCAACTCTTTGCAACCCTGTGGACTGTAACCCACTAGGCTCCCCTGTCTGTGGGATTCTCCAGGCAAGAATAGTGGAGTGGGTTGCTCTACCCTCCTCCAGGGGATCTTTCTGACTCAAGGGATCAAACCAACATCGCTTACATCTCCTGCATGGGCAGAAGGATTCTTTACCACTAGCGCCATCTGGAAAGTCCATGGGCTAAATGCTTTCCATGAACTATCTCATTCAATCCTCCACCCTCTATGGCAGAAGTAGAAACTGAGCCTTTGAGAAGTAACTGCCATAGGTCACACATCTAGGGAATGACAGAGTCAAAATTTGAACCCAGGGCATCTGGACCCAGAGCTCATGTTTTAGCAATTTGTTGCGCCTTTAATGTTTCAGGATGTGGCAGCCGCAAGCCTGTGTGGACTAGCCTGGTACCTGGAGTTGCTCTGCCCTCCCACAGTGGTGAACAGGTTCATGTGAGGCCACTGGCAGCTGGTGCCAGACTTCCAGGTGCAGTATCTACGCTGAGTCTGAAACTGGTAAGAAAATCAATGACACATGGAAAAGATCAAGAAGTATCAGATGGAATGTGTGTGTCAAAATATATCTATATATTTTAAAGCATGAAAGACCTGATTTTTAAATAGACTTGACATGCAAGGAAATGCACATACATTTCTTAATGTGGAAATATGTTAATTAATACATTCCTACTGCTTGATAAAAATGGTCCAAATTTGCTTAGAAATGCCTTTTACTTTTTAAATTTATTTATTTATTTACTTTTGGGTGCACTGGATCTTCATTGCTATGTATGGGCTTTCTCTACTTGCGGTGAGCAGGGGCTACTCTCTAGTTGTACAAGGGCTTCTCATTGTGGTGGCTTCTCTTGTTGCAGAGCACAGGCTCTAGAGGGTACAGGCTTTAGTAGTTGTGGCATGCGGGCAACTTAGAAATGGCTTTTATCATAAAATAGAAATTATCAGCGCTAATCTTCTCATTCACTACCTAATATTTCTTCTCTTGTTCCTTAAATTCTCCCCCACCCCCTACCTCTCTTTGTCGCTTCTTTCATTCTACCCCTTCATAAGAATTTAAGCCACTCATTTCAATCGTGTTGAGTCAGATGTTCTTCCTCTTGGATAAATCACTTTCTATGTTTACATGGCTGGCTGGGTGAGCCTGTAACCTTTGGGTAACAATTTTGCCAGAGGTGTTGGAGGAAAAAAAAGATGCATTTCTTCTCAGACATTTATCATCTTGTGATGGTTTTATACGGCCATGCTGGACCTCCAGTATAGAGGCCAATGCAGCTAACCTTTCTTGAGTGCTTACTGAGGACTAAGCATGCTGAGCATTGCTTGCCCAGAGTCATTGGCATGGGGCAGACTCAGGGTTCCACCTATACTGTAACTATATACTATATATAGTATATATAGTATACTTTTATACTTTTAACCATATACTGTACCGCCTTTCCTGCCAAGGTCAAGTGTAATAGGTCATCCAAGGTAACTTTCCCTAGCAGTGTAGACATTCATGGTAGAGCTACTAGGTGTTGCCTTTTATAGGTAGCTCTTGGAGGTGACGTTAGACTATGGTTCGGCTTTCTATTCTAGACAAAGAGAAATGAGGGTGACATGGAAGGTTACATTTCAATAGGCTGGAATAGACAAAAATAACCAAGATTCGGGGAGAAGATTCAGGGTGAAGTATATGATATCTGGTCACAGCATCTTAGAACTGAGCTGGACTTTAAAGATGGTCTCCTCTAACTCCTTATTTGTAGTGAGGAAGTTGAAGATCTGAGAGGTTAAGTGAATTGTCTAAGGACACACAGTCAGTTAGGTAGATGCAGTGCCAAGACCTAATTTTTCTTGATTCAGGATAAATTGATTTTCCACTCTACCTTCACTCTGCTTGGGGTTTACTTGTTATTAAGATGTCTCAAAGATCAGAAAATTAAATTGTTTTTAGCAATATAATTTCATGTTATCCAGTTCTGCTGAAAGTAATTATAACAAAATGCAAACAGATCTCCTAAATCCAGGGATTCCAAAATGTTCCTGCTTTTTGCTAAGCTAATATATAGAATTTCAAGGCCATATTTCATACCACATGAAGTTTCCAAAGAACTGGGCAATTTCCTATAAAAACTCACTTGTGTACGAA
Organism: Moschus berezovskii; assembly: GCF_049115385.1. Taxonomy (NCBI): domain Eukaryota; kingdom Metazoa; phylum Chordata; class Mammalia; order Artiodactyla; family Moschidae; genus Moschus; species Moschus berezovskii. The sequence continues at coordinate 87,787,762 of NC_142470.1, forward strand.
TTGCCAAGTTGGAAAACTTGGGGTTTCCTGGCAACTCCTACTTTCCTTGTGCTCCAGGGAATTCAAACTCCTTGGCAGACAAGCTCTCCTGACCTCCTCCTCCACAATGGCCATGACCCAGCTCTGACCGACCAGCCCTTTCTGGTGTTCCCACCTCCAGTGCTTACCTTTTGCAAGAACCTACAATCTTGCCTCCAACCCTCATCAGCTGAATAAACTTAAATGGTAAATTCCTGGCACGGAGGGTCCACATTTTTTTAACATTAGAAAGAAAACTGCATTAGAACTCAGGCGAACTGACTTCTGGTTCTGGTTCAAATGTGAAGAAGTTCTTTAAATTAGTTCTTGATTTCTTCTTCTTTCTGGTCCTTAGTTTCTTCGTGGGTAACATGGGACAGTAATCCCCGTCTACTTACTTTTCAGGGATGTTTTGGAGATTTTAAAAGTTAGAAATCCACAGAATCGTGGAGATGAACTGTCTACTGAGTCCACCTATGTTACACTTGAGAAAACAGAGACCCAAAGGTTCTGTGTCTCTGCCCCCACCTTTGCCTCTGAAGTTACAGAGGTTCTTGTTAATTTCAAAATCGAGACCGAGCTTCAGGTCTTCCTCAAACCCTCTTTCCCCTCTCAGTGCGGCCTATGATGATAAATGTTAAAGCATGCTGAACGTTATAAATCATGAAACCGGCAACAGGGAATTATTTAAGTGTTAATTGACTGTTTATAGAGTCAGCACTAATCACGTTTTTTTCATGCCTTCGCAGGGCTGTCAATTCTTAGGAATGTCTAAAGATGGCACAGATACTCTGAAAGACAAATCCTTTCCCTTCCAGTAAATACAGGGAAAGCAGGAAGTTTAAACAGAGATATTTAAGCTGAGTCTGCCTCCAGCAGCCATCTCTTGTTGCTAGAAAAAAAATATTATTGAGATACAAGTCACACACTGTAGAATTCACCGTTTTATTCATTTATATATTTGGCTGTACCTAGAAGGAAATGGCAACCCACTCCAGTGTTCTTGCCTGGAGAATCCCAGGGACGGGGGAGCCTGGTGGGCTGCCGTCTATGGGATCACACAGAGTCGGACACGACTGAAGTGACTTAGCAGCAGCAGCAGCAGCAAGGCATGTGGGATCTTACTTTTCTGACCAGGGATCAAACCTCTGCCCCCTGCAGTGGAAGCACAGGTCTTAACCACTGGACTGTCAGGGAAGTCCCAAACTCACCATTTTAAGGTGTACATGTTACCATGTGACAAGCCTGTGTTCACAAGCCTGTGACTATCACCACTATCTACTTTCAGAACATTTTCATCATCTTGCTGCTTTTCAAGTGACATTCTGGTCAGGCTGTATGTTGTGTCAGGGAGGCTTGGCTGTTGATTCAGGCACAGGGCATCTGGCCCACGTGTAGTGTTCATGTTGGCAGAAATGACCATGTATCCTAAGTTTGCCCTCTATTTGGAGAGCTCCATGTCTACTAAAGGCTCAACTTCCTCAGAGATGGGTTGGGAGGAGGAATGAGATAAGCACCAAGCCTCATAATAAATCCTAACAATGAAAATCAGAAACTAAAAAGCAAAACTCAACCACCAAGGCTAAAATAGGAGGAAGTGCCCCAGGCCAAGAGTGAATAGAGCTACAAGTGGGAGGTATGACTGGTTTAAAGATGCAGGGTTGGAAACCATCCGAGTGTTACAAGTTTCTGAGCAGGAGTCGCTGGTCCTGCAATAAACCTTTCTCTGCTCAAAAAAAAAAAAAAAAAAAAAAGATGCAGGGTTCAGGTGAGCAGCAGCAGACCCTCCTGAGGCCATGCTCCCGTGCCCTGGACCTTTATGCATGCTGAATCACACCCTCATCCCCTTACTACCACTCGGATCTAAACTTCCTGGGTCCCTGGGCTCCTCCTGCTCTAGGTGCCTGAACCTACCATTATACTTCTCATCTTGTGGTCTGTGACGACCTGCTTACTTGTCAGCATTCCTGAATAAACTATAAGCTTCTAAAGGGAAGAAGTCCTGCCTTTTTAACCTACCACCCTGCCTTTGGCATCGTCTGGCACCACACACAATAAAGATTTCATGATCAAGATGTTAAGTTGGTCATAAGCCCAAATTTCTCTTTCTATATCCCTAAAATGCTCAAATTAAAATTGAGTATCAGGACTGTACCCAAACATCCTATACTTCTTCAAAGTAGATAGACAAATCAATAATGATGCTGGGCTAAAGTTTCCTTCCTTGGAGAAGGAAATGGCGACCCATTCCAGTGTTCTTGCCTGGAGAATCCCAGGGACTGGGGAGCCTGGTGGGCTTCCATCTATGGGGTCGGACACGACTGAAGTGACTTAGCAGTAGCAGTAGCAGTAAAGCTGCCTTCCTGCAGTTTTCACAAAGTCACTCTAGTTCTGGTCCAAAGAAGTTCAGTTCAGTTCAGTCGCTAATCGTGTCCAACTCTTTGTGACCCCATGAACCGCAGCACACCAGGCCTCCCTGTCCATCACCAACTCCCAGAGTCCACCCAAACCCATGTCCATCGAGTCGGTGATGTCATCCAACCATCTCATCCTCTGTTGCCCCCTTCTCCTCCTTCTCTCAGTCTTTCCCAGCATCAGGGTCTTTTCAAATGAGTCAGCTCTTCCCATCAGGTGGCCAAAGTATTGGAGTTTCAGCTTCAACATCAGTCCCTCCAATGAACACCCAAGACTGATCTCCTTTAGGATGGACTAATTGGATCTCCTTGCAGTCCAAGGGACTCTCAAGAGTCTTCTCCAACACCACAGTTCAAAAACCTCAATTCTTTGGCGCTCAGCTTTCTTTATAGTCCAACTCTCATATCCATACATGACCACTGTAAAAACCATAGCCTTGACTAGACGAACCTTTGTTGACAAAGTAATGTCTCTTGCTTTTTACTATGCTGTCTAGGTTGGTCATAACTTTCCTTCCAAGGAATAAGCGTCTTAGAAGAAGAGAGAACAAATCTCTGCCCCATTCTCAATGAGAACGCTTCAGGTATTTGAAATGAGCTGTCAAGTCTTCATGGCTTTTAATTTCCAGGCTAAGCATATGTACTTTCTTCAAAAATTAAGCATAAAATATGGCTTTATTTGCTCTTTCATTCATTCAGCACATATTTTTGAGCATGTTCTCTGTATAAGACACTGTGCCAAGGGACAGTGGGTAGAAGAGAGGGTATGAACCAGACTCTGCTCTAAAGAAGCCTAAAGACGATGCTGCTGCTGCTGCTAAGTCGCTTCAGTCGTGTCCGACTTTGTGTGACCCCGTAGACAGTGGCCCACCAGCCTCCCCGTCCCTGGGATTCTCTAGGCAAGAACACTGGAGTGGGTTGCCATTTCCTTCTCCAGTGCATGAAAGTGAAAAGTGAAAGTGAAGTCGCTCAGTCGTGTCTGACTCTTAGCGACCCCACGGACTGCAGCCCACTAGGCTCTTCTGTCCATGGGATTTTCCAGGCAGGAGTACTGGAGTGGGTTGCCATTGCCTTTTCCAAAAGACCATGCTAGTCATGCTAATCTCACTCTTTAGAGTCTCTAATTTGTCACTTGTTGTTGTTGTTAGTCACCCAGTTGTGTCTGGATTCTTTTGCAATCCCATGGATTGGGGTTTTCCAGGCCAGAGTACTGGAGTGGGTTGCCACTTCCTTTCTCCAGGGGATCTTCCCAACCCAGGGATTGAACTTACGTTTCCTGTCTGCATTTCCTGCATTGCAGGCAGATTCTTTACTGCTGAGCTACTGGGGAAGCCTTCCTTTCCAAATATGGTTTCCAGAACTTGACTTTATATTCCCCAGTGTTCTGACCAGTACAGAGTTCAGAACTATTACATCATATGGACCGTGTGCTTCCCAGAACTTCTGATTGTTCACATTATTCTTAGGAAGTGTTCAGGATATATAATGTAGTATGTGTTTGTGTGCGCACATGCGTGCACATGCTCGTGTATGTGATGTAAAAAGATATTTGGGTAAAATTTTTGTAAGACTGTCTGTTCTTTGTGATTAAACCAGATATGTGGTTTTGGTATTTCTGGCAATATTAATAAAAGTTCAAGTCAGAAAGATTCTTATCCTGCCAAAAAAAAAAAACAAACCTAACCCTTAGGAATAAACAGATTGTAATCTTCATATCAGACTGAACTCATAAGGTTGGACAGTTTTTTTTTTTTAAAAAAAAAGGACATTTCACACTGTCACTAATGGTTCTTTATGATGTTTCTGAAAATAATTGGAAGAGAAGCACGGACCATCTGGCATGTGACTAAAGCTGTTTCTAATTATGAGGGGTTGTTGTCTTTAAAGCAGAGTAGACAGTGGGCTACCCTTGATGGCTCTTCTGTGATAATGCTTGCTCAGCACCTGGCAGCCTCCAACCTTCACCTATTTAAAGAATGTGGGGTGGGCCACCTCATTTTAGCTTCTGACCTGAATAACTTTGGTCCTTAAAATCCATCAGGCTTTGGGCTTTCTTTCCCCCGCTTTGGGGCTTTACATTGAGACTGAAAATGTGAATTTTTTGGTCATGCTGTTTCCTGGGTACTTTCCGTATGTGCAGGAGACAGACTCATCAGAGCCTGGAAGGTCAACAGAAGAGAAAGTGCTTCTCCTCTATGATAACAGGGATAAATGTGGGAGAGCTCCACAAGACTTGGGTGGTCAGGAGAGCCAGGAATGATTCCAGAAAAAGCAAAGTGTGTGAGACTCATTCTGTCCTCTACCAAAAATAATTTGTAGAAGGCGTTGTGCTGAGCATTCATAAATTGGTAATTTCACTGTTTAATATTTTCCAATCATTTTTCATGGCCTAACCGCTCTTTACTTGCCCAATATTTATTAGGCACTGACTCTGTGCCAAGAACTTCAAACTTCAGAAATAACTAATATCCTAAGTGCTGTGTTAAGAAGGATCTGCAGCTCTTTGTTCTCCCCAGAAGCCCCGATGCACATATGGTGCTTCCCTCATTGGCGATGGGTACAGTGACCACAGTGACCACCAGTGCTCTGGTGAAAGACAATTGAATGAAAATATTTTTAAAACTAACAAACATTTTTTTTCTGATTATAATGTTCATACCAAAGAAATCCTTTGTTATATATTCTCACTAAATAAATTTAGCAAATAAAGATAAGTTCAAAGTAGGAAATGAAAATCATCCTTTCTCCACTATGCAAAGATAAGCACTGATGGAAATGTGGGTGTCTACACCTCTGCATTTATCTAGATCTGATTTTCCCTTACAACAGTTTTCTAGCCTGCTTTTTAAATTACTTAATTATTTTACTTAAAAAATTTTTGATTGTAATTGGTCTTCGCTACTGTGCTCGGGCTTTCTCTAGTTACAGCGAGCGGGGCCTACTCTCTAGTGATGCTTCTCTTGTTGCGAGGAGCATAGGCTCTAGGCGCACGGGCTTCACTAGTTGCCATCATGGGTCCTAGAGGGCCAGGATAGCCTGGTTTTTAATGGAACAGTATATTGTGAACATTACTGCGAGCCACTGATTTTTTTTTCCCACAATAAAACTGTAATAGCTACATGATATTCCATTGTATCTATGTACCAAAATTGATCTAACTAGCTGTATATTATTGGGTTCTTGGAATGTTTGTCTTTTTCACACACAAACATACATGATAAATATTGTTATCTCTAACTCTTTATTCCTTTTTTCCCCATTCATAAATTTCCCATTTAATCCCCAGAAAAGACTGTCTGGATAAAAGGATAAGCCCCAAATTTAAACCTTTTGGAACATACCTGCTTGCATGCTATGTAGCATGTAACTCTTTGTGACCCCATGGACTGTAGCCTGGCCAGGATCCTCTGTCCATGGGTTTCTCTGCCCTCCTCCAGGGATCTTCCTGACCCAGGGACTGAACCAGCATCTCCCATGTCTCCTGCATTGGCAGGAAGGTTCTTTACCACCAGCACCATCCGGGAAGGCTGGAACATACATAGAGAAATTTTGGATTCTAACAGGTAAGGTCTTTGTTCCCCGCTCAAACCCAATTGTGTGACCTCGAGCTTAATTACCGTGTCTATAAAATAGCGAACATGATCCTACACACCATTGTTTGCTGGGGCTTCTGGAAAATCCCCCATCCTTAGGAGAGCCAGAGGAAGGGACAGTCTCTCTCCCTGGACATAGTCATGGTCAAATGTCAGGCTTGACTACGTTGCTGCAGTAGACGTATGACGCCCCCATCCTAGCCTGAGAATTAAACTGAACGCAGATGAGGCCATGCTGTGCATGATGGGGAAGTGGGGCTGCAGCCCCTGAAGGGTCAGTCTTTAAGACCACCTGCCCTACCTGCTGAGACCCAGTTCCAGTCATGTACACTCTTGTAATCAGTCAGCTTGAACTATAACCCTAATCCTGATTATCGTTTTTATTTTCTTTCTTAATTATAGAAAATGTTTTTTAATAATCTCTTATAGGTTTCCTTCCAGCTTCTTGTATCCTCCCTTTCCCAACTTTCCAAAATAATTATGTCCCAAGGGAATATGTGACTGAAGAGGATAGTGGCGAGGCCAGCAATTCAGAAATGACTCACTTAAATCTGCTGAGCTGAACCAGCCCAACTCTGGCTTTCTGATTGGTTACAGAGTCAGATTTTTTTTTTGCATTGGAAAGAAACATAGTGCTCAATAGGTCATGATCCTGTGATCCCATTTTGTAGATGAGAAAACTGAGGTTTAGGCAGATTTATAATGATCTGTTATAAAGTCCACAGGTGCTCCCCGGGCAGCAGCTGTGAGAGACTTAACTGGAGTGTCCGTTTGGCTCCTGCCATGTTTCAGTGGGGAATTTAAGCAAAAACGGACCATAATTGATTCTTCACACCCTTTATGTCCTGCCAAATCAAACCATCCCATTGGTAGTAAGAACCCAAAGAGCAATGCTCCTATCCACCACACTGGAAGTCCAGTCTTCTTTTAGTCCCTTTTAGTGATGTTTTCTAGAAATTCCTGGGGAGGCATCTCACAAATAATCCAGACTTCTTTCTGCAGCTCTACAATGCCTCGTTCTTGGTCTACACTTATCATTGCCCATCGGCTACTTTGACTATTATTTCTCTGTACTCCTGGGTCACAGTCCAAGCTCCTGCCAGCTGTCCCCAGCATCATCTCTATTCAGGCCATGGGTCACGTCCACGCTCTTCTGACTGTCCCTGGATGGCCAACTACTCGTGTTCTTCCTCCTCAGTCTTGTTTCTCATGGCTGCTCATTCTGACTGGGTTCCCCCAACAGAGCTGGAGCTCCAGTGGGTGGCTGTTACTGTCTTCAGCCTGATCCTCCATAGAGAACATGTGCAGTCCGGGCATGGGTTTTACCAGGGCTGCTTCTGACACAGTATCAAGCTGCATGGGATTTCATCTCTCTCCAGCATCCAGCTCGGCTAGGCTGCTTCTTCACATGTGATGTTTCTCAGAAACCTTATTTCCAAATTACAGGGTGGGACTAGAGCAGGAATTCTCAGTGTATGAAGAAAAGTTAGGGGTGGAGACTGGGCATCCACAAACTCTTGAAAATTGTTAAGTTTCTTGCAACTCTTGAAAATTACAAGAACTCTTGTAAATTATGAGTCAAAGTTTTGTGTAAAATAACGTAGGATCAAAATCCTCTAATTTTTGTCAGAGTGTCAAAGAGGTCTGTGACCCTATAATGGTTGAGAAGCATTGGTCTCTAAACCAGCTGGTCTCTAAAGTTGTTTAGGTTTTAGTGTTCTCTGACCCCGTGATTTACCAAAAACAAAATCATTCAGTGACTCTCACAAACTGCTCTATTACATTCCTAAGTGGGTCCATGAGTTTATGCAAGAATTTTTAGCCTTAATTGCACTGTTGATGTTATATTTTTTAAGAGAATAACAAAGGATTAGGAGTTGAAGCTTTTATTAGCAAGATATCAGTGCTCTATCTCATAAAAAGATTATTTATTCTAACCTCAAGTATTGTAAATATTGGGAGATCTTTTCTTTTCATAGAAAAAAGGTCTCTGAAACTATACTGACTGGAAGAATGGTAGGAAAAGGATGGTACCTAGAATTGCCTCCCTTTCCAACTGCTCTCTCAAGAAGTAGAAGGCCTCAGGGAGAGGGTCTTTCTTCTTTTCTAGGTATAGCTGGTCATTCCCCAATTGACTCCTAGACTGCATTTTCACATTAGTGAGGGACACAATCACTATATGGGAAGTTGTGGTGACCTGTGGCTGACATTGTCAATTGGTCAAATGATAAGAGGTGAAATATAGATGATTGTTTAACCACAACTGGAAGACAGAAGTGGAAAAGTGACACAGAAATCTTCCTATACTACTTATAGCAAAAATGAGAAACATTAGCATTAGCCCAGCCATTGAAAACACAATTTAAGTGTGACATTTAGAGGAACCTGTCAATTTTTCTTCAATTGTGGTAGAATACACATAACATCTATCATCTTAACCATTTCCAAGTGTTCAGGAGTTTTAAGTCCATTCACGTTGTGCAACCAATCTCCAGAAATCTTTGCATCTTGCAGAACTGAAACTATACATGACATCCCCATGACTTATTTATTTTATAACTGGAAATTTGTTCCTTTTGACACTCTTCGTTCATATGACTGGACTGTTGACTCATGCAGACAGCTTCACAGGCAAATGCTCTTGTTCACTGCAAGTCAAAACCCCACCTGCAGAGCCCACCAGGAGCTCTTCTCTTCTTCTACAAGACACGCCAACTCACAAGACTGCCATGTCACATGGGGCACCATCTGACTCAGAAGGTAGCATGGGCCAGGATGCAGAGTGAGCCAGCTGGACACATCCGGCATTCCTCTCCTTCAGGACCTAGCAGCTGACCACAAAACCATCTCTCTATGTCCGCAAGCTATTCTCCTGGGCCCCAGGTGAGACTCAGACGTAAAGCAGTGAGATTCACACCAGGAGGGTACGGAAGCCACCCTGAATTGGAAGACTTGTGCTCCACAGCACTTAATATCTTTTGGAAGAACCCCATGGGCATAGCTTCTATGGTCCCCAGAGTGTCATGCCAGTGATAAAAGTCACTGCCCTTAGGGAAACCCAGAAATAGAGCTTCCAACCTGGTACTTACATTGTCCCAATCCAGATACAGTTTACCAATCAGGGCCATTTTTTTACTTTCTTTTATCAGGTCTCCAGGGAAACGGTGCTAGGCAGTTTACCAAAAATTGAATGTTCAGGCTAAAGGGGAAACAATTTTATCATACTTTTAGTCATAGTCCTTCAAATGGTTCAATGATAATTTCTGGCAAAACATCTGGTTAAATTGAAAGGAGTCAGAATGACACACTGATATGAAGACCTAAAGTTCACAATGAAATCCGTCATCTCTTATTGGCTACAGTTCTGTTCCCCAACTCACAGACTGATAATGAAAGAGCTGTAATTAGAAGCTCAGAGGCCTGACAACATGCCCATCAAGCATCACAGTCTTTCCTAAGAGAAGGAAGAGGTGGCACGTGGAAAGGGGAGAAAAGGGATGTTGATCTAGGGAGGAGGGAATAGAGAAAGGGGAAGGCACCAGGCATGTTTTCCTGGCAGTGGCTGTTCCCCGGCAGCAAAGACTAGCTCTTTGAGATGTTGGATGAGATTCCACAAGGGTAGGAAGGGGAATTAGGGCAGTAATTTGTGAATTCTCTGCTCTTGCTAAAGAAGAGTCTGTTGTCTTCAAAAGAGGAAAGTAATTAACCGTACTGTCATTCTGCCTGGGCTTTGAATTGCTAATAGACAAACTGTGGACCTCCTACGAGGTAGCGGTTCTGGGCGAGAACCTTACCCTAACTGTTTCTACCCCCTGTTGTTTGTAAGGTCAGCATTTTTGGGCAAAGTGGACTAGATACGTGTCTCTATACCTCTTGCTCTTTTGCTTAAGACAGGAATTCCTCATTCTGCATATTAATACAGAAAGCTTTTCTGGATTTTCAATTATGGCAAGGAGGTCATGACAAGCAAAACCGGAAAGATGGTTACAAAGTCACTGTCATGCTGGGAACAATTAGATGAAGAAGAGGTTCTTGAGAAGCAGCTGATCCGTGATTGAGGGAAGAGCTGATTTGATGGATGGAAGTGGGAGGTTTGGCCTGACTTGAGGAAGGTCCTCTGTGAACACTGAAGCCTGGAGAGGTTTCCCATTGGGTTGAACTCAAAAGTAGGGTCTGGAGAAAGTAAGCAAAGGGCCTCCTTCTCCGGCAGAAGGAACGCAGAGCAAGACTGCCAGTCTCTACCAAGAGAAGGAGAAAGAAATAAGAAGGGACTTCCCTGGTGGTCCAGTGGTTAAAAATCTGCCTGCCAATGCAGAGGACATGGGTTTGATCCCTGGTCTGGGAAAATTCCACATGCCTCGAGGCAACTAAACCTGTGCACCACAACTGCTGAAGCCCGCTATCTGGAGCCTGTGCTCTGCAACAAGAGAAGCCACCACAGTGAGAAACCCATCCACCGCAACTAGCCAGCAGACCCCACTTACTGCAGCTCTAGAAAGGCTGCTCACAGCAGCAGATCCAGCACAGCCAAAAATAAATTAATAAATACTAAAAAAAAAAACATTAAAAAAGAAGAAATAAGAAGTGATGTCTGTGTTGGGGAGAGACTGAATGGAGGGGTGGGCATCAGCTGTGACAATAGCCAAGCAAGGTCAAACATTTGCTTGGAACTTGAATAAGCCAGAATAGAGCTCCCATCCAGAGTGTCTTCATAAAGGAGCAAAGCTTCAGGAGGACAGTTTTCTTCTCTGCAACTCCAGGCTCTGGAAGCACTTAGCATTGAGTAAGGTTTTCAATACCACTGAACAATTATGGCCAGTAAGGAAGACTGCTGGATGCCTCACTATTGAGAAACCTATTTTCCCCAACTTTTCCAGACCATTCTGAATTTCTGACTCATGGCCAACCAATGAACACTGATTTTTAGCTCAGAAAATGTGCTCACTCTAGGGATGGGAAGGGTCATAATGCATGAGATGGGCCCACAGGATCTTGGGAGACAACAATAGACATGACATTGAAAAGAGCAGGAATCTCCTTCTGTGTGTGTGTGGCGGGGGAGTGGGGTTGGGGGAAGGCTGTACGCACATGCGCATATCCTCCAGGGTTCTCTCTCAGGACCCAGATATGTTTGTTTTATTTTATTTTAGCTTGGTGACATCTGGCGGCATTCAGTCTCTCCTCCAAGCTAGTGCTCCAAAAAGCTAAGGTGACCCTGTGTCACTAAATCGTCACCAGCTGTGTCCTGCTTGAAGAAGTCTGTTATTAATATCAGACCTGAATGTTATTTATTAACCAAACACTGCTTATTAATCATTAACAGGTATGTGGTGAAGCTTAGAGTTAAGCCCCCAAAGACAAGACCCTGGCAGCACAGAATTTATGGGCTGTAACAAAGAGAACAACAATAGAATGGGCACAGTGCCACCAGGGCACAGAGGGAATGGGCACGGGAGAATGGGAACATACGAGCCCTGGCCTAGTGCACTGTTCCCTTTAAGCCTTTTAAGATGTCGAGACAAAAGGGCTGGCAGGAGCCTTTGAGGAAAGGAAGCAGTTAATGTCAGAAGAAATCCAGATCTCTGAAAGCGAGGATGAAACCTAAGTCTGCAGAATCAGGCAGTCCCTGTTTCTACCCTCAGCTAACAGCCAGAGGGAACTTGGCTGGCAGGCCTCTCCTTGCTCCTGTCCCTGGAGCTCATCAGGGGTTGGGTCAAGCTCACTGGAGGTGTTCTTTCTAAATGCTACAGAATGTCACACCAACTGTAAGCCTTCTGCCAAAGGGCATTTGAGAAGAGCTGTAGATCAGCAAACCATCCTGCTCCTTCCCTTCACTCCTTTCTCTGCATTCTGAGAGTGATGGTGGAGACCAAAGGAAGGGTCCCTGGTGGCCTTATTCAAGGGAGAGGAACTGCGAGGGGCCACTTTCCAGAAACCTTGGTGGAAGGTACTAACTACTTTGGTAGCAGAACTAGGAGACTGTCTCCCCAGAAATGTGGACTGAAGTTACACTGGCTTTGAGAACTCACCAGTGACAAAAGGAATCCTGGTTGAAATAGAAGGAGGAACCTAGAGCCTCGAAACACACACGAATATTCATTCATACTGTGTATGTGAGTGCATGTACATTTGTGAACAGGGGCTCACATCATGAAACCAGCTCATCTCAGCAAACTATTCTTGCTTTTTATTTCTCAAATTGCAGTAGAAACATTTGATCAGGGTAGGGAAGGAAAACAGAAAACACAGAAAAGCATAAAGAAAAAAATAATCCCGTCACAGAGAGAAACATTTAGTATTTTGCATCTGGCACTCCGGTCTTGGCAGATTGAAAGTTCTTTATGCTGTTTTTCAAAATTGGGATCCTTCTTAATGTGCTGTTTTCTTTATGTTAACAAAGTACTGTGGACTATTTTAAGTTAAGGATGTATTATGAATGGGCCCCCACGTTCCCATGATTTTCCGTGCTGGTCTAGTGTTCCCTGTCTGCGTGGACCCCGTCAGACATTTAGGATAAATGCACTTACTCATAAACTTGGTTCAAGATATAAGTAGAGCTGATTAGATCTTGACTTGCACCCTGCGACCCCCAAAATCCCAAGACACCAGTATTTTACTGAGCACTTGGGGGGCCAGTGCAGGGCTGCCTGTGTGCTACCTTTCTTGTGTTTCTGGAGGAGTGACCATTTCCTCCTTTCTTGTAACTGAATTTGTTTTCTCTCTCTCTGCTCATTTGTAGTCTATTATTTGCCAGGAACCCCCATGTGTGTTGTTTTAGCATTTCTGAGTGGTTCAGAACCATAATGGGGAGGTGGGGAAAGATGGGGTTGCTTCACCCTTTAGGAAAACTACAAATGTCTCCTTCTTGGTGTCAGCCTGCAGGCGTTCCCTGGGTCTGAAAAGCCACCCTCACTGTTCCAGAACTAGTGACAGAAAAAGCTTGGCTGTTGGGGTGGGGAGACTGTGGGGCAGTGAGCCCTCCTTTTATCTGCTACCATTTAAAACCATCTGGGGGCAGGGAGGCAATTTGCTCAAGCCTTCTACTATGTGACCACACACATTCTCTAGAGATGTTGATGAGCTGCATAGGGGGGATGAATCTTCTTAGAAGAGTTAAAAAGATATTCTCAGTTTTCTTTGCTTTCCCTCCACTGATTCTCCACAAGAAGGTGTTTGTGGTCTCTGTAAACCATGTCTCAGAATTTCCCTTGGGCTTCAACTTTTTCCTCACAATCTCCCCTTACTACTAGGAAATGCAGTTGCCTGAGGTGGCTTTTCTTTTCTTCCGTGGTCTAATTCCCCAGATAATCTGTGGGCCCATGTCTCACGGATTGGAGGGGGGGGTAGGGAAGGGAGGAAGAGATGGCTCAAGTCCTTCATGGGGTTATTCTTCTGACCCAGACAGTCCAGCCTACTCAGCCCTGGTGCTGGGGGCACTGGATGAGGGGAGGCCCAGACTCCTGACAAGACCTGCTGAGAATTGTCCACATACAGGACAGAAAACCAGAGGAACTTTTCTTTTTCAGAATATTTCCCTGTTTTTTCTTCTTATTTTTTCCTCTGGTCAATAAACATAAGAAAGAGAAAATGAGATTGTTTAAGCCTAGGGAAAGTGAGGAAAAGCAGGATGGGAACCCATAACAGATAATAATGACCAACAACACATCACAGTTGATGATGCTTTATGGCTTACAAAGAAATTCCATATCCTTTACCTCAGCTTCTCACAGCCTGAAGACAACAGTGAACAGGTAGTCTGGTGATCTCGGTAACCACAAACCAGGAACTGCAGGCCTGTAGTAGATGCTGTGGTCTGTTACGCAGATGAACCTGCAGGATAGAGGAACTCATTCCCCTGGCTGTGGGAAGTGCTGGCCACTGATGGCCACAACTGAGTCCCTCAGTGGGAATTGTCCTCTGTAGGTGCGATCTGCCTCACCCAAGATTTCATTCCCTTTCTGGTCCCTTGCTTTGATTCTGAACAATTAAAGGGCCATTCCAGCTCCAGGATACCCTATAGGATCAGCTGCATTTGAGCTCAACAAATGGGATTTTATTTTTGTACTGTTTTATTGACTGCGCCAAAGCCTGTGACTGTGTGGATCACAACAAATTGGAAAATTCTTCAAGAGATGGGAATACCAGACCACTTGACCTGCCCCCTTCAAAATCTGTATAGAGGTCAAGAAGCAACAGTTAGAACTGGACATAAAACAACAGACTGGTTCCAAATTGGGAAAGGAATACGTTAAGGCTGTATATTGTCACCCTGCTTATTTAACTTATATGCAGAGTACATCATGCAAAATGCCAAACTGAATGAAGCACAAGCTGGAATCAAGATTGCTGGGAGAAATATCAATAACCTCAGATATGCAGATGACACCACCCTATGGCAGAAAGTGAAGAGGAACTAAAAAGCCTCTTGATGAAAGTAAAAGAGGAGAGTGAAAAGGCTGGCTTAAAGCTCAACATTCAGAAAACTAAGATCATGGCATCTGGCCCCATCCTTTCATGGCAAATAGATGGGGAAATAATGGAAACAGTGACAGACTTTATTTTGGGGGGCTCCAAAATCACTACAGATGGTGACTGCAGCTATGAAATTAAAAGACACTTGCTCCTTGGAAGAAAAGCTATGACCAACCTAGACAGCATATTAAAAAGGAGAGACATTGTTTTACCGACAAAGGTCCGTCTAGTCAAAGCTATGGTTTTTCTAATAGTCATGTATGGAATATATGTTGGACTATAAAGAAAGCTGAGTGCCGAAGAATTGATGTTTTTGAACTGTGGTGTTGGAGAAGACTCTTGAGAGTCCCTTGGACTGCAAGGAGATCCAAACAGTCCATCCTAAAGGAAATCAGTCCTGAATATTCATTGGAAGGAGTGATGCTGAAACTCCAACACTTTGGCCACCTGATGTAAAGAACGGACTCACTGGAAAAGACCCTGATGCTGGGAAAGATTGAAGGCGGGAGGAGAAGGGGACGACAGAGGATGAGATGGTTGGATGGCATCACCAATGCGATGGACAGGAGTTTGAATAGGCTCCAGGAGTCGGTGATGGACAGGGAAGCCTGGTGTGCTGCGGTACATGGGGTGGCAGAGTCTGACATGACTGAGCGACTGACCTGAACTGAACTGAAAACTGCATTTTCTTCACTCAATAACTCATCATGGTTATCTCCCCATATCATTGAATATAGACATACAGTTTTTAACAGCTGCAAAATATCCCATTGTATAGATATCTATTTATTTATCCAACTTCTTATTGCTGAACATTTAGATATTTTCCAGTTATTTGCTATCAATTATAAAGTTTTTGTTGAACATCTTTGTACATAAATCTTCTCAAAAGATGTCCAACTATCTTTAGGATGAATTCGTAGAATGGCTTGATCAAAGGACACTGCCCTCCAGAAAAGTGGTAACAGTTTACATTCCCACTTCAAGTATTGAGAAAATCGCCAAATCCAACTGTCTCAGTTCCAACTCATGATGATCAAATTCAAATGGACAGGCAGTACTACAATTCTTCTACACATCCCTACATAGTTTGCTCTTCTGCTTTTTAAAGATATTTTTAAAAAATCTCATGTCTCCTTAACCTTTCCACATCCCTTTCCTCTCTCACATGCCCAGCTGTTGTCCTGTTGTCCTGTTTTATGTATGTCCAGTTTCATACCTAAAAAATTAGAAACTATCTAGGGCAATGGGCTTTCCTGGTGGTTCAGATAGTAAAGAATCTGCCTGCAATGCGGGAGACCTGGGTTCTATCCCTGGGTTGGGAAGATGCCCTGGAGAAGGGAATGGCTACCCACTCCAATATTCTTGCCTGGAAAATTCCATAGACAGAGGAGCTGGGCAGGCTACAGTCATGACACATGAGATCACAAGTGTCAGACATGACTGAGCAACTAACACACACTAGGGCAACACTCCACCCCCCACCTTTTTTTGAGCCACCCTGTGCAGCTTGAAGGATCTTAGTTCCCCAGTCAGGGATCCAGATATTGAACTCAGGCCCATAGCAGCAGAAGTGCAGAGTCCTAGCCACTGGACTGCCAGGGAATTCCTGAGGGCAACAAGCTTATCTGTCCACCCCAAATCAATACAAGTACACACACACACACACACACACACACACACACACACAACCATGCACTGTATACTGGATCTTGTTTTCTCTGTCTTCCTCCTTCACTGTGGCAAAGGGTCTACGTGTCTAGCAATGGTTAACGCTTTCCTTGAACCACATCAGCATAACTACTCAAGGACTTCTCTCTTGCAATATTTTCTTTCTCTGCTACATCCTCGTTATCATCTCTTTCTTTCTCTCTCCTGGATCATTCTCAAAAGCATAAAAAAATCTTCTCATCTCCCATCTTAAAATACAAACACATCAAAAATAATAAAATGAAGGAAAAACTCTGTTGAGACCATGTTTCCTCCAGCCTTCACTCCATTCTCTTGGGTTTCCTTCACAACAACCCAGAAAGAAAAATAGATACAGATCAATGTCTTATCATTCATCCACTCATTCAATAAGTATTTACTGAACATCTACTATTTGCCGGGCAGTGACAGAAGAGAAGGGTGCATGAGATAGACAAGCTCTCTATTCTCAAGAAACTTGAAATCCTGTGGCAGAAACAGATATAACCAGGCAGATTGCAGTGAAACCCAGTTAGAACAGAGACACAGTGATGGGCTTGAGAGCAAGGGAGCTCGGATAGGCCCCTGCTCTAGAGAGGAGGGTCAAAGAATGGTGCTCTGAAACAATAGATCTGATGTAGCCAACCATGCAAAGATCAAGGAGGAACTTTCCAGGCAGAAAAGAACAGTAAGCCCTGAAACTGTGAAGCAAGAAAGAACTCTGACATTTGAGGCGCTGCAAGGGGACCACGGAACAAGAGCAGTGCATGAAGAAAGGTGAGAAGGGTGCAGATGGGGTAAGTGGCAGTTTGGGGGTGGGAATGTATTATAAATTCTTTGGGAAAACATTCAAGAGTTTCAAGCAACATGCTTAGAACTTAGTGTTGCTTTTTGTTTTTTTAATTTTCTTGAGCTAACCTGTGGAAATTGAGTTTTATGGGAATTCAAACAACTGGCTGGAAAATCATCTTTTTTAAAATTGAGTCAACTGAAACTCCAAAAATACAATGTGTATTCATTAAAAAAAGATCCATCTCAAAAATGCAAAAATTCCATAGTCATGGCAGAAGTGAGTCCATCATCAAAGTCCTTGAATGGGTTATTGCATGCGAAGCCCACTTTTTTTTTTAAAACACTTTAACTTCATGAGAGGTATTTTTTTTTTTTTAAGGAAAAGGGAGAATCAGGCTTGTGCCTCTGGAAAAAAAATTTGGCCTGGGTTCTAAACAAACACACGAAAGATTCTCTAATCTTCTTAGATTCGTAAATGAGCTATTTCCTTAAGCACACTTAGGAATGGCTTATTTTCTCAATTTTAAGTGAGTTTCTGAAATATATCACGTGACACAGAGGATAAGTGGAAACTAGAAGCTGCTCTTTCTAGGTCGTGAATCATACCATCTTGTTTTCTTCTATAATTTGCTGCTA
Source organism: Moschus berezovskii (assembly GCF_049115385.1). NCBI lineage: Eukaryota > Metazoa > Chordata > Mammalia > Artiodactyla > Moschidae > Moschus > Moschus berezovskii. Next base: position 87,805,376 of record NC_142470.1, read on the forward strand.
TTAATGTCCAAAATCTAAGACCACTGCCACAAATTAACTTACAATTCCTTACACATGAAAAGGACACATGGCGACTCAGTACTATAGGTGACTGCTTACATCATTCACATGGTGATCAGTTGGGAAGTGCTTTGTGTATTTAAGATCCTCCTTTCAGAACTTTTGGATATCCACGTAATATGCCTTTAGGATAAAAAAAGCTGGGGGTGGGAGCTGATCTGGGTTTGTATTCAGATAGCTCAGTCAGTAAAGAATCTGCCTGCAATGCAGGAGACCTGGATTCGATTCCTGGGCTGGGAAGATCCCCTGGAGAAGAAAATGGCAATCCACTCCAGTATTCTTGCTTGGAAAATCCCATGGACAGAGGAGGCTGGCGGGCTACAGTCCATGGGGTCACAAGAGTCAGACATGACTTAGCGACTAAACCACCACCACCACAGCTTAATACACATTTGTACTAAATATGTAAAAATATGTCACATAGACACACGCATAGATGATTGCACCCCCCAGACAACCACAGATGAGGAACGTTTTTCACGTATACACACACATTCTACTGGCCTTCTGGCTTCATCTTTCCCTTCCCTTCAGATTTTGTAGAGCTGTTTTGATTCTTGCATTTTCTAGGCTAATTATTCCAGAGGATTTAAACCTTTGGCCATTGAGGTTGTGGTTGGTGCTATTACGACTCCAAGATAAACCTTTTCTCTCATTTCACATGCTCAAGAGTTTCAAGGAAAAGTTTTAAATCCAAAGAAGTGTCACCAGGGCCCTCGGAACACAGGGCAGACACTGCTTCTCCCTGTGTCACAAACACCTTGCAAGTCATGGAATTCTGCCACCAGCTTCTCCTCGTGTTGATGAACAGACATCTTTAGAGCAGAGGTGAAGGGGTACCTATGTACTTGGTGTCACAATCATTATGGAAATTGTTGGGGGAATTTGGGGGAGAATGGATACATGTATACATATGGCAGAATCCCCTTGCTATCCACCTGAAACTATCACAACATTGTTAATCAGTTATACTCCAATATAAAATAAAAAGTTTTTTAAAAAAGAAACTGTTTGGGGGAGATTATGAAGTCAGATATCATATAGCTTCCCCACATTCCTGGCTCTTTCCTCTCCTTCACCCCTACCCTTCCTGGACTCGAAATGTCCCTTCTCAATTCAAAAAGGGAAATGACTGGCTGGCTTTTCCCCAAAGATGTTCTTATTGCACTTTCATTTCTCTGCTCTGGTCTATTGACCTAAACGCTGGATACACTTTCCTCCACCGCCCACCAGCTTCTAACCACCACTACCTTCCTCGGTTCCTGGCTTATCTGTGAGAATCAGCTTTGCCTTGTTCATGGTCATTTCTGAGATGTTTTATTAAAGAGTAAAAACCCCTCAACCCTTCCTTTTTCTCTAAGCCAGCATTCCAACTGAGCTGGGAAGGGAAAGGTCAGCGTTTAGCCACCTCTCCCCTCTGAGACCTGAGATTTCATTCATTTCCCCTCCAGTTCAGGAATGCTGTTCCCCCAAGGCACTGGTGGCAGCAAACAGGTTTTATCTGCTTCGTTTCTCAAGTGTTTATTTAACTTGTCTCAGCCTTCTCTCTCTTTTCACTCGGTGAGAATGTTTTGTAAATTCGCATGTGTCATGCTTATCCCAATGTTAAAGAAAAAGGACACTAACCACCCTCCAGTGAATTCCCAACCTACTGCCCTCTTGGTCACCAGAAATGACCTCTCCTCCTCTTCTGGCTTTTAGTGAGCTGGGACCCACTAAGTGACTGTGTGCACCAACCACGCAGATTTTTCAAATATCTTTGGTGACATAATTCACATATTTTAAGAAAAAGGTACCTCTGAACACAGTTATCTTGACTTTTGGTTCTTTCAACAGTTATATATTTTTAGCAAGATGGTGAGACTTTTCAATGAATTTGATCCTTTTCTGAAGAAATGGCTCAAAATATGCAGAATCCTTGATGCCACCTTCCCCAGAAGCACTAAAATCAAAGGTGGATCTCAGAAACTGTTTCTTTGTGATGTCACTCTTCATGACAAAATTTCTCTGTTTGTTTTGATTGTAAAACCTCTGTTGAATTTAAAATCACCTTTCCGATGACATGGCTTTTCCATTTCTCTACCACTATGCTTAGGGCTTCTCTGGTGGCTCAGCAATAAAGAATCTGCCTGCCAATGCAAAAGACGCAGATTTGATCCCGGATCCAGGAAGATCCACTGGAGAAGGAATGGCAACCCACTCCAGTATTCTTGCCTGGGAAATCCCAAGAACAGAAGAGTCTGGAGGGCTACAGTCCATGGAGTTGCAGAGAGTTGGACATGATTTAGCGAATTCACCACCACCACCACTGTGTGTAAAGGCTCTGAACCTAAACTTTTTTTCATTAGGCTAACTTTTTGAATCCTCATTCATTTAAAAATGAGAATCTGGTTTTCTGCAAAATCTCTACCTAGTAAAGAGTAAGGAATTTGTTTTAAATTAGAATTCACGTTTAGTGAGAAAAGACAAATCACGTAGAACTTGATGTCTTCAAACAAGACTTTACACCAAAGGCAGCAAAGACCTAAATGCATTCCAGGGTAGGGCAAGTGCAAATGTTCAAAGGAAGTTACGGGGACCTCCCTGGTGGTCCAGTGGTTAAGATTTTTTGCTTCCAGTTCAGGGGCATGGGTATTGAGCCCTGGTCAGGGAACTAAGATACCAGATGCTGTGCAGCACGGCCACAAAATTAAATAAGTAAGTAAACTGGGGGGAAAAGTAAATTTAAAAAAATAGGAACTTACCATATACTGGAAGAAGGAGGAGTATAAGCAAATATAGCTAAATAGCAATTTTTGTTTTTTAAAGTTTCAGAAAAGCTCCCAAGCAACCTGAGTTGGGTCCTATTTACAAAACACGCAGACAGGAGGGTCATTCAGCTGGTTCTAAGCCTGGCGAACGATAAGGGCATATGTGGCTCCTTTTACCGAGTGAGGCTAGACCAACTTTGCCTACAACCCCAAAGCCAGCTTTCTCCTGGGACCTCCAAGCATCATCCTCAGTCCACAGCCTCCCTCTTATCACTAGCCTACATGAGCTTTCATGGGGATCTGCATTGCTCAACCCTGGCTGGCTGTGAACTTCTAACCCAAGGAGTATTCTTATCCCACTAGGATGAAATCCACAGGGTTCAACAACTTAATTCCTCTATGAACACTGAATGTATACCAGGTGGCGGGGGAAGGGAGAGGACAGCGGGGAGGCTGGGCTAAACACGTGACCAAGTGACCGATGATTTCCAGGTCCTGAGGGTCTAGCTGAGCAGAGATATGCTGGATAGGAAACCAAAAATAACACCAGATAGAGTAAAGTCAATGCAATCACAGTGCAAATTGCTCAAGGGATCCAGGGGGAAAACAATTCATTCCATTATGGGGAGGGGAGGAAAAGGAAAGAGAATTTCCACAGCAGTGAATGCGAGGGGGTGCTTTTGGCTGAGAGAACAGCCTTGAAATGGAGCCTGTGTTTAGAGACCACTTTTTAATAGTCTGGCGTGGCTGTGGGGGAAATTCGATAATTCAGTGGAGAATGAGACAGACGCAGAGCCTCCACATGAAATCCTATAGTCGGGAGAGAGGGCAGTAAGTATCCTCCATATAAGTTAGGCAAATAAAAGTATTTTTTAAAAAAGATTTTCCTGGCTAGTGAAATCTTTGGAATTATAGAAGGGAATCACCAGCAATCACCATCACTGTGCTAGCCAGGAAAGAGAGGTCCCTCCCGCACCATCCCCGGTGCTGCCTGCACACTACTAGCTCCCATGGCTGAAAAGCGAGAGGGTTTTGTTTTCCCCTGAAGTACTTCTAGCTATAGGAATCTGGGAAATGACCACAGAGACACTCCCTCCCTGACCCCTCAGCTAGCCCGACAGAAAGCCTGGAAAAGTCCGTCTTCCCCCGGCTCCCCACGTTCCATCATCTGTGGCCAGTGGCCAACTGTGAGCCAGTTTATTAATATTAATGTTAATAATCTCCTACATTTGCTTCACACTTTCTCGCTTACAAAGCACTTTCCAATCCATCACCTCATCTGATGCTCACCACCAGCCTGGGAGGTCAGCAGGGCGGTGATTATCATCCCCACTTTACCGAGGAGAGAACTAAGGTCCAGAGAGAGAAGAGATGGGCCCGGGGGTGGATGTGGCAGCCAGCTGTCCCAACCCCAGGCGGTCACTCGACCTGTTCGTCTCAAGGCCACCAACCCCTTCCCCCAGCTACAGCGCCAATGTCAACATCAGCATCACCTCCTGGTTCAGATGATCTGTTCTCAGCCATTAGACAGACAGGCGTAAAATAAAGAAGAAAGACAGGCTTTAGCCATCTACTAAAATGGGTAAAAAAAGAAAAATAAAAGAAGGGAATCATAATAATAATAATTATAATAACAATGGTGATTATTTTGTCAAGCTGGAAGTGGTTTAAGACATGCATAGTCTTTTAGAGCTGAAGGAACTTTAAAGCCCATCTCTATCAACTCCTGTATTTTAAAAACAGATGAGGAAATTGATGACCAGAGAAAAGTGCATGCCTGCTCAGTTGTGTCTGGCCCTTTGCGACACCATGGACTGCTGTTCACCAGGCTTCTCTGTCCATGTTATTTTCCAGGCAAGAATACTGGAGTGGATTGACATTTCCTACTCCATGGGATCGAACCTACATCTCTTGTGTCTCCTGCATTGGCAGGCAGATTCTTTAACCACTGCACCACCTGAAAAACGTACAGAAAAGTCCCTTGTCTCAAATCCACAGCTAATTAGGGGCAAAGGAGGGCTGGAACACAGATCTTTCTTTCTAGACCTGGTCACTTTCCACCAAAATGTGTCAACCTGCACCCTCCTGGCTATTTTTCGGAGAAGGGAAAACAGTGAAACAGCAGTTGGAGTTTAACAGGTTTGCCTGACGTCCCATAGCCAGTGGTGGCTCAGAGGGAATTCAGACTGAGGACATCAGAGACATCAAGCCAACACTCTCCTGTAAACATTTTTACTAAAATTAAACCCATTCACAAGGGGTGAAGCACGAGACAGAAGAGTGAGTGTGGCGATTAAAGCCCAAGAATGCATGTTTCTCCAATCATGACCTGGGTAAGAAACACAGAGGCTGCAAGAGTCTGCTTCGCCTCAGCTGCCATCCGGCCCCACCACGCACAAGCCAAGCTGCAGGGAGCTCTCTTTCTCCACTGAGGGCTTAGCTGCAATATGGTTCAAATTAGACATTTCTTGCCTGAGTAGAACAAATCACTTAGGTTATACGCTGACAAAAAAGGAACAGTCTGCATGCTTGGAAAGCTTAGGGGGAATTAAATTATGTGCTGTCACTTCAGAGTTGTTCCTCTGTCCTCTCCACCACCACCTCTCAATTGCCTGCAGGAGTCCTGGAGCCTTGCGTGCAAGCCGAGCCCTAACCCAGGGCTTAACATAAACTTCGGGCTCTCAGGTCATTGGGAAATAACAGGTATATCCGGTTGGGTCTTTTGTGCTTGTCTGCACGCAAATTAAAAGCTCGTGCAAAGCTGAACTCCTTGGAGCCTCTGGTTAGGGAGAAGGTATGATGCCTTGGAAGAGAATTTTCACACGATCTCTGTTTGCTTTTTCAGGGAATGGGGGTGGAGGGTTGAGCTTGCTTATGGGAAATTCACACCTCTGGGCAGCTGAGCTCAGAAGGGGCGGGATGTGGAGGTGGCCTTGTGCCAGTTAGTCTGCTGGGAGCAGGAGTCTGAAGGACCCCATGTCGGAGTTTTGAAAAGGGATAGATCTCGTAGATTTCAGTGGGGGTGGGGAGCAGAGGTGGGTGGGCCAATGCCTGAGTTTCCTGGCTGGTGTCAACAGTGGCAGGACTCTTGGAAGGCCAGAGTTGTGTGGGGAGGGGCACAGCAGGGGCCCTGTAACTAAGGGAAGGACCCATGCACCAAAAGCTGCCACCTCAGCACCCCACCTCCCTCACTCGTGAAGACCCCATTACAATTCAGCTTTTTTAAACAGAAAAAAAAAAAAAAAAGATTTTTGAAATGTGGGCCATTTTTCAAGTCTTTATTGAATTTTTATAGCATTGCTTCTGTTCTTTTTTTTTGTTGCTGTTGGTGGTGGTGGTGTTGTTTTTGACTGAGAGGCACATGGGATCCCACCTCCCTGACCAGGGAACGAACCCGTGAATTGGAAGGTAAAGTCTTAACCACTGGACCACCAGGAAATCCCTACAATTCAGCCCTGAAGGCTCCAAAAGGCCGGCTGGAGTGGGAGAAGGTGTCCATTCTGCCCCTGTGCTTCATCTAATAGGAACCAGTGATGTTCATGTCTCCTGCTCTTAGGGTTTTGCTCACCTGGCCTGGTGGGGACGTTGCAGGGCGCCTCTGGGATCTGGTAGACCTGAATTCACATTTCAGCTCAGCTGCCACAGGAGCTGCGTGGCCTTGGTTGATAACGCCAACTCACTCCTCCTGTCTTGCTTTATTTGTCTGTAGGAAAGGGATTATGGTTAATAGTTACCTTAGAAGGTTGGTTGTGAAGGATTAACAAAATGATTCATGTCAAGTGCTTGGCACTCCGCCTGACTCAGAGTGCTCAATTAATGGTAGTTCTTCCATTATTAGTAGTACATTATTACTATTACCATTGTTATTACTGGCAGAGCTGCTAATGAAAGAGCCGCTGTGATCTCAGGATGTGGCTCGGATGCCCTTCTGGCCCCACACCTAAGCAGGAGCTCCCCACCCCCTTCCTCTGAGCCACACTCTCCTGGTCGCTGACTCAGACATCACCTGGGCTCCGGGCAGCAGAGATGTGGGTACCACTCTGCCTCTTCCTTCTGGCTCGGCTTGGGGGTTAAGCTGCACCATCCCCACTAGACCCATCGTCTGGGGGTGGTACCTCTGTGATAGCCCAGCTGTTTAGAAGGGCCCACATGTGTCTCAGGGGCTTTCCTCCGAAAATCAGTCACTGGGACATGTTTGCCTCTGAAATCTACCCTCACTGCCACCAAATTCCCACATCAAGACCATAGTTCTTTAGATGTTAATACTTCTGGATGGATTTTTCTCACAAGAAAAATCATACATTTGAATTGAGACAGTGATTCTCAAAGTGTGGCCCGGGGACTTCTTGGGAGGGTAAGTGGTCCCTGAGATGCTTTCAGGAAATCCACAATGTTAAAACTATGGTCATAAGGTAGTCTTTGCCCTTCTCCCCATTCTTCTCGCACAAGATCACCAGGGGTCTTTCAGGGGCTACCTGACATTCGATATCACTACAGATTGGTTACAGCATCAGATATGAGTATTCATCTGTCTTCTATTAAACCAGAAATTAAAGAGATTTGTAAAATATGTAAAACAATGCCATTCCTGCTAAATATTTTTTGTTTTGGAAAACAGAGATATTTTCTAATATGCTATTTCTATAAACATGTTTTAGGTTTATTATTTTTTAATGAATAAATTTCATTTCTAAAATTGTACATGCGTTCATGCGTGCTCAGATACTCAGACATGTCCGACTCTTTGCAACCCCGTGGACTATAGACCGCCAGGCTCCACTGTCTATGGAATTTAGATAAAACTTAGATGAAGCAATAGCTCTTTAGTTTCTGTAACATTTTTTAAGAGTAGAAAGAGGTCCTGAACACGAAACATTTGAGAAACACTGAGCTAAGATTTTGGCATTGGGACCAATGAAGTCATCATTTTGCTCACTTACTTCTAAATAAAACTGTCATTTCTGAGAGCCTGTAATAGTGTGAATTTTATAGTAAGTTCAATATAATGCATTTGAATGTAGCAGATCTAGTCATGAAGCCCATGTGGAGGCTGCATTCCAGCCACTGTTTTAAAGGAAATTTTTTCAAAACCCTTCCAGACTGGATTGTAAAGTAGAGAGACTGAACTGTGCAGGACAGATCGCAGTCTTCTCCACTAGGAGAGGAGAGGGCAGGTCTGAATTGTACCTCACACGGGAACCAAGATGGCTTTTCCTGTTGACATCCTGGATTCCTCGAGTATGTCAGCTCTCCTGGGGGAGTGGGGAGAGGCTTGGGATCACCCAGGTAGTTAACAGGCATGTGGATGCCAGGGAAGTGTATACACACAGTGTAAAGTCAGAAGGGAGGGGCTGCTGTACGGTTCACGACACTGCAATCAGTTAACGAATGTTGACCGCTGTGGTCTGGATGGGCTTTGGAGCCTGTAGACCCGATTACAGATCTTGACCCCTAGAGATTGTCACACTGAGTAAGTGAGACAGAGAAAGAGAAATATCATGTGATATCCCTTATATGTGGGATCTAAAAAAAATGATACAAGTGAACTTATTTACAAAATAGACTCATAGACAGAGAATGAATTTACGGTTTCCAGAGAGGAAGAAAAGGGGGAAGAGATACTTAGGGAGTTTTGGACGGACAGGTACACACTGCTATATTTAAAGTGGGTAACTAACAAGGACTTACTGTAGAGCACAGGGAACTCTGCTCAATGTTATGTGGCAGCCTGGGTAGGAGGGGAGTTCGGATACACGTATATCTGTGGTTGAGTTCCTTTCCTGCTCACCTGAAACTATCACAGCATTGTTAATCAGCTATACTCCAATATAAAATAAAAAATTAAAAAATCACTTGCAACCTGTAAGACTTTTGGCAAATAGTCTATTGTGTCTGAACCTTAATTCTCTTATATGTAAAGCAAGCTAATGATGGCTATACATTCAGGATGATCGGGAGAAGTAAATGAAGTTGTCAAGCACTGAATACAGTGCCCGGCACTTGGAGGGAAAATTAGCTCCTTTCCTCTCTCTGTCTCTGTTTTGTGGTGTTCAGCGCTCTAACAGACCAGAGGAGAGTGAGCCCTGGCCTGACCACACAGCTACAACATCGGAGAGGAGGATCAGCCTCTAGTTTCACTGGGCACAGAATTCTGCATGTGGCACTCAAAAGTGTTGTAGTGGTTATTCCGTGTTAAATGAAATGACACTTGTAATCTGATTTTCACCTCTCTGAGCTGCCTCCGGGAGCTGCAGGTATGATACCCAGAACCCAGCAGGAGAAGGGCACAAGGATTGCCACTGGTTCAGAGCCCGTCATGTGTTCTTAAATGGGATGGAGATTTCCATTTTACCCTGGAGCCCCAGGTATTCCATGAGGTAACCCGGCGACCTGGAAGCTCAGGTGAGTGTATCAGACGCTCCCTGAAACCGCGGACAGAGCCCTGGGGGCCTGGTAAGAGGCACCGACTGCACCTGAAAACAGGTGATGGTGCGTGCTGCCAAGGCTCAGAATCTGAGAAGTCCTGACTTCCTTCTGCAATCCAACCCATAAAACAAATAAGCCACAGGCTGACTCAGCACAATAGTTTAAGGAGGGAAGAAGGTTAGTCACCACCACAGTACAGACGACTGAATTCGACTTTCCACTGTGGCCAGTTAACAAGGAAGGGCAGAGAGACTCCTTGCCCAGCCTTCTGGTCCGGGCTCCCCAGACGGCCTGAGCTTCTTCAATGCAGCTGTTCGATGTTCTGGGTGCCGCAGGTCCAAACCACAGTCCACTTTCGTCCAGACCTGTACTGGCAGGAAAGTAGGCGGTCTCTTCTGGGGAGCCAGGGAGCATGGCTTCATTCATGCCAACCCCATGACAGCACTCCTTGGGTCCTCTCCTGTTTGCACCACGTGGACTGTCATTTTCTTAACTCTCCCTGGCAGTGATGGCCCGAGTGCCGTCCCAGAGCCTCTGCTCTGTGGGAGGGGCTGACCCAGAGCCTGGCTTGGAAGAAGGCACCTGGCACGGCCTCCTCTGGGATCTTTTGGGAGCATGGCATCCTCCTGCCTAAAGAACTGCCTCTGCTCTGAGGGTCCTGAAGTGGAGCGTGTCCATCCGGGTGAGGTGAAACAAGGTGAGGAAAAAGTACTGCGTGTCTTCATCTGGGAGCTGGATGAAAATGCAAATGGGCTGCTGATGCTGAGCCCTTCTGCCAAGAGCAGATGGCTCTGAGGTTGGCCTTTTCAGGCAGCGGCAAGTGGCTTCCCTCAGAGTAATGATGCATCTGAGCCCCTCCTTGGTACCAGGCACTGTTCTTCTAAAAGCTGTACATGTATTAGCTCATTTAGTCCTGAAGTAGGTACTGGCATGGTCTCTGTTTTACCCAAATGTGAACTGGACCCAGAAAGCGATTTGCAGCAGCTAGAGTTACTCGGTTATGAATGGTAGAGGCAGACTCAGATCCTGGCTGGCTCTGGAGTGGGGGGCTACTGACCGCTCACATGCTGCCTCAGAAAGAAAAGGAAGCCGTGGTTGTCACCTTAGGCTTCCAGGAGGTTGCAGGCGGTTGGGTGAGGGTGTGTCACCCCAAAGCGTCGCACTGAACCAAGCAGGTTATGTTTATCTCTGTGAGGTCCAAGTCCTTGCGTGACTCTGATTTTATTGGATGGGAATAAGGGCATAGTACTAGTGGTAACCATAATAAATAACAGCTAGCTTTTATTGAGAACTCACTCTTTGCCATCAGCTGTGCTAATTGGTATCCTCACAATATCTCATTTAATCCCCACAGTGACTCCCTGTGGTTGGGATATTATGATCCCTCTTGTACAAATGAGGATACCTGGGCTAAGAAGAGTTAACTCCCATGGCCAAGGTCACTGCTTATAAGTCAGAGAGCTGTGCCTTACACCCAAGAGTGCCTGGCTCCAAAAGCCAAACTCCTAATGATGTGTTATGCTGGCTTTACTGCTTTTAATCTCCTCTGGAGGATTAGACAAGCCCAGAAGGCTTTTTGGGCCTGTGCCCAGGGGCCTGTAAAGAACTGTCATCATCTCAGAGGGGACATCGAGGCACGCTGAGGGCACTCTCCCACCCTGGCTTCTCTGATGTCTTCCATAGAGATATGGAAATCCGGAATGCTCCTGCCTAATGTCTTATCAGCTTTAATCTGGGGATTTCCCTCATCCGTCAAGAAGAGGAGATGATCTGAGCACAAGCATACCAAGTCTTTAAAGTAAAGAACAGATCTGAAAGACAAGTAATCCTTTTGTTTTGTTTTCATTCTACATTTGCAAAGCTAAATTAAAGCAATTATTCTTTATAGAAGGAAAAGTTTTTGGCACATGCTATGGGGTCGCAAAGAGTCGGACACGACTGAGCGACTTCACTTCACTGGGTACAAAACCCCAGGTTCCAGAAGCAAACCGGCCGTCTTTGTGGAAGACAAGGAGGTGGTAGCAAGACTCTTTAAAATGCATACCCCTTTGGGTCAAGATTATCCACTGGGAAAACATTTGTGAATGTATAGAGAATTACACAGAAGAGTGAAGTCACCGCAATGGTCTCAAATAAGCTGGAAAGAACACAAACGGTCTTCGAAGAGAAATGGCTAAATAATGTTACAGTCATATTACGCAGTAGTTTAAAAGCATGTGGTAGGTAGATCTATACATTTTGTTGAAGTCACCAAGACAATTGTTAAGTTGAAAAAAAATTACAGTAATTTTAGTATGATCTCATTTGTATTAAAAATACATGCATATGTACAAGCATATGCTGTACATAAATGGAAGACACATGGTTCTTGTGGCTGCATCTGAGAAGGGGTAGGAGTATGGGCTTTCCTATTTCTCTGCATATTCTTATGTACTGATTGAATCTTTTGCAACAAGAGCCTGTTTATATACTATGTGTATGTTTTAAGAATTTATATCTGGTCAAAACTGAAAAATAATATATACAAATTGTATAATATTATAACATGCATGAGTGCTAAGTCGCTTCAGTTGTGTCTGACTCTATGTGACCCTATGGACTGCACTGGGCCAGGCTCCTCTGTCCATGGAGTATTGCAGGCAAGAATACTGGGATGGGTTGCCATTTCCTACTCCAGGAGATCTTCCCAACCCAGGGATTGAACCTGCATCTCTTAAGTCTCCTACATTGGCAGGTGGGTTCTTTACCAATAGCGCCACTTAGGAAGCCCTAATATTGTAACATGATATATTAAATATTTAAATATATATAATATTGTGTATGCATAATAATGTAGATATATAATATAAACCAAAGTCCAAAGATTTTTGTCATAGAAGTAGTCCAGAGTGGGCCAGTGGTCACGGGGCCACTAGATTTGTTTTCCCCATATTACTTTCCAGCTTTTGTTCTGATCTCTGGGCCTCAGAGGCCATAAGAGTATCAACATGGCCTTCATGGGCTCGAAGCTTCAAAATGTATTTAATGGAAATAAATGTAAAATCTCATATTTAATTATTTTTTAAATCAATTGCACAAGTGCAATGAAAGACTCAGAATGGTATTGTCTTAACATAAAAGATAAAGACCTTAATTTATCACAAGCTTAGATACTTTAAAATAGCCCTAAAACTTAGTTTGCATTAAAAGAAACACTGCATGATTGGTGGGAAGTAACCATAGCTCTCAGGGTTGGACAAGATCTCATCTTTGGGGTATTGTGTTTAGCTTTAGGTACATACCTAGCCATATTGAAGAGCTGCTAAAGCAAAATCCCATGAAGAAAACCAACTTCGATACTGGTAACATAAGGGCTGAGCTTTCTTGGCTCTGGGTTCCAGGCAAAAAGCATCTATCTTGGGGCTTCCCTGGTGGCTCAGTGGTAAAGAATCTGCCTGCCAGTGCAGGAGACACAGGTTTGATCCCTGACCCTGGAAGATCCCACATGCCTTGGAGCAACTAAGCCTGTGCGCCAGCCACAACTACTGAGCCTGTGTCTGGAGCCTGGGAGCCACAACTTCTGAGCCCACGTGCTGTAACTACTGAAGCCTAGAGCCAGCGCTCTGCAGCAAGTCTAGAACCAGTGCTCTGCAATAAGAGAAGTCACAGCAATGAGGAGCCTGCGCATTGCAAGTCGCGAGTAGCCCCTACTTGTTGCAACTAGAGAAAGCGCATGTAGCAATGAAGACCCAGCACGGCAAAAAATAAATAATTTTTTTAAAAAAGCATCTATCTCAGTTGTTGATTTATTATTATTATTATTTTGGGTTATCCTTCAACCCAAAATGAAGTGAAGGACAGAAGCAGGATACCTGAGGACAGAGGGGCCTCTTGCCTTTTGTTTCCCAGCATGTTCTCCCTACCCCCATCTCTCTTTTTCTGAAAAAAGACTTGGCCCTTTGGCCACAGGAGTGGCCTGATGCCAAGCTGGCACGATGGAGTCCTTCCAGGGGCCTGAATAATGACCCTGAAAAGAACATGTTCTCTTTTTTGGGGGGGATGGTTAATTTGAGGCTGCCCATGGACAGCTGCTAAAACTGAAACTCCAATACTTTGGCCACCTCATGCGACGAGTTGATTCACTGGAAAAGAGTCTGATGCTAGGAGGGATTGGGGGCGGGAGGGGACGGGGACGACAGAGAATGAGATGGCTGGATGGCATCACCAGCTCGATGGACATGAGTTTGAGTGAACTCCGGGAGTTGGTGATGGACAGGGAGGCCTGGCGTGCTGTGATTCATGGGGTCGCAAAGAGTCGGACACGACTGAGCGACTGAACTGAACTGAACTGATGGACAGCGTTCCTGCTACGAGAAGAGAGTGTATGGGATGAAGCCCAACAGAGACCAGCATACTAGACAGTGGGGGAGCAGCCCCAGGTCCTTCCATCCTGTGAGGTACCACCTTTATCCTTCCCTTCACGTGAGCCAGTGCATTCCTGTCCTGCTTAAACAAGCTTAAGCTGGATTTCTATTCTATGGAATCAGTACAATACAAGGTATTTTAAATCTCTTCTTTGAACTATCTCTCTAGCTTCGCTGTTCTTTTGAAAGGTATCTGTACCAAACAATTCAAATGTGAGTTTAGGGGTGGGCAAAATCCCCATATTGTATGTCATTGACTGAAAGGAGATCCTTGGGCCTTAGACACTGGCTTTGAGAAACTGATAACTTAGAGTCTGGTATGGATATTCACTACAGTGAGGGCTCCACCATGAGCTGCATCAAGGGTACCCGAAGGCCTCTCTGGACTTACCTTGAGTCTTCATCAGTTACTGGATGGGCTTTCCAACAGAGGTCTAACCAAAAAGCCTGGGAGAAACCAAAGCCCAGTGTTACCACAGCCAGTCTTTTTGGCTTGTCCTAACTGATAAAGCCTATATTTCTGATAGCATTTACCCAGCTGGTTCCTCTGCCTTTTAAAACCTTGTCCTGCAACAAGAGTTGAGTCCAGGGCATCACGTTGAACTATTTACTGTGGCAGGCAGGTATGTATCTAGTTTATCTAAAAGCTATATAGGAGGTCTTAGAAACAGCTCTGTTTTGTAGTTTTTAAGGTAGGTATTTACTTGGTTTAAAAGCACCTCCATTCCTCTGATTCTGGTAGAAATACTGTGATAAAATCTTTCAGGAACATTGCCAGCTCAAAACTGGTAGTAGCCCATACACAATTATTGTCTACTGAATTCAAGTCTAATGAGAGACTGGTACCTGCGGCAGTGTTTAACTATTAGACAAGGGTCTTGCTAAACCTAGATATTATAAGGCTATGAAATTCATTTCAAATGATATATATGCCAGCAGAGTCCTGGGAAACCAATTCCTATTTACTCAGTTGCTCAAAAACTAACTTTATTACAGAACTGAGTACCCCATAATAAAGTATGAATTCATTTCCAGAGAACCTCTCAAAAGCTAGTGAATGGAGAATTTTACAAAAAGGCATTTTCTTATCAGGTAAGATATTTTAATGTTGGTTTCAACCTTTCAAAAAGTCAAACTCTTAAGTCTCTATTTTTCTTTAGAATTTAACCAGTTATTTCAGTCAGCTATGAAGCACAGTCCACAGGCCTCCTTCATTCAAAACCAATTTACCTGCAAACGATGAGCATACTATTTCTTTAAAATCTTCAAGATTCAATTCTCTAAAACAAATCTCCCTGCCCTACCCCCGCCAAAAACCCCAGAAATTATTTTTAAAAATTCTTCCAGCTGATTTTTTTTTAAAGGCAGGCAGGAAAGAGTGCATTTGTGCCTTTTATCTGAGGCTTTTCTTCAGCATAAATGAGTATGATGGAACTGGAGTGCAACTTCGTGGGTTCAAATCCTGGGTCCACCTCTTACTAGCTAATAAGAGGGAGAGTGGGGGAGTAGAGAACCACCTCACTTTGCCCAGGGAAGCATTTCAATCATTTACTTGGAAAAAGAAATCATTTAAGGTTATATCGTATGATTGTAAATGTATGCGTGTGAACTTAGGTAAATCATATAACCTTTCTGAACCCGTTTCCTCATCTGTAAACTGGCACACAGTAGATTCGCAGCGCCGGTAAACCTCAAAGCACACAGCTGTTACTTGGTAACTGCCCAACTTCTTTACTTATTCTTGATAACCCCGAAGGCTCGGAAGCACACTTCATACCTGAATAGCTACCATTCATCCCCCGGGCTCACCCTTTCCCCAACCTTTCGGAAAAGATCTTTTCTCTCCAGGGTCTTTAAAATACTTTGTACCAGCCGGCTGGAAAGGATGCTGCGCCTTGGGGCTTCCACTTGGGCAGGCGAGTCCCGGTTCAGAGCGCGCGCGCGCCAAGACCCGGCCTTAGAGCTGTGGCCCAGGAGGGCGCGGTTGTGCGTGCGTCGCGGAGGGTGGTGGCGCTCGGCATCCCGCCCTCGGCCGCCGCCCCCGCCGCCGCCTCGGCGTGTCAGGTGCCGTGAGAAGCGCCGAGGGATATGACTAGAGCCGACTTTCCAGAAGCAGCGCACGCAAGGCACAGCTCCGCACGCAAGGGGGAGGCGACAGCAGAAGAAACTTTTCAACCCAATAAAGTTCGCAGGCGCTCAGAGATTGGTCTCCTCCTCCTCCCCCACCTCCTCCAGGAATCTTCCGAGCGCCCTTCCTCCCCTGCTCTCCGCAGGGTTCGTCCCAGCTCGGCTCTCCGCTGCGCGCCCCGGGTCTCCGACGCGGCCAGCTTTGCTCCGCGCTCTCCAGTGGGCGGCGCCACCTGGAGGAGTTTCTACGCGGGAAACCTGCAGGCAGCTGCGGCGCGCCAGCGCTAGCCTTTGTATGCCAAGGAAGTCGGGGTTCCTGGGCGGGGGAGCTGTGCCCTTCAGGGCTTCTTGATCTCGCCACACAAGGTGGAAGGAGAACTTTGAGCGCCAAAAGGCCTGACCTGATGGGTCGATATGCTTGCATGAACGTTAAAATACAAATAAAGCAACTCGGGATGCAGTGAGGCAAACCTTCACCACAACCGAGTTTTCTTTTCCAAGCTGACAGGTTTCCTTTCCTGGTTAGGGCGCCCGAGGATCTCGAGCGATTTTCTCTCTGGGAAGGAAGCCCAGGCCACGGAGAGGGTAGAGAGGTTGTGCGCTTGGGGCGTGGAGCGCGCTCCCACCGAAAGCGCAGGAGTGGTGCTCAGGTGGTGTCCCGAGCGCGCGTCCAGAGAAACTGCGGCCTCGATCGGGAGTGGCTGGGAGGAAGAGTGATTTGGGGGAAACGAAAAGTTCTCGCCGCCGCTTCCAGGAAAGCCACCAGCTACTGCTCCAAGGCCGTCGGGGCGCGCCGGGACTGCCTCGCGTGACCACCAGCGCGCGGTGACCCCAGTTGTAGTCCTAGAGGCCTGTTCCAGGGCGCCCCGCCTCCCCCCTGCAAGTCCCGCCCCCGCCAGGTCAGGTTGCCTCCTCCCCTCTCACAGACCTTAAAAAAGAGAGAGGCGGGATGGCGCGCTTTACTCTCCAGAGTGACTGTGCAAACCGACCACGCCTCTGCGACGCCAGCTGTCAGAGCCTTGCTGGGGGCGTGAGGGCTGGCAGTTGACTCCATTTATCGACCCTCAATCGCAACTCTCACGCGGTGAGAAAACCCTGACTTTGCCGAGGCTCAGGTGCAGCGAGGCTCGGCAAAGAAAACTCCTTTCTGCGTCCCTGTCCCAGTCCGAGCGCCCCCGGCTCTGACGACCCCTAGAGACTCGAAAGTGGGCGCTGACGTTCCCAGAGCTGGCAACAGGTGTCCAGGGCCGGCCTCCGATTTTCTGGAGACACTGAGATTGCGGTCTTGAACCCCTCAAGGGCCCCAGTCCGTTCTCAGAGCGGGCCGTCTGGCGCTGCTGGAAACCGCGCCTGCTGGCAGGTCAGTGTGTCAGCTGAGCCGCCTTGCTGTCGCCTCTTGTGATGCGTGGGTTCTCGCAGATCAGAAGTGGCGGGGGTCGCAGGGGCCGGGGAGGTAGGCATTTAGAGGGAAATGAGCGCCACACCTTGATGCCCGCTGTGTTGTCCTTGAATTGCAGGAACCGTTACGCGGCTGGGGCGGGGTCGGGGGAATCGGGTCATAGAGAGGCGGAAACACGACCCTTCCCCTCGCTTTAGGGGAATGGGTTTGGGATGGCAAGAGGCGTGTTCAACTGCTTCTTCAGCGAGCTAGCCCTGATCTGACCTACGCGCTACCTCCTGCCTACCCAACAGTGCACGGTAGACCGAGGCAGGTGGGTAGGAGCTTGGGGCGCCCTCTTCTTCCTCTGCCTACCCGAGCGTCACGCCTTCGCCCTTCTCTCCCCAGCATGGCCACCGGCCTCAGCCCGGACGATCATCTGTCGCCGACCCTTCTGTCGGCCCAGCAGACCACGCTCCTGCTGCTGCTCTCGGTTCTGGCCGCAGTGCACGTGGGCCAGTGGCTGCTGAGGCAGCGGCGGCGGCAGCCGGGCTCCGCGCCCCCGGGTCCCTTTGCTTGGCCGCTGATCGGAAATGCGGCGTCAATGGGCCAGGCGCCGCACCTCTTGTTCGCACGCCTGGCACGGCGCTACGGCGACGTCTTCCAGATCCGTCTCGGCAGCTGCCGGGTGGTGGTGCTGAACGGCGAGCGCGCCATCCGCCAGGCGCTGGTGCACCAGGGCGCGGCCTTCGCCGACCGGCCGCCCTTCGCCTCTTTCCGCGTGGTGTCCGATGGCCGCAGCCTGGCTTTCGGCCAGTACTCGGAGAGTTGGAAGGCGCAGCGGCGCGCGGCGCACAGCATGATGCGAGCCTTCTCCATGCGCCAGCCGCGCGGCCGCCGGGTCCTCGAGGGCCACGTGGTAGGCGAGGCGCGGGAGCTGGTAGAGCTGCTGGTGCGCCGCAGCGCGGGCGGCGCCTTCCTAGACCCGCGGCCGCTGACCCTGGTGGCCGTGGCCAACGTCATGAGCGCCGTGTGCTTCGGCTGCCGCTACAGCCACGACGACGCCGAGTTCCTCGACCTGCTCAGCCACAACGAGGAGTTTGGGCGCACTGTGGGCGCGGGCAGCCTGGTGGACGTGCTGCCCTGGCTGCAGCGCTTCCCTAACCCCGTGCGCACTGCCTTCCGTGAATTCGAGCAGCTCAATCGCAACTTCAGCAACTTCGTCCTAGACAAGTTCCTGAGGCACCGCGAAAGCCTCCGGCCCGGGGCCGCCCCCCGCGACATGATGGACGCTTTCATCCACTCGGCGGAGGCTGACTCTGGCGATCGTGGCCCGCGCCTGGACGTAGACTACGTGCCGGCCACGGTCACAGACATCTTCGGCGCCAGCCAGGATACTCTCTCCACCGCGCTGCAGTGGCTGCTCGTTCTTTTCACCAGGTAAAGCCTCCAGGAGGCTTGGGTCGGCCTTCCTCCCTCCCTCTGTAAAAGGTGGAGTGGAATTAGAATATGCTGAGGTCGCGACTAGCGCTCGAGGAGGGTTTGGGGTTTCGCTGCAGGTCCCCACCTGCCAAAGCTGAGACCGAGTCCAGAAAGCGCGTCTCTGGAAGGCACTGTGCTGGCCGGGATGCGTTGTGCACGCTCCACCCGACCGCACCGGGACGGCTCGGCATCGCTGATCTTGTAGTTTACCGCTCCGAGGGGGAATAAATTTGTGTGAAACCACTTGGAAAATAGCAAGATTAAGTGCCCAAGATCATCCCCCGATCTCCCACACTGGCACGGAGAAGCAAAATTGGAAACGTTCCGAAGGAAAGGGCAGCGTAGTAAAAAATATGTTAAGTAAGCACGCCTAATCGGCGCGGCTGGTCTTCTGCGCTGACTGGAGGCCGCCTGGCCCGGGAGCCAAAAGCCAACCGCCCTTCTAGGCATTGTGTCGCGACATAGCTAGTGTTCGGCGGCGGAGCCTCAAGGACCGATAATCCAAAGCTTTAGGAAAGCGACCAGAAACCAGCGGATTCTGCTGGGCGTATAAAACCGCCGCTCTAGGCGTAGAGGTGTCGGTGTAAAGAATAGGAGAAGCCGTAACTTTAGCGAACACTGAGCTGCATCTGTTATAGAAAGGGAAGCTGAGTATCTGGGAGGCACCTGCTAGCCTCTCGGATCCCTGGGCTCGGCTGGGTTAGTTGGTCCCCAGCCGCGGACTTCTGCTAAATTTGTACACGCACGAATTAAACATGTCTCCGGTATCCCCAGATCAAGCAAATATAACATAAATTTTACATAGGTCATAGTTATATTAAAAGATGAGCCGTTGATTTACATGGGCGGCCGGTATTTTTCTGGCATCCTTACCCCAGGGACAAATGTCTCATTCAAGGCAAGTCTTGATTGTTTTGAGAGACCAGAAATCCTGGTTATGCAATGTGGCCCACAGGTAGGGGAAGCTGGAAAGTAAAA
This sequence comes from Moschus berezovskii, assembly GCF_049115385.1. Taxonomy (NCBI): domain Eukaryota; kingdom Metazoa; phylum Chordata; class Mammalia; order Artiodactyla; family Moschidae; genus Moschus; species Moschus berezovskii. Next base: position 87,824,980 of record NC_142470.1, read on the forward strand.
ACAACTTCTTTTGTTAGAATCCACTGCATCAGAATCCTGTATTTCCTTAGATACTGCTTTCACAATTTGGCGGGGGCGGGGGGAGGGTATATATTTAAAATCACTTTTTAGTATTAATATCATGGAAACACATATGGAGGAGGGGCAGAAATCGCATAATGAGAGTCAATAATAGATCAGGAAGAAGACAATTCCAAAATGGGATCAATAAATCCTTTGCTTCCGCAGATGAACATGTTATATTTTGAAACTGCCTTTCTTTTTTTCACCAGAAACCGAATTGTAAATCGTTTTCCGTGTACTCCAATTGGGCAGCAAAAGGGAATAAAACAATTTGGGGGTCACTTTCATTCACTCTAGCTGATGAAAAGTTCTTTTTAGTGAAAAGACAATATGATAGAGTTGGCAAATTGCATTTCCTGTTTTTTATGTAACTTATGGAAATACAGCTATGCCCATTCATTTATGTATTGTCTATAGCTGCTTCCACCCCACAGCGCAAGGGGAGGTAAGAGGGTTTGATCCACAAAGCCTAAAATATTTACTATCTGGCGCTTTATGAAAAAAGTTTGCAAACCTCTGAAAAATCACCCATAATGTCATCACAGGCACACTTTAATTTTTTTTCAAAGTTGCAATAATTACACATTTTTTAACTTCTGACATTTCCACTTACTATAGTGGCCATTTCCCTGTGTTTTAAACTTTATTTTAGTAATTTTTTACTATACAATTTTAGTAATTTTTATGGCTATATAATATTTTGCCATAGTAACAGATCATTAGATACAATCATTTCTCATGTTTGTTTAAACATTTATTTAAAAAGTGAGCTATTTTAAATGTTTCTGCTATATTTTAATGTTTCAGCTATATTTAAAATTTTAGCTACTATGGTTACTTTTTTTGTACCTGCTAAGTTATTTCCTGAAAATAAATTTCCAGACATGAATCACTGGCTTTTAAAATAGTGGGGAGGAATTACCCTTACAGATCTTGCTTGTAATAAGATTTTGTTTTCCAAAAGGATTGTACTAGTTTTATCGGCAACAGTGAATAAATATTACAGTCTGTACCATAATCTCATGAACATTAGGGATTTGCTTTTAAAGTTAGAAGATATGTACCTTTATCTATCAGGATACCAATGATCTTTGTATAAAATGCGAACATTGTGTTCTCTGGAATTGTCTAGGGAGATGAAGAAAAAAAGAATTCACTTTCAGGGTTACATTTTAATTTTTGTGGGTCTCAAGTACTTTTGCCTTTTTAGACGCCTTACTCCATAAAATTTTTTAAATTAAACTTTATGACTACATTGGTATAAAGATTAGCATGTTAAAATTATAAAACATTTTCATTGGCCTAAAAGCTTATTCTTCTGATTTTAAAAGAAATGAGTTTTCATGAGTTCCTAAAAATTATTGTATGTCCCCGGCACTTCCTGCTGTATCCAGTGGAGAGAAGTCGTCCTTACCCTTGTCGTGCTTTTTCAGGCTGAGAAAACTTAGACCCTTTTTTGACTTATGATGGGAAAGAGAGTTTGAGCTGTGCGAGACTTATTATAGGAAATATAACTGTTATACTCCATCTTGTAAAGCAGTGATAAATTAGGAAACTGTTTTAAATTTTTTTTTCTGGAAATGTTAATTCAGTTACTGACTCAGATAGCCAGTTTAAAGAACGGTGGTATAAAAATAAATTGTAATGGGCTTTCTAGATGTAAGAAGGATCAGTGTTCCTCACTGATATTCTCTCTCTGCCCTTAACACCAAACAGGTATTCGGAAGTGCAGGCGCGGGTACAGGCAGAACTGGATCAAGTGGTGGGTAGGCACCGGCTGCCCACCCTGGAGGACCAGCCCCACTTGCCCTACCTCATGGCCTTTCTTTATGAAGCCATGCGCTTCTCCAGCTTTGTGCCCATCACCATTCCACACGCCACCACAGCTAGCGCTTCCGTCTTGGGCTTCCACATCCCCAAGGACACGGTGGTGTTTGTTAACCAGTGGTCCGTCAATCATGACCCAGTGAAGTGGTCGAACCCAGAGGACTTTGACCCAACCCGATTCTTGGACAAGGATGGGCTCATCAACAAGGACTTGGCAGGCAGTGTGATGATTTTTTCTGTGGGCAAACGGCGGTGCATCGGGGAAGAGATTTCTAAGATGCAGCTGTTTCTCTTCATGTCCATCCTGGCTCACCAGTGCAATTTCAAGGCCAATCCAGACGAGCCTTCGAAAATGGATTTTAATTACGGCCTGACCATTAAACCCAAGTCATTTAAAATCAGTGTGACTCTCAGAGAGTCTATGGAGCTCCTTGATAGTGCTGTCCAAAAGTTACAAGCGGAGAAAGAGTGCCAGTGAGAAGCCAGAGGCAAGCAGAAGTTTTTTAAGTATGCAAGTCGGGGGATGGGAGTAAAATTACAGTTCCCTCCCCCAGCTCCTCCGTGCCACTTTCTCAATTAGTCTCTAGAATGAGCATAAAGCAACTGACCCATAGATGATGTGCTTTGCACACGTGTCTTCAGAATAGTACCTCACGAGCCCTGGGCTTGGGCTCCAGGAGATGTTTTGAGTGAAAGAACTAAAGGGCCCAAAGAATTTTTTTACATATATTGAATGTTGCCAATAATAATTTCTTGAGGGAGCTTTCTTTGGAGTTAAAACACACAGGTACATATACACAGAACTACCTAATAAAGAGGCATTTCAGTAACCATGCCTTGCTGGGTGGGATCCAAGATTATATTCTGTATGCTATATAGAAAACTGTATTAAGCAGTTTTAGGAAATATTGTTGAATATGCAAAGATGAATAATTTCAGTGTAAGATGTGATCTGGGGTAATAAGGGAAAAAATAAAGACCAGAAATTCTCTTCTCACTTTTTCAATAAAATAGCTTAGTTAGGCTCTAATATCTATGGGTGGATTTATCTTTTTTGCCCACTGATGTGCTTCCTCTTACTTTATGGGATGAGTCATAAAGTTATTTGCTCAGAAGGAAATCAACTGTAGTTGATTTAGTGGGGTTCAGTGATTTCATGAATTTTAAACTATAAATTGTCAAATCATAAAAAATTCCAAGCTGAAGACATACCTTGTTTGGTTACTAAAGAACAGAATTTCAATTATGAAGAAAAAAATTTATCAGCTCAGCTAAACTTTAAGTTTTGTGATTATAGCATACTGACTTCAATAAATCTCATAGGTTAAAAAAAATCACCAAATAGTGTTCAAGATGTATATATATATTACAGAATTATTCAATACCAATATGTATTAGTTATTTTATCATTAAATGGTATTAGTTACTTTGGTCAAGGAAAGATTGAACAATGTCTTTTATAATGTCACAGCAGATAGAAAAGTACAACTAATTTAACCAATTTTGATTCAAATACATAGTATGAGCTTGATTAAATCAACCCTGTTTTTGACATCATGGAAACCAAGTTGAAACAAAGTCTCTTCTCTCATCGGAAATTTGAATTGAAAAATCTCAAAATTGGATCTGAAAGATGTGTTCCTTATCACTTTACAGCATGTTTATTAAACTTATATTCACAGTACAGAATATTTTTTTCAAACTGATTTAGTTCATGTGTTATACTTCTAAACTCTTGTTGTGCTTAAAATTTTAATTTAATTTAGAACCATTCTGATTATTGAGTTCCAGGAAGTTACTGGAAATCTGGCCATTAGCCTGTGGAAGGCAGGGAGACTGAAGCTGTGTCTGCCTGGTGAACAGTGAAAAATGCCGCGAAATATCTTGATGTTCTTTATTAAATAACATGGTGGGGAAGTCCCATTATAATGGGCCTAGTTTTTCTTTTAAATAATTTTTTTAGATAGCAGCGGTGTTTGTGTTTTGCAAAGTCAGAATCAGTCTTGGGAGGCTGTTTTGAGGATTGCATTGGATTTCAGCGGTGCCAATCAGATTGGCTGTGTTATTTAAGATGGCCCACTCCAGTACTCTTGCCTGGAAAATCCCATGGGCAGAGGAGCCTGGTAGGCTGCAGTCCATGGGGTCTCGAAGAGTCGGACACGACTGAGCGACTTCACTTTCACTTTTCACTTTCATGCATTGGAGAAGGAAATGGCAACCCACTCCAGTGTTCTTGCCTGGAGAATCCCAGGGACGGGGGAGCCTGGTGGGCTGCCGTCTATGGGGTTGCACAGAATTGGACACGACTGAAGTGACTTAGCAGCAGCAGCAGTGATCTTAAGCGGGCGGTCACTTTGGTAACTGTGAAGACCTAAAGCTTGAACGAAATATATATGTTCAGTTTATGTAAATAACCTGAAAACCTTTTTTCAAAAAGTGATGGAAGGTCACAAAAGTACAAAGTGAAGTTTGGAGTTTTAACTTTTATTGCTTATAAATGTACAAAGGAAGTTGTGAAGTGTCCTGAAAGCTTACTGCTTGTTACATTTCATTAAGCTTTTTGGAATCTTTTAATCAAAATTATAAAAGAAAGTGTGTATGATCGTTGTGTGTGTGGGAGGGCGGTGCGGGGGTAAGAAAAGGAGTGAAAAACATGAAAAGGAGGAATGATGGCTAAACATTCTCCCACTCATTCAGAATTAATTAATTTGTAGTATGAATATTTAGAAAAAAAAAAGTTTTTCATGGGCTAGTGTTGAATCCCAGGTAGATTTAAAAAAATCCATAGCATAGCAGCACTATTATAATTTGGAATTCTTATTAATAAAAATTTTATGTAATTTTAATTAATAAAATCTCACAGATGTACCTCTTGAATATGAAAAAATCTGTGCCAGTATTTTTAAAGGCCCCAAAGTCAACAGTAGAAATCAGGCTTACCCAATATGTTTCAATTTTTTTGGCACTGGCTATTCCAAAACATTGTTATCTACCCTTCCCTGTGCCCTGAGCAGGGCTGAGACTGTAATTTGGGGCTGCCCTAGCCTAGTTACTCTGAGAGACTTGTGGCAGCAAAAGTAATCATGCACCAATCTGGATGCCTCATTAAGTCAACCAGATCCGGATGCTCTGTAATCTGTTTTTATGTACGTGGGCTCAATTCATCTGGCGCTTTCAGCGATGAGAGAGCTGGGTTTACGAAGAAGGCAGTGAGGTGAGTGCTGGGAGATGTCCTGGTTTATTTAATATGTTTGTAACCCAGTTCAAGGAAGCAAAGCAAAACCAAAAACAGACAAATAAAAATAACCAAATTTGAGGGCTGCTGTAATCAGGTTACAGGCTCAATCAGAAAATCTAATTTTATTTCTGCCAGAGAAAGAATGTATTTGCTGGTCACCATTTTAGTCAGAACGTCTACTCCAGGATATTGCAGTAGTTAAATATATTGTTTATTAAATGCTTCGTTTATATATTAAAGCTTTGACTCAGTAAGAAAATTGCTTTTTTTTTTTTTCCAAAACAAGAGGAAGATGTCTCAGGTTTGTTTTATGGATTATCTAAAAGCTTTCATGTATCAGAACTTAGCCTTTACCTGTGAAATGCTATTACTGCCTTAACACTTTCATGTTAGATCTATATTAGATCAAATAGTTGCATAGCATTATGTATGAATTTGTATGCTTTTTAGCTTTGACACAACTGTATAATGCAAAGGTATACTTTAGTAGATGTTTATAATTCAAGGATAACCTCTTATTTAACCTTTTCTTGCTTTTATATTTTATCATGTATGCTTTCCATCTGTATACAGCAACTATGATACTTGGTTGTAACAAAATAGATTTGTGGGGACATGGCATTTGTTTGATATACCAAATTTTAAAAATTCTGTATCTGTAATTACCTATAATAGGACACCCCTGCCAAAATAATAAAAATCACTTTCATAATCTTGTCAGGAAGTTTTACTTTATGTTGTAGCAAATACAGTCTAATGTGTTTATTCATTTTAACTACTATTTATAAGTGCTTGACTTAAAATATTGCATTGTAAATATTTTCTTTGGCTTTTTTACATTTTAGGCAGCTTGCCTTTGTCTTTTTAATAGGTTTTCAACATCCAGTTCCCTACCAAATTCTTTTTCTGTCTTTATTTTTTAATTGAAATACAGTCGATTTACAATATTATATAAGTTTCAGGAATATAGCATAGTTCATAGATTCAATATTTTTATAGATTCTGCTCCATTTTAAGTTATTACTAAATAATAGCTATATTCCCTGTGTTGTACAATATATCCTTGTAGCTTATTTATTTCATACACAGTAATTTGTTCCTCTTAATCCCCAGCCCCTATTTTGGACCCCTTCCCACTTCCCACTTGTAACCACTAGTTTGTTCTCTGTATCTATCAGTCTGTTTCTATTTTGTTACAATTTTCACTTGTTTTATTTTTTAAAATGCTACATATATGATAAAAATTTTGAATTTATAAGAAACAACTCAGCAGTTATATTTTAATGACAAACACCTGGCAAAGTAGGAATTAATTTCTGATTTTGAGAGGTTGAATAGATTGAGATTTTAAGACTCTGACCTTGTATTTCTGCTTCATCTAAAAAATATAGGACGTTTTTCCCCTTCAACAGCACACCGGTCCTTTTCCTTGAGTATTTCATTCATTCATTTTGTTTTCTTTTGACATGAAAACTTTTGTTTTTAATTTAGATGGCAAACATTCATTCATTCATTTTGTAAGGGACATGTGCCTTATTTAATACATGCAATTAATGTCCAATAAAATGGAATAGATGAGAGTTTTCTGTAATATACTATGTGGAAATATTTTTCTGCCGACTTTTTTACCTGGTAAAAATTTGACTTCCCAGGACCCTGCTGGGGTTCTCCAGGCTTTCCCTACCCCACCCTCACAGATGGCAGAGTCATGCAATGCCAAGGCCCCTTATTTCTTTCAGACTTTAACTCCCATTATTGTGAAATCAGGAAAAGTAATTATGAAGTATAATTGCACACAATGTCATTGAGCCTTTGACTTGAGAACATCACTTTAGCAGCCCAAAGATATGGTTAGAAATTGGTTTAAGAGAATACTCGCTTGTTTTCCAGATGTATTAATCTAGGATCATGGAAATTGTCCTAAAGGTTCAGGACAAGTGAAATAAATATTTTCATAGGAAAAAAAATGTCTTTAACAAAGTTGTAATTGGGGTCAGGTTTGCAGCAATGTCAAGCAGAGTTGTATTCCACCTAATCGATCTGGTAGAATATAAGATTAGAAGGCAGGGTGGGAAATGAATACAGTTTTGGACATAAAGCAGGCATGGCTCTTGCAGACTCATAGAGATTGTTTCTATGACTTCAAAGTCAGTTTTTCTGCACAAGTGCTACAGAAGTTTTGGCTGTTCAGTTCAGTTCAGTCACTCAGTCGTGTCCGACCCCATGAATCACAGCACACCAGGCCTCCCTGTCCATCACCAACTCCCGGAGTTCACGCAAACCTCATGTGCATCGAGTCGGTGATGCCATCCAGCCATCTCATCCTCTGTCGTCCCCTTCTCCTCCCGCCCCCAACCCCTCCCAGCATCAGAGTCTTTTCCAGTGAGTTGCTGCTGCTGCTGCTGCTGCTGCGTCACTTCAGTCGTGTCCGACTCTGTGTGACCCCATAGACGGAAGCCCACCAGTGAGTTACCTCGCCCTTATTTTGGTTTAGTGATTCACATACTCTTTGCTCTTAAGTTTTGATCTATTATAATTCTCAGAGAAGGAAAGAGAAAGAAAAGAAATTAACATACTCAAAAATATTTGGAAGCAATTATTTTTCACCGGTTTTCTTTGGCTGCGCTGGGTCTCCACAGTGGTGCACGGGCTCTCCCTAGTTGAGGTGCGCTGGCTTCTCTTGTCTACACTGGCTTAGTTGCCCTGCAGCATGCAGAGTCTTAGTTCCCCAACCAAGGATAGAACCAGCATCCTTTGCATTGGAAGGTGGGTTCATAACCACTGGTTCACTAGGAAAGCCCCTGGAAGCAGTTATTTTTAATGGCAATGATCAGAGGAAAATAATCTATCTTAAACAGGTAGACACAAGCTATAGTTAAATTGCTTTGTTTGTTGAGCCTTGATTCACTCACACACAGGCTATGTGGTCTTCAGTAACACTTTTCAACCAAAGCCAAGTATAAGAAGAAAAAATGAAACTAAAATATGGTGTGAGGGAGACAGTAATGTCATGGACCAAAATTCTGTGTTGAAAAGTGTCAGTGTGCAGATGTTCCCTGGAGATGAACTGACCCAAGAGCTTACTGTCTTTCAACAGGAGGGCTTGTCACTTTCCAACTCCCCCATATTTGGGCATACAAGCCAGTCTGTTCATTTTTCTGTCCCTGTGATCCTGGATTTTCACCAGCACTGCTCCTCCTTTGTCCAAGCCACATGCCACACTGACAGCGTCACGTGCCAAGAAGACTCACAACAATCCTCCCTTCTAAGAGAAGCTTCCTCAAGCAAGAACATTTTAAAAAGGGGAAGGGGGAGGTCATCTTTTGTTTTATAATATTAAAACTTCTTTCCTGTAATCTGTGGTCAGGCATTTTTGCCTGAAGTTCATCCATAGGTTGGACTATGAAGTGGCCTGATTTGAGAACTCTCCCTGATAGGAGTGGAGGAGTGCACCACACTCCACATTGGCTCTTATGACCAATCAGAACCTTTCCTGCTGTCAGAGACATTGAATAGCATTCAAAAGGATAGCGAGGCTCTCCAGCCAGAGAAAGTGTGCAAGACCGAGGCATGAATGAGACAGGCATGTTAACAGGAAGCCTGCTTTTGAAGAGTGTGGCTGGAGCGAATGGAATTGGTTTTGGACTGCTTGAGATCCCTTTAAGTGATAGAAAGGCTAAATAAACTAATTAAATATATTATGCTAAATAAACAACACATGATATTATACAAATTATACAATATTCCCACTAACACCTAACAGCCCCTGAGAGGCCTGCTGGTCAGGGCTCAGAGTCTCTACACCAGACTGAAAAATCTTCCAGCTTCTTTAAAAGATGTTTTACTTTCTTGAGTTTTACACATTCATAAGTGAATGGTCTGTATCTCGTGCCTTTGTTGGTTTTCTGTGAGCTGTAGTTTCTGGGAAGTGAGCAGCTCTCATTCCTGTGACTCTTGTAATCCAGTCATTCGTGTGCCTCCTTCATGAGGATTCAGTGCGGCTGTGGTGCTGTTATCCCTCTGATAGGAACTCTAACTCGGTGTAAAGCCCCAAAGTTCTGTTACTTGTTTTTATTTTATATTGTACTATATTTTATTTACAGTGCTGTGTTTGTTTCAGGTGTATAGCAAAGTGATATAGTCATATATATATATATATATATATATATATATATATATATGAATTAACAAAAACAGTTCCTGTCTTTTGATGGGGAGCTCGTGGTTTATAATATAAATGGCATTATTTTGAGAGAGGGGTAACTTAAGTATGGTATTAGGTTTTTTTTCTTTTTGCAGCTTGAGGCAGTTGTAAAATAACTTAATGTAGCTTTTTGCAACTGTGTATTCTATAGTATTTTTTTCATTTGGTGAAATTTTAACTGTTAATGTTTTTGGCATTGTGCTTTGTCAGTTCAGTTCAGTTCAGTCGCTCAGTCGTGTCCGACTCTCCGCGACCCCATGAATTACAGCACGCCAGGCCTCCCTGTCCATCACCAACTCCCAGAGTTCACTCAAACTCATGTCCACAGAGTCGGTGATGCCATCCAGCCATCTCATTCTCTGTTGTCCCCTTCTCCTCCCACCCCCAACCTTTCCCAGCATCAGAGTCTTTTCCAGTGAGTCAACTCGTCGCATGAGGTGGCCAAAGTATTGCAGTTTCAGCTTTAGCATCAGTCCCTCCAATGAACACACAGGATGGATCTCCTTTAGAATGGACTGGTTGGATCTCCTTGCAGTCCAAGGGACTCTCAAGAGTCTTCTCCAACACCACAGTTCAAAAGCATCGATTCTTCGGCGATCAGCTTTCTTCACAGTCCAACTCTCACATCCATACATGACCACGGGAAAAACCATAGCCTTGACTAGACGGACCTTGGTTGGCAAAGTAATGTCTCTGCTTTTTAATATACTATCAAGGTTGGTCATAACTTTCCTTCCAAGGAGCAAGCGTCTTTTAATTTCATGGCTGCAATCAGCATCTGCAGTGATTTTGGAGCCAAAAAAAATAAAGTCTGACACTGTTTCCACTGTTTTTCCACCCATTTCCCATGAAGTGATGGGACCAGATGCCATGGTCTTTGTTTTCTGAATGTTGAGCTTCAAGCCAACCTTTTCACTCTCCTCTTTCACTTTCATCAAGAGGCTTTTGAGTTCCTCTCCACTTTGTGCTTTGTACCATTTATTAAATATAAATAAATAAAAAATAAAAATAAAAAATGTTTAATTCTGCTTTTATTCCTAAGTGCCTACTTTTGTTTCTTTCCCTTTCCATCTCAGTACTGTTTAATATGCATTTTTTTGTTTGTATGTGTTCCAACAAAATGTGTATGATTGTTTTGTATACGTGTGTGCATGCTAAGTTGCTTCAGTAGTGTCCAACTCTGTGCCACCCTATAGACTGTAGCCCGCCAGGCTCCTCTGCCCATGGAATTTCCCAGGCAAGAATACTGGAGTGATTCCCAGGGAATCTTCCTGATCCAGGGATCGAACTCGAGGCTCCTGCATTGGCAGGCGGGTTCTTTACCACTAGTGCCACCTAGGAAGTATACATGTGTTTTTAAGGTATACATGTGTTTGTGCGAATGCTGTTCCTATCTTATCCTGTTGCTCAATCTTCTCTTAGCACATCATTTTAAAGACCCATCTCTGTCTGATCTCATGGTTTAACTGCTACCTAAGATTCCGTGGTATTCATCCATCACATTTTCTCTAGCGACTTTCTTGAGAATGGGCACCTCGATGGCCCCCAAACCCATGCATCCCCAACTAAAGCTTCAAGGAACATCCTTGTATGTGTTCCCTTGCCAACTTATAACAAATTTGCAGTGCATACCATACCCATGATTAGAGGTGCTGGACAAGCAGATCTATGTCTACATAATGTAAGTGCTGTAAGCATGTTCTGTAGAATGCCAGCCCACACTCCCATTAGCTGCGTACAAGGGTTCCCTTATAACTGCGTTCACACTGACACATGGCATGATCTCCTTATTTCTATTTTTTTTAATAGAAGAGTATGTTTATTTCTTTAGGTAGGAGAAGATTTCCTAAATAAGACATGAAAAACATAAACAATAAAATAAAGGATTAATAATTCAACTGGATTAAAAATATCTTTTCATCAAAAAACATTTTAAGGTAAATTAAAATACAAGTCATTGACTTTTTTTCCCCCTTACTGTCCAGTGATTAAGATTTCATGCTCCCAATGCAGGGTCCAGGTTCACCATTTGGTCATATGACCAGAAAAAAAGAAGTCTAAGCATCTCATTATTTTTGAATGAAACATATACCCTTTAGGTGATTCATGGGGTCACAAAGAGTCGGACATGACTGAGTGACTGAACTGAACTGAACTGAACTGAATGCAGTAAATAGATTTTTTTTTAAAGAAAAAAGAGACACCTACACTCATTTTCCCTACAGATATATTTGTGCTCATATCACATCTCCTTTCTGAGATGCCACATTTGTTGAAGGCAGGGACAGGGTCCCCAGTCCTTGTTACCGAAAGATCTTATGCATATGGAAGCAGGCGTGAGCAGAGGGTGAGTTCTATTACCCGTTTCTCTTTGGGAATGAGGTATTCTCCTTTCCTTGACTTTGTTTCCATTTGGTGACCTTGAAGTCCATCTCAGTTTCTTCTCCTTGATGTAGTGTTGAGCTAATTTAAGGTTTCTAAGTTTCCTATGATTCCTTGGTGGGAAGTTTCCTATAAGTTACTTTGAAACAAGTGAAATTGTCATCCCTGGGGTTTGTACCCTTTGGTATGAGTAGTGGCTTTCAAACTTTTTTTTTTTTTAACCATAACCCACAGTATAAAATGTATTGTGCATTTAGTACAGACATGTGTGAGAATGTGTACATATACAGGGGCTTCCCTAGTGGCTCAAATGGTAAAGAATCTACCTGCATTGTGGGAGACCTGGGTTCGATCCCTGTGTTGGGAAGATCCCCTGGAGGAAGGAATGGCAAGTCATTCCAATATTCTTGCCTGAGGAATTCCCATGAACAGAGGAGCCTGGTGGGCTACAGCCCATGGGATTGCAAAGAGTCGGACACAGCTGAGTGAATAAGCACAGCATATAGGGCTTCCCAGGTGGTATTAGCGGTACAGAACCAACCTGCCAGTGCAGGTAGACATGAGAGATGCAAGTTCGATCCCTGGGTTGGAAGATCTCCTGGAGATTGGGCACAACAACCCATTCCAGTATTCTTGCCTGGAGAATCCCATGGACAGAGGAGCCTGGCAGGTTGTAGTCCATAGGGTCACACAGAGTCGGACGTGGTTGAAGCAACTTAGCATGCATGCATACTTTTATAAGATCAGTTTCTAACACTGCTTGCTGTGATGCAGTCTATTTTCAAATCTATTTTATTATTTTTCCTTTAAAAATGCAACACAATGAGATATCACTATAAACCTATTAGAGTGGCTAAATTAAAAACAAAACACCCTATAATAATAAGTGCTGGAAAAAATGTGTAGCTACTGGAACTTTCAAACATTGCTGGGCATTGGTAAGGGTGGGGAATACAAAACGGTACCAAATGACCCAACAATACCAGTCTTAGATAGTCATCCCAGGGAAATGAAAACTTGTTCACATAAAAGCTTTACATAAATATTTGTAGCAATTCTATTCATAATCACCGAAAAGTGGAAACAACCTAAATGTTCTTCAACAAGTGATTGGCTAAACACATCACGAATATCTTGCATGATTGGCTAAAAACATGCATACCCATGCAATGGAATTATACTCAGCAGTAAAAGGAATGACATGTTGATACATGTAGCAACTTAGATGAATCTCAGGAGAGTAATACTGAGTGAAAAAAAAAAAAAAAAAACCAACAAAAACCAGCCTTGAACAGTTACATGCTATATGAAGTCAGTTATATGACAGTCTCAAAAAGTCAAGATTAGAGCAGTTAAAGCAAAAAGTCAAGATTAAAGGCAGATCATTGGTTGCCAAAGGTTAGGGGTGGGAGGAGGGAAGCATGATGGAATTTTGGGGGTTTTTCCGATTGTGATGGTGGTTAGAGGGATGTATACTGAGTTAATATTTATGAAAGTTTTTGTTAAAATAGATTGAAAAAAGACTTTTAAAGGATAGTTGGTACAAGTGAGCTTAAATGAAGTTGAATTGAGGTTGACAAATAGCACCGAAACTGCTGGCAGACAAAGAAGTACTGAACCAAGAAGCTCAAGACCAGATGTGTGAACCAGGGTGATGGCTGATGTTGAGTTCTCGTAGGCTGGGAGAGAAGGATGGTACCATGTTCTCAGGGCAGGACAGGAAAGTCGAATACCAGCCTATGGGATAACAACAGCAACAAAAGCCGTGGGCTGAAAGCTGTCCCTCAGGGGAATTTTAATTCAATGCCACAAGTGTTAATTGAGCGCCTACTAGATGGAAGGCCCTGTTATTAGCACTGGGGTATGACAGTAAAGACACCCAGTCCCTGAGCTCTTGGAGCTGATAGTCTAGCAAGGTGTTTTATTTTAGTTGCTAAGTCATGTCCTCTTCTGTTCATGGGATTATTGAGGTAAAAATACTGGAGTGGGTTGCCATTTCCTTCTCTGGGGTACCTTCCTGACCCAGGGATGGAAACTGAGCCTTCTGCATTGGCAGGTGGATTCTTTACCACTGAGTCACCAGGGTAGCCCCTAGAAGGGTGAGTGGAGGGGAAATAAAGATAAAAGATTGAGTTAAATGTAAGTGCTGTAAACAATAGGAGTGTGTGTGTGTGTGTGTGTGTGTGTGTGTGCTGGGGAAACATTTTAGAATGAGTAGTTAGGGAAGCCTTTTTGAAGGAGGTACCATGTAGGGGTAGGCATTATGGTCAAGCACCCTATACACCAATAAAAATTAAAAAAAAAAAAAAAAAGGCCTGAGTGTGGGCTAGGCTATTTCCTGCCTTGGACTCTCAAGCTCACTCTCAGTCATGCTCCCCTGGGAGCACTAAAACATTTCCTGAAGAATTTACCAGAGAGCAGGCTCTCTGTGTAAGTATGTTGGAACACACAGACTTGACAGTGATGCTTTGAACAATACAAGTTATAATGGTCTGTTGATTCTTCAGCTTTATGGTCACCGAAGGACTTCCAATTGATTCTTTGGAGCACTTAATGGATCTTCTTCTGGGATATTTCTACCTCTGACCTTGAGTGAAATTTCCATTTTATCTGATCGAGGAGGATTTCCACCCTAATCTCAGTGGGCCTGCTGAGAAAAGTGGGAAGCCTCAGGTTGCGGTTTCCAGAATCTCACAATCTGACATTTAGCACGTCTGGTGGTGCTTTCTCTGCTGTGCCTGGCTTCACTGTTTAACAACTCTGACTCATGTCTAAGGCCCAGGAGCACCAGGGCTCAGGTCACACCCTGCTTTGAGAGTTCTGTGCGGTTACCCCGCTGCACTTGGAGAAAGCGGCCAGTGTTCCCTGGGTCTGGCAGGCTCTGTACTGGCCCTGCCAATGTCTCCGCTGGTGCTTACCTCGCTGTTCACATTTCACTGCTGCTCCCCTTCTGTAGGCACCTCGGGCTCCCACTGCCCTTCCCAGCAATCACTACTTCAATCTCAAGCCTCTGCCGTTTCCACAGCCCCCAAGCAGATCCAGTTGGCACTCTCTTTCCTAGCACTTGACCTTGACACTGAGGATAAAAGTGGGAAAACACAGGTTGGACAAAGAAAGAGGTGAAAGAACAAGGCTGAATTTTCACTGCTGCGTTTTCCAACATGGTTTCCAGAAACTTATTGCAATGAAGAGCAGAGTGAGCCTGCCTGCCACTTAGTTTTAATTCCTTTGCTTCTGGAAACTTCTGTGGAGGCTTGGTTAATACAAATCAACAACAAAAAAACTTGTTTTCCTTCCTCTTTGCCCCACTGGGCTCATTTTCTCTGTGACATGTTCGGTTCATAATATAGATCTGCTGTTTGCTCTGCAGAGTTTAGTACCTTTTTCTTTTTTTTGCTCAAACCTCCCACCATCTCCCTGTAGTCAGAGCTCAGATTTCATCTTAATGAAGCCTGTCTGGACCTCTCTGTTTAATACTCAGTCTGGCCCAGGCACTCAATTCCCTGACTTTGTTCTGCTTTTTCTGCTTTTCTTTTTCATAGGACTTATTTCCTGTTAACAGAACATAAAATTAGTCTTTTAATTTCTTTCCTGGTTCATAGTTTATTGTCTCTCTTCACCAGACCCCACTCTCCAGGACGTAAATGCCACAGAGCTGGGCATCTTTATGTTCCTTGAAAAGTGGAATATTCAATCATTCTGCTGCATTTCTTACACAATATTGCCAACAAGTGATTTGCCTTATATATTAAATTCAGATGGTGTGATCACTGCCTAAATAATCCACTCACAAAAAGAAATTACTTTTTGTTGTATAGACCTGTGCTACCCAATTAGGTAGCCATTAGTCACATCTGGCAATTTAAATTAAGAGTAAATAAAAGTTCACTTCCTCGTTTACAGCAGCCATATTTCTGGAGCTCAGTAGTCACATGTAGTTAGTGGCTACTTGTGGACAGCACAGATGAAAAACACTTCCAGCAGCAGAAAGTTCTATTGGACTTTCTACTCCTCTACAGCAGTGCTATGGAGGAATCAATTTGCCAACTTATTTGATTTTTACTTTCACGTAGTTTGTAACTATATATTTAATATCTCCATTGAGTAAGGCACCGTGATAACTGCATAGGAATGATTCAGAGACCTTGCCTCTTTCAGCAAGTGGGTTTGAAGATAAATATAATATGGAGATACATATCAAGAGCCTTGAGAAGACACAGATGAAGTGCTGCAGAAATTCAAAGGAGGGAGAGATCTGTATTTTCCAGCTTAGGGTAGAAAATCAAGGAAAGCTTCTTGGAGGAAGTGGGTCTGAAAGAGAAAAGTACCTATTACCTCAGTCCTGAAGCATAGCACACTCAACACCTCAAAATAGCTAGAGGAGAGAACTCATACCAAGTAATATTCTGGTGGAAAAGTTAACACCAAACAAGGAGACTTTTTTAAAGTTTCATTTATTTATTTTATTTATTGCCTGCACTGGCTTTTTGTTGCTAGGCAGAGGCTTTCTCTAGTAGTGGTGTATGGTCTTCTCATTGTGGTGACTTCTCTTATGGCGGTGCAGAGGCTCTGGGCTTCCATAGTTGCAGCACATGGGCTCAGTAGTCTTACAGCATGGCTCAGTAGCTATGATACATGGACTTAGTTGCCCCAAAGCATGTGGACTCTTCCCAAACCAGGGGTTGAACCCGTGTCCCCTGCAGTGGCAGGCAGATTCTTAACTGCTGGACCACCAGAGAAGTCCCAAACAAGGAGATTAATGACTATGGCTCAAAGACTTTGGAACTCCATTTTTACTTCTCCCTCACCTTCACCTTGGAACAACAAGCCTGCACATTTACAGAAACCTCGACTTTTGGTCCTGATGTCCTCTGCTTGTGTAGAGCTGAGACCAGCTGGTGAGAACTAAAACAATTTGGATGGTTGCTTCTCTAATTTTCCCTTCTGTCTGGTCATTCCAATCCAAACAGAATCTCCTAAAGCTGCTTCTCCTTTTAGGACAAAGCTTGACGTCTTGATCTAAAGAGCTATATTAAGAGGTGATGAATGGTTAATGTGATTTTCACATACCTGAGATTCTCCACTTGGGCTCATGTATCCCTCTCTCTGAATCCATAGGAGCTGAGCTGTATTAACCTGACCTTCACCCATAGTTGGAGAACCCAATACTCCCAGTGGAAAATAAACTCAGGTCAAGGAAACAAGGCATGTGAGAAGCACAATTATTTCTGTAGAAAGACACTGCAATGCTGAGAGCTATAAGGCTTTCCAATGCCACTAATAAAAGTTCAATATCTCTTGAGTGTTTGTTCTGACTGTTCAGATAGCCCCAGTAGGCTCCATTGGCCACTGGTCATCTTGGTAATGACTCTTCTATGGTTCACAGAAGAGGCTGCAAACTATGGCCCATAAGCCAAATCTGCCCCCCTGCCTGTTTTTGTGCAGCTATGTGAGCTATGAATGGTTTCTACATTTTTTAAATTGCTGGCAAAAATCAGAAGACTGATATTTTGTGATACATGAACATTTTATGGTATTCAAAGTTCAGGACCCAGAAATAAAGTTACGTGGGAGAACAAGTGGAGAAGGCGATGACACCCCACTCCAGTGCTCTTGCCTGGAAAACCCCATGGATGGAGGAGCCTGGTGGGCTGCAGTCCATGGGGTCGTGAAGAGTTGACACGACTGAGCGACTTCACTTTCCCTTTTCACTTTCATGCACTGGAGAAGGAAATTGCAACCCACTCCAGTGTTCTTGCCTGGAGAATCCCAGGGACAGGGGAGCCTGGTGGGCTGCTGTCTATGGGGTCGCACAGAGTCGGACACGACTGAAGCGACTTAGCAGCAGCAGCAGCAGGAGCGCAACCATGTTTATTTACTGATTGTCTATGGGGTTTCCTGCTGCAATGGTAGAGCTGAGCAGTTGTGACAGAGACTACAGGGCTTGCAAAGTGAAAAATATTTACTCTCTGGCCTTTTACAAGAAAAGTTTGCCAGCTTTGGTCTATACCCTCAGCTTCTCAAGGCATAAACTAATAGTGATAATAAACTCCTGTCAGACTGATCCTGCCTCGCAGAGAGACATGAACTCACAAAACTGAAACTTCAAGTGAAGTCATTAGGGGGCAGAAACATGTCAGAGGCATCTTTCACGAAGGCAATATTCCAGATTGTTTGGAAATGGAGGCATTTTCTCATAGACTAGAGACACTAAAACAAAATCGAAAAACAGGTCGTGGCTTCAA
The DNA here is from genome assembly GCF_049115385.1 of Moschus berezovskii. Lineage (NCBI taxonomy): Eukaryota > Metazoa > Chordata > Mammalia > Artiodactyla > Moschidae > Moschus > Moschus berezovskii. The sequence continues at coordinate 87,842,939 of NC_142470.1, forward strand.
GTGTTGAAGTCTTGACTCAGTTATTTTCTTTTTCCTGAGCTATTGGGTCTCTGTAATTTTATATTATTTAAGAGTGTGCCATAGGGTCACAATACTTCCGCACAGTCTAAGATAATGCAACAATCAAATAAACAAATGCATCCTCTCAGATAGTCACAGGGAACACTCTGAAATGAGTTTTTGAAGAGTTCTTATATGTTGTTAAATGCAGGACACCGTAAATCAAGTATCATTTTATGTCATTCAGATCAGCCAGATCTTTTATTCAGCATCTGATTTATGTTTCTTAAATACCGTTAAGCACTGTTAAGTTGTTATAAAATAAAACTGTTATAAAAACAGACACATTTCCTAATTCAGAGGTGTTCATTTGAGGAAAACCACTCCCCTGACACAGTGTGACAGACGCTGTAACAGAGATACCTGTCAAGTGCTATGGGAATAAAGATTAGGAAACCCCTGATTCTTCTAGGGAATGTGAGGAGATGAGGATCAGGAAAGGCTCCGCAGAGGAGATGCCATGTGAGCTGGACTCAGGCAGGTGATTAGGAGTTGACCAGAGAGACACAGACCTGAGAGAGGGGACGGGAAGATCCCAGACAAGGCCCTGAGGTACAGAAAGGTGTGGCCATCTGCTTTGTTCCTGCTGGAAACCCATGCATGGTCCAGCGCTGCCATCTTATGCCTGTTCCCTAGATTTCAGCTGAATGAATGACTGCGATGTCTTTGGTGATAATTGAGGTGGAGTGGGGGAGTATGTGTATGGATACTCTGTGTACTCACCAACATGCTATTGGGGAACCATTTCAGGGACTAGACAAGATTAACTTTTAATATTTCATGTATCTGTAGGTATACAAATGCCATCTCTTGGAGTCCTTGGAAAGAGCTTGTAGTCTTTCTTAGCAGCATTTCTGAAGCTCTCTCCTGCTCTGATAGACAATGTGCACCTGTTTGACATTCCCGTGAAATCTCTGAAAACTTTCCAGGACATTTAAACTCACAGTACTGAAGCATCCAACTGCTAATGATATGTCATAGTAGCCATTTGCTAATGTTTGGTCTTAGGTAAGACAGGCTGCGGGCCTTTGGCAATTGGAAGGCATGATTTTTTCTCACATTCAAATAAATTATATATCAATTCATGGGATTACCTGAAATCAGTCACTCTCATTTATTTTTAAGGTACATTATTTGTACTTGCTGGCTCTTTATTTTTGGTAGCAAATGACTTTCAGTCTCACAATGACTTAAAATATAAGAACTGGGGTATAAAAGCACTGCTTTGATTCTGTTTTATAAATAAGTTCATTTGTATCATTTTTTTTTTAAAGATTCCACATGTAAGTGATATCATACAATATTTCCCTTTCTCTGTCAGGTTGACCTTATTCAGTATGGCAATTTCTAGGTCCATCCATGTTGCTGCAAGTGGCATTATTTAATTCATTTTAATGGTTGAGTAGTATTCCATTATACATATGTACCACATCTTCTTTATCCATTCCTCTGTCAACGGATAGATAACTAACCAGCACCTATTGTATAGCACAGGGAAGTCTGCTCAATATTATGTAACAACCTCAAAGGGAAAAGAATTTGAAAAGGAAGAGATACACATATGCGTATAACTGAATTACTGTGTTGTATACTTGAAACTAATATAATATTGTTAATCAACTATATTCCAATCTAAAATAAAAAGTTCAAAAAAAGGAGCACTGCTTTGAACTAAAACACCTTGACATTTGCAGATTTGGCAACCACAGGGTTAGTGACTTGGGATCCACCCACACAGTAAATCACTGAGGCACAAATTTGAATCCTGTGGATAACAAAGCCAGAGCATGGGAAGGCATCCAAAGTAGAGTTAAAGTTTTCTACTTGACTTCGGAGACCCGGTAATTCTTAAGCACTAGTCTTTTAAAAGTTTGTAGAAAATGGTCATGGGGGAAAAAAAGCAACTACCGGCCGTGACAGTAAAAAGAAAGGAGTCATTTGAGAAAGAAGGATCCTTAGGCAGGTTCGGAAATGCCTATGGAGGATCATTAGGAATATGAAGATCACTGAAATCTTTCATTTCCACTTGACTGCCTTGAAACGGGGGAATTCAAAGTCTCATCAGCATTCACAAGCCCCTGCGGATATATCCCTGTTGTCTATGAAGGGTTGACTCTATCTTGAGCACTCTCCTACAATTTGGATTTCTCCTGTGAGTTTGCATGACCCAGAAAAAAGGACTGGCAAATCCAAGATAAACATCAAACCAGACTCAGTCTCATGGTATAAATTCCAGGTTAATGAAGCCTGAGCTAATAAGGTTTCATGCCCTCAAGTAAGTCTTAATCCTTGTCACCGGTGTTGGTGATGTCTTCCCTGAAGAGGCTTGTTCCTGGGGCCAAGCCAGCTGCATAAGGCCACATTATAATAGCTTCTCCTCTCTCCACAACTGTGATCCTGGCACTTAGAAATCACGTGCCCTTCATGATACTTTCCAGGTAATCTTTTCGGGTGGAAGGTTCTTGAAAGCAAAGGATTACTCATGAGCCTTCTCTGTAAGCTGCTTCCCTTTCTCCTTTCCTTCTGGTTTTCAGACATCAGCCACACGGGGGGAGGAGATGGAGGGGGAGCCCAACTTGAGTTTCCAAATTCAGTGAATCTCTCTCATAGCCAGGAAACCAGATGCATATTAAGAATTACTAATCAGTTTCATTGAGTCCGTTGTAGTGAGGTAGATGAACCTAGAATCTGTCATCATACAGACTGAAGTAAGTCAGAAAGAGAAAAACATTAACACATATATATATGGAATCTAGAAAAATAGTACTGATGAAGCTATTTGCAGGGAAGGAATCTCTATTCCCGCAGATGTAGAGAATGGACTTGTAGACACAATGGGGAAGGAGAAGGTGGGACAAATTGAGAGAATATTATTGACATATATCCACTACCATGTGTAAAATAGACAGTTAATGGGAAGCTGCTGTATAACACGAGAAGCTCAGCTCAGTGCTCTGTGATGACCTAGAGGGGTAGGATGGGTTGGCTCTATCCTGAACACTTCCCTACAATTTGGATTTCTCCAAATTGGGGTGGGGGTGTGGGAGACTCAGGATGGAGGGGATATATATATACATACGGCTAATTCATGTTGTTGTACAGCAGAAGCCAATATATCATTAATTTTAAAAAATTGGAAAAAAAGAATTACTAATCAATTTCAAACTGCGATGCTTCTCTTTACAGCACATGAGGAGCAACTCATAAATAAAAATCATAGGAATAATCATCCCACATGAAATAAGAACTTATTTCAGTTTCTTAAGCTCATGTCTTTTAAGTAGTATCTTGCCTTCATAGAGTGGTCCCAGCTTTTTAAAGTCTTTTTACTTTTATTGCCTGGTTTTCTTTTTCTTTTTTTTAATGATGTGGATTATTTTTATTTTTAAATTTTTATTATTTATTTATTTTTTAATTGGAGGCTAGTTACTTTACAATATTATATTTGTTGGTTTTGCCATACATTGACATGAATCCGTCCCGGGTGTACACGTGTTCCCCTTCTTGAACCCCCCTTCCCACCTCCCTCCTCCCCATATCCTCCCTCTGGGTCATCCCCGTGCACCAGCCCCGAGCATCCGGTATCATGCGTCGAGACTGGGCTGGTGATTCGTTTCACATATGATAATACACATGTTTCAATGCCATTCTCCCAAATCATCCCACCCTCACCCTCTCCCACAGAGTCCCAAAGACTGTTCTATACACCTGTGTCTCTTTTGCTGTCTCGTATACAGGGTTGGAGAAGGAAATGGCAACCCACTCCAGTATTCTCGCCTAGAGAATCCCAGGGACAGAGGAGACTGTTGGGCTGCCGTCCATGGGGTTGCACAGAGTCGGACACGACTGATGCGACTCAGCAGCAGCAGCAGAATACAGGGTTAAGGTTACCCTCTTTCTAAATTCCATATATATGCGTTAGTATACCGTATTGGTGTTTTTCTTTCTGGATTACTTCACTCTGTATAATAGGCTCCAGAATTGAAAGAGACACATGTACTCCAATGTTCATTGCCACACTGTTTATAATAGCAAGGACATGCAAGCAACCTAGATGTCCATCTGCAGACGAATGGTTAAGAAATTGGTACATATACACAATGGAGTATTACTCAGCCATTATAAAGAATACATTTGAATCAGTTCTAATGAGGTGGATGAAACTGGTTTTCTATTTATGTAGATCCTACAGATAATAACATGTATGCATGCATGATAAGTTGCTTCAGTCATGTCCAACTCTTTGCGACCCTATGGACCGTAGCCCACCATGCTCTTCTGTCCATTGGAGTCTCCAGGCAAGAATACTGGCGTGGATTGCCATGCCTTCCTCCAGACAGATAACAACATAAATCATCATAATCCAACAAAATAACACGTTATTACACCAATTTGATCGATGTGGAGGTTGAAGCAATCAGAGCTGTGCAGTGAAATGATTCTTTGTTCTAACATTAAGAAATAAATGTGAATTTCATACAGAATCATGTTTTCTTTTGATCCCAAGTTCTTAATGAGATGATCAGGAGGTTTGTTAGAAATTGATCCATGGTAGGATATCCTGGGCAGATTTTTGCCCAACTAAAAACTAGCTTGCCTTCCAGGCAGGCAGGGCATAAGCACTATGGACTTTTTAAGATTCCACAAAAACATCTGAGATCTGAAAATAATGTGCTGGGTGGGTTACATTGCTGGCTTTTTCAGGAACATTCGAGGAGAATCACACAGAGATTTGGGCTGTGTGAGCAGATACATGTTATGAGGTGTACAGTCGAGGGAGACATTTTTTCAAAGTAGGTGATTCTTAGGGATGTGTGTTTGCAGGACACAGGGGGCCCAACAGGGAGTGAGGAGAGGGTGAAGCAGGACAGAAAGGAGCTGGTTGCAGGAGTCACTCCCTGAGAAGGCACCGGGGGCTAGGGTGCACAGGACCAGGATGCTGTGCTAAGTACACAAAGTGCATATAATGTGAAGTGCAGAGGTTTCTTCAAATCTTTTCTCTACCAGTTTGTAGACATGTGTGGAATCAATGCAAGTTAACCTTTATCAGTGGCTGTTCCCACCTGTGTAAGATGGAGGGAATAAGGTTTCAAATTCAATGATTGTGAATATTCAAGTAAATAATGCAGGCAACCAGTTTAGCACAGTTTTTGGAATAAAGCACCATGTGTAGATGTTAACTCCAATAGGAAGAGTAGCTATTATTATTGCTAATATGAGGTTGGGGAAGCAAGAAGACAAGATGTATAAATCATGGTGTCTGCCCACAGGGCAGATAAAAAGTGTGAGAGTTGTGAGAAAAATATACAAACCACGGTAATACAGAGCAGAATTAAGTCACTGTTGCCACAGCCTTCACATTTTGCTCTCATCAGGGATGTAGAGGCCAGTGAGGACTGGGCGGGGTTGGGGGTCATTCCTGAGGACCCAGGACTGAGTCCTTAGTCTCCCACTTATTCCTCTTTTCTCCTTTGCAGCAGGAGGGGTTGGTCCACTGTGAGGGCTTCGTGGCTCTCGCCAGCCTCTAGCCTATGACCCTACCTTGCCCTCCCCAACCCTTCTTTCCCCTACACTCTGCTTCTCCTAAGAGGCTGACTTTCCAGGCCTGATTTGCTCAAGCCCAGGGCACCAAGTCACAAGCAACAACCCCTCCTGCTGTGAAGAAACTGGCTCTGTTTGATAAGCAGTTTTCTGGGTAAGAAGATGAATCCATGTTCTCTATATTCCACAGTCTAGGGGGAAAAAACAAAACACCCGCAAGGTACTGAATGTCAACGAGCAAGCTACTCAAGATCATCAGCTAAGTTTTACTTATTTTATATCTTTCTCACCTAACATCAGACTTCCCTGATAGCTCAGTTGGTAAAGAATCCACCTGCAATGCAGGAGACTCCAGTTCGATTCCTGGGTCGGGAAGATCTGTTGGAGAAAGGGTAGGCTACTACCCTTATGGCAGAAAGTGAAGAGGAACTCAAAAGCCTCTTGGTGAAAGTGAAAGAGGAGAGTGAAAAGGTTGGCTTGAAGCTCAACATTCAGAAAACAAAGATCATGGCATCTGGTCCCATCACTTCATGGGAAATAGATGGAAAAACAGTGGAAACAGTGTCAGACTTTGTTTTTTTGGGCTCCAAAATCACTGCAGATGCTGATTGCAGCCATGAAATTAAAAGACGCTTGCTCCTTGGAAGGAAAGTTATGACCAACCTTGATAGTATATTAAAAAGCAGAGACATTACTTTGCCGACCAAGGTCCGTCTAGTCAAGGCAATGGTTTTTCCTGTGGTCATGTATGGATGTGAGAGTTGGACTGTGAAGAAAGCTGATCGCCGAAGAATCGATGCTTTTGAACTGTGGTGTTGGAGAAGACTCTTGAGAGTCCCTTATACTGCAAGGAGATCCAACCAGTCCATTCTAAAGGAGATCAATCCTGGATGTTCATTGGAGGGACTGATGCTAAAGCTGAAACTCCAATACTTTGGCCACCTCATGAGACGAGTTGACTCACTGGAAAAGACTCTGATGCTGGGAAAGGTTGGGGGCGGGAGGAGAAGGGGACGACGGAGAATGAGATGGCTGGATGGCATCACCGATTCTGTGGACATGAGTTTGGGTGAACTCCGGGAGTTGGTGATGGACAGGGAGGCCTGGCGTGCTGTGATTCATGGGGTCGCGGAGAGTCGGACACGACTGAGCGACTGAACTGAACTGAACTGAACTGAACCCACTCCAGTATTCTTGGGCTTCCCTTGTGGCTCATCTGGTAAAGAATCTGCTTGCAATGTGGGAGACCTGGGTTTGATCCCTGGGTGGGAAGATCCCCTGGAGAAGGGAATGGCTACCCACTCCAGTATTCTGACCTGGAGAATTCCGTGGACTCCACAGTCCATGGGGTTGCATACAGTTGGACACAACTGAGCGACTTTCACTTTCTTCTAACATCATGCCTGAGAGGAAGCAGGTCCTCACTACATGTTTAATCAGAATGAGTTAATTAATCTTTGTGTTCAGTCGCTCAGTCATGTCTGACTCTGCGGCTCCACGGACTGCAGCATGCCAGATTTCCCTGTCCTTCACTATCTCTCGGAGCTTGCTCAAACTCACGTCCATTGAGTCAGTGATGCCATTCAGCCATCTCATCTTCTGTTGTCCCCTTTTCCTCCTGCCCTCAATCTTGCCCAGCATCAGGGCCTTTTCTATTGAGCCGGCTCTTTGCATCAGGTGGCCAAAGTATTGGAGCTTCAGCTTCAGCATCAGTCCTTCCAATGAATATACAGGACTGATTTCCTTTAGGATTGACTGGTTGGATCTCCTTGCAGTCCAAGAGACTCTCAAGAGTCTTCTCCACAGTTCAAAAGCTTCAATTCTTCAACATTCAGCCTTCTTTATGGTCCAACTCTCACATCCATACATGACTACTGGAAAAACTATAGCTTTGACTAGATGGATCTTTGTTGGCAAAGTAACATCTCTGCTTTTTAATACAGTGTCTGAGTTTAAGGTCATATATTAAAATTTACCATTGCGCCGCAAGTTGTTCTCAGGTTCCCAACTTATAGCTTTGTACGTGCCCTTGAATCTTAAGTTGCAATGGATTTGGTGCTAATAAGTTAATACATGACATTTTCTTACATTTTTGTGAAAATTAAGTAGTGTAGTACATAAAACATGTTCATTATGAAGCTTTTGACATGGTATGCAATCATAGTGGTTACACTAGCTGTGTGACTTCAGCCAATCTGTTCATTAACAAAATGAGAATAATAATACCTCTCTCACAACTGTAAAGCATAAGATCATACAGGCCTAGTGAGTTTAAATGAATGGTTCAAGGTCACACAGATGGTTATTAACAGGCCAGAACTCAAGCCCAGACTTAGATTAAAAGTGTTCAAAACATGATGACTATTAATTATAGCTATTATTTCTCTCTCTGTCTCTTCCCACTCACCCACCTGAATCTCACACACACACACACACACACACACACACACAGAGTTATTCACATGCAGTGAAAAAACTAGATCCTCACTCTTCCTACCAGCTTGCCTTCTCATCCCTGGGCTTTAGGGCTGGCATTCTTTGTTTCCCCAGCCCACATTGCCTTTCCCCCAACTTGAAACTGCTTCTTGTTCTTTGTCCACTGGGGGCCAGAGGGGAGGAGTCTTCCGGCTGTCTGGAACATAATTCTGCAGTGAAGAGAAGGAAGCCTGATGGGGAGAATGGCAGGAAGGTCCAGCAGAGAGAGACAGAAATGCTAAGAAATAGAAAGAGGGGACACATGTGGATTGCAGTCTGTGTGATCAGGCACTGTGCTGGGCACCCTCCTGTTCCATTTAATCCTCATAACAAGGCCTGACTTTTGACATCCTGGGGCACATGGTGACACTGGAGATGTTAGGGCTGTGGGAGAACAGGAACAGTCCAGCATCCTTTCTTGCTGTCCTTCCTGACCCCTCAGGGAAGCTATAGGTCTGCCTCAGACACAGGATGATTTTCTGGCAATGGAGGAAGAGGAAGTCTTCCCTAATCTGTCCTCAAACTTAATTCCTCCCTGCGTGGAGGCCAGGCCTTCTAGTTAACAACAAGAGTAAAAGGGAGGGTGGATGCTTCCATCAAAATGGAAATAGTAATAATATATCAGAGGAGCAGAGCATGTAGATAGGAGGGACAGTGTCTCTTACTAAAGGAAGATGTCAAGGCTTCCATCGAAGAAGTGAGAACACTCAGTTCCCCCAGGCGTGCTCAAGAACAACTTGAAAGACCTCATGCAAGTCTCCATATGTGGCCAGTTAAGGGACTTTGGAACCAGACAGGTCTGAATAAGAATCACATTTCTGTGATTCTCTTGCTGTGTGACATTAGGTCAGTTAACTATCCACTCTGGGAAACAGTTTTCTCATTTGTATGATGAGGACAACCTCAAATGACTAAAATTCTAAAAGGCAGCTCTAAAATGAAGACCATCTTTGCAGGATTAAAGTGATATATATAAAATATTGAATAGCTTCTGGCTTTTAACCTTTGCTGAACAAATATATAATTATTTCATCATCACTTAACAAAGGAAAGTTATATGGCTCAAAATAGCCTGGAGTTAAAATTCCCCTCCAGGTCCTCCCCATCATTCTATGCAAGACAAAGAACTCTCTCACCCAAAGGAAAAAAAAATGGACATTAAGGTTGATTACACCCAACTCCCAGCCAGTCCCAGCCTCTGGCCAATCTCCAGAATTCCTTGTCCCAGCTGTTTAAGACATACTCCTAACAACCTTGGAGAAGAACAGGCCCCCTTAAGACAGTAGAGTTCCACATATATGCCTATATATACTTACTCCTTTCTTGGGTTAGTGCAGCAGCTCACTAATCTGACTGCTGCCCCTTCTTGCCTCATTAAAGGTGATCTGTTTCTGTAAACTGCCAGTCTCGTTCTTTTTCCGAACCTCATCTCCTCTAAATCTCTTGCCCTATAACTTATGAAACTGAAGTCAAGCTGAGCTCAGAGGAACTCCATGTTTTGTCTGGCATCCAGGGGGCTTACCTCAATGGGACCCACAGGCCTGGTCATCCTGTTGAGAAGGGCAAGGTGGGTACACAAGATGCCAAAGAATGTCCTCAGATATGGACTCCAGAATCTGATCAGGTGAAACCAAGGTGCCTCTGCTCCTACCTGTTCATAGTATACCTATTGGTCCCAACCCTGTGGGCTTATGAGAATTCCAAGTGTAATGAACTGCCCCTCCATACCGATTCCAGAGGACTTGAGGCGCCTGCTATATGGCAGGTTTTATTCTAGAGGCTGTGGGTACAAAGACTTGTGGCTTCTGCTTGACGGGACCAGCTCAAGACTATGAATGGTGGACACAGACCCTGCTCCCAAACGCTGAGTCTCTGACACTAACCGCGCAGGCGGCCCTGCAGCACAGACAGTGGTGAGCAGCCCTGAACCACACAGGAGACAGTCCCGAATTTTCCAGAAAACAGTGTACACAATTGGGCATCAGTTTTCTTCTTGGCTCTTTACCCTAGGTACCGAGACCACTGAACCAGTAACACGGAACTGGGCTTACTTAATTGCTGGGAGAAACCAAAAACACCCTGAAGGAGAGAGGGGCAGAGAGCATCGTGCAAAGACTCGAATTAGCAGCTGCCCTGCCTTGCCTGATGCTCCTGGGGCTGCTGAAGGGCGCCCACCACTAAGGCAGACCCAGCTGAGGCAAGTCCCTGAGGTCCTGCCCTGGGCTTGGGGGAAGGGATTGAGGGAGAGCAGAGATGGGAAGAGGGCAGGGAGGCAAAGAGAGTCCTGGGCTGTACTTTACTCGGACATGAAAGTAAAGGCAACAACTGCCAGGTTTCAGAGGTTTCTGAAGCTTACGAACACCTGAAGGCATTACATTTTTAACTTTTCTTAAAATTCTCCTTCTCTCATCATCTCCTGAAAGTGCCGGATGTGACTCTCAGGTTGGGCAGTCCCTATAGCCCTGTCAGACTGCGTGGGTTATTGACCCTCAGGGCACTCGTGTCTCATCACCTATAAAATGGTCATAGTGACCCCATGAGGGGATGACACAAGCCAAGGGCTGTAAAGCACTTCACCCAGCATCTTCGACCAGCAGTTTGTAGGATTCCTTCCTTGAGTGTCTGCCAAGCTCTCCAGACCCAACAGGAAATAGAAAACACTATCAGATAAAACAATGTGAACTCAGGAACATCTCACTTGGGTTTGGAACTATCTTTTAAGATCTAGTGAAATCAAGACAGCTGGCATGGGTTCACCATCTGGGTGTGCGCAGCACAGTGCTGGGGCAAGAGAACATGTGAAGGAATGGAAAAACAGCTCCTCTCCCAGGACTCACAAAAAGTCCCCTGCGTGCTGCCATGCACTTCTTTGGGGATTCTGGGCAGTGAGCTCAGGGCTGGGCCTGTTTCTGGAGACAGGTAAAAACAACCAGAATCGTCGGCCAGCACTCAATCAAATTCTTATCTGTGAGCAGTATCAGTGGGGACACAGAGACGCAGGGATAAAAAGCAATGTGCAAATATCTGGGGGAGATATACAGAATGGGAAGATTCCCTCCAGGAGGGACACTGAGAAATATTCTCCATCTCTACCCACTTGTTATTTTATGCATGTTTATTTAATCTTCCTAATAAAATCTGGAACCTGGAATGTCAGGTCCATGAATCAAGGCAAATTGGAAGTGGTCAAACAGCAGACTGCAAGAGTAAACGTCGACATTCCAGGAATCAGCGAACTAAAATGGACTGGAATGGGCGAATTTAACTCAGATGACCATTATATCTACTACTGTGGGCAGAAATCCCTTAGAAGAAATGGAGTAGCCATCATGGTCAACAAAAGAGTCCGAAATGCAGTACTTGGATGCAGCCTCAAAAATGACAGAATGATCTCTGTTCGTTTCCAAGGCAAATCATTCAATATCACGGTAATCCAAGCCTATGCCCTGACCAGTAACGCTGAAGAAGCTGAAGCTGAACGGTTCTATGAAGACCTATAAGACCTTTTAGAACTAACACCCAAAAAAGATGTCCTTTTCATTATAGGGGAATGGAATGCAAAAGTAGGAAGTCAAGAAACACCTGGAGTAACAGGCAAATTTGGCCTTGGAGTACAGAATGAAGCAGAGCAAAGGCTAATAGAGTTTTGTCAAGAGAACGCACTGGTCATAGCAAACACCCTCTTCCAACAACACAAGACTACACATGGACATCACCAGATGGTCAACACCGAAATCAGATTGATCATATTCTTTGCAGCCAAAGATGGAGAAGCTCTATACAGACAGCAAATACAAGACCAGGAGCTGACTGTGGCTCAGATCATGAACTCCTTATTGCCAAATTCAGACTTAAATTGAAGAGAGTAGGGAAAACCACTAGATCATTCAGGTATGACCTATAGCAAATCCCTTATGATTATACAGGGGAAGTGGGAAATAGATTTAAGGGACTAGATCTGATAGACAGAGTGCCTGATGAACTATGGTTGGAGGTTCGTGACATTGTACAGGAGACAGGGATCAAGACCATCACCATGGAAAAGAAATGCAAAAAAGCAAAATGGCTGTCTGAAGAGGCCTTATAAATAGCTGTGAAAAGAAGAAAAGTGAAAAGCAAAGGAGAAAAGGAAAGATATAAGCATCTGAATGCAGAGTTCCAAAGAATAGCAAGGAGAGATAAGAAAGCCTTCCTCAGTGATCAATGCAAAGAAATAGAGGAAAACAACAGAATAGGAAAGACTAGAGATCTCTTCAAGAAAATTAGAGATTCCAAGGGAATATTTCCTGCAAAGATGGCCTCGATAAAGGACACAAATTGTACGGACCTAACAGAAGCAGAAGATATTAAGAAGAGGTGGCAAGAATACACAGGAGAACTGTACAAAAAAGAGCTTCATGACCCAGATAATCACGATGGTGTGATCACTCACCTAGAACCAGACATCCTGGAATGTGAAGTCAAGTGGGCCTTAGAAAGCATCACTACGAACAAAGCTAGTGGAGGTGATGGAATTCCAGTTGAGCTATTTCAAATCCTGAAAGATGATGCTGTGAAAGTGCTGCACTCAATATGCCAGCAAATTTGGAAAACTCAGCAGTGGCCACAGGACTGGAAAAGGTGTTTTCATTCCAATCCCAAAGAAAGGCAAAGCCAAAGAATGCTCAAACTACCATACAATTGCACTCATCTCACACGCTAGTAAAGTAATGCTCAAAATTCTCCAAGCCAGGCTTCAGCAATACGTGAACCGTGAACTCCTAGATGTTCGAGCTGGTTTTAGAAGAGGCAGAGGAACCAGAGATCAAATTGCCAACATCTGCTGGATCATGGGAAAAGCAAGAGAGTTCCAGAAAAACATCTATTTCTGACTATGCCAAAGTCTTTGACCGTGTGGATCACAATAAACTGTGGAAAATTCTGAAAGAGATGGGAATACCAGACCTCCTGACCTGCCTCCTGAGAAACCTGTATGCAGGTCAGGAAGCAGGTTAGAACTGGACATGGAACAACAGAGTGGTTCCAAATAGGAAAAGGAGTACGTCAAGGTTGTATATTGTCACCCTGCTTATTTAACTTACATGCAGAGTACATCATGAGAAACGCTGGGCTGGAAGAAGCACCAGCTGGAATCAAGACTGCCGGGAGAAATATCAATAACCTCAGATATGCAGATGACACCACCCTTATGGCAGAAAGTGAAGAGGAACTAAAAAGCTTCTTGATGAAAGTGAAAGAGGAGAGTAAAAAAGTTGGCTTAAAGCTCAATATTCAGAAAACTAAGATCATGGCATCTGGTCCCATCACTTCATGGAAAATAGATGGGGAAACAGTGGACACAGTGTCACACTTTATTTTTGGGGCTCCAAAATCACTGCAGATGCTGATTGCAGCCATGAAATTAAAAGACGCTTACTCCTTGGAAGGAAAGTTATGACCAAACCAGACAGCATATTAAAAAGCAGAGATATTACTTTGCCAACAAAGGTCTGTCTAGTCAAGGCTATGGTTTTTCCAGTGGTCATGTATGGATGTGAGAGTTGGACTGTGAAGAAAGCTGATCGCCGAAGAATTGATGCTTTTGAACTGTGGTGTTGGAGAAGACTCTTGAGAGTCCCTTGGACTGCAAGGAGGTCCAACCAGTCCATCCTAAAGGAGATCAGTCCTGGATGTTCATTGGAAGGACTGATGCTAAAGCTGAAACTCCAATACTTTGGTCTCATGCGAAGAGCTGACTCACTGGAAAAGACCCTGATGCTGGGAGGGATTGGGGGCAGGAGGAGAAGGGGGCGACAGAGGATGAAATGGCTGGATGGCATCACCAACTCGATGGACATGAGTTTGAGTGAACTCCGGGAGTTGGTGATGGACAGGGAGGCCTGGCGTGCTGTGATTCATGGGGTCACAAAGAGTCAGACACGACTGAGGGACTGAACTGAACAAAATACTGCATAGTAGGCATTTTTATCACCATTTTACAGCAAAGAAACCAAGGCTCAAAGAGCTTAAGTCACTTGCCAAAGTCTGGATTTGAATCTGAGTCTCAACACAGGACTTTTTTCTCTCTCCTGCTACCTTTCCCAAGAAGCCTGTATTTCTGGGAAATAAATTAACTCCTGGGATAAGGCAGCACTTTCCCCATGTTTTGTTTTGTTTCTTGTGCATGACCTCTTCCTAATTTTTCTCTAGAAATAGATAACAAGGCCACCAGGATCCTAGAGGCAGCCCTGGTCATCCTTGCAGTTGGGTCAGCACAGTGGATTTTTGGCTGAGTTGCTTTCCCATCAGGCTTTTCCAGAAAGAGCCGTGCATCTGACAGCTCAGTAAAATACATCTCTCAGGCTCTGTTTTCTCCCCACAGGAACCTGAGATTCTATCTCTGTGTGTGTTATCAGACCGCTAAAGAGTTACATATGTCAGCAGAGAAGAAGAGTGTTTGATGTGAACTCTGCTTCCAGGAAAGCCCTCGCTGCTGCCCTGTTCTGGCTTGAGATTTGTGTCTTTCATCAAGTTCCGCAGGACACCTCACTGCCTGCCAAGATCAAGGCAAATGAAGCAGAAGTTTCTCTGGGTAAATGCTCCTTTCCAGGACCTGAATTTGGATAGCAGCAAAAGATATTGATTATTCCATGGCTCTTGCCCTTCACTTCCTTTGGGAGAGGGTATCTGAATTCTTGCTGGGTCTGATAGCCTGTGGCTCCTTTGGAAATAAAAGGTGGCAACAGCAAAGTGAGTGCACATCACAAGTACCAAAGGGAACGATTAACTCCCATCAAAGTTTGCAAACTGTACCCACACTTGTCATTTTACCTCCTTCTTATTTGAACCCTATGAGCTGGGGACAGCAGGCAGAAGTGTCCCCAGCAACAGATACTTGGCTTAATCAAGATCAGGTGGGAGTCACACTGGACTCCTGGCATGGATGTCCTAAAGGAGATGAATGTCACCAGATGACATAGCAGATCTCTCCGTGATGAGATCTCCATGGTTCTCTAGCATAGGCGTCTCTTTATCTTCAAGTTGGGTGTCCATCAACAAGGGTCTTCTGGATGTGTGCCCTACTAGGCTAGTCTTTCCCTCCTTTTTCCTCTCTTTATCTACCTGTCCTTTTCAATTCGGAGCCTCAGTTTCCTTCCTGGTTGGTATGTCTTTCCCGGCTGTGGTATTCAGAGCTAAAGAGCGTGTGGACTTTTCACGAAGAGTTACAGTATGTAGCTGCAGAGGCAGCTGTGCACACTTGGAATGTAAGCCTCTGTGTAACACGGCTGGTACCCTGAAGAGGCTCTGAGTATCATGCTGCTGTGCGAGGGCAGATCTCAAGATGCTGCTGCCTTCTGCTGGTTAAACTAGTTCTAAACCAGCTGCTTAATTTCACAGACTATCTTCACATCCTCCCTTTTCTTCCAGGGACTTATTTTTTTTTAATTGAGGTAACATTGATTAATAACATAATATTGCTACTTCTGTATACCCTACCACGTGCTTACTACCCAATGTTTATTTTCCACCCATCACTATGCAGTTGACCCTTTTTACTCAATTTGCTCTCCCTTCCCCTGTCCCTTCCCCTTTGGTCACCACTGCTCTGTTCTCTGTGTCTACATGTTTTTGTTCAGCTTGTTCATTTATTTTGTTTTTATTTGTTTATTAGTTTTTAAATATTCAACATATTAGTGAGATTATGTGGTTTTTCTCCATCTGACTGGTTTAACTTAGCATAATATCTTTAAGGTCCATCCGTGCTGTCATGAATGCAAGACTGCATTGTTTTTATGGCTGAGTAGTATTCCAGCTTCTTTATCCATTCATCTGTTGATGGCCTGGTGGTCATTTTTGAAAGATCCATTTTACACACCACTTTTATCACATATTAAATTTGACTGTGTATTTGGATGTATTTATGACCTTTCACTTCTGTTTCACTGATCTGTTTACCTATTCATTCACAATACTGCAGTAATTATCATAGATTTATAGTACATTTTTCACTTCTGCACGGTATGGTTGCCTTCACTTGACTGTTTCAGAATTTGCACAAAGATGCTTGCTGTTTGTTTTTCCATTTAAATCTTAGAACACAAAAAAAGAGTCTTGTTGGCCGCTCCTCCGAGTCCCCGGGCGCCCCGGCGGCCGCGGCCTCCCGGTCCCCAGCCCCGCGGCCCGACGGCTCTGCTCAGCCCGGGCATCGGGGGCGCGCGACTCTTCTTCTGCCGCGCGAAGCTGTGTCTCAGCAGCCCAGGGCGCCGGAGAGGGAGCGGCCCGGCCTCGGGGCCCTCTTCGTTGTCGCGAAACGCCGTGCGCCCCGTGACCGGGGCGGTGGGTGCCAACGAAGACCAGGAGATGGAACTGGAGGCATTACGCTCTATTTATGAAGGAGATGAAAGTTTCCGGGAATTAAGTCCAGTTTCATTTCAATACAGGATAGGTGAAAACGGGGATCCCAAAGCCTTCCTCATAGAGATTTCCTGGACAGTTACCTATCCGCAGACACCTCCCATCATATCCATGAATGCCTTTTTTAACAACACCATATCATCAGATGTAAAACAGAACATATTAGCCAAGTTACAGGAAGCAGTGGAAGTCCACCTCGGGACGGCCATGACCTACACGTTGTTTGAATACGCCAAGGACAATAAGGAGCAGTTCATGGAGAACCATCATCCTGTTCATTCTGCTACATCCATAAGCAATATCATCTCAGTTGAAACTCCTAACACAGCTCCATCAAGTAAGAAAAAAGATAAAAAGGAACAACTCTCAAAAGCCCAGAAACGTAAGCTGGCGGATAAAACAGATCACAAAGGAGAACTTCCTCGAGGATGGAACTGGGTTGATGTGGTGAAGCATTTGAGCAAAACTGGCTCTAAAGATGATGAATAGCCCTTGGAATCTGAGACGAAGGAAGAGCATCCTTTAAGAAGTAAACGGAGTTCAAAATCTTTCATTACTCTTTTTGGGTATTGAGGTGGCTTTTTATAAAACAATTGTTTTGTATGTTTCTTATGTAAAAAAAAAAAGTTTCAAGCTGAAAGTAAAGGAATCTGGTTTTATTAAATTATTTTCACAAACTTGCCTTAATAAAAGGTGAAAATGTTACTGTTTAGTATACTTCATGGAACCAATTATAAACAAATACGAGGAATTATAAATATTCGATGTCAATTTATGTGATCTTATTCCGGTGGGTGTGATATTTTTTAAAGGAGTTTCAAGCCCTTTTCAAATTTTTATCCCAGAGGAGAATAGTGAGTGAACGATGTGTTCACAGTATGATCCATATTAATAGGCTTTGTTCCTTCTTTCTCTTAATTATTGAAGCGTAAATTGCTTCAGAGAAATTTAAATACTAGTATTTGAACTTTATATGTAATATTCTTTCTAGGTCCTTTTTATTTTTCAAGGGTTAACTGCTTTTTAAGAAATGTAGATCTGTTAATACTTTTGATTTCGGTAATGATGTTTGATCCTGAGAGCTTTCAATGATACGTGGAATCAGAGAAAGGGGAAAAAAAAAAGATCTGCCAAATACATTAGAAAATATTTGAATAGAAGTGCTGGTTCCTATTTAAACCATTTCTCTCTGCTGCATATATCTACATGGGAGTAAAAGATGCCTTAATATTTAATTTTTATATTGTTAAAGACAGCGGTTTTAATAAATTCCTATTTATCCATTGTATATTTTTAGTTGTTTGGTAACTGAGTTCTTCTAAGTGGTTTCACATAAAACCACATTTTAAGCCTTGTTGATTTTCCAGTACCCAAATGTTTGTCTCAGCCCAGGCATCTGTGTACAAATAGACTTGGAAATCTTTCAAATGCTGAACTGTAGTACTTGCTGGATTTTTTTTTTTTTTTAAGTCATTAACAGAGGAAACTATTAGTGCAGTTTTAGCAGGAAGTTACTGACATGTATGTGAGATAGTCTGTGCTCCCCAGCTTCAAAAATACTTACACTACTGCCATGGTTTCTGGAAAGGTTGGCTGTTGGTCCCTCAAATTATACCTGTGCAGCTTGGGTCTAAGTTTCTAACAAATGGTAAATTTTTAAAGACGTTTCCTTAGCAAAAGAGCAGATTGTTGTAGTCATGGTTTTTGCTAGGTTCACATAGGCGTCAGTTAGATCGCTTGAATTCTCACGTAAGCATAACTGCAGTGAAGAAGCTCAGTCTCATTCTTAAATGCTGAATCACATTTTTATTGCTTGGATTAGTCTGATAGAGACATCAAAATTGAGGACCACTGGAATACGCTAACTTTTCATGTTGCGTGCGTAGTTTTTGTCGTGCCGATTTGCTTGTTTTCTGAAGAAACTAAAACTGCTACATCTGCTAGTAGGAAACAATGCTGTTTTATGCAGAAGATTCTGAAATTATTCAGGTGTGTCGTGGTTCATAGATTACAAAGAATGATGCTAGTTAAATGCCAATGAACTGTTTTTACTCTTTTTATATGAAATGTACAAATTCCGGGGGGGGCGATGGTGGCAGTGGTGCCTCTTACTACCTTGTGTAAAACACTTGAACATCCTCATCAAGGTTGCCAGCATCTGGTTAATACTCCCAGTATATTTTCTCAAAGTCTGTTTATGTAAAATTGTATGGAATGATGTAATAAGCAATAAAACCTTAATTTCACCCAAAAAAAAAAAGAGTCTTGTTGGTGCTTTAATTGGAATTACACTTAATTTGTAGATTTACTGAGGAACCTTTGTTGACTCTTAGGATGCTGTCTCCTTAGTCAAAATACACTATATCTTTCTATTTATTCAAACCCTTGGAATGCTTAGACTTTCGCTTATGTGAAAGTGAAAGTCACTCAGTCATGTCCGACTCTTTGTGACCCCATGAACTCTACAGTCCATAGAGTTCTCCAGGACAGTATACTGGAGTGTGTGGATAGCTGGTCCCTTCTCCAGGAGATCGTCCCAACCCAGGGATCGAATCCAGGTCTCCCACACTGCAGGCGGATTCTTTGCTTATGTATCAGGTATGAACCTTATTTATTCCTAGATATTTGATTTACTGTGGTACTGGTAAATGAGATATTACCTTTTATTACATCTTCTATCTGCTTGTTATTTGTATTGGTAACGGCTATTGCCTTCTACACATTAATGTTTTACTGCACTAGCTCAGTAAATTCTCATTACCGTAAATAGTTTGAACTTAATTTTCTCACATTTCTTATGCATAAAAGTTTATTTACCTATATAAAGGATGATATTTATTATTCCTTGTTAATATATTAATTTAAAATATTGTATTGTAATTAAAGTATCTTTTCTAATTAGAGATAGTACTTCCAAAACAATATTAAATAATAGTAGTGACAATATCATCCTTATTTTAGTTGTGGCTTCTATACAAATGCTTCTAAATTCTGTGTTCATAAGCATGATGTGCTGAGATAAATATCTTTCATCCTGTTAAGAAAGTATCCCTTTATTTATGCTTTGCTAAGAATTTCTCTTTTAGTCAAGAAAGGAGGTAATCTTACCCTTTAAAATGTCCTGTATGCTAGTGCTTCATCATGAACATTTCAGTAGAGTATATATTACATAATTAATTAATTACATAATTCAGTTCAGTTCAGTCGCTTAGTCATGTCTGACTCTTTGTGACTCCATGGACTGCAGCACTCTTATGTTTCCCTGTCCATCACCAACTCCCACAGCTTGCTCAAACTCATGTCCATCGAGTCAGTGATGTCATTCAGCCATCTCATCCTCTGTCATCCCCTTCTCCTCCCACCTTCAATCTTTCCCAGCATCAGGGTCTTTTCCAAGGAGTCCGTTCTTTACATCAGATGGTGAAAGTATTGGAGTTTCAGCTTCAGCATCAGTCCTTCCAACACATATTCAGGACTGATTTCCTTTAGGATGGACTGGTTGGATCTCCTTGCAGTCCAAGAGACTCTCAAGAGTCTTCTCCAGTACCACAGTTCAAAAGCATCAATTCTTCAGTACTCAGCTTTCTTTATAGTCCAACTCTCACATCCATACATGACTACTGGCAAAACCATAGCTCTGATTAGATGGGCCTTTGTTGGCAAAGTAATGTCTCTGCTTTTTAGTATGCTGTCTAGGTTGGTCATAGCTTTTCTTCCAAGGAGCAAGCATCTTTTAATTTCATGGTTGAAGTCACTATCTGCAGTGATTTTGGAGCCCCCCAAAATAAAGTCTGTCACTGTTTTCACTGTTTCCCCATCTATTTCCCATGAAGTGATGGGACTGAATGCCTTGATCTTAGTTTTCTGAATGTCTAGTTTTAAGTCAAATTTTTCACTCTCCTCTTTCACTTTCATCAAGAGGCTTTTTAGTTCTTCTTCACTTTCTGCCATAAGGGTGGTGTCATCCGCATATCTGAGGTTATTGATATTTCTCCCAGCAATCTTGATTCCAGCTTGTGCTTCATCCAGCCCGGTATTTTGCATGATGTACTCTGTATATGAGTTAAATAAGCAGGGTGACAATATACAGCCTTGACATACTACTTTCCCAATTTGGAACCAGTCTGTTGTTCCATGTCCAGTTCTAACTGTTGCTTCCTGACCTGCATACAGATTTCTCAGGAGGCAGGTCAGGTGGTCTGGTATTCCCATCTCTTCCAGAATTTTCCACAGTTTATTGTTATCCACACAGTCAAAGGCTTTGGCATAGTCAATAAAGCAGAAATAGATGCTTTTCTGGAACTCTCTTACTTTTTCGATGATCCAGCAGATGTTGGCAATTTGATCTCTGGTCCTTCTGCCTTTTCTAAATCCAGCTTGAACAACTGGAAGCTCACGGTTCACATACCGTTGAAGCCTGGCTTGGAAAATTAATGTTATTCTTGGAGAGTTAATGCAATTTTAAATTATAATTTATATTATATAAGTATACATTAGAAATTATATTTATGTATCTTATATATGGTATAAATAAATGTAAGTATATTGGGAGATGTCAATTTTTAAAAATGTTTCAAACATGATTTTCATTATTCAAGCATTTTTATTAAAATATTAACATTTAACACATATGATTTACTCTTTCATTTACTCCCCCTCCCTTTTTTTTTTTGGTCTCACCACACAATTTGTGGGATCTTAGTTCCCTGACCAGGGATCGAACTTGGACCCTCAGCAGTAAAATCTCAGAGTTCTAATCACTGGACTGCCAGGGAATAAAATATTAACATTTAGCATATATAATTTACTATTTTATTTACTCTTTTTTTTTTTTTTTGGCCTCAACACACAAATTGTGGGATCTTAGTTCCCTGACCAGGGATTGAACTTGGACCCTCAGCAGTGAAAGCTCAGTGTCCAAATCACTGGACTGCCAGGGAATTCCCTACTGTTTCCTTTTTAATGCAGAAAGCACTTCAAGATCTTGAAGGCTTTATGGATCATTATGGATATTGGTTATCTTATTGGTTGATGGAAAATCAGTTTACTGAGGCTCAATGTTTGAAAAACCTTAGTTCTCCTGTGAAAAAATCTGATTTTTGTGGCCCTCTCAATGTCCTCCTGTATGTCAGACAGTAACACTACGCTCAAAATCCTTCAAGTTAGGCTTCAGTGGTACGTGAACCAACAACTTCCAGATCTACAAGCTGGGTTTAAAAAAGGCAGAGGAACCAGAGATCAAATTGCCAGTATTTGTTGGATCATAGAGAAAGCAAGGGAATTTCAGAAAAATATCTACTTCTGTTTCATTGACTATGCTAAAGCTTTTGACTGTGTGGATCACAACAAACTGTGGAAAATTCTTAAAGAGATGGGAATATCAGACCTCCTTACCTGTCTCCTGAGAAACCTATATGTGGGTGAAGAAGTAACAGAACCAGACATGTAACAACAGACTGGTTCAAAATTGGGAGAGGAGTACAAAAAAGCTGTATATTTTCACTCTGTTTAACTTCTATGCAGAGTACATCATGTGAAACGCTGAGCTAGATGAATCACGAGCTGGAATCAATATCACCAGGGCAAATAGCAACAATCTTCGATATGTCGATACCACTCTAATGGTAGAGTGAAGAGGAACTAAAGAGCTTCTTGATGAAGGGAAAGAGGAGAGTGAAAAAGCTGGCTTAAAATTTAACATTCAAAAAATGAAGATCATGGCATCCAGTCCCATCACTTCATGGCAAATAGAAGGGGAAAAAGTGGAAACAGTGACAGATTTTATTTTCTTGGGCTTTGAAATCACTGAGGACCATGACTGCAGCCATGAAATTGAAAGATGACTTGCTCCTTGGAAGGAAAGCTGAAAAACCTAGACAGTATATTAAAAAGCAGAGACATCACTCTGCTGACAAAGGTCCGTATAGTCAAAGCTATGGTTTTTCCAGTGGTCACATATGGTTGTTGAAAGTTGGACCATAAAGAAGGCTGAGGGCCAAAGAATTGAGGCTTTTGAACTGTGGTGTTGGAGAAGACTCTTGAGAGTCCCCTGGGCAGCAAGGAGATCAATCCAGTCAATCCTAAAAGAAATCAGTCCTGAATATTCACTGGAAGGACTGATGCTGAAGCTGAAACTCAATACTTTGGCCACCTGATGCGAAGAGCCAGCTCATTGGAAAAGACCGTGATGTTGGGAAAGATTGAGGGCAAGAGGAGAAGGGGGCGACAGAGGATGAGATGGTTAAATAGCATCACCGACTCAATGACATGAATTTGAGCAAACTCCAGGAGATAATGGAGGACAGAGGAGCCTGGGGTGCTGCAGTCTATGGGGTCACAAAAAGTCAGACATGACTTAGTGACTAAACAACGACAACAAATATCAGACGGTGGTAGTGAAGCACCAGTACACTGGGCCTCCCTGGACCCACAGCTCCCCATCATGTAGGCACCACAGAATGACAGAGGCCAGTTTAGAGGGTGAGCTGTGTGTCTAGGCCCAGCCTCTCTGGCTCACGTGTGACACAAGTAGTGTTCCAACTGAAAGATGCTCTTTCTGGCAGTATCTGGGTGGGAGCTGATACACTTATGTGCAGACTGAAGAGTGGGAAGGAATCAGGTCTGACAATAACCCACAACTTTAGCATAGCGAGACTTCCTGTCGGAGCCACTGCCAGAAGTCTTCCTGAGCAGATGATTCTGAAAAGTAAAGAAACACTAGTATTCTCTGTGGTCATAAAAAGGAAAAAGATAGCTGGAGGGATAAACATCTCAACCAACAAATTCTTTTTTATGGGATGTCTGGCTTTCTGCAAATTGTTACTGAACGAAGACATATGTTCTTTTTGAATTAATACATGTGGGGCAAAAACTCAAAACAATATGCTGATTTATTTCATAAAGATAATTTCCAGGCTAACTGGTTTGTTTTACACTGTCAACAAGAGAAGGGAGTGGGTGGGGAGGAATCTCATAAAGTGCTGGAGATAAAAAGCTTGGGTTCACATGAAATCTAGAGTAAGTTCAATCTCTGTCTCTCTGTCTCACTCTCTCTAACGAAAATCTCCAGGGGATATTCCTGACCCAGGGATTGAACCTGAGTCTCTCGCAATGTAGGTAGATTCTTTACCATCTAAACCACCAGGGAAGCCCCATGAAAATCCAGTTTACTTTTGAAAGTATTTATTGAGCACCATGGAAACACAAGCGCTTCCCTTGTAGCTCAGTCGGTAAAGAATCTGCCTGCAATGCAGGAGAGCTAGGCTTGATTCCTGGGTTGGGAAGATTCCCAGGAGAAGGAAATGGCAACACACTCCAGTATTCTTGCCTGGAGAATCCCATGGACAGAGGAGCCTGGCAGGCTACAGTCCATGGGGTTGCAAGAGTCAGATATGACTTAGCTACTAAACCACTACCATGGAACACAGAAGCAACATAAGATGTTCACTTCAGTTCAGTTGTTCAGTTGTGTCTGAATCTTTGCAACCCCATGGACTGCAGCACACCAAGCTTCCTTGTCCATCACCAACTCCTGGAGTTTGCTCAAACTCATGTCCATTCAGTCAGTGATGCCATCCAACCATCTCATCCTCTGTTGTCCCATTTTCCTTCCGCTTTCAATCTTTCCCAGCATCAGGGTCTTTTCCAAGGAGTCAGTTCTTTGTATTAAGTGGCCAAAGTATTGGAGTTTCAGCTTCAACATTAGTCCTTTCAATGAATATTCAGGACTGATTTCCTTTAGGATTGACTGGTTGGATCTCCTTGCAGTCCAAGGGATTCTCAAGAGTCTTCTCCAACATCACAGTTCAAAAGCATCAATTCTTCAGCGCTCAGCTTTCTTTATAGTCCAAATCTCACATCTGTACATGACTACTGGGAAAACCATAGCTTTGGTTATACAGACTTTTGTTGGCAAAGTAATGTCTCTGCTTTTTAGTGTGCTGTCTAGGTTGATCATAGCTTTTCTTCCAAGGAGCAAGCATCTTTTAATTTCATGGCTGCAGTCACCATCTGTAGTGATTTTGGAGTCCAAGAAAATAAAGTTTCTCATTATTTCCATTGTTTCCCTATCTATTTGCCATGAAGTGGTGGGACCGGATGCCATGATCTTAGTTTTTTGAATGTTGAGTTTTAAGCCAACTTTTTCACTTTCATCAATAGGCTCTTTAGTTGTTCTTCACTTTCTGCCATAAGGGTGGTGTCATCTGCATATATGAGGTTATTGATATTTCTCCCGGCAATTTTGATTCTAGCTTGTGCTTCATCCAGCCCGGCATTTTGCATGATGTACTCTGCATCTAAGTTAAATAAGCTGGGTGACACTATACAGCTTTGACATACTCCTTTCCCAATTTGGAACCAGTCTGTTGTTCCATGTCCAGTTCTAACTTCTGCTTCTTGACCTGCATACAGATTTCAGAGGAGGCACGTCAGGTGGTCTGGTATTCCCATCTCTTTCAGAATTTTCCACAGTTTGTTGTTATCCACACAGTCAAAGGCTTTGGCAGAGTCAATAAACAGAAGTAGATATTTTTCTGGAACTCTTGCTACTTTAATGACCCAACAGATGTTGGAAATTTGATATCTGGTTCCTCTACCTTTTCTAAATCCAGCTTGAACATCTGAAAGTTCATGGTTCACATACTGTTGAAGCCTGGCTTGGAGAATTTTGAGCATTACTCTGCTAGCGTGTGAGATGAGTACAATTTTGCAGTTGTTTGAACATTCTTTGGCATTGCCTTTCCTTGTTATTGGAATGAAAACTGACTTTTTCCAGTTCTGTGGCCAGTGCTGAGTTTTCCAAATTTGCTGGCATATCGAGTGCAGCACTTTCACAGCATCATCTTTTAGGATTTGAAATAGCTTAACAGGAATTCCATTACCTCCACTAGCTTTGTTTGTAGTGATGCTTCCCAAGGCCCACTTGACTTTATATTCCAGGATGTCTGGCCAAACTCCTTATTGCCAATTTCAGACTTAAATTTAAGGAAGTAGGGAAAACCACTAGACCATTCAGGTATGACCTAAATCAAATCCCTTATGATTATACAAAGTGGAAGTGACAAATAGATTCAACAGATTAGATCTGATAGAGAGAGTGTCTGAAGAACTATGGATGGAGGTTCGTGACATTGTACAAGAGGCAGGGATCAAGACCATCCCCAAGAAAAAGAAATGCAAAAAGGCAAGATGGCTGTCTGAGGAGGCCTTACAAACAGCTGAGAAAAGAAGAGAAGCGAAAGGCAAGGGAGAAAAGGAAAGATATACCCATTTGAATGCAGAGTTTGAAAGAATAGCAAGGAGAGATAAGAAAGCCTTTCTCAGTGATCAATGCAATTAGAGATCTCTTCAAGAAAATCAGAGATACCAAGGGAACATTTCATGCAAAGATGGGCTTGATAAAGGATAGAAATGGTATGGACCTAACAGAAGCAGAAGATATTAAGAAGAGGTGGCAAAAACATACAAAAGATAAGATGGGGTATATTTTATTTAGGGAATGAATACATGTGCATATGGAGTAGGTAACAATTCAAAAAAATTTAAATTGAATATCACTATAAGTGGCATAGACTGTATTGTGAGAGGTCACAGAAATCAGGAGTAGTCATGAGCTTGTATCAGCAGAGAAGGGCAATGGAGGGAGAGGGACGGACACATGGCTTGTATTTCCCTTTTCCCAGCAATGTCTCAATGCCATAGGCTCAATCTGCCTGCTCAGCGTTCAATGCAGGGGATTTCTGAAAGTCTGCTTGGATGGTCTCACCCTGGGACAAGAAGGAAATCACAGCTTCTGTCAGATTTATTATGTATTGCCAGCATTAAGTGAAAGTGAAGTCGCTCAGTCGTGTCCGACTCTTAGCGACCCCATGGACTGCAGCCTACCAGGCTCCTCCAGCCACGGGATTTTCCAGGCAAGAGTAATGGAGTGGAAGGAAATGGTAATCCACTCCTGTGTTCTTGCCTGGAGAATCCCAGGGACGGGGAAGCCTGGTGGGCTTCCGTCTGTGGGGTTGCATAGAGTCGGACACGACTGAAGTGACTTAGCAGCAGCCAGCATTAAGGCAAGAAAGAAAAAGTAACAACCTGCCAGCAACTTACAAGGATGCTTTTGGCTATGGTATTGAATTTAGTATCATGGAGCTAGTCAGAGTGATTGAGTCACAGAAGGAAATACCCAATAAGCACAGAATTGCTGCTCAAATCACTAGTCATAATTAAAACCACAATGAGATGTTGCCACACATCCATTAGAACGGCTAAAATGCCAAGTATTGGTGAGGATGTAGATCACTGGAATTTTCAGACATTTCAGTGGGAATGCAAAATGGTGCAAGTGTCTGAAAAACAGCACGGCAGTTTCCTTTAAAACTAACAGACACTTACCAAGTAACACAATGATTCCTATTTTAGGTTTTTACCCCCACCCTCCAATAAAACTTCTCTGATGGCTCAGACAGTAAAGCGTCTGCCTACAATGTGGGAGGCCCAGGTTCGATCCCTGGGTTGGGAAGATCCCCTGGAGAAGGAAATGGCAACCCACTCCAGTACTCTTGCCTGGAAAATCCCATGGATGGAGGAGCCTGGTAGTCTACAGTCCATGGGGTCGCAAAGAGTAGGACATGACTGAGCAACTTCATTTTCCAAATAAAAACACATTCTTAGAAGGACTTCTACATGAATATTCAGATCAGGTTCATTCATAATAACCCCAAATTACAAACAACCCCAGACAGGCTACCCACTCTAGTACTCTTAGGCTTCTCTTGTGGCTCAGCTAGTAAAGAATCTGCTTGCAATACAGGAGACCTGGATTTCATCCCTGGGTTGGGAAGATCCCCTGGCGAAGGGAAAGGCAACCCATTCCAGTATTCAGGCCTGGAGAATTCCATGGACTGTATAGTCCATGGGGTTACAGAGTCGGACACAATGGAGCGACTTTCACTTTCAGACAGGTGAATTGATAAACAATTTGCTGCATATTCAAGCTATGCAATGTTACAGCAACAAAATGGAATGAACTATTGATATACCCACCCAATAAAAATATTATAGATGAATCTCAAAAATGTGCTCAATGAAAGAATGAACTCATTTATTCATCCATCATTAAATAAGTAACCTATAGTGACAGGAAGCAGATTTGAGGTTCCCCAGTTCTGGGGCAGGTGAGATTGAGTGGGATGGGACACAAGGGAACTTTCTGGAGCGATGCACATATTTTATACCTTGCTTGTGATGACATTGGCATAAACATTTGTCTAAACTCAGCAAACTGTGTGCTTGAAATGCGTGCATCTGGTTGGACTGAGGCTGAGTCAGAGGCTGGCAGCAGTGGGTCACTGTGTGCTTGGTTAGATGATTCTTTTGAGACCTGATTCAATCCACTGGCTCTTCCCTTGATCTAGAAACTTCAGCTGGGGTCCAGCTAATTAAGTTCAGAAGAGCATTCTCTCCCAGGGCCTGTACGTCCCCAAGAGGGTCCCTGCTCTGAGAGCACACCTAGCCCCAGAAGGAGGAGAAAGGTCAGGAGGGGATGTGCCGCTGTCTCGTCCACATCCCAGCGAGCTGGTGGTCTCTTTATAAAGGAAAGCAGTGTTAATGGCATCTAGCTGAGTTTGGGAAAAATCCAAATAATCTTACCCTTCACATTGAGATTTCTTGGCCAACTCAGTGAGCCAAATAAAGCAGTCCATGTTTGAGGGGGGGGGGTGCAACTGTGAGATAGGCCATAATCTCCATTAAGTAAGCTATGAAATGTAAATTATAGTTATGGAACAGTGAAAAATCACATCTTTACATCAAAATTAAAAGGGAAACAAAGTATGACTATGAGCATCATCTTTTGGAGAAATGACCACAACCAGATGTAAGCAAATTATACCCTAAGGAGAAGAAGGCATCTTTCCAGGCCACTGCCATGAATTTATCTTAGACATACCCTAAACTCCCTATCCAAAGCCCACCTTAAATAACTGTTTTCCCATCCAATGAACCATCTCCTTCACTGTGGGAACTTCGTGTACATTTTTGGCAAGTTAGCAATTATACAAATTTTAAGAAGTCTGTCTTTGTAGACATCTATCTTTTTAGCTGCTTTAATCACTTGGTTGGTAAATGAAAACAAAAGGAAATAGAGTTAGTTCCTGAAGGATGTTAAATCTTACGTGGTTTAAGATGGATTGTATGGCTCCAATTATGATGTCTTTCATCACTGCACAGGCCCAGGCTGAGAGTCAGGACACAGGGGCTGGTCACTGCTCACTCTTGAACTCGGTATGTGACCTCCAGCAAATCGAACCTTTGTTCCAGTTTCTTCCACGGTCAGAGGAGGATGGCAGCATTTTCTCAATCCGTCTCAGCAAGTAAAAAGCTTTCATTGAAATATTAGGCATGAGAACACTTAGAAAAATTAAAAGTTTAATATGACTATACAGCATGGCTGGTTTTGCATTTAAAAGAAAACTTTTAAAATGTTATAAACATGATACGTGTGCTATCACTATACATATACGTTGTAAGACCAGGTCTCTCAAGCAATAAAAATAATAGGTCATCTTTTTATTTTTCCAATCCATTAGCAATGAGCCCAGGGGTCAAACAGACTCCAAAACAATAGGTACTCCTGCCATGCTGTCAGGGATGGTCCTTTAAATCATTTTAAGCTTCACACTGGGGTACTGCAGGAGTTACTTTATTGCTAAAACAATAGACCAGAAACTAAAGTCTAGAAATAAAATTAAAATAAAAAAAAATAATAATTGGGTCATAGAAATACCACCATGCCTAATCCAAGTCTGTGGTCTGTATTTCATTGAATGAAGGTTATGCAACACCCCAAAAAAAAACAACACTAAAATTTAAAAAATTCTGTATTGTCTTTAGGGAAGTAAGAGAGCACCTTAAATCTGCAGGAGAAAGACTGGTCGTGGCATTGCCTCAGGCTGGCTGCCTCTTGTCTGGTCCTTGACCCGCCTCCTCGCCTTACTGGCTTCTTTTCTCTTTCTCTGCTCTCTGTCACTTCATATCTGAAGGCAGAAATTTTTGCTCTTTTGGGAGCACTTTCTCAACCCATCTCAGCAAGTAAAAAGCTTTCATTGAAATATTAGGCATGAGAACACTGTGATGGATGTGGTGGGCGGGAGGGTCAATGGGCGACTTCCAGCCTGCACGTCAGTGGCCCCAGTCTCGGCTCGCTCCTGGGACCTGCACTGAGCTTTAGACCCTGACTTGGACTCCAAGGAGAAGGATGTTAACAAGGTGCTGCTTGGTCTCCTGCTTAGGGCCCATCATGATCTGGGTTTCAAGGCTTCCTGGGACCCCTCATGGCTGGGGTGTGATGGGACTGGGAACTGAAGGCACCGAGGCTGGGCAGAGATGGACCAACCACTGCCACAGGGTCCCAGGCCAGCTCACAGTGCTCCAGGGGTTGGAGTCCTCCCAAGGCTCACTCATCCTGGGGAAGCTGTGCCGTGGAGGAAGTCGTCGCATGCCATTTGTAACAAGAAAGGAGGCTGAGAGGGGCATTTCTAAACCATCCGAAATGAAAAATATTAATACAAGTCAATCACTTATGCCAGGCGAGGGACCAGTGTAACTATCCTATACCCTTTCTACAGACAATGACATTAAAAATTAACATCTATGGCAAAAAGAACAGAGTATGTGACAAAGTACAGGAAACAATAAAGTTTAAATATAAAGTGTAAATATAAAGTATTTAAGAAGGAGGAAAGATACAATTTAATTCTTCATATGCAAACTTTATGACCAAAATTTAAGAATGTTATACAAAAACAAAAAAATTATCTCAGAGTTCTAACCAAAGTCTAATCATTTAATTTCATAGTGCAATTGCTCAATTTGCTTTATTTTATGGAATAGACATATTTGAATGTTCTAGAAACTTCTTTAAAAAAATAAAGTCAATATGTTAGAGTCTGGAAAGTGCCACAGTTACAACTTGTCAAATTAACAATTTCTGTCTTTCAAAATCCAAAACATGGACAATGAATGTGAATCAGTTTTCAAGATATGGTCAGCAGGAAAAAAAGGACAGTGGTTCCCTAGACACACATAATAAACAGAGTTAAGCCCTACAATTGCCCCAGGCCACTGTCTGGAGAGTTTCCAGGCAACGGTGCATAGTGGGTGCATCTCCTTGAGTTGAGGAGACAAATTAATCAATACAATGCCAATCAAAATCCCAGGTAGATTTTTTGAAGAAACTAAAAAAAAAAAAAGATTTCTAAAATTCATATGTAAATGTAAAGAACTTAGAGTAGTCAAAAAGAGTTAGCAAAGGAACAAGCTTGGAGGAACATCTGATTTCAAGACAATAGAAAACTAAAGTAACTAACCGAGGGTGCTACTGGCATTATTACTGACAATAGATCAGTGGAACAAAACGGAAAGTACACAAATAGACCCACATATATACGAAAAACTGATTTTTGACAAAGGAGCAAAAGCAATTCAGTGGAAAAACAATTAGCAGATGGTAATGGAACAATTGCAAATCCATTCACACAACAAATAAACTTCAATCCATAACTCAGATCATATACAAAAATTAACCTAGAATAGGTCACAGATTCGGAGAAGGCAATGGCAAGCCACTCCAGTACTCTTGCCTAGAAAATCCCATGGATGGAGGAGTCTGGTAGGCTGCAGTCCATGGGGTCGCTAAGGGTCGGACACGACTGAGCGACTTCACTTTCACTTTTCACTTTCACACATTGGAGAAGGAAATGGCAACCCACTCCAGTGTTCTTGCCTGGAGAATCCCAGGGATGGGGGAGCCTGGTGGGCTTCTGTCTATGGGGTCACACAGAGTCAGACACGACTGAAGTGACTTAGCAGCAGCAGCAGCAGCAGCAGGTCACAGATTTAAATGTAAAACCAAATATTAAAAAACTTTTAGAAGAAAATATAGGATAAAATCTTTATGACCTTGGATTAGGCAATATATTTAGATACAGCACCAAGAACAAGATACATGAACATATAAATTGTCTTACCAAAATGAAAAACATTTGTCTTGTGAAAGACACTATTAGGGAAGACAAGCCACAGGGAGAGAAAACATTGGCAAAATCTGTATCTAATAAAAGACTTCTATCCAGAATACCTAAAGAACTCTCAAAATTCAACAAAAGAGAAAATCAGCAACTCAGTTAAAATAATGGGCAAAAAAAATTGAATGACACTTCACCAAAGAAGATATATGAATGGTAAATAAGTACATGAAAAAAAGTTCAGTATAATTTGTCATTCAGTTCAGTTCAGTCGCTCAGTCGCATCTGACTCTTTGCAACCCCATGAATCACAACACGCCAGGTCTCTCTATCACCAATTCCCGGAGTTCACTCAAACTCATGTCCATCAAGTCGGTGATGCCATCCAGCCATCTCATTCTCTGTCGTCCCCTTCTCCTCCTGCCCCCAATCCCTCCCAGCATCAGAGTCTTTTCCAGTGAGTCAACTCTTCGCATGAGGTGGCCAAAGTATTGGAACTTCAGCTTTAGCATCAAATTTCATGGTTATGGAAATGCAAATTAAAATCCCAAGTAGATGTTACTATGTACCAGAGTAGCAGCTAAAATGCAAAAGACTGACTCTATTGTACAACATAGGGAACTGTATTCAATATTCTGTAATAATCTATAAT
Organism: Moschus berezovskii; assembly: GCF_049115385.1. Lineage (NCBI taxonomy): Eukaryota > Metazoa > Chordata > Mammalia > Artiodactyla > Moschidae > Moschus > Moschus berezovskii. Next base: position 87,875,078 of record NC_142470.1, read on the forward strand.
GAAAAATATGTAACTGAGTAACTGTTGAATACATGAAACTAATATAATATTGTAAATCAACTATACGTCAGTAAAGAACAAAAGACTTATCATACCAAGTGTTGTCAAGAAGCGAGAGAAAGTGGAACTCTCATACACTGCTGGTGAGACTGTAAAATGATACTTTGGAAAACAGTTTGACAGTTTTAAAAAATGCTAGATATAAATCTAATATATAATTCAGCCACTCTCTGCCTAAATATTTATCCAAGAGAAACAAAAGCATATGTCCATTTTAATAATTTATATGAAGATTCATAGATATATTTCTAATAATCAAATACTGCCAACTGCCCAAATGTTCATTAACAGGTGAATGGAGAAAAACAACAACAAAATTGTGGCATATGTAACAAAATACCAGTCAGGAATAAAAAGGAATAAACTATTGCTCCACACACCTAGACAGCATATTAGAAAGCAGAGACATTACTTTGCCAACAAAGGTCCGTTTAGTCAAGGCTATAGTTTTTCAAGTAGTCACGTATGGATGTGAGTGTTGGACTATGAAGAAAGCTGAGTGCCGAAGAACTGATGCTTTTGAACTGTGGTGTTGGAGAAGACTCTTGAGAGTCCCTTGGACTTCAAGGAGATCCAACCAGTCCATCCTAAAGGAGATCAGCAATGAGTGTTTATTGGAAGGCCTGATGTTGAAGCTGAAACTCTAATACTTTGGCCACATGTTGTGAAGAGCTGACTCATTTGAAAAGACCCTGATGCTGGGAAAGATTGAAGGCAGGAGGAGAAGGGGAAGACAGAGGATGAGATGGCTGGATGGCATCACTGACTCAATGGACATGGGTTTGGGTAAACTCCAGGAGTTGGTGATGGACAGGAAGGCCTGGCTTGCTGTGGTTCATGGGGTCGCAAAGAGTCGGACACGACTGAGCAACTGAACTGAACTGAATGACATCAATGAATCTCAAAATAATAATGTTGAGTAAAAGAAACCAGACAACAATGAGAGTACATAATATATAACCCAGTTATATAAAAGCCTAGAAAATGCAATTGCTAGTGACAGAAAACAGATATGTGGTTGGGGGTGGGGGTGGTGGTGTAGGGAGAGTCAGGAGAGAAGGATTGTATTATCTTGCAGTGATGGTTTCATAGTGGTATATACATATATGTCAAAAAATATCAAATTACACACTTTGTTCATTTTTTGTATAACAATTATACTTCAACAAAGCTATTTTTAAAACATGATTTGACTTTAGACGTGTAGAGCAAAATACAGGTTTGGGAGCTGTAAAAAAAAATCATAGAACACCAAGATATTAACCATATTTGGTTCTACAATGTGACCTTATCTTTAACTGTGAAGTGAAATATTTTTGTTAACTGATCAATCAGTAGTTCATGTAGTCTGTAAGCAGGCTCTCCCCCTACATACAGAGCAAGTAGAATGAGTCATTTAAAATAAGTTTCACCATGCCCCCTGTCTTTCTCTTTCCTTATCTTGTGGGGAGAAGGTGGAAATACAAAAATCAGATTTAATATAAGTCAGGATGCACGATGCGCTTCCCAGGTGGCTCAGTGGTAAGGAATCAGCCTGTGGGTTCAATACTTTGGTCAGGAAGATCCCCTGGAGAAGGAAATGGCAACCCACTCCAGTATTCTTGCCTGAGAAATCCCACAGACAGAGGAGCCTGATGGGCTACAGTCCATGGGGTTGCAAAGAGTCAGACATGACTGAGCAATTAAACAACAATACGCACAATAGGTTGCTGGGTACTTAACGATGAAACCAGAAGATGGGTATCAATACCCAAAAAGTACAAGGAAAGATTTTTCCTTGCTCTCTTCTTTTCCTTCTTTTTTTAACTTTCACCATCCCTCTCTGCCATCCTTTCTTAAATACCCCCTTTTCCCTTTCCCTTTCTTTTTCTGTTCTCCTTCCACCTTCTTTAATTCCCACATACCCATGTTTGTTGGCAGGATTGTACGGTGGTTCAGACCACTGCTCAGACTCTGGGGCTGGCTGCCCAGTTCAGATCTAGTACTGTGTCAGGCATGGTGTCTAGAAAAATGGTCCTGATGAACCTATGTGCAGGGCAGGATAGAGACACAGACCTGTGGACACAGTGGGGGAAGGAGAGCGTGGGACGAGCTGAGAGAGTAGCACTGACATACACACCTCCATGTGTAAAACAGCTAACAGGAAGCAACTGGGTAGCACAGGGAGCTCAGCTCGGGGCTCTGCGATGACCTAGAGAGTGGGAGGGAGGCTATATATGTAAACTTATGGCTGATTCATGTTGTTGTATAGCAGAATCCAACACAACACTGCAAAGCAATTATCCTCCAATAAAAATAATACCCCATGCTTCAGATCCCCCATCTGTAAATGGGCTGTTTTTCAAACTAACTGTTTTCAGTAGGGCTGCTGTGAGGATGAAATGAACTAACACAGGAAAACACTCAGAACAGGTAAAACCATGCAAGTGTTACCATTTTCAGAACTCTTTCCCTCCCTCCCACTTCACTCTTCCCCGCCATCAATACCAGACACACCGGACTCCACTCAGTTCAGTGGAAAAGGCCCTGAGCTCAAAGAGGTGTGCAGAAGGCATGAGATTCCGAGACCTGGAACCTGGTCCTGATTCAGCCACTCACCAATTTTCTGACCCTGTCCGTGTTGCTTATGCATCAGAGCTAAAACTGTTTACTGGTAAAATGAAAAGGCAGGTCTAGAAGATCTATGGTCCCATCCACCTAACACAGCTTTTTATAATTTAAAAGTATGCAAAGATTAAGTGAAAACCTTTTTGACAACTTTCAGGCACAACAGAGATTTTCATTTACAATGAAGGATATCCAGTATTTAGTAAGAAAGATAACATGGCAGATTACCCAGACATGACAATTGTTAAAATTTTAGCAGAACACCGAGTTAATGTTTTACAAGAAATTATAACATGCCCTTATTATCAGCAGAAATTGAACACATTCAAATGTTCTGGATTGGGACTTCCCCTTTCCAAAGCTGTACATGAAGTCTCTTGAAAGTATAGGAGTTCATGTACTTCGTGGTGGAGGGTATACCATGGCCTTGGCCTTAGTGACCCACCAGGAAAAATTGTTTCAGAAACTCTGCAGCTATTCTGTCTTCTCCAAGGTCAGTAGAATGAGCAGTGAGTGAGCAGCTAGAGAGGAAAGAGTTCACAGTGGTTCACTTCGTGTGAAATTCACTGGAGTTTAAGTGTAATAATCTACATATAATGCCGCCATCCCAAAATACCACTCAGCTTTTAAAAGTGCGGGCAGGGTGGATTTAATGTGGAAATTGTCCTTAGCTGGCTTCACACATACATGATTGATTATAAACCTGATGAAGACTAGCTATTATCAGGCAGCAGGGCTCTGATGTTAATTGGAAGAGGGTATGGTATTACCACGATGAGGAGAGAGATTTCCTCCATCAACATCCTACTGAGAAATCTGTCAAATGTGGCAGAAATTCACAATATTTTCAAGATTCAAATAACTTTCAAAAAAGTTACACTCCTGTTGGGTCAAGTCCTTATTCAAAAACTTATCACTCAATTCAGTTCAGTTCAGTCGCTCAGTCGTGTCCGACTTTCCGCAACCCCATGAATCACAGCACGCCAGGCCTCCCTGTCCATCACCAACTCCCGGAGTTCACTCAAACTCATGTCCACAGAGTCGGTGATGCCATCCAGCCATCTCATTCTCTGTCGTCCCCTTCTCCTCCCGACCCCAACCTTTCTCAGCATCAGAGTCTTTTCCAGTGAGTCAACTCGTCGCATGAGGTGGCCAAAGTATTGCAGTTTCAGCTTTAGCATCAGTCCTTACAATGAACACCCAGGACTGATCTCCTTTAGAATGGACTGGTTGGATCTCCTTGCAGTATGAGGGACTCTCAAGAGTCTTCTCCAACACCACAGTTCAAAAGCATCAATTCTTCGGCAATCAGCTTTCTTCACAGTCCAACTCTCACATCCATACATAACCACTGGAAAAACCATTGCCTTGACTAGACAGACCTTTGTTGGCAAAGTAATGTCTCTGCTTTTTAATATACTATCAAGGTTGGTCATAACTTTCCTTTCAAGGAGTAAGCGTCTTTTAATTTCATGGCTGCAATCAGCATCTGCAGTGATTTTGGAGCCCAAAAAAATAAAGTCTGACACTGTTTCCACTGTTTTTCCATCTATTTCCCATGAAGTGATGGGACCAGATGCCATGATCTTTGTTTTCTGAATGTTGAGCTTCAAGCCAACCTTTTCACTCTCCTCTTTCACTTTCATCAAGAGGCCTTTGAGTTCCTCTTCACTTTCTGCCATAAGGGTAGTGTCATCTGCATATCTGAGGTTATTGATATTTCTCCCGGCAGTCTTGATTCCTGCTGGTGCTTCTTCCAGCCCAGCGTTCCTCATGATGTACTCTGCATATAAGTTAAATAAGCAAGGTGACAATATACAGCCTTGACGTACTCCTTTTCCTATTTGGAACCAGTCTGTTGTTCCATGTACAGTTCTGACTGTTGCTTCCTGACCTGCATACAGGTTTCTCAAGAGGCAGGTCAGGTGGTCTGGTATTCCCATCTCTTTCAGAATTGTCCAGTTTGTTGTGATCCACACAGTCAAAGGCTTTGGCATAGTCAATGAAGCAGAAATAGATGTTTTTCTGGAACTCTCTTGCTTTCTCCATGATCCAGAGGATGTTGGCAATTAGATCTCTGGTGCCTCTGCCTTTTCTAAAACCTGCTTGAACATCTGGGAGTTCACGGTTCACATATTGCTGAAGCCTGGCTTGGAGAATTTTGAGCATGACTTTACTAGCGTGTGAGATAAAGTGCAATTGTGCAGTAGTTTGAGCATTCTTTGGCATTGCCTTTCTTTGGGATTGGAATGAAGACTGACCTCTTCCAGGCCTGTGGCCACTTCTGAGTTTTCCAAATCTGCTGGCATATTGAGTGCAGCACTATCACTCAATTGAGAGACATCAATTTGTCCAATGAAGGCATTATGGACTACAGGGACCAAATAGGACTTTTGTTAAAACAAGTGAGATTGATTAGGCCTTATGTTTCAATTATGATCCCAAGTCCCACCATTACCAGGGAGTGTTCTTGTAGTTTCTCATAATTCTTAGCTGAAGTCTCTGTACCACTTTCTGCTGGCTTCCAAGGTGGCGCTAGTGGTAAAGATCCCACCTGCCAATGCAGGAGACACAAGAGACACGGGTTCAATCCCTGGGTCAGGAAGAGCCCCTGGAGGAGGGCATGGCAACCCACTCCAGTATTCTTGCCTGGGAAATCCCATGGACAGAGGAGCCTGGCAGGCTACGGTCCATAGGGTCGCAGAATCAGACACGACTAAAGCAACTTAGCGTGCACATACTGCTTGAATGAGCTGCTCCAGCAAAGCTTACAATGTGACTGACTCTACATTATTTTCTGCTGCTGGAATCACCTGTCTCAACTTGCACATTCTCCTAGCTGTTTAGGGATAGCCAGAGGTAGCCATGGCTTTGTGGACATAAGCGTACCTGCAAAACTCTTGTCTCTTCAGCTAGTAGTTTCAGTGTTAAGCTAGTTATCAGAGTTTGGGCACGAATCAGTTGGACTGATTTAGGTATCTTGATGGGCTGTTATGAAAGATGAAAGGGAGAAACTAGCTCAGTTTGATGAACTGGTATCACTAGAACAAGGCTTGAAATTTAGTGTACAAGTGTGCATGTGTGTCCATGCATTTGGGATAGCAAACAAGCAATTTTTGACCTGATTTCCAGGATAAGACTGGTTAAAGGGTAGTGGGGAATCTATAGATCACTGCTAGTTAAGTTCAACTGAAAAATCCTTTTAAATATTAAAAATTAGGGAATATTAGAAATAAAACACAATTCCACAGAAATATGAACATTTTCAATAGATGAATTTCTATGCACATTTTCATAGAGTTGAGATCATGTGCATATATTATTTTGTCTTGTATTTGAACTTAAGATTCTTTGTGCATTTCCCTATGTCATTTTTGAAATTATTTTTAATGTCAAAAATATTCTATTGTTCAGTTCAGTTCAGTTCAGTTCAGTCGCTCAGTCGTGTCCGACTCTCCGCGACCCCATGAATCACAGCACGCCAGGCCTTCCTGTCCATCACCAACTCCCAGAGTACACTCAAACTCATGTCCACAGAGTCGGTGATGCCATGCAGCCATCTCATTCTCTGTCGTCCCCTTCTCCTCCCGCCCCCAACCTTTCCCAGCATCAGAGTCTTTTCCAGTGAGTCAACTCGTCGCATGAGGTGGCCAAAGTATTTTATATTCTAATATGGTTAACTGCTTTATTACTGTTCTATTCAGTTCAGTTGCTCAGTTGTGTCCAGCTCTTTGTGACTCCATGGACTGCAGCACACCAGGCTTCCGTGTCCATCACCAACCCTCGGAGCTTGCTTAAACTCATGTTCATCAAGTTGGTGATGCCATCAAACCATCTCATTCTCTGTCATCCCCTTCTCCTCCTGCCTTCAATCCTTCCCAGCATCAGGGTCTTTTCAAATGAGTCAGCTCTCCACATCAGGTGGCCAAAGTATTGGAGTTTCAGCTTCAGCATCAGTCCTTCAATGAATATTCAGGACTGATTTCCTTTAGGATTGACTGAATTATTACCGTTACACATACGGTTTTACTGTAAAAAATAATGCTGTTATGAACATTTGTGCATAAGTGTACTTTTTCAGTTTAAGAATTTTTCTGTAAAATAAAATTATGAGATAAAGAGTTTATATATTTTTAAGGCTCTGGTTAAATTTTACCAAATGTTTGGTCAAAATGTTCTCCCAGCAGCAGTGTATGAAAACGGTCCACCTTGCGGCATCATTGTCAGTAGATGTTTCTTTAAAGGAAAAAAAATCCTTGCTATTTTGATGGTAAAACAGTATTCTATTATAATTTTCTTCACATTTAAAAAATTACTGTTTATAGTTCCCCTTTCGTTTTCTCTTATCAACAACTTGTTTATGTCCTTTGCCTTTTCCCCCTTTTTCTACCACATTAATAAAATTATTTTGTTTTGTAAAGTCTCCATGGAAGCAGCAATAAAACACTCACTAGAGTTCATTTTATTGAATCGATTTAAATATTTTATTTAAGGAAATATTCTGAAGACTATAGTTCATTATTTATAGGAAAAATATAAAGCATACATGTTTAAAGATCATTTTGTAGTGACATTATAGGAAATAGATTTCTCCAAATAACATAATTAGTTTTGTATTGCTACCAGTGGAATGCATCCTGCAGAAACATGGTTTTACCTTCAGATCTGAGCACACTACCCTTACATCAAAAAAGAAAAAAGGATAATAAAAAAACCCCACAACTTTGATTAGTTTAAATTTTTAGTAGACCACATCTGATTTGTTGAAGAGTAAGTTCTTTTATTTACCTCTTCAAGGAAGTGCTTATTTTTTTCACCTCTTTCTGAGCATCTTTATCCTATAAAGAAAATACAAATACACAATTAAATTTCACACTTCACCCTGATACTCTAGGTACTTTGAAACAGACTTGTTGAACAAGAGGGTACTTTCTGAAAGACCATCACAAAGAAACTGTGCATGTCTTAGCACCAGGCATGATTTGGATCTCTGAGAATGTAAGTGATACAGAGAGCTATTTCTAGGCTCTTTCTCCAGCTGGTCTGGGGTGGTAGATACAGGAAGCAGAGTCCCTTCTGCGTAAGCTGACACACTGGATCCATCACCGTGTTAATGATAACATTGTTTTTCTTCTTCAACTATAACATGTGGAAAAGGTCTGAGTCCTAGCAGCAGAATTTGAACAGCTCTGAGATTCCTCTGTAAGATCCAGACAGGATTCCATGGTAAGATCCAAACTACCTATTTTTTAATCAGGTAATTTAAGATTTAAAATCTGGAGATACAACCAATCCATCCTAAAGGAGACCAGTCCTGGGTGTTCATTGGAAGGACTGACGCTGAAGATGAAACTCCAATACTTTGGCCACCTCATGCGAAGAGTTGACTCACTGGAAAAGACCCTGATGCTGGGAGGGATTGGGGGCAGGAGGAGAAGGGGACAACAGAGGATGAGATGGCTGTATGGCATCACCGACTTGATGGACATGAGTTTGGGTAAACTCCGGGAGTTGGTGATGGACAGGGAGGCCTGGTGTGCTGCGATTCACGGGGTCGGACACAACTGAATGACTGAACTGAACTGAATGTGTTTTACAGGACTCTATGTGTGTTATTACTTCCTTAAAACAAGTGTGGAAGTTATGAAGAGTGGAAATAAATTCAGATGGTAGGGTGCTCCTATATATTTTTTGTGTTTAACAGACACTTACCAACCACCTATCAGAAAGGGTTTAAGGAGTGTAACATATTTAAAGAAAACAGAGGAGGAAAAACTGGACAAAGTAAATTTTGGAAGCAGTTGTTGGCTATATTTTGTTTTAAATAATTGGAAGTTCTTCAATAGTTTTAATAATAAGCTTTAATACAGTGATTCTATTGCAGTGACTGATAAACTAGAAGTCTACCTTCTATCAAATCAGTATTTTTGAAGACTGTGAGAAAATATGGCTAATGAATCTAGGTGAGTGATGAATTATTAAAAAGAACTTACAGAAAAGCCACAATTCAAGGTTAACTTTGTAATCCTAGGGCTAGCTCAGTGCCTGGCACCTAGAAGATTCTAAATAAGTGCCTATTAAATTGGCAGTTGGCTACCAGAGCTCAGTAACATTTCTCAAATCTAGGAACCAATTTCTTACAGACAAATGATGTAGATGAAAGAACTGTTTCAACTAAATGCTTAGAGAAATAAATATACTCAAACTACAATGAAAGGTTTAAAATTAAGATCATGGCTTAGCAATATCTGCCCTCTGGAGGCACCACAAAGAATTCCTCTAATTCCTACCCAATCCAACTGGTAACACCACACACACACACACACCCTTCCTTTTTTTACCTTCTTCCCAGGGCTTCCACCCCAGTCTTTAATTAATTTACATTTTTCTTTTCTTTTCTTTTTTTTTTTTATGGATAGAGGACACTGGTAGTGCCTTTCAGCTAAAACAAACAGAAAAACAAAACACCAGCTAAAACCACCACCTCCAGTCATGCTTTCTTGTCACTTTCTTGCCTAAAATGCACCCCATTCAGACCATTAATCCTCTTTGGTACTCATCCCAATACTGCTCTTCTATGCTCTCTCTTTCCTGACTCAACCTCTCACTTCTCCCCCTTTTCCCAGACAGAGCTCTCTGGAACTCCTGTTAGAAGACTTGTTTTGAAGTCATATTTGCATAACCAGCAATGTATTTGCTAAGAGAATATTTTTGAGGGGGGCTCAGGAAGAGAATGAGGGAGTGGTTAGGGCCAATGGTAGAGGGTAACTGCCCTTGACCGTTTCTCATATTTGTTAAGAAACTCCTGATCACTCTCTTTTTATTTTTGATGACTTTGGCGCCTTGGTCACTCTCTCCACACCGAGTTCTACCACCACTATTGGAGACTTCAGTGTTCCCATGGATTGTGTATCCCAGCCTTGCAGAAGGGTGCCTCTTCATCTTTTCTTCCACCCCCATGGGCAGACCTTGGGATGTGTCAGACCTAGAACTGCTCCATCTCTGAAACAGGGATCTTGTTCTCTAAACACTGCTTATCCTTGAGGGTCATTTACCTATCCATCTCTTCTCTCTCTCAAGAATTCAGTTTCAACCATACTGCACTTGCTGAAGCTGAAGTTCCAATACTTTGGCTACCTAATGTGAAGAGCCGACTCACTGAAAAAGACCCTGATGCTGGCAAAGACTGAGGACAGGAGAAGGGCATGACAGAGGATGAGATGGTTGGATGGCATCACTGACTCAATGGACATGAGTCTGAGCAAACTCTGGGAGATGGTGAAGGAAGGACAGGGAAGCCTGGTGTGCTGCAGCCCATGGGGTCGCAAAGAGTCAGAGTGACTGGAAAACAACAATACACTTGATAGAGTGCTTTTTCACATTGTATTTCTCAGTTCCAAGCCTTTGTTAGTTCTCTAGTATTTCATAAAATGTGGTGTGTATACCACCCACGTTGGTATTACCTGGGATATTTGAACTATAAAGTATGCATATTTGTCCATGTTTTCATTCACCCTTGCCAAGTAGGTATGTATTTCAACAACAGAGTAATGAGAACACATTTTTTATATGTTTCATTTTTCAGTCACATTAAAAGGTGTTGTCTGATTAAACAAAGTCTTTGTAAATATGTTTCAGTTCAGTTCAGTTCGTTTAGAGCTGTATAAAAATGGAAACTGATTAATCGATTAACAGTGATGTAATAAAGGAAAACACCTCAATTACTCAGCATAATGTTTCATGACTTTTTAAAAACTTATTATTTATTTTATTTTTTGGCTGTGCTGGGTCTTCGTTGCTGCATAGGCTTTTCTCTAGTTGCAGCGAGCGGGGGCTACTCTCTAGTTGTGGTACACGGTCTTCTCATTGCAGTGGCTTCTCCTGTTGCAGAGCTTGGGCTCTAGGGAGCAGGGACTTCAGTAGTTGAGGCTCCAGGATTCAGGAGCACAGGCTCAGTAATTGTGGAGCACAGGATTAATTATCCCATGGCAGGTGAGATTTTCCCCAACCAGGGATCAAACCCATGTCTCCTGCACTGGCAGGCAGATTCTTTACCACTGAGCCACCAGGGAAGCCCCATTTCATGATTTTTTAAAGACAAATACCCATGTATTAGATTTTTCATCAACAACTCTTATTAATCTCATTGTTTATTACGTCTCACCAAAATCTGTATTTGGCTTTTCTAAGAATGCATCATAGTTTTACATTTTTACATGGCATTATTTTCAGTAATATATTTGGCAGAAGTCTAATTATATGTTGAATTTTGTACTAAAGGGTTCTTGATAGGTTACCCCCACCCCCGAGTATGAATTTTCTTATATAAAATCCAGATGAAGGCATTTTTACATTGACTTGAGGCCTGATGAATTCTCAAGTGTGAGAACTTGAAGGCTGACTAAAGCATGATCACTTCATTCATAACACTGAGAGTGTCTGATATAGTGAAAATCTTTGCATGTCCTGGAGCATTGCTTTATGAGCAATGGGTTTCCCATGTTTATTTCACCGAATTGCTCCTCCGACATGAACTATCTTGTAGTTTCCAAATGGCTTTCTCCTCCTGGTAAAGACTTGCTGCTTCCCTTCCTGTTTGACTCTGAGTTTTCTATAAGGCTTGAGCGTTGGTTGACGGCTGCAGGGTTTCTCCCCTCTGGGAGCTCTCTGCTGTTTATAAAGGTTGGTGCTGAGACTGAAGATTCCTCCACATTCATTATATCTCTAGGATTCCTCTTCAGTGTATGTTGTTTCATGATAGCTAAGGTTAGAGCATCAACTAAGACTTTACCACATAGATGATATTCATAGTTTCTCTGCAATGTGAATTCACTCATATCATTTCAAAGAATTATTATTACTGGAGGCATTTCCATAATGATCACAAAGGGTTTCTCTCTGGTGTGAGTTCTCTGGTATGAACAAAAGGTAACTCTCTGGCCCACATTTGTTACAGTTATAGGGTTTCTCTTCAGTGTGAGCTAACATGTGTTAAGTTATTGCTGAGCTGTGAGTGAATACTTCCCCATTCTCATTATATTCAAAGAACTCCTTTCCAGTGTGAAATTTCTGCTACTGAAGAGTGGCTGTTAAAGGTTTGCCCACATCCATTCATCAACTCATTCATTTACATATGAATTCTATGCTGATCATGCAGTGATAACCTTTAGTTTAAAGTCTTTGCCACACTGGTTACATTCAAAAGCTGTGTTATTCTCCTGCAGGTACACGTCTTCTCCTTTGTATTGAAGCATGTTCACTGCATAGCTATCTGATTAATTTTGAGGCCTTCATTATGCTTCAAGCACTTGATATTTGCCCATATTTATGCAAATGTCCTCTTATAAGAACCCAGGTTATTGTTTTGAGTTCAGGTTACTCCTTTCTTCCTCAAATTCAAACTATTTACTTTGACAGTGGAGGTGAAAAATATCTTTAAGGGACTAAATCTGATAGAGTGCCTGAAGAACTAAGGATGGATTCCTGATATTGTACAGGAGACAGGGATCAAGATCATCCCCAAGAAAAAGAAATGCAAAAAAGCAAAATGGCTGTCTGAGGAGGGCTTACAAATAGCTGAGTAAAGAAGAGAAGTGAAAAGCAAAGGAGAAAAGGAAAGATATATCCATTTGAATACAGAGTTCCAAAGAATAGCAAGGAAAGATAAGAAAGCCTTCTTCAGTGATCAGTGCAAAGAAATAGAGAAAAACAATAGAAGGGGAAAGACTAGAGATCTCTTCAAGAAAATTAGACATACCAACGGAACATTTCATGCAAAGATGGGCTCAATAAAGGACAGAAATGGTATGGACCTAACAGAAGCAGAAGATATTAAGAAGAGGTAGTAAGAATACACAGAAGAACTATACAAAAAAGATCTTCATGACCCAGATAATCAAGATGGTGTGATCGCTCACCTAGAGCCAGACATCCTGGAATGAGAAGTCAAGTGGGCCTTGGGGAGCATCTCTACAAACAAAGCTAGTGGAGGTGATGGAATTCCAGCTGAGCTATTTCAAATCCTGAAAGATGATGCTGCACTCAATATGCCAGCAAATTTGGAAAACTCAGCAGTGGCCACAGGACTGGAAAAGGTCAGTTTTTATTCCAATCCCAAAGAAAGGCAATGCCAAAGAATGCTCAAACTACTGCACAATTGCACTCATCTCACACGCTAGTAAAGTAATGTTCAAAATTCTCCAAGCCAGGCTTCAACAATACATGAACAATACGTGAACTTCCAGATGTTCAAGCTGGTTTTAGAAAAGGCAGAGGCACCAGAGATCAAATTGCCAACATCCGCTGGATCATCAAATAAGCAAGAGAATTTCAGAAAAACACCAATTTTTGCTTTATTAACTATGTCAAAGCCTTTGACTGTGTGAATCACAACAAACTTTGGAAAATTCTTAAAGGGATGGGAATACCAGGCCACTTGATCTGCCTCCTCTGAAATCTGTATGCAGGTCAAGAAGCATCAGTTAGAACTGGACATGGAACAACAGACTGGTTCCAAATAGGAAAAGGAGTACGTCAAGGCTGTATATTGTCACCCTGCTTACTTAACTTATATGCAGAGTACATCATGAGAAATGTTGGGCTGGATGAAGTGTAAGAATGGGTTAGCAAAAGAATGGCCATCTTAGAGGACGGAAAAACCATTTTTACTGAGTATGTGACTTGAGGGAAGAAGAACTAGATAAAACCTGGGAGACAAGTTAATCTTAAGTACCAAGAATGAGGGCAGCTGCGACACTGAAAATTAGGTAAACAGGTCTGATAAGTTTATCTCGTTAAGACACCAGGACAGAGATATGCACAGCTGTGTGTGTGTGTGTGTGAAAAATTCCTGTGAGTTAGGTAATTTAGAAATATCATGATTTGAAAATGCTATATAACCCCTTGGCTCTGAGTGCTCGGGGTCCTTGTTGAAACCCGCTGCGTCGGGCAGACACTTGGACCCCAGCTAGCTGGAAATAAACCTCGCTGTGTGTCTTGCATTATCGTGAGTGTCCTCTGTTCCTTTGAGGGAAGGGCGACTCTGGACCCTAACAGAAGCACAAGCTGGAATCAAGATTGCCAGGAGAAACATCAGTAACCTTAGATATGCAGATGACACCACCCTTATGGCAGAAAGTGAAGAAGAACTAAAGAGCCTCTTGATGAAAGTTAAAGAGGAGAGTAAAAAAGCTGGCTTAAAGCTCAACATTCAGAAAACTAAGATCATGGCATCTGGCCCATCCCTTTATGGCAAATAGATGGGGAAACAGTGGAAACAGTGAAAGACTTTATTTTGGGGGGGCTCCAAAATCACTACAGATGGTGACTGCAGCTATGAAATTAAAAGATGCTTACTCCTTGGAAGAAAAGTTATGACCAACCTAGACGGCATATTAGAAATCAGAGACATTACTTTGCCAACAAAGGTCCGTCTAGTCAAGGCTATGGTTTTTCCAGTAGTCATGTGTGGATGTGAGAGCTAGACTATAAAGAAAGCTGAGTGCCGAAGAATTGATACTTTTGAACTGTGGTGTTGGAGAAGACTCTTGAGAGTCCCTTGGACTGCAAGGAGATCCAACCAGTCCACCCTAAAGAAGATCAGTCCTGAGTGTTCACTGGAAGGCCTGATGTTGAAGCTGAAACTCCAATACTTTGGCCACCTGATACAAAGAACTGACTCATTTGAAAAAGACCCTGATGCTGGGAAAGATTGAAGGCGGGAGGAGAAGGGGATGACAGAGGATGAGATGGTTGGATGGCATCACTGACTCAATGGACATGAGTTTATGTAAACTCTGGGAGTTGGTGATGGACAGGGAGGCCTAGCGTGCTGCAGTCCATGGGGTGGCAAAGAGTTGGATACGACTGAGTGACTGAACTGAACTGAACCCTGACATTAGATGGCTCCTTCCTACAAATATTCTGCATGGAAGTTAGGTCCTAGCTTTTAAGACTTTTCAGCCTAGACTCTGGCCTCTCCCTCCCCCACCCCAGTTCTTCCCCCTGAACCAAGTGGGCAGGCACCTCTGATTTTCAGAGCTCATCCCCAAGGCAGATCCAACGACTGATGTTTTCCATCAGTCATGTCTCTGTACGGCTTCCTCTGAGATGGGTCCAGCAGGCCCACTCTCCCTAAGTCCACAGCCATGTCCTCAAAGGTCCTCATTTCCTGTGGCTGCAATGCCAAGAACTCAGCCACCACGTGCCTTCCTCTGTTTTCTCACCCAGGGACCGTCGGAGCACTAGACCCACAGGGCAGAACCCAGGGGCCAGAGTGAGTTTGCTGTCACCACCCTCTGCAGCTTGGCACTTTTTTCTCTCCATAAAAAGCCCAGGAATTCATATTTTTGACAAGCCTCTCACACCCAAGAAAGTCTTAAAGATTTGAACGACTGGGTTTTTTTTTAAACATGTTCCTTTATATTTTGTTTACCATAAACACTAAGAGAATACAGAAAACACTGGAGAAAGGCATTTTAATAATTCTGATGTAAAGTTTAACACTTAAAATTATGCTTGCTCCTCCCCACCCTAATTTAACATGCAGGTATCATTTATTTCCAGATGCAGTGATTGTAGAGCATTACATTCTCTTGAAAGTTTTATAGCAGAGTATCCTTGCCCTGCAACTTAAAACAATTTCATAAACTATGTATAATCACGGTATAATACCATCATTCAAAGAGTTCCCCAAATGACTATATTCACACAATATTAATATTAAAGTCTGAGTTTTTAAAACATCATCTCAACAAGCCAAACCAGAGAAACCCAGGTTCTAGTTTTAAATGTGTTTATGAAGACTGCTGCTGAGCTCAAAGCATGCAGATGTTCATGACCACCTAGATGAAGCTGGATACTGAAACTCCTTCAGTAGGTCCAATGATGCAATTTTTCACTCATCCCAAGTATCTCCATATTTGTTTACTTTGACTTCTTTTTTTGGCATTCTTTCCTGTATAGGCCTGACTGAGGGGTCAGTCTTATGTGTTGAAGTAACTTCATGTGACTCTCTGTTCTTATTCCTTAATTCCTCATATGTAATATTTTTTCTTTTAGGACTTTCTTCAATGTTGGGATCAGGTCCTTGGGCAATATGATCAGTAATACCAGTTGGAGTAGATTCATTCAAAGAAGCACTGAATGGAATTGGCTCATAATGAGGAAGCATCTCTTTTTCTAAGTTGTCTGCTGCTGGGGATGTTGCAAAAGATGAATGACCGCTCACATTTGAGTCATATTTTGACCTCTTAGAATAGTGCCCAGTTGGTGAAGATCGTTGTGCCTGTCCTGATCGTAAAGCTTCTCCGAGAGGGGAATTCTCAAGATTCTTGAACTTCTCCTGGCAAGTTTTCACATAAGAAAGCTTGCCAGCAAAGTATCCCATGATGCAAGCAAATATAAATTTAGGAATGGAACCATATTTGGGATGACTTGAAAGGATTCCTTTACTAATCAATCCTTGAGTAATCAACATACTTGTTGCAGCCAAAGGTACAGATCTGAACCAGAAGCTTTCATCATTGCACTCTGCAAAGACTCTTCTTTCTTCCTCTGTTGGAATGTAATCAGCCCCTATGTGGGGAATTGGTCTTGGAACTTCTGCATTGGGCTCTCGAAAATTAGCCCTCCCATTCATCTTTCCTCCCGACGACGACGGCAGCGGCGGGCGGTGGCGTGGCGAGCCTGGTCAACCAGGGACAGCAGACCCGGCCGGGAGTCGAGAGTGGTGGAGGCGGGCACGACTGGGTTTAAATTCTAATTTCCTTAGAATCTCAGTTACCTATCAGAACCTCAAGAAGGCTTTTCTTAGCCCCTGGTTCAGGTTGCAGTCCCAGTTTTATTTTCTCATAAATTCTGTGCTTTCATCTCCATTACACTCATCATACTTTATAGCTATTACTTGGTCAGTGCCTGCCTTCAGACTATAGAATTCATGGTGGCAAGGACAAGATCTGCTTTATTTCTCACTGTATCCCAAGCCTCTGACAGAGCAGCACCATATTTGCAATATAAATGAGTAAAGGTAATTTTTTTCACTTACTCAAGCACACACATTTAAAAACACAGATTTGTTTGATCTAAAAGTGTCGGAAAATATTATGTTTTGAGAAGATACATCAATGCTGTCTACTAAAGACTTTGGATAAATAAGAGAGAGACTTATATTAAGCCATTATACTCTGGGCTTTTGAATAATGATTTATCAGACATCAACTTTACTAGACTGAATACTGGTTAAAAATGACTGATCCCAAACTGATGCTATATCAACAGTTATTTTAAGAAAATTAATTACAGTTCAGTTCAGTTGCTTAGTCGTGTCTGACTCTTTGCGACCCCATGGACGGCAGCATTGCAGGCTTCCTTGGCCATCACCAACTCCCGGAGCTTACACAAATTCATGTCCATCGAGTCATGAGTTTCTTTTTTTTTAGACAGCATATTAAAATAAATTAATTACAAGGAAGGCTAAAAAACTTCTTTAAGGTGTTTTTTTATATAGTTAAGGACATTAGCTCCGGGAGTTGGTGATGGACAGGGAGGCCTGGCGTGCTGTGATTCATGGGGTCACAGAGAGTTGGATACGACTGAGCAACTGAACTGAACTGAATTGAAGGACATTAGATACTGAGAAAGCTTAAGAATAATATATATATGTATATTTTAGAAATAATATATTTTGAATGCAGATAAACAGAAGGTATGAGACAAAAGAGTGCAAATTGGAGTACGTAAACAGAGTAACACTTCCTACCTACAATTCAGGAAATGTCTGTTCAGATAGTGGGAAAGTATCCACTCCAAAATGGCTTTATCAAAAAAAATTTCTTAATGTACAAGGAAGAATATATTCTCCAGGCAAGAAGAGCACAGAAGGTAATGTACAAGAAATACATTTAAATGAGAAAAAAGTAGGCAAATACAAATTTCTAACAAATGAGACCCTGGACAACACTGCTGGATTCCCTACAACAGGAAGATAGGTTAAGAGATGGGGACTGACTATACTTTCTAAACTTATCTGAAAAACCAATAGTCTTAATTAAGATAATCATCAAATATGAGATCTTAATTAAAACAGAACTTAGAACTGAAGATATTTAAAGTACAATTAGGATTTTAGGGAATTCTCTGATGGCCTAGCGGTTAGAATCAGTGCTCTCACTGCCAGGGCTCTGGGTTCAATCCCCAGTTAGGGAACTAAGATCCCACAAGCCGAGTGGTGCAGCCAAAAACAAAAAAAAAATTTAGGATTTTTTTTTTTTACTAAGAGTGGTTACTAAGGAAAGTGATGATTATCAATCTGTAGAACAGGTTGTAAATAAAGCCCAGGACTTTAAACTACAAGTAATTTCAAAGACAACTATATTACTTGCTTTAATTTCTACACTCCCAGAGGCATCTTCTTCTTGCAGTTGTTTCTGGTACGTTGTATTTATTGTCCAAAAAGAGTTTGTCTTAGAGGAGCAACAAATGTCATTTCAAAGTTTTATAACACTTTTAAAGTTGGTTTTTTTTTTTTCTTTACTGAATTAGCACATCCCTCACTGAAACACAAAATCTTACACAGTGTTTTTTCACATTTGCGCTTTCTCGGGTTGCTCTGAGCCAGTAACTTGGACACCTCCTCTGGGCAAACAACTTTCAGGCCACCGAGGCCATCACTATTACACTCAGTGATCATTCTCACAGTGTCTCAGACACAGGAATCCCTTTTATTTTCAAAAAAGGAATGCTTCCCAGGACCTGACATTACCTTTCCAGGGTCAAGAAAAGTCCACATGAATAATAAAATACTGTAATTTCAGATTCTGGAAACATAAAGCAGCTTACACGCACGAATCTGGGCTCTAGAGGCCCAAGGGCTGACAATCCCAATATTAAGTGCTGTGTGACGCGCTCCAGGCTCCTTGATAAGGACAGAAGTCATTTCACGAATAACTGTGATGCCAAGAAGAGGGTACGAGTGCCATGGAAAGAAGCACAGATGCTATGCAAGTTCACAAAGGGAGAGAAAACCGACAGCTGGGCTGCCTTTGTTGAAACGAATGCCAAAGCTATAGATATGTTGGAAATAAATAACTGGGTCAGCAAAATCACTGATGTGATATACTTCAACTTAGAAAACCTTTACAGAAAGTAGACACTACAGATAACTTGCCTCATTCTAGTTTCTAACTGATAAAGAAATTGAGATATTCCTGACAGTATCTGAACCACATTAAAAAAAAAAAACTAGGAATACAAATTACTGGAAAAAGTAAGTAATGTGGGAAATATTTGCTAATGCTATTTTGCTTATTACATAAATAGTTCCACATGGCCCAGCTTTTTTAGCTACATTTATTACTAGCTCAGCTGGTAAAGAGTCTACTTGCAATGCAGGAGACGCTGGTTCGATCCCTGGGTTGAGAAGATCCCCTGGAGGAGGGCATGACAACCCACTCCGGTATTCTTGCCTGGAGAATCCTCATGGACAGAGGAGCCTGGGGTGCTACGTCCATGGGGTTGCAAAGAGTCAGACAAAACTGAGTCACTCAGCACAGCGCAGCTATTTAGTATTACTATTAGCAGTATTCTTTTTCTTTTGTATGGTATTAGTCTTTGGAGCCTTCCCACCAATACTTATGGAGTCCTTGTTATATGCTGGGCACTATATTTGGCACCAGGAAGAGAGTGATGAATGAAAAACAGCTAGTTGCTACTTCCATGGAACAACCACGCAAATAACTATAGAATCACAACTGTGCTAAGGACAAGAAGGAAAAACATGAGGCGCCTTCTTGCCTGAGAGTGCCAAGGGAATCCTTCCTGAAGAAATGCCATTTATGGTGAGGCTTGAAGGATGAAGGGAGTGGCGGGTGGTTCGTAAGGGGATGTTTCTGAAAGAGGGAACACCACATGCCAAGGGGGCAAGGCGGGAGGAGCACAGCGCAGAGGAGGAGAGAGGGAAACTGTGAAGCTTGAGAGACTGGGAGGCGCCAGCCCTGAAAGGCACGCTGAAAATTCTGAACTGCATCCTGAAAGCAAAGGGTGTACAAGCAAGGAAGTGACACGTGAGGTCTACATTTATATTTAACCTATGGCTTTGGCTGACACTGAGGGCCAACAATGGCTGAGAGGGGCATGAGGCTATGGGACCAGCTGGGAGGGTTACATGACTGCAGCTCAGGTGAAAGAGGATGGTGCCCTGCGTGGAGGGCTGGCTGAGTGCGACGGGTAGAGAGAGGGAGCATGCACGCAGCTGGATGACTCAAGGCGTGTTTTAGAACAACTCTGAGAACTTGGTGACTGGGCAGACATCTGGTTTGGGGGGCTGAGAGATAAGGAAGAGTCAAGGAGCATTCCCAGCTGTCCTAGTTATGGGGGTGGAGGTGCCATTTACTAACAGGGGCAGATGGAGGAAGAGTGGATGCAAAGGCCTAATGATGAGTTGAGTCTGAGATGTCTGTGAGTCATCCAAGCGGAGATGTCAAGCAAGACACTGGATAATCAGGTCTAGACTCAGAGGGGAGGTTCTAGAGACACTAATTTGAGGATCCCTGGTAGGTATATAGCATTTGAAGCCATGGAGGATAGGTTTGGCTGGCAGGGAGGAGGAAAGGGTGAGAAGACTTAGCAACCAAGGATCAAACCCTGAAGCTCATCAATTTGGCCCTCTTGTGAGAGCCCTAAATGTCATGCATAGATACCTGCATTTCACACCAGGTAGTATACCTCATTATCACATTGCATTTTAATCTTGTATTCTAATAAGAACGCATAGGCTTCCCTGGTGGCTCAGCCAGTAAAGAATCGCCTGCAACGCGGGGGACTTGGGTTTGATCCCTGGGTTGGGAAGATGCCCTGGAGAAGGGAAAGGCTACCCACTCTAGTGTTCTGGCCTGGAGAATTCCATGAAGTGTATAATCCATGGGGTCACAAAGAGTCAGACATGATTGAGCGACTTTCACTTTAACTTTCTAATAAGGATGCATAGACACTTAGTTTAAAATGACTGCATGTAACCCAAACTGGCACTGCTCAGGAGAAATGTGAAAGATAGTAGGGTCCCGACCACTAAAAAGGAGCAAGCAACCTGGGGTACAAAATCTGTTTTCTGCTGAAAAAGTTACACAAACTGTCTTCTGGAGAAGGAGGGCTGTTTTCTTTCCAGGTGGCTCAGTGGTAAAGAATCTGCCTGCCCATGCAGGAGACACAAAAGGCGTGAGTTTGATCCGAGTCGGGAAGATTCCCCTAGAGAAGGAAATGGCAACCCATGCCAGTATTCTTGCATGAAAAATCCCACGGACAGAGGAGCCTGGCCAAAGGGTCACAAAGAGTTGAATGAGCCCAGCAAAGCACATGAGATGGGAACATGAAAACATTTATCTATTCTTTTTGTTCCCACAATACCTGTATACAGGAACACAGACCAAGCTGTTAATGCTGTGAAATTCCTAAAACTTAGAGCACATCCAGAATTCTGAATTAGTGGGGAAAAAAGCAAGAAGTAATACGACTGCTGCTTTTTCATTAACAGTGTTCAAAGACCGAGAAAATCGAGAAAATGTTAGTATATATTTTCAGTCCTCTCCACGGCCTTGGACAGTCACAGCCTGCTGTGCATTGGGACTGATGGTGGCCACTGCATGGACCCTCCTCCTGCTGTCGGGTGGGTGGCCTGTCTAGCGTGCTTGCTGCCTCCCCCAGTGTAATTGCCAGCTCTGCAGAATCACACCTTCCTCCATCCTTCTTCTGGGGCTTGTCTTACTCCCTGCTGTGTAACACTCAATGAGCATCACCGTATCTTAACTACTAGCCCACAAGTGATTTTTACGCCTATTAAAGATACAAGGGGTCTCCTGGTGAAGGGTTATCTATAGCAGTTTTTAAAACTTCATAGTACATGTTAAATCCAAGTTAAAATCTTTTAGGATAGAAAAAACCTCCAGATGTATCTGAGCCACTTACTCATAGTTGAGGCTGGAATTGTACTAATAAATAGTGCTCCTTGTTACCGTGTAGACTTACCTCTTTGGTAATACAAGGAAGCAATGCCGCCAAATTACAGAACTTCACAGCATTGTCGATTTGATTAAGATCGGCATAACACTAGAAATGAAAAAAATAATATGAAGGGCAACACATTTTTGTGTGATGGATTCAAAGTAATCTTAAAACAGTGGTCTTCATTACCTTGGCCATGAACATGTAATTGGACTTAGAAAACCCAGACTGTAGTTCTTCAACCTGATTTTAAGAGAAAACAGAAAAGAGACTATCAGGGAAATATTAGAACAACAAGTAAAGAAGATATATTTAAATAAATCAGACATTAACCAAGTTACCCTAAGAATTTTGGTTGGTTGTGTCACATCGGAATCATTTTATCAGCTCAAGTATCTTTCAGGTGGAAATACAGCTTTTGAGCTTACCCATTAAAATGGGATTATTACTGTGGTAAAGCTTACAAAGCAATGAGATCCTTTAAGATTTGGGGATCACCCTGTATAACCATCTTCCTCACTTCCCCTTCTCTATCCTTCCCTTTTTTTCTTCCAGGGACAAAACAACTGGTGGTACAGTCTCCTCAGGACAAGTCCCTACAATTTCCTTAGGAAGCAGGAGTGGAGTGTGACTGGTATTCATTCCATGGCAAGCATCTTCCACTACATTAATATTTGATTTCTGATGATTTCAACACATTCTGTACAAGCTGAATAATAACTGAGGCCCATGACATAAAATGCTTTGAAATAAAAGGCATATGCTTAAAATAACTAGTTGAAGTGGCAAACCATCTTGCAGAGTTTAGTTAGTGGGTATTATAAAGTTCTTTGCACCTGATCTGCTAGTGACTCATGTACCAGTTCCTTTTCTTTATCTCTGGTAAACAAGAATTTTGCCAGATATGTGGTGTTGCTACTAGAGAACTGTTCTTAGAACCTAAGTCTGTCTTTGCATTGGAGCCGGATTTTGTTCTTATGAAAGTCTATGCAGTAGGCTCCCAGGTTGGGACCCCAACCCCCAACACAGAAGAAGGCAGAACCCAAAAGGAGGATGCTTTAAAAAAAAATTTACAAATATATGCTTGTTTTCGGAGAAGGCAATGGCAAGCCACTCTAGTACTCTTGCCTAGAAAATCACATGGACAGAGGAGCCTGGTGGGCTGCAGTCCATGGGGTCGCTACTAGTCGGACAGGACTGAGCTACTTCACTTTCACTTTTCACTTTCACACACTGGAGAAGGAGATGGCAACCCACTCCAGTGTTCTTGCCTGCAGAATCCCAGGGATGGCGGAGCCTGGTCGGCTGCCGTCCATGGGGTCGTACAGAGTCGGACATGACTGAAGCGACTTAGCAGCAGCAGCAGCATGCTTGTTTTACAACTTATCAGATACATTCAAAATTAAATAGTGAAAGCTTCTCTGTTCCAATTTTATTCTCAACTATGATCTATTTCCCCAGGAATAACCACTATCAACATTTTGACAAATGCATCCGACAGACCTTTAAGCAGAGGAACTCCCTACCTCCCACCTCCCACTTCCCCACTATTCAAGATGACTGATTTCTGAAAAAAAATGTAAATAGGACCATTTCCTACTTATTGGTCCCAAACTTTTTTTTCCCCTCAACGTATCACAGACACGTTTTTGTGCTCACATAAACAGATCTACCTCATTGTTTCTACGAGCTGTATTTCATACTACCTATACACTATATAATTAAATTAAGCATTGCTGTTAGACATTTAGACTTATTTTTCACTATTACTAACAATGATCAGGGTACATACTTGCTCCTATATGCCCGTGTGCATGTGATTATGTGTGCAGGAGACATTCCCAGAAGTTGAACTTCTGAGTCAAAAGACACATACATTTTAAGGATGGTCAGAGGGGAAAGCACGGAGAAGGCAATGGCAAGCCACTCCAGTACTCTTGCCTAGAAAATCCCATGGATGGAGGAGCCTGGTGGGCTGCAGTCCGTGGGGTCGCTCAGGGTCAGACACGACTGAGCGACTTCACTTTCTCTTTTCACTTTCACGCATTGGAGAAGGAAATGGCAACCCACTCCAGTGTTCTTGCCTGGAGAGTCCCAGGGACGGCGGAGCCTGGTCGGCTGCTGTCTATGGGGTCGCACAGAGTCGGACACGACTGAAGTGACTTAGCAGCAGCAGAGGGGAAAGCAAGAGCTAGGGTTCTGAGGAGTGTTCCAATACCTTATGAGAGCACGTCCCTTGTAAAGGCCACTTATTAGCTGCAGAATGCAAGAGAAGAGGAGAAGGAGGAAGACAAAATCTCTTGGGCTAGGAAGCCAGACTAGGTGTAACTCTTTAAGACTGAGTGGATGAACAGTGTGTGGATCTGGCCTAGAACCTGTTAGTGAAACACCGGAGCTGCTGACAGACTGAAGGAAGTTGCTGTTCAGTCCTGGCCAAAGCCTTGGAAGCCCAACAGAGCCATCCGTCGTGCCAATGGGTTCTGGTCCTCCCGCTTCTTCTCTCTTGTCCAATTATTTCCATTTTAACTCTTTGAGTTAAATTTTTAAAAAAATTTCTTTAATGTTGTTCCCCCAAGGAGATGATGAACGTTCACTAAACTTATTATGATAATAATTTCGTGATGCATACAAGTCAAATCGTTATTCTGTACACTTTAAACTTATACAGTGCTACATGTCCCTTATACTTCAATAAAAGCAGAAGAAAAAAAAAGAAGGACCTAGATTAAACTTTATTTGACTGATGTCCAGTAGTTGCCCCAGTTCTGTCCAAATCCTATCTAGATAACTTGTCCCAACAGAGGCACATCAGCAGCTTAATTTTTTCATGTTGGCATTTTAATTTCACATATATACTTTAATACTTATGTCTAATTAACCAGAATGATCATAAGTCAGAACACCTCTTTTTGTGTTTATGGTTAAAAAAAAAGAAATCCAAAGGAACAAAATCACTGAGGACAGTGACTGCAGCCATGAAATTAAAAGACACTTGCTCCTTGGAAGGAAAACTATGACAAACCTAGACAGTGTATTAAAAAGCAGAGACATCACTGCTGACAAAGGTCCGTTAGTCAAAGTTCTTTGGTTTTGCCATCTGAGCCACCCTACGGGTGATTCATGTTGATGTTTAGCAGAAAACAACAAAATTATGTAAAGCATTTATCCTTCAATGAAAAAATTAATAAATTTTTTTAAAAAGCTATGGTTTTTCCAGTAGTCATGCATGGATGTGAGAGTTGGACCATAAAGAAGGCTGAGC
Organism: Moschus berezovskii; assembly: GCF_049115385.1. NCBI lineage: Eukaryota > Metazoa > Chordata > Mammalia > Artiodactyla > Moschidae > Moschus > Moschus berezovskii. The sequence goes on from NC_142470.1 coordinate 87,900,000, forward strand.
GCTGAAGAATTGACGTTTCTGAATTGTAGTTTTGGAGAAGACTCTTGAGAGTCTCTTGGACAGTAAGGAGATCAAACCAGTCAATCCCGAAGGAAATCAACCCTGAATATGCACTGGAAGGACTGATGCTGAAGCTGAAGCTCCAATACTTTGGCCACCTGAAGGGAAGAGCTGATTCATTGAAAAGACCCTGATGCTGGGAAAGAATGAAAGCAGGATGAGAGGGTGAAGGACAGGGAAGCCTGGTCTGCTGCAGCCATGGGGCCGCAAAGAGTTGGACACGACTTAGTGACTGAACAACAATAAAGGAACATAGGCAGGCTACTAACAGTACTTCCATCCTAAAATGGAGCAGATTCTGACTTTTGCCAAAGGCATTAGCTGCATAACAAGGAAGGCTGGGTCATTCAATAGAATGTTTTAATTAACGGGCAGTTTCTATGATGTTCTTCGAACTATGCCATAACATCTGGCAGAAAATACTGTACTTGCTTACTTCATCTTGGTCATCCAAGTTCCCCAAAGGCAGGAGTTGTGATGGTCATTTCTGTGTTCCCTTCATTTGGTATTAGGTATATGCTTTAAAAACATTGCTGAATAAATTAGCTTTGTTTTAAAACATCTCATGAACTCATGCAGCAGCCCTCTGTCATATCAAGTCACAGAAGACAGCTCGGCAGCTGGTGAAACCACTAAGGAAGATTCGGGGATCTTGTGACTGCAAACAGTGAGTGACGTCAGGATGGCCCAAATTGCCACACCTGTCTTCTACTACACACACCCATCCAGGAGTGCTCCAATATGCCATGGGCTGCACATGAAGGACCTTGAGAACTTTAAAAACAGGGCAAGCTTTAAAACCACGTTATACCACAATTCCAATCCATGGGGATTCTCCAGGCAAGAATACTAGAGTGGGTAGCTGTTACATTCTCCAGGGAATCTTCCCAACCCAGGGATTGAACCCAGGTCTCCCACATTGCAGGCAGATTCTTCACCAGCTGGGCCACCAGGGAAGCCCAAGAATACAGGAGTGGGTAGCCTATCCCTTCTCCAGGGAAACTTCCCAACCCAGGAATTGAACCAGGGTCTCCTGCATTGCAGGCTGATTCTTTATCAGCTGGGCTACCAGGGAAGCCCCATGAACATAGCACCTTTTATAAATCATTTTAAATGCACAATGATCTATATCCTTATAAAATTTAACAAGGGAGAACTAATTCTTGATGTTAGAAAGAAGCTGAAGTGATAATACAGTATCAGACTTCATTCATGTCTTTGACCTGTCATTGTATGACACTGGAAAAAGTTACATTCCTGATGTCCTTGATTCCATTTTTTATAAAACAAAAAAGATCTAAATAAAAACAAAGAAACATACAGCCCTTGTACTTGTATATCCATACTTTATCCCACTGGGTGCAGGCTTGATTTCAGAATACTTATTTTGTCAAAAAGTCACTAGCCATTGTTCAGAGAAGTGCAGTATATTTACTATCTTAGAATATATGATTTTTAAACTCCCTCTCAGTTCTACAAAACTGTAGGTATTGACCTAAGAAAATTTAAAACATGTCTACATAAAAGCTTGCCTACGAATGTTCATAAACACTTTATTCATAATAGCCTGATGAAGACAGAAGCCAGACTGACACTGAAATAATGGATAGGCAAAACATACCTTAAGGAAATTTTGCAAAGCTTCTTGTACAGTTGAGGATGGTATATTTCCAAACAGAGTAGCAGCCATTTTTCTCTCAATCCAGCTCAGTTTTGAGACCTGCAAATAAACAGCAACATCACTCAGACAGTTGACCACCTTTTGAATGAATAATCTCCCCTCAGATGCATGTGTGTATGCACATATGTAGCGTATGCATACAATGTCAGACTGTCAGTTTCCGTTCAGTCATTCAGTCGTGTCTGGCTCTTTGTGACCCCATGGACAGCAGCATGCCAGGCTTCCCTGTCCTTCACCACCTCCTGGAGCTTGCTCAAACTCATGTCCATAGAGTTGGTGATGACATCCAAACATCTTATCCTCCGTTGTCCCCTTCTCCTGCCTTCAGTCTTGCCCAGCATCAGGGTCTTTTCAAATGAGTCAGTTCTTCCTTCACATCAGGTGGCCAAAGTATTGGACTTTCAGCTTCAGCATCAGTCCTTCCAATGAATATTCAGGACTGATTTCCTTCAGGATTGACTGGTTGACTCTCCTTGCAGTCCAAGGGACTCTCAAGAGTCTTCTCCAGCACCACAGTTCAAAAGCATCGGTTCTTCAGAGCTCAGCTTTCTTTATAGTCCAATTCTCACATCCATACATGACTACTGGAAAAACCATAGCTTTGACTAGATGAACACTTGTCGGCAAAATACCATCTCTGCTTTTTAATATGCTGCTGTCTAGATTGGCCATAGCCTTTCTTCCAAGAAGCAAGCATCTTTTAATTTCATGGCTGAAGTTACCATCTGCAGTGATTTTGGAGTCCCCCCAAAATAAAGTCTCTTACTGTTTGTATTGTTTCCCCATCTATTTGCCAAGAAATAATAGAACCAGATGCCATGATCTTAGATTTTTGAATGTTTTAAGTCAACTTTTTCACTCTCCTCTTTGACTTTCATGAAGAGGCTCTTTAGCTCTTCTTTACTTTCTGCTATAAAAGGGTGGTGTCATCTGCATATCTGAGGATATTGATAATTCTCCCAGCAATCTTGATTCCAGCTTGTGCTCCATCCAGTCTGGCATTTCACATGATGTACTCTGCATGTAAGTTAAATAAACAGGGTGACAGTATATAGCCTTGACATACTCCTTTCCTGATTTGGAACCAGTCTGTTGCTCCATGTCCAGTTCTAACTGTTGCTTCCTGACCTGCATACAGATTTCTCGGGAGGCAGGTCAGGTGGTCTGGTATTCCCATCTCTTGAAGAATTTTCCACAGTTTGTTGTAATCCACAAAGGCTTTGGCATAGTCAATAAACAGAAGTATATGTTTTTCTGGAACTCTCTTGCTTTTTCTATCTTGCTTTTTCAATGATCCAGCAGATGTTGGCAATTTGATCTCTGGTTCCTCTGCCTTTTTAAAATACAGCTTGAACATCTGGAAGTTCACAGTTCACGTACCTTTGAAGCCTGGGTTGGAGAATTTTGAGGATTACTTTGCTAGCATGTGAGATGAGTGCAATTGTGTGATAGTTTAAACATTCTTTGGCATTGCCTTTCTTTGGGATTGGAATAAAATCTGACCTTTTCCAGTCCTGTGGCCAGTGCTGAGTTTTCCAAATTTGCAGGTATATTGAGTGCAGCACTTTCACAGCATCATCTTTTAGAATTTGAAATAGCTCAGCTGGGATTCCATCACCTCCACTAGCTTTGTTCGTAGTGATGCTTCCTAAGGCCCACTTGACTTCGCACCCAGGATGTCTGGCTCTAGGTGAGTGATCACACCATCGTGATTATCTGGGTCATGAAGATCTTTTTTGTACAGTTTTTCTGTGTATTCTTGCCACCTCTTCTTAATATCTTCTGCTTCTGTTAGGTCCATACCATTTCTATCCTTTATCGAGCCCATCTTTGCATGAAATGTTCCCTTAGTATCTCTAATTTTCTTGAAGAGATCTCTAGTCTTTCCCCTTCTACTGTCTTCCTCTATTTCTTTGCACTGATCACTGAGGAAGGCTTTCTTATCTCTCCTTGCTATTCTTTGGAACTCTGCATTCAAATGGGTATATCTTTCCTTTTCTCCTTTGCCTTTCACTTCTCTTCTTTTCTCAGCTATTTGTAAGGCCTCCTCAGGCAACTATTTGGCCTTTTTGCAATTCTTCTTCTTGGGGATGGTCTTGATCACTGCCTCCTGTACAATGTCACAAACCTCCGTCCATAGTTCTTCAGGCACTCTATCAGATCTAATCCCTTGAATCTATTTGTCACTTCCACTGTATAATCATAAGGGATTTGATTCAGATCATGCCTGAATGGTCAAGTGGTTTTCCCTACTTTCTTCAATTTAAGTCTGAATTTGGCAAGAAAGAGTTCATGATCTGAGCCACAGTCAGCTCCCAGTCTTGTTTTTGCTGACTGTATAGAGCTTCTCCATCTTTGGCTGCAAAGAATATAATCAGTCTGATTTAGATATTGACCATCTGGTGATGTCCATGCGTAGAGTCTTCTCTTGTGTTGTTGGAAGAAGGTGTTTGCTATGACCAGTGCATTCTCTTGGCAAAACTCTTGGCCTTTGCCCTGCTTCATTTTATACTCCAGGGCCAAATTTGCCTGTTACTCCAGGTATCTCTTGACTTCCTACTTTTGCATTCCTGTCCCCTATAATGAAAGGACATCTTTTTTGGGTGTTCTAGAAGGTCTTATAGGTCTTCGTAGAACTGTTCAACTTCAGCTTCTTCAGCATTACTAGTTAGCGCATAGACTTGGATTACTGTGATACTGAGTGGTTTGCTTTGGAAACGAATAGAAATCATTCTGTTCTATTCTGATCATGAATCAAGGTAAATTGGAAGTGGTCAAGCAGCAGATGGCAAAAGTGAACATCAACCTTTTAGGAGTCAGTGAACTAAAATGGACTGGAATGGCGAATTTAATTCAGATGACCATTATATCTACTACTGTGGGCAAGAATCCCTTAGAAGAAATGGAGTAGCCCTCAGTGTGAACAAAAGAGCCTGAAATGCATACAATATAATATATATATATATCCATGTTATATACATGAGAGATATAACCTTTATGGTATTAGTATCCTGCCTTCCTTTTTTATAATTCTAACAAACCATGAGCTTTAAAACCACTGGTTACCAAACCAATTTGAAATACTCTTAAGCAGGCTTGTATCCAAAGAAAGGCAGACGGGGTGGGGGTGGGGAATGATGCTGATCCTGTTTGTTCACGTGATTCCCGATTGTAGGATGATGAATAGTATTTCTTTATACAGAATACAGTAGCTTGAGGACTCTGCCTTTGCCATGCTTCCAATCCGACTGGAACGCAGCAGCTCAGAAATGTAAACAGGCCAAGGTTCCTCAATCCAGAAGGAGAGTGCTGTGAGGGCCTGGTGTATATATTTATAATTCAGGGGAATTTTTTTAAGAAAGCAACAACCACCAAAATTAAATCTCATATTATCATTTGTTTTTTGCTTTCTTTTTAAAATTTTTCACTTTTAACAAACATGAATAGTAAATATATAATATAAAAGATTAAAGGGATTCAGAAATGAGTACTTAAAAGGGGAACCATGCTCTCCACAACCCCATCAAGTGCCTTCCTTCTCAAGGCCATTTTCAAGGGTTCTAGGTAGCCATTGTTTTGTTGTTGTTCAGTTGCCCAGTCGTGTCTGGGCTCTTTGCGACCCTATGGAGTGCAGCACACCAGGCCTCTGAGGTAGCCATTCAATTCAGTTCAGTTCAGTCACTCAGTCGTGTCTGACTCTTTGCAACCCCATGGACTGCAGAACGCCAGGCCTCCCTGTCCATCACCAACTCCTAGAGTTTACTCAAACTCATGTCCATTGAGTCAGTGATGCCATCCAACCATCTCATCCCCTGTTGGCCCCTTCTCCTCCTGCCTTCAATCTTCCCAGCATCAGGGTCTTTTCAAAGAGTCAGTTCTTTGCATCAGGTGGCCAAAGTATTGGAGTTTCAGCTTCAGCATCAGTCCTTCCAATGAGTATTCAGGACTGACTTCCTTTAGGAAGGTAGCCATTAACCACTATTTTTTTTAAATTATTCTATAAATATTTTATAATAACATCAAATTGAATGTAACCTTTAAGAAGTGTGAATTTCTATGTTGTACATTTGAAACTTACATAATATTGTATATCAACTATAGCTCAGTTTTAAAAAAAAAGGTATGCACTATTGATATTATGTAATTAATTGATATTAAGCTATAAGGATACACCATATAGCACAGGGAATATAGTCAACATTTTATGATAACTTTAAATGTAGTATAGTCTATACAAGCGGCTTCCCAGGTGGCGCTAGTGGTAAAGAACTTGTCTACCAATGCAGGAGACGTAAGAGACTCTGGTTAAATCCCGGGGTCAGGAAGATCCCCTGGAGGAGGGCATGACAACCCACTCCAGTATTCTTGCCTGGCAAATCCTATGGACAGAAGATCCTGGTGGGCCACAGTCCGCGGCGTCCCAAGGAGTCAAACATGAACCAACTGAGCACACACGCACAATCTATAAAAACTACATTCACCACGTTCTACACCTGAAACTAAGATAACCGTAAGTCAACTATAGGTCAGAAAGAATGCTATCCCCCCAAAATTACTCCCTGGCTTTTCTACATAATGTTACTTTATTGCTATGCTTATTTTTTCTTTTTTGAACTAGAAAGAGAAGATATATTGTTCATCTCCTTCTTTGACTTGTTGTTTTCTCTTAACATTATAGGTTTTAAGAGTTCATCTAGAGTAATTGAAGTTCAGTCATTTAAACAACTCTGAGACAGTCTATCATTTAAACAAACATCAGTGATTTTTCATCCACTCTTTTTTTCAGTGGACATTTGGGTCTTTTTCCATTTTTTTACTCTTAGAAACAAGGCTGCTACAGCCATTCTTATATATCCTTCTAAAGCACATTTGCAAGAGTTTCTATAGGGTAGGTACCAGTGTCATACAGTAAACAAGGATTCAAATTCAAGAGATAATACCCAATTGTTTCTAAGATGGTTATATCAATTTGTGTTCCCACAACAATGTAAGAATTCCTGTTACTCCATATTTTTGAAACATCTCATATTAATAATTTAAAGTTTTATCAAAAGGGAGTAAAATGGCATCTCCTTCTTTAATTATCATTTCCTATTTATTCTAATTCAAGATTTATGGTTTATAAGCTGTTTTATTTCTGAATTTCTAATACTGATATAATTGCTTTATGATCAGAAAACCTGTATGATATCAATTCTGACTTGCTTCTTGATCTCATGTATGGTCAATTTTATAAACATTCTGCATACACTTGAAAAATGTATGTCCTCGTTGGCTAGATACATGTTTTCAACTACGTTTATTAGATAAAAATTATTAAATGTGAGGCTCCAATCAATTTTTTAGATACTTACTAGTATTTTTCTGTCTCTTGTTCTATTAATTATCAAAAGAGGGGGTGAAAATCCACCACTATGTAGTATCCTTACTTCCCTTCCATGTCTTTTGATCTCCCCTTCATATTTTGTCTGTTCTTCTGAGCTGCTTCCTGGCAACATTTTCAGATTTATCCTAAAGGTCGTTAAATCTCTCTTTAGCAGTGCCTATTTATTACTAAATCCTTCCACTGAATTTTCTTTTAATCACAAATAATATACTTCTTTTTAAATTTTATTTTTAATTGGAGGATAATTGCTTTACAATGTTGTATTGGTTTTTGCTCTACAACAATGTGAATCAGCCATATGTATACAAATATCCACTCCCTCTTGAACCTCCCTCCCACTCCCCACCCTGTCCCATCCCTATGGCTGTCACAGAGCACTGGGTTGAGTTGCCTGTGTTATACAGCAATTTCCCACTAGCTATCTATTTTGCATATGGTAATGTATATAAAAAACTGTATATACAATTGTATATAAAAATGTTATATACAAAAATATACATAAAAATTGTTTTTTTTTTATATCTATCTGATCATTTTTGTAGTCTCGTGTTCCTTATCCATTTTCCCTGATTCATTTTATTTTTAGGAACACATTATATGGGGCTTCCCTGGTAGCTCAGGTGGTAAAGAATCCACCTGCAATGCAGGAGACCCCGGTTTGATTCCTGGGTTGGGAAGATCCTCTGGAGAAAGGGCAGGCTACCCACTCCAGTATTCTTTGGCTTCCCTGGTGGCTCAGATGGTAAGGAATCCACCTGCAATGTGAGAGATGTGGGTCCAATCCCTAGGTTGGGAAGATCCCCTGGAGAAGGGAACAGCTACTCACTCTACTATTTTTGATATACATAGATATATCAAAAATTGTTCAATCTTTTTCATTCTACCTGATCATTTTTGTAGTCTCATGCTCCTTATCCATTTTCCCTTAATTCATTTTATTTTTAGGAACACAATACGTAGATAACTGTTTAAAACTCTGTTTAATACTCTGTATTCCATGTTTCCAAAATTTGAAGTCCTTTCAGATGTACCTCTGTTCTTTCTGTTTGTTTGTTCTGTTGACTGCCATTTATGATGGCTCGTTTTCTTGTATGTATTCTGTTATTTTTGACTATGATATGAGCAACTCTGTAAGAATGTTCTAAGGCTTGTGTGTGAAGGTACAATCCTCCAGGGAGGATTAGCATTAGTTTCTGCCATTTGTCTGTGGCATGAAGATCAGGTTCCATTTGGAATTAAATTTTCCTTCTTGGTTTTTTTGGGGTTTTTTTTAAGCCTAATCCAATAGTGTACATTCTAGCTCCAGGCTCCTATGAGTCTGGGTTAACGATTTTTAAATCAGGGGAGTCCCTTACCATCATGACACTATTTTTTAAAAAATATTTAAAACTGGTATAATTGAAACTGCTTACTCTTAAAAGGATGAAATGTGATAAGAAATATAAAGTATAAAATGCACATGTGACATACACAGCAGGTGCTCATTAAAAGTAAAACCTCCTGCCTTCTCTCTAATCCTCTATAAGCCACAATTAAAAAGCTTCATCTTCTGCCTACCCCAACTTTCTCATTCAGAAATAGCATTTCTCTTTGGGGCAATTTTTCATGCAGCTGTTAAGATATACTTTCACATTCTGTTAACTTTCTGTAAATGAGTGTCACTTAACACACTGGGTCTCAGACTTACCAGCTGCTTTTATTTATTTCTATACATCTTGCTGCTGCTGCTAAGTTGCTACAGTGGTGTCCGACTCTGTGTGACCCCATAGACGGCAGCCCACCACGCTCCGCCATCCCTGGGATTCTCCAGGCAAGAACACTGGAGTGGGTTGCCATTTCCTTCTCCAATGCATAAAAATGAAAAGTGAAAATGAAGTCGCTCAGTCGTGTCCGACTCTTTGCGACCCCATGGGCTATAGCCTACCAGGCTCCTCCATCCATGGGATTTTTCCAGGCAAGAGTACTGGAGTGGGTTGCCATTGCCTTCTCCATCTATACATCTTAGGTCCCCATCTAAATTAAGTTCCTTGAAGATAAGGATGGTTTTTTATTTACCTTCTGGCCAGTGAGCACATAATTTATGCTCAGTAAACTCGGATAAGTGAAAAAATCCTCTCACAAAACAGAGAGCAGTACATCAATATAGGGTACCCAGGTGGAGGTGGCTGATCACCATCTGAGAAAGCACATATACACTGTGACTACTTCTAGGGAAAAGGGAAAGGCAGTAAAGAAAAAGGACATATACATTTATAAAATCAAATAGTGTATGTGGCCTTTCCTACTGGCTCAGCAGTAAAGAATCCACCAGCGATGCAGGTGATTCAGGAGATGTGGGTTCAATTTCTGAGTCAGGAAGATATCCTGGAGGAGGGCATGGCAATCTACTCCAGTATTCTTGCCTTGAGAATCCCATGGACAAAGGAGTCTGATGGACTACAGGGCATGGTGTCGCAAAGAGTCAGACACAAAGAAAGCAACTGAGCATATTGTATGTAATGCAACAAATATTTATATAATATGTTTACTTTATAAACTCATAAAATATGTACAGATTTCACAATTTTCTCTATAGCAGGCACTAGGTAAAACGAGAGTAAGCCACTGAAAATCTATCATATAATCATAGTATATTCAAATAAGATTTATAGATAGAAGCATTCAACTTACAGCATAACAGTATCTTCCCTTGAGGTAATACAAAAAGGGTTCTTCAGGTAAAAATTCGATTGCTTTATCTAGATGTTCCTGAAAGAAAATAAAAAAAAAAAAAAATCATCTCCCAAGTTTCAGGCAGTGTTGAATGGAACTCTGCCTGGCAATTCCAAAGGGACTTTATGATGTTGTTTCTTCCCCCTCTTTATCATTAATACAATTAAGTTTATCAATAATTCATCAAAATGCTCACAACTAGAAGTGTGATTATGATTTAATAAGGCTACAGAGGATGTCACTTGAAAAAGAAAACATTCAAGTCTCACTTTTGTCTGCCCATGACTTGCCTACATAATACTTACTGATTGTCAAATGATGTGGGTATAATGGAGAAAAAGAAGAGCAGAACTAGGTGACAGAGGAACCTACCCACTTGACATTGTCAAGTGGTGATAGGGAGCTGGAAGACAAAGAACTCTTTGCCCATCCTTACCATTATTGACCCTGAGGGGTTGTTTACTGAATGAATGTAACTATTTATTGTTGCTGTTCAGTTGCTCAGTCATATCTACGCTTTGTGGCCCCGTGGACTATAGCATGCTGGGCTCCGCTGTCCTCCACTGTCTCCTGGAGTTTGCGCAAATTCACGTCCACTGAGTTAGTGACACTATCTAACCATCTCACCCTGGGCTGCCCTCTTCTCCTTTTGCCTTCAATCTTGCCCAGCGTCAGGGGCTTTTCCAATGAGTCAGTTCTTCACATCAGGTAGCCAAAGTATTGGAGCTTCAGCTCCAGCATCAGCCCTTCCAGTGAATATTCAGGCTTGATCTCATTTAGGATTGACTGGTTGGATCTCCTTACAGCCCAAGAGACACTCAAGAGTCTTTTCTTACACCGCAATTCAAAAGTATCAATTTTCAGCACTCGGCCTTCTTTATGGTCCAACTCTCACAACCACACAAGACTACTGGAAAAACCATAGCTTTGCCTATACAGACCTTTGCTGGCAGCGTGGTACCTGCTTTTTAATATGCTGTCTAGGTTTGTCTTAGCTTTTCTTCCAAGAATCAAGCATCTTTTCATTTCATGGCTGCAGTCACCATTTGTAGTGAGCCCATTTAGAGCCCATCTTCATTTAGAGGCCAAGAAAATAAAATCTGTCACTGTTTCCATTTTTTCCCCATCTATTTGCCATGAAGTAATGAGATCAGATGCCATGATCTTAGTTTTTTGAATGGTGAGTTTCAAGCCAGCTCTTTCACCCTTATCAAGAGGCTCTTTAGATTCTCACTTTCATTAGAGTAGTATCATCATATCTGAGCTTGTGGATATTTCTCCCAGAAATCTTGATTCCAGCTTGTGATTACAGTCGAGTATTTCACATGATGTACTTTACAAAGAAGTTAAATAAGCAGGGTGACAATATACAGTCTTGATGTACTCCCTTCCCAGTTTTGAACCAGTCAGTTGTTCCATGTCCAATTCTAACTGTTGTTTCTTGACACACAAACAGGTTTCTCAGGAGACAGGTAAGTACTGGTACTCCCATCTCTTTGAAAATTTTCCAGTTGCTGAACCACACAGTCAAAGGCTTTAGCATAGTCAATGAAGCAGAAGTAGATGTTTTTCTGGATCTCCCTTGCTTTCTCCATGATGTAACAAACGTTGCCAATTTGGTCTCTGGTTCCTCTGCCTCTTCGAAACCCAGCTTGTACATCTGGAAGTTCTCAGTTCACGTATTGGTGAAGCCTAAATTGAAGGAGTCTAAACATAAGGCAATGGCAACCTGCTCCAGTACTCTTGCCTGGAAAATCCCATGGACGGAGGAGCCTGGTAGGCTGCAGTCCATGGAGTCGCGAAGAGTAGGACACGACTGAGTGACTTCACTTTTACTTTTCACTTTCATGCATTGGAGAAGGAAATGGCAACCCACTCCAGTGTTCTTGCCTGGAGAATCCCAGGGACGGAGGAGCCTGGCAGGCTGCTGTCTATGGGGTCACACAGAGTAGGACACGACTGAAGCGACTTAGCAGCAGCAGCAGCAAACATAACTTTGCTAGCATGTGAAATGAGTGCAATTGTATGGTAGCTTGAACGTTCTTTGGCATTGCACTTCTTAGATTGGTATGAAAATCGATCTCTTCCAGTCCTGTAACCACTGTGACTATAACTACAGGCACATTATAAAAAATGAGTATGTTCATTACTTATTTTACTCATCTATCATGGCAAATTTAAGCCCTACATTGAATTCTACTCCTAACAAATTAATTTAACAAATTAATTCCAGCCATGTTTATGATGTAGGTAAGCTCACAACCAAAAGGCTAAGATTCTGCCTTTAGAAAAACAATACTCATCTACTTTGTGACTTCTTTCAGGTTCTATAATAATAATAATTTTTAATCAACCAACCAGTTTGATTCTTTTTGGCACAGTACTTTTAAAGGCTGACATTTCATTTAAGTAAAAAAGATGAATTCCTGGAGATAAATTTGTTGAATAATTTGATTTATACTTGTTAATGGACCATTAACAAGCTATATTAAAATATTTTTAATATCAAGAAATACCTTGAAGCGATATCCATAGTTAATTTTGTTTTGTAAGCCCTCAAACTCAGATACATAGCCACACAAAACTGCATACCTGAAAAGGATAAAAACAGTGGACACTGTGTAAACTCTTAATGAAATATCATGAAATTTAACATTTAAAAAATACATCTAAACTATTCATTAATATTTAACAAAAGTATTCATATAGATGCAAGGACCCTAAAAATAATAAATACTTGACATAGACATGAGGCCAGTTTCCTCATCTATAATTGGGTATACTAACACCCTCTATCTTGTATATGTGCTGTGAGGGTAAAAGTATCTAAAATGTAATTGCTTAGAATAGTGCCTGGCATGAGTGAGTTTCATAAAAGATGAGCTGTTGCTATCACAATCATCAACATCAAAGTCACAAAGAGACTCTCAGGAAAGTCTAATCAAAAGTATTAAAGTGAAAAATATACTGTGTCAAAAGATTCCTGTTTCTTTTTCATAAGAATAAAAAGTTCATGGTTCCCTTTAATGTCATTTGAAAATTAAAATAAATATCATCAAAAAAAAAACTAACAAAAAAAATTTTTTAAATACTAAAATCAAAGATAATTTTAGACTGTTTTTTCAAAAATTCCCCATGCCCTTCAATCCTTTCTATGAAACACATTACTACAATACTGCATCTAATGAATTCTTTACTTTTTTTCCATTAGGAATATAAATTTTATATCAATAATTACTTGACTATAAATTGGATACAATATTTGTTCAGCAAACTGCTTCCTCTAAAAATTGGGAATATATTACTTTTTACATTCAGACAATTTCTGTATAAAAGTGTTTAGAGCTTCTCTGTCTGAGGCAAAATATTCATTTACCTAAATATCAGTATTTCAAAAGTAGGTCCTAATTTTCACTTGCATTGTCATAAATGAAGTGGAAAATGCAATTTTGGGTATTATTTATCTTGATTGTTTCTGTGGATACACATGTGAACTTTCAAATAAGAAGCTGAAGAGAACAATTTTCTTAATTTGGAATAGTCAGATCATTCCTGGACACAGAAGATCACGCAATTCACAACAACTTAAGAACAACCAATAAAATGGCCACTTTTCAGCTATAACTTTTTTGACCTCTTAATTTTCATTAGAAAATCAATAATGTCCTAACAGTAAAAGCAAGAGTTATGACAAAAGCAACCTATTAAAGGTGAGCTGAGAACTTACCTCTATTAGGAGATACTACTTAAATTACTATATTTAAATACTATCTTAAATTACTATAATACATTTATCACAACTGTTGTTGTTTAGTCACTCAGCCGTGCCTGACTCTTTTGTGACCCCATGGACTGTAGTCCATCAGGCTCCTCTGTCCATGGGATTTCCCAGGCAAGAACACTGGATTGGGTTACCATTTCCTTCTCCAGAGGATCTTCCCAACCCAGGGATTGAACCTGCATCTCCTGCATTGGCAGGCACATTCTTTACCACTAAGCAACCCGGGAAGTCCATCACAACTGTAGCAATATTGATATACAATATTGAAAAATTTTATAATGAACCAATATTAATACATTATTGTTAACTACACTCATGCTTCCTTCTAATTTCCATCTGTTTTTCCCTCATGTCCTTAAATTTTGACATTTTTCTCTCCATCTCTCCTTTCATATTTATTCCTGTTAGTTCACATCTTTTTTAGTATCTCTCTCCATGTGAAAATCTTTTAATTACTCCTGTCATCCATCATCCACCTTGTTTCTCCTAATTTTGTGCCAGTTGCAACCTTTATAAGAATAGCTTCCATATCTTCACCCACTGGAAAAAATGACTGAACACACTAGTGTCTAAGATTCAGATCTGGAATGATAGAATAATGATATTGTCAACAGATATTCTGTTGAATAACTGAGGCTCAAACCATTCTCACAGCACAGTTAACCCAGAATCTTGCCTGTATTTTAACATCGTCTCCAAGAAGATTACAGGTGAACTTGCCTTCATGCTTTCCTTAAATCCAGATAATTAGTTTAATTTCCCTACTCTATCCACTAACAAAGAAAAAACAGATCATGTCACATTTTTAGAGAAATCTACGTTGGATATACATGAACTTCATCATTCACAGAAAACCCAACCAACTATTCGTGCTGGAGTCAAAGGAAAATATTCAATGTTCACTGATCTACAGTGGTGGAATAAATCTTCTGTTTTCTGAAAAATCAGAAAAGCTTATGCACATCTGATCTAGCTTTTACAGTTCTTTCAGCACATTCTTTACAAGTTACTCTAAGTGAAGGGGAAAAAAAGGAAAAAAAACTACTTACAAAAACCATAATATGAAATATGTGCATTTTTTCTTATAAATAATCTGTCACCAGAGTCTTACCTTTTTAAAATTCTGTTTCTTTAAAGTCTAAAGTATTATTTATCTTCTTATAAACCATAAATTCAAAGTTCACTTGACCACTTTTCCCAAAAGAATCATCATTTCTTTTCTGGCAATCAATCTCACCTATATATACATGTATGTGGTATATATGTTGCTCTTTTTGATACTGTTTGTCTTGAAAAATGTAATTTAAAATTTTACTTTGTAAACTCTTAGGTTGATAGGAACAAGTAAACTATACACAAAATGGTCTATGACCTCCATCTAGAGGCTGTTCTAACTATGTTTGCTTTAACAAAAATTCTGTATTTTCCTTGCATCTATAGCAAATATTTTAAAATTTGACAAGCAGCCCTGTCTCAACAACTAGTAAGCAACTATTAAATCAACTCCAAGAAGCACTTTTGATTTAGTGCCAATGCTATTTATACTGTGAAAAAGCAGAGGAAGAGTAATGTAAAAGATGAAATACTGAGTATATACAAATATAAGATCTGGCTTTTGTTTTCCCCACTTATTGTGTGACCCCTGGTTACTAATCACAACACCACACGGCACACACATATACCAGCCCCCACAAACAAACACCATACACACAGACTGCCTTGCTTATACTTTCCATAAAATGGAAACAGGTTGTTCTGTGAAACACATGCATGTGGATATAATTTGTGAAAGTAGAGCACAATGAATATGTAAGACATTATTTATAATTAAGGTCACGCCTGATTAGCTAACAAACCACGAATCCATTGGTAATTTTGCTCTCTTGATTCTAGAAGTATTTTAGACTGGTATTCATGGGGTCGCGGAGAGTCGGACACGACTGAGCGACTGAACTGAACTGAACAACAAAAACAATGGAATTTTACAGAAAGCTTATGTAGCTTTAAAGTTACAAGGCAATTTCACTTGGAAAATATGAAGATAAAAAACAGGTTTTTAAAATAACATTTGATTTTCAATTATTGCCTTGATATCAATCCTTTATGAAATTATTTCTAATGATTGCTCTTTTATTTTAAATTTAAGGCTTATAAACCATCACAGCACCCTGTAAACCATAGGTCAGCAAACTTTTGCTTCAGGGTTAGGTAGCAAACATTTTAGGTTGTGGGATCAGAGAGTTTGTTACAATTCAACACCATTGCTATGTACAAATGCACAGGGATGGCCGTGCTCCAATAAATTTTATTTACAAAAGCAGGCAGTTGCATTTGGCCTAGAGGCCATGGTTTGTCATTTATGCTGAATGAATGAGAAAAAGTCTTAACATACTGAGGAAAATTCCAGCAGAATAAGACATTTTCATGACATTTTATTACAATTGACTATGGAATCAGTAAACCTAAATTTCACCCATTGCTTCTCAAATCAAAGTTTTAATTTTTCTTTTCCATCAGCCTAAACCTATATTACTGTATTTAATTGAATGAGAATTCTTAAATCTAGTAGGTACATCATAATAAATTCTAAAAATTAAGATAAATTTGACTTCTGAATTTATTAAATTTTATTCACTGACCAGATTTTAATTGTTTTTTAATTAAAATGTTACACTGAATAAAAAAATCACGTGAAACACAAATGGATCAGTACTCTATGTGTTTCTGTGTGCATATGGACAAGATTTCCCTCATGGTCAAATATCACCGGGGTTATAAATAAGGTAGTTGCGTGCGAGCTAAGTCACTTCAGTCATGTCCAAATCTTTGTCACCCCATGGGATGCACCCTGCTAGGCTCCTTTGTCTATGGGGATTCTCCAGGCAAGAATACTGGAGTGAGTCACCTCCAGGGATCTTCCCGACTCAGGGATCAAATCTGTGTGTCCTGCAGCTCCTGCATTACAGGTAGATTCTTTACCGCTGAGCCCCTGGGGAAGCCCAAATAAGGCAGTGAGTATACAAAAAAGATCTTCACGACCAAGATAGTCACGATAACGTGATCACTGACCTAGAGCCAGACATCTTGGAATGTGAAGTCAAGTGGGCCTTAGAAAGCATCACTACGAACAAAGCTAGTGGAGGTGATGGAATTCCAGTTGAGCTATTTCAAATCTTGAAATATGATGCTGTGAAAGTGCTGCACTCAATATGCCAGCAAATTTGGAAAACTCAGCAGTGGCCACAGGACTGGAAAAGGTCAGTCTTCATTCCAATCCCAAAGAAAGGCAATGCCAAAGAATGCTCAAACTACCGCACAATTGCACTCATCTCACACGCTAGTAAAGTCATGCTCAAAATTCTCCAAGCCAAGCTTCAGCAATATGTGAACCATGAACTCCCAGATGTTCAAGCAGGTTTTAGAAAAGGCAGAGGCACCAGAGATCAAATTGCCAACATCCGCTGGATCATGGAGAAAGCAAGAGTTCCAGAAAAACATCTATTTCTGCTTCATTGACTATGCCAAAGCCTTTGACTGTGTCGATCACAATAAACTGTGGCACATTCTGAAAGAGATGGGAATACCAGACCACCTGACCTGCCTCTTGAGAAACCTGTATGCAGGTCAGGAAGCAACAGTCAGAACTGTACATGGAACAACAGACTGGTTCCAAATAGGAAAAGGAGTACGTCAAGGCTGTATATTGTCACCTTGCTTATTTAACTTATACGCAGAGTACATCATGAGGAACGCTGGGCTGGAAGAAGCACAAGCTGGAATCAAGATTGCTGGGTGAAATATCAATAACCTCAGATGTGCAGATGACACTACCCTTATGGCAGAAAGTGAAGAGGAACTCAAAAGCCTCTTGATAAAAGTGAAAGATGAGAGTGAAAAGGTTGGCTTGAAGCTCAACATTCAGAAAACAAAGATCATGGGATCTGGTCCCATCACTTCATGGGAAATAGATGGAAAAACAGTGGAAACTGTGGCAGACTTTATTTTGTTGGGCTCCAAAATCACTGCAGATGCTGATTGCAGCCATGAAATTAAAAGACGCTTACTCCTTGGAAGGAAAGTTATGACCGGCCTTGATAGTATATTAAAAAGCAGAGACATTACTTTGCCAACAAAGGTCCGTCAAGTCAAGGCTATGGTTTTTCCCATGGTCATGTATGGATGTGAGAGTTGGACTGTGAAGAAAGCTGATTGCCGAAGAATTGATGCTTTTGAACTGTGGTGTTGGAGAAGACTCTTGAGAGTCCCTTGGACTGCAAGGAGATCCAACCAGTCCATTCTAAAGGAGATCAATCCTGGGTGTTCATTGGAAGGACTGATGCTAAAGCTGAAACTGCAATACTGTGGCCACCTCATGTGACGAGTTGACTCACTGGAAAAGACTCTGATGCTGGGAAAGGTTGGGGGCGGGAGGAGAAGGGGACGACAGAGAATGAGATGGCTGGATGGCATCACTGACTCTGTGGACATGAGTTTGAGTAAACTCCAGGAGTTGGTGATGGACAGGGAGGCTTGGTGTGCTGTGATTCATGGGGTCGCGGAGAGTCGGACACGACTGAGCTACTGAACTGAACTGATACAACAAAAGGGCTTCCCTAGTGGCTCAGTGGTAAAGAATCCACCTGCAGTGCAGGAGCTGCAGGAGGCATGGGTTTGATCCCTGGCTCGGAAAGACCTCCTGGAGAAGGCCATGGCAACCCACTGCAGTATCCTTGCCTGGAGAATCCCATGGACAGAGGAGCCTGGTGGCCGACAATCCATAGGGTGGCAAAGAGTTGGCCATGACTAAAGTGACTTCACACACATGCACACACACAACAAAAGTGAAAATAGATGAACAAAGGAGAAGTAGTCAAATTAGTGGAAGACAGGCTGGGAAATACACTAAAGAAGAGTTAAGCATAATCTGTTCTCACACAGTGAATTTTAAAGTGTTTATGATGCCTTCAGGGAAGATTCAGGATTGTTCTTGTATGGAAATTTGGAAGTTCACACTGGTAAGTGTCCTCAAGTTGTGGATTAACATCAAATGTACCTTTTTTAATGTGATTCTTCACTGACACAGATGCATGTATGGGAAAAGGAAGGCTTCGCTGGTGGTTCAGACAGTAAAGAATCTACCCCACAGTGCGAGAGACCTGGGTTTGATCCCTGGGTTAGGAAGATGTTCTGGAGGAGGGCATAGCAACCCAATCTAGTATTCTTGCCTGGAGAATCCCCATGAACAGAGGAGCCTGGTGGGCTACAATCCATGGGGTTGCAAAGAGTCAGGCATGACTGAGCGAATAAGCACACACAGCACATAGGACAGGGCAGAGGACACCAGAGAAAGAGGAAGCTATCTAAGAGAAGGCAAAGAATTCTCTGTAGCAGAAGAGAGCTGGGGGCGGGGGTGCGGATTTCTGCAAATAGAATTGCTAGGGTACTTGGAGTCTTGTCCCACCTTCTCATGGGAGAAGGAATCGGGTAGGCTTGTCTTGGGTGTTCATTGGAAGGACTGATGCTGAAGCTGAAACTCCAATACTTTGGCCACCTCATGCGAAGAGTTGACTCACTGGAAAAGACTCTGATTCTGGGAGGGATTGGGGGCGGGAGGAGATGGGGACGACAGAGAATGAGATGGCTGGATGGCATCACCGACTCGATGGACATGAGTTGAGTGAACTCCGGGAGTTGGTGATGGACAGGGAGGCCTGGCGTGCTGTGATTCATGGGGTTGCAAAGAGTCGGACACGACTGAGCGACTGAACTGAACTGAACTGTATCTCATTGCAGCTTCAAAAGATTTGCTCTTATTTTGGCATGTCCCTCAGAGTTTGTCCTTTAGTGTCTGAAGCGAAGTGAAGTCGCTCAGTCGTGTCCAACTCTTTGCGACCCCATGGACTGCAGCCTACCAGGCTCCTCCGTCCATGGAATTTTCCAGGGGGACATAAAAAATGTTCTGATTCCTGCCCAGGGAATTTTAAAATGAGAGTTCGTGAGTGGTGCTCCCCCTGCTGGTGGCAATATAAAGAAACAGGTCTGCTTTGAGAAAATGAATTGCAATTTTGAATTGGTGGAGGAAATACGAATTTCCTGGAGAATAAACGTGGACCTGCAGAAAAGAAGCCATTTTAAGAGAGATTTTGCCTAAAGCATATCAGCATAATAAAATAATCCCAAAGAGGTGTGGATTTCTGAAAACCTAGGTCTGAGAGAAGGGTCATAGATAAATTTATTACTAGCACCTAACACACCTATATTGCTGGGGAGAAAAAATAGTTAAGGAACTGAGAAATGTTGCAAAAATGCAACTGTGAGTAAAATGAAGTGTTAATTAAAAACAGTATATTTCTTCTTGTGTTTTATAATTCTAAATACACAAAGGATCCAAAACAAAACAATACTCTCAAGAATAAACTTTTTGTCCCAAGGATACCCACCTACAACCATCTAACTAATTAAATTTCCTTTGTTTGAGTTTCCCTATATTAGAATTGGCTTTTCTTTCACTTATGGAATGTGTACACCTTGTCATCAAGGTATAATGGCTGATGTGCTTTTATTCTTTGAAGCATTCTCCCTATATTTCATTTAGAAACATGGCATCATTCTAGCATTTGTTTCCAAACAAAATCTCATACAAATAGAATTTATCACATTCAAAATTATTGGACTTGGTAGATTCAGTTATGAAATAGTCAATGAAAGTTTACCTTAAAAAACATTTAAAATATACATACTGAAAAATACATGAGAATAAACAGAACAAGAACAATTATTGCATAAATTATATGTACTTACCATAGATGACAATATCCATTCTTGGGTGCTCTCATAATAGCTTTTTCACCTAATGTCTTTCCTGAAAGATAAATGTACTGACAGTGTGCTACCTTCATGTCAGTTGGTAGGAGGTAAATTATTGAATGAAGCCAGTAGTTCCTAAAAGTATGGTCCCAATACCAGAAGTCATTACCTAGAATCTTATTATAAAAGCAAATTTGGGGCCACATGGAAGACTTACTCGATCATAACCCCTGAGACACAGCTATCTGCATTAACTGGCCTTTAGCAGTTCTGATGCACATTCAAGTGCAGACTCACTGGACTAAGTGATTTAACCAAATGCAAAAGAAGTCATTCGATCATTATTAATAGACACGGCTTTATAATTAACTCAACCAACATTTACTGAGTACCTTCTAAATGTCATATTGTGTGAGCCCCCTGGGAATAAAAACACAATTCTTGACCTCCAAGAATTCACTGTTCAGTAGGCATCAGGTATATAAACAAAAAAATTATGTGTAAAGATAAATACAAGGTTAAAAAGAGCACAGCAGAGAATGGAGAGAGCAACTCTATCTAAAGGGGTTAAGGAAGGTGTCCCAGAGATGCTCTTATCTAACCATTCATGATAGTGAACACACTCAGTGCATAAATAATTCCCCTAAATAATTTTACTTTATTTTAGAATAACTTTTAATAATCTGTTAATTTCTGGATAGAGGTTTATCTAAACCACATTCTCAAAATCCTTCTCAAAAAGCTGTTTTATTTTATACACTCTCCTTTTCTCTGCTCTAATTTTTTTTTTTTTGCTTGAAGAGCAATGATGTGATCCAATGATCAGAAAAATGCTCTTCTAAATAAGTAGTTTAGATAATCTTTATAAATAAAGATCTTTTATTCTAAAATCATTCTCTTATTTGTTAAAGTGGTATTCTATAGCTCTCTCCATTAAGAGATATACCCAGTGTAGAAATCTATGTAAGTTGGAAAAATTAAAAAGCAGTCTTTTAAAGTGACAACTGGTATTACACTGTGGGCATATATTAGAAGAGTTAATAATTTGATAATGAGTGCTTGAAAAACATAAATATTTTTAATGTATAAACATTAAAAACTAAATCAACATCTTACCTACATTACCAAGTGAACAAAAATAGCTTTGAGAGCACTGCCATAAGCCTAAACTAGAGGCGATTCCATGGCTCTGAGATTATAAAGGGAGCCGGGTAGTATACATACTGGTTTTGTACCCTCACTGATACAGCTTCAGCCTGAAAACTATTTCCCTTAAAAAAAATTTATTTTTTGGTCTATTTGTGTCCATCATTTAATCCTGAAAGTTAGAAGTATGTTCTTTTAGATATAAGATTCATATTTGATTTGCAAGACAAGTGTGATCAAGTCATAGGACTTCAACAGATGTACTGCAAAAATGGGACACCACAGTCAGCAGGTTAGGAAAGGACTTTGTACTCTCCAGGGATCAAATCTTCCCTCCACATAGCAAGTTCAAATATACTGTCATGAGGATCAAGAGTCAGCAAACTCTTCCTCCTTCATACTGAGTGCCCATGCCCTTCAACTACAGTCTCCAATTTCCTGGCTCCTGGGTTCTCTGCCAGGCACTTATTACCTGTGCACTGAATTACAAATTGCCTGTCTCTGTATCGATATTGTCAAATCATTTGGCATTCTGGCTGTTATTCTTTTGCTGTTACTTTAGAAAATAGGATGATATAATGAACAATCATGGACTCATCACTCTGCTTAAATCTTGTTTTACTGAGATAAATTTTGAAAAAACATTAAAGTCTGAGTAGTTATATCATTGTGGGACCTGGAGTTCTATGTTATAGGAAGTGAGAAGGGTTATTTTAATTTTGGTGAAAGACTACTATTATCATTAATCCTCAAATTATTACCACTTAATGTATCATCTTTCTATGATTTTATAAATTTTGAAAGCTGGACTTTGAGCTTTTCAGTTGCCTATTCTAATATGCTCAAATATTTTTAGAGACCATATACTTTTATCTAAAAATTCATTCATGGTTTACTATAATAATGATTACTACCTGAGAATAATTAATATTCACAAAGTACTTACCAATATTAGCATAATGCTTCTTTTCTTGTGTATTTGTAGATAGCTCATACATGTCTCCATAAGCACGAGCAAACCGCCAAATAAATTCTGTTTCATCTCTAAACTGAACACACAGAACTGCCCATTAGATAAACTTAGTAATGTGACTAAACTACTGCAACGTTTTAAAAAATTAGGTAGGTAAACTGGTACTTAGAAATGACTGTATTCAATGTGCATATCACACTTTAAATTCAAATATTCATGGCTATAAAATGTGATCTAATGGAGTGTTACATTTGGGTCTTAAAAATCAATGAATAAAAAAAAAGAAAAAAGAAGCAATATAAATATGAACAACAACAACAACAAAAAAAAAAACCAATGAATATTATGCAGACACCAGCTCCACACCTATGAAGAAGAGAAAACTGATAGGTGTTAGAATTTATAAATTCTGAGGGGCAGTATCCTCTCCCTGCTTTCCTTTCTAACTTATCTACTATCAATATGATGCCTCAATGGGCATTTCAGATAATATCTGTAAGTTATTAGAGATTATATATATTCAAAAGAGCAGTCACATTATTTTTTTTACCTAAATTACCTGACCAACCTAGATAGTATATTAAAAAGCAGAGACATTACTTTGCCAACAAAGGTCCGTCTAGTCAAGGCTATGGTTTCTCCAGTGGTCATGTATGGATGTGAGAGTTGGACTGTGAAGAAAGCTGATAGCTGAAGAATTAATGTTTTTGCACAATGGTGCTGGAGAAGACTCTTGAGAGTCCCTTGGACTGCAAGGAGATCCAACCAGTCCATCCTAAAGGAGATCAATCCTGGGTGTTCACTGGAAGGACTGATGCTAAAGCTGAAACTGCAATACTTTGGCCACCTCATGCGACGAGTTGACTCACTGGCAAAGACCCTGATGCTGGGAGGGATTGGGGGTGGGAGGAGAAGGGGACGACAGAGAATGAGATGGCTGGATGGCATCACCGACTCGATGGACATGAGTTTGAGTGAACTCTGGGAGTTGGTGATTGACAGGGAGGCCTGGCGTTCTGTGGTTCATGGGGTTGCAAAGAGTCGGACATGACTGAGCGACTGAACTGAACTGAAATTCCGTTCCATCGCTCAGTCGTGTCCGACTCTTTGCGACCCCGTGGACTGTAGCCTACCAGGCTTCTCCGTCCATGGGATTCTCCAGGCAAGAATACTGGAGTGGGTTACCGTTTCCTTCGCCAGGGGATCTTCCCGACCCAGGGATCGAACCTGGGTCTCCCGCATTGGAGGCAGACGCTTTAACCTCTGAGCCACCAGGGAAGCTTTCCTAAAGTACAACCCTAGAGATTTAAAAACTTTGAGTTTATGTGTTTAGAGTTTCTAAATCCTCAAAAGTTAGCCTTAAATTTCTCATGGGAAAGAAGATTTATTGATCTTTGTGAGATTGCAAAATCCTTTTTTCCCCCTTTGCTGGTGGCGGTGGTGGGAAGGATAAGCTTTGTCAATTCAGTCCAACATTAAACACTGAAAAATGATTACGGGTAGAAATGCAGTGAAATACGAACAGCTGTTATATTAATAACTGAAAGAGAGTGAGCTTAAAGTGTAGCTTTTCCTCCCTCGAGAAGCAGTACATCTTGTCCTTTATCTATTATACAATATTTAAGAAATATATCAAATTGATAAAATCAATGTCAAGCTGTATAATCAACCAGATCTCTGGTTCTCATTTTTATGACCTTTGAGCCTAATAAACCCTTCGTTGTTGTTGTCGTGTCTGACTGTAAGCTGGAACCTGCCATTTGCTACCCCATGGGACTGCAGCACGCCACGTTCCTCTGTCCTCTACTATCTCCAGGAGTTTGCACAAATTCATGTCCATTGTGTCGATGATGCCATCCAACCATCTCATCCTCTGCTGCCCTCTTCTCCTCCTTCCTTCAATCTTTTCCAACATCAGGGTTTTTTCCAATGAGTCAGCTTTTCCCATCAGGTGGCCAAGGGACTCTCAAGAGTTTTCTTCAGCACCACAAGCATCAGTTCCTCGATGTTGTTTTCTTTATAGCCCAACTCTCACATCTATACATGACTACTGGAAAAACTATAGCTTTGACTATATGGACTTTTGTCAGCAAAGTGATGTCTCAACTTTTTAATATGCTGTCTAGGTTTGCCATACCTTTTCTTCCAAGGAGCAAGCGTCTTTCAATTTCATGGCTGCAGTCACCATCTGCAGTGATTTTTTAGCCCAAGAAAATAAAATCTGTCACTGTTTCCACTTTTCCCCCATCTATATGCCATAAAGGGATGGGACTGAATGCCATGATCTTAGTTTTTTGAATAAACTTTATTTACTTGAAAAAAATTTTTAGTAATATTATTAAAAATTTTACATCAGTCATTTTGTAAGCTGTGACACAATTGCTGTGGTCATAACAGGAATGGAAGAGTAGATTAAATAAAAATTAAAACTATACGAACAGGTTATTTTCACATATATCTTACCTTTTCTTTGTGGTCACAAAGCAGCTCAAAACTCTCCACTTTTCTGGACTCATTCACTCGTAAATTATCAGCCATCTGAATAAGGGCATCTAAATTTAATTCCTCCACATGAGTGTTAAATGCCTTAGGGACTGGAAAACTCTGTTCTTCGGTGTCAGTATTAGCTGTAACATACCTAAAATTGCAGAAATAATCATCAACTCTCTGGAAAGTTAAACTGTAATGGCCGGAGAGATCCTTTTAAAATGTAAGTCAAATCATTCTACTCTTAGGCTTGAAATCCTGTAATGGTACCTCCTTTCACTCAGAGAAAGCTCATGTACTAATCCCTGGAGGAGGGCATGGCAACCCACCCCAGTATTCTTGCCTGGAGAATCCCCATGGACAGAGCAGCCTGACGGGTTACAGTCTGTGGGGTCACAGAGTCAGACACGACTGAGCGACGAAGCACGTTTCCTAATGACCATCTACAAAACCGGATGAGATTTGCCTCCCACCTCAATCGACTCTCTGACCTTGTTTCCCAGCATGTTTCTCATTCAGTCAATTGCATGCTGGCTGCCCGGCTATTCCTTAAACAAGCCAGGACATTCCTGCATCAAGACCTTTGCTTTCTGTTCCCACTGATGGGATGGCTCTTCCTTCAGTGCTGTGCTGCACTTAGTCGCTAAGTCGTGTCCAGCTCTTTGCAACCCCATGGACAGTAGCCCACCAGGCTCCTCTGTCCAAGGGGATTCTCCAGGCAACAATACTGGAGTGGGTTAGCATGCCCTTTTCCAGGGAATCTTCCTAACCCAGGGATCAAACCCACGTCTCCCCCATTGCAGGCAGATTCTTTACCATCTGAGCCATAACTCACACCCTCACCTCCTTCAAGTCTCTTGAACATCATCATCTCAAAACAGCCCATCCAGACCACTTTAATGTTGCAACCACCACTTCCCAACCCACTTGCATTTCCTTCACCAATCTCCCTTATCTTGCTTGACTTTTTTTTTTTTCTGTAGTACATACTGTCTTCTGATACACTGTATATTCTACTAACCTACTACATGTGTTATTTTTGTCAAGATCTCTCCCACTAGAATGCAAGCTCCCTCATAACGTGATCCCTAAAACAATTCTTTGTTTTATTAACTGATGTCTCAAGTGCCTAGAACAGCACCTGACACACAGTGGATACTCACTGGATACTGCTGAATGAATGATAAAGAGTTGTAGGAACTCGGAGGCAGTCAGGTATATATATATATCAAATATATATATTCATGTATTTAATATACGTATGTATATATACTATATATTCACATACACACACACATACATATATATAAATTTGTGGTTCAAGATGATGTTCTAACCCTTAGCTTAGTTGTTAAAAATTCATGCTACCTCCCACATTTCCTTTTTGGTGGCATATAATGCAATAATTTATTTTCATTTATTCACACATTGCCTTGTTCTAAAAAAGATCTTAAAGAAGTATATAAGGATATATAACACAGAAGAGAATGAGTTAGAAGTGGTGAGAAAAGAAAAACACAAAGTCAGTTGTGAATAAGGCCAATAACAAAGTATATATACTTTAGATACTCATACCCTTGTTAAAAGGCACATAAATGTGATTTTACATCTTCTAATAGCTGAAGTGCATGAAATTAAAAGACACTTACTCCTTGGAAGGAAAGTTATAACCAACCTAGATAGCATATTAAAAAGCAGAGACATTACTTTGCCAACCGAGGTCCGTCTAGTCAAGGCTATGGTTTTTCCCGTGGTCATGTATGGATGTGAGAGTTGGACTGTGAAGAAAGCTGATCGCCAAAGTATTGATGCTTTTGAACTGTGGTGCTGGAGAAGACTCTTGAGAGTCCCTTGGACTGCAAGGAGATCCAACCAGTCCATTCTAAAGGAGATCAATCCTGGGTGTTCATTGGAAGGACTGATGCTCAAGCTGAAACTCCAATACTTTGGCCACCTCATGGGACGAGTTGACTCACTGGAAAAGACTCTGATGCTGGGAGGGATTGGGGGCAGGAGGAAAAGGGGACGACAGAGAATGAGATGGCTGGATGGCATCACTGACTCGATGGACGTGAGATTGGGTGAACTCCGGGAGTTGGTGATAGACAGGGAGGCCTGGTGTGCTATGATTCATGGGGTTGCAAAGAGTCGGACACGACTGAGCGACTGAACTGAACTGAACTGAACTGAACTGAATAGCTGAAGCAGTCACAGTCTCCAGCAGATACTAACAAAGAGAAAGGAAGCAAGTTCTTGAGAGAAGTACACCTATTTTCAATACTGACTCAAATAAATTTCCTTCAAAGTCCTTATAAAGAAGACACTATATAAATGATACTCAACTTCTTTAACAACATTATTAATGGCAACTTCATTCTTCTAATTGCTCAAACCAAAACTTTAGAATCATCCTTGACTTGTCTCTCCTAAGCAACATTCAGAAATGTCTGTTGTTTCTATCTTCAAAATATATCCAGGATCCAGCTACCTCTCACCACCTTTACCCACTACTCCCCTGGTCTAGACCACCACCAGGTTACCTGTATTAGTGCAATCCTATCATGTCTCCTTGCTTTAGTCCTAAACTATTATAGTTTATTCTCAACATAGGAGCCAGAATGGTCCTCTAAAAAGCTGAATCAGATCTTGTTACCCTTTGCTCAAAACCCTCCAATCGATGACAAAATCATAGTAAAAATGTTAAGTCTTTTGAGTTATCTATAGGATCCTTTATAATTGAGTCCAATACCTCTAACCTCATCTCCTATCACTCTCCTGCTTAATCACTCCAGGAACACTGGGTTCCTTTCTGCTTTAATATCTTTGTGTTCGCTGGTCTTTCTGCCTGGTATGTTCTCCACTGAGTATCTATGTTAATTTACCTCCTCACCTGCTTCACACCCTTATTCAAACATAATCTTCATATTATGGCAGATGCTATGGTTACCTACATAGTATACATTAAGAAACCTACAAATTGTGGGACTAACAGAGTTTAGCAAGTTGGCTGCATATAATACTAAAATATGAGTCAGTTTCATTTCTAATATATTAGCAGCAAAAGCCTAAAAAACAAAATTAAATAAAATATTTCACTTATGATGATCTCAGAGAATGTCAGACATCCAGGAATAAACTTAATAAAACATGTAAAAATTCTATGGAGTAGATTATAAAAGATATATTAAAAACTTTATAAAATAACCTAAATTCATGATATTATAAATGAATGAATTCTTGCTAGATTACAGATTCAATGTAACTCCAATTTTATAAACCTAAGAAGAAATTTCATAAAATTTAATGAAATGATTCTAAAAGTTACACAAAAAGGTTAACAGCCTAGAATAGTCAAAGCACTGTTAGGAAAGAGAACAGGGAGAGAAGACTTACCTCACCGGATATTAGACCTATCTTGCAGCTACAATAATTAAAGACAGACTGCAACTGGTAAAAGGATGGATGAGTAACTGAAAACAGAACAGAGTCAAGAAACAACCTCATATGCAAATGAAATGTGCTACAAGACAGACAGGGCAGTCAGATTAGTCTGCTTTAGCAGGTGGGTTCACAGAAGCTTATTATATTGTTTATAATAGCAAACTAAATAAATGAGTAAAAGTGGCACATGCATGGACCATTAATCAGAGTTTGCATAAGCTAAAGACAGTTTTTAGTACAATTCTATGCAC
This sequence comes from Moschus berezovskii, assembly GCF_049115385.1. Classification (NCBI taxonomy): domain Eukaryota; kingdom Metazoa; phylum Chordata; class Mammalia; order Artiodactyla; family Moschidae; genus Moschus; species Moschus berezovskii. Next base: position 87,928,725 of record NC_142470.1, read on the forward strand.
CTGAGATACAGTAAGAAAATAATAACCAAAGAAAGTAACTAGTTTACTATCAGACACTATTATTTAAACTAAAACCCACCACACAGTACACTTTGGAAGGGTGAATTTTATGTTATACAAATACTATCTCAATAGAGATGCTATTTTTTATAAGAAAAAATAGAATATTCTATAGCCATTAAATCAATTAAATCAGAACTTGTATGTCTATTCTAATAGAGAGAGAGAGGGAAAACAAAGAATAGCTATACAGAGAGTTCCATCAATATATGCAAAGAATTAGATTTATTCAAATTCTAAGGAATTAAAAAAGAGGAAACATTACTTACACCATTTTATGAAGCTAGTAAAACTAATGCCAAAACCAAATAAGTATATTAAAATAAGAAATACAAATTATAAGCCAATTTCATATATAAATTATGACACAAAAATCCTCCAGAATATCAGCCAAAAAATTTCAACACACGAGAGAATGCATCATAACCAAATTGAGTTTATCTCATGAATTACAAGCACAGTTAACATTAGAAAATTTCTCTGGTATAACAGATAAAATGCGGAAAACTATATGATCTTTAAAGTGGTCACCAAAATTTTTTTTTCAATAAATTCAATATCATTTCAAGACAAAAGAAATACCAAACCCATAAACAAGGAACAGAACTTCTTATAACAGAATATAAACCCCAAACCATGATACAGTTCACATATAATGATATAATGACTGATTGACTAAGCACAGAGGTTCCTATATCTATAGGACAAGTTACAAAATGTAATTTTATAAAATATAGCCTTTATATACTATAGGACTATATACGGGAAAAATACACAGTATCCAGGAAAAAATTCCACAAGAAGTTTGTAAGATTTTTCTATAGAAAATTATAAAATATCATCAGAGAACATTAAAACATGTTTAAATAGATGGGAAAAGATGTCATATCCACTGACAGAAAAACTTAACTTTAAACCAATTTTATATGGTACAAAATTAATCTATAGTTTTAACATAATTCCAATCAAAACCACAATGGTATTTTCCTATGGAACTTAACCTGACTCTAAACTTAATATGGAAGCACAAGTGTAAAAAGAACCAAACCATTACTCAAGGAAATAGACATATTCAATGCAATCCAAATCAAATTACCAATGACATTTTTTACAGAAGTAGAACAAAAAATTATAAAATTTGCATATAAACACAAAAAACTCCCAATAGCTCAACCAATCTTGAGAAAGAAGAATGAACCTAGAGGGATCAGGTGTCCTGACTTCAGAGTACACTACAAAGCTACAGTAATCAAAACAGTGTGTTACTGGCACAAAAATAAACATATAAATCAGTGGAACAGAACAGAAAGCCCAGAAATAAGCCACGCACTTATGGCAAATTAATTTACAATGGAGGCAAGAATATAAAATGGACAATAACCAGTCTCTTTAATAAGTAGTGCTAGGAAACTGGACCATTACATGTAAAAGAATGAAGTTACAACATTCTCTAACATCATATATAAAAATTAACTCAAAATGGATTAAAGACCTAAATGTAAGACCAGATACTATAAAACTCCTAAAAGAAAACATAGGCAGAACACTCTTTGACATAAATTGCAGCAATATTTTTTGGGGGGATGTATCTCCTAAAGTAATGGAAATAAAAATACACAGATGGAACTTAATTAAACTTAAAAGCATTTTCACATCAAAGGAAACCATAAAGAAAAATGAAAAGGCAACTGATGGACTGCAACAAAATGTTTGCAAATAGGGCTACTGACAAGGGATTAATTTCCAAAATATACAAATAGCTTATACAGCTTAACATAAAAAAAATAAAAAATGAGCAGAAGACCTAAGTAGACATTTCTCCAAAGCAGATATACAGATGACCAACAGACAAATGAAAAAATTCTCAATATCAATAATTATTAGAGAAATGCAAACCAAAACTACAATGGGATATCACCTCACACCAATCAGAATAGCTAGCATTGAAGAGTCTACAAGTAATAAATGCTGGAGATGGTATGGAGAAAAAGAAATCCTCCTACACTATCGGTGGGAATGTAAATTTGTACAGCCACTATGGAGAACAGTATGGAAGTTCCTTAAAAAACTAAAAATTGAGTTACCATATGATCCTGCAATCCCACTCTTGAGCATATATCTAGAGAAAACTCTATAGCAAAAAATGATTTTACTGTACACTTGAAACAACCACAAAATTGTAAATTAACTGTATGTCAAAAAATTTTTTTAAAGAGAAAAAAATAAGAAGAGCCAAGACAATTTTAAAGAACAGATATCAGGACTATAATATAGAGAATAAAGCAATGATTAAATCAGTGTGGTATTGGCATGACAATAGACAAACTGGCCAAAAAAACTAAGAAAGAGAACAACTAGCCTGGTCTCTTCTCCACATTAAAAAAATACCCAAGTGCAAAAAAATTGTTTGCCTACTGTGAAAAGGAATCTTCTACTTATAATTGGGCATTATTAAAAATTATAAGAAAGTTTTAAAAGCAAACTTTAAAAATAGGGCCTGGAAAATAAATATGCCTGGGAAAATATACAACATACATACTGACTTTGTGTTAGAGCTTAGATTTCTACTGGGGGCAAAAAAAAAAAAATGCATTTCATAGGTTATCTAATGTCTAACAATCTTCCAACACTCTTTCAGCAGACCTGGAAAAGTCTGCCCTCAAATGTCAAATTTACTTACAAACATTCATCTTCTAATAGGACTTTTCTGACTTATTTTCTGCTCCAAATTTGACCAAGAATTGTGCCATTTTATGTATCTCTTCATTGTTGCAGAATTGAGTCCTTGCTTTAACAGCAACAATAGCATATTTGCAGGCATAGTTGTATTATTTAAAGAGAAAATGACATTATTTGCTGTGAAAATAGTGTATTTATAGAAATATATCAGTAGTGGGTCACATCAGAATATGCAGAAACGTGCCTGCCTTCAGTACTGTGGTCTCTCTCCATATCAGGCATTCTGATTTAGTTCCCTTTGCCTAACCTTACCCACACACACCTCACTGCTCCCACATTTTTTTTAAGATACATACTAAGAGAGACAGATGTCAGCAAGATGATAAACTAGAAAACTCTAGGCTCTCATTCCTCCATGGAAACACTAAACAAACAACAGACAGATTGAAACAGCTTTGTGGGAGATCTAAAAAGTACTCAAGGATTTGCAGCAATCAAGGAAAACCCATATTCAAATGGCAGAAAACTTCTGTGTTTTCACTCACCCTTGCTTCACCCTTCCCTGGTATGGCACAGCATGGCTGGGAAAAAGTCATGCAATTCTCAGCTCCTCCCTTAGGACAGAAGGAAGTGAGTGCATCTTGTTTGCAATGTTCTGGCATGTTGAGGGGCTTCCTAGAAAACTAGTTTCTGTTTAGCTTTCCTTAGAGTTCAGGCAGAAGTGAAGGCATAATATGGGCATCATATTAGAGGCCAGTAAAAGCTGTGGCAATCATTGTGACATGTGAGAGTTACAGAAGGACCATAGACTAATGGATGCCTGGGCACAAGAGAATATGGTGAGAGGAATATTATAAGACACCTAAGGTGTGGGGTTGCAAAGAGTCGGACATGACTGAGCAACTGAACTGAACTGAAGGTGCCAAGAAGAACAGAATGAGATTCTTATTGAAAAGATATTTTTAAATAGTTATGTATTTGGGGGAAAGCACATACGCAGGCCCACAGAAAACTAATGCCTAGGAAAGACCTGAGAAGCCCATAAGCCTTTGTATTGGGCTAATTAGTGGGTCTTCCCTGTATACAGCCAATCTGCAAATCTAGAATAGATGGCTATTTTTTCAAATGTACAGTTTTCAACAAAAGATCACAAATAATACAAAGTTCAGGGAAAAACTGCCCTTCAAATGAACAAATTTCCAGAACTTGACTCTAAAGAAATATAACCTTTGTGCTTATTGAGACAACAATTTTTAAAACAACAGCCTTAAATATGTTCAAAGAGTTAAAGGAAAAAAAATGGAGACAGAACAAAATGAAATTGGGAAAATAAATGAACAAAAAGAGAATAAAAACAAAGAGCTAGAAATTATTAAAAAGAGGACCAACAGAAATTTTGGAACACAAAAAGCAGTAAGTAGAGAAATCCACTAGAAAGGATCAAAACACTTGAACAAGCAGAAGAAAGAAGCAGCAAATTTGAAGACAAAACACTTAAAACTATTGAGTCTGAAGAGTCAAAAGAAAAAAAGAATGAAGAAATAGAGTCTGAGACTTTTTGGAACATCATAAATCAGGCCAATATATATAAGAGTCACAGGAGGAGAAGAAAGAAAGATGCAGAGAGCTTATTTTGAAGAATAACGCCCAAAACTCCCCAAATTTGAGGAAAGACATGGATATATAAATACAAGATGTTTGATTAACTCCAAACAGGAGGAACTCAAAGAGATTCACACCAAGACACATACTCAAACTGAAGGACATCGTGACAAATCATAAAAATCTTGAAATCAGCAAAAGAAAGGCAAATCATTACAAAAAAAGTGAAGTAAAGAAGTGAAGTCACTCAGTCGTGCCCAACTCTTTGCGACCCCATGGACTGTAGCCTACCAGGCTCCTCCCATGGGATCTTCCAGGCAAGAGTACTGGAGTGGGTTGCCATTTCCAAAGTGATCCTCAATAAAATTACCACCAGGTTTCTCAGAAGAAACTTTGTAGACCTAAAGACAGCAGGATGATATATTTAAAGTGCTGAAAGAAAAAAAAACTATCAGCCAAGAAGTATATATGCTTAAAGGAAAACTGTTTTTGAAAACATGATAGAGAAATTAAGGCATTCACAAATAAACAAAAAAATGAGGGTGCTCATTACCTCTAGACCTGCCTTACAAGAAATGGTAGAGGGAGTTCTTCAAGTTGAAACAAAGGATATTAGGCAGTACTAACTTGAAGTCATATGAAAATAGTTTTCTGGTAACAGTAAATAAAAATGTTGTTAAATATAAAAATTAGCATTATTGTAATTCTGGTTCATAACTCCATTTTTATTCTCTTACAGTATTTAAAAGAGAAAAGTATTAACATAAAAAAAGAAAAGTATAAAAATAATGATAAATCTAGCTAACAGCTATATAACTATATAGATGTAATATGTGGCATTAATAACATAAATGGGGCAGTAAAGTTGTAAAGGAGAAAGCTTTTATACACAGTTGAAGTTAAGTTGGTATCAGTTTAAAATATATTGCTATAACTTGAGGATGTTATTCATAATGCCCATGCTAAATACACAAAAATATCTATAGAATATACACAAAAGTAAATGATAAAGTAATAAAAAATGTATCACTATAAAAAAATTAAGTCAACACAAAGGAAGGGATTAAGGGGGGAATGAAGGACAACAGGGTATAAGACACATGGAAAACAAATAACAAAAAGGCAACTACTAGCAATTACTTTAAATGTAAATGGATTAAATTCTCCAATCAAAAGACTCAGGCTGGTAGTACGGATGAAAAATCAGGATCAACTGTATGGAGTCTATAAAAGACTCACTTTAGAACTGAGGACACATATAGGTAGAAAGTAAAAGGATGAGAAAAGATATTCAATGTAAAATAATATCCAAAAGAGAACAGGGGTGGCTATATTAATATCAGATAAAATCAACTAAGTCTAAAGCTTATGAGACAAAGAACATTTTATAATTATAAAAGATTCAACTTAACAAGCATATACAACAATAGTAAACCTATAGGTAATAAACATTAGAACTTCTAAATATATGAAGCAAACACTGGCATAATTGAAGCAAGAAATATACAGCAACACAAAAATATAAAACTCTTAAGAGAAAACAGAGGAAAAGCTTCATGGCATTGTATTTGGCAATGATTTCTTGGAAATGACTTCAAAAGCACAAACAAAATAAAAAATAGATAAGTTCACAATGTGTCAAAGGACACAATCAACAGTGAAAGGCAATCCACACAATGGGAGAAAATGCAAATCAAAACCATAAAGAGATACCACCTCACCCTCCTTAGGACAGTTATGAAAAAACCAAAATAACAAGTATTGACAGGGATGTGAAGAAACTTGAGTCCTTTTGCATTCTTAGAGAAATATAAAATGGTGCAGTTATTATGGGAAAAAGTATGTAAGTTCTTTAAAAAACTAAAATAGATTTATCATATGATCTAGTAATTCCATTTCTAGGTATAAATCAAAAGAACTGAAAGTAGGGCCTGGAGGAGATAATTTATACACCCATGTTCATAGCAGCATTATTCATTATTCAAAAGGTAGAAGCAACCAAAGTAAGCATCAGCAGAGAGTGAATAAGCAAAATGTGGTATATGCATACAATGGAATACTATTCAGCCTTCAAAAAGGAAATGCTGACACATGCTATGATGTGGATGAAACTGGAGAACGTTACGCTAAATGAAACAAGCCGATCACAAAAAGACAAATACTGTATAATTCCACTTATAGGAGGTACCTAGAGGAATCAAATTTACAGAGACAGAAAGTAGAATAGCAGCTGTCAAGAGGCTAGGGGAAGAGAGGATTGGGGAGCTATTGCTTAATGGGTATAGAATTTCACTTTTGCGACATGATAGATAATGATGGTTGCACAACAGCATGAATGTACTTAATGCCACCAAACTTAAAAATGGCTACAATAGTGAATTTTTGTGTGTGCATTTCACACAACCAAAAAATAGTAAAAGAAGTATGATACATTAAAAGGAAAAAACATAAGAATAAAATTATCTTAGTACAAATGGTATTAACTTAGGGGGCATTTTATTATGACAAATAATTGAAAATAATTCAAATTTATTCCCTCTACAAAAACCAATTATTTTCTAAATATTTTTAATTCTTATATGACTTCCCATTTGTTATTCCGATAAACATATTTATAAACTTTATTAATAGACTGGAAAAAACTAAATATTCACTTCAAAAATAAAATTTTGGAGACATGTTTTAAAATAAAAATTTTATTAAAAATAAAAGTTTTGGAAAAAATCTGAAAATTTTCACTTTAAAAAATAATCATAAAAATCTCTGATTTCAGAGTTTTCTGAATTCTCATATACATACACAAATGTGTATTAAAACTATTTAATTAAAATATCTGGTTTCAATATATTCTATTTCTGACAGTATGTTTTTATTTACGATTTGATCCTTGCGTAGTATAAAAACACTATCCGTGGGATGTCTGGCATGAGAAATAGGGCTAGCAAGGCTGATACAAATAGAAATTAGTAAACTAATATAGATCTATAGATTATATAGGAATACTATTTTAATGATTAGAGTAGAATAAAAAAGATGTTAAACTCTCTAAGAATGTAATACATTTAGAAGACCTATTTATCAAAACTTGACGTTATTTTCAGACCACAAAAGCATTAAACAGTAACTCAGAAATTTGGGACTAGGCAATCAGTAAGCAGTAAATCTGTTAAAAGCCTGAAACAGATGAATAATCTTTGACTTCCATATTCCAATGTTAATAAACTACCTTTAAAAAATACAGAAATTAACATTAAATTTAGACTGTAATGTTGAAATCTTTTTCAGAAAAGTGCAATGAAGCTTAGCGAGGCAGACTTCTTGAAACCTGAGCAGTGATTTCTACAGCCTATATACTATGCCTGCAAGGGAGAGCTTCTGGTTTGAGCTGCCCTTCCGAGAGAGGGTTAAGTCTAAGGTGACCATGTTTTAGGAATTTCATTAAGTGAAGATCTGTCTTCATCTTTAAATGAGAGAGCATTGTTTTCGTCTTCAAAGGGATCTGAGGTAACTTCATTTTGAGGTAGGGCAAAGCCACTAGCATTTTTACAAAATGAAGTAAATTCAACGTTGTGGAGAACAGGGAAAGTTACACTTTGAGAGGGATGCTGTTGAACCATAGCTGGAGAAGTGTTTCTACTGTGACTTTGAGAAGTGGGATAAAGAGAATTGCTCCTTAACTGGTCTCTTTCTTGAATATCGTCAATTCCATGTTGTTCAGAGGAATAGGAAATAAAACTTGGAAGAGTAAGCATGGTTGCTGTGCTTTGATACAAGGTAGCAACAGTGTCCCGATGGGCAGAGGAATTTGTTTTTGATTTAGAATTCATAAAATATGTAGTGTTACATTCAGGAGAATAAGAGTATATATATTTTTCAGCACCAGTAATATTCGAGTTTTTGGAAATGATTTGAACTTCATTTGGATTAAATATGCATGAACTACTTGCATCAAAAGTACTAGCATTCTCATAACAGGAAATTATACTTAGTTTCGGGGCAGAGAAAACACTTCTGGATCTAAAGCGAAAATGTTCTGAGGGCGACTTTAAATCACTGAAGTTTCCTTTTTCTTCAGAATCAAAGTTAGCTCTACTTTGTACAGAATGAAGGGACGTACTGCTTTTCTGAAATTTCGGAAATAAAGAATGTCTTCTTTCAAGGAAAGCTGAGTAAAAAGACATATTTGATGAAGACAAGGAAATTTTACTTCCTTTACGTGAACTTCCTTTAAGCATCGGAGAAGGACGAGCTGCTTTAAAATCATGAAATTTTGTTGGTTGAATAACAGAAGAGGTTCTATGATGCAGGAGGTCTGAAGTAAGTTCATCTGCAGGACATTTTGGTTGGCGGTTCTGGTCCTCTTTGCAGCAACTGGAGTGAGAAAAGTGTCAAATGAGGAAAAAAGAACAGGGAACACAGGTGGAAACCTGCCAAGTGTCCTGAAGAATAACAGCTACCTTATCAATATGGAAAAAGGGAATAAGAAATTAAGACAGGTGAAGTTGATCGTTACCCAGATGTACCCCCAAAGAATGCCTAAGTCTAAAAGATTATTTCTAACTACCTACACAGTACCTACCCACTCTACCAAACCTTGGGAAGATAAACTGAAAGACTCAGGGTGGCAGGCAGAAAGAAAGGTCAGGGAAAACATAATAGAGGGCACCAAAACAAAAGGGTTCCCTATAGGTAAAGGGAGAACTTCCCGTTTTGAAAATAATTAAGTTATAATATCTGTTGAGACTACCGAATAGATTTGAAGGAGTTGATAAATACAATAAACTTATACCCCACTGGCTAATGCTATTTTAAAATATTAATCATGGATAAAGCAGAACCTCTCTGGAGAGAATATTTCAGATAAATATCCAGATATTCAGTTACTGTGGGAAACTAAAGGAAGCATTAAAGCTTGGTTTAATCTCAATGTTCTTTAGCACATGAAACATAGGGAGACATGTTTTGTTTTCTTTTTAAAGGCTTACCTTAAGCATTTTCCCATATTGAATTTAATACAAAGCAAATCTTTCCATTCCTTTCTAAGCCATCATCCTTAGCCATAAAAATGTCCTGTGTAGGTGGAACAGGTTAGATGCTGAATGCTTAAACTGCATATAGAATTAACATCGCAATAACATAGAATATGATGACAGCAGATTCTAGAATCTAATGACATCAGTTTAAAATAAAATTGTTCTATGGCTCATCTTTCTGAAAAACTGCAATTCAGGTGACTGGGGAATGTGTATTCTAACTTCAAAGCTAAATTTATCTTGGCAATAAAGCATGGCATCCGATTACATGGGCCACATGCACAGATTATGGAGATCTGCTGTTATATTGTAACCCATTTAAAGGCAAGATTAACAAAACTATTAGAATACCGTCCTCTTCCTTTTCCACCTATGACATAAAACACTCCCTCAAAAAGCTTCTCCATATCCTGTGTACTGTAATACTACATCTTGCTTTTCTTCCCTTTCTAACAACCTTCTTTGGGAAACCCTTGAATAAATCCATTTCAAAGCTCTCTGATTCTCACCATACCATTGTCAGTTTATAATCCAATTTTACCCAACATTCAAATGAATTAATCTGTTCCTGTCATGGTTGCTGGCAGAAGACACACAGTTCTTGCATAAGAGACAGAGGACTTTGTTACTCACAGCAAATTAAGCAATGTGATCACTCACTTATTTATGTTGGTTCTCCTTGACCTCAGGACCCACAAGGGCAATGCAGAGAGCCCAGAGACTCTTGATATCAAGTGAGCTGCGTTTCAAAGGAGGCAACACCAAGCTCAGGGAATCCCCCACTTTTACAGCAAGCAGTAACCAAATCTGTTCAATCTTCTGTTAGTCCAGAAGGGAAACACTGCCTCATTCTTCAGAGTTTCTCATCACAAACCAGAGAATGGCCTGGAGAGAGAGGCCACGCCGACCTTACACCCGTCCCAAAAATGAACTCAAAATGGGCCACAAACTTAAAAAGAAAATGTAAAACTATGAAGCTCCTAGAAGATAACATGGGAGAAAACCTAGATAAATTTGGCAATGACTTTTTAAATACAATACCAAAGGCATGATCCATGAAAGAAATAACTGATAAGCTTCTGCTCTGAGAAAGATAATGTCAAGAGAATGAGAAGCTACAGACTAAGAGAAAGTATTTGCAAAATACTTGCAAAGAATATTTCCCTTGAAAAGGGGCTGTTATTCAAAATATACAATGACCTCTTAAAACTCAGCAATATAAAAATGAACAATCTCATTTAAAAATGGGTCAAAGACCATAACAGATACCTCACCAAAGATGCACAAATGGTAAATAAGCATATGAAACGATGTTCCACATGATACATCATTAGAGAAATATAAACTGAAACAACAATGTGATGTTACTACATACCTATTAGAATGGCCAAAATCCAGAACACTGACAACACCAAATCCTTGTGAGGATGCAGAGCAGCAGGAATTCATTGCTTACGGGAATCCAAAATGGTAGAGCCACTTTGGAAGACAGCTGGAGGCTTTCTACATAACATATACTTACCATACAATCCGGCAATCATGCTCCTTGGTATTTCCCCAAATGAGATGAAAATTTATGTCTACTCAAAAACCTGTACATGAATGGTTATTGCAGCGGTTTTCATAATTACTGAAACTTGGATGCAACCAAGATGTCCTTCAGTAAGCGAATGGATAAATTGTGGTATATCCAGACAATGGGACATTATTCAGTGCTAAAAAGAAATGTGCTATTAATGCACTATGAAAAAGTATAGAGGAAACTTAAATACACATTACTAAGTAAAAGAAGTCAAACTGACTACATACTGTATGATTCCAACAATATGACATTCTAGAAAAGGCAAAACAGTAGAGAAAGGATAAAGATCAGAGGTTGCCAGGGGTTTAAGGGGGGAGAGGGATAAACTGGCAGAGCACAGAGGATTTTTAGGGCAGTGTAAGACCAGCAAAAACAAATGGTTCTTCTAGAATACATGAGTATGAAAACTAGATAATTCTATTAAGTGAGCAAGGCTGTATGGCCCATGTAGTCTCTTAAAGCCCAAATGAAACGGACAAACAATGAATTTTATTATGGGGTATTACTTTAACCTAAATGGAAATAAAATCTAATTTTTGAAAGGGAGATTTCTAAAGCTTTATATAACACTGTGATACAAATAATACCTTTTTTTAGGCCTGGGGTGGGGTGGGGTTTAATGACTGAACAAGACAGGCAAAACTGAAGCTTCTGGAAAAACTATTTGTTCTTGCTGGTCTTGTATCTCTCCTTGAACTTGACCTTGGCCTCTCGTCAGGCTTTGCATCTGACAGCAGGGTCTCTGAAGATACCCTTACTGACAACAGTTTAGTCCAAGGGGATACCCACAGAGTATGTTGTGGGCCTGAGGTGATTATAATGATAAACTTTCACGAAAGACTTGATCTTTGACCTCTTGGCGATTTTCTTCTTGGCATGGCAGCTGTCACTTTGCAGTGAGAGTGATTAATTCTAGCCATCAGAGCATAGCTGTGGGGTATGTCTGAGGTGCCGTCATCAGCGTTCTTCACGATGACCACTTTGTGTCCTTAGTAGTGACCGGCCAGGGCCAGCATCGCATTCCTGGGTTTCATGAACTTGCTCATTTCGGCAGCTACCACTCGGGACGACAGCAGAAAACTAAATAATTATTTTAAACCCATGGTTTGATAGAGCAATACAAGTAAAAGATTGACAGCCTGGCATATTGCAGTCCAGGGGGTCACAAAGAGATGGAGATGACTCAGGGATTGAACAACAAGCATTGATCTCAAAAGCACTGATCAATCATTTACATTTCTTCATGTATGAAATCACCTTTAAATCCCTTCTCGTTGTTTCCTTTCTCTAGATCCCTCCTCCTTCTCCCAATTCTATATTCAGCAGATCACCTATTAATTTGCTGCTGCTGCTGCTAAGTCACTTCAGTCGTGTCCGACTCTGTGTGACCCCATAGATGGCAGCCCACCAGACTCCCCCATCCCTGGGATTCTCCAGGCAAGAACACTGGAGTGGGTTGCCATTTCCTTCTCCAATGTGTGAAAGTGAAAAGTGAAAGTGAAGTCGCTCAGTTGTGTCCGACCCTTAGCGACCCCACGGACTGCAGCCTACCGGGCTCCTCTATCCATGGGATTTTCTAGGCAAGAGTACTGGAGTGGCTTGCCATTGCCTTCTCCGACCTATTAATTTAAGTAATAGTTATGGAGAATCCCAGAGACGGCAGAGCCTGGTGGGCTACCATCTATGGGGTCGCACAGAGTCGGACACGACTGAAGTGACTTAGCAGCAGCAGCAGCAATGTCATCTACTTGGCTTTCCCGGAGGCTTAGCAATAAAGCATCTGCTGTAATACAGGAGCCACAGAAGATGGAGGGTTCGATTCCTGGGTTGGGAAGATTCCCTGGAGAAGAGAATGGCAATCCATTCCAGTATTCTTGCCTGGAGAATCCAATGGACAAAGGAGGCTGATGGGCTGCAGTCCATAGGGTCACAGAGTCAGACATAATTGAAGTGAATTAGCACATACACATGGTGGTAGGCATATTCCTAACAGATGTTAGGAATACAATGATGAAAACATAGGATCCTTGCCCTAATGAATTTCAGGCTATGTTACATTCACTAGTGCATCTTTATTTACTTTCCTATTTTACTCCTTAGAAACACTAGTCAGGCACAATTCCTTTTTTTCATAAACCATTTGTTTTTCCCCCAAAGGATATTATTCATGTCTTAACTTTAGAATCCAGTGAATTATCCCATGCAAGGATGAAACTGAGTCACTTGTACATTCTCAACTCTTTTTAGGTCTATACTGCCCAATTCAGTAGCCACTGGTACCATGTGACTGTTTCATTTTAAATGAATTACAATAAAATGAGATTAAAAGTTTTCAGTTCCTCAGCTACACAAGCTACACTTCAAGTGCTTAACAGTTACACATGGCTTGTGGCTACCATACTGGGCAGACAGATTTAGATCATTTCTATGATCACAGAAAGTTTTATTAGACTACTTATTGGACAGTTCTTAATTACATAAGGGGTCAGAGACTGGCCACATTTAAAAACAGGTTACACGTTTTGGCAAATGATCACTGTCTTCCTCATACTCATGTGACACCACCAGTGCTAGTAAGTTACATATATTCTCTTTGTCAATGAGCTCTAAACTAAAATACTGACCTTCATTGAATATGGTTTTAATTATAACATAAGCCAAAATAGTCACTCCTTTTTATGCCTTGTTATTAAATAGTAACAGCATATATGACTGGGAATGTATTATGAAAATACCTAAATAATAGCAATTCTGCAATAAAGAATCAATTTAACACAGAAAACATCTTGAAGAAACTTACCCTCCCTCACTTTCCGCTTCCTCTGAACTATTACTTGTTGCTGAACTTTGAACTGTGGCAAGCCTTCTTTTTCTAGCTCTGTGCTGAGGACTTATCCTGTGAACCTTCCCTCCAAGTTCACCTTGTATATACTCCTCCAGCTTTGGAATGGCTTCTTTAAGAACTCTGATTTCCTCTTTGAGTTCTTCCATATTTGTCAGTAATTCATTTAACTTCTCCAGTATCTGAAGCTGCCTTCCTTGAAAGATCGCTGTTGTTCCTTGGCCACTAGGCATTTCATCTTGCAAAGTCATCAAATCAAGTGAATTACCCAGAGAAAGAAATTTAGGTAAATCCATTGCTATCCTTGGTTTACGAACCTTGTGATACCACAAGAGCAGCAAGCTGATTCCGGCAGTTCCCACCACAATGCCAAGTATCATTTCTCTATTTGTGGAATGAGGCATTTCTTAGGTTTTGTTTCTAAAATTAAAAAAAAAAAGAAAAAGTAAATGAACATTATTTCTGTCTTTGCCCAGGATGAAAATACTGCAGATTTTTTCCAATCAACAAAAATCAAGTCTGCATCATCACAAAATATTTAATAACACTTGATAAATCACAAACTAAAATAAATTATGAGTAATTGCCTCTATATGGCAATTACTATCTATCTGGGTTTCCCCAATGGCTCAGCAGTAAAGAATCCACTTATAATGCAGGAGATGTAACAGAAACCATGGGTTCAATCCCTGGGTTGGAAAGATCCCCTGGAAAAGGAAATGGCAACTCACTCTAGTATTCCTGCCTGGAAACGCTCATGGATAGAGAAGACTGGCAGGCTATAGTCCATGGGGTCACAAAAGAGTCAGACACAACTTAGTGACTAAACGACAACAAAAAACCAAATTGCCTCTATAATGCATGCAGGTGAGTAGAAATACTACCTTTAAGGATATTACTGACAACCAGTGTAAAGTATCAACTTCAATTCAGAATCTGTATTCTATACATCTGATCTGAAATTTACTCTTTATCATGTATTTTTAAAGGGTATGACAGAGGTAAAAGCATTATAAATTTCTGAAAAAAACTATTTCAGAATTCAAATTATGCCTAACTGTATCTGAACCTCTTATTTTTATAAAATTAACTTTGCTACGCTATGGGCTGTAGCTAGTGTGCTAACGTCTGGGTTTTACTTTATCTTTCAGGAAAGCCCAAGAGAAAGCTTTCCCTTAGCATCTAGTTCACATTTTGTTCTCCAGTTTGGAGTGCTCAACAACATTTTAAAATGGGCTTTGGGATATATAATACAGAGAAAGTTTTGGCTTGTTTGTACCCACTCCATCTTCGGCTTTATTCAACACGGAAAGCAGAGACACCGATGCGTGTGCAGGCTTCACCTCGTTTCTTCTGACCAGGAATTCTTCTGCTTCTTAGTCATAGTTCTACTTCTGTCTGAGGGCTTAATGCTTTTATTTTCTTTCAAATGTTCACTTACTTTTCAAGTAACAAAAAACGAATTTCTTTGACTCCTTCCTCCTTCTGAACTTTCACCATTTCGCATCAAAGACCTAAGCTCTGGCCCATCTAATTCCACATAACCTCGGCTACTTTGACAAAATGCACCATAATCTTTCTTTACTTTATCCCCTCTTCACTAGTTTTATTGCTTATCACTGTTCTTAAAGTCAGAAGGCCATTAAAGGAAAACAACAGTATAAATCTTTCCACCACATAAAGTTACAGCAAGAAGTTATCATCTCTAAATCAGGAAGCAGGCCCTTACAAGATGCTGAATCTGCCAGTGCCTTGAGCTTGGATTTCTTAGATTATAAAATAATGAGAAATAAATTTTTGCTGTATATAAGCCACCCAATCTACAGGATTTTGTTATAGCAGTCTAAATGGACTAAGACATCATCCAAAAAGCATGCAGATTAAAAAAAAGGGCTAAACAAAAAAATCAAGTAGAGCCTATAGGGTAGTATCAAGCAGTCTAAAACATATATAGTTAAAAGGAAGTAGGCTAAAGCTGAAACTCCAATACTTTGGCCACCTCATGCGACAAGTTGACTCACTGGAAAAGACTCTGATGCTGGGAGGGATTGGGGGCGGGAGGAGACGGAGACGACAATGAGATGGATGGATGGCATCACCAACTCGATGGACATGAGTTTGAGTGAACTCCAGGAGTTGGTGATGGACAGGGAGGCCTGGCGTGCTGTGATTCATGGGGTCGCAAAGAGTCGGACACGACTGAGGGACTGAACTGAACTGAGAGGTACCAAAAAAAAAAAAAACTTAAAAGGAAAAATGCCCCCCAAAAAATTCCAAGTTGGACAAAGCCTATAAACCCAAAGATCCAAGAAGATCAACATAATCCAAGAAAAATAAAATCAAACCAAGGCCAAACATTAAAATGCTGAAAGCTAGTAAGAAATCTTTAAAGTAGCCAGTGATGGGGGGAAAAAAGACATTACTTACAGAGAAAGAAGATAAGATTACAGCAGTGTCTCAGAGACGTCACCTCAGAAACTAATCAAGCTAGAAAACAATGGAGTGACACCTTGAAAGGGCTGAAAGAAACTTTCAACTTGCATTTCTATACCCAGTAAAATATTTTTTAAAAATGAGCGTATTTTAAACAAAGAAATATTTAAAATACTATTTTAAATATTATTTAAAATAATGTTTATTTTAAATATTGAACTATTTTAACATTTTAAAGACTATTTTAAACAAAGAAAAATTGAGAGAATCCATTACCAGCAGCCATTCACTATAAGAAATGCTAATGGGGTTCATCAGGCAGAAATAAAATGATAACCACAGAAATCTGGATCTATACAAAGGATGGAGAGTACCAGTGGTGGTAAACATGTGGCAAAATATAAAAGGCATTTTTTTCTCATTTTAAGATTGATTCATTAAATACTTGCTTATTACAGCAAAAAATGACAGTAACATCATGAGGTTTTTATCAGATGTAGAAGTAAGAAAGTAGGATAACAACAGTACAAAGGATAAGGGGAAAAGAAAATCTGCTGTTGTGAGAGTCCTGGGTTATAAAGCAGTGTTATAGTAAGTTAAAGATCCCATTTGTAAGCCCCAGGGTAACCACTCAAAAGACAAAAACAATAACACCAAAAAACCCCCAAAAACTTCCATAAAAATATAAATAATCAGCCAGAAGTGGCAATAATCATGGGAAAACTGAAGACATTTCAATTAGTCCAGAAGAGGTCAGGAAAAGAGGAAAAAAGAACAAATGGGCAAGCTGAAAACTAGAAGAAAAGAAATGTCATGACTAGACTGGAAAACAGCACCAAAAGATGGAGAAATAACATTTTTGTTTGTCAATGGAAAAGATCCAGTTTTTTTTTTAAAGGAAGATTAAATAAATGACAGTGAAAGATTAGAGAATCGCTGCAATTAACATGAGAAGGCCAAGAGGATGGATGGCCTCCAGGGCACAAGGACAGAGGCTGACGTCTGATGGAAACACAAACCATTCATTAGAGTAATGAAAGAAAAGACAGATTATGTAAGCAGGTTCAGGAAGGTGGGTAGATGTGATGGTGGGACCTTATGAAAGTTCTCTTTGATTGCTTCACTATACTAAGTGAAATGGGAACAAAATAAACCAGAGGGGGAGAATGTGGGGAAGTAGTACTGTAAAGATGCAAATTCTGAATTCAGTTGTATACCTGAAATATGCCTTCCTATGGTTCACAGCCTATGATCTCACATATTGAAGCGAAGCATTACTGGGAATTACCTGGCGGTCCAATGGGTTAGGACTGGGTGCTTCCACTGCAGTGGTCTGGGTTCAGTCCCTGGCTGGGTAACTAAGATACCACAAATCATAAAGTGTGGCCAAAAATTGTTTTAATTAAAAAAAAAAAAAGGTGTTACTCTTACACTCTAAACAGTCAAATAAATATGTTTCAATGATGCCCCATGGAAGAGAAAGACTAAGACTCTATTACCAATAAGTCTTCCTAAAAGAAACTTTATTATTTATTTTTATTTTATTTGGCTATGCCGCACAGCACACAGAATCCTAGTTCCCTGATCAGGGATCAAACCTGTGCTCCCTGCAGTAAAACCACAGAGTACTAATCTCTGGACTGCCAAGGAAGTTCCAAGAATATCTCTCTTTAGACTCCTCCATAATATACTAGACTACAAGCGTTGAACACATGGATTACCCTATTTGGATGTATTACTGCATCATGGGTTTAAGTATAAAAGAACTAATGTTTTTTAAATAATAATTTTCCAGAAACTATCTTGTGTGTTGGTGAACATTATATCCAAGAGACTTTTAAGAATTCCTTCTCCTGAAGCCAAAGGTTCCAGTAGCAAGCCTGTGTGCTTAACCTGGCCTACCTGAATACAGGATATAGTTTGTGCTGTGCTTTGTCACTCAGTCGTGTTGGACTCTATGAGACCCCATGGACTGTAGCCTGTCAGGTTCCTCTGCCCATGGGATTCTCCAGGCAAGAATACTAGAGTAAGTTGCTATGCCCTCCTCCAGGGGACCTTCCCAACCCAGGGGATCAAACCCAGGTGTCCTGCATTGCAGGCCATCTGAGCCGCCAGGGAAGCCCATCACTATTTTTTTAAGCAAAAAGTATTTTTACCTAAACATTATAAATATGAACTCTAAGTCTAACCATCTGTCCACTCCCATCCTATGCAGGAGACATGCCAGCAGCAGATTCAGACCAGTTTGCAACTTTACCTAAAGTTGGAAGTAATTATTATCAGCTGGTCAATTTTATTTCTACAAAAATATATATCATAAACTAAATTATTTTAAAAGAGTATTACAAAAAGGCAACAGATACAAGAAAAGTCACTATATGTTCATGATTTAATATTTACATCACATCTAATAATCACTGAGCGTCAAGCTTGACCATCTTAGCTCTTTCTTGTCAATACAAAGATTAATGCAGGATGTTCACATGCTGACCTTGAGGTTTATCAAAATAACTCTTCCTATTGATTGTTTTCTTGGCTCATTCCTGCTGGGCCTTCTTTGAACTTTACATTAAAAAAACACAGCCTTCAGTTCAGTTCATTTCAGTCGCTCAGTCGTGTCCAACTCTTTGCAACCCCATGAACCACAGCACGCCAGGCCTCCCTGTCCATCACCAACTCCCGGAGTTCACTCAAACTCATGTCCATCGAGTCAGTGATGCCATCCAGCCATCTCATTCTCTGTCGTCCCCGTCTCCTCCTACCCCCAATCCCTCCCAGAATCAGACTCTTTTCCAGTGAGTCAACTCGTCGCATGAGGTGGCCAAAGTATTGGGAGTTTCAGCTTTAGCATCAGTCCTTCCAATGAACACCCAGGATTGATCTCCTTTAGAATGGACTGGTTGGATCTCCTTGCAGTCCAAGGGACTCTCAAGAGTCTTCTCCAGCACCACAGTTCAAAAGCATCAATTCTTTGGCAATCAGCTTTCTTCACAGTCCAACTCTCACATCCATACATGACCACGGGAAAAACCATAGCATTGACTAGACAGACCTTGGTTGGCAAAGTAATGTCTCTGCTTTTTAATACGCTATCTAGGCTGGTCATAACTTTCGTTCCAAGGAGTAAGCGTCTTTTAATTTCATGGCTGCAATCAGCATCTGCAGTGATTTTGGAGCCCAAAAAAATAAAGTCTGACATAGCTTAGTTTGAATTATTTTTTAATTTTATAAATAAATAAGTAAATGGAAGTCAAGATCTACCAAGGAAGATCTTATTCCTGAGATGGTACCAGGTTTAACAGGGGAGAAAGAGTTATCAAATTTTGTTTGACCCTTTCTCTAGAAATTATACCAATCTCATGTTATCTCTTTGAGGCAGGTCTTGCTATTATCTCTACTGTGCAGATAAGCAAATTGAGGCACACAGCTGTCAAGTCATTTACCCG
This sequence comes from Moschus berezovskii, assembly GCF_049115385.1. NCBI lineage: Eukaryota > Metazoa > Chordata > Mammalia > Artiodactyla > Moschidae > Moschus > Moschus berezovskii. Next base: position 87,948,402 of record NC_142470.1, read on the forward strand.
GAGGTCACCCAACTAGGAATAACTGTTACCCTTGATAACTCCCGGTACTGTTGCATGATGAAGATTCAGAAAGCATCAACAAGGACATCAAGGAGAATGCTGAGTGGGCAGAGATGTTCAGAACTGAAATACGACTTCAGAACTATGAAAATCAACTGGGAAAAAAGCTAGAATCAATGCAGCAGGTATTGGCTTCAAATAACCACAACTAGAGAATAATAGCTCAAATGATGTCTGAGTTTTATATCAGTATAAAATGAATGTGCTAAGTCAATTAATTTGAAAAAAGGAGCTCCTTAAAAAGATTAACAGAGGAAAGTAACAGAACACTTGCTTGCCTGCAGTATAATTTCAAAGTTAATATTACATCATTTATATAACTTTAACATTTAATTATCACATTAGTAGTAGACACTTGCAGCTTATTATAAAAACAGTAATTTAAAAATATGTTGACTAGGGAGTTTCCTAGTTGTCCAGTGGTTAGGACTCAGCACTTTTGGTCCATTGGTGAGGACTCAGTGCTTTCACTGCTGGGGCCTCCAGCAATCCCTGGTCAGGGAACTAAGATCACACAGTAGAAAGAAAGAAAGATAGAGAGAGAGAAAAAAAGAATAAACCTTGGCTTAATATACATACACATATATAGAGAGAAATTAGACAATCAGGTTAATCAGATGCTAAGTATTATTCCTGCCACATGTTTCAATTTGTAAGGTGCTAATAATGTATAATAAGATATAATTTTATTATAAATTATTGGTATCTAAAATTAATATGTAATACATAATTAATGATTATTTGCAGGGTTGAGAATTAAGAATTCTGCTGAAATAGTAAATCATCAAAATGTTGATTCTACAGAAACTCCTACATTAAAATTCCTTTGTAGAACATGTCATAAAAAATTAACTTTAGAAAACATTTAAGTTTCATGTTCTAGTTTCAATTAAAATTAATTTTCAGATATGGAAAGGATGCTTTACCAAGTTATTTACAATGCTTTCAAACAATATTTAACATATACACTCACTTAGTTCATCAGCAGATTCGTAGCGGGGAAATACATAAAATAGAGAACTCTGATAAACTAGGAAGATGGATGAAAACTTGTACAAAAGTACGGGTTACAAGTGACCACGAGTTTTAAGCTTAAGGGAATTCTCTGAGACCTTGAATTAGCGATTAGCTTCCCCCCAGCGACCTGGTTAACTCGATACTTCCTAAGTGAATTCTAATACTCATATTTCATTCGGTTTTCACTCTTCCCCCCCTACTTAATAATTCTTTATTTCGGACTCACTGATGTTTGGCTTATTTGCAAATGTTTGTCGAACTAAAAATCTAGCCTTCATTTTCTGTAAAACAAGTAGAGAATCCGAGTTTGCCAAAACAAAACAAAAAACGTTTGCGGAAGGCTGAAAGGTAAGAAAGACCCGGGGGCTCAAGTGAGAGGAAGGCAAGTGTCCCCGGCGGAGACTCAGCCGCGTCTGCTGCCTCCGCCGGGCCGAGGCAGCACGCGGCCCGCTCCCCACGCGGCCCAAGCCGGGGCCCGCGCTGAAGTGCGGGCGACCTCTCGGGTCGCAGGCGGCGCTGGAGGAGCCGCTGTAAACCCGCTCTGCGGCCCCCTAAACCCACGGCACCGCGGGCCGGCGGGAGGACGCCCGGCAGCAGCGGGCGGCCGACGGGACGCCTGCACGACCCGGAAGTGCGGCGGCCGCCGCCGGAAGTGCCGCCTGGGCCCCGGGCTCCGGGCCTCGCGCGCGTCCGACCCCGGCCCGCGGAGACGCGCGCCGCCAGCCGCCTCACGCACCTGTCTTCGCGGCGCTGGTCTCTCTGCCGTCGGAGACGTGGGGCCTGCTGGCGGGGTGATCGGGAGCGAAGCGGCGGGCGGACAGTAGTCCGGAGCTCCCGAGTCCCAGGTCCCGCGCCGCGGCCGCGGCGTCCTGGCCCAGCTACCGGAGGCGCCGGGGAGGGGCCGGCCCCACTCGCCCCGCGGCTCCCGCCTCTTCCCGCTGGCGGTCAGCTCACCGGGGCGGGTGCCCGCGCGCCTTTCACAGAAGGAGACGACCTGGCGCCTCGACCCGCATCGGACTTTGCCGCCCGGTTGTCGCCTGCCCCAAATCGCATCTCCCCGCCCTGACCACCGCGCCCTGGCTCAGGGCCACCCCCCGAGGTTCGGCGCGTTCTTGCTGCTTCCGGCGCGCTTTCGTCCATCACTGAGGCTCCCCAAACCCACCTCCTTGCCGTAGTATCATCCTTTTTCTCTACCGTTTTCTAGATATAATCTTGAACCTTCCACATGACAGAGTCAAACGTGGATGTCTTGCACGAATTACTGATCAAGTTATCCTAACTTTAACTTCCTTTCTTTTTATTTTTAATTGGGGGATAATTGTTTTGCAGTACTGTGTTGGTTTCTGCCATACATCAACATGAATCAGTCATAGGTACGGATGTGTCCTATGGGTCCTGAACACCGCCCCCCCCCCCCGATCTCCCTGCCCATCCTTCCTCTTGAGGTTGTCACAGAGCACTGGGTTGAGCTCCCTGAGTCACACAGAAAATTCCCTCTTGCTATCTATTTTACATATGGTAATTATATATTTCCAGTTACTTCTCTCAGTTCTTCCTGCCCTCTCCTTTGTCCTTCCCCCAACCCCCACCATGGTCCTGAGTTGCCTTTAGGTAAAAACCTTTTTCTTCTCAGATGCTTAACAATAGAGATTTTATCCAGCTTCACCTTCTGTGGTTTGTGTCAATATAATGAAAATAAAATTCTGTCACATGAACTATTAAAAACTGCACATTATTTCTGTATTGTCCTTGCTTTGAGCTTTAAATTTAGGCTTGCAGGAAACTTCGTCTTGAGTAGCAGATTTCCTACCAATGTGTTGAATGGAATTAAAAATGGATGCACTCCTATATATCAACCACCACCCCCCTACAAAAACCACCATAAAGCTGCTCTGTAGAGTCAGAAGACTAATTTCACAATCCATATGAAACTATTTACTAATGGAGCTTCTATAGGACCTTTAAGACTATAAAATGACTGCAGCCTACCAGGCTTCTCTGTCCATGGAATTCTCCAGGCAAGAATACTGGAGTGGGTTGCCATTTCCTCCTCCAGGGGATCTTCCCAACCCAGAAATGGAACCAGCCTCTCCTCTTGCGTCTTCTGCATTGGCAAGTGGATTCTTTACCACTGAGCCACCTGGGAAGCCCCCAAGTCATTTTATTAAAGCAATGTTATATTTTGGAAGACAGCAGACTAATAGTTAGCATCTAAGATTTGAAACTGTAAAGCAGTCCCTTCTAAGAACCACTTCTGTTCACATCTTGTGGTTTGCAAGGATATTACAAGATAATACTAATGTTTGCTGTATGTAAACAGAATACAATACAGTGTAAACCTGTCTAGCAGGTTTACATAGGTTTCTCTTTTAACCAGATTTTTTTTCCTAAAGAAATTCAACTGTCTCTTCGATAACACTTAAAAGGTTTGAAGCACCTTGAGATTTAAGCTTTTCCAGGAGTCCATTCAGTTGTTCACCACTGTTTCCCCAACATACATCACAGAAGAAGTCTGCAACAAAAATGTGGAATATGAGCTGAGAACAGTGCCTTACCCACCCTCTGCTCCAAAAGAAAGTGCTGACTTGTTCTTCATGTTCAGGGAGTAGGGTAAAATAGCCAGATTCTTTCATATGCCTGTGTGGCACTGGTTTCTTGATTATGTTTCTTGAGCAGTAAAAATTATCTGAGACGTAGCAACTCACATAGTGGTAGCCACTGATCTTTGGCAAAGTCAAAACTAAAAAGTAAAACAAGAGGAGCTGTATTTGCCAGGCATTGTTGTAGGAATGCCATGAAAGAGAAGGAATGACTTCACCTGCCTCTACTCTGAATGAGGTCTAAAAGAAATGTCTAAAGGGAAAAAGAAAATCACTAGGAATCTCAGTTGACGCAATGCACATGAGTTTGAACAAACTCTAGGAGACAGTGAAGGACAAGGAAGCCTGGCATGCTACAGTCCGTGGGGTCACAAAGAGTGGAACACGACTGAGCAACTGAACAGCAACAACAAACGAATCTCAAGAGATGTCGTTTGTCATGAACTGAATGTTCATTTTCCTCCAAAATTCATTGTATTTAATCCCCAATGTGGTGGTATTTGAAGGTGAGGCCTTTGGGAAATAATTAGGTTGTGAGACTGGAGCTCTCTAGAATGGGATTAATGCCCTCATAAGAAGACATGGGTGCTGTTTCTTATTCTACCATGTGAGGATCCAATGAGAAGCCAGCCATGTGCAACCCAGAAGAGAACCTTCACCAGAAACCAGTGTTTCTGGTGCTATGATCTCTAATATCCTACCTCCAGAATCATGAGAAATAAATCTTGGCTATTTAAGTCACCCAGTCTATGGAAATTTGCTACAGCAGCCGAAACTAAAGACATTTTGATTCATCACCACTAGCACGACAGGGAGGCCTGGCAACTGTGATTCATGGGGTCACAAAGAGTCGGACACGACTGAGCGACTGAACTGCACTGAACACCTCTGCGGCCTTCACGGTTTGTCCCCACCTACTTTTCCAGCTTTCCTCTACCTTTTCACCAGACGTCAATTCTTCTCTTCAGCTGCAGGCAAACCACCTTATTTTCTTTCCATCAATCACACATTTCCCCAGTCTCTGTGTCCTTTTTAGGCTGCTCTGTGTAATACCCTGCTCTTTGCCACCCGTCAAAAACCAATTCATCCAATTTAATCTGCTTCCCTTGAGAAGCTACTTCACACATTCTCCTCCTCCCCCAAAGACGTACTCCTCCACGCCCTGCCAAAACTCTGTGGAAGGGTAAGGAGTTCCCATGAGCACAAACCCACTCCGTGCTGACTTTCTGCGCCCTGCTATCAGGTACACTGGATTATTGTCACCGCTTGCTCAGTGACTGCTGCATCCTGGATTCTGAACATATTCAAGGTAAGGATATATTCATCTTTGTATCCCCAGCGCCTGGCACAGTGCTCATATTCTATATTGATAAATATGCAAAAAGCTTGCTTTGAAAGTATTATTTATTCTCAAGAGAAAAACATTACGAAATTTGTAGTCCTTTGGATGGTGGAAACATGAGAAGTGTCAAGGGTATGTGGTGCAGAGGGGAGTGTTTCATTTTTATTTCTTGGGTTTTACCGACATGGTTTTATTTCCAGGAAGAAACTGAATGACCAAGTTGGTGGATGAAGGAGCCATCCAGGCATAACTGAAGCTCCAAGTTCCCCAGCTTAGGTCTGTAAACTGCAGGGAGATCGAATAGCAACTACAGCCACAACAGGAAGATTGATTGACTCCTACACTCAGTTCCTGCTTTATTCTGTATACGAATTGTCTTAGCTCATCTTCCCAACAGTCTTGTGAGGTAGGTTATATTACAGATGAGGCTTTGCTGCCTGTGATGGAACGTTGGAAGGGGACTCTTCATAACACCTTTGGTAAGCACATCATAGCACTTCTCAAGTAATACTGTTCTGTCTGCGTGCCCTACTTCAGTTACTTGGCATTCAGCCTTCTCTGCTCCCTCTATGGGGATGGAAACTCCAGATCAGAGCACTTATCCCATGAAGGCTTCCTCCTTAGGGCTCTGCCACTATCTCTAAACCACAGGGTTTAAAGTTATGGCAGGTCTATCATATTCAGTGTAAGCTAGCAATAGAGTTTGGGGGAAAATAATCCTGTGTCTAATAAAAACAGTTTGGGGCTTTTTAAAATTTTAATTTCAGGGATCTATAGAACACAAGAGAATTATTCCCAAAATTTCTGGAAAAATACCTATGACTAAATTGGACCTGCCAAGGGAAAAATGCTTTTATTGAGAAAGGTATAAGTTTATTAACTATTTCCATAAGACTAAGCAATTAGTATAATAAATTATCAGTCACATCATACAATAAAATAGTTAGCCCGATATTTCAGTACTGAATAAATATTGAATGGTATTTTTAAAAGACGTGTATAAAAAAGAAGCTAGCAACAATATGTAATACAATGTAGAAATTCAATATTAATCAATTTCTTAAAAATATAACCGCCTCATTAAAGTATAGAAAATTTTTGTTGTGTTAGAAAAATTAAGTTTTTGTTCAATGTCATGAAAGTTGCCTGATTGATGCTAACCTTGGTCAATGATTATCAGCAGTTTTTCCATGACAGATAAAGATAGGGATGAAGATTCTTCAGATATTGCAGGAGTTTTGTAAGTCATATTCTTAACACTGAGTTTCTGAGTACAGTCTGTTCAAACAACCACTTTGGATATATTCCAGAATGGAACTCAGCCAATTCAGAGCAAAAAGTCAGTTTGTCCCTCCCTTCTGCATTCTTTCTTCATCTTGAGAGAAAGTGTTATGGGACATCTTTGACAGTATGTACATCAACTGTATACGTCAAGGTCAGTTTCATTGTTTGTGGCAGATTGCAAAGAAGTCAAATGTTCGTCAATTAGACAAAATATTGTTACAATATATGTATGTATAAATTAGGCAAAATAACTGAATAGTTTTAATTATATATAAAACTAGAACAAAAGATTTCATTTAGGACATGGGTAGTAAGTCAATTTTGTGTATGGTTCTCCTGGGAAAAATTGGGGTTAGCAATTTTCCAGACCTACTGTCCTCAGACAATCCAAAGAAAACTTATTTTCCCTTTAGGAACAATATCTCATTCAGGAAATCGTTCAGTAGACAGAGGCAGCCTCTTGGTGTGCAAATCAGCTTGTAGAGACAGTTACCGTCCTAATGCAATAGAGACACATTAACTAGGCAACCACTGTTAAAACTTTTTCCATTTTATAAAAGTTGTGTTCCTATCTTTATAATTAAGGTGTGTATTTTGACTCTTATTCAAAGAAGTGAATCTAGAAAAAGAAGGAAATTCACCACTGTAATGATTTTAGAAGAAAGCTTGTCTCATTAAGCAAGTGACCAAGTCATTTGTATTGTAATAAAAAATAATTGTAGTTTGACTGCTTAGAACTGGAAACATCATAAAAGTCATGCTATAGAAATTGTGATTTGTTACTTAAGTAACTCCATAAAATCCTTTTAATCCATACGATAATATGCTCAATGGTTTTCAGCTGAGTCCTAATAGAACTGCTGAGGTCAGGAAATCATCTTCTGTACTATGGCCTTGGCTGCTTCCATTTAAAAGAAAAAGTACCCTTGACTTTACCAGCTGCAGCAGCTAATAACTGTCCAATGAAAGAGAAACACCCATCCTCCAGCTATGATGTCTGTTTACCAGCTAAGGCTGATACATCCTACCACCAGCTGGCCTCTGCCAGGTTTTTAGCAATGAAAGAATTACTGAAAGGTATTCGGTAATGGGGCTCTTTGACTTTCTCGCATGAAGCAAAAAAACCCAAAAACAAACAAAATTCTCCCTAAAACAAAAAAAATTCTGACAGTAATAACATTTACTCTCTCTCTTTCTAATGGAAACCTCCCGTTTCTCAAAACAAACAAAAGGGTGCTAAGAGGAGCTTCTCTTCCAGACATAATGATATCATACAGGAGACACAACTCAGAAGGTACAACTCATTTATGTATTTCATAAATGAAAGACTGTTGACAAAACTAACTCAAATAATTTAGTTATTTGCATACAGACATTTTGCAGAGTGAAAATAGATTCAAAAATTTTCATAAAGCATTTAATTGTGAGAATCCAACTTTAGACGTAAAGACACTTCCCTTAGTTTCCTCTGCTAAATGCTTGCTATTATGGAGACGTGACCATAATTATGTATCACGATTTTCTCCTCTTTTTAGGAGGTAGAATCTATAAAGATCTGTCGTCAAAATAATTTACTGCTGCTGTGGCTTAAGTCATGGCTTTAAAGGCATCAAACATCTAAATAAAAAATGAAAATTTCAGTTGATCCAAATACTTTTAAATATTTTGGTAGCACCCATTCTCTTTCCTAAAACCCTGCCTCTCCTCTGTGTCACTACCATATCTCACAGCTATCGCTATCAAAAACTTCAAGAGAAAAATTTCCACTCCCAGCCTTCACTTCCTTGCTTCTTACTCGCATATCAGCTTGCTGCAGAAACCATTGAAGCTGCACTGACACTGCTCTCACAAGAAGGACAAGTTCTCATTTCCCCCAGACAGTGGCTTTTTGTCTCTTTAGGGAGTTTCTCAATTTCAGTACTATTGATTTCTGTTGTTGGTTTTGGACTGGAGAATTAGGTGTCGGGAGAATTCTCTGTTTTGGGATATTTAGCAGCATCCTTGGCCTTGACCCATGAGTTAGTATGAGTGTGCATGTGCTCAGTCATGTCTGACTCTTAGCGACCCCATGGACTGTACCCCACCAGGTTCCTCTGTCCATGGGATTTTACAGGCAAGTATACTGAATTGGATTGCCATTTCCTCCTCCAGGGGATCTTCCTGACCCAGGGATCAAACCCATGTCTCTTGCATCTCCTGCATTGGCAGGTGGGTTTTTTTTTTTTGTTTGTTTGTTTTTTTACCACTGCACCACCTAGGAAGCTGCTGCTGCTGCTGCTGCTAAGTCACTTCAGTCGTGTCCGACTCTGTGTGACCCCATAGATGGAAGCCCACCAGGCTCCCCCGTCCCTGGGATTCTCCAAGCAAGAACACTGGAGTGGGTTGCTATTTCCTTCTTCAATGTGTGAAAGTGAAAAGTGAAAGTGAAGTCGCTCAGTCATGTCTGACTTGTAGCGACCACATGGACTGCAGCCTACCAGGGTCCTCCATCCATGAGATTTTCTAGGCAAGAGTACTGGAGTGGCTTGCCATTGCCTTCTCCGACCTAGGAAGCTACCAAGTGAATATAGTAAGTACATTTTCCTAGTGAAATAAACAAAACTTGCTAAGCAATGCCCCAGCATTGAAAGAGGGTGCTATAAATTCTTAATTTCTAAGTTTTGGATAACTATTTCTTAAAAGCATGGACCATGCCCTATTTATTTTTCTACCCTCAGTACCTAATGTTCAGTGATATAGACTGCAAATGAATAAATAGATTGATGGATAAATGAAAATATCTAGTATCTAAAATTTTCACGTTTCAACCAGAAATTTTAGCAAGTTTGAATTTCTGTGATCAGCCTATGTGATTGCTTTAAAAAAATTATTTTAATTGGCTAGTTCCAAGTAAGGTAACGTAAAAGGAGAAAGTCCCCTTGGCCATGGAACATTGAATTGTAAGGAAGCTGAAAAAGGAAATTTCCAAAATTAAATAGAAATTTTTGATTTCACCTCAGATACCTAAATCTTGCCTAAAGTCAGCTCTGTTTATCAGAAAGGTTTTTCTCATCAGAATTATACTATCGAGAGTTTGGAATTCTTTCAAAATATATGTACTCTTTGAAATGTTTTGTGTCACTGGTTTCTGGTTTGCAAAGTGCACTAAGTCTTTTAGCTAGCATTTATAACTAAGAAGACAAACTGAAAGCCTGGGATATGTAGGTGCATACAAATCAACTGAACTGCTTGCTGATTACGTACAGTCTCTGAGTACCAAAGCTTCCGATTCTTATTTCTGAGATAGGGTCCAGGAATTTGTATTTCAAAATATTATCCTGAGTTATTGTTGCAGGGACCACCCCTCAAGAAACATAGCATGTAGCTGAATTTCTAAAGTAATTTATTCACTTTTGCTCTTTTATGCAAAAAGGGGTTCAAAGACCATGTTGAAAGGAATCAAATGAAATTCTGGTTTTGGAAACTAAGTATTTCATTAGGAGTTTTCTTTACTATTTCTCCTGCCAGAGGAAGAGTGGTAAGAAAATAGTCCTCTTTCATTCAGCAGGAGACTAAGTGGTCCCTGATTCTCCAGCTTCTTCTGACAGGGGCACACGCCTGGCTTGGGGCCTGTGGGGCAGCTCTCAGCCACGTGTCCTAGCATGCCTGCAGGAGATGAGATGAGGCAACCCTCACATGAGCAGCACCTGCTCTTTCATTCTTAGCCAGCAGGTTTAGAGCTATCATCCAGATCAATCATTTATGTCACAATTGTTCTCTGCTCGCCAAATTCCTTTGCTCCCACCAGTTAATTCCCAGGATGTGTATAACCTGTGAACACAGTCAAAGATTTCATACAAGAGGTCTGAGAATGCTTTCTGCCTCCTTTATCAGACACAATCTGATAAAGGCACTAGGGAGCATTCAAAGCTTCTACTAGAATATTAGTGTTTGATGGTCATCCCAACCTCTGAGATGACAGAGCAGGGATTTTCATTTTCACTTCACAGATGAGCAAACAGCCTCTCAGCGATTAAGTCACACAGTGGAAAACAACAGGCATTTCTCTAGAATAAGGCTGCCTGGTCTCATCTTTACTTTAGAAATTCGGCTACATGTGATGTTTCTCAAAGGATGGCCCGTGCATCATCAACTCATGACCTTATTTTGAAATGTAAACTCCTGGACCCCATCTCAGAACTAAGAATCGGAAGGTCTGGCACTCAGAGAATCTACGTAATCAGCAAGTAACCTCATTGATTTATACACACATAAATTTAAAAAGCTCAGTACTCTTGACTTACTATGAAGGGCTCTTTCTTGCCTCTCCTGCTGAAGCCTAGCTGCTAGTGTGCATTTCTGCTCCTTGTTGGCTGAATTGTGAGAGCAAGTTTAGGCCCAGATGATGAGTGAGCAGAAAGGTAAAGCAGCGGTAGTTAATTTTTCATGCACAAAATCTGAAGTTCATTAACATTTCCCACTTGTGCATTACTTATTTTAATCAGCAGGGAAAGAGAATTAAAAGTGTTAAAGAGTATAAGTAGTACCCTTTATTGCTGAGAGACTAGCAATATACTATTTGTTGTTTCATAAAGTTTTTATGAAATATCTTTCAAGTCTTGATCTTAGAGATGATAAAGCATGCTTATTATCTTCATCTAGCACTGATTTCCCATTTCCTTAAGATTATTTCCAGTCCAGTGCTTTTGTGGAAAACACAACTTGTTCAGATCTTTGCTACAAGGTTCCATTCAGTTCAGTTCAGTTCAGTCACTCAGTCGTGTCCGACTCTTTGCGACCCCATGAATCACAGCACGCCAGGCCTCCCTGTCCAACACCAACTCCCAGAGTTCACTCAAACTCATGTCCATCGAGTTGGTGATGCCATCCAGCCATCTCATTCTCTGTCGTCCCTGTCTCCTCCCGCCTCCAATCCCTCCCAGCATCAGAGTCTTTTCCAGTGAGTCAACTGGTCGCATAGTGTGTTTGTAAATTTCTAGACTCAGAATTAGAAGGGACTTAGGGAGGTCACTTAGGTGACATCTAAAGGAAGATTTCTAGGGTTCTACATATAAAATCAGAGACCTTGTTGGGGATGACACAAGGTCTTGTGATCTTTACTAGCACAGCACGGGGGAAAATCTGTTGCACTTTACTCAGAAAGAGTAAGCAAGTAAACACACTTTCAAATGAAAGTTTGGAATAACTGACAAGGACAACTTAAATTTGCAGGTTCAAAACACTTGAGCAATTGGAAATTTACTTTTCCAAATAGTGCCTCAGTTTCTAACAACCATCGTCAAAAAAAAGTAAGAGCCTCCTGAAGTATATCTCAGGAATAAAAGAGTGATAAAATTTGGCAGCTTTTGAACTCATGCAGTAACCAGCAAAGATAACACAGGCTCGCATTCATTACATGAACTGCTGAAAAATCATTCTTGTGATTCCAGGGAAATGGTGTCTCTCAGTACTTTTGGTTAATCCTAAACATGATGCTTTTATGAGACTTACTCGATTGGGTTTTAGGGATCATCACTTAGATCATTGAAAGTAAATGGGGAGTAAGTTCATGAAGAGTTGTGGTAGGAAGAGGGAAAATGTAAAGAATGAAAATCCAGAAGAAAATGGGGTCACAAAATAACAGTACAGAGGTCACATCCTCTGTCCACATGTGTACTTACTCACAATAGCTAAATATTCATGCTGGTAAGTCTTTTATTTGATCTGTCATGGTATTATGCAAAAGCCACCTAAAACACTGAAGACAGAAACCCATATCAGGATCAGAACTAGAATTAGAAGCAAGGCACTAAGAGGATGGTTCTGAGAGGACACAGCCTTCTCCTGTTGGATGTAAACATCTCACGGAACATCCAACTCAGAGATACCACAACAAGAAGGCCAAACACATGCCTCTCTTGCTAAATGAGTAACTTCGAATTCTTCACTGGTTAAGGTTTTCTCTTACCTCTAGTCTGCTCTCCTTATAAATAAGATTTATTGATACCCTTCAGGAAGCTCCCCTGGATAAGGAAATGGCAACCCACTCCTGTATTCTTGCCTGGAGAAGCCCATGGACAGCGGAGCCTGGGGGGCTACAGTCCATGGGGTCACGACTGAGCACATACACGTTCACTTAGTAGAATTGCTCCCTCTTTCTGACGACGCACACTTTATAGAGCATTCCTTATATCCTCCCTAACACTACCCAACCCAAACTCAAATCCCGCATGTGCATTCTAACACTTTTCTATGAAGCATCTCACTGTCAACTGCAAGTGTGCTGCTGGTGGTCTTTGGCTGGAGAGTATTGACAGTTAAAGCATTCCTTAAATAGGTAGGCAACTGTTTTTGAATTGGAACTCCGAGATCAAAGGGACTAATGTTTGAAGCTGTGATCAATATTGCCTAATTGCCCTCAAAATGATATTTGTTTCAAATGCTCATCAGCAGTGTTTCTGTTGGTTGTTAGTCTTTTCTTGTGGTTGTGCAAGAGTTTCTTTGTTATAATGGTAACATCAGTTACAATAAAGCAGACACTCTTCTGTTTTCCATGCTACAAACTCTTGTTAATCCTCATACCAAACCTGTGATGTAAATTCTATTATTCCCATCATACAAATTGGAAAACTGCAGTCATTAGAGGTTATGCAGTTGTACATGGCCACATGGCTGGGAAGTGTTGGAGTTGGGGTTTGTATACAGAGCCTCAGCCTATAGCCACAATATCATGGTGCTTTATTGCAACAGTGGAAAATAAGCAGTGCTCACATGAAGAAGAAGTTAAAGCCCTAGGGAAAGACATAAAAATAGGCTGGAATAAATGAAAAGCCATGCTACATTCCTAAAAATTCACTATTTTAAGAATGTTATGTCTCCTCATTTTAATCCACACAATTTCAACTCAAAACAGGCCATTCTGGGGTGCTTTACAAAAGCATTATTTTAATGTTCAACTGGAAAAATAAACTATATGAATAATAAAAAACAACTCTGAACAATAATAATGAAATTAGACCAGCTCTACCAGTTATTAACATTTACTATAAAATACATAGTATAGCACAGAACTGGTACAGGAATAACACTAATTAGTCCTGACTGTGGGCTTTTCACCTTAATAAGTCCTAGTGACAATTTGACCTCTGGAGGAAATTTGGCTATTTCTGGAAACACTTTGGTTGTCACCACCAGGGAGAAGCTATTAATACCTAGGGGACACAGGGCACCTGCTGCTGCTGCTGCTAAGTCACCTCAGTCGTGTCCGACTCTGTGTGACCCCATAGACGGCAGCCCACCAGGCTCCCCCTTCCCTGGGATTCTCCAGGCAAGAACACTGGAGTGGGTTGCCATTTCCTTCTCCAATGTGTGAAAGTGAAAAGTGAAAGTGAAGTAGCTCAGTCATGTCCGACCCTTAGCGACCCCACGGACTGCAGCCCACCAGGCTCCTCCATCCATGGGATTTTCTAGGCAAGAGTACTGGAGTGGCTTGCCATTGCCTTCTCCGGACACAGGGCAGGGAAGCTGTCAAATGTCTTTCAATGTCCAAGACAACCCTGTATAACAAAGAATGATCAATTCCAAGTGTCATAGTGCTGAGGCAGGAATTCTGCCTGAGATGAACTTTGGAGTAGAAAGTGGTATCATAACCCCTTAAATCACTTCATTTAGGCACCTTATTTTTTTTTTATTTTACTTCTAGAGTGATTTACTATTGTATCTTTTTCATGAAAATCATTTCCTGATTTTTTGTGAAGACCTAAACACATTAGAAGAAAATTTATGACCAACCCAGACAGCACATTAAAAAGCAGAGACATTACTTTGCCAACAAAGGTCCATCTAGTTAAAGCTATGGTTTTTCCAGTAGTCATGTATGGATGTCATAGCTGGACTATAAAGAAAGCTGAGCGCCAAAGAATTGATGCTTTTGAACTGTGGTGTTGGAGAAGACTCTTGAGAGACCCTTGGACTGCAAGGAGATCCAACCAGTCCATCCTAAAGGAAATCAGTCCTGAATATTCATTAGAAAGACTGATGCTAAAGCTGAAACTCCAATACTTGGCCACCTGATGCAAAGAACTTACTCATTTGAAAAGACCCTGATGCTGGGAAAGATTGAAGGAGGGAGGAGAAGGGGACAACAGAGGATGAGATGGTTGGATGGGATCACTGCCTCAATGGATATGAATTTGAGTAGGGTCCAGGAGTTGGTGATGAACGGGGAGGCCTGGCGTGCTGCAGTCCATGAGGTCGCAAAGAGTCGCACACAACTGAACTGAACTGAAACACATTCCATAGCATGCATTTTGGAGCTTTGAAAGGAAAAGGTCTATATGAATAAAAAGATTTTCCTGCAAGTCTATAACTAAGGCTGTATATTTACAACCTAGGCTATATCCAAGGGTCCACTGTGCACCTAGCGTGCCTGGTGTGGTTCTGGAGCCTGAGAACACAGTGAACAAGATAGTCAGGGTGATGCAGGGTGGTAACGTTCTCATTGGGTAGAGACGACAGACAGATCATCAACTCTAAAGTGTGCTGGCAGAGCTAAGGGCTATGGTAAGTTGAAACAGGGGAATGCGGACTTCCGTGCTTGTCCAGTGCTTAAGACTCCATGTTCTTAGTGAGGGGGATATGGGTTTGATCCCCAGCGGGGGAAGATCCCACATGCCACATGCGCTAAGGAATAGGGGAACATGACAGAGGGGCAAGTTTAGACTGGACAGTCAGAGAAGATCTTGTGGAGAAGGGTGCTCTAAGTCTCTAAGCTGAGATTCACGTGAAGAACAATACAAACAGAGGGAAAGGCTGGGCAAAAGCGTTAAGCTAAGGGTGAGCTTGGCCACTAGATGAATGAGACGACGGCTGGTGTCGCTGCACCACGGTGATGGAGAGACAGTGGGCACAGGATGAGGCTGGAGGTGTCGACAGGACCACACGATGGACACCGTGTAAGAAGTGTGGATTTCATTCTGAGTAAAATCGGGAGCGGGAGGCTGTCAGGCTTTGGCTTTCATTTTTAAAGGATCGGCCTGGATACTCTGAGCATGAAGCAGAGGACAAATGTAGAAGCAGAGAGTCCAGCTGGGAGGGATGTTAGTTCATCCAGTGGCGAGGCAGTGGTGGTGTGGACGGGGGAAATAACAGGTGACTTGGAGAGAGAGTGTCTTGGGATTGGGTGTGGCTTGGCTCATTTTGTGAACTCATAGCGCAGGCCCTGAGTAGCTTACTCATATTGATAATAAAATTCTGTTCATATAAAGTAGGAGCGATGAGGTCAGGGACCTAGAGAAAGAAAACGCGATGGAGCGCGTGACCTAACGTCCCAGTAAGATCTCTCTAGTGGAGGGCTAGTATGAGAGGTGTAAGCAGCATTCTTTTGTCCTGGGTGGCAAGCGAGATACAGGATGAAGGGTATGAAGGTTCCTTTGCCACTGGGAAGACTCTAATGTATGTAATGTAAGGTCTGGAAGAATAGGGCTGTGACCTGGGGAAGCTATGGTGTCCACTGAAACAGCAGAAGGTCAGTGGATACAGTCATACACAGAGGAGGGTTTTTCTAAAAGCAGAACCAATGTGTTTGTGAGGACATATAAGATTCTTGCTGGGGACTTCTGAAAATACATGAGGCATCCTCATTTTTGGGAATCAAGATCCTATTTCAGTGATTGAGGACACTGAGTCATCAAATATGAGCTAATATTAATGTGATGTTACATATACTCACCCTCTGGGGTATCTTGGTGAAATGTGGGTTATATTTAGGCTATTAGGTTGAGTCAACAGATCTACTTCATTGTCTGTATGGAACAACCAGCTCTGCTAAGTGTTTTAAAATTCAGATAATGATGTGTTTTCCCCAGCACGTGGAACTTACTGCTTCTAAGTTCAGCAGTTAAAGTACTTTTTCTTCCACCTTTGAATTTTATGTATGCAGAAAATATCACTGGTTAAAGTCACATACTCACCATTAGCAGTTGTAAATCTCTAGATAAAGGATGATGAGACTAGAATGAAATGGTGCATAGGAAGGGGTGCATAAAGTGAAAGCAAGGAATATATTTGATACTTCGGTGTGTGTGATTGGCCACATGCTCTAAATGTGATGAGCTCTAAGAATTTTTGCCTAAAGGAGAAAAGTGGAAAATACATATCCCTGGGGAATGCTTTTTTAAAAAATAATTTTGTTTATTTTTGGCAGTGTTGGGTCTTTGTTGCTGTGCAGGTTTTTCTCTAGTTGTGGAGAGCAGGGGCCACTTTCTGATTGCAATGCTCAGGCTTCTCTTGTTGCAAAGCACAGACTCTAGGGCATAAGGGCTTCAGTAGTTACAGCACATGGGCTCAGTATTTGCGGCTCTAGAGAACAGGCTCAATAGTTGTGGCGCATGGGCTTAGCTGTTGCGTGGCATGTGGGATCTTCCTGGATCAGGGATCGAACCCATGTCTCCAGCATTGGCAGGCAGACTCTTTACCACTGAGCCAGTGGGGAAATCCCACTCAGGAATGCTTTTAACCACAAGTAACAATAACAAAATTATCCAACTAACAGTAGCTTAAAAAAAGGCAAGGACTTTCTGGCTTTGATTCACCAGTCAATGATGCCATCAAAGGCCAGACTCAATCTTTCTGCACGATCATCTACAGCATTGGCTCTTGGTCCTAAGGCTTGTCTTGTTCATGGTGGGAAGAATGGAGAGAGAGAGACATGGTACCATTGTCAGGAAAGAGTAGCTGTCTCAGAAATCCTCGTGAACCTTGTGCTTGTAACTCCTTGGCCAGAAATGGAACATGTAGCCATCTCTAGTTGCAAGAGAAGCTGGGCAAGGGGTTTTCTGACCTCCAGAGTTGAAGAATGAAAGAGTAAAGGATACTGCACATGGTTTTTGGTTAATCAGCCAACAGGGTCTGCTGTTCTGACTGAGTGGGAGGTGGAGTGTGTAACTGAGATCCAGACACAGATCTCCGCAGCACACAGCAGGGGATCTCTGCCTACTGTGTACGCCGGCTATCTTCACAGTCTCTCCCTTGTCTTGATACAATACTGTCTCAGCACTTTACATCATGAGGTAACATATTAATGCAAATATTGAGAGATCTCTTGCACTGAAGAGTTTTTAAGCAAAATCATTGTCTCATCACCTAATTGTTAGTTGCCATCCAATGCTCTATTTTCATACACTATGGATTCTAAGAATATTTTTATACAAACTGCCAATTGCTGGCAGACTCAGGCAAGATTTCTTCCTGAAATAAGAATTCTTATGTACTCAGGGGTCTATGTTAGAGCCTGTTTGACATCCCTTCAGTAGAATGGAGGAGGTGAACTGGAAGGAAAAGAGCAGAAGATAGTGACCAGGTGGTGAGGACTTTGCAAGAAGGGAGTTCTCAAAAATATTGTCTTAAGGATATCATAGAGGTAGCTACAATAAAGCTGGAAGGAAAGACACTGGGCCTGGAAAGTATGGTTTTTGCAAAAGAGGAGAAATATAAATTTTAAAACTAGAAAGTTAAAGAAGTAGGAATCATTAAAGGTAAACTAAAATTTATTTTTTATCCTTTATCTTTAAATGTTTAAATTTACTGAAATGAATGTCTAATCAGAGTGTCTGGATTCTAATCTGCCTGATTTTCCCTGTCTAATTTTTCTAGATCCAAAGAATCACAGCAGGAAAATTAGAATACAAACTAAAACATTTTTATTCCATCTTCACAGCTTATGGGAATTAATTCTGCCTTCTATGACTTTTAATATATTGCTTGGACATCTCTGGTTGCAAGTAACATAAAAACCAACTTGAAGTGCCTTAAACACTCAAGATTTTTCTTATCCCACATCTTAAAAAGTCTAGAGGTTAGACTGATTCAGCATCTCAACACTGTCATTAAAAGCTCAAACACTTTCCATATGTCCATGCTACTAGCCACAGCATATTGACTTTCAGTCAAGGCTTGTATTCTCATGGTTGCAAGATGGCTGCGCATCTCTATGAATTAAGGCCTCTCACAGTTGCTTCCAAAGGCAAGAGAGAAGACAGAGGCTCTCCTCATGCATTACTTTCTCTCTGAGAGTGAAAAAGATTTCCCTAGGTGTTTCTTATGTCTCAATGGCCTTAACGGATCATCCCTGTGCCATAGCTGTTTTAGAAAGTATGTGACTGTTATCTTGCACCCCTTTTGTGGGAGGTAGTCTCTGTCAAACAGCAGGAACAAGGAGGGGAATGGCTATTGTGCAGGGAGCCTTGTGAGTAAGGAAGCAAAATGATAAATGCTTCATTAACAGATTTGGTATCTTTCCTAAGACATTTCAATAAAAGTGACTCCGATTTTAAATCTGACTTCAAATTAGAATAGTTCACCCTCTAGTAATGGCAACCCACTCCAGTGTTCTTGCCTGGAGAATCCCAGGGACGGGGGACCCTGGTGGGCTTCTGTCTATGGGGTCACAGAGTCGGACACGACTGAAGTGACGCAGCAGCAGTGTTTCCTATATCCCGAGAGTAATTCTAGTTAATTAACCACCTTCAGAAAATAGAATGCTGATCCTGAACCTAAGCTAGCCGCCTGCTAATACTTCTGCACTTTAAGGAGTAATGCCTGCATGAAAAAGGAGGATGTGTTCCAGAAACACATTACCTTGCCAGAAGCATCGTTAATGGAGACCTAAATAATATAGGAAGTCAAGAATCTTTAATCACTTAATCCTGGCTAGCAAGGAGATAGGAGAAATCAAAATTGCCTTTTCAAGGCAACTCAGTTATTGTCAGGATTTAAGTCTGGGGTTCTCCCTGTTCCTGTTCACTTTCTCTTTCTGGGTTCATGCTCTGGCTTCAGCTGCTGAGTCATGTCTATGCCTTCAGTGTCAAGGTCTAGCATTTTGTCTCTTGTGGCTTGATCATAAGCATTTTCTGGTCTCTGGCCCTCTCAGCACTCAGCTCCCTGCTCCTACTCCATCCCTCAGGGTTTCAGAAACCCTTGCCTGCTTTCCTACCTGGGCGGGGTAGCAGAACTTCTGGAAACAAACTGGTCTATTCATAAAAAAATAATAGTGACACCGCTAAGCATCCATATCTAAAGGGACACTTCTTGATCATGAGATTCTACAAAATCTCTAGTTTCCTTTTACATATGTGCTTGCAAGTTGCCATTATGATAGAGGAAAATAAGGAATAAGCATTGTTTCACAAGAGCTGCTCTGGGAAAGCAGGAAGAATTCAATCCTTTCTTCTTCAATAAGGGAACAAAGTCAGAGATAAGATAGTGTTGCCTTGGGAAAAAATGTTTGCTTTCAGTGGTTTGCCTCCTGGGACCCTGACTGGCATTTGGGCATTCATTACTCAGAACTGTGTGGGGTTTTGTGCCAGTGACCTTCACTTATAAAGTATTCACCTTCTGGAATGAAAAGCTGTGAGATGCTAAGTACTCCCATGCCGAATCAGTGCCTCGGGGCCTGAGTGGCATGGGGGCTGTGGAATGAAACCGACATTTTTTTGTTTAAAAAAAAAAAAAAATGGAAAGAAAGAGATGGCTGATGTAGTTTTACCACCATCTTTAAATGTTACGTGCAGTTTAAAGGAAGAATTTTGAATGATGACAATCTACATGTTTCAGTACATACCATTTTGCAAGTTAACATTTAAGTGAAGTTCCACACAGATATAAATCTATCAAGGATTTTTCTGTGGGTGGTGGTGGCTGGGATTTTAGCCTTGGGATGTCTTGATGAAATAAACCTTCCAGGGAGAACTGGGCTGTTGTTTTGATCTCTGAAACTGATTTTGTGACCTCAAGCAAGTCACCTCAAAGGATTTTTGTCATAGTGAGTCAAGGACAAAATCATCCACTGGAGACGGAAATGGCAAACCAGCTCACTATGCTTGCCTTGAGAACCCCATGAACACAATGAACAAAAAGATAGGACCCTGAAAGATGAACTCCCCAGGTAGTAGGTGCCCAATGTGCTGCTGGAGATCACAGGAGAATATAATAACTCCAGAAAAAATGAAGAGATGGAGCCAAAGCAAAAACAACACCCAGGTGTGGATGTGACTAGTGATGGAAGTAAGGTCTAATGCTGTAAAGAGCAGTATTGCATAGGAACCTGGAATGTTAGGTCCATGAATCAAGGCAAATTGGAAGTGGTCAAACAGGAGATGGCAAGAGTGAACATCAACATTTTAGGAATCAGTGAATGAAAATGAACTGGAATGGGTGAATTTAATTCAGAGGGCTATTATATATACTACTGTGGGCAGGAATCCCTTCGAAGAAATGGAGTAGCCCTCATAGTCAACAAAAGATTCTGAATGCAGTACTTGGATGCATCTCAAAAATGACAGAATGGTCTCTGTTTCCAAGGCAAACCATTCAATAGCACAGTAATCCAAGTCTATGCCCTAACCAGTAATGCTGAAGAAGCTGAAGTTGAATGGTTCTATGAAGACCTACAAGACCTTCTAGAACTAACACCCAAAAAAGATGTCCATGTCCTTTTCATTATAGGGGACTGGAATGCAAAAGTAGGAAGTCAAGAGATACCTGGAGTAACAGGAAATTGGGCCTTGGAGTAAAAATGAAGCAGGGCAAAGGCTAACAGAGTTTTGCCAAGAGAACGCACTGGTCATAGCAAACACCTTCTTCCACCAACACAAGAGAAGACTCTACACATAGACATCACCAGATGGTCAATCAATACCGAAATCAGATTGATTATATTCTTTGCAGCCAAGATGGAGAAGCTCTATACGGTCAGCAAAAACAAGACTGGGAGCTGATTGTGGCTCAGATCAAGAACTCCTTATTGCCAAATTCAGATGTAAATTGAAGAAAGTAGGGGAAACCACTAGACCATTCAGGCATGATCTAAATCATATCCCTTATGGTTATACAGTGGACGTGATAAATATATTCAAAGGGTTAGAACTGATAGAGTGCCTGAAGAACTAAGGATGGAGGATTGTGACATTTTACAGAAGGCACTAATCAAAACGACCCCCAAGAAAAAGAAATGCAAAAATGCAAAACGGTTGTCTGAGGAGGACTTACAAATAGCTGAAAAAGAAGAGTTCAGTTCAGTCGCTAAGTCGTGTCCGACTCTTTGTGATCCCACGAATCACAGCACGCCAGGCCTCCTTGTCCATCACCAACTCCTGGAGTCTACCCAAACTCATGTCCATCTAGTCAGTGATGCCATCCAGCCATCTCATCCTATGTCATTCCCTTTTCCTCATGTCCCTAATCCTTCCCAGCATCAGGGTCTTTTCCAGTGAGTCAACTCTTCGCATGAGGTAGCCAAAGTATTGGAGTTTCAGCTTCAAAATCAGTCCTTCCAATGAACACCCAGGATTGATCTCCTTTAGGATGGACTAGTTGGACCTCCTTGCAGTCCAAGGAACTCTCAAGAGTCTTCTCCAGCACCACAGTTCAAAAGCATCAATTCTTCGGCCCTCAGCTTTCTTCACAGTCCAACTCTCACATCCATACATGACCACTGGAAAAACTATAGCCTTGACTAGACAGACCTTTGTTGGCAAAGTAATGTCTTTGCTTTTTAATATGCTATCTAGGTTGGTCATAACTTTCCTACCAAGGAATAAGTGTCTTTTAATTTCACGGCTGCAATCACCATCTGCAGTGATTTTGGAGCCCCCCAAAATAAAGTCTGACACTGTTTCCACTGTTTCCCCATCTATTTCCCATGAAGTGATGGGACCAGATGCCATGATCTTAGTTTTCTGAGTGTTGAGCTTTAAGCCAACTTTTTCACTCTCCTCTTTCACTTTAATCAAGAGGCTTTTTAGTTCCTCTTAGCTTTCTGCCATGAGGGTGGTGTCATCTGCATATCTGAGGTTATTGATATTTCTCCCGGCAATCTTGATTCCAGCTTGTGCTTCTTCCAGCCCAGCGTTCCTCATGATGTACTCTGCATATAAGTTAAATAAGCAGAGTGACAATATACAGCCTTGACGTACTCCTTTTCCTGTTTGGAACCAGTCTGTTGTTCCATGTCCAGTTCTAACTGTTGCTTCCTGACCTGCATACAGGTTTCTCAAGAGGCAGGTCAGGTGGTCTGGTATTCCCATCTCTTTCTGAATTTTCCACAGTTTATTGTGATCCACACAGTCAAAGGCTTTGGCATAGTCACTAGAGCAGAAATAGATGTTTTTCAGGGAACTTTCTTGCTTTTTACATGATCCAGCGGATGCTGGCAATTTGATCTCTGGTGCCTCTGCCTTTTCTAAAACCAGCTCGAACATCTGGATGTTCATGGTTCACATCTTGCTGAAGCCTGGCTTGGAGAATTTTGAGCATGACTTTACTAGCGTGTGAGATGAGTGCAATTGTGCGGTAGTTTGAGCTTTCTTTGGCATTCCGTTTCTTTGGGATTGGAATGAAAACTGACCTTTGCCAGTCCCATGGCCACTGCTGAGTTTTCCAAATTTGCTGGCATATTGAGTGCAGCACTTTCACAGCATCCATCCTTCAGGATTTGAAATAGCTCAACTGGAATTCCATCACCTCCACTAGCTTTGTTCATAGTGATGCTTTCTAAAGCCCACTTGACTTCACTTTCCAGGATGTCTGGCTCTAGGTGAGTGATCACACCATCGTGATTATTTCGGTCATGAAGATCTTTTTTGTACAGTTCTGTGTATTCTTGCCACCTCTTGTTAATATCTTCTGCTTCTGTTAGGTCCATACCATTTCTGTCCTTTATTAAGCCCATCTTTGCATGAAATGTTCCCTTGGTATCTCTAATTTTTTTGACGAGATCTCTAGTCTTTCCTATTCTGTTGTTTTCCTCTATTTCTTTGCATTGATCACTGAAGAAGGCTTTCTTATCTCTCCTTGCTATTCTTTGGAACTCTGCATTCAGATGCTTATATCTTTCCTTTTCTCTTTTGCTTTTCACTTCTCTTCTTTTCACAGCTATTTGTAAGGCCTCCTCAGACAGCCATTTTGCTTTTTTGCATTTCTTTTCCATGGGGATGGTCTTGATCCCTGTCTCCTGTACAATGTCACGAACCTCTGTCCAGAGTTCATCAGGCACTCTGTCTATCAGATCTAGTCCCTTAAATCTATTTCTCACGTCCACTGTATAATCATAAGGGATTTGATTTAGGCCATACCTAAGTGGTCTAGTGGTTTTTCCCTACTTTCTTCAATTTAAGTCTGAATTTGGCAATAAGTAGTTCATGATCTGAGCCACAGTCAGCTCCTGGTCTTGTTTTTGCTAACTGTATACAGCTTCTCCATCTTTGGCTGCAAAGAAGATAATCAATCTGATTTCGGTGTTGACCATCTGGTGATGTCCATGTGTAGAGTCTTCTCTTGTGTTGTTGGAAGTGGGTGTTTGCTATGACCAGTGTGTTCTCTTGACAAAACTCTATTAGCCTTTGTCCTGCTTCATTCCGTGCTCCAAAGCCAAATTTTCCTGTTACTCCAGGTGTTTCTTGACTTCCTACTTTTGCATTCCAGTCCCCTATAATGAAAAGGACATCCTTTTTGGGTGTTAGTTTTAAAAGGTCTTGTAGGTCTTCATATTCAACTTCAGCTTCTTCAGCATTACTGGTTGGGGCATAGGCTTGGATTACCATGATATTGAATGGTTTGCCTTGGAAACGAACAGAGATCATTCTGTCGTTTTTGAGATTGCATCCAAGTACTGCATTTCAGACTCTTTGTTGACCATGATGGCTACTCCATTTCTTCTAAGGGATTCCTGCCCACAGTAGTAGATATAATGGTCACCTGAGTTAAATTCACCCATTCCAGTCCATTTTAGTTCGCTGATTCCTAGAATGTCGACGTTCACTCTTACCATCTCCTGTTTGACCACTTCCAATTTGCCTTGATTCATGGACCTAACATTCCAGGTTCCTATGCAATACTGCTCTTTATAGCATCGGACCTTGCTTCTATCACCAGTCACTTCCACAGCTGTGTATTGTTTTTGCTTTGGCTGCATTCCTTCATTCTTTGTGGAGTTATTTCTCCACTGATCTCCAGTAGCATACTGGGCACCTACCAACCTGGGGATTTCCTCTTTCAGTATCCTGTCATTTTGCCTTTTCATGTTGTTCATGGGGCTCTCAAGGCAAGAATACTGAAGTGGTTTGCCATTCCCTTCTCCAGTGGACCACATTCTGTCAGACCTCTCCACCATGACCCGTCCGTCTTGGGTGGCCCCACATGGCATGGCTTAGTTTCATTGAGTTAGACAGGGCTGTGGTCCATGTGATCAAATTAGCTAGTTTTCTGTGATTATGGTTTCAGTGTGTCTGCCCTCTGATGCCCTCTCACAACACCTACCGTCTTACTTGGGTTTCTCTTACCTTGGAGGTGGGGTATCTCTTCACAGCTGCTCCAGCAAGGCGCAGCTGCTGCTCCTTACCTTGGACGAGGGGTATCTCCTCATGGCTGTCCTCCTGACCTTGAACGTCAAGTAGCTCCTCTGGCCCTCCTGTGCCTGCGCAGCCGCCGCTCCTTGGATGTGGGGTTGCTCCTCTCGGCTGCTGCCCCTGACCTAGGGCATGGGGAAACCCCTCTCCTCCCTGGTCTTAATGGTCCTGTGATATCCTTCTGCTGCTGAGGACTCCAGGGACCACAGCGGGGATGGGCGTGGGGTTCCCAGCTGCTTCCAAGTCTGGATCTGGCCAGTGGGTGGTGGTGAGGGGGGCTCCGGAGTGAAAAGCAAAGGGGAAAAGGAAAGATATACCCATTTGAATGCAGAGTTCCAAAGAATAGCACGGAGAGATAAGAAAGCCTCCCTCAGTGATCAGTGCAAAGAAATAGAGGAAAATAATAGAATGGGAAAGACTAGAAAATTAGAGATACCAATGGAACAATTCATGCAAAGATGGGCTTGATGAAGGACAGAAATGGTATGGACTTAACAGAAGCAGAAGATATTAACAAGAGGTGGCAAGAATACACAGAAGAATTGTACAAAAAATCTTCATGATCCAGATAATCACAATGGTGTGATCACTTACCCAGAGCCAGACATCCTGAAATGTGAAGTCAAGTGGGCCTTAGGAAGCATCACTATGAACAAAGCTAGTGGAGGTGATGGAATTCCAGTTGAGCTATTTCAAATCCTAAAAGATAATACTGTGAAAGTGCTGCACTCAATATGCCAGCAAATTTGGAAAACTCAGCAGTGGCCACAGGAATAGAAAAGGTCAGTTTTCATTCCAATCCCAAAGAAAGACAATGCCAACAAATGTTCAAACTACCACGCAATTGCACTCATTTCACACGCTAGCAAAGTAATGCTCAAAATTCTCCAAGCCAGGTTTCAACAGTATGTGAACCGTGAACTTCTAGATGTTCAAGCTGGATTCATCTCTGGTTCAAGCAGAGGAACCAGAGATCAAATTGCCAACATCTGCTAGATCATTGAAAAAGCAAGAGAGCTCTAGAAAAACATCTACTTTATTGACTATGCCAAAGCCTTTGACTGTGTGGATCACAACAAACTGTGGAAAATTCTGAAAGAGATGGGAATACCAGACCACCTGACCTGACTCTTGAGAAACCTGTATGCAGGTCAGGAAGCAACAGTTAGAACTGGAACAGACTAGTTCCAAATCAGGAAAAGAGTACGTCAAGGCTATGTATTGTCACTCTGCTTATTTAACTTATATGCAGAGTACAATATGTGAAATGCTGGGCTGGATGAAGCACAAGCTGGAAGTAAGATTGTTGGGAGAAATATCAGTAACCTCAGATATGCAGATGACACCACCCTCATGGCAGAAAGCTAAGAGGAACTAAAAAGCCTCTTGATGAAAGTGAAAGAGGAGAGTGAAAAAGTTGGCTTAAAGCTCAACTTTCAGAAAACTAAAGCATGGCATCTGATCCCATCACTTCATGGGAGATAGATGGGGAAACAGTGAAAACAATGGCAGACTTTATTTTTTTGGGCTCCAAAATCACTGCAGGTGGTGACTGCAGCCATGAAATTAAAAGATGCTTGCTCCTTGGAAGAAAAGCTATGACCAACCTAGACAGCATATTAAAAAGCAGAGACATTACTTTGCCAGCAACGGTCCGTCTAGTCAAAGCTATGGTTTTTCCAGTAGTCATGTATGGATGTCAGAGTTGGACTATAAAGAAAGCTAAATGCTGAAGAATTGATGCTTTTGAACTGTGGTGTTGGAGAAGACTCTTGAGAGTCCCTTGGACTGCAAGAAGATCCAACCAGTCCATCCTAAAGGAAATCAGTCCTGAATATTCATTGGAAAGACTGATGCTGAAGCTGAAACTCCAATACTTTGGCCACCTGATGCAAAGAACTGACTCCTTGGGAAAGACCCTGATGCTGGGCAAGATTGAAGTTGGAAGGAGAAGGGGACGACAGAGGATGCGATGGTTGGATGGCATCACCAACTCAATGGACATGAGTTTGAGTAAGCTCTGGGAGTTGGTGATGAACAGGGAAGCCTGGCGTGCTGTGATTCATGGGGTCGCAAAGAGTCAGACATGACTGAGGGACTGAACTGAACTGAACCGAGTCAAGGACCTATCCTTGACATTCACTGAGGAATGAAGCAGACAGACGTGTTGGCTCAACAACTGGAGTTTCTCAGAAGGGCGCCACTGCACGAAGAGTTCATGTGACTTTCCTGTGCAGCAGTGAACCTGGTTTTGACCCATCAGAGCTGCAAGAGACCTCTTAGACCATCCAATTCTGTCTTCATATCTACAGGTGAAGCACCCATTGGGGAGAAAATAATTCTTAGCAAGATGTAGCCAATGAGGGCAGAGTTGAGCTCATAACTTAGGTCTTATGGTTACTGTGAGGTTTTCATTTTCCCAGTGTCTAATTATGAATAAAGAGTTTGTTTTATGGTTAAATGCATGGCGAGTGAGGTCACAGTACTCTCAGTAATACTCCAGATTCTATGTCTTGGAAAATAGAGGGATGGCTTAAGGGAACGTCTCCAATTAATCAGGCAGAGGTTGCTTTGGGCACGAATTCTAGTCAATGCCACTGTCCATAGGAATAAGCTATTGAGGTGGCCCTGGGGTTGCTATTTTCAAGCAGGTGATAACCCAGGGAGTGGTCTATGCTTCCCACCACCAGGACTTGACCAGCCAGCACAGCATTCAGTAAGCAAGTAGAAATTGAGGGTAGGGCCAGAGGCTTGGGATAGGTGGGTAGGGATGGAACACAGGAATAGAGCAGTATCAAGTCTAAGCTGGGGACAAAAGTGGAGCAAAAGGTTTGGGGACTCCACACACTTAAAATCTTTCCCTGGTGTCTGGTCCAGGATCCTCCTTTGACTTATCCAACTCCATGATTTTTTTCCGAGCCAACCTGCGCATTCCACTCTCGATGTCAGGAATCAGAAACTCTGACCATTTGAGGAAGGAAGAGAGAAAAAGGAGGAGGAAGGATGTTGGAGGTGGGAGAAGCAGCAGGCACTGGGCATGTTCATTTCAGTCTCAGAGGCTTCCTCTGCCTCAGGGCTGAAGTTCTCTGTGGCTTTGGGTCTTACCCTCTTTACAGCCCTGGTCTTGTGGAAGTCACAGGCAGGAGAGGATCCTGCAGGAGGGTACAGCACCAGGGTCTGGTTAGACCACAGACACTTGTTCAGGCAGAATAGTAACATAGACAGATGTGTGTATGAAAGGTGGGTCCAGATGGGAGGCAGGATCCAGAATCAGAGCATAGGGCAGGAGTGTCTGGAGCCAGGTAGGAAGGGTCTGTGGGGCCCTGAGATCATCATTGTCAGGAGAGCACAGATAAGATTCAGGAGAGTAAGTCTGGCGAGAGCACTTAAGACTTCAACAGAAATCCTAGACAAGCTTGTGGGTTCTAGGTGCCATGTTTTGGCATCTAGCCCAACTGTGCAAAGTTCTCAGAGCCACCACCAAACCAGAACAGACCACTGATCCAGGGCAGAATTGGTCCCTTGCTCATTGTGGCTGGCTCCTCTGTTCAGGTTTGGTGGGAAAACTGGCCACAAGAGGGCAGTAGGGAGTCACAGACACCCTTAGGTTTTGCAGAGGACTAGTTCTAAGGGAGATCAATCCTGGATGTTCATTGGAGGGACTGATGCTAAAGCTGAAACTGCAATACTTTGGCCACCTCATGCGACGAGTTGACTCACTGGAAAAGACTCTGATGCTGGGAAAGGTTGGGGGCGGGAGGAGAAGGGGACGACGGAGAATGAGATGGCTGGATGGCATCACCGACTCTGTGGACATGAGTTTGAGTGAACTCCGGGAGTTGGTGGAAGGGGAGGCCTGGCGTGCTGTGATTCATGGGGTCGCGGAGAGTCGGACACGACTGAGCGACTGAACTGAACTGAACTGAACTGAGTTCATGCATTGGCAAGCCACTCCAGTACTCGTGCCTAGAAAATCCCATGGACGGAGGAGCCTGGTAGCCTGCAGTCCATGGGGTCGCTACGAGTCAGACATGACTGAGCGACTTCACTTTCACTTTTCACTTTCACACATTGGAGAAGGAAATGGCAACCCACTCCAGTGTTCTTGCCTGGAGAATCCCAGGGACGGGGGAGCCTGGTGAGCTGCCGTCTATGGGGTCACACAGAGTCGGACATGACTGAAGTGACTTAGCAGCAGCAGCAGTAGCAGTACTGTGTGGATCACAACAAACTATGGAAAATGCTGAAAGAGATGGGAATCCCAGACCACCTGACCTGCCTCTTGAGAAACCTGTATGCAGGTCAGGAAGCAACAGTCAGAACTGGACATGGAACAACAGACTGGTTCCAAATAGGAAAAGGAGTACGTCAAGGCTGTATATTGTCACCCTGCTTATTTAACTTATATGCAGAGTACATCATGAGAAACACTGGGCTGGAAGAAGCACAAGCTGGAATCAAGATTGCTGGGAGAAATATCAATAACCTCAGATATGCAGATGATACCACCCTTATGGCAGAAAGTGAAGAGGAACTCAAAAGCTTCTTGATGAAAGTGAAAGAGGAGAGTGAAAAGTTGACTTAAAGCTCAACATTCAGAAAACTAAGATCATGGCATCTGGTCCTATCACTTCATGGGAAATAGATGGGAAAACAGTGGAAACAGTGTCAGACTTTATTTTTTGGGGCTCCAAAATCACTGCGGATGCTGATTGCAGCCAGGAAATTAAAAGACGCTTACTCCTTGGAAGGAAAGTTATGACCAACCTTGATAGTATATTAAAAAGCAGAGACATTACTTTGCCAACCAAGGTCCATCTAGTCAAGGCTATGGTTTTTCCGGTGGTCATGTATGGATGTGAGAGTTGGACTGTGAAGAAAGCTGATCGCCGAAGAATTGTTGTTTTTGAACTGTGGTGTTGGAGAAGACTCTTGAGAGTCCCTTGGACAGCAAGGAGGTCCAATCAGTCCATCCTTAAGGAGATCAGTCCTGGGTGTTCATTGGAAGGACTGATGCTAAAGCTGAAACTCCAATACTTTGGCCACCTCATGCGATGAGTTGACTCACTGGAAAAGACTCTGATGCTGGGAGGGATTGGGGGCAGGAGGAGAAGGGGATGACAGAGAATGAGATGGCTGGATGGCATCACCGACTCGATGGACATGAGTTTGGGTAAACTCTGGTTGTTGGTGATGGACAGGGAGGCTTGGCGTGCTGTGATTCATGGGGTCGCAAAGTCGGACACGACTGAACGACTGAACTGAAGTGCTCTGGGGTGGCTCAACACAAAATTACCTGGTCAAAATGACACTCATTCTCAGCCCCACCCTGGACATTCAGATTCTGTCACCTGAGTAGGGGCTGGCAGTCTGTAGTTTTAATACACAGCCCATATGATTCTGATGTAACAGCTCCACAACTGGCTTTTGGGACTTGCTCCCTTAAGATATTCAGAATCTTCTATTCAGCTCCCTTAAACCAAATGACAAATACAATTGTTAGGAGAATAATATCTGCTGAAGTATTTCATTGGAAAAGTAGATCCTATAACAATGAGTACATAAAGCAGATTCTCATTTCAAAGAGGATCATAAAGCAAAGAGCTATGCAAACATTTCTTAGGATAAAAAGAACTTTAGAAGCCCCAGCACTTAGATGCCCCCTGTGTGCCCCTCTCATTTCACATTCCCTCCTTCTCCCCAGAGGTTACCTTAATCCTGAGGTTTGGGAAAGTGGTCCCCTTCCTTATCTTTAAAGCTTAACGTGTCTGTTTTACCCCTAAATAATATATTTTTTAACTTGGGCTGATTTTGAATTTTAATGATTACTTTTTTTTCAGTTAATGGTATGTTGTTGTTCAGTCACCAAGTCACGTCCGACTCTTCCTGACCCCATGGACTGTAGCGTGCCGGGTTTCCCTGTCCCTTACCATCTCCTGGAGTTTGCTGAAGTTCATGTTCATTGAAATAAATCCACATGGAAGCATGCATTTGTAGTTCGTTACCTTGTATGGATATGCCTACATGGATTTATCTCCTTTCTTGATGGACACTTAGGGAGCATCTGAGTTTGGGTTGTTTTTTTTTTCCTATTAGGAACAATGCCACTGTGAATGTTTTTATACCTGGAGAATTTTGCACAAGTGTTTCTACGGTGCATATCCAGGAGTAGAATTGCTGGGGTTTAGTGAATGTACTAAAAGTACTTACCACTAAAAAAGAACTGATTAAATTTGATCACATCAAAATTAGGACTTTTTTAAGGATAGTGAAAAGACAAGCTCATACTGGAACAAGATTTTTGTGATACATATAATTGAGGAATACCCAGTGCATGTAAAGAACCATGAATCTATAAGAAAATGCTTGTGAAGTCACTAGTGCTTCACAAAAAGCAACTCCAGAAGGATACTACAAATATTCAAAGATGTCCAACCTCATTATCAGGGAAATGCAAATTAAAGCCTCAAGCTTGTATCTGTTTTGCAAATAAGTTCATTTATAATATCGTTTTTTAGATTCCTATAAGTGATGTCATATGATATTTGTGTTCCTCTGTCTGACTTACTTCACTCAGTATGATAATCTCTAGGTCCATCCATGTTGCTGCAAATGGCATTATTTTGTGCCTTTTTATTTGCCACAGTTTTAAACAAAAGGATATAACAGTGTTTTTAATATTGAAGTTAAAAAGTAAGCACAATGATAAAAACTAATGAAGGTTTCCGAAAGACCCTTTCTAAGAATGGATTTCCTAGCCAATCTCTTCTCAAATTATTAGCCCTGAAATTCAAAGCTGAGTAGTTACACTACTAGAAATAAAATTAAACATGAGGGTGATGTGGCCAAGATATCCCTCCATTAGGGTTAAAAACAAAATTTCGAATGTTTAGGATCAAGATATTTTCTCAGTTGAAATATCAGTTTCAAATAGCTGTTTTAAAGGTTCTCAGAGTGGCTTGATTTCTTACTGCCTTGAAAGTGTTTAGCTTAACTTCATCTCAAATGAAAATTTTAGACTGTAAACCACACTGAAGGAATCCCTTGGACCACTTATCTCAAAGCTTCTGCTTGCAACCACAGAACACACACACACACACCCCCCACACCATTTGAAGTGTTTGCCTAGCATATAACCATCTCTGTGGTTATAATTTTCAAATATCTATTTCTGTACCCTTTAATGGAGAATTCAAATCTCGAGCAGAAAATACTCTTCAAACAAACCCTACTCATTGCATTGGGCAACCACAGACTACCTGGAGAGCCTTCAAAGACCACATTTCCAGAAACTGTAATACAGAGCATAAAGGAAACCATGGTATCTTGAGTTGAGGAGGACTGAAAAGATAGCTGGTATCACGTCCCCCTCTCCCCTAAATTTAAAAACCAGTAAAGCAAGTAATCTGCATTGATTCAGATATAAAAAATGTTTTAAAGTGATAACTATGGAACCCCATTGTCACCTGAGACCTCCCAGCCCTCAGGGATTTAGAATACTTCCTAATGGAATATGGCTAAGCTCCTGCATTCACAAATGTTTCTCTGTTTTGCCTTCCCTCAACCTGGACACTCAGGCCCTCGGAGGTCTCTGGAACTGGTCATTCTCCTCTCACAAAGTTAATGACGTCACAGAGGGTTTTAGGGGGTCGGATGACACCACTCCACATCCTGCCATCTCCTACATCTGCCCTCCCCTCCTCCCCTCGTCCACTTCCTAACTCCACCTCCATCCTTCCGTAGCGAGTGGACAAGCCCCCCTTCTTGCACTGGATACTCTTGCTGCAAGGCCTTGGCACTAGCTCACCACCACCCCCGGCCCCAATCATCTCCCCTTCCCAGAGACCAGCCTTCTTTGAGAGGCCCTATTGAGTATTTTCCTAATGAGGATGGGACTCTTGAAGAGGAATTCACCTACCAGCTGCTGAAAGAAAAAAAAAAATCTTTGTCTCCTTATATTGTGTTGGCCATAAAGTTGTACGGAAAAACCCAAATGAAACGTTTGGCCAACCCGCTTTAAGCGGCAGGTGTGCATGCGTGCGTGCCATGTCCCTTCGTTGTGCCCGACTCTGTGACCTTATGGACCGAAGATCACCAGGCTCCCGTGGGATTCTCAAGGCAAGAACGCTGGAGTAGGTTGTTACCATTTCATCCTCCAGGGGATCTTCCCGACCCAGGGATGGAACCTGCGTTTCTTATGTCTCCTGCATCGGCAGTTGGGTTCTTTACCACTAGCTCCACCTGGGAAGCCCATATATGACAGGTATGTGTGTGCGTGCTAAGTTGCTTCAGTCATGTCCAACTCTTTGCGATCCCATGGACATCAGGTTCCCCTGTCCAAGGGATTCTCCAGGCAAGAATACTAGAGTGGACTGCCATTTCCTTCTCCAGGTATAATGATCAAATCACGAAACGACACGAAAAGTGATTTAATCTCATCCTCCACAGAGAAAAACCCAGACAGATAGGTGAGAACAGATGAGAGGGTGTCTAATGGCTTCACCTCATAACCAACTCCTTTCCTCAGCAAGTTCAGCAAATATGCGTTTCCTGAAAATTATGCCTCTCCCGGTGCTACAGAGTAGGTGTCTCTCCCAAAACTACAACAAGAATAGGTTGCTGTTCCTCTACATTCTTTTCCAACCCTGGGATATCCTTCTTCCACATTAACTAAATCTATCATTCGATTTGTTCTCCTTGTTTATAGGAACACACCCACAAAGTAAAATTTCTGCTTCTAGGTTTTGTACTTATTTCATTTGCTATTGAAAAGACAATGTTATGGTGAACTGAACTCATCTGATATTTCATATATAGAAATTAATAAGTTCTAATGACAAAAAATAAGATGGAGTCTTATATTTTTCTTTAAGAGTTTCATGCATACATGTGTTGTTTTCCTGACAAGGCAGCAAGCTCCCGAGACCCTATCTTATATTCCTTTCAACCTTCACCTAATCTAGCATGCTGCCACCTACTTGTTTAGAGATGAGCATAAATCGCTGAGCCTCACTGGGCTGCTTCCTACGAAGTCAGACAAAAGAAGGCACTGTCTGCATTCAAAGAGGACTTGAAGGAGCACCGTGATGTAATAGGCAAAACTGGGGTTAGAGTCCAAGGGCTTGACGTCAAAAGTGGTGCAGGCAGGTTACTGAGCTTCTCTGAGTTTCTTTGGTTTCCTTGTTTATAAAATAATTAATCATAATCACTGCCCATCATAAGGCTGTTGTGAGAATCAAATATGATTGGGCATATTGAATGTCTGTGTAGACTGTAAAATATTTTATGCTATTGAGATATCAAGCAGGGTTTAGCCCTCAATACACCACATAGGATGTCAAAAGAAAGAAATATGGATCCAGGAAATTTGAGTCCTCAGGTGCTAAAATCCCTTCCTC
Source organism: Moschus berezovskii (assembly GCF_049115385.1). NCBI lineage: Eukaryota > Metazoa > Chordata > Mammalia > Artiodactyla > Moschidae > Moschus > Moschus berezovskii. Next base: position 87,982,483 of record NC_142470.1, read on the forward strand.
CAGCTCAATTTTTCATACAAATCTTTCTTTTATCTCCAACAGTAGCCTTGGGTTTGTGATGCATTGGCTGTGGCCTGGATCAACAAAATAAATCTGTGTGAACATGTAAACTCAGCTGTCATAAAGCAAGGTCCCACTGCACCATGATTGTCCAGGAGTGATCCATTTGTCTTTTCAGGGCTGTAGGCTCCAAGCCTGCCTCTATGGGTTGTGCCTTTTCCTTCTTTCCAGGACTTGTCTGAGCAGCACTCCAGGGCATGGAATCAGATAATCTGATCAGCCAGGCTGGCTCATTCAGGCTTGAGCAAAACCTCATCTCTCTGACCCAACCAAACCCTCCAAGAAGGGTCTACGAATATTCCTCTTGTGGACTCCAGGGGGCTCAACAGCCAGATTTGGCAGAGACCTGACTGGGTGGGCACAGAAGTATTTTACCAAGCCCACGGGGCTAGGTAGGGTCTGGAAGCCCCTGGTAGGTCAGGCATTCACCACCACCCCCTGTTTTTTTTTTTTTGGAGTTTCCTTTTATTTATTTATTTTATTATTATTGTTATTTTTAATTTTGGCTGCCTCGGGTCTTCGTTGCTGAGCCCAGGCTCTTCACTGTGGTGCTCAAGCTTCTCTTACTGTGGAGCATGGGCTCTAGGGCACGTGTGCTCTCTAGCTGCAGCTTGAAGGTTTAGTTGTGTGATGTGGGACCTTAACTCCCAGAGGAGGGATTGAACCCTCATCCTCTGCATTGGCAGGCAGATTCTTAACCCCTGGTCCACCGGGGAAATCCTGGGCATTCATTTTTTAGTTTTTAGATCCAAGGGAAATGAAAAGGGACAGAGTCTGGACAGTGAGAGTAGGGAGGAGGAGGTTGGAGGGGAGCCCTTAGGGAAATTGGACCAGCAGCTATTTGCCACCCTGCAGGAAAGCATTTGTGGGCTTCCCTGGTGGCTCAGACAGTAAGGAAACTGCCTGCAATGTAGGAGACCTGGGTTTGATCCCTGGGTTGGGAAGAACCTCTGGTGAAGGGAATAGCTATCCACTCTAGTATTCTTGCCTGGGAAATTTCATGGACAGAAGAGTCTGTCCATGGGGCAAAGAGTCAGACATGACTGAGCAACTTTTTATGGGCTTCCCAGGTGGCTCTAGCACCTTTCTCTGTTCTCTTTCCTACCCTTCCCTGTGTCTAAAGAGAAAGTATTTCCTCTCTTCTTTTTAAATTTCCTATATGGGCTTTCATGGTCCTATATGGACTTCCAGGCTTCCCAGGTGGCGCGAGTGGTAAAGAACCGGTCTGCCAATGCAGGAGACATAAGAGAGGATTCTCGGGTCGGGAAGATCCCCTGGAGGAGGGCATGGAAAACTACTCCAGTATTCTTGCCTGGAGAATCCCAAGGACAGAGGGGCCTGGTGGGCTAGAGCTACAGCTCATGGGGTCGCAAAGAGTGGGACAGGACTGAAGGAAGCATATGGACTTTCATATGTGAAAGAAGGGTAAAAAAAAATTGGGGACAGTTTCTGTTACTATGAATTAGGCCTAGTTTTTAGGCTTAGTGTTTTGCTGCAAAATACTATTTTAAATAACTAAAGCTGTTATTCAAATATCAGGGTTTTTCCACTTTACATTCTTGCTGTGACAATCTTTTTTTTTTTCCAATTTTTTTTTGCCATGTGGCATTCAGGACCTTAGTCCCCTGACCAGCAATCGAACCTGTGACCCCTGCAGTGGAAGTGCAGAATCTTAGCCATTGGACCACCAGGGAAGTCCCCCTGCTGTAACAGTATTAATCTTGGAGAGAGATGATGCCTCAGGCTGCCTAGGGAGAAGGGCATGTACACGCAACATGTGAATCGCAAACACACTAATATCTTGCAGCCTTTTTCTTTACAGACCTTGATCGGTTGACTTCTACGGAAGGCTTCTCAGAGTGTTCTACAGACCGTGGTTTGCCTGCCTGATGTTTGAGCATGTGTGGCGCTGCAGTTTGTGGCTCTCCGAAGATTCCGTCTGGGTTCTCTGTCATGATTAGTGTTTCCCTCATCATGCTCCAGCTACAGCAGTTCTGGGCTTTGCTCTTTAATTTCTTCCTGTCCACTGCCCCCAGGGATGCTCTGACCCACCACAGGAAGTCTCCAATTTGTGAATGGTCTCTGTTTGGAATGCCTGTAAGTGTAGGCATTTGAAACCCAGAACTCATTTTTCTGTAGAGAGAATGTTAGATGTGTTTGTTGGGTCTCCAGGTCAACCCACAAAGGCCCATTCAACCCCTAGTACAGGTAATGAATTTTCCCTCTGCTCCTTTTGTATATCCTAGCTGGACAGAATGTCAGAGCTGAAAATGGAATTTAGAACATTGTGTGGTACACTGGTAATAGACTTGTTTTCCACTGTATTCTATTACAGATACCCCGCATTCCATCTATATTAGACTTAAGTAGGGTCCCATGATCTAGCCTGGAAACTCATCACCCTTTACAGCACAGTAAATCAAATAGTTATAAAGCAGGAAACAGTCTTGCGGAGAGAACATCCCCTTGCCTCTTTTTCTTTACAAACTTTGGAGCATCCTGCAAAACTAGTCTTTGTCAGTGGTGCTGTTTCTTCTAGGTACACAGATGTGATTTGGCCTGTCCTTATGTGGCCGCAGATCATTCCTGTCCTCTTGTTTGAAATACTTTCCCCCAGACATCCTTGTAAGATGTCATCAGTTCTTTACATCTGCTCTGAGATGCCTGGAGTACCTCTTCGATCTAGAACAGCTCTTCCTGGCGCTCTGCTCTCCTGTTGCTCTCCTCCACAGCATTTCATCTGGTTATTTGTCAGATTCCTTGCCTGCCCCTCCCAACTCCCATGCAAGCTTCATGAGGGTAGGATTTTATTTCCTTCGTTTACTCAGTGCCATCACAGCCTAGAACACAGTCTATCCAACACACAGTAGGATCTTAGGATATATATTTTTAAGTGAAAAGATGAAGTGAGTGCGAATGAAGTGAGCAGTGAGTGCTAGTTGCTCTGTATATGCTATTTCATCTAAAACACTTTTATGGGGACTTCCCTAGCCTTCCAACGGAGGGAGTGCAGGTTTGATTCCTGGTTGGAGAGCTAAGGTCCCACATCCCTGGTGGCCAAAAAACCAAAACATAAGACAGAAACAATATTGTAACAAATTCAATAAAGACAGAAAAAACAAACAATTTTCTTCCAAAAAAAATTTTTTTTTTCTATGTGGTTAAGTTGCTGCTTTTCCCTCCCGCTTTCCTCCTCCTCCTCCTTCTCAAAGGAGAGGCAAACCACCTTCAGTTTTAAATGCCACTTTGGCAATATAATTTGTGATTTGTATATGCATTTTTTGCAGTTTCTAATTACAGATATGCAGATGACACTACCCTTATGGCAGAAAGTGAAGAGGAACTCAAAAGCCTCTTGATGAAAGTGAAAGAGGAGAGTGAAAAGGTTGGCTTGAAGCTCAACATTCAGAAAACAAAGATCATGGCATCTGGTCCCATCACTTCATGGGAAATAGATGGAAAAACAGTGGAAACAGTGTCAGACTTTATTTTTTGGGGCTCCAAAATCACTGCAGATGCTGATTGCAGCCATGAAATTAAAAGACGCTTACTCCTTGGAAGGAAAGTTATGACCAACCTTGATAGTATATTAAAAAGCAGAGACATTACTTTGCCAACCAAGGTCCGTCTAGTCAAGGCAATGGTTTTTCCCGTGGTCATGTATGGATGTGAGAGTTGGACCTTGAAGAAAGCTGATCGCCGAAGAATCGATGCTTTTGAACTGTGGTGTTGGAGAAGACTCTTGAGAGTCCCTTATACTTCAAGGAGATTCAACCAGTCCATTCTAAAGGAGATCAATCCTGGATGTTCATTGGAGGGACTGATGCTAAAGCTGAAACTGCAATACTTTGGCCACCTCATGCGATGAGTTGACTCACTGGAAAAGACTCTGATGCTGGGAAAGGTTGGGGGCGGGAGGAGAAGGGGACGACAGAGAATGAGATGGCTGGATGGCATCACCGACTCTGTGGACATGAGTTTGAGTGAACTCCGGGAGTTGGTGATGGAAGGGGAGGCCTGGCGTGCTGTGATTCATGGGGTCGCGGAGAGTCGGACACGACTGAGCGACTGAACTGAACTGAACTGAATTATTGATATTTTGAATATCAGTAAAATCCTCTCACATTTGATACAGGAGAAAGTCAAAATAAAAGAAGTTTTCTTTGGATTTAGTTATTAAAAAGAAGAAAGGATAGCAGCCCTCAAGTGATTTGTCTGTAAGGAAATACCCTGAGGACGATTTTTAGCTGGCCTGATTCAATTCAAGTCAATACATCTCACATGAGCAATTAGTATATGCTGGAGTTGGGAGAATTTTAAGGTCCCTATCCATCTCTTCTGGAGAAGGCAATAGCAAGCCACTCCAGTACTCTTGCCTAGAAAATCCCATGGATGGAGGAGCCTGGTAGGCTGCAGTCCGTGGGATTGCTATGGGTCGGACACGATTGAGCGACTTCACTTTCACTTTTCACTTTCACACATTGGAGAAGGAAATGGCAACCCACTCCAGTGTTCTTGCCTGGAGAATCCCAGAGACGGGGGAGCCTGGTGGGCTTCCGTCTATGGGGTCACACAGAGTTGGACACGACTGAAGTGACTTAGCAGCAGCAGCAGCATCCATCTCTCACCCTGGGAGAAATGATATGTAATCATTTTTCATTCATCCATTCATTCATTTAACAAGCATGAGTTCTACCCTTGAGAAATTCAGTTGCAGAGAGAAAGCTCTGTAAAATCGATTAATAATGCAGTGAGATGATAGTAACAGAGAGGTTTGTACAAAATGCTCTAAGGACTTGTGGAACTGTAGGTTCATCCTCCTTTTCATCCTCGGTTATGATTAAGGTTGCATATCAAACTCTCTAAGAGTCTTTATTACTTTCACACACACACACACACACACACACACACAGCATGGTTAGGCCGACTTAGTTCAGTTCAGTCGCTCAGTCGTGTCCGGCTCTTTGCGACCCCATGAATCACAGCACGCCAGGCCTCCCTGTCCATCACCAACTCCCGGAGTTCACTCAAACTCATGTCCACAGAGTCGGTGATGCCATCCAGCCATCTCATCCTCTGTCGTCCCCTTCTCCTCCTGCCTTCAATCTTTCCCAGCATCAGGGTCTTTTCCAATTAGTTAGCTCTTAGCATCAGGTGGCCAAAGTGTTGGAGTTTCAGCTTCAACATCAGTTCTTCCAATGAACACCCAGGACTGATCTCCTTTAGGATGGACCGATTGGATTTCCTTGCAGTCCAAGGGACTCTCAAGAGTCTTCTCCAACACCACAGTTCAAAAGCATCAATTCATAGGTGCTCAGCTCCCTTTATAGTCCAACTCTTACACCCATACATGACTACTGGAAAAACCATAGTTTTGATTAGACAGACCTTTGTTGGCAAAGTAATGTCTCTGCTTTTTAGCATGCTATCTAGGTTGGTCATAGCTTTTCTTCCAAGGAGCAAGCGTCTTTTAATTTCACAGCTGCATTCACCATCTGCAGTGATTTTGGAGCTCTCTAAAATAAAGTCTGCCACTGTTGCCACTGTTTCCCCATCTATTTGCCATGAAGTGATGGAACCAGATGCCATGATCTTAGTTTTCTGAAGGTTGAGTTTTAAGGCAACTTTTTCACTCCACTCTTTCACTTTCATCAAGAGGCTCTTTAGTTCTTCTTCACTTTCTGCCATAAGGTGGTGTCATCTGCATATCTGAGGTTACTGACATTTCTCCCAGAAATCTTGATTCCAACTTGTGCTTCATCCAGTTCAGCGTTTCTCATAATGTACTCTGCATATAAGTTAAATAAGCAGGGTGACAATATACAACCTTGACACACTCCTTTTCCCATTTGGAACCAGTCTGTTGTTCCATGTCCAGTTCTAACTATTGCTTCCTGACCTGCATACAGATTTCTCAAGAGGCAGGTCAGGTGGTCTGGGATTCCCATCTCTTTCAGAATTTTCCACAATTTATTGTGATTAGGCCGACTGGGCACACTTATATAATGCAGCAAATCTAACGCATTTACAAAAGCATCAGACCACAAGGAAGGGGCCTGAATCAGTACCTGAAAAGCAGGTTCTCACTGAGGGCTCCAAAGCAAACATCCACAGAAATACATTGGAAGGGAATTTAGAGCCATGATTCGTGAGTTAATAGGAATGAGAACAACTTTGGAACCAGAAGAAACATGTGATTAAACTTGGCTCTCACTTAGCTGTGTAATCTTGGGAATGGTACCTACTATCTCAAAATGTCTCCATCTCAAAGGATTTCTGTGAAGAAAGTTTCTAGCACAGAATGACACTAACCAAGTACTCAATCAATGTAGTCACATAACAACAGTTACCTTGTTCTGCTAGCCTTGGGGTAAATTTTACATATATTACTTACTCAACAAAGTAACCTTATAATTATTCATATTTTATAGTTGAAAAGACTAAGAGAAGTCACATATCTACCAAGTGGTTTAGCTGAGACTCACCATCCTTTATCCTCTTTCAAAGTTAGTTCCTCTTCCAGTATTCTTGCCTGAAGAATCCAAAGGACAGAGGAGCATGGCGGGTTACAGTCCATAGATGCGCAGAGAGCTGGACACGACTGAAGCGACTCAGCATGCAGCACGCACACCAGCATTATATAACTGTATTTTAATTTCATTTGGTTCTTTCTGTAAGTTGCCTAAGGATGTCATGTGTATATACTAACCTTTGTCAATTAAGTCCCAGGATTATCAAATTGTCTTTCCCTCAATAAGCTTTACTTTTTGTTGACAAGTTGTAACGCGTCATTGTCTTATTTACTGACAGTAGATGGCGCTGTTGATTATCCAAAGTCACAAAGATGCTCCCATACACCCTACCCCACTCCTTCCCTCAACGCCTAAGCCCCAGCCCCCACAAAAAGCTGGTGAAATGAAAGCAAAATTTTCATTCTAGTGAAAGGCTGAAATTAAGAGCTTGGAACTGCCATGTAATTGATTTGGATGTGTGTATGATGCCTCTGTGTTTCATTTGGGACTCCAGGGGAAATCTTCTGGGCTATTTGCAAATTTTCATGAACAGGATTAAAACAAAATATAGTAAAATTTAACTAGCCAGACAACAATAAATTTAGAGTTCTTTGTTAGACAGATTTTATTTCCTGCCCATAATTTCCGGAAGAGATGAATATTAAAACAACTATGTCTAGATATACATAACTTCCATTCCAGAATCTTAAAAGCAGTACAGAGGAATATAGTGGTCAAGATGAAAAAACAAACAAATTAATGATCTGGTCTTTGAGTAAGTTACTTAATATCTCAGGACATAAATTTCCTCATCCATAAAAGTGAAATAGTTTTTGCCTAATCCCTAGGACAGTTGCATGGATCAAATGTAGCAACGTAGTGTAAACACCTTGGGAATGATAATGTCCTGTATCCAAATAAGTATTTATCTTTTTCATACATTCACTCCAACTTTCTGTAGGTACTGTCACGTGTGTGTGTGTGTGTGTGTGTGTGTGTGTGTGTGTGTGAGTTGTTCAGTCGTGTCCAATTCTTTGTGACCCCATGGACTGTAGTCCGCCAGACTCCTCCGTCCATGGGATTTCCCATGCAAGAATACTGGAGTGGGTTGCCATTCCCCTCTCCAGAGGATCTTCCCAATCCAGGGAACAAAGCCAGGTCTCCTGCATTGGCAGGTGGATTCTTTACCATCTTAGCCACCCCAGGAAAGAGTGAAAACTGAAATTCAGAATAAAAGACTTGAGGGTTCAATTTCCTCATTTGTCCACAAACAACAGAATAACTTTCCATGTTTAGATTTATAAGAAAAGAGACTAAGATATTTTCAACCATCAGAGGGAAGTTTAACTTAATATTCAGTAACCAGAAAATTAAATAAAAGAACACTTGAATCCAATGTATATAACTGAGTTGAAGTAGCCTGTTTTCACTGTCCTCTCTGTAGGAGTGTTTGTGCTATGTATGGAGGCACTGGGGGGACATGTCTGTGGGGTATGTGTGGGCTACAGACCAAGCCAACTAGCTGGGTATACTTAAGCTGCAGAGATGGGTGCAACCCTGAAGAAGCCTATGTTCCATGTCTCTCTTGACTTTCACACGAAGCAAAGATATTCACTTTGCTCTCCCTTTTTAAAAAATAGCTTACGGAAATACCTTCAATATATATATTCAATATATATGAAATAGACACTTCTTAAAAGAAGAAATTCAAATAGCTCACAGGTATTCAGCATCTCTAATCATCAGGGAAATGCAACTGAAAACCACAAGAAGATATTACCCTATTATCAAAAGGACAAAAGATAACAAGTGTTGGCAAGATTGTGGATAACAGGAAACCTGTGTGATGGTGGTGGTAATGTAAACTGGTGTAGCCACTATAAAAACTAGTATGGAGTTTCCTTAAAAACTGAAAAATAGAACTACCATATGATCCTCTGCTCTTCTTTCACCTATAGAGTCACACATCGTTGCTGATCATGTTGAGTATTGTCATTTCTGCCTCAGGAAACCCAGGCCTTTCATGGTGGTGGCTGCTGGATTCCAGGTTGCTGCCCCAAGGGGTGAACAGCCTCCACACCAGCAGCCCTAGGCGGCCAGGTACAGCTTCTCCATTCGTGACAGGGGTAACTGTCCTGCTTTCATGCTCCACTATTTCATCTGGGCTTTGGGAACCTAAAGCATCATCGCCCTGGCCTAACAGACTGGCCAGCTTCTAAAAGCACAGGGAGCAGTTTTCTGTCCCCTGCCCGCTCCCTCCTGCTTTTACAGATTTTCTCACATTCTGGGGCAGGAATCTCAGCCTGGTGTCCATCAGGGCTACATCATATGCCCCTAGGAATATGCCCTTATAGGCCTATTGAGCTTGTGATTATAGAAGGGTTTGTGTGGGCTGTTTAATTTCTCCCACTAGACTCTAAGTTCAAGGGGGAGTGAAACACATATGTCCTTTTAATGCTACCCCCAACCCTGGCACAAGCCTAGCACAAAGTAAGTACTAAGTAAAGAGCTGCTGACTGAGTGAAAGCATGACTGGCTTTAACCTTCACCAGAAAGGGCTGGCAGGCATCTAAGGGTTAAACGTACCCACTCCCTCGGTGCCCAGACTGGCTGCTGCTGCTGCTGCTAAGTCACTTCAATCCTGTCCGACTCTGTGCGACCCCACAGACGGCAGCCCACCAGGCTCCCCCGTCCCTGGGATTCTCCAGGCAAGAACACCTGAGTGGGTTGCCATTTCCTTCTCCAATGCATGAAAGTGAAAAGTGAAATTAAGTCGCTCAGTCATGTCCAACTGTGCGTGACCCCATGGACTGCAGCCTACCAGGCTCCTCCGTCCATGGGATTTTCCAGGCAAGAGTACTGGAGTGGGGTGCCATCGCCTTCTCCGGCCCAGACTGGCTGCCTTATGTCATTCCTCAGCCCTTTAAGAGGACAAGGCTACGGAGAGGAGGGGAGACTTTCTGAGAGAGGCTGGCTTTGCAGCTGGCAGCACCCCCTGCGCTAGGCTCTCCGGAGCCTGTCTTGCTAACCTGATCCCCCAAACGCGTGTCTGCCCGTCCTGTCCCCTCTTTCCTTCATTGCTCCCTGTGGACTTGGGGTTGGCACTGACTTTAATCCTGAGTCAGTCTGTTCTAACAGGAAGCGAATAGTGTTCCTGCCCGGATGGAGGTGTTTCCTTCCTACAGAAGTTACAAAGGGCTCTTTTCACAGAGCAGGGGCCAGGCCTGTGTGTGGCCACACGGCTGTCTGCCCTGTGCTGAGTGAAGCAGGTTCTGAACTCAGGGGCCTCCTCTTCCGGAAGAGGTACCAGCCTGAGCGCTGAAACAGGGTGCCCAGTTCTCTCTGAGCCCCTAACCTGATGCCTACCAGCATCCCCTGGAAGCCCCCACTCCTACCTGTGGTCACTGTGGATTTTTTCTTTTCTCGGCTCCCAGGTCACAGCAGTCTCAGTTTTGTTTGTTGCAATCTTCCTGGATCCTCTTCATCTTTGTAATCTCATCATCCTATTGTCCCGGGGTCCTCAGAGTTCTGTCCTGGTCTTGAGGCACCTCTTTTCCAGCCACACTCATTCCCGGGTTAGCACACCAAGTTTCATGGTTACAAACTCCCCCATGTGCCAAGGAATCCCACATGCTTAATTTTGGCTTTGCCCTCAACTCCAGGTTCTTAGAATTGACTCTCAACTCTACATTCCCCACTGGGGTGTCTAATAGGTGTTTCATGCTCACTGGAGTTAAAGCTGAACTCTTTTTTTGGAAGATTATATTAATACTTCTTTAGTAAGTGACAGAACGTTAATGTAGACCTATGTAGTCTTTAGCAGCAGCCCCAACCTTTTCGGTACCAGGGTTTGGTTTCATGGAAGATGGTTTTCCACGGTGGCGGGGGAGGTCTGGGGTGGTGGTGGGGAATGGTTCAGGTGTTAATGCAAGTGATGGAGAGCAACAGATGCAGCTGCACTTGCTGGCCCACTGCTCACCTCCTGCTGTGCAGCCCAGTTCCTAACAGTCTATGGACCAGTAGCGGTCCACGGCCTAGGGGTTGGGTACCCCAGGGTATAGCATGTACAGTAGTGGAAAAATAAGGGCCTTCCTGTTAAAGATCAAGAAGACTGTAAGGAGTTGACCATCTTGCTGCTATTTTAACAATGAGGAGGAGGTTCTAGGCAATTAAACGCAATGAGGGGAGCTGGTAAAAGAAAGGAGAGTGAAAATTATTGTTTGCAAATGGTATGATTGTCTTCACCACAAACTAAAGAGAAACAATTGACAAAGAAAATAATATAAAAGAGATATCAAATAATAGTTAGAAAATAACTCTACATATATTAATACCTTGTTCAAGCAGTAACAAATTCAAAATATAATAAAAAGTTCCCATATCCAGTGCATGCTAAGTCTCTCAATCGTGTCCAACTCTATAGACTGTAACCCACCAGGCTTCTCTGTCGATGGCATTCCGTGTTCCATGCCACACCCTCCTCCAGGAGATTGTCCCAACTCAGGGAATGAATCTGGACCTGCTGCTTTGCAGGCGTATTACCATCTGAGCCACCAGGGAAGCCCTGGGCCATCACAATAGTCAGAGATCTTTCTGCCTCTGCTCTTGTCCTGCTACAGGGAGCTTTCTATACAGCAGTCAGAGTGACCTTCTTATCTATGGAATCAGGCCTCCCCCTGCTTGAAACCATCCAGGGGATTCTCTTACACACAAGTGAAATGCAAATTCCACACAGTGGGATAGCCAATTTCACCGGCTCCAGCCCCTGATTATCCTTCTGACGTCAATTTCTCTCTCTGCTCTTTCCACAGGCCTTCTTGGAATTCCTGACCCACAAGCTTGTTACTGCCTCATACACACCAGTGTCCTCTCTCTGCCCCTCTCTTTCCCCAGGTCTTGATGTGGCCTTGCTTTCTGGAGAGACTTAGAAGTCTCACCCTGAGAAAAGCTGTGTGGATCACTGAAATAAGATAGTCTCCCTCACTGAACACTCCTCATGTGCCTTTGTTTTCACCATTGTAGCTCTGCCAGGTATTACCTATCTTTAGGTAAAAGCATGAGAAACCCTGGCTAGTTTAAGTGCAAAGGCGATCTGTTAACAGACTTTGAGACTTTGTCTTTTACCATCTGTGTCCTCAGAGCCCAGAACAGTGTGTCCCCTTCCCCATAACTACGTGTTGAATGAATATCAGACACTGTATGGAAAGTAAAGATTAAACAGTCTACTTGTGTTATCATTCTTCCTTTTGGTGGTTGAAGTTCCTGACTCCTCTTCCAGCCTTTCCTCCCCACAGACCGCCCCCCCACCCTGGTACCAAAGCAAAAGCAAGCCAGTCTAGACTGATGAGGCTAGAAAGCAGACAGAGCGGGGCCAGGTGCTCTGTACCAGGGACAGTCAGTAGCAACAAGAGAGAACCCTAGAGAATTTGCAGGAGGGAGGGCGGGGCGAATCAGGGGTGAGGGCCAGAGCATAAGCAAGGGAGATTTGGGGGATGAGAAAGCCCTCGCCTGTAAGCAACTTCCTCAGAAAGGTCAGAGCCCCAGGAATTAGGGTTTCTTTGGCTACCCTGTGCTTTCAGACTCAGCAGGCCAAGGGAGGAGGTGACTCCTGCACTGCCCCGGGGGAGCTGTCTGCTGACCCTTCGGTGGCTGCACTTCAATGTGCCGTAACTGCATTCTTCCTCTAAACCTTTCAACATTCTGCGTGTAATTGGGGGTGGGAACGGCTGGTGGTTTCTCCTGCAGCAGCTCTGGGGTAGTTAGGAGGGGAGCAGGTGTGTTGTAAGAGCACAGGGTCACTTGTCTTGGCTGCAGCCTTACAGTCCTGGAGCAGGAGTTGGAGTTAATGCTCTCATGGGATGTAGGCCTCCCAGCCAACTGGTTGCCTCTGTTTCCACCCCTTACTCAGCCCCCTTGCTCAGCCTCCTTCCTGCCTGCCTCCCCTCCCCATCCTAGAGTCTAGACATCATGGTACCTCCCACCACAGCTAGCCCTAAGTCACCTGGACTCCTGCAGGGTGGGGCGCAGGCATGGCTGGGGTGCCCTTTAGGGAGACTGTAAGAAAGAAGACACAGGGAACTCTGATCACTTGGTGCTGGGGGGGAGGGTCAGCTGCAAAATGTTTCTCTTCTAATAAAAGAGAAAAACTGAGTGAGAAGGAGTGTCTGGGCTGGATTGCCTGCAGGAGAGGGCTGGATGGAGGAAGCAGAGAGAAAGGGAGCAGAGAACAGAGGAAGAGAAACAAAGGACCCTTGGAGGGGAGGGTGTGACTGACTATAAGGTGGGGAATGCTTAACACATTCTATTTATAGATTATAGAGACTTCTAAGAAGAGATACCGGGAGCTGGTTTGGCTGTGTTAGAAGATGACTAATTACAGTCATTGACGGGAATGGCTGCTTAGCATTCTAGCTAATCACTGTGCAGGCTGTAAGGATTATCTGTGTTCTGAATATCTCTCAGAGCATCTTTTGTGGTAAATTTTATTCTATTGTGACACCTGCTTGTGAAGAAGATTACCTTTGTTCTTAGGCAGCATTGCTGCTTGCTCAGGACTAAAACAAAACAACCTGGAAGGAATGCTTTCTAAGAACAAAGAGGGGAAATACCTATAAATACATCATATTATTGCTTTTTGTTATTTGGGGTGCAAGTTGGCTGGTAGGAGAAGGTCGACAAAGCATTAAGATTTTTTTTTTTTGCAATTTCTTCTACTCCCATTTCCCATCCTCACTAGCATCACACACACACACACACACACACCAGTCTGAACATGGGATCTATGACAGTTTCAGAAACGCTATCCATTGTGGTGCTTTGCAGATGAACAGAAGTTGTTTCTCCCATTTTCCAAGAAAGAATACAAAACCTTACATGCCTGTGACTCCTGATGCCCGGGTCACTCAGGAAATCTGCGTCATATCAAGCAATATGGAGTTGGATCAAAAGAAAAGGTCAGGTTAAATCCACGCAGAAATATCTGATGTTCTGTTTAGAAAGGCACATAGTTCCCTGCATGAGATTCAGTCTTGTAAAATAACTTTCCAAAATGCATTTTGTGTGGGTGCATGTAAGTAAACCTGTCAGCCTTGGAGCAGTTTGGAAAGAAGCAAGTCGACATGGCCCCCACTGTCAATCTCCACCACCTCTGTGCAGAGGGGCTGCCTCTCCACCAAGGCTGGAATGCAGACAGGGAATTGCATACATAGAAAAAAGGAAAACAGACTGAAATTGCTTCAGTTCAGTTCAGTTCAGTCGCTCAGTCGTGTCCGACTCTTAGCGACCTCATGAATCACAGCACGCCAGGCCTCCCTGTCCATCACCAACTCCTGGAGTTCACTCAAACTCATGTCCATCGAGTCGGTGATGCCATCCAGGCATCTCATTCTCTGTTGTTCCCTTCTCCCGCCCCCAATCCTTCCCAGCATCAGAGTCTTTTCCAGTTAGTTCCTATATAAATTCATCAACTTCTATCCAGTCAATGCTTGGCTTCGGCACCGGGGGATCAACCTTTCCAGGCCTGTTGTTCAGATGAAGACATTACCGAACACAAAAGGCACGTCAAGTCCTGTAACACAGCAGCACGCCCGAGATAAAAACCAGACTCTGGAGTCAGAGTGGGAACATGCTACACAGTTTAAAAATGTTACTTACTTACGGTTAAAAAAAAAAAAGTAAGGGGATCAGAATCAGAAAATTAAATTTAAGACCAAGACTTTAAAAAATCAAGCATTTTCTCTTAAAAAAAATACTGCTTCCCTGTAAAATTGTGATTTGGCCCTTAGACCCTCGACAACTGGGTTATTAAGAACAAGATGATGAAAACTTAGAAGCCATTCAGTGTGATTCTCGGCTGCTATTTGAATTCTCTCTTTGTGCCCCAGTATCTTGTCATTCTGCTTCAGCCTTAAAACTCTAAGTGACAGTGAACCCATTGCCTGTCGGGGCACCCGTCTATCTCAGAGCATCCTGAAGAGACACAGAGCACTCTGCTATACGACCTCACCCTGTCGTCCTGGCATTGCCTTTGGAGACACACAAGTCCAGTCTCTCTTGCATGTGCAAGCTCGTCCTTTACCATCAGGAATCCTCAGTCAAGTGCTTTGGGGACTGGCTTTTATGTCTCTGAATACGTCTGAGTCACAGTGTCAGGCTCCCGCTTTCAATGTGCAAGTGTGTCTCTTCAGTGGGACGGTACTGGGAACAGAAACCCAGCCAAAATCTGAGGTTTGGCTAGGTTCAGTAGGTATCTGTCATCTTTTTGACCACTTAGCAACTTTTTTTGAACCCCTTCTCTTAGGAACCTGCTTATCCTCGAGGAAGAGGCCAGAACCTGCTCTCCAAGCCTCTCTTGCAGCCAAGGTTTGGGCAGCGATCCAGGCTCGCCTGATTACATCCAACTGTGATTTGAAAGCTCTGGGCAGAAATAAGGCCTGTGCTGAGGCCATTCTGATAATGGTGGGTGTGGTGACATCCAGCATTTTACAGACAGGGGTGCTGAGGTCCTTCGAATAGAGGCCTGACCCCAGAATTTGAGGGAAAATTCTGTGGAAGGCAGAATAACGGCCTTCTGAAGATGGCCATGTTCAAATCTTCAGAACCTGAATATGAGTATGTGATTTCACAGGGCAGATGTGATTGCACTCAGAAGTCTGAGATGGGAGATTCTTCTGGATTGTGGGGGTGGGCCTACATAGCCATAGTGCCCCTGTGAGAGGGAGGCAGGAGGATCAGTGTCAGAGAAGGTGATGGGATGACAGAAGCTGAAGGAGAGAAGATGTGACGACGAAAGCAAAGAGACTTGGGACTCCACGCTTCCAACACAGGGGGTGCAGGTTTGATCCCTGGTCTGGGAAATAATATCCCACATGCTACAGGGCACGGCCAAAAAAAAAAAAAAAAGACAGAGAGTTTTGATGATGTCACTCAGCTGACTTTGAGATGTTGGAAGAAGGCGTGGGTCAAGGAGTGAGGTGGCCCCTAGAAAATGGAAAAGGCAGAACAACTCTCCCTAGAACCTCCAGAATGGAATGCAGCCCTGCTGACACCTCGAGTTCAGCCCCATGAGATCCATTTTGGACTTCTGACTTTCAGAACTATAAGAGAATAAATGTGTGTTGTCTTAGACTATAAATGTGTGGTAATTATAATAGCAGCAAGAGGAAATGAGTACTAGGTGACTAAGTTCTTGGGCTTCCCCGATGGCTCAGCAGGTAAAGAATCTGCGTGCAATGCAGGAGATACAGAGGACATGGGTTTGATCCCTGAGTCGGGATGAGCCCCTGGAGGAGGCAGTTGTGACCCACTTCAGTATTCTTGCCTGAAAAATCCCATGGACAGAGGAGTCTGGAGGGCTACAGTTCAAAAGGTCCTAAGAGTCAGAAACAACTGAGCAACTAAGCACGCACTAAAGCAGTGGCACGTGGAGGTTCTCACGCCCAGTGATGGCAGGGGCAAGGTCTCCACTAGAATAGTTTGACACAACTCAAGATCTTCTCTGAGCTTCAACACTTGCAAATCTGATTCTCTGGCCCTCCCCAAAGACTACGTAGGTGTTCTTACATCATTTAGTAAAATAATTTTCTTCTTACACCAGATGGAATGCACAGCTTCCATGACTTTCAACAAAGAATCTGCTAATCCTGGCCAACCATCACTCTACATGTATCTTTTCTATTTTATTTCTGAATTCTCTCTCAACTCTATCCTTGCTGCTCTGTCACTCCTACCTTAGTTCAGGTCTTCAATATTCCTTACCCAGACTATTTTCAGGCCCTCTTAATTGGTTTCTCTGCTGTATTTTTATCTTTTGAAACAATTTAACAGTGCTTCATTGCCCTTTGCAAACACATTGATGGCCTCCCATTGCCCAGAGTTTTTACATGGCACGGGGAGACCCTCATCACCTTGCCTGAACCTGCTCACACAATCAGTTCAGTTCAGTTGCTCTGTTGTGTTCGACTTTTTGCGACCCCGTGGACTGCAGCACACCAGGCCTCCCTGTCCATCACCAACTCCTGGAGTTTACCCAAACTCATGTCCTTTGAGTCGGTGATGCCATCCAACCATCTCATCCTCTGTCGGCCCCTTCTCTTGCTGTTAATCTTTCCCAGCATCAGGATCTTTTCAAACGAATCAACTCTTCATATCAAGTGACCAAGGTATTGGAGTTTCAGCCTCAACATCAGTCCTTCCAATGAACACTCAGGACTGACCTTTAGGATGGACTGGTTGGATTTCCTTGCTATCCAAGGGACTCTCAAGAGTCTTCTCCAACACCACAGTTCAAAAGCATCGATTCTTCAGCGCTCAGCTTTCTTTATAGTCCAACTCTCACATCCATACATGACCACTGGGAAAACCATAGCCTTGACTAGACGGACCTTTGGTGACAAAGTGATGTCTCTGCTTTTCAATATGCTGTCAGGTTGGTCATAACTTTCCCTCCAAGGAGTAAGCGTCTTTTAATTTCATGGCTGCAATCAGCATCTGCAGTGATTTTGGAGCCCAAAAAAATAAAGTCTGACACTGTTTTTCCATCTATTTCCCATGAAGTGATGGGACCAGATGCCATGATCTTATTTTTCTGAATGTTGAGCTTCAAGCCAACCTTTTCACTCTCCTCTTTCACTTTCATCAAGAGGCTTTTGAGTTCCTCTTCACTTTCTGCCATGAGGGTAGTGTCATCTGCATATCTGAGGTTACTGATATTTCTCCTGGCAGTCTTGATTCCAGCTTATATTTCATCCAGCCCAGCATTTCTCATGATGTACTCTGCATAGAAGTTAAATAATCAGGGTGACAATATACATCCTTGATGTACTCCTTTTCCTATTTGGAACCAGCCTGTTGTTCCATGTCCAGTTCTAACTGTTGCTTCCTGACCTGCATACAGATTTCTCAAGAGGCAGGTCAGGTGGTCTGGTATTTCCATCTCTTTCAGAATTTTCCATAGTTTGTTGTGATCCATAGAGTCAAAGACTTTGGCATAGTCAATAAAGCAGAAATAGATGCTTTTCTCGAACTCTCTTGCTTTTTCCATGATCCAGCAGATGTTGGCAATTTGATCTCTGGTTCCTCTGCCTTTTCTAAAACCAGCTCGAACATCTGGAAGTTCACTGTTCACATATTACTGAAGCCTGGCTTGGAGAATTTTGAGCATTACTTTAGTGTGTGAGATGA
This sequence comes from Moschus berezovskii, assembly GCF_049115385.1. Classification (NCBI taxonomy): domain Eukaryota; kingdom Metazoa; phylum Chordata; class Mammalia; order Artiodactyla; family Moschidae; genus Moschus; species Moschus berezovskii. Next base: position 88,000,236 of record NC_142470.1, read on the forward strand.
GTGCAATTGTGCCGTAGTTTGCACAGTCTTTGGCATTGCCTTTCTTTGGGATTGGAATGAAAACTGACCTTTTCCAGTCCTGTGGCCACTGCTGAGTTTTCCAAATTTGCTGGCATATTGAGTGCAGCACTTTCACAGCATCATATTTTAGGGTTTGAATAGCTCAACTGGAATTCCATCACCTCCACTAGCTTTGTTCATAGTGATGCTTCTTAAGGCCCACTTGACTTCATATTCCAAGATGTCTGGCTCTAGGTGAGTGATCACACCATCGTGATTATCTTGGTCGTGAAGATCTTTTTTATACAGTTCTTCTGTGTATTCTTGCCACCTCTTGTTAATATCTTCTGCTTCTGTTAGGTCCATACCATTTCTGTCCTTTATTGAGCCCATTTTTGCATGAAATGTTCCCTTGGTATCTCTAATTTTCTTGACGAGATCTCTAGTCTTTCCCATTCTATTGTTTTCCTCTATTTCTTTGCGCTGATCGCTGAGGAAGTCTTTCTTATCTCTTCTTGCTCTTTCTTATCTCTCTGGAACTCTGCATTCAGATGGGAATATCTTTCCTTTTCTCCTTTGCTTTTCACTTCTCTTCTTTTCATAGCTATTTGTAAGGCCTCCTCAGATGGCCATTTTCCTTTTTTGCATTTCTTTTTCTTGCGGATGGTCTTGATCACTGCCTCCTGTACAATGTCAGGAACCTCCATCCATAGTTCTTCAGGCACTCTGTCTATCAGATCTAGTCCCTTAAAGCTATTTGTCACTTCCTCTGTGTAATCGTAAGGGATTTGATTTAGGTCACACCTGAATGGTCTAGTGGTTTTCCCTACTTTCTTAAATTTAAGTCTGAATTTGGCAGTAAGGATTTCATGATCTGAGCCACAGTCTGCTCCCAGTCTTGTTCTTTCTGACTGTATAGAACTTTTCCACCTTTGGCTGCAAAGAACATAATCAATCTGATTTTGGTGTTGGCCATCTGGTGATGTCCATGTGTAGAGTCTTCTCTTATGATTGCTCATACAATCACTGAGACCAAAAGCTTTTGTGTAGTGACACTAAATGGGCTCTAGGGTCTCAGGTCAGTCCCTTCACCATACAGAGTCTTATCTCTAAAGCAGCAACCATAACACCTTTCTCATTTATAAAAGAGTGATTAAAAAATTCTTATTAAGTAGCATTGTCATGAAATTAGATGAGATAATGAATAAACGTGCACTTGGCCCAGTGCTTGCAATATAGTGCATATTCATGTATGTTTCATGAATTGCCACTCCCCACGTTGTACCACCAGATATTCTTCATATCATCCCTGCATTTCATGATGATATATATACAAGCATACACACACACACACATATACTTACCTCAAAGTCCCTCCCTCCTTCTCTTTTACCTGATCAGCTATTTTACCAGAATCAAGCTTAAATGTCACCTCCTTGTGGAGGTTTCTCTGACTCCTTCAAGCAAGGTGACTCCTCCTGGTGTGTCTCCGTGGGCAAATATCTAACCTTGTTGCAATGACTTGCTTGCAAAGTCATTTCCTCCACTGATAGTCTTCTCGCTTTGAGATCAACAAAGTCCAGTGTGGTGCATACAGAAGCATATAGAAGCACTTTAATAAATGTCATCGCAATGGAACTAATGTATAAAGGAGAAGGATGGAACAGACAGTTACCCTTTCTGGGAAATAAACTTTAGCTGAAAGTGTGAAAGTCCAAACCTGAAACTTTACATGATGACGTAGCAAACCTACATAGGTGTTCTAGATGGGCTTTAAGGAAACTATCTGAAGAAAGTTCAAAATTACATAATAAGTAAGTAAGAGTAGTTATTAAGCCACTCCAGTACTCTTGCCTAGAAAATCGCAGGGACAGAGGAGCCTGGTAGGCTGCAGTCCATGGGGTCACTACTAGTCGGACACGACTGAGCGACTTCACTTTCACTTTTCACTTTCACACATTGGAAAAGGAAATGGCAACCCACTCCAGTGTTCTTGCCTGGAGAATCCCAGGGATGGCGAAGCCTGGTGGGCTGCCGTCTATGGGGTCACACAGAGTCGGACACGACTGAAGCGACTTAGCTTAGCAAGAGTAGTTATTTTACAAAAGATTTTTAGCACACCAAAGAATTGTCTTACAAAAAACTAGTTTTATTTAAATAGAAAGTTCCAGGACTTGCCTGGTAGTATAGTGGCTAAGATTCTGTGCTCCCAGTTTAGGGGCCAGGTTCAAAACCTGGTCAGGGAACTGGATCCCACATGCTGCAACAAAGACCAGTCACAGGCAAATAAATAAAAATGAATGAATGAATAAATAAATAGTTGTCCAGATGCTGTCAGCAGTTAATTACTGAATAATTCCAAGTATGGGCAGGGCAAAACCTTAGTGATAGTGGTCACTACCTGTTGAGGTCCTTTAATGCACCAGAACCTGGTGGTCCAGAGTCGACGATAAGAAAGTAAAAGAGAGAGAGAAAGAGGCTGATATTCCTTGGTTTACGCAGAAAACCAATAAAGTCCTTTGACACGGCTTGCGTCGCTCACGAAGGCACCTGGCGCCCTCTTTAGGGGGTGAAGGCACAGTGCACCTTCACCAGAGGGTCTTAGAAGACTGGACAGGAGAGTGAGCACGGCGGGTCTCTGCTCTCCAAAGAATTAGCCTGAGAGAGAGAGAGAAAGAAAGCAAGACACGGGGACCAAAGCTCTGATGGAGCAAAGGTGTTTTAGTCAACATGGTGTGGGCATATATAGTGTCTTACAAGGTAGTTATTCTCAGCAAAGATAAAGATTAAAATTCCAGACTTACAAAACATAGGTGATCCATATTAAAGAGAGAGAGTTGTAAATAATAACTTTTACCATATGGTTCATAAGAAGGAAGAGGGTACTTATCACCGTATTGTAAAACTAATGAAGGAAACGCCTGGATTCCTCAGCCCAGGGAGAGGCTTGCCTCTCCTCTTAATTCCTGAATATTTAGGACTGAAACTCCAATACTTTGGCCACCTCACACTACGAGTTGACTCACTGGAAAAGAGTCTGATGCTGGGAGGGATTGGGGGTGGGAGGAGACAGGGACGACAGAGAATGAGATGGCTGGATGGCATCACCGACTCGATGGACATGAGTTTGAGTGAACTCCGGGAGTTGGTGTTGGACAGGGAGGCCTGGCGTGCTGTGATTCATGGGGTTGCGGAGAGTCGGACACGACTAAGCGACTGAACTGAACTGAAGGAACAGAGGATTCCTGGCAGATCCAAAACAGCACACAGGAAGCCTCCTGTTAAATGCTTCCTGACAGCTACCAAGTGGAGTTCCATCTGAAACTAAGACAAAGTTTTTCAGAGGTGAGTGCCAGAGGGAAAGAGAGCATTGGCTCTGCATGCAACTATTGACATTTTTGTGTAAGTGAAGTGCATCTGAGTGATAGCTGATTCTTTGTTCACAAAAGTCAGCAAGAAGTTTCAGTCATCTAATATGTCTATATTTTCAATGTCAAACCACGAACAGTAACTAAGATCTTTGAGAAAAGGCTTACTTTGTAAGTTACCTGGACTTTCAAACAAAATATGCAAAAGCCAGGATAACCTATTACTCCCTCAGAACCCTATGAATTTACTATACAAATGTAATTTACAAGTCAGTGGGTCTGGAAACCACGAGAGGCTATGTCTATCTTCATAGACACACTTTCATGGGTGAAAACTGCAAATAGAACCATTGGCCAGTTCCTAGCCTCATTCTGCTGACATTAGCATCAGAGCCACACTCCTACATTCAGAGACAACGTGAAACTTGGCTGGGGTCACTCAGGCCAGGGAACCTTTTTAAGAACAAAAAACCCAAAAGGGTATGACCTTGGTTGCTTCTAAAGTAAAGACTTCGCTGTTTTGGATTATAAACTGGTTTGGATGAAAACCAGCTGATGTGTGGACAATCTGATGGGCTCAATAGGTTTTTCAACCCTTGTAATTACCTCTTTGCTAAAGTAAATGTTAGCATAACCATTGGCATTTGATAAGTCACTCTGTGCTACCCAAGAAAGAAGATCAACTTTTATCATTTTTTGAGTAGTTGATATACATTTTTTATCAAAGAACACTATTCTGTTTGTTGATATGATATACAGAAATATATTCCTATAAATGTGCAGTGAAGTTCAAATAATTGTACATGTATGAAGTTTTTCTGGTTTTCAGTATGTACTTGGCTTTTAAAACATGGCACTCCTTGGAGAACAAATGGTGACTTCCCTTAACAAGTCTGAGGATCAGGCAGTGGTAGTGCAGAGGGTTGGATAAGGAGGACCTTCTGGGTAAACAAACCAAATTAAAGATGAAGTGGCTCTGTAGGGACCATGGCTTCTTGGGTGTATTTTTGCTGAGACCGATTACATGCCGCCCTACTCCAGAGTCATGTGTAGTACCATGTCTCTGATTAAACAGAACAGTTTTTCTCAAAAGATAAGAAACATGCCATTTCTCAATAAGGAGATGATCTGTCAAAACTGTCCATAAATACAACCATACCTAAAGCATCTCAGTCATATACAGCCATTCATTTCTTCTGTCCTCTGGAAAATCCCTGGGGAAAAGAGGCAAGTGACAAGCAGCTCATACACAAAGACATGGGTGTACCAGGGACTCCTGCCAACTCTACAGGATCTAAAATAGTCCTTTGACAACTCAGCAAGGAACAGGTTCCAGGCCCCGAGGCAACTGCGCACAACAGAGAAGCGGGTTCCCTCCCTCCAGCCTGGGCCTCAGCTAACCCTGTGGTCTACGGAGCAGGCAGCACGGCTCTGAGGGCAGCCAACGACTGCTTGACAAAAGCCAGCTGGAAGAGCAGCTTGGCTCAAGCCTATACCCACACACTGCTCCTGAAAATGTCTTAAAGATTTCATAGCGTCTTCTTTACTTTCCTTAGTGAGAGGAACTGTCGGTGACCTCCTCCCTTTCAGAATAGGCAGTCTCTTCCTCCCTTCACAGGGTCTTCAAAGACCAGTTATTAACAGAAATCCCCGCTCCAGGTATTATCAACATGTGTGTGAGTTGATTATGAGACTGGCATATTTTACACTCAGAAAACCTGAGCCCTTACTATGTGTGGGGCCCTGTGCTATGGCTGGGGGGTATAGTTCATAGAGGAGTGTTGATGGTCATTAAAAAAATAACAGCTCAGGGAGGAGTAATAAAAATAAGGTCAGCCCCAGGGAACTGTATTTCTACTAGCTGTCAAGCCTCATGGTATGTTCTTTACCTGTTTGATATGATCCTCAAAAAAATCCTATAGGGTATTTTGATCCCTATTACGGATGGCAAAACTGAGGCTCAGAGAAATTAAAAGCCTTGTGAAGCTCAGAATATTAAGGGTTGTGAAGGGAATTGTTTCAGTGGTGAATGAGGAGTCCCTGCAGGCTGTTGAGCAGTGAAATGACCTGACCAGAGACTAAAGAAGAAAATGGCATGGTGACTGAATAAATCAAGAAGTAGGAAAACCTGTCAGGAGATCAGGTAGCATTTGGTGGAAAATGTGTGAAGGTTGACATGCAAATGTAAACAATGTACATATACAGTTTCAAAAAATATTTATTTATTTTGCTGCTTTGAGTCTTAGTTGCAGCATGTGGGATCTAGTTCCCTGACGATGGATTGAACCCTAGTCCTCTGCATTGGGAACAAAGAGTCTTAGCCACCAGAACACCAGGGAAGTCCCCATATATATATATATTTTTTTTAAATAATTATCTGTAATCAAAACCTATGAAGAAAAGTCAGAGAATTATCCTTGCAACAATTTAGGCCACTAGTTGCTTCTTGGAAGGGTGGACAGAATAAGGAGGAGGATATAATTAGGGATGAAATCTTTGTGTGCTTAAATATTATTTATTTATTAAAAAATATTTATTTGGCTGTGCTGGGTCTTAGCTGTGGTATGCAGCTCTGAGTTGTGTATGTGTGTGTTGTTCAACCATTTCTGTCATGTCCGACTCTTTGAGACCCCAAGGACTGTAGCCCACCAGGCTCCTCTGTCCATGGGATTCTCCAGGCAAGAATACTGGAGTGGGTTACCATGCCCTCCTCCAGGGGAATCTTCCTGACCCAGGGGTTGAACCCGCACCTCCTGAGTTGCAGGCAGATTCTTACCTCACTGAGCCACCTGGGTAACCCAGGCTCTTAGTTGCCCATGTGGGATCTCCTGGGCTTCCTGCATTGGGAGCGCACACTCTTAGCCACTGGAACAGCAGGGTAGTCCCAATTTTTATTTTATTTTTCAACTTTATTAAGGTGTGATTGACAAATAAAATTGTCATATATTTAAAACCTGTAATCAGATGATTTGATATATGTATACATGGTGACAGGTTTCCCACCATCAAGCTAATTAAGTTAATTAACACACTCATCACCTCATATATTTCCTTTTTTTTTATTTGGTGAAAACACAAGTTCTATTCAGCAAATTTTAATGATCCAATAGTATCCTTTGAACAGCAGCCACAAAAGCTGGGGCATCAAGCTTAAGTACAAGCTCTTTTGAGAGAGATGTTGGCACCTGGTTTCCTAGTTGGGATGAGTTGGAAGGAGAAGGTGGTATAATGACCCACTGGCTCCCTGGCTTTCATGGAGGACTGTAGCCAGCCCCTCGAGGCCTGCAAAGTAAAAGCTGGACCCTCAAGTAGGCGATTGTAAAGTAAACAGTTAATCTCCTTCCAGGGTAAGTCTGGGAGATGGACATTTTTGCCTGCTCCCTCTGGGCTGAGCCTCGGGGGGCTAGCCTCAGCTTATGCTCATGAATTCATAGAGGATCATTCCATTGTTCCCTATAATCTGATGGGTCTCCTGGATGGATATAAGTACCATTGGCTTTCAGAGTCTGGCATGCTGGGATCCCATCTCAGGTGGGAGCCTTAAAAGCTGTGGCACTAGGAGGGCATTGTGGCCTTGGGTTAATCAGAAGAGCCAGTACAAGCTTCACTGCCACCTTTCTGAGATAGAGGCAGTGTGGACACAGAGCCAGGGTTGAGGACATACTCATATACATGCCTCTCTCAGACACTATAGAAGCTTTTCACTGTAGGTCTTGGTACCTGGAAGATCTCTAATTGTGTTTTTTAACTTTGAGTTAAGTTATTCTGCATCTCCAGTAAGTTTCTAATGAAATAGAATTAGTAATACAAGAAAGGGCTTCCCAGGTGGCTCTAACAGTGAAAAACCTGCCTGCCAATGAAGAAGACTTTAGAGACATGGGTTTGGGCTCTGGGTCGGGAAGATCCCTTGGAGGAGGGCATGACAACCTACTTCAGTATTCTTGCCTGGAGAATCCCATGGACAGAGGAGCCTGGTGGGCTACAGTCCATGAGGTTGCAAAGAGTCGGACATGACAGAAATGGCTGAGGACACACAGTACAAGCAAGCCACTCAGTTAGACCAGGATGGACTGGAAATGTTGGAAGAAGCTTTAGGGGATGGAGCCCTTATAGAAAGTTTGTGTTTGAAGAGGCAGAGAGGAAGGGAAAAAGCCTTCTAGGGATGAGCTAAGTGGAGATGGCCATGGGGAACAATGAATAGAGAGGCGTGGGTCTGCCAAGGAGGTGGTGACCATCTGGCTGATGCTTTGGGGAGAGACGTTTGGACAGGTAAACTGGAACCTGGAGGACTTTGACTTCTCTACTGTGTGGATGGAGACATCACGCAGAAGGCAATGGGAAACAGAGATCTCTGAACAGAGCCAGAGCATGTTGAAAGTGGTATATTAGGGGGAAAAAGCAAGCCCTGAGCCCTGTGGCCGCACGAGGAATGGATGGCAGGCAGAAATCGGAGACGGGAAGATGGATGAAGAGGCTGTTTCAATAATCCAGGTGTGATGGATGAGGACCCGAAGAGTGGCAGGGACCCAAGGAAACAAAGGACGTGAGAGACTTCAGGAAGGGCTGTTCCACAGGATTAGGCTTCAGTAGGCTAGGGCTCCGCTGGATTAGGGGGGCTCTAGGAGATGGATGAGATTCAAAACAAAGTTGACTCGTTGGAAGTACTTCCCAAATGTCACTTTATTACTTATTCACAGATATTTATGACTTCTCCAGTGTCATTACCTAACTCATTTACAGTCTGGAGACTCACACCCACTTTATCCATCATGCAGACTCACTCCTACTCTACATGTCCTCACAGACAGATTGGCCTGAACCTTTAAGAAAGATTTTATATCATAAAAGTATATAGGAAATTTTTAAACAAGGCTTACAGAATTCCAGAACTCCAAGATACAGGCTGAGTGCCGAAGAGTTGATGCTTTCGAACTGTCGTGCTGGAGAAGACTCTTGAGAGTTCTTTGGACAGCAAGATCAAACCAGTCAATTCTAAAGGAAATTAACCTGAATATTCATTGGAAGGACTGATGCTGAAGCTCTAATACTTTGGCCACCTGATGAGAAGAGCCAGCTCATTGGAAAAGACTCTGATGCTGGGAAAGATTGAGGACAAGAGGAGAAGGGGACAACAGAGGATGAGATGGTTGGATGGCATCACCGACTCAATGGACATGAGTTTGAGTAAGCTCTGGAAGATAGTGAAGGACAGAGAAGCCTGGCATGCTTCCATTTATGGGGTCAAAAAGAGTTGGACACGACTTAGCAACTGAACAACAACAAAAAAATACAGGCTTTGTCAAGAATTATTAAAGATGCTTTGATCTGGGAACTAAACATTAACTTAGTTTTTCCAACTGGAGGACAGAGTACACTGCTCTGCAGGTCACTCCAGTACAATCCAAGCTGTGCTTGCATTATAGAGGAGGGTTAGATATGCCAGAAAAGAAGGCCATCCTGTCACTAAAGAAATGATTATTCTGGATATACTTGAGTGGTAAATGGAGCCCTTCCTAGAATTTTCCTTTTAGGTTCAGTCAAGACATTTAGATTCCAGGTGTGAAAATAATAGATAACATTGTATATAAATGTAAGGATGTATTAGGAAATAAACAATATAAATTATAATGAAAGAGATCCATCATTTGATCCAGTCTGTGCATAGGCACAGAAGCTCTGTTGCCTTGATGAAAGATATTCTTTTGTGCGATATGTGAGCAATAATGCTGTGATCACACGGTCACTGCTGTTTTCTCCCAGAGAATAATTTCCTCATTAGGAATTATGACTATACCCTCAGAAGCAGAATTTCTATTTTAAGAACATAAAGCAGCTGAAAATCAATGGGCAGCAGTTACTACTCAGCCTGATGAGTTTCCTACAAGCCTCTACACTTAGCCCACAGCACTGTGAACCCCTCTGGCAGACCCCGTCAATTCACAGACCTAGTTCTCAACCACCTGCCTCGACCCATGGCTTTCCCACTCCCTGTCCTGCTTTTGAGTGTTCTGATCATGATTTCCTTCTCCCACTTCTGTCCTTCTTCCCATAGGACTCAGTGCACGACGTTTGTTCCTTCCGACGTTGACCTGGGCGCCGCTGGTTGACAGTCTGATGCCCCGTTCTGGACATGCTTTCTATTTTTATGAGAATTTTTATTTATCCAAAATAATAAATAATACATTACCCTCCTCTTGATTTATAATTTTATTTATATATTTAATTTTGGCTGTGCTGGGTCTTTGCTGCTGAGTGGACTTTTCTCTAGTCATGGAGAGTGGAGGCTACTCTCTAGTTGCGGTGTGTGGGTTTCTCATTGAGGTGACTTCTCTTGTTGCAGAGCATGGGCTCAGTAGCTGTGGCTCCCGGGCTCTAGAGCATAGGCTCAGTAGTTCTGGTGCATGGGCTTAGTTGCTCCTTATGGGATCTTCCAGGGTCAGGGATAGAATCCGTGTCTGTTGCATTGGCAGGTGGATTCTTTACCACTGAGCCACCAGGGAAGTCCCCCTCCTCTTGATTTAAATGTATGCTTCTGGTGAGGTCCTAATATTGGGGCGATTTGTTTGTTTATTTAACAAACATGTAGCCAGCGATTACTAAATATCAGGCACTGGATTTAACACTGAGATATCAAAGTGAAAGTCATGTCCTCCTCTTCAAAGAGCTCAGAGGCTGCAAGAGACAGAAAATTGTAGCGCACACTAGCTACAAGAATCCCTTTCAATTTGAACAGGAATTTGCTGCTCTCAGTCCAATCCCCAAGTAAAATACCTAAAGCCTATCAGAAGGATTTGCCAAGAGTAAAATCAGTTGCTATGTGGTGGGGGTCAGGGATGGTTTATATTCTTGCTTAAAATGTCCTTTAATGATAAAACAATTTCATATAATTAAATACAAAAATAAATTTTGTATAATGCCCACTGTGACCAGCAACTCCACTATCAACCTGCTATATCTGGTGGTAATGTTGGGCTGATGAGGTCAGACCTCCAAGCAGGAGCTGGGGACATCATCTGTCATGCCCTGCCTGTGGGGTGGACACCTACCTGCCCGAACTCGACTGCGAGAGCCCCCAGCACAGGCTCAAACTGGAGAGAGGCAAAGGATCTTTCTCTGGCTCGCCTCCAGCTCCCCGTCTTTAGCTCAGTTTCTGTCTTTGCACATTTGCTGCTTGTCTGCCCTTGAAAAGTGCAGCAGTGAGTTAAGCATCAGGGCGAATGCAAAGGAAATGAAATCCCTGCCTTCCAGTGTTGCCCCGAAGCGAGAATCCTGGCACAGCCACGGCTGTGAGAGGGTGGGAGAGGCAGAAAGAGCGGACAGAGGCCTGGACTAGCAGAATGTCTACCGGTATAGAACACGGGCTTGGATGTCACCACTTCAGTGAACTGGGGATGGGCTGGGCCCAGAACCCTCATCTCCCACTCAGCGTAGGGCCTTGGAAGGCTTCTGGAGGGGTTAATCGAGGTGCCTGTTATGTAACCAGGACCACTGCCTCTCGGGGAGTTCACAGCAGGACAGCCATGTACTGTCAGGGTTTGCTCTGTGGCAACTTCCAAATTAGGAAGCTCAACTAGCCTGGAAAGCCAGGAATGCAGGAGGAGAAAAAGTCTTGTTCCAAGGAGGGGGCTGAAATAATCCTGCCGCACGGCCTGAAAAGGAAGCGACACAGGTCCTCTCTGCCCAGAGCTCCGATCACCCCCTCCTCCAGGGCAGGGAGGACTTGTATTTCCTAAAACTCTTTCGCTTTAACTTTTGATAGTGAGTCCATTTATCTTTATTGAAAACGTCAGGAAAGAACATTTGTAGCTCTGTTCATAGTCTGTGATAGAAGGTGATTCGCTTTTAGGTCGTCATTGCCAATAAGCCAAAAACAATGGGTATGATTTTCCTTTGGTGTTCGGGACTCAGGCTCAGGCAATGTCAGTCAATAATTATCATTTATGGTAGAATTTAAAATGGAATTTTGACTCATGAATCCATTTTTAACTATTTGTTTTTAAAGAGTTCACCCACATATTTTTTCCATGAAGCCTCCAAGACAGACAGGTGCTTGGTTGAAGTTTTATGGTGACTAGTAGGTTAGGAGGGATGCGGAGCAGAAAGGTAGGACCCGTACTATCTGTCCTGAAGCCAGGTGCAAAAAGGTGCAGGTTGTTGGATCACAGGCCCCCAGACAAATGTCTCTTCTGCTATCTTCCTGTCTTGCTTTGTTTCCTGGGTGCATCCCCTGCTTCGGCCCCCAACCTCTGTGAGGTTGTTTGTGTGGGGCACAGAGTCTGTTCTCTGTATCCTTTGGTCCCTGAGAAATGACAGACTGCTCCCCAGAGGTAAGAAGGACAACGTCTCTGAAGAATCTGGGGAAACTTCCCTGGTTCCTGTCCCCACCCTGCCAGGCTGTTTCCCAGCGTACGACTTCTCCCTTGATCAAACTGCTGCACACCCAGCCACGGGACCCTTGAGCCATGGAATGTAGCAGCTCAGATGGGCACGCAGAACATAGAGGGTGGGGGCAGTCTGTAGCCAAGCCCACACCAAAAGGGAGTCAACCATACAATATTGTACCTAGCAAACAACACTGTATTGTACATTTAAACGTTTGTTAAGAGGGTAGATCTTGAGTTTTTTTCTTATTGCAGCAAAATAAACATTTTAAAGAAAGAATTCAGTTGATTAAGCTGCCTATGGTTGCTTTAGTTGCAGGAAGAGAATAGATAAACAGGGCAAGAGGGACAGCAACCTTTCTAAAGTCCCACAGAGAGTGGTGGTAAGACTAGAATTCTGGTACCAAGTCCCAGAGCATCATCCCTGCCCCCAGTAATGCCTGGAGGGAGCCTTGGAGGGAGTGAAAAGCTGGCAAGGCAGATCTGGAACATTTGTCCAAATTGTTTTCTAGGCCTTTTGTTAATTAATCAATTAAAAACTTCTTTTGTCTAATAAATATTTGTGGGCCAATTTAAGCATTGGCCCGATGGTAAAACAAAACAAAACAAGAAAAGGTATAGTGCCTTGTGGAGCTTACTGTCCCACTGAGAACAGAGATGAGCATCAGGCGATTGGTCCGCATCACAGTGAGGTGGGGCTCAGAGCTCTGTTGGAGGGGCACCCAGCCTCACTTGGCCCAGGGAAGGATGGTGGAGGACAGACATGGAAGCATGAGTAAGTGTCCGTCAGACAACCTGCAGGTGTGGGACTAGAAGATGCGGGTGAGGGTGTTCTGAGCCCAAGGGCCAGCAAGCTTGCAGCCACCCCCTGCAGATAGGAGGAAGTAGAATGGATTCCAGGAGCTGGGGAGGTTAGAGGCCTGGGGCGCAGGGTGGCAGACATGGAGAGAGACTGCAGAGAGCTAGGGGATTGATCGGAAGGATTTCAAGGTCAGGCTGAGTCTGAAGGCCTTGGGGAACCATTGTAGGTTTCAACCAAGGAGCAATGTGACTGGATTTGGGTCTGGAAATGCCCCTTCTGGCTGCAGAATAGAGGCTGGATTGGGAGAGGGTGGGAGTGGAAGCGGCAGACTGGATGGAGGGGCGTGCAGCATCCGGAGGAGAGCACCGGTGGGGGGAACTGGGCTCCAGGCAGCTGCTCAGGCCTTTCACCCAACTCCTCCCTGCTTGCGTCTAGCTGGCCTCCTGGGTTCCCCACAGTCAACCGCCATTGCCACTGTCGGAAGTGGTCAAATCATGGCAGGACGCTCTGTGACCTTCTCTGGGCCTGGATGGGATTGGGAGCTTGGCGCAAAGGAGGGGAAGTGAGAGAACAGGGCTGAGTGGAGAGGCGAGCAGAGCAGTTTCCCCAGGGGCTGTGCTCACCACGCTCTGCCAGATGGCCTGGTGGGCTAGTGGGTGGCGAGGCTCTTGCCACTTGTTTTCCAGTTCCCGATTGCCCTCCTGAATGTCATTCTTAGGTCGGGAAATGAGTTTGAATGTCTTCAGATGCTCGCTGCCTGGGATGGCAGAACATCTTTGCTGTGTTGGGGAGGGCTGCTCCCTGACCCTGATGGCCCAGGGGACTGTCTGGATGGCCTGGTAGCCTTGGGCACTCCTTGGGCAACTCATTGAACTTGCCTTCACCCTTTTCTCTCCCAGAGGTGGTAGAGACTTGTCTCTTAAGTTACCCCTACAGCGTCCACGCAGAGAGGTGGTTCAAGCGCTTAGAGACTGCATGTCACCTGATGGGCAACGGACAGGAGAAGCGAGAGAATGTGATCATTGAGGCCACAGTCAGGGGAGGAAGGCTTTGCTGACCACTTGCCGGTGGCCATACCTGACCTCCCTCCCTCATCACTCTGTAGGCTTAAGACCTCTGTAAACAGAATGAACGAAACATGAAGATTTTTTTGTCCAGCAGGTTTGTCTTCCTGTTTCAGACTCTGAAGGAGGAAACACTTTTGCACCCCTGGCTCCGCCCTCCACCTTCCCTGGACCCAGGATGGTTTTCCCCTTCGAGGCTCCTGTCCTCAGAGAGGCTGCCCACCACCCTACAGACGTGCAGCAGCCTGGCTGTGTCGCAGAAGCCGCGCGCTGGGCACCATGAGCTGGAGCTGCAACGCCTTTCCTGGCCCTGGGCTGCACTGCTCAGACGTGAACCAAAATTTCCTTTTATAAACAGTCTATTTACCAGCATGGCTTGAGCAGGAAATGCTTCCTTTGCAGAACGAAGGTTCAGGAGCAAATGATGGAAGTGGAAAAACAGCCCTGGGGTCCCAGGGACAGATTGATTCCAGGAGCCCCTGCTACCCAGTGTGTGGCGTCCATGCTGCTTAGTCTCTTCACTCATGTCCGACTCTTTGTGACCCCACACACTATAGTTCCTCTGTCCATGGGATTGTCCAGGCAAGAATACTGGAGTGGGTTGCCATTTCCTTCTCCAGGGAATCGTCCCTGCCCAGGGGTTGAACCCGCATCTTTGATGTCTCCTGCATTGGCAGGCTGGTTCTTTACTCTTAGTGCCACCTGAGAAGCACCTAAATCTGACTTAGCCTTAGGAGCCCTGTCACAGCTCCTGTCCTTGAACAGTAGGCATCACCAACAGTAGGCATCACTCCTGCCAAGGAGAGTTGGCCCAGATCCTGGTGGGCAACACCTGTGGCTCCCCCCTCCCGGGCAGGAGGCACAGGGTGGATGAGAGCTCTGTAATCCAGAACAAGCCCGTGACTCTTTGGAGGTTTGCCTAACCCCGGGTACAAGGCTTGCATGCTGACTTAGGAAGGTAAAGGCGCTATAATCCAGTCCTAACCTGTGTGGCATGGGCTGTAATGGTCAGAAGAACGCTGAGAAGAAGGTGACATAGGCTGTAATGCTCTGGGTCTCATGGGTCCTGGAGAGCTCAGCCTCCGTGGAGTCTGTGCATGAAGAGTTTGAAGTCTGTCCCCGAATGCAACTTTTCTTTTTTTTTTTCTCTCTCTCTCTCTTTAGAATCACCATTTTGTAGGCTCTAAGGCACGTGGTATTCACTGCCAGGCTATGGCCTCTCCATTTGGTCTCTGAGCAGACGTTCACTGGTCACTAACTCTGTGCTCTGTCCTGGCCAGGTGATGGGGAAATACAGGATGGAGGGCAGAGTGCCTTCCCTCAAGGAGTCCCCCGAGGCTTGATTGAGGCTTTGAAGTTCAGGGTCACTGGGGCTTGCCAAACTTTGGGCCTAGTGTACTGGCAGTCAACCAATCTTATGACCAAGATTAACCCAACCAAAGTGTTCCAATGACCCTTTGCACAGTGAACAAGAGCTTTCAATAGACATGGATAATACAAAAGTGACTCTCTCTCTCTTTTTTTTTAAAAATATAATCTGCTGACTTCTGTTAGCTTCTTCTGACATCTTTTCCACATGGAAGTCTCTCAAAGCCACTTTTATCCCTTCTAGCTCTTCCTCCCTGCTTCCATGTCACTCGACATGTATTGGAGTTCTGGCACTGCCTCTTCCAGTCTTAAACAAGTCACCCCCGTTCTGTGTCTCAGTTCCACCAATCAGAGATCAAACACAATAACAACAAAAATCCCAAAGAGCAAAAATAAAAATAAATACTGCAAAAGCAAGGTATTAAGTACAAGTAGTATCATAATGAAATGAAATAAAAATTAAATGAAATTAACTGAAAATTAAGTGAAATTAAAAGATGCTTGCTCCTTGGAAGGAAAGCTATGACAAAGCTAGACAGTGTATTAAAAAGCAGAGATGTCACTTTGCCAACAAAGGTCCATACAGTCAAAGCTAATGGTTTTTCCAGTAGTTATGTATGGATGTGAGAGCTAGACCGTAAAGAAGGCTGAGCACCGAAGAACTGATGTTTTTGAACTATGGTGTTAGAGAAGACTCTTGAGAGTTCCTTGGACTGCAAGGAGATCAAATCAGTCCATCCTAAAGGAAGTCAGTCCTGAATATTCATTGGAAAGAATGATGCTGAAGCTGAAGTTCCAATATTTTGGCCACCTGATGTGAAGAGTCAACTCACTAGAAAAGACCCTGATACTGGGAAAGATTGAGGGCAAGAGGGGAAGGGACTGACAGAGGATGAGTTGGTTGGATGGCATCACTTACTCAATGGATGTGATTTTGAGCGAACTCTAGGAGATAGGTAAGGACAGGGAAGCCTGGCATGCTGCAGTTCATAAAGTTACAAAAAGTCAGACACAACTTAGCAACTGAACAACAACGGTATCATAATATAGGATATTCTCTGTAACAAAGCCGTGATACAGAGTTCCAGCCATGTCATAAATGCAGAGGATATTAGTTTCCTGTGTTCCCCAACCCAGTCGCTGCTCAATAAATTCACACAAAACCACCTTTAATGCTTAGATGGTGACTGGCTTTCCTTTAATGGGGGCCATGGCTTGGTCCCAGGGAAGCAGACTCAGAGATGGAGTTTAGCATGCCGAATGCTTATTTGGGTGTTTGCTTTTGGAACAAACACCTGTTGAAGGGTGGAGAAGGAAGCAGGAGTGGTCAGAGCTATAGGATTCATTGTGGTGAGCAGACCACACAGGCTTGGGAGCTCAAATGGCTCTTCAGATCACCCCACAGTCAGCCAACAGGGTCAGGTCTTCAGAGCTCTTCACCTCCTATTGTTTTACCCTTTGAGTTCTATTTTGCTTCCAGCTGGAGAAACTAAAGCATAGAGCAGAGGTAAGATGCCCAAAATTAGAAGCGGGAGGGACAAACCGCAAACCCAGACCTACTAACCTGCATCATGTGATGTGCTGAGAAGGAAGTTGGGTGAATGAATAAAAGGGATCTGGTGGCACAGGACCACAAAGTGCCCTCATCCTTTCTTTATCTCCTCACTTATTCAATGAATATGTCATAGGCTTAACTTTTTTACACACCCTGGTGGTTAAAACTGGACTCACCACCACTGTGCTTCACGAGCTCTGTTACAGTCACAGACTTATTCTTCTACAAGGTTTCTTTAGAGGATCTGCAAAATCAACACATGCTTCTCATCCTTTAATAAGCTGGAGATTTTCCCAGGATCTTGTGAACAGGCAGACTCTGAGTCAGTAGGTCTGGGTAGGCCTGAGGCTCTGCATCAGGAATGTGATGCTGTTGGTCCTGGACCCGTTTGAGTAACTACGGTCTGCTTTTCAGAAGAAGTTTCTACTGTGGCCTCTCTAAGTCAGTCCCACCCATTTTCTCCTCCTGGCTGAAACTTTAGTCCAGCTGCAGCATATCAGAGACATTCCATCCACTGGCCTGTAGTGTGGTGGCTAAGAGTATTCATCTGAATGTCAAGTCAACTCAATCTTGGGTCCTGGTTTTGCTTCATGCGTGGAATTGGGGGAATTTACTTACACTCACTAAACTGCAGGCTTTTCACTGGTGATGGAAATGCTAGTATTAGTACCTACCTTATGGATTGCTGTAGAATTAAATGTGCAATGCATGGATAGGGCTTAGTATAGTTCCTCATGCCTAGGAATAACCCTGTAAATTCTAAAAAGCAATAAAAAGCCAATCTTTTTAGGCTGCCTTCAAGATGTGGCCTCTAAGCTGATGATCCTACTCATAGCTAAGGAGCAATTTAGATTGCTTGGAGGAGCTGCAGTATCATCTCCAAGGCCACAGAGAAGTGTAATAGCAAAGGGTCCTTGATAATATTGGTCCTGACTGCTGAAAAGAGCCAGAACAACTGCTGGCACTCTGAGAGGGACTTGTGGATTCTTCTGAAGGGACTTATGCCAAGAGAAATGGCATTGTTTAATGAATTACCTTCTGCTGTCGGTACTTCTGCGGAAATATTGGGACCAAATAGGTTCTCTTGGGACTTCCCTGATAGCTCAGTTGGTAAAGAATCCTCCTGCAATGCAGGAGATCCCAGTTTGATTTCTGGGTTGGGAAGATCCCCTGGAGAAGGGAAAGGCTACCCACTCCAGTATTCTGGCCTGGAGAATTCCAAGGACTGTGTATGGTCCATGGGGTCACAAAGAGTCAGGCACCAAGTGACTTTCACTTTCAGGGCCTCTTGGGAACTCAACCAGGAGCAAGTGTCGGTGGGCGCTTCTTGAGCCTTTTCTGTAGTTTCCAGGAGAGTGCTAGATGTTAGTTACTGCCTCTACTCTGACTGCAAAGAGTGGCTGTGACTTTCTGTCTGTGAAAAGGAAAATGATTGGAGCTGGACCTGACCACTGAATTTGCCTCAAGATGGTAGAATTGGTTACACAGAGAACCTCCCAATAGAATCCACTCAGCCTGCTGGGACAAGGGCAATAGGAAAAAGAGGAAGTTTTCCCAAATTAGTATACAGCTCTTCCCTAATGCTGTTGATATGACTGCCTTCTACTATGTTTAAATGCAATTTCTTTTTTTTTTTTTTTTAAGAACTGTGGCTCTTTTGATGCTGCTAAATTATAGCTTGCGTGTGTGCATTTTTTCCCCATGTATGCAGGTGACAAACATGACACTAATCTCACTTTCGATGTATTTCCAAGCACATTGAGGCTGATTTCAGGGAGGATGCATGATCCAGGGGAGTGGTTGGTGTTAATTCATAGGTTTCTTCTGCTTCTCAGTAAGGAGGTAGATTGCCATAGTAACACATTTAGGGGTCCTATTTCATGGAGAAAGTTGAAAATTGCCTTGTGAGGATAGCCCCACCCAATAATTATTCACAGAGTTTCAGATGCTAAAACTCACCGTTTCTGTGCTTTATGTTAGTGGCTTTGATAAGGAAATTAAAATATATTTCATTCTAGCAGCAGGAAGGACCAAACTAAGAAGATAATTTATTTCAGAACCTTTGAATAGGAGAAAAGAGCTTTCAGACTCACAGTTCTGAACCTCAAGAAACAAGATTTAGCAAATTTAAGGACACAGAACACACAAGAGCAGAAAAGCAGAGAGGGGCTCTGACCTCAGGCAGTGTCTTGAGGGTGAGGATATAGATAAGGAATAACTTGGCAAATACGTTAATTAAATAATTTCACATCCTGATTAGGGCTGTAGAGGCAACAACAGGAAATGTGCTGAAGAATAACCCAGGGCACCACCTACTTTGGCTATGGTGGTAAAGACAGACCTTCCTGAAAAAGTGACATTTAAGCTGAGACTGTAGTATGAGAAGGAAGAAGGGCGTGCTCTCTTTCTCTGGCAATTTAAAGTTAATTAAAGGGGTAGAATAGATAACTTACTCTTCCTTGGTCAAGTCAGTTTCCCATCTACTTCTCAGTGCCAGGAAGCTAACTTTCAATGGCTTTGTGCAAGCCCTGTGTGATGGGATGACTCCATCTTTAGCAGAGGGGAGCAGTTCTGGAAGTTAAGAAACTTGGCCAGGGTTGCACAGGGAGTGTAACAACCTTGGTTGAGGAGCACTGAATCAAGAAAATACAAGCATTGACTGCCTTTATTTTCCCAAGGATAACAGAGAACTTTTTTCCTTTTTTTTTTATCAGGACTCATTGCGCACACACTATTGAAGCAGAAGGTAGGGTTGGGGGAGATAACATAAGACAGAGTTTTAAAGATATCTTCCCAGGTGGCACTGCATGTGCCGTGACACTTCCCATGTCACCTGCCAATGCAGGAGACATAAGAGACTCGAGTTCAATCCCTGGGTCAGGAAGATCCCCTGGAAGAGGGCATGACAACCCACTCCAGTTTCTCGCCTGGAGAATTCCATGGACAGAGGAGCCTGGCAAAGAACCTCCAAAGAGTTGGACATGACTGAAGCGACTTAGCATGCATGCAAGTTGTTTGCATTAGCTTGACTCCATAATTAGTAGCCTGATCTGGGTAATATAGTTTTGGTCTCATTTTCCTAGCCTTTTTTGGTCTCTCTATTCCTAGCCTTTGTGGAGGATAGAGCAAGATTGATAGGAAAGATGAAGATGTCAGTTTTGGAGTAGCTATGATTGACATGTGCCCTGGACACTCTATTGGAGATGTTGACTGGGCAGTTTGACATATGAATTTAGAATTTAGGAGAAAGATAAGCTAGAGGGGTATACTCACAGTTGTCAGCATACAAATGGCATTTAAAGTCTTGAGATTGGAATGAGGTCATCCATAGACTGAATGTGGCTAGAAAAGAGACGTTCAAACACTGAACTCTGGGGTATTCCAAAGTTACTATTTGGAGGGAAAATGAAGAATCAGCAAAGGATGCTGAGAAATGCTGATGAGGAAAAAAAAAACAAATAAACTGAGGAGTCCAGAATACCAAGAGATAAAAGATTTCCAGGAGAAGGGAATGATCTACCACATCAAATTCTGCTACTAGGTCAAATAAGGTGCTAACTGAGAACTGAATCAGCAATGTGGACATCATTGGTGACCTTAAGACAGTGGTTTTGGTGAAATATTGAGGACAAAGCTTTGATTGGAATGATATGGAGAAGAGAAATTAGAGGAAGAAACTTTGAGAAGTTTTCTGTAAAGAGGGCAGAGCAGTGGGGCAGCAGTTGGACAGGAAGAGGATTGAGGTTTTTGTTGGTTTTTTTAAGATAGAAGAAATAATACCATATGTATGTTGATACAAATAGTCCAGGAAAAAGAGAAAGTGAGGGCAGGGGAGAGAGAGGAGAATGACTGAAATGATGTTCTTGCATAAGTGAGAGGGCATGGGAGCTAGTGCCCAAGTGGAGGGACTGGCCTTTTGGCACGAGTGGTTCTTCCATGGTAACTGGAGAAAAAGTGGAGGGCAGCTGCTAATAGATATGTAGATGCGGAGTGGAAGTTTATGAGAGTTCTCTCTTATGTCTGCTTTAATTTTCAATACAGAGTTACCGGGATGCCAAAAAAATAAAGAGAGAATGAAAACCTGGGAGAGCAGGCCTGTGTGTGTGTGCCGCAGACACCATGAGGAGGGCATGGTAATTGGTCAGGCCCTGCCATAGTTTGGATTTTAATAACCATGAAGGGACAAAGATTCTCATATAAGGAGTTGAGATGTCTGTATGAAGTCCAGACTTTTAATGGATTCCAGTGAAAGTTTGGACTAGAAAACATTCTGCCCAGTGGCTCAAGGAGATCATCCAGTTCTGTCTAGGCTCTGAGTGAATACACGTGTTTAGGGAAATGGAAACCCCTGGTCAGAACTCCTGGAAAATTAGTGGTTCAAATACAGGCAACCCCCAGGGGCCAGAAGCCCCAAATCTATAGCTAGTGAGGCCTACAGGGCCCCTGCAGAAGCAAATGAGAAGCAAGTTGTCCCCTACTCCCCTTTACCCCTCTGGAGGGATGCTCCCACAATCAAGACTGCAGGCAAGTCTCACAGGAAAACAAGATCCCACTAAGAGCGAATTTACCATCAAGGTTAGAAAACACGTAAGTTAAAAAAATCCAACGTGAATAAGAAGATCTAGCCAATGAAAGGATTGGAGGTTCGAATACTTCAGATAATAAAACAGTTGCCCAGGGACTTTAAAATAAATGTATTTAAATAATTAAGAGCATAAAATAAGAAATCAGAAGCATAAGAAAAGAACAATACAGTAAAAATTGAATTTATAGAGATAAAAACATTAATACTAAAATATCAGTGAAGAAATAAAACAAAAGATTAGAAACAGATGAAGAGGGGATCAGAAAATTAGAAGATCTTTCTGAGGAGAATTAACAAAGAGAAATAAAGAAACTGAAACCATGAAACAGATGTGAAAAGCGTGGAGGGAAAAAAAGCCCAATGTATGCCTAATAGGGGTTTCAGAAGAGGAAAAGAAAAGGGAATAAAAAGAAAGCAAACAAACTCAGTGACTAGGAATTTCCATAACCAATGGCATAAGTCCTCAGAAATACAATAAGAAGTCCAATGCTCTAAAGAGGAGAAATAAAAAGTCAGATTCACATGTTAGGTGCATCAGGGTGGAAATGCAGAACACTTACATAAAAGAAAATTCTGAAAGGAACCCAAGTTAAGAGACAATTTATCTAAAAAGAAATATTTAGACTTAGACTTCTTAATAGTTGCAACAGAAACCAGATGACAATGGAGTAATACATCAATGTGCTGAGCAAAAATTAAAATCATGCTAGAATTCTACAGCTAGCTAACTTATCACTCAGGAGTGGCGGTAAAATATGGACGTTTTCAGATAAAAACTCAAAGAGTTTATTGCTAAAAGAACTACTAAATGATATTCTTCAGAAAGAAAGTGTGGAGTTTGTTTTATCATATTTTTGTGTATTTCTGTTTCGATATGTTCCAAAAGTAAATTTAAATTCCTTATCTATTTATGTATCTAAACCTATCTAAAGCAGTATAGCTTCTAGCTGCTGCCTTCACTGATCTTGAAAAAATTAAGTCCTACAGTTGGGTTAATTCTGGAGATGTTTTTCTGACTCCAAAGAAGGATTGGTCTTAATCAAAATGGCCTGAGAATAAATTTTTTAAAAAAGAAAGAAAAGAAGGAAGAGGAAAAACAGACCCTGGGGTAGATCCCTAGAGAATTACTGTAGTCAAAGTTTGTGAGTCTCAAAACTTCACAAAGATATGTTTCCAGAGGCAACCTCTGGCTGAAAACCAAAGACCATTACCGAAAAATTATTGAAATTCTCCACAAGCAGGTGACTCATCCATTTAGGAAGCAGTCAAAGACTCAGGAGACCTTGCTAACGTGGATGAATTAGCTTAAAAGAATGCTAAGCCTTTGGTTCACATATTTTATTTCTCCGACTAGATACATCTCTGGGGGTAGAGAAAAATACCTTTATGGGATAGTAAAAGTTTGTAAACATATGAAATTAAAGTGATTTTCCTAAGGAAGATGTAAGAGAAAAAACTTTTGTGTGGAAAATGGGAAGAGGGGCTATAAAAATGATGGATGCTGGGAAACTGATGTTTAGAAAAAAACCTGTAAGGGAAGTAAAGGTACCAATAAAGAGAACAGTACTATACTAGGAGAAGAAATGTGGCAATAAAAATCTCTATTTGAGAAAGGAGCTTTCCAGGGTGAGCCTGTAATTCTGTCGTTTGGCATAGGTTGGAGCCCTCTTTTGGGTTGCCAGGAAAGATCTTAAATCACAATGTTTATAGTTTCCTTCGATGGAACTTCAGGAAAATGGCCAAATATGCATTATTGAATATGGATTCAAACCTGATGGACTGAGTCATGCACTATATTGGGACTCGAATTCTCAAGTTGGCTCCTTCCTGAGGGTCTCGGGTCATCTTTCATTCAGAGAAGATGTACAGAGCCTGACTCCATGCCAGGCGGTGCACAAGTGGTCCAGCAGTCCTGCTTCATTATTCTCCTCAACATTTATTTCACAACTCTCCTCTTTCCCCAGCCTTGCTATACTTTTTCTGTCCTCCCCTCTCAGCTAACCATCTCTTTCCTCATCTCACTGAGAAAACAGGAGTTCCCAGAAGAGAATTTTGACAGTCGCTACCAAGTGGATCTATGCCACCATACTCAGTCTGCGCTCTCGACACAGTGAATCAGCTGCCCGGGCTCCTGCTTGGGGCTAAACCCTCTCTAGGGTCACTGCTCCCTTCTCCCCTCATCCACTCGAGTCACTCTCCTCTTCGGTCGGCGCTCTCTGCACTGGGATCATTTGCGGCATCCTCTGAGCACTCCCTTGACTCTGCGTGCAGCCCCATCTCCCACGGCTCTGCTCTGCTTTTACGGTTACTCCTGCTGCCGCTGCTACTACTGCTACTCAGTCTTCTACAAAGAGTTATCTGTGTTTATCGTTGCCACTTCGTCTTCTCCCATTCTCTCTTAAATTCTTCCAGTCAGACTCTCTTCTCCACAACTCTGAAAACAGCTCTTGCCAAATTCACTGACAACCTTATGCTGCCAAGACTGACACTCCACCTCGGTCCTCATTGTTTGACACAGTTGGTCACTCCTTCCCTTTGAAACAATTTCTTTGCATGGGCCTCAGTTCCCCACTTCTCTCATTCTCCTTGCTATCTCAAGGAATGTACCTTCTCAGTGTCCTTTACTGTGTAAGGCTCTTCTCATATTCCTGATCTCCAGCTGCTGGAGTGCCCGAGGACTCAGTCCTGGGAACTCTAAGTGCAGGTCCTCCCTAGATTACCTAATGCAATCCCATGACTTTAAATACCATCTGTCCATTAATAATTTCCAAATGTGTATGTCCAGCATGACCGGTCTCTTGAACCACAGACTTTGCCCAGTTTCCCACTTGACATCTCCACTTGAATAGCTGATATGGATGTCAAACTTCACGCTTCCAAATACCGACTCTTTATCTGTACTCTCATCCCGTCTGTTTCTCTTCCATCCTCCCTCCCTTGTTTAATGGTGGCTCCTTTCTATTGATTGCTAGGTCAAAAATCTCGTGCTATTGTGCAGTGAAAAAGAGTGGTCTGAGATTTAGGTGAAATGGTCTCTAGTCTGAGGTCCACCATGAAAGATAGTGTGCCATGGGCCTGTTGGCTGAATTCTCTGGGGAGAGGTCCCCTCTCCTGCGAGTTCCTTCTTCTCTAAAAGGAAGAGGTTCAGTAGTGATACTGCTGGGAAATCAACCTGATGTTCTGAGTTAGTACCACTTACAATTAACTCTGTTCCATTCCATCTAATAAATACACGTCAAACATCCACCATGTCCACTATGCTAACAACAAGGAGAAACAAAAGGCACTTCTTACCCTCATATTATACCTCATGAGGAATAGATCTTGCTTATTAGAATTAAAATAACTCTATATTTTAAAATGATACAGTATAGTTTTATACCTGATCCTCATCTTCAGATGAGGACACTGAGCTGATGTTCAGAAGATCATAAAACAGAAGCAATATTGCAACAAATTCAATAAAAACTTTAAAAATGATCCACATTAATAAAAACAATTTTATTATTTAAAAAATTGAAGTGACTTATTCATGAATGCATAGTTAATATTTAGTGGAGTTGGGACTTTCCAAAATGATCAAATTTGATTACTCCAAATATAGAATTCAGTTCATTTCACCATCATTAACCACTTTTTAAAAATCAGAGTATAGGTTCCAAAGCTGAACGTTTCTGTTTATTTTGATAACCTTTTAAAAGCAGTATGAGATGAGAGGTCTCATTGGGAAATGATCCTTATATTTTTGCAGCTTGATAGTCTATCTATACCAATATGCAAGAGTAGGCAGGATTTAAATGCCTAAAGATGAATAGCCTGTCCACCTGTGTACACAGTCCAGTGTTTGGACAGGATGAGCTATGATTAATTTAAATCAATAACTTAAAAATAAAGCACTCCACCCATTCTATAAGAAAGGATCATGAAATTCACAAAGGGCACCTGAAACAGCCCATAAAAAATAGTCATGGTTAATGCCTGGGTCAATACTATCAAACTTTAGTTTAATTTATAAGAATGATGAGAGAATCACAAGGGTCTCGACACACCCATCCTAACTATGAACTAATTTCTTCCAGACTATAAGGGAATCCTTTCCTAAGGAATTCAGTTCCTTGACCTTGACCTTGCTTAGTGTCTTTAGAGTGAAGAAGAAAACAACTGCCAGATTGAGGGAGAAATCTTTTATTCTTTGGCCAGACTCTGATCAGTGGAGAAATAAGATAATGATGCCTGGTGAATAAGCACCCAGAGGAACCTTTCCTCACCTACAACTGCTGGAAATGAGGGGCAGTCACGTGGAGCAGTGGGGCTGCTGGAGAATTTGCAAGGCTGTTTTCTGTGAATAAGAACACTGCACTGTAAAATCTGAATTTGTCTTAGGTAAAAGGGACCTTTGTCATCACCTTTCAATCCCTTTGCTTCATAAATATGCCCTTGAGCTTAAAAACCCCTGCATTATTATATTCATCTGTAAAGTAGAGAAGCAGGTTGATGTTTCCATTTTAGATGAGACCCACTCCAGTACTCTTGCCTGGAAAATCCCATGGATGGCAGAGCCTGGTAGGCTGCAGTCCATGGGGTTGCTAAGAGTCAGACACGACTGAGCGACTTCCCTTTCACTTTTCACTTTCATGCATTGGAGAAGGA
Source organism: Moschus berezovskii (assembly GCF_049115385.1). Lineage (NCBI taxonomy): Eukaryota > Metazoa > Chordata > Mammalia > Artiodactyla > Moschidae > Moschus > Moschus berezovskii. Next base: position 88,026,009 of record NC_142470.1, read on the forward strand.
AATGGCAACCCACTCCAGTGTTCTCTCCTGGAGAATCCCAGGGATGGGGGAGCCTGGTGGGCTTCCGTCTATGTGGTTGCACAGAGTCGGACACGACTGAAGCGACTTAGCAGCAGCAGCAGCATAAGCTCAGAAGATGTTCAATGACTCACTCAAGGTCACACACAGCTAGTCTGTCAGGGAGAAAGAGCCTGAACCATGGTTCTATCCTCTGAGCTTGGTAACTGGCTACTGCTAATCTTACAAAGCAGGAGGCAAAGCTCATCAAGGAAAAGTTACTTCCCACAGTTACCTAGGAAATTTGTACAAAGGCAGAGATTTCAGTACAGGCTTCTGATTATTCAGCAGTACCAAAGGGATTGGTCACTGCTCAGTGCATAGACATGTGTCTCCCAGGGCAGCATCTTCCTTCCTTCCTTCCTGTCCTCTAAGGTTCTGCCCATCTGCCCTTTTCTACTGCTACCCTCTGCCTCCAGCTTGGATTCCACTGAAGAAGATGCCAGAAGATCCTGACATGCACACAATCCCTTCCTCCTCCTGACCCTGAGAATCAGGAAACGCTTTTGTGGAATTTTGTTTTATTTTCAAATTTAATAACCATGGGAAAAAAGAAGACATGTTAATGAAGTACCAAAGCTTCCAGTTACCAGAAAATTTAAAAATAATGGTGATCAGGACTTCCCTGGTAATCCAGTGGCTAAGATGCCACATTCCTAATGCAGAGGGCCCTGGTTTGATCCCTATTCAGGGAACTAGATTCCATATGCCACAGCTAAGAGTTTGCATGCCACAGCTAAAAATCCCATGTTTGGCAGTGAAGACCAGGCACAGCCAAATAAATAAATAAATATCAAAATTTTTGAAAATTAAAATTATGGTGATAATTTTCCTAAAATAAAAACTATAAGTGCTTAGCGTAGGACCCAACCTATTAAACGCGCAATTGATCAATAGATATTTACTCATTATTATAACAGTTACTCTTGGCCATTCAGTGAATTAGGCAGAACCTGTTTTCAGACTCCTTGCCTAGTGTTCTATCACAGTTGCTGCACTGGGTTTTGATGCCTGAATTAACGAGCTCAGGTAAGACAGGGGTTGTGAACTTGTTGGGAGAGGTGTAAAACGATGGGGGAAATTAGTTTATCAGTTACAATGGGCCAGTCGTCTAGGGAGGGTTCCTCCATTCATGCAGGGAATGCAGGGCTCAGACTAATGGTGTATATTGCTTGGTTCCTTGTCACGGATGAAAAAGCAGAAGGATGTATTTGGCTGGAGAGTTAAGGACTAATGAGAGGGGGGAATAAATTATCTTCTGTCTGCCTGCTCGGCCAGTAGGGACAAACTCTGGACCCCTTCTAGACTATATCTAATCATACACTGGCCAAGAAATCCCTGGATTTCCCCAGCACTCTCACTTCCCTTCTCCACCGAGCTCTCTGCCCCTCACTCACACACTTATTCCCATCTCTGCCCCAAATGGCTCCAGAGTCTAATGATTCCAGGTTCCCCTCAGCTCCTCCCCAACAAGCCTTTTCCAAGACTCCCCTCCCTAGAGGGACACCCCGCCCTTCCCCAGGCTGGCCATGTGGAGTCTGTCTTTTTCCTCCCATCTCTTTACACTTGTGTATTTGGTCTTTGACGCAGGGGTTGACCCCACATGTTATATTATCGTGTGCAGAGCACATTCTGCAGGCAAATGACTTACAGCACATGCTTCGTCTTCTGTTCTTTCTATTATGGGCGTGATTTAGAAGATGAATGTTTATAACATGACCCAAGGAATTTCATCCTCCTCTGGAAAACTGTGTAGGAGACAATCCTAATGGACAAAGAGTAATGTCTTCTGGGCTCCAGCCAAATGTTTGGTCTTGTTTTAAAAAGCCTCTGCACTCACCTTTTATTGTTTATGGTAAACTCTGTACTTTGCTATGGTCACTAGCACTTTCCAAAGGGAGTGGTGATAAATAAAAGAGCAACTCATTTGTTTTCCCAGTGAAACAACTTGTAATTGCAGTGGTGATGTGTTAATTCTGTATTAAGTGACTTACTGATCAAGCACCTTAAAAGGCTGCAAAGTTTTTCTCTCCTCCATTTCACTGCAGATGGGAGTGGGGGAGCAAATGTGAAAGACAAATCAGACTGAAGTGCTGGGGACACCCAGCAGAATAGCAACTCCCTGTCAGTGGAGAACAACTCATCAGTGTCTGCTGCCTACAGCAGAGAGGAGTCTAACATGATGGAATGCACAGGATTTGCTTTCAATCCTGGCTCCATCATTTGGGTAAGTGAGTAGCTACTCTGAACCTCAGTCTCCTCATCTGCAAATGGGGGCAGTACCCCTGAGTGTTATTGCAAGGATTAAATAAAATAATGTGTGAAGAGGCTAATGGTAACAGTAAATGCTTCCTGCTGTGTTTTCCTTTGACAGATCTCTTGCAGCATTATGACTCTGGGGAAGGAAGTGGGTGGATGCTGCCTCAGGAAAGAGAAGGCTATTATACAGGAGAATCCCTATAAGATTGGAAGCGGAAACAAAACTCCAGAAAGGATTCTAAGAAGTAAAATAACTTTAAGGGATTCCCAGAGGAGAGAGGGTTCCCTGGGAAGACTGAGAAAACGCTAAGTCTTTTTAAAGAATTCCTGCTTAACCAGGACATTGCTTGAGTGGTAGACTGGAAAAGGTGAAGTGCTAGAAGAATGACTGGGGACAGGCCATAGATTTTCTCCAAAAATTAGGTTAAGATGTGTGAATTCCTAGGTTTCTTGGGGTCACGAGGAGGTTGTGCTGGCCCTAAGTGGAACTGTCCCATGGGGAAAAGAACCCCACACAGTGACTGTGCAGTAAACTCTGTCTAGGTGCCAGGGAGAAAGAAGGTCATGGCTCTGGAGCACCGGGAAGGTAGTGGACATCTAGTTAGTTGTTCAAAAGCATGCTACCATAGAGCCAGAAATCAGATGCCACCATTACCCCAAACCAGACCATTTAAGGGGACGAGAGCCAGCAGCAAACAGACCTTGAGTTTCACCAGCCATGGACTTGCACCACAGATGTCAGACAAGAGCCCAGGGTACAGACCTAGTCAACCACACTAGGTCAGAGACCCAGCTGGTGGATCCTTCCCCTGTCACCATGGAGACACGGCTTCCCTCTTTAGCCAGATGCCATTTTGGTTGAGGCAGGTAGGAAACCTAAGTGATAAAACATTTTCCCAAAGATACATAGGTTACCCTAAAGCATCTATTTGAACTTTAAGAGACTGCTTCAAATCCAAAGACTCCTGTAAATAGAAAAGTTTCTGTCTTTAGTCTGCTTGCTCCCCTTCCCCATGCCTGGCCCAGTAGGATTAGGACCTATAAGATCAGTTGCAGAGAATTAAAGAGGTCTGACAGGCTCTTATAGGCTATTCTACTTTAACCCTATTCTGAATTTAATAGCAGCACAGATAGGAGATACTCAGTGCCTGTGAGTTCCCTTAAATGCCATCGAAAAGATCAAGTTGGATGGAATCCTTCTAAAAGAAAAGATATATTTCTTAACTAAAGTCACTTTTAAAGAAGCTCCTCTTTCTGGTATATTAAGTGCAACTACAGTCCCTGGGGTCACAGAGTCAGACACAGCTGAGCATCTGAGCACGCCACACAGATTAGGAGGAAAGCTTGCATGTTTTTGTTGGTCACAGACTGGTTTTATTTGTGATAACGCTGAAAGAAAAGACAAATGGAAAGATTTCCTTAAGTTTCAGTTCATGCATTTTTTTATATTGAACATAGTTCAGATTTTTTTTCCTGCTCCTCCACAAGTATTAGGGGAGTGAAGACATCACAGCAAGCCCCCGTTTCTAGTGTGATGACATTTTCACCACGTGGGGTTCCTTGTCCCTCTCCTTTCCAATGCTCCAGAATGTGGGTCACCCATCTCAGCCAATGCATTTTTGTTACTTACCCCTTCCAACATTATTCCAGACTTCTCCTAGTTATTTTGTCATCCATCTTCATTTAAACAGGCCGAGTGCCGTCTGTGAAAAATATTATTATCTCCATCTTGCAGATAAAGAAACAATGGACCAGCAGAGTTAAGATATGTCTAAATATTTATAGCACATAAAATAATGAGAGTTTGGTATGAACCCCAAATCCTTATTAAAATATGATTCTTGGAGAAGACCTGACAGTCAGAAAATATAATCTGGGAGCCCAAGGTAGAGATTAGAGTGCCCTTCGCTTGGCTTCTCCCCAGTGGACCCCCAGGAATTTGGCTGAGAAGTGGAGAAAGGAAATATGTTTGCCTACCCTGCCCCCTTCCTTCAGAAATTTCCACAGAGATCACCAACTAAGGGACAGTGTATAACCCAGTTTTAGATATCTGACTGTCATCTCTGAGTAAGAAAAATACACGAGAGTTCCCTTTCAGAAAGTAGAATAGATCGTTTTTTCCCCATCATCAAAACAGAAGAAGAGAACTGGAGTCCTCAAGGAACTCGCCTCAACCTGAAGCAAATCACAAATGGGCAACATTGCTTAGACAATGTCGGTCAGATCCCCAGGCTTCCTCCGGATCTGATTCCACCTCCAGCTGGTTATGTGGCGGGAAGCGGGAAGGCTTGACAAGAATGGGGATGGTATGGTTGTTTTCCCTGGAGACCAGGACTATTGCGAGTTTTAAATATCGTAGGACCAGATGTAGCAATTAAAAACCTAATTTCTTCAAATCCACTTCACCTTGAAATCTGTTATATAAGAGGGAACATGGAAGTGATCATATTCCCTACCACTCTGAAGAGACCAAGGAGTGGTTTAAGTGATGATTTTTAAACTTTTTTTTTTCTCCCAAAGGAAATATTACAGAGAAGTCCAATACATACAGCAGTAAAAGGCCAATAGCTCAGGGTGAGGTAGAGGGCTGACAGCAGCCCCACCCTCTGTGCTCTTTTTCTGCCACTCCCACACATCCCCAGGACATCCCTGTGGAACCCCAGGGACTCCACAGAGCGTAGTTTGAAAATCACTGTATATGAAAAAACATGCGAGAGAGAAAACTACACGTGAAGAATTATCCCTAAGGGCTCCCATAAGCGTCATGCTTGTACTTTGGAGAATTATGATTCATTAACCAAATAAGAAGTCACCACCATTTTTTTCCAGGGTTCTTTATCTCAGGAACGCTGGGATACGCACAGAATATATTTATTCCATTGCCTTGGTGGCCATTTTAAATTTAGCAAATATTGTCTTTCCTTTGATTCTGCTTAAGTTTTCAGATTAGGTACATTTTTCTTATGATTGATCCAGACACTGGGCTAGACTCAACAGGAGTCATTAAAGTGTTCAAAACACAAATACATCTCAAGGAACTCCCTATATAGACAGTATGAAAAGACACAAATAAAAAGTGAAACAAATAAAAGGCGAGTGACAATTATAAGCAAATGAGATATTGCAAGATAATATGTGATTAAAGGCCAAAGTCATCATCCCGAAAATAATTGTTGTAAGTACCAAGACTGCCTTTTATCTCAGTGGTACCTTAATTATGAAAGTGAAAGTTGCTCAGCTGTGTCCGTCTCTTTGAGACCCCATGGACTGTATAGTTCATGGAATTCTCCAGGCCAGAATACTGGAATGGGTAGCCTTTCCCTTCTCCAGGGATTTTCCCAACCCAGGGACTGAACCCAGGTCTCCGGCATTGCAAGCAGATTCTTTACCAGCTGAGCCCAGGGAAGATTCTTTACCAGGGAAGCCCAAGAATACCCGAGAGGGTAGCCTCCAGAGGGTAGTCGGAGAGGGTAGATCTCCAGCAGATCTTCCCAACCCAGGAATCAAACCGGGGTCTCCTGCATTACTGGTGGATTCTTTACCAACTGGAAAAGGGAAGTTGGTATAATTAAAGGAAGCCTTAATTATAGTATCTAGCAATACAAAGGAGGTCAAGCTCTGCTCTCTTTGGCCCTGGTCACCTCTCCCTTGGAATGTGGACTTAACTCTAGGGGTCTCACTTTCAGAGGAGTATGATCCAAGGGTAATGGGCTTTGAAATCATGTTATGTGAACAAGTGTTAATAGAGTTGTTGCTGCTTTACCTGGAGAAGGAGGAACATTCTCATCCTTTTTTCTTCTCCAGCATTTTCATTAAAAAGGATACGGTCCATCCTCTACAACCCTTCTTCCCCTCCATCCTTCCTATTCTCCTCTCCTGTAGGGCCGGCACCAGGGGGTGCCGTTTACACAGACTGCAATGTAAAGGATATCCTTTAGGGCTGTGCGAGGCAGTAGCCCAGTCAGTGCCATTATGAAAAGGGATTTGATTTTTAACAAGTGGTTCCAAAGATTGGTTAAAATGCAAAGATCAGAGGACAAGGTGCATGAAATTTTGGTTTAGGGTAAGGATATTCTCACAGTGGGAGAAGACAGAATGGACAGCTCTAGATGGAAGTATTTGGAAAGAGGGAAGGAAGGGATTTCCCATGGAGGGAAGTCCATGCTTTGAAGATGGATAATAATAAGTTAATTGTGCTTTTGTGGTGTGACTGACATTGTGGCATTTTAGGTTTTCACAAGTGTTCCCCTTCTCAGTCATTACAACAATACTCTTGGGTGGGAACTATGATTATCTTTATTTTTTAGATGCAGAACTGCAGCATGGATAAGTTGTTTTACTTTCTTTCCTAAGGTCACAACAGAAAGTCAGTCAAAGCAGGTACTTGAGCTCAGGTCTCTCTGATTTCAGAATGCAAACTCTTAACCATTATGTCACATGAAACAGTTGACAAGGACGTACAAGATTCCACCATTTTTAATGTGTTTGTCTGTTCAATTGCAGCTGACCTTGACCTACAAATGAAATTAGATCTTGACCTTGTACATCACAGAGTAAAGTCATTTCTGTGGAATAAGGGTGGGTGAGCTGCATGTGCCTGGCTCTCCCTGCTCATTCGTATCTCTACCTGGGACTCAGGGGTGAAACCACACAGCTGGGCTCCAGATGCCCTGGGGAAGCTGTCTTCCATGCAGCATAACCCGCCAGATCCGATTTCATCACTCAGACACCCAGCGTATGAAAGATGTGCAAAGACTCATGCTGGATATTTTGTTTGGTTTTCCCAAATGCCCGCTCCAAAAATAACACCTAAGGGAGGCAAGACATGGCCTTATGGGATATTGCTGAGTCGCTTGCTGGTGGGAGCTGGTGGGAATGGAGCCCATCAGAGCACACTCAGTGTCCACTGTCACTTAGGAAACATAAGATGCAAGGGAGAGACAAAACCATTCACAATGTGTGCCTCCAACAGCTGTGGCTCTCCCATCACTAGTGCTGGGCCTGCTCTGAAGACCACGGGAGGCCTGCACCGAGGCACTGTTAGTGCTAAAACAGATGTTCCTTCAGCGTGCACATCTTAGGTGGCCACTTCCACGGGGTGGAAAAGGATAATCTAAACCTTCTTGTTCTTGCCAAAATAACCATGTGTAGGTCTTTGTTCTGCAAGCCTCTGGAACACACAGATAGATTTCCAAGCAGTGGGAACCTCCTGTCTAATTCAGTCTTTGGACCAACTCTTGTTCTGTCCATTTCACCCCAGTTTCCTGAAACCCTGGCTGGAAGGCTCCCATGGCTGGAGCCTGTGAGAGCCTCCTTTGTAAGGAGAGTATTCACGGCCAAAGCCATCAAAGCAGCAGTAAGGGACACTGGCCTCAAGTCAATGACAGCAGTGACAGGTATTGCTTTGGCTTCCCAGGCTTCCCCCCACCCCTGCAGTTCTGTTTGCCTCGTTGGCACTGCCAGGCTGAGGGGGAGGATGGCAGTGGACCAAGCTGTGGTAGATTCAAATGGTTGGGGCAACTTTAGGGCCTTGAGTTGGCACAGAAACAAGGTACGAAGCAAGAGAAAGAATTCTCCAAAGCGACCCAAACATGGACGCCCCAGATTTACATCCAAACCTGTCCTCCACTTTCCTTCTCTGAATTTGGAACATTTGCATCAGAAAGAGAAACTGGAAAGGGATGAATTTAGAAAAGAGAGGGGAGTAGGTTAGAGAGTCACAAAGAGAGGCAATGTGACAAAGGAAGAAAGAGAAATGGGCTTGGAACAAGATCTCAGATTTGGGCCTTGTCCCTACGCCCGGGTGGCCCAAGGAAAGTCACCTTTCAGCTCTAAGATCTGGGTCACTTAGGTCCCTTTCAGCTATAAAATTAAGACCTAAGAGTTCCTGGTTATATAAACAGAATTCTTCTAAGACCATAATTATTCCCATAATCAAGAACTATTTGTGAAGTCATCAGTGTGTGATTTTCTGAAGATAAAAGCAAGAAGACTTGATCCTTATCCTTACAGGCTGAATAGCTGTAATATGGACCGACAACTAAGCTTTTGAGTGTCTAAAAATTTAACCAATATGAATTAATAATATAAAGATTATGAATTTAATAAACAAAAATGTTTATATCATGGGGCAGTGAGTGATAGGGAAATTTTCCAACAGGGGAAACCCAGCTCCTGATTTTAGGATGACATCTTCTATTTCAGGTGCTCCAGAACCTAAGACCCACAGGAACTCTCTGGCATGGCAGAACTGTGTTCCATATTCTGTTGCCATTTGCAACAGACCTGAAGGGGTGATGGGTCAAACAGAAGGAGCCCTTCTGGGATTAACGACCATAAAAGCTGAAGACCAAGGCTGCACAATGATACTCATTGGAGTGAATTTCTTTTAATGGATGTCCTTGGTCACCTTAAAGAAACCTGAGTGCCAAAGAATTGATGCTTTTAAACTGTGGTGCTGGAAAAGGCTCTTGAGAGTCCCTTGGACAGCAAGGAGATCAAGCCAGTCAATCCTAAAGGACATCCACACTGAATATTCATTGGAAGGACTGATGCTGAAGCTGAAACTGATACTTTGACCACCTGATGGGAAGAGCTGACTCATTGGAAAAGACCTGGATGCTGGGAAAGATTGAGGGCAGGAGGAGAAGAGGACATCAGAGGATGAGAAGGTTGGATGGCATCATCGACTCAACAGACATGAGATAACAAAGTCCAGGAGATAGTGAAGGACAAGGAAGCCTGGCATGCTGCCGTTTATCGGGTTGCAAAGAGTCAGACATGACTTAGTGACTGAATAGCAACATTGGTCACCTTGAAGAGACTAAGAATGTTTGAGAAACTTAACCAACACTCAGTAAGGAAGGGAATCAGGATTCAAACTCAATCTGCCTGACTCCAGAGCAAACAGTTTTAACCACGAGTCTACACTGTCTACTTAAGAATTCTGCCAACTTGAGTGGCAGTAATTTCCAATCCTGACAAATGGAAGTCATCAACATTAGGGATTCTCTAGCTAGACTGCATTAGGACCCCTTGGAGAGCTTTCTAAAAACCACCCATGCCAGGCTCACCCCGAGAGTTTCCAATATTATTGACTTGAGGGAAGACCTGGTCATCAGTTGTTTTTGAAAGCTCTCCCTAGGTGATTCTAAGTGAAACTGGGGTGTGAATCACTAATGTTCATAATGAAAAATGTCAGCCTCCAAATAAATGAAACTCAGGTCTGGGGCTGCCCTTGTGGGATATATCCATGGCAGCTTTGAACTGATGGTTTGAGTAGTGGCTTGTGGAGGGGGATACAAATCTTAGAATCATTAATCAGTAGATAAAGCTCTGGACCCATGAAGCTCTGCTCTTGGTGAAAATTCCCCATGTGCCACAGGTCTCTGCTGGAGAAATCACCCAGAGAGCACAAGAGGGATTTATTTGGCTGCAAATGAATGTTTATATCAAGAAGACAGATTTAATCATTTAAGTTCCTATTAATGGGAGAACACTCACTCACTCCTCTCTGGTTTCCAGGGATGGAGACTTCCCCTAAATGGCATTTTCTTACCTCACCACTAACACTCCAGGGAGGTCGTGCAAGTTCCCAGTGGGAACGAGAGGAAGGGAAAACAGGTGTCATCCAGGCCTTTCCTCTCTCCCTTCCTGGTAGAAGCCAGCTTCCATGGAAAAGCTCACATTCTGCTTTGTCTGTCTTGGTCTTTGGGCCCTCAGGGGAGACAAGTTTTCTAAGACTGCCCATGTGCCAATGCTTGCTAATTCAGGGCGCAGAGCTAGCCATGCCATACATCTCAGATGTCCTCATTAAGGTGGTATCTTAACCACCCTCTGCCTTATTCCTTGTCTCTTACACAGTTCAGAACTTGGATGGGAGAAAGACAGTTTTTATATATTCACTTCATAAAAATGTCTCATCAGTACCCTTTAAGATGTCATTTTCCACAAGTTAAACAAAAGACACCAAAAAATATGACAAGTTCTCTCCCTATCCATACTGTCTCATCATTGTACTATAACCCTCATTATAATGCATCAGCTTTTTCTTGAAATAAGAATAATCAAACCATTTGTAATCCATATGTCTCTACCCAAGACTGGCAACTAGAACTTTAGGATTAACTGCAAGCACTCTAAAGAAGTTTTTGGACATTTGTCGCAAAAGCTTCCACAAATAGCACCAAGATGAGTAGCAAGCCCCGACTCAGTGATCCCCTCTGCTATGCCAGGTTATGATGCCTTCTTTCCTAACTAGTGGCCAAGAGAAAAGACTTTTCAGATCTTCTGGAGGGTGCATGACATGAAAAACTCGTTTTAGTAAAGGGAACCAGACCCCTGTCATCTGACACCAACCGTGTCCTTAGGCCTAGAGAGATCCAGAGGAGGACAAGCAGATAACCTGCAGCCTAAATAAGTACTGTCATCACTGCCCTGGAATCTCTCTGCAGCTTGCCCGGTTATAGTGTAGAATTCCACAGGGCACGTGGCCCCCTTGGACTCCATCCAAAGGAGTAAGTTATCAGGAGGTCCTCATCCGAATATGTGCCTCTGGGACCATGTTCATCAGCAAGCTTCAGCACAGCTAGTGTTAATAAAATCCTGCTGCTAGTCAGCTAATCGCTACATGCATGTTGATTCAGTCAAAGCTCTGTTTAGAAGCAACAACCTAGTTTGTCACTCACCCATTCCTCATTCCCTCATTGACAAGTGAGCTTGTTCATAAGGCAGGTCTGGGTGTTGAACAAAACGAGCCTCTGCTTACTGGCCTAATCCAGAGGGCTTTCCTATGATCTGTTGTTTTCTATTACCAGCACCTCCACTTCATGCCATACTCTTGGCTAATTGAAGTTGCTGAAGGCAAGAGGATTCCACTAATGGACTCAGCTCTCCCTCCGGGGTCAGATGCCAAGACAAAGTCACAGCAGTGGAAGGAAGAGCCCAGATGGCCAGGCTCAGGTGGTGAAGGCCTTTAGAATCTGCCTTGAGGCTCTCAATGGCTTTAGATTGAAAACCATCTTGGCCCCTTCCAGCAGCGTAAGGCATTTTATGACAGCCTGAAAGCACGGAGCTTAAACAGAATGATGATCACAGGGCAGGAATTTGGACTCCAGGAGAACTGCCTAAGCACAGATTATTTTTCTACGGTATTTGATGAGAACAAACGAAGTAAGAATTTTCCTTTTGTTCGTCTGGCCTGTGGCATTGTTTACTTTCTTTTTATTATTCTCAAAGGCACTTAGAGCTCTGGCAGTGTTTCTGTCCTAAAATCTTATTGTCAGAAGTTTATTTTTCAGCTGTTTCAAATCATATCTGATAGAGTGAGTGCTTTGCCTGGGTTCATCGCTTTACCTCAAAAGAAATAAAGTTCACCCTTTAAATGACAATATTGATTGTCTACAGCTTTAAGTTTTCTACACTTAAGCTGCAGGCTTCATTTCAAAACCTGTTTTCTCTCATCACAGAGGAACGATGGTGGAAGTCTCACTCTGCTGGCGTCTGGGTAATGACCTAACACCGTCGTTTGGACTATCGCTGTGTTTTGTCAGATTTTCACTGCGCGTGGAGTAATTCTTTGTCAATGGTGGTTCTGTCAACTGTGGTTTGGAGGCAATGAGGTTTTATACTTGTGCCTGAAATTTCTTGAATATATAAGCTTTTAACGTTTGTGAAGTTGACTTCAGTTCTCTTTTAAAAGAAACCCAATATGCTGTTTTTCCTCTCCTTAATCAGGATGTGCGTCGGAGAGTCTGGACTTCACGTGCTGCTTTTCCAAAACAAGGACAGGATATCAACCCAGAAAAATGAGCCCTTCAGACCTGCGATGATCTGTGAAAAGCTCAGATGGACTTAGCAGGCATTTTCTTGACACCTGGGAAAAGTCAGTGCGTGAGAGAGGGAGTAGCATTATGGTTATGAGGCTACACTCTATAGAGCTGGGCTGCCTGGTTGAATGCTAGCTGCTCAGCTGTAGTGGGTTAAATGGTGCCCCCTGCAAAAAAAAAAAAAAAAAAGATAAGAGCACCTCCTAACCCCAGGAACCTGTGACTGTGGACTTATTGGGGAAAAGGGTCTCGGCAGATGTAAATACATTGAGGATCTCTGAGATGAGATTCACCTGCAGGATGAGTCCTGTATCCAATAAGGAGAAGACACAGATGCAGAAAAGGAGAAAGTCATGTGAAGATGGAGGCAAAGACTGCAGTGATGCTATCACAGGCCGGGGAACACCTGGAGCCACCAGAAGCTAGAAGAAGACAGAAGTGTTTCTCATTAGAGACTCTGGAGGAAATGTGGTCCTGCTGGCCCCTTGACTTTGGACTTCTGGACCCCAGAACTATGAGATAATACATTTCCATTGTCTTAAGCCATCCAGTTTATGGTCATTTGTTAGAGCAGCCCTAGGAAACAAACCGGAGAAGGCAACGGCAAGCCACTCCAGTACTCTTGCCTAGAAAATCCCATGGATGGAGGAGCCTGGTAGGCTGCAGTCTGTGGGGTCGCTAAGGGTCAGACACGACTGAGCGACTTTACTTTCACTTTTCACTTTAACACATTGGAGAAGGAAATGGCAACCCACTCCGGTGTTCTTGCCTGGAGAATCCCAGGGAAGGGGGGGCCTGGTGGGCTTCCTTCTATGGGGTCACACAGAGTCGGACATGACTGAAGTGACTTAGCAGCAGCAGCAGCAGCAGGAAGCAAACACGTCACTTACCAGCTGAGTGACCTTGGACACAGTATTTGACCTCTACAAATCAGACCCCTCGAAAGGCCTTCACACAGGTGAGGGTCTGCACCTGGTTTGCTCATACACATGACTTTTTTTTCTCTTGTGACAACAGGCAAATACAACAGAGCTTTCAACCCAGTAAGTGCTGGTCTAAAGAGTCATTATCTTGCAGATGTAGAGGGCAGACTTGTGAACATAGAGGGGAAAGGGAGGGTGGAACACAATAACATATACACACTACCATGTGTAAAATAGCTGTCTAGCAGGAAGCTGCTGTACAGCACAGGGAGCTCAGCTCAGAGCTCTGTGATGACCTAGAGGCGCGGGGTATGGGAAGAGAGGGAGGCTAAAGAGGGAAGGAATATGTGCACACATACAGCTGATTCCCTTCATTGTACCACAGAAACTTGTGCTTGGCACGTAACGTGTGCTCAACAGGGTATTCATCACTCTTTCACTTTTACTTACCCTACAGCGTTGTGATGAGAATCAAATGAAATAGTGTATTTAGAAGAATGCAGTGTATTCAACTGGTAATTATGACCATTATCAAATGACAGGGTCTTTCTACTCTCATGATCTGCCCTTGCATTTGCTTATAATTAGTGCTAACTAAGCATGTGTGTAGCAAGAAGTCAGGGGCAAAGAGTGTATATATAGAACAACACTGAGCTGGAAGCTTGGTTTTCTAGAGTCTTCTTAGGGCAGCTTCTACCCTACTGCTGGTAAATCATTTAGGAGGAGACTCCTGCTGTGGAGGATAGTCTTTGGAAGACCCTATGTCCCTACGTGGAATAGTTTTTGAATCCCCAGAGTGTCCCGGTTCTGAGAATGGCCAACTCATGGTTTGTTCTCCAAGGGCCATGTCTGTGTGATATGGCCCTTGCTGACCAGCTCTGTGGTGGGCCCTGCCTCGGTCTCCAGGATTTTTCACACAGGCTCTGAGGAGATAGGATGTGTCCTCTCCGGTGGTGCGGCTGTAATGCGTGAGGTGGGGAATGTGCAGCCCAGTTTGCTGCCCATCTGCAGTAAGAGAGAATGAGACTGACGTGCAGAGAGCACCCAGGTGGGCACGCAGGGAGGGCCCTAAGAACGTGTGAAGCCACAGCACTCCTGCCCTTCCCAAGGTCACATCTAACCTGCCAATATATTCCCTGTTTTACCTCAATGGTATTTCTGTTACTTGCAACCAAGAGAATTTTCCTCTCCCTTTAAGAACCAGTCCAAAAATCTCTTGTTCTGCAAAAATTCTCCTGACCTCCTCCCCCACGAGATCTAGTCTGGGCCATAGCATTTTGCACTTCCCTTCCCAGGGTGGGTTCTAGTCCCTCTGAATTACTAGGGGCTTCCCTGGTGGCTCAGACAGTAAAGAATCTGCCTGCAATGTGGGAGACCTGGGTTTGATCCCTGGGTGGGGAAGATTCCCTGGAGAAGGGAATGGCAACCCACTCCAGTACTCTTGCCTGGAGAATTCCATGGACAGAGGAGCCTGGAGGGTTGCAGTCCATGGCGTCACAAAGAGTCGGACACAACTGAGCAACTAATACTTTTCCTTTTTGAAACACTAAGCTTCTTAAGGACAGTGTTTAGGTCTAACTTGTCACCGGTCCCAGTGCTATGCACCAGTGATAGACTGGCTTTGTTTTCCAATGAATATATGAATGACATAGAATGAATGCACTCAGGTCATATTACCTCTATGATCTTTTTCAAGCTGGAGATTCTCCAATGGTGATCCTAAGTCATTTGTAAAGGGAGGTTCTGAAGGGGTTCAATGGATGGTTCCAGAATTCCAGAAGTGATAATTTCCATTTTATGTCTCATTTTACTTCCATACCTCCATCTTTCCTTGAGAAAGCTGTGTCTCTAGCACCACTCATGATTTGGAGTGATGAATTCCTGGCATCACTCTTAGCTTCACAAATGGAGTGAGAAGGGATCAGGAAGGGAGAGAAGCTGCAAATGACAGATAAAGAGCTATGGGAAAGCTCATGGTCCATATGTGGTGAGAGAAATCTCCAGAAAGAGAAGTAAACTGAATTATGTGTGAAGGTCAGAGGGAGAGGAGCTGGTGCCTGCAGGAAACTTGTCTGATCAGTCATCACAGTGAAGCAACTAAACTGACAGAAGCCATGAGAGGTTAGATTTCTCTGTTCCTGACATACAACATGGCCAACAGGCACATGAAAAAGTGTTCAACGTTGCTAATTATTAGAAAAATGCAAATCAAAAATACAATAAGTATCACCTCTCTCTGGTCAACGTGGCCAAAATGTCTACAAATAACAAATGCTGGAGAGGGTGTGGAGAAAAAGGAACCATCCCACGCTGTTGATGGAAATGTAAATTGGCACAACCACTATGGGGAACAGTATAGAGGTTCCTTAAAAAACTAAAACTACAATTGCCATATGATCTTTCATTCACACTCATGGGCATATATCTAGAAAAAAGTAATTTGTAAAGACATATGCACCCCAATGTTCACTGCAGCACTGTTTACAATAGACAGGATATGGAAGCAACCTAAATGTACATTGACAGATATGTGGAAAAAGAAGATATGATACATGTATACAATGGAATATTGTGCAGCCATGAAAAGATGATACAAAAAAGGATGATGCAAATAATGCCATTTGCAGTAACATGGATGGACCTGGAGATTATCATACTAAGTGAAATAAGCTATACAAAGAACAAAAAATATCATATGATATCGCTTATATGGGACTCTAAAAAAGAGATACAAATGAACTTATCTACCAAACAGAAATAGACTCACAGGCATAGAAAAGCTAATGGTTAGCAAAGGGAAAAGGGTGGGGAGGGATTAAATTAGGAGGTTGGGATTAACATATCCACATTGCTCTATATAAAATAGATAACCAACAAAGATGTATAGCACAGGGAACTATATTCAATGTTTCATAATAACCTATAAAGAAAAAGAATCTGAAAAAGAAAATATCTGTCTGAATCACTGTGCTGTACACCTGAAACTAACACAACACCGTAAATCAATTATGCAATTTTTTTTTTTTAAGTTTTAAAGATTTCTCTGTTCCTGGCCACCTAAAATATTACTTTCATTTCCCAAAGTGTTTTCCAGAGAACAGTCTGGCAGGGGGAGAACCTGGCTGCAAAGAGGACAAGGAGCACTGAGTCTACTTTGTTCATGAAGGCAGACAAGCTACTTTGGTCCATTTCTTTGAAGTCACTCTAGAGGCTTCTAAAGGTTGTGTAGTGGCATCTGGTCTTTAATCCCAGACCTCAAACTTGTTGATTTTTATCCTGAACCATCTGCTTCTCAACTTTCAGAGAATCTTTCCTTTGTGACCAGTAGGGAAAGAAATATTGCATTTTTATTTCTTTCTGTTTTGCCTTTCCCTCCCAGTCACAGCATGAGAAAGGGGGAACTTACTTGTCAGGCGGTGCGCTGAAAGACTAGACACAAAGCGCTGACCTTGGCGTCTGCGGCACATCTCCTCCAGGTGGATGCCTTTCCCTTTACTCTCTGATAGGAAGTAAGCGATGCTGAGTCTAGTCTTGGGACTGTTCAATGTCAGCACACTGTTTGTACTACTTGTCGTCATCATGATCATGAGGAGCATGGACTCTGGGACCTGACTGCCTGTTTGAAATCCAGCGGAACAAGCGCCTGGACATATTATCTCAGACCCAGTCTCCACGCCTCCAAGGTGACATAACGATAGCTGCTGGCTCAATGAGGCATTGTGAGGATTAAATGAGATAAAACACGGAAAACCTTCACTCAGTGTCTGGCATTTTGTAACTCCCATGAACATTAGTTGGGGTTTCCCAAGTGGCATTAGTGGCAAAGAACCTGCCTGCCAATGCAGGAGACATAAGAGAGGTGGGTTCAATCCCTGGACTGGGAAGATCCCCTGGAAGAGGGCATGGCAACCCACTCCAGTATTCTTACCTGGAGAATCCCATGGACAGAAGAGCCTGGAGGGCTACAGTCCATAGGGTTGTAAAGAGTTGGACACCACTGAAGTGACTTAGTATCATGAACACTAGCTTTTATTATTATACTACTACATCCTTAATGTAGTAATAGTATTTTCAGTAATAAAGTGGGAGAAAGCTCTGCACTGGCCAGAGAACTTCCAGCAACAGGGAAGCTTAAACAATCAAATAAGCCCTTCCTTGAGTTCATCCCACTCCAAAGAATTTGGTGTTGCCATATATGGGATACGAAGTTCAGAAATGGCTGTTTCCAAACTGATGAATTCCCTGAGGACTTTTTATCCTCTGTGGTTCATCTGATCATGCCCTCTATTTCCAGTGGTAATGATTGTTTCAAACCAGCTGCAAGCTGGAAGAACATTGCTTTGTGGTAAGCCCAGTGCCACCCTAATTCCATCTATCCCAATTCTACAAACCCCAGGTGGTATGTGGGACAATTAATATAGACTTCCATGACAAACAGTTGCTGGGCATCGTGGAAACCCTCACTTCAAGAGGACTGCAGGTTCTGGTCATCAGAATGATGACTGTGATAATTGAGCTACCCTTCTGGACAAAATGGCGGCTCTCTCAGAGAAAAAGTTTGGGAGACTGATTTCTTTTCCCCCTCTGCAACCACTATTTATTGCATGAGATTTCAGAAGAGAATGAAAAAGAGCAAGTTTATAAGACACTATGAGGTTATATAAATAAAATGAAGTCATATCTGGAAAAAATGTACCAAAGAACATTGAACCCAAAATATCTAACTTTGCAATCCATACTCGGCCAAAAGTCCCATTGAATTAAAGCACAGACAGTGTAACTATGTACACAAGATGCCTTTAAAGTTCCTCCATAAATTTAGAGAAAAAGGAATAGTCTGTTTAGAGGTACTAAGGCAAAATTCCTTACTGTGGATTTATAGGCACTTGCACAAGCGGTCCCCAAACACCCTTTTTAATTTTTTTAATTATAAATAAGAAAGAACAGATTCTACCCTCATGACTTCCACTTTTGAACTTGTGATCACGAGCACAAAGAACAGAATTCTTGGAAAAAAGGAAGGCTGAATTCCAGGCCTCTGAAAGGGAAGTTATAGTCTGACTGAACATTGATTGTATTTTAAATCTACCACATTTCTCCTTTGAAACCCACATATTATTTAACATCTTAGTTGCTTTATGTTGAATTTGTTGAAGGAAATGTCTCAATGTTTTCAGGCCTTTATCCTGATGGTTTTTATTTCTTAATTTCCCCTTTTTTCATTTCTTTTGAAGAATTTATTTTATTTTTTATTAATTTTCCTCTTGGAATATGTGAGAAAATAAAGCTGGCTAAGCAATACTATATGAGTCATCCATTTATTAATAACACAGAAAATCTGGGAATTGTAGCTTTCTTTTGGTGCTCACCTTCATTGTATGTATTGAAATCAAATAGTTTCTACCTCTAGGCAGACCTAGGCAGTTCTTGCGTGTGTGCTAAGTCACTTCATTTGTGTCCAACTCTGCAACCCTACAGACTGTAGCCGGCCAGGCTCCTCCGTCCATGGGATTCTTCAGGCAAGAATACTGGAGTGGGTTGCCACGCCCTCCTTCAGGGGATCTTCTGGAGCTGGAAATCAAACCCTCGTCTCCTGCCTTGCAGGCAGATTCTTTACTGTTAAGCCACCGGGGAAGCCCCCGGCAGTTTATCAGTTCAGTTCAGTTCAGTCGCTCAGTCCAAATCTTTGCGACCCCGTGAATCCAGCACGCCAGGCCTCCCTGTCCATCACCAACTCCCGGAGTTCACTCAAACTCATGTCCATCGAGTCGGTGATGCCATCCAGCCATCTCATTCTCTGTCGTCCCCGTCTCCTCCTGCCCGCAATCCCTCCCAGCATCAGAGTCTTTTCCAGTGAGTCAACTCGTTGCATGAGGTGGCCAAAGTATTGCAGTTTCAGCTTTAGCATCAGTCCTTCCAATGAACACCCAGGACTGATCTCCTTTAGAATGGACTGGTTGGATCTCCTTGCAGTCCAAGGGACTCTCAAGAGTCTTCTCCAGCACCACCGTTCAAAAGCATCAATTCTTCAGTGATCAGCTTTCTTCACAGTCCAACTCTCACATCCATACGTGACCACGGGAAAAACCATAGCCTTGACTAGACGGACCTTGGTTGGCAAAGTAATGTCTCTGCTTTTTAATATGCTATCTAGGTTGGTCATAACTTTCCTTCCCAGGAGTAAGCGTCTTTTAATTTCCTGGCTGCAATCAGCATCTGCAGTGCTTTTGGAGCCCAGAAAAATAAAGTCTGACACTGTTTCTACTGTTTCCCCATCTATTTCCCATGAAGTGATGAGACCAGATGCCATGATCTTAGTTTTCTGAATGTTGAGCTTCAAGCCAGACTTTTCACTCTCCTCTTTCACTTTCATCAGGAGGCTTTTTAGTTCATAGGGCATGTCAAAAGGGGTGGTGTCTTGGTTCTTACTGTAGAAGCGCCTGCAGCTGCTGTGACCCAAATTTGAGCAGTAACTCAGGGGTGTGGCTGGCAAAGGAAGAGGAAGTGGCTATGAAGAGCTAATGTTAACAAACCGATAACCAACCAGGGGGTGGTAAAGAATCTGCCTGCAGTGCAGGAGACCCTGGTTGGATCCCTGGGTCAGAAAGATCCCCTGTAGAAGGAAATGACAACCCACTCCAGTATTCTTGCCTGGACAAGAAATTCATGGACAGAGGAGCCTGGTGGGCTACAGTCCATGGGGTCGCTTAGAGTGGGACACAACTGAGCACCACACACGCATAATCAACCAAGTCATCCCTCTCCCAACACCTACCATTGTCAAGAGCGATAATGTGGAGATAGCCGTGCAATGGGCACTGCATATGTTTGCTGTCTATGAGTATTCCTTTATTACAGCTCAGTGCTACTGAACTCTGGTTATACGACACAGAAATGGATGGGATGCAGGAGGACTGTGGGATTTACCCTCGATCCCATAGACTTATCTCCATATAAAGTAATTATCGGCTACATTGAGACCACAGGATTTATATGAACATATCATATCATTGCATTTATTAAAAATATTCACAATCACCATTTCATAAAATTTCTCTGCAACTCTATGATATAGGTAGGGAACATCATTTTCATTTTACCAAAGAAGTACTAAATATAGGAAAAGTGCTTGATCTTACTAACAACATAAGAAGTATGCATTATAACAAGAAAGCATACTTTGACTATCAAACTACTGAAGTCATGTAGATCATCAAATCAGCAATATTTTAAAATAACGTTTATGCTGGCAAGGGTGCATCAAGATGGAATTTCTCTTTCTACTAGTGGAAGCACACGCTGCTTAAACCTTTCTGAAGGGCACTTTCCAACATGTATCAGAACATTTAAAAGTATTTAAACCTATGGATGCAGTGATTTCATTTCTGAGAGTTCCTTCTAAGAAAGTAATAGGAAATGTGGACAAATATTGTAAACAAAGATGTTTCTCACAATATTTTTATTAAGGTGAAAACTTGGAAATAATTGAAATATTTAACCACAGAAAACAGTCATGATACACACCTACACAGTGGAGTACTATAAGATTCCTGGAAGTGATATCTTTGAGGAACTTTTAATGATGTGAGAAAATGTTCAGAATACAAAGGTTAAGAGAAAAAGCAGGATGAAAGGCTTACCTAATAGCATGATCATAGTTAGATAAAAACATGTACCTAAACCCATTTAAACTAGACTGGAGAAAATAGGACTGTAGCTATCAGAGGTTTCTAGGTTATGTATAATTTTGGATTTTAAAAATACTTTTCTGCATGTTCCATATTTTTAGAAGGAGGCTATACTACTTTTATAGTCAGGGGAAAAAAACCCCAACAAAGTTCTAAAAATAAAGTGGAAAAGTATGCTCAGAGAGATTAATTAACTTCCCCAAGGTCACACAGCTGCAAAGCAGAGAGGCCAGCATCTAAACCTGCTTCTGGCTCTAATTCCAGTGTCTCCTTCCCCATAACGCAGCGTCTCTGAAAATAGTTAACTTCAACAATGTATCACTGATGTTTGAGTTGTTAGAGAACAAACCATTTGTGGAATCATGCTAGAATCTTCATGACTTCTATGATTAGACTCAGATATACAAACATTCCTTTGTGGGTGGTGGTGGTTTGGTCACTAACTCGTGTCTAACTCTTGCGACCCCATGGCCTGTAGCCTGCCAGGCTCCTCTGTCCATGCAATTCTCCAGGCAAGAATATTGGAGTGGGTTGCCATTTCCTTCTCCAGGGGATCTTCCCAACCCAGGGATCGAACCTGAGTCTCCTGCATTGCAGGCAGATTTTTTACCAACTGAGCTACAAGGGAATTCCTTTGTAGTACTGCTCAAATTTCTGACTCCTACAAGCTTCTGACACCAACATTTAGAACATACAAGTATGCTAAGCTCACTGCTGGGTATTACCTGCATGAGATGTGAAGCTCCCTTAACATAGAGAACCATGGAGATCCAACACAGAACATGAACTGGAAAGGTTATTTATTCCAGTGATTTCTAAAATGAACTAAATGGCAAAATTAATGGGATGATTTTCCAGAAATACAGATCCAGGTCCACCCTAGAGATTCTATTTTAGTAAGTCTGTGGTGGAGCCCTTGCCTCTGGACCAAGACTGTCTTTAAACTACCCTCGCCAGTGGTGGAAATGTGTCTGAGGAGCTCCCTGTATGCACAGTGAGTCACACGTGGGGATTCCACTACCCAAGTTTAGAAAAACTCCCCCTCAAATATCAGGATTCACTTAGAACTCGAGTTTGCTGTCCACTGAGTTCTGTGATGACTTGGCCCACCCACTCAGTGGTTAATGGGGGAACCATCTTGTCGTCCAGTGCTGCCTATGTTGGTTTTCTACTTCTGCTTAATAAATGACACCCCTCACTCAAAAAAAAAAATACTTAGTGTCTTCAAACTACAAACATCTATTGCACTTTCTGTTGATCAGAAATCTGGGCACAGCTTCACCGATTGCCTCTGGGACAAGGTCTCTCTGAGGTTGCAGGCAAGCTGTTGGCCAGGGCTGTGGTTTCATCTGAATGCCAGAGAGGGGACAAAAAGGGGAGTGAATTCACTTTCATGCTCCCTGATGTAGTTACTGGCAAGTCTCTTTTCGTTTTTCTCCAGCCTAATTCACAGCATGGTTCCCACAGAAAGAATGATCAAAGGGAAAAAGAGAGAGAACGAGAGAAAGTGAGAACGTTTGCATTCAAGCTGGAAACCACAATCTTTTTATGCTCTAATCTCAGAATTGACATCTCATCAGTTTTCTGTATTTGCTAGATGCCAGTGAATAGCCAAAGGGAGGGAATTACACAAGGCTGTTAATACCAGGATTCAGAGGTCTCTGGTGGCCACCTTGGAGGATGCTTGCTACACTGCCCCAGGCAAACAGCCGAGTTAAAATTCTACACTAAACCACCTTCACCTCTATTCTATAACTTCTACTTGGTGAACAGGCAGAGGTGGGACTGGAGTGAACTCTGCCTATTGGTGGTAATTGAGTCAATAGACCCAAAGTAGAAAGAAAACAAAACTTCAGGTAGGGCAGTACCTGAATTTTCACTCACAGCATGAGCCATGGATGTCACTTTAGGTATCAACAGAGAGACTCAATTAGCCAATAGTTTCATTCACTCTGCTTTGGTCTTTAAAGGAGGGAACATTTCAAATAAACTTGGGAGCTATTATTTTCAGCTCTGACACACTAGTTAAATATTCAGTTCTACTAGAAAGCATACTTGAACTTCATGTCCTGACCTCAAATGCAACTTGCTCAGGGGTGGATATAATTATATTTTCCATCCCCTTTGGAAGATAGACAACAAATACTGAGTAAAAATAAATACATTTATTTCTATTTTGTACCTATGTGTATATATTTAATATATGTGTGTACATACACACCCCATACTCTTCACTGGGACCACGTAGGGTGCCTCTACTTACCCCATGATCTCCAGTTCAGCCTTGGTAGCAGAGCCTTCTAGTAATGTTGACAAAGCTGGGCATCCAGACACAACCAGCTTATCCACTAGACCTGCCATGTAAAGTTAATTTCAACTTGCCGTCTGGTCGCCAGCTGACCACGGCTACACGCATTTCCAGCATCTCAACTTGCTATTGTCAGTGCCACAAATTAAAGCAGTCAACACAGCTGCGCCGTGGCTGCTGTTAGTACGGGGTGTTTTCTGACTCATTCTGTGAAAGCACTGATGAGGAGGGAATCCCCACCGTCATTTCAGCTGCCAAGACATTTCACGCCAACAAACTGTGAAAGGAAAGCTGCTAATGATATGAAATCCCTTTTTATGGCCAGGGCTGGGCCAAGGCCACCAGACAGGCCATGTTTTTCCCATGCTGCTGGACCACTCAGAGAAGTTCTTAACAACCAAGACTGATCCGTCTGTTCATGGAAGGTAGGAGAAGGACAGGCCAATCCCTGAGCCATGCCCAAGGACCCTGAGAACGCTGGCATGATTCCATAAGCCACTATCCAATCCTTCCCTCACACCTCAAAATTTTAGAAGGGAACTTAAGTTAGGTTTAGAGGTAAAATAAAAGAGGTAATACTTTTGGCAGATCACCTAGGAAAACTAAAAGTGATTCCCAAGGTACCTGTTTGAGTTACAGAAAGTCTCATAAATATTGCTACCCCATCAAAGTCTATCTCTGCCCCTAATTCAAGCCAGGTGATGGCCCAAACACTTGCACAAAGTGATTGCCAAGAGAAGCACTTGCAGTGCAATGGAAAGACCCCTGCTTTGGAGTCAGAGAACTTGCTTCCATGTTTCACTATTGTTGTTTTCTTGCTGTGTGACCTTGTGTAAAAACTAGGACTTTCTGAATTTCATATTCTTATCTATTTATTATCAACAGCTTCATATGATTGCTGTGAAATTAAGTGAATGTTAAAATAATGTCACTAGACATAGGAGGGAATATTAATGTCATTATTTGAAAAGTTTTTTAACCATTCTGTCCCTGTGACAGACTGGCATCAGAAATACGATTCTTTGGCATAAAACTCTGCTCTCTGGTGCGTGCGTGTGTGTGTGTGTGTACTCAGTCGTATCCGATTCTTTGCCACCCCATGGACTATAGCCTGCCAGGCTCCTCTGTCTGTGGAATTTTCCAGGCAAGAATACTGGAGTGGGTTGCCATTTCCTCCTCCAGGGTGCCCTCTTTTAAAAGTAAACATCTTTGGAAAAAAAGGTAACAGAATCTAAGTGATCAGTCAATAGATTGAAATTCCCCAGCAAATAGGTATTTTAAAGTACTCAAGGAATGAGGGTGCAAGAGAAAAGGGATTTGGGGGAGCCTAGGAATGGTGTCTTCAAAGAACAGAAATGCAGGTAGGTGTCTGGTCTCCATGTGACACAGGCTGGCTGGTACAGGGGCATTTTTTGAGAAGGAGAAGGGGACCCTGGAGGTGGGGGGACCCTGGAGGTGGGGCGACCACTTGATTCCAGTCTGATATTTGAACTATAAGTTCTTGTTTCTTGTTCACCAATGTTTCCCCACAGCTTATTACAGGGCTTGGCATATGATAGTTGCTAAATGATGTTTGTAGACTAAAAACTATGCTTTGCAGACTTTGCCCTTTTCCCAGGGTCAGTCCTCAATTAGCTGATTGACCCAGGCTTTGGGATACCTCTCCTAGACACACTTCTCTTCCTGCCCTCTGCCTTTCCCTCTGGTATTTCTGAGGTGGGGCAAATCTCCGTCCCCCACCCTGAGGCATTGCAACCCTGGCAATGGCTTCCCAAATGCCCCCGAAGCCCTGGACAGAGATCTGTGCGGCAGGGGCCCCTCCTACAAACAGGTCAATTCCTCATCATTTAAGACTCAGAAGCAGAATGGGCACTGATTCCAGGTGTGACACGCAGGTGTAGGTGACATCTCTAAGGCAGGGGTACCCAGCCCAGCAGAATAAGCATGAGTATCATAGAAGCCAAGTGGCCAGCAGGCTTGTGGGTCAGGAACTGGCCTGATCTGACAAGCCCATGCTCAGGCCTCCTGGTATTTTTGGATTCCTGTCTTTATAACAAGAGCCTTTCTGAACAGTTTTATGATTCTTCTATATGAAACTAAAGCAACATTACAGCTCTTGATTAGAGGTAATTATAGGGCAGATATAGATTCAGGGGGAAAAAGTGTGTTTCCCCAGTAACCGGGAGACTAAATTCAGGAGCTGAGAACATTAGAAAGTGTCAAATAGAGAAGCATCAAATTGTTTTTCACCTGATTAAAATAGCAGCTCAAAATTCCCTTTTTTTCCCACACATTCACAGTAGATTTTTTAGAGTGTTCACTGCCTGAGTCTCAGTGAAGGTTGAAACCCCTTCCCTGCATTTTGCTGACACTAATGCAAAGACTCCTAAGGCAGGACCTGTAAGGGCCTGGGGAGGCCATGACCCCCACATGGCAAAGTGATGATACTTCTTCTCTAGCAAACATTATCCTTGTTGGAGTTTCACCTGCTGATCCAGTATTAACATTCTGTCCCTTTCCTTCTCTAAAAATACATGAATAGGAACGCTCTTCACTATTTATCCATCTGAGGCAGGTTTGCATTGTTAAAGGTTAGTACTTAGTCACAAATGAATAATTAATAGGCCAAGATTTAGGGGTGCAGTGGGGAATTTTGTCAAATCAACTGAGTCTTCCTGAAGTCTCTCAAAGTCACTGTAGAAGCAATCTCTTACTCAGCGTTTGTGTGAGGGCAGGATGGCTAGGGGAGTTCCGATATTTTAAATGACTAAGAAAGAGAATAGATGTCCTTTGGAAGAAATGCCTGTTGAATTCAACTGAGGTGAACTTTCGCTGTTGTTGTTGAGTTGCTAAGTCATGTCCGTCATGTCTGACTCTTTGAGACCCCATGGACTGCAGCATGCCAGATTTCCCTGTCCTTCACTGTCTCCTGGGGTTTGCTCAAACTCATATCCATTGAGTTGGTGATGCCATCCAACCATCTCATCCTCTGCTGCCCCCTCCTCCTTTTGCCTTCAATCTTTCCCAGCATCAGGGTCTTTTCCAATGAGTTGGCTGTTCACATCAGGTGGCCAAAGTATTGGAGCTTCAGCTTCAGCATCAGTCCTTCCAATGAACACCCAGGATTGCTTTCCTTTAGGATTGACTGGTTTGATCTTCTTGCTTTCCAAGGAACTTGTAAGGGTCTACTCCAGCACCGCAATTTGAAAGCGTCTGTTCTTCAGCACTCAGCTTTATTTTGGAGAAGGAAGTGGCAGCGCACTCCAGTATCTTTTGTTCCATGGACAGAGGAGCCTGGCAGGTTACAGTCTATGGGGTCGCAAAGAGGCAAACATGATGGAGCATGCATATGCAGCTTTCTTTATGGTCCAACTCTCACATCCAGAAATGCAAAGAAGCAAAATGGCTGTCTGAGGAGGCCTTACAAATAGCTGTGAAAAGAAGAGAAGTGAAAAGCAAAGGAGAAAAGGAAAGATATAAGCATCTGAATGCAGAGTTCCAAAGAATAGCAAGGAGAGATAAGAAAGCCTTCCTCAGCGATCAATGCAAAGAATTAGAGGAAAACAACAGAATAGGAAAAACAAGAGATCTCTTCAAGAAAATTAGAGATATCAAGGGAACATTTCATGCAAAGATGGGCTCGATAAAGGACAGAAATGGTATGGACCTAACAGAAGCAGAAGATATTAGGAAGAGGTGGCAAGAATACACAGAAGAACTGTACAAAAAAGAGTTTCATGATGAAGATAATCACGGTGGCGTGATCACTCACCTGGAGCCAGACATCTTGTAATGTGAAGTCAAGTGGGCCTTAGAGAGCATCATGACGAACAAAGCTAGTGGAGGTGATGGAATTCCAATCGAGCTATTTCAAATCCTGAAAGATGATGCTGTGAAAGTACTGCACTCAATATGCCAGCAAAATTGGAAAACTCAGCAGTGGCCACAGGACTGGAAAAGGTCAGTCTTCATTCCAATCCCAAAGAAAGGCAATGCCAAAGAATGCTCAAACTACCGCGCAATTGCACTCATCTCACACGCTAGTAAAGTCATGCTCAAAATTCTCCAAGCCAGGCTTCAGCAATATGTGAACCGTGAACTTCCAAATGTTCAAGCAGGTTTTAGAAAAGGCAGAGGAACAGAGATCAAATTGCCAACATCCGCTGGATCATGGAGAAAGCAAGAGAGTTCCAGAAAAACATCTATTTCTGCTTCATTGACTATGCCAAAGTCTTTGACTGTGTGGATCACAATAAACTGTGGAACATTCTGAAAGAGATGGGAATACCAGACCACCTGACCTGCCTCTTGTAAAACCTGTATGCAGGTCAGGAACCAACAGTTAGAACTGGACATAGAACAACAGACTGGTTCCAAATAGGAAAAGGAGTACGTCAAGGTTGTATATTGTCACCCTGCTTATTTAACTTATATGCAGAGTATATCATGAGGAACGCTGGGCTGGAAGAAGCACAAGCTGGAATCAAGATTGCCGGGAGAAATATCAATCACCTCAGATATGTAGATGACACCACCCTTATGGCAGAAAGTGAAGAGGAACTCAAAAGCCTCTTGATGAAAGTGAAAGAGGAGAGTGAAAATGTTGGCTTGAAGCTCAACATTCAGAAAATGAAGATCATGGCATCTGGTCTCATCACTTCATGGAAAATAGATGGGGAAACAGTGGAAACAGTGTCAGACTTTATTTTTTGGGCTCCAAAATCACTGCAGATGCTGATTGCAGCCATGAAATTAAAAGACGCTTACTCCTTGGAAGGAAAGTTATGACCAAACTAGATAGCATATTAAAAAGCAGAGACATTACTTTGCCAACCAAGGTCTGTCTAGTCAAGGCTATGGTTTTTCCTGTGGTCATGTATGGATGTGAGAGTTGGACTGTGAAGAAAGCTGATTGCCGAAGAATTGATGCTTTTGAACGGTGGTGCTGGAGAAGACTCTTGAGAGTCCCTTGGACTGCAAGGAGATCCAACCAGTCCATTCTAAAGGAGATCAATCCAGGGTGTTCATTGGAAGGACTGATGCTAAAGCTGAAACTGCAATACTTTGGCCACCTCATGCGAAGAGTTGACTCACTGGAAAAGACTCTGATGCTGGGAAAGGTTGGGGGCGGGAGGAGACGGGGACGACAGACAATGAGATGGCTAGATGGCATCACTGACTCGATGAACATGAGTTTGAGTGAACTCTGGGAATTGGTGATGGACAGGGAGGCCTGGCGTGCTGTGATTCATGGGGTCACAAAGAGTCGGACACGACTGAGCGACTGAACTGAACTGAACTGAACTGAAAAACATAGTTTTGACTATATGAATTTTTGTTGGCAAAGTGATGTCTCTGCTTTTTAATATGCTGTCTAGGTTTATCATAACTTTCCTTCCAATGAGCAAGCATCATTCACCATCTGCAGTGATTCTGGTGCTCAAGAAAATAAAATCTGTCACTGCTTCTACTTTTTTCCCTTCCATTTGCCATGAAGTGATGGGATTGGAGGCCATGATCTTAGTTTTTTTGAATGATGAGTTTTAAGCCAGCTTTTTCACTCTCCTCTTTCACTCCCATCAGGAGGCTTTTTAGTTCCTCTTCACTTTCTGCCATTAGAGTGGTATCATCTGCATATCTGAGGTTGTTGATATTTCTCCTGATAATCTTGATTCCAGCTTGTAATTCATCCAGCCCTTTGCATGATGTACTCCACATGTAAGTTAAATAAGTAGAGTGACAATATATAGCCTTGACATACTCCTATCCCAGTTTTGAACCAGTCCGTTGTTCCAGGCCATGTGGGAAGCTTAATCCCAACACCAAAGCAACCCTGGAACCCAGGTTGTAGGAACCCAGCTACAGGACTCTACCCACTGTGTGATCTACCTTCTAAGAGTCCAGTCAACCCTCTGCAAGAGATCAACCTCTCTTCAGTGAGTCCAGGGCTCCCCACGCTTGTTAAATGTCCATTGCAGGCTTGTCTCGGAGCACTCATCATGACCAAGGTGTGCTGATGGCTGAGGAGACGGTGCCCAGGGCAGTCTGGGTGCAACACACTGAAGCAGGGCAGATGTCCAGGGCTCTGCTTCCCCAGAAGCCTGGACATGAGGGTGCCAACTTGCCTCAAGCAGTCGGGATTCTTCAGGACCGCCTGACTCACTTTCAACATTACATTCAGTGAAGGTGGCTGCCAATCTGTCTGGCCGAATCCCTTCTCATTAGAGCTCTTCTGATAAACTCCACTCAGCACACGGTATCAATATGAGGTTGCCCCAGGGAGGTGGGCATGGAAGAGGCTTGGAATCAGTTATCTCATGGGCAAGGGCAGTGGAGAAACAACACCAGTGAAAACTGAGGACCATGGGAGGCAGAGCTCCACTTGGGACCCCCACCCCAGGTGTCCCTTCTCTGGCAGCTGCCTGGGTGCTGGCATACAGAATGCTTTCACAATAGTTTCCAAAGGAAGATGACCCTCCACATACTCAGCTTAGAGGATTTTGCACTGTCAGTCACCTGAGCCACAATGGTCAGTTCATGGCTTCTAGCTTATCACACAGTCACACCTCAGGTGTGCTCTGTGTGCGTGTGTGTGTGTGTGCGTGCGCATGCGTGCATTCAGTCACTTAGTTTTGTACACAGCCCTGCAGATCCTTCCCCACACTGGGTCTCAGCACTGGGCCAGCCTCTGGCTCAATCACATATTGAACTCAGAGTAATTATGCCAGTGGCCCAGCATTTACACTCATAAGTGACTTAGAAGTCTGTGCTCTGATCTCCATGTGGCAAAGGAAGAAATAAACTTCTATACAAATGACCCTTGGTTAGCAAGTGGTCAGCTAGGCAGGAGGGATAGTTCTGCTAAAGTCAGGGTCCACAATGTGTGTGTCAGGAACATATCATTGAGAATGTGTGTGTCAGGAAGAACATATGGGAGAAGCATGTAGGTCAGGGAAGAAAGGGCCTTGATAATTCCATGCAGGTTATGTCATACTTCCCACTTGGGGTTTTGTTGCATGGAATTGGACCTTCCCAGAAACTTCACTTACCTGGTCCAGGAACTGACAAGAACTAGGCTGGCCTTGGAAACCATTCCCAATGCAGAGAAGTTTGTGCTTAAGAACAGGAGCTCGGCATTAGCTGTCGGTGACAGAGTCTTGGGCAAATCACTGTTGTCTTTTGTGTCTCAGTATTCTTGTCTGTAATACACAGAAAATATCAGGTTCTTCCCTGAGTTCATTGTGAGGGTTAAATGTGACGATGTCTGTAAGAAGTTTAACTCTGTGCTGACCATGTGGCAATAGATCCCACTCTTACTCTGATGGGCGTGTTCTCCTGACTCAACACTTCAGACAGAATGGAGATTTCTGGCAACTTTCAGGGACACACAGAAGGTTGAAATGAATCCTTTCAGTAGGTTTCTAGAGCTTTCCCAGAGGAAGAGAGCAACCAGGAGTCAGCATTGCCCCAATGAGATATTTGCACGTGGATAAATGTTGTTTGTTTGAATCTCTGGAACAGATATGAAGCATCGCTCCGTATCTCTGGAAGTTTCTTTGTAGAAATATTCATGCTGTACCCAGAACAAGGTCTTTCTTCATCCAGGTGAAAAGAGATAACTCTATTAATATTGAGAATGATCTAAGGTGAATCATATATAAAGTCTGGATTCTTTGTACTTGCTTCTGAGAGTGAACAACTCCTCAGCAGCTATACCCCTGGGATATTAATATTAAACACCCACATACTCTGCCCGCATGGACGTACGCACACACACCATCCAAACTTGCTATGTGACTCTTGAGACATTCTCCAGAGAGAGGACCCAGATTTGAGACTGCAGGACAGGAATGCCTCCTTCACCTATTACAGATCAAACTATTACTCTTTCCCCAAAGTGCTGTAAGGTAGGTATATGCCTATATTTTTTTAATGACTTGCTAAATCACTGAAATCTCAGCCAGGAATAAGAACTGCTGTAGTTGATGATATCCACAGATCTTATTCAGATTGATTTTGTTAGTCTCTCTTCACCGTTTTTGGGGGGTCATGGAGAAGAGTGGTCATTTTTATTGTGTTCATGACAGCTGATTACTTTCTGTGCTCATGCCAGCCTGGTTAACAATAAGCTTCCTCTGGCCACCTGCATGGAAGTGAAGTCAATTGCCTGTATGTGGTGAGTCTGTGTCCATGTACTCAATTTCCTTGTATTGACTCAGGGACCATTTCTCACCTTGTTCTCTAGCTTTGCAGCCAAAATAAGTACAGGGCTCCTATTGATTTTTGTGACCTAGAGTTGGGTTGCTTTCAGTCAAAATGAAACATACTCAGATCTGTCCCATGGAGAATAGAGCAAGCAGAGAAATAAACCATAAATTCAGGTATACCCGAGTACAGGCTGTGGTTGGATTTCCTTCTTTCTTTGAGTGTGGACCAAATGCTACAGTTGGGCTTAAAAACCTTCTGTACAGGGAAGATTTTTGAAGTTTTTACTGTGAAGTATAGTTTCCATTATATATGGATGTGAGAGTTGGACTGTGAAGAAAGCTGATTGCCGAAGAATTGATGCTTTTGAACTGTGGTGCTGGAGAAGACTCTTGAGAGTCCCTTGGACTGCATGGAGATCCAACCAGTCCATTATGGAGGAGATCAATCCTGGGTGTTCATTGGAAGGACTGATGCTAAAGCTGAAACTCCAATACTTTGGCCACCTCATGCGACGAGTTGACTGACTGGAAAAGAGTCTGATGCTGGGAGGGATTGGGGGCGGGAGGAGACGGGGACGACAGAGAATGAGATGGCTGGATGGCATCACCAACTCAATGGACATGAGCTTGAGTGAACTCTGGGAGTTGTTGATGGACAGGGAGGCCTGGCGTGCTGTGATTCATGGGGTTGCAAAGAGTCGGACATGACTGAGTGACTGAACTGAACTGAACTGATAGTTTCCATTATTCATCCTACTCTCATGAGTTCCTCTAGCTAAACGAACCACCACTGTGGAATGTATATAACTCAACTTACCTAGAGTACTAGCTCCTTGAGACCAGGTACATTTGAATTGGGCTAAAACATGAAAAAGGAGCAGTTCTCTACCCTACCCCTGTGTGCTTTCCATCGGCAAGTATGTTCAGTCCATTCAGTCATTCAGTCGTGTCCAACTCTTTGTGACTTCATGGACTGCAGCATGCCAGGCTTCCTTGTCCATCAACAATTTCCGGAGTTCACTCAAACTCATGTCAATTGACTTGGTGATGCCATCCAACCATCTTATCCTCTGTCATCCCCTTCTCCTCCTGCCTTCAATCTTTCCCAGCATCAGGGGCTTTTCCAAGAAGTCAGTTCTTTGCATCAGGTGGCCAAGGTATCAGAGTTTCAGCTTCAGCATCAGTCCTTCCAATGAATATTCAGGACTGATTTCCTTTAGGATGGACTGGTTGGATCTCCTTGCAGTCCAAGGGACTCTCAAGAAGTCTTCTCCAATGCCACAGTTCAAAAGCATCAATTCTTTGGTGCTCAGCTTTCTTTATAGTCCAAATCTCACATCCATACATGACTACTGGAAAAACCATAGCTTTGATTAGACAGACCTTTGTTGGCAAAGTAATGTCTCTGCTTTTTAGCATGCTATCTAGGTTGGTCATAGCTTTTCTTCCAAGGAGCAAGCGTCTTTTAATTTCATGGCAGTATTCACCACCTGCAGTAATTTTGGACCCCCCAAAAGAAAGTCTGCCACTGTTTCCACTGTTTCCTCATCTATTTGCCATGAAGTGATGGGACCAGATGCCGTGATCTTAGTTTTCTGAATGTTGAGTTTTAAGCCAACTTTTTCACTCTCCTCTCACTTTCATCCAGAGGCTCTTTAGTTCCCCTTCACTTTCTGACATAAAAAGTGTCATCTGCATATCTGAGGTTATTGATATTTCTCCCAACAATCTTGATTCCAGCTTGTGCTTCATCCAGCCCAGCGTTTCTCATGATGTACTCTGCATATAAGTTAAATAAGCAGGGTGACAATATACAGCCTTGACGTACTCCTTTCCCTATTTGGAACCAGTCTGTTGTTCCAGATAAAATGTTTTTATACTTGATTCATTTTATTTTGGGCGACTCCAAAATCACTGTAGATGCTGACTGCAGCCATGAAATTAAAAGACGTTTACTCCTTGGAAGAAAAGTTATGACCAACCTAGATAACATATTAAGAAGCAGGGACATTACTTTGCCAACCAAGGTCCGTCTAGTCAAGGCTATGGTTTTTCCCATGGTCATGTATGGATGTGAGAGTTGGACTGTGAAGAAAGCTGAGGGCCGAAGAATTGATGCTTTTGAACTGTGGTGTTGGAGAAGACTCTTGAGAGTCCCTTGGACTGCAAGGAGATCCAACCAGTCCATTCTAAAGGAGATCAATCCTGGGTGTTCATTGGAAGGACTGATGCTAAAGCTGAAACTCCAATACTTTGGCCACCTCATGCGAAGAGTTGACTCACTGGAAAAGACTCTGATGCTGGGAGGAATTGGGGGCAGGAGGAGAAGAGGACGACAGAGAATGAGATGGCTGGATGGCATCACCGACTCAATGGACGTGAGTTTGAGTGAACTCCGGGAGTTGGTGATGGACATGGAGGCCTGGCGTGCTGTGATTCATGGGGTCGCAAAGAGTCGGACACGACAGTGACTGAACTGAACGGAATTGATACTTAATTCAATTCTGCAAATAGTGTAATTATATAACCTGATATGGTTTTATGTTTTTTTAAATATACATATTTTATTGAAGTATAGTTGACTTACAATGTTTCAGGTGCACAACAGGGTGATTCAGTTACACAAAATACACACACATTATTTTTGAAATTATTTTCCATCATAGGTTATTACAAGATACTGACTATAGTTTCCTATGCTATACTTTATTTGCTTGTTGCATATCTATTTTTAATTAGAAATTTAGCATTCTATTCATACTAAATCAACCAAGTGGAATCAAGATGTCATAATTTTTTTAGTTAGGCAAAAATTCATTAGTTTTATAAAATATATATATATGTATACATATATATGTATACAATATCGTATACATATATATGTATACAATAGTTTTTCTACTACACTTGATAGTTGAGAAAAAACATCAAAAACAAACAGAGAAATTGGAGAACATAAACTAAATGAAATGGGAGCACTGAATATGAAATAGAAAAAGTAAAACAAGCTAGATAAAAGTAAAAGATCATCATATTGTCCTACTGTTTTTAAACATGACTGCTCATTAGAAATGTATCTGGAGCTCTGGAGAAAAAAAGCAATACCTGGGCATTGTATTTTTCAAAAATTTCAAGAGAGTTCTGATACACATCTGAATTTTAGAAAGTCATTACAGGTTTTTGTATTAGATACTAGTTTTGGTGATACAGAGTTCTATTATTTTTCTGTTGACCAATCATGATAAAATGGTGTTAAGTAATAGTTACATAATCACAATAGTAAAAGATGTTTATCACTTTTCACAATCAATAGCCAGACAAAAAAGTAAAAGATAATTACAATTGCAAGCCATAAAGGGAACATGATTAACTTAACGATATAAAATAATTGCATACAGCTCGGGGTGGTCAAGGTGAGTGACGTGCTAAGTGGAAGTGCACACACGCACGTTTTCATCCACCCAGTCAGTGTCTTTTGGTTGGTTCATTTAATCCACTTCCATTTAAGTATCAATATGTATGATCCTATTACTGTTTTCTTAATTGTTTTGGGTTTATTTTCTGTAGGTCTTTCCCTTCTCTTATGTTTCCTGCCTAGAGAAGTTGCTTTAGCATTTGTTGTAAAGCTGGTTTTGCGGTGCTGCATTCTCTTAATTTTTGCTTG
Source organism: Moschus berezovskii (assembly GCF_049115385.1). NCBI lineage: Eukaryota > Metazoa > Chordata > Mammalia > Artiodactyla > Moschidae > Moschus > Moschus berezovskii. The sequence goes on from NC_142470.1 coordinate 88,060,942, forward strand.
TCTGGAAAGCTTTTGATTTTTCCATCAAATCTGAAGAAGAGTCTTGCTGGGTAGAGTATTCTTGGTTGTAGGTTCTTCCCTTTCATCACTTTAAATATATCATGTCATTCCCTTCTGGCTTGTAGGGTTTCTGTTGAGAAATCAGCTGAAACCCTGATGGGAGTTTTCCCTTATATTTTTTTGGTCATTTTCCCCTTGTTGCTTTTAATATTTTATCTCTGTCTTTAATTTTTGTCAGTTTGATTACTATGTGTCTTGGTGTGTTCCTCCTTGGGTTTATCCTTCCTGGGACTCTGTGCTTCCTGGACTTGGCAGACTACTTCCTTTCCATGTTTGGGAAGTTTTCAGCTATTATCTCTTCAAATATTTTCTCAGGTCCTTTCTCTCTCTCTTCTCCTTCTGACACCCCTCTAAAGCGAATATTGGTGTGTTTAATGTTGTCCCAGAGGTGGTTTTATGTTTTAAAGTCAATGGAAGTCAATAGCTTTGCTGTGGGATTGGAACTGTATTTCTGCTGTTTCTGTTAGGCAAACAAAACCAAATGCTTTCTTAACTCTCTCGTTGGATTTTTGGACTTGGTACCCTTGTTAAAGCTCACTAAATTGAATCATTGTGTGTCAGGGATGGGGTTTCATGTAATGGCATTCTCACATTTACACAGAACGAGTATATGTCTCACCTAGAAGGAGAGAACCAGTCATGCCAACCCCTGAGGCTGTGAGCATTTGGACCTTCTGATTGATTTCCTAAGGGATTAAATGTCACAAAACTCTTTTTAAAAATGGATTCTTTAAAAAAAGATTTTATTTACTTGATTGTGTTGGATCTTAACTGCAGCATAGGGAAACTTTTAGTTGCAGCAAGTGGGATCTAGTTTCCTGACCAGGATCAAACCCGGGTGCCCTGCATTGAGAGCACAGCATCTTAGCCATTGGACCACCAGGGAAGTCACAAAACTTTTTAATTTCAGAATTTCATATGTTGAAAAGATCAGAACCTGCAGAGGTCACTCATTTTAAATATTTTCCCTTTAATTATTTTTTATTGATATAAAGAGATGGTTGGATGATTGTTTGTTGTTTTTTAATGAAACTTCTATGAGGAGAGTTAAGGTAGAATTTCCTCTCTGTATTTTGTTTGCTTCCTTTCTGCCCACTTCTCTTTGCTCATCTTGCCAAAACTAACGTTTCTGTATGGCTTTGGTATGCTTTATCCTCAAGATGGACTTTTGATCTTGAGAGATTTAAAGTTTGGAATAATCATTGGTGGCCTCAAGTTTGGGGGAAAAAAAAAAAACCCTTCTTAATTTTCTTAATGTCTTACTTTTTTGAACTTGCCACCACTCAGAAATGTGGCTTCCCTTATGTAAGATCCAATTAATCAATTCAAAGGTGTTGGGTAATTATCCAGTGAATGTGGGAAAATACAGCTGGGCTGAAGCAAGCTGCTGAGCAGTCATGAATTCACCAGATATGACTCTCACAACTCTGCTTAGCATGATTCATGTAGACCTAGCTGAGGAATCTAACTCGGAACTTGAACTAGGAAAAACACTCATCCTTAGTTCTAGTTGGTAGTACTGGTCTAGCAACTTCTTAAATCTTTCCTTATTTTCAATTCCTTGATCATTCTCCTTCACACACAAAAAAGGAAGGTCTCATTTGCTGATTAATTATACAGCATCTTAAACACAAAACCTGTAGGACCAGTAACTCTTTATCGTTAAGGAGTTTTATTAAAGATAGTAAGAAAGCTAATAGGTAATTAAATTTATCAGTCTTTAGGCCATAAGTTCCTTAAATGATAATGTGAGACTTAACGCTTCTGTGAGGTCAAAGGCCCCCCCTCTAGCCACCAAGAGTTAGTCTTGAGCAATGTCCTACGCCCAGGGGTCCCCAGGCTCTCATCTGATGTTCATTGTAGCTGAGGCATTGGTGCCCTGCACCCACAGCTAGCCCATGACAGTGTACTCCCTTAATTGCTATAATTGCTATCAAAATGTTGCCAAACATCTTTCCTTTTTGATTCATATTGAAGTCAGCTTCTTTTGATTCATACTGAAGTCAGCTAAATTACTGTAGAAAAGGGAGCCCAGAGACTCTTTTGTGGAGCAATGTAATGGAATTGGCCCCCGTGAACATACACAATGAGAATTCAGATAAGCTGAAAATTGATGCAGAAAGGCAGAGACGGAAACAGAAGGGCAACATGATACTCAGTTATTGTGTAAAAGGGAAGGGAAAGCCACCTTCCATAACTCCAAGCATAAGTCACAGATGGCCCGGTCCGAATAGGGCTTGGGAGAAAACAAATACGACCAGCCGAGAGAAACCAGAAGTAGCTGCAAATGCTTTTTGCAAAAGTTTTTAATGATACTCCCCCAAACCTAGCGACTCACCTCCTCTTTCTCCTGCTGCCATCAAATACTCGCTTGATAGTAGTAGATGAGGCTCCGGGTTCTGGTGAGAAAGAATCACGTATGTTACTAGAAGAGCTACAAATGGAGCCCATTTGAGAGACTCTGCAGACAGATGAGTTGTGTTTAACTTCAGAAATCTGGAAGAAGAAATCTCAGGATAGAGTGGAAGCACCCTTACCTTTTCCCCAGGGCGAGGATCAGAACTACCCTCCTCCCTCCCTTCCCAAGAGCCGCAGTCACAAGAAGGAAAGCCCAGGAGATTCGAGAATGCCTGACACCGCCAATGCTGCATCGCCAGAAGAGTCTTGGGGCAGGGAGCCAAGTTATTCCTGGAGCAGGAAAGGGCTCCCGGGAGAAAATGGGGCAAGTAGAGGCCTGAGGAAGGCAAAGAGGTAAAGAGCTGAGGCCAGAAAAAGGGGAAGTGAAGGAAGGATTATTAAGAATACAAGTTACGTCCCCAAGACCCTCCCTCAGAAGTCCTCGGCAGTGAGGGCTCTCCTTCCGGGCAACGTGTCTACACAACACCTGATTTCCTCTCCTAAGCTCAGTACAACTTTGAGAATGAGGTAGAAACCCTCCGTGGAAATAGACTTAACTCTTCATCCAGATTCAGGATATTCTTCATTTGGGGAAGCAGGCAAAAGAATGCTGGTATGAATCAGTTTCTTCAAGGGTGCTGAGATGGTATAAGATGGGTTGAGGGAGCAGGATTGGAAGAAAGAATCTAAGAAGCAGGAATCAGTAGTTCCAAGTCACCAGATCAAAAATGCATTTAACATGTGGTTGAAGGAACAGGCCCAGATCAGAATGCCTCATGATGTCGGCATTAGCTGTTACAAAGCAAACTGAATATATAAGCATCCTTTTGACTTTCCAGGTCAAAGTGCCCCAGAAAGTTTCCAGGGAGCAAGACAGAGTAGGTAGAAATTAATTCTCACTAATGTGATACTCATAAAATATGTCTATAGCTTCTTTGTTTAATGTTCTGCCTTTACTGACTTATTTTAATGAATGTAAAAATGTATAATAAATTTTATAGATTCACACATGACCTCAGCTTCCCTAATCCTGTTTTTCTTATAAGGTCACATGTTTCTCAACTGGAAATTCTTCCCCCTCAAAGGTCTTCACAAACCTAATATCTGCAGTTGGTCATGAATTAAATGTAATGCTATCAAATTTTACAGCACTGCCATTAGCTGACAATGAGTTTGAGATGTGACAGATGTTATAGGAAGATAAAAATAATGGCCATTATACTGCCAATTGCAGCAACACGGATGGACCTAGGGATTGTCATGTTGAGTGAAGTAAATCAGAGAAGGAGAAATATCATGTGACATCCCTTATATGCAGAATCTAGAAGGAAATGATACAAATGAACTTATATACAAAACAGAAACAGACCCACAGACTTAGAGATCAAACTTACGGTTGCCAGGGGCAAGAAAGGAGGGAAGAGATCGTTCGGGAGCTGGGATGACCATGTACACATTGCTATATTTAAAATGGATAACCAACAAGGTCTATATAGCACAGGGGATTCTGCTCAATGTTATGTGGCAACTTAAAATGGGAGGGGAGTTTGTGGGAGAAGGGATACATGCATATGTATGGCTGAGTCCCTTTGCTGTCCACCTGAAACCATCACAACGTTGTTAGTCAGCTATCAGTTCAGTTCAGTCGCTCAGTCGTGTCCAACTCTCCGCGACCCCATGAATCACAGCATGCCAGGCCTCCCTGTCCATCACCAACTCCCAGAGTTCACTCAAACTCATGTCCACAGAGTCGGTGATGCCATCCAGCCATCTCATTCTCTGTTGTCCCCTTCTCCTCCCGCCCCCAACCTTTCCCAGCATCAGAGTCTTTTCCAGTGAGTCAGCTCGTCGCATGAGGTACTTCAACATAAAATAAAAATTTTTAATTAAAAAAAATACTAACCCACAGCAAACATTATCCTCAATGGTGAAAAACTGAAAGCATTTCCCCTAAAGTCAGGAACAAGACAAGGGTGCCCACTCTCACCACTACTATTCAACATAGTTCTGGAAGTTTTGGCCACAGCAATCAGAGCAGAAAAAGACATAAAAGGAATACAAATTGGAAAAGAAGTAAAGCTTTCACTGTTCGCTGATGACATGATCCTCTACACAGAAAACCCTAAAGACTCTACCAGAAAACTACTAGAGCTAATCAATGATTACAGCAAAGTTGCAGGATATAAAATCAACACACAGAAATCCCTTGCATTCCTATACACTAATAATGAGAAAATAGAAAGAGAAATTAAGGAAACTATTCCATTCACTGTTGCAATGAAAACAATTAAATACTTAGGAATATATCTACCTAAGGAAACAAAAGACTTGTACATAGAAAACTATAAAACACTAGTGCAAGTAATCAAAGAGGACATGAATAGATGGAGAAATATACTGTGTTCGTGGATTGGAAGAATAAATATTGTAAAAATGAGTATACTACCCAAAGTAATTTATACATTCAATGCAATCCCTATCAAGCTACCAACAGTATTTTTCACAGAACTAGAACAAATAATCTCACAATTTGTATGGAAATACAAAAAACCTCGAATAGCCAAAGCAATCTTGAGGAAGAAGAATGGAACTGGGGGAATTAACCTGCCGGACTTCAGGCTCTATTACAAAGCCACAGTCATCAAGACAGTATGGTACTGGCATAAAGACAGAAATATAGATCAATGGAACAAAATAGAAAGCCCAGAGATAAACTCACACTCCTATGGACACCTTATCTTCGACAAAGGAGGCAAGAATATAAAATGGAGAAAAGACAGTCTCTTTAACAAGTGGTGCTGGGAAAACTGGTCAGCCACTTGTAAAAGAATGAAACTAGAACACTTCCTAACACCATACACCAAAATAAACTCAAAATGGATTAAAGATCTAAATGTAAGACCAGAAACTATAAAACTCCTAGAGGAGAACGTAGGCAAAACACTCTCCGACATAAATCACAGCAGGATCCTCCAAGACCCACCTCCCAGAATATTGGAAATAAAAGCAAAAATAAACAAATGGGACCTAATTAAAATCAAAAGCTTCTGCACAGCAAAGGAAACTCTAAGCAAGGTGAGAAGACAACCTTCAGAATGGGAGACAATAATAGCAAATGAAGCAACTGATAAAGGATTAATCTCCAAATTATACAAGCAGCTCCTGCAGCTTAATTCCAGAAAACTAAGTGACCCAATCAAAAAATGGGCCAAAGAACTAAACAGACATTTCTCCAAAGAAGACATAAAGATGGCTAATAAACACATGAAAAAATGCTCAACATCCCTCATCATCAGAGAAATGCAAATCAAAACCACAATGAGATACCATTTCACACCAGTCAGAATGGCTGCTATCCAAAAGTCTACATGCAATAAGTGCTGGAGAGGGTGTGGAGAGAAGGGAACCCTCTTACACTGTTGGTGGGAATGCAAACTAGTACAGCCACTATGGAGAACAGTGTGGAGATTCCTCAGAAAACTGGAAATAGAACTGCCATATGATCCAGCGATCGCACTCCTGGGCATACACACCGAGAAAACCAGAATTAAAAGAGACACATGTACTCCAATGTTCATTGCAGCACTGTTTATAATAGCCAGGACATGGAAGCAACCTAGATGTCCATCTGCAGATGAATGGATAAGAAAGCTTTGGTACATATACACAATGGAGTATTTCTCAGCCATCAAAAAGAATGCATTTGAATCAGTTTTAATGAGGTGGATGAAATTGGAGCCAATTATACAGAGTGAAGTAAGCCAGAAAGAAGAACATCAATACCGTATATTAACGCATATATATGGAATTTAGAAAAATGGCAACCTGAACCCTGTATAAGAGACTGCAAAAGAGACATAGGCATTTAGAACAGTCTTTGGGACTCTGTGGGAGAGGGTGAAGGTGGAATGATTGGAGAGAATGGAATTGTAGCATGTATATTATCATAAGTGACCAGTCCAGGTTCGACGCATAAATTTTCCTCTGTTCAAAAAAAAAAAAAAAAAAAATACTGATCTTTGTTTTTTGATTGGTTACTACTTACCATCCACCATGCTCTATGTTTCGTCTCATTTGATCCTCGGGACAACACGGTCAGGTGGTGTTATCCTACTTGACATACTTTATGGAATCTGAGGCAAAGAAAGTACAAGTGATTTGTTCCACATTCTACAACTATTGTAATAAGCAGCAGAGAGGGGGATTCAAACCCCAGACTATCTGAACCCAAAGTTCGCAGGTGCTGCCTGTCTATGGGAAAGCAAGGTGACAGAGGGGTTGTGATGGCCCTTGAAGAATGAGTGAAAATTGGACATAGAAAGACGAAAAGGAGTTCAAACTGAGGTTGGGGCAGAGGACTAAAGACAGTTGGAGAGTAGGGAAGACCCATCTGCTTGCTGTTCAAGTTCACACTGGGACCCAGCAAGAGCTGAGGATGGAAAGCCCAATGGGACCCAGTGGGGATGCCCTTGAAATAAAGGCTGAGGACTCTCCACATGGTTCGTCATGGGAGAGAGAGTTCGTGGGGGTTCCTTCAGTCTTAGTTTGAGTGATGCAACCAGTTCATTTCGTTTAACAATCCTTTAGGCCATTTTTGAAGTGAGTATTTTTGGCAGCAATGATGTAGGCAGTAAGTAAGGAGGTGTAAGTGTGGCAGGAGAGAGGGTAAGGAAGAGGTTGCTGTGAGGGTATGGGAGGGATATCTGCCAGGCTGAGGGGAAATATTTTGACCAACTTATTCACTCATGTAAACTGGTTTGTCTGATTTGCTTCTTCTGGGACAGTGTCAGGCCCTCTAAGTACAGAAAAAAGAGAAAGGAGAAGGAAATGAAAGCAGAAAGCTTTAGCTTGGGTTCTCCGGGGGCAGATGGCAGCTGATACTCCTGTCGAGCTGAGTGGTCTCATCCTATGCTTAGACCTTCCTGGCTGGTCATTGCAGCTGATTTCTGTTAACAAATCAGCTGTCCCACCGTTGGGGAAGCAAGTCCTCCTGAGTAGACCTACTAGTTGTGAGTCTTATTTCAGTCAAGCATTTGGTTAGGGGAGTAAGGACTGGTGGATTTTACTAATATAAACTGGTGGGTTTTATTAATATAAATGTTTATATTGGCTTGGTCAAAAAGTTGGTTCGAGTTTTCTGTAAGATGTTGCAGAAAAACCCGAATGACTTTTTGGCCAACCTAATATGTGTTATGTCATTTGATTCTCCCAATAACCCTGAGAAGTGATTACTCCTCAACTACAGCTGCGGAAACAGGCTGCAAGATGGCACTATGAGTCACATAGTAAGAAAGCAAAGAAGGAGCCTTTGAGCCTGGTTCTTTCTACCTCCAAGCTTAGCGCTCTATCTCCCCCATTACTGTGGATTGGAGGTTAAAAACAAGCTAAGCCGCAGAGTCAGGGAGGAGTGGGTGAAGGAACTGCAATACGGGAGTAGAAGAAAAAAATCTGAGAGGTTTGCCTTGCTGTTTGCATGCAAATTTAGGTTTGGACCTGCCATTTGGGATCCCAGTGGACCTGTCACCATGGAGCCGAGGGTTGCTGAAAGCACTCCTCTCCCCCAGCTTTTGAGTTTTCTAGAAGGAATCTCTCTTTCAATCTCTTTGCCAGAAAATGAATGCGAAGGAGTCATCACAAAGAGATGAGCTGGATTTGAGAGATTTATGTCTGTGATTTCGCTGTGAAAACAGAACTATTTTCCTCGATCTGTTGGGGGGCCACAGTAAGAAGCAGCAAGGGAGGTTTACTTTTGATGAAGCATGTGGTTCATAGCAGAGCCTTTCTTACCAGTGGGGTGATTTGTAGGTATAATATAGAGGATTAAAAAGAAAAAGAATCAAGAAAACATAACAGAATTCCAGTTACCCCACTCCAGGACAAGGAAACAAAGGGTCAGCTTTGGGAATATAATATGATATATTTTTGTACATTTTTTCAGCATTAAGATGCAAGTCATTCTGCACTTGGAAGTTGGTTTTGTATCAGTTCGCATAGGATGGATCTATTTTTCCCTGTTGTTATACAAACAGCTCAAGACATGCATGACAAGTCTTCTGAAAAATGCCATGATTTCTGAGCCACTGTAGATAATTGCACATTAATATGAATTGACAAAGACTAGTTTGCATCCGCATTGGAGAAGGAAATGGCAGCCCACTCCTGTGTTCTTGCCTGGAGAATCCCAGGGACGGGGGAGCCTGGTGGGCTTCCGTCTATGGGGTCACACAGAGTCGGACACGACTGAAGTGACTAAGCAGCAGCAGCAGCAGCAGTTTGCATCCGGGTCTATGACTGGTAGGGTAATAGGGGGTCCAACCGATATGTCAGTTGGGTATAATGACTTCAGGCAGTGTTAAGGCCCTTCAGGGTAAAATCCATGGGATAATAGTAGCAGTAAAGCCACAGACCAAAAAATGTAGCCCTTTGGAAGTGGTAGTGCTAATAGTGGTACCCTAGGCCCAGGAAGGAAGTGGACTCAGTCTGAAGTCACTTGATCTGAACTATCATGTGATGTGAAGGAGCCCAGAGACAGTCCCAAAATAAAGGAGAGCTCCCTGGAAACTAGTGGGTTTTTCTAGACTTGGGACTATTTGCCCCTTAAGAATAGCGGTCATGTGTTATACTCCAGTCCATCCCGCCAAAACTGACCACAGATCTTTACTCTAGAACAATGCACATCAAGGTCTGGTTAAACATGTGAACTTTTTAGCCACTGTTTACATGCCAGACATCATGTCTATGAGGCCTAACCTGAAAAGTAATCACAATGAGGAAAAGAAGTCCCCTAAATGTTGCATCCCAAGGTGGCGCTGGTGGTAAAGGACCCGCCTGCCAGTGCAGAAGAGATGCTGACTCCATCTTTCAGCTGGGAAGATCCCCTGGAGGAGGGCATGGCAACCCACTTCAGTACTCTTGCCTGAAGAATTCCATGGACAGAGGAGCCTGGCGGGCTACAGTCAATAGGGTCGCAAAAAGTCAGACAGCACACACAGCTGTTCTAGGTGGAAATATTGTCTCTGAGCCCATGAACTTTTTGCTTCCATGGCTGAAAGCAGCATGGCTTTTTCCACCTGGAGTTGAGGTCCAGTTTGTTTGGGCTGGAATTGGTACTCCATTTTCTAAAAATGGACTGCTTTTGGTCCACACGTGCCCTCTGTTGCCAAGTCTGGTGGGACTCTTTGCTACCCCATGGACTATAGCTTGCCAGGCTTCTCTATCCCTGGGATTTTCCAGGCAAGAATACTGGAGTGGGTTGCCATTTCCTTCTCCAAGAGATTTTCCTGACCCAAGGATCAAACTTGCATCTTCAGTGTCTGCTGCATTGGCAGGTGAGTTCTTTAGCACTGAGCCACCTGGGAAGTGCTTTGGGTCCCAGTGTTGTCTAAATTTAGTAACTGAGACCTTGACTTCTTTTTCAACAGAAAATTTTCTGCTCTAGAAATGGTTGCGTGTGTGTGTGTGTGTTAGTCGCTCAGTCATGTCTGACTATTTGCAACCCCATGCTCCTCTGTCCATGGGATTCTCCAGGCAAGAATACAAGAGCAGTTTGCCATTTCCTTCTCCAGGGGATCTTCCAGACCCAGGGATTGAACCTGGGTCACCCACATTACAGGTAGATTTTTTTTTACCACTGAGCCTCCAGAGAAGCAAAGATGTTTACTAATCACTTACTTAACCTATTGCAACCCATTTTGGGAGCCTACCTGAGTAACACACATGCTCATGTCAGTGTGGTATGAAATAGATTGGCAGGGCCCCTTCCAAGGGTAAAACAGACACCTAAATCATTGTATATTTTTGCTCTTCTTTCCCTGAGCTTCTGCTACCATTCACATGCACTTCCATTAGTCTTTATCGTGTATTGTTTTAATTATTCTCTTCTATTACTCTGAACTCTACATAGGTAGAGGCCAAGCATAGCACCTGGTACAGAGTAGAACATCCATTTAAAAAATTGCTGATGATGAATTTAAAAAGAATAATGTGTTGGGACTTTGCAATTTGCTCAAACTCATGTCCTTTGAGTTGGTGATGCCATCCAGCCATCTCATCCTGTGTTGTCCCCTTCCCCTCCTGCCTTCAATCTTTCCAATGAGGCAGCTATTGGCCTCAGGTGGCCAAAGTATTGGAACATCAGCCTCAGCATCAGTCCCTCCAATGAATATTCAGGACTGAGTTCCTTTAGGATTGACTGGTTTCATCAGATCTGTATCACAGTCTAAAGACATCCCCTGCCCAAAACTACTTTCTCCTTCTTTAGTTTTCACAGACATTACTCCCAGTAAATCTCTTACACTCCTGTCTCCCATCACAGGGTCTGCTTCCTAGAGGACCTAAATTGACACATCTATACAATACCTCATCAGATTTATTTTCTTCCTTAAACATGGTGGAGAGATGTTATTAACTTGAATGTATAGTGTTTCCCCACCTAACTGTAGCTTTGTTGAAGTGCCCCTCCTCACCCCAAGGAAAATCTTTAACATTACAGCAAATCCTATTCCAAATTGTGCTTTGGAGCCTCCTATTGTTCACACAAAAATGCCATCTCCTTGGGGTGGCTGAACTTGAGAATGGGGCCTTCTAAGACATCACCACACATGAGCTCTTTGACAAAACTTTGCAAGCTTGGATCACAGCCTGAAAGAAACCTGAGTGCCCCTCTGGGGGTTCACAGGGGCCCTGAACATGTCGGGAGGTGATAATGAGCGCAATCATGTTTGAATGGGTTTGTGAGGGCTCTTGGATGGGGCCCTTGAGAAGTCGAGTGCTTTTCTTCCACATGGCATTTTGCATTTTTGGCACAAGATATGTGAAAGCGTGGAATGAGGTTATCACAAGCTATTTATTTTGCCAAAAAGCAACTACTGCTTCAAGTCTTATGTTCCCTCCTTTCTTGTTTGCTTCTGCCTTGCCAGAGAGACTGCTCTCATGTGGCTCCTGGTAGCCCCACTGGGAGCTGACAGTGAAACTGGGGGAAGTGGGATGAAAGATGCAGCCAAGAAAACCAAACAACTCAAGTCGCATTATTTCTCCACTTGCTGCTCACAATCTGGCATTCCTGCAGACTCTCTTGGAGCCCCTCTCCCCATTATGAGGCATATCAGCTACACAGCAGACACATACTTCTCCTATTACATAATGCCTCAATACTAGGCATTGAAAATATCAGTTCCTTCAGCTTTGACTTTGTGTGTTCAACTACATTTAAAAAGAAAAAAAGAAAATACTAAAAAGCATCAATTCAAGCAGGCTTTAATTTAATGCAGCAAGAAGATTGTTGGTGCACTCTTTTAAGGAACAGAATGTAAAATGTTGGTATAGTTGACTGCTTCCTCCAGGGAGCCTTCCCTGACCTCTCCTTGGCTCCAGCCACTTCAATCATTCATCAATCTCATAGGCCCTTGGGTATGTGACTGTGTAACTGTGGTTGGTTTGTTTGTATGCTCTTTCTGGGAGTTGAAAGGAATGGAACATACAGAACCTATATGACATATAAGACATATAGAATGACCTCTAACTGAAGCCAGGAAGTCCCTCTCATAAAGAGCAGACATGTTGTAAGCAAGCATCGAGTTCCAAAGTCAGCGTGTATGGTCAAGTCAGGTGTTGTTAGCATTACCTTTGAAAATCCTCGAATGACAGACACGTGGGAGCTGAGGCAATATGGGACAGAGTGGGGCAGACCCACATCTTTGGTATCACTTTTACCCCAGGGAGGAAACAACTTCATAAGTGGGATGGCATGGAGAATCACCTACACTATTCAATCATTTTCCATTTGCATTTTTATCAAAGTTATAAATGTCATATTTTATTGAATCACACTATCCTACCAGATTTGTTATAGAAATGAACAGTTCCCATACCTTCTCTCTTTTTTCCCCTCATTGGGAATGACAACATCTCCATATTTAATTCTAAATAACACACTCATATTGCTGCTTCTTGCTCTTTCAAGTTTAGGCATTATCTGTTGACTTTCTATCATGGAAAATAGAGAATTTAATTCTTTTTTATTTCCCTTCACCTTCCCATGCCCATCCAGTTTCCTCATCCTCCCATTGCAATTATATTTTAATCTTGCTTAGCTCAATATTTAGTGTTTACATTTTTATGTCTATGTAAATGGTATCCATAGCTAAGCCATGTAAACGTATAAGTTTCCTTTTTTGAACTTTTTATTTTCTCTGAAACTAATAATTTTTTAAATTCATCTAGTTTTTTATGCACTTTCACTACCACAACCTCAAACTCTCCATCAGTTGCCCCAGTCTCCTGCCAGTATATCCAATACATTATAAGGGTAATTGATTTTATCTTGGAGAAATCTTCTGGAGCCTTCTGACCCATCCCTATATGGTCCAGCTACCCTTCCTAGAAGGGTCACGGCTGTCATCCTGAGTCATGCTTCCACAATATCCTGGGAATGCCATCGGCTTTTCTCACATGTTGGGTCCCCTCTTTCCTGAATCCCATGGTTTCCTCTTCTTTAGCTCAAATTAAGGTGAGTGTAACTTATCAAAACTTCTTGAGAAAAGGTGAAGAGAAGAACACTTTAAAAAAAAACTTGAATGTCAAAATAGTCCTTATTTTATCCTCAGACTTCACTGATGTTTTTAAAAATATTTTTGTTTATTTATTTATTTGACTGTGCGAAGGCTTAGTCGTGGCATGCAGGAGTTTAGTTGTGGTGTGCTAACTCTTAGCTGCAGCATGTGAGATTTTAGTTCCTCAACCAGGGATTGAACCCAAGCCCCCTGAATTGGGAGAGTAGAGTCTTAGCCACTGGACCATCAGGTAAGTTCAGACTTTACTGAGGCTTTGAGTGTAGATTTCTGGGTTAGAAGTTATTTTCTTTCAGAATTATGAAGGCATGGTTCCTCTGTTCTAACATCTAACATTGCAACTAAGAAGAATGATACTGTTCTAAGTTGTTTCTTTAAGTGTGTTTTTTCTCTATGAAAGCTTGTAGGATCTCATCCTTGTCTCAAGCATTCTGAAACTTCACAATGATTTGCACTGTTATGAGTCTATTTTTATTTACCGGCCTGGGGAACTCGATAGATCCTTTCAATATGAAAACTTGTATCTTCCAACTGAGGAAAATCTTCTCAGATTATCTTTTTATTGATTTTCTCCCTTCATTTTGCCTCTTTTCTTTCTTCTGGGACTCTTGTTTGCATATTGGACTCCTTAGAATAGTTTTTCTTAATTTTTAAAAACTTTTCTATTTTCTATCTCTTTTTGCTTTACTTGCTAGAAAATTTCTTCAACTTTATCTTTCAGTTCCTCTATCGAGTTTTCCATTTTTGCTGTCATATTTTTATTTCTGAGAGCTTTTTCCCTCCAGGAATGTCTCTTTTTAATAAAACATCCTGATCTTATTTCATAGTTGCAGAATCTTATCCCACTACATCTACTGACATACAGTTGGGATTCACACACACACACACATGCACACACAGAGCAACATGCATTCTCTTCTCCCTTACAAAGTCTCCACTTCCTCTAAATTGGTTTAATTTTTAAAAATTTGTTTTCCTTTCCATCCTCCTTATGAGGTTTTCCTCATATGTCTCATGATTCTTGATTACCTTTACTATTTGTTGTTGTTGTTTGGTAGCCAAGTCACATCCGATTCTTTGCGACCCCATGGACTGCAGCATGTCAGGCCTCCCTGTCCCTCACCATCTCCTGGAGTTTGCCCAAGTTCATGTCCATTGAATTGGTGATGCCATCCAGCCATCTCATCCTCTGTTGACCTCTTCTCCTTCTGCCTTCAATCTTTCCCAGAATCAGGGTCTTTTCCAGTGAGTCAGCTGTCAACATCAGGTGGCCAAAGAATTGGAGCTTCAGCTTCAACATCAGTCCTTCCACTGAATATTCAGGATTGATTTCCTTTAATATTGACTGGTTTGATCTCCTTGCTTTCCAAGGGACTCTCAAGAGTCTACTCCAGCACCATGGTTTGAAAACATCAATTCTTCCTCACTCTGCCTTCTTTATGCTCCAGCTCTTACATCTGTACATGACCACAAAAGACTTGACTATATGGATCTTTGTCAGCAAGGTGATGTCTTTGCTTTTTAACACACTGTCTGGGTTTGTCATAGGTTTCCTGCCAAGAAGCAATTGTCTTCTAATTTCATGGCTGCAGTCACCATCTGCAGTGATTTTAGAGCCCAAGAAGAGGAAATCTGTCACTGCTTCCACCTTTTCCCCTCCTATTGGCCATGAAGTGATGGGACCGGAAACCATGATCTTAGTTTTTCTAATATTGAGTTTTAAGCTGGCTTTTTCATTCTGCTCCATTACCCTCATCAACAGACTCTTTAGTTCCTCTTTGCTTTCTGCCATTAGAGTGGTATCATCTGTCTATCTGAGGTTGATATTTCTCCCAGCAATCTTGATTCCAGCTTGTAACTCATCCAGCCTGGCATTTTGAATCATGTGTTCTGTGTATAAGTTAAAAAAACAGGGTGACAATAAACAGCCTTTAATATTTAAGGCACTAAAAAACTGATTGGAAGCTTCAAAGCGTTGGTGGCTCTTGTTAAGTATTAGCTTCTTTGTGGGGTGATCTGGCTGGAACCCCCCATGTCAGTCTCTAGAGGTGTTTCCTCTTGACTTGGTCAGGTTTTCCAGAGAAGACACACCCAATCTTCCATCTGGAGGTTGAAGACCTGTCAGTTGGTGTTCCAATAGCTGACTGTTTCAGAAACTTTGTAGGGTAAATTGAGCTCCCTTTTCCACAGTTGCCTGAGAATTCAGCTGTCTCGGGTTTACCGTCATGCCTCCAACATGTTGCTGTCATCGTTTCTTTTCCCATTTTCCTCACCCTTGTTAGTTTGCTGTGCTGTGCTAAGTTGCTTCAGTCGTGTCCAACTCTTTGTGACCCTATGGGCCATAGCCTGCCAGGCTCCTCTATCCATGGGGATTCACCAGGCAAAAATTCTGGAGTAGGTTGCCATGCCCTCCTCCAGGGGATCTTCGCAACCCAGGGATCAAACCCACATCTCTTGCGGCTCTCCCATTGTAGGCAAATTCTTTACCACTGATCCACCTGGGAAGCTTGTTAGTTTATGCCAATTTTTTTTTTTTAAAAAGTTCAGGTTTGGAGAGGGAGTGAAAATAGATATATGTATTCAATCCACCGTCTTAACCAGAATCCATTATTTAATTGTCTTCTTTCTTCATTTATAGTTTCACAAGCAAAATTTTGGATTTGAGTATAAGTTATATGCTCATAGGCTTTGTCTTCCCAGGGATTATGGTAATATTTGATGAGTATCTTATAATTTATAATTATCTTCTCACTCCTGATCTCATTTGGTTTTCACTATGACCTAGTGAGGACTTGGGTTTGATCCCTGGGTCAGGAAGATCCACTGGAGCAGGAAATGGCAACCCACTCCAATATTCTTCCCTGGGAAAGCCCAGGGAAGAGGAGTCTGATGGGCAGAGGAGTCTGATGGTCTACAGTCCATAGGGTCACAAGAGTCGGACATGACTTAGCAACTAAACTGGTGAGTGAGGTAGAAACTATTATTCTTTATTTTTAAGTATGAGAAAACTAAGGTTGAAAGAGGTTGAGTCCTACCCAAGTTCCATTAGTTGGTAAGGAGCTGAGACAAGACGCAAAACCAGATTTCCTGACTCCAGGCTTTTTTGGTGAACATTTTATAATCAATCAGTAAAGAGGCCTGTCTCACTAGTGGACAGCTCTGCTAGGAGATCTCTCCTGATTAATAGCTGAAACCTGCCTCCTCTAACACCTTCCCACAAATTCTGGTTCTGCCATCTTCAGCTACATGGCATAGATCTAATTTTACTTCCCCATATGAGGCTTTTAACTCAATATTCAGCAGTCATTGAAATGTGGATGAAAGGCAGTGGCATTATGAAATTTAAAATCTGAGTCTAGGATGTTGGATGAGTGTCACAGTTGCTTTTGGTCGCAGGTAAGGTGTGAATGAAATGCCAGGATTCTCAAAGAATGATGGTAATGACTAATGGGAGGGTAGCAGATGAGAGCAACATGAATAGCTTGCATGTGTCTGAATAGCTTAAAACTCAAAGGAGGAGGAGACTTTGCCTGTGAATGCCTGATAGATGTGCAAGGAGAAGATTGCAGAAGGTCATCCCTGCCTCCAAGGCACAGAATTAGGTTGTAAACAATCTAGATAAGACAAGGAGGTAGAAGAAACAATGGTCTTGTAGACTGAAAATGTAGAAGTGTTCATTATAAGGAAATGAGGTTTCAGCAAGGTGAAGTGAAAATAATTGGGATGAGTTAGTGAAAGGTGTGGAGAAGGAAATGGTAAGGAAATGGAAATGGTAGTATTCTTGCCTGGAGAATCCTGTGGACAGAGGAACCTGGTGGGCTGCCATCTATGGGGTCGCACGGAGTCGGACATGACTGAAGCGAGTTAGCATGCATGTATTCATTGGAGAAGGAACTGGAGAATCCTAGGGTCGGAGAAGCCTGGTGGACTGCCGTCTATGGAGTCTCACAGAGTCGGATATGACTGAAGCGACTTAGCAGCAGCAGCAGTGAAAAGTGGCTCAGCTGGTGAAGAATCCAGCTGCAGTATGGGAGACCTGAGTTTGATCCCTGGTTGGGAAGATCTCCTGGAGAAGGGAGTGACTACCCATTCCAGTATTCTGATCTGGAGAATTCCATGGACAGTATAGTTCACGGAGTTGCAAAGAGTTGGACACGACTGAGCGACTTACACTTTCAGTGAAAAGCAGAGTTGGGAAAAAGTAAGCTCAACGCAATTCAAGGATGTACCTGTGGGAATTCCTTGGTGGTCCAGTGGCTAAAAATCCATACTCCCAATGCAGGGGGCCTGGGTTTGATCCCTGGTCAGGGAGCTAGATCTCCCATGTTGCAAGTAAGAGTTCACACGCCACTAGTAAAAGGTCCCTGCATGTCAAAACTAAGACCTGGTGTGTATTAACTATAATTATAATATTTGTAATATTACAAATGTTTATTTGATTTATTTAAATAATTCTATACTCCTGACCTGCTGCTGAGTCAGTTGAGGACAGTACCAAGACAGCTGGAGTCTTGCTTCTCTCTCTCCCTTTTTCCAATGGGAACATGCCTATGGGGAAATCCTGTGCTCTCACCTGTAACATGTCCTGGCTTGCCACCTGGCCCACAGTGTGTTTTCTTGTCCATCACTGCCAAAGGCACTGGGTAAAGGATTTGGCCTGAAGCCAAAGCAAATAGCAGCTGAGAGACACCCAACAGTTGGCGTCTGGCTCAGATGGCTCTGGCGCCTTCCTAGAGAAGCCCCCTTCCCCCAAAGAAGTCTGCCTGGCTCTATGAAAACTACAGCTAACATATGTTCAGGGCTTTGGGGTTTACAGGCCTTTCCATGTATAATATCTCATTGCTGCTGCTGTTGCTAAGTCACTTCAGTCACGTCCAACTCTGTGCGACCCCATAGACGGCAGCCCACCAGGTTCCTCCGTCCCTGGGATTCTCCAGGCAAGAACACTGGAGTGGGTTGCCATTTCCTTCTCCAGTGCATAAAAATGAAAAGTGAAAGTGAAGTCGCTCAGTTGTGTTCAACTCTTAGTGACCCCTTGGACTGCAGCCCACCAGGCTCCTCCGTCCATGGGATTTTCCAGGCAAGAGTACTGGAGTGGACTGCCATTGCCTTCTCCGATAATATCTCATTACATCCTCCCAAACTATGTTGGTGCTTCACTTTTGGCTTAGAGGTTAAAGTGTCTGCCTGCAACACGGGAGACCCAGGTTCGATCCCTGGGTTGGGAAGATCCCCTGGAGAAGGAAATGGCAACCCGCTCCAGGATTCTTGCCTGGAGAATCCCATGGACATAGAAGCCTGGCGGGCTATAGTCCATGGGGTCGCAAAGAGATGGACACGACTGAGTGACTTCACTTCACACAGATGAAAGTGAAAGTTAGTCCTGTCTAACTCCATACAGTCCATGGAATTCTCCAGGCCAGAATACTGGAGTGGGCAGCCTTTCCCTTCTCCAGGGGATCTTCCCAACCCAGGGATCAAACCCAGGGCTCCTGCATTGCAGGCGGATTCTTTACCAGCTTTAATCGGGCTTCCCAGGTGGCACTAGTGGTAAAGAATCCACCTGCCAATCCAGGAGATATAGGAGATGTGGGTTTGATCCCTGGGTTGGGAAGATCCCCTAGAGAAGTGCAACCCACTCCAGTATTCTTGCCTGGAGGATCCCATGGACAGAGGAGCTTGTCAGGCTACAGTCTGTAGGACCGCAAAGAGTCAGACATGACTAAAAACACACACATGCATACATGCACTCACAGTTCAGGATCTTTCATACAAAGGCTCAAGCTCAGAGTCTCACTGATTCTTACCTCATCTTTATGAGCAGTAAAGAATCAGACCATTTATTCCTGATAGAAGATCCAGGAATATTCCTAACATCATGCTGGGAGTCCACAGTCAAGGTTGTGACCAAATCTCTCAGTCCTTGATCCCCGTCACTCTCTTTGGCCGTGTGGAGGGAGCACAGTTCCCTCATCACGTCTAATCAGTTTTCCAGAGACCTCTAAGTTGTTCTGGAGCAAATAATGCTGAGAAAGGGGGATACAGAAGTTGGAAGGATGGAAACAAGATATTTCAGGGTATGGTATGCTGAACTGATTATTTCAGACCTGATCCTGTCTGAATCAACATTACAGAACTGTAGTCTGAAGGGGCTGAGACAATCCCTGAAGAACTTCACAACGAAAGTGAAATGTCCAAGGCAACCCTTTCTCTGAGCAGAGAAATCCAACGGGTACTCCCCAGACCCCCTGCCAGTTCTGACCTTGGACTTGCTCATGGACAGGAGAGAAGACTGAAGTGATTTCATGCAATGGAGACCAGACCACCTTCTCCCTGCAGACTTTAGAGAAATTAATCCCTGAGCCAATGGAAAAATGCTAGTAAATTATTCGCATGTATATCTGCTTGTCATTTAGTAAAGTGAGATTAATAACATGGGTCATAAGTCACTTGTGAAGCATAAGGGGTGTGGGTTGCTGTGTAGATTTTAAGCTTCCTCCCAGTGGCTAAAGTTGGTTTTTGTTGGGTCTGTCTTACTTCCATCCTGTTCTCTCCATCAACAGCAGAGATAAGGGCAGCAGGAAATACTGTTCTGATTCTGAGCTCTGTTCTCTCTGGACAACCCCTGTGCCCATGGGCAGGCAGGAGGAAGTGAAGGGCCACAGACTGGGGGCCTGCACCGCTCAGAGCTGTGGTGTGCAGCACCTGCCCCCGCCCAGCCCGCAACATTTATGGGGACTCCTAGGAGACTCTTGAAGAAAGGGCACCAGGAATAAGGCAATCCAGCTCCAGAACTGCCATATGTGACACACAACGTTGCTATTACTAAGATGAAGAAACTGAGGTTTAGAGAGGTCAAGCAATTTGCCCAAAGGCTTACAGCAAATAGAACCAGAATCTGCTGCCTCCAACTCCTTCTGCTTCTCCCACCACCACTTGAACCTTAACTTCAGAGTTGGAGTCTCATCATCACTGAAATAATGACAATTTTACTGGGCACTTTCTCTGTGTGAGGTAAGCACGCTACTCCTGTTAACGCATTTAATCCTTAAAATAACCTATGGGCAGGAGCTATTTTTATCCCTGTTTACAGATGAGAGAACTGGGGCTTAGAGAGATCAGAAACCCACCCTAACCAAAGCCCCTGTTCTAATCCACCTTGCTGTATAAGTTCCCATGTGCAACTGGAATGCTTTTCCCCACCCTCTGACCTCACCAGGTAACAGTGAAGACAAAATTAGATGATAGATGTTAAAATGCTTTGTGAAAGTTAAATGTGTGTGGCATAAAATAAAGACAAATGAAAATCTCAACTCCTGCAGATCTTGTACTCTAATAGAGCCCAAACTAACTCCTGCAGAACTGACACAACCACAAGTCCTTGCTCACATAAAGTGGTAGAGAGAGAAAATAGCACAAGCAAAACCGTAGAAGGCGTATTTAACATGGAGCATGTGTGCTAAGTCACTTCTGCTGTGTCCGACTCTTCACAACCCCACGGACCATAGCCAATCAGGCTCCTCTGTCCAAGGGATTCTCCAGGCAAGAATACTGGAGTGGGTAGCCATTCCCTTCTCCGGGGGGTCTTCCTGACCCAGGATTGAACTCATGTCTCTCATGTCCCTGCATTGGCAGCTGGGTTCTTTACAGTAGGGCACTGCTGCTGCTGCACTAGCTGACTGCAAAAAGAAGTTGCACAGGGAGAGTGCAGGAGCTAAGAAGCCCCAGTCCTGGCCAGCGGGGCCAGGCTGCCCTGTCCCTGGGAAGGAAACAGGAGTTCAGGCAAGGATAGAGATTCTAATAAAAGTGAGTGGAAGGGGGCTACACTCTTAATGCCACAGTGATGTGTGTGTGTGCGTGCACGTGCGTGAGACAGGCAGGGCCACTCGACCCCACCCTCTGCAGTATCAGGCACAGTAGTTTCCACCTTATCTTAAACACAGACTCTCACCCATCTTCCACCTAGCACTTCTTGCTGCCACAGCCCTTGATCCCCTACAGAATGAAAATACACTCTGCCCTTGGCGCAGGCTCTTGCTCTCACTTGTGGGCCTTTTCCATGGACTTTTATGTCTCTGTTTACTTTGTGTGCTTCTTGAGTGGCTCATGCCTTTAAAGGAAATGCTCCAACCCTGGCCTGTCATTACGGCCCTTTGCTGGCCACTGGCTGTGCTCACCACACTCCTGGGACGGGTGAGCCTGGGCTTTTAATTTGCTGTGACAGGAGATAATTGTTGCTTGGGTTTTGACCTCTGAAAATAAAGCAGGGTGGTGCTTCCCAGCTGGGACTCCACAGAGGCAAGCTCACCCCTGTGGCCCATGCCAGGGGAGGCTTAGCCAGGGTTGAAATGGCTGGTCTCAATGTCCCTCACCCCCTTTCCTTTTCTGGATCACAAAACATACAATTAGTGTTTTCTTTAAGAGCTCAAGATGGCAAAGTTAAGAAAGTTCAGGGATACTTTCTGATATTGTATGCAAGGATTCCAGAGGGGGGATTCTGTGAAATCTCAGTCTCTGGGGATATTAACCCCTCCTCCACTCAGGCTTAATCCCCAGTTACAGTTCTGTTTAAGTTCAAGTACATCACAACCAGCCCACCAGGGCTATAATCTGTGTCTTTTTCTTCTTTTTTAAAATAAAACATCATGCATAGAAGTATCTAGGCAAGGTCTCACCAATCGAAACAGTTGGAATTGCAAATCAGGTTATCGGGTTTTGACTGATGGGCAAGACACTTCTCACTCTACAATGAGACAGCTGGAGAGATGTTCTAAGTTTCCTTCCAGCACAGGGATCCGTTTATCTTGAATTCCATTGCCCGGCTTGTTTCACGATACCAGAACTGTGAGAGGTATTGTGAAGCCTGAGTCGGTCATGTAAGTTCAGACAGTATGAAAATGTCTAATTGTACATTTCAACTGTAGCTTGGGACTAAGATAATACAGAAAGAGAAGCAAAGGCAGGGAAGCTCTGAATGGTTGAGAAGAATGAATTCATGAGGACCCTGCCCCCATGTGCTCAGGGCCCTATAAAAGGTCCTACTTGAGCCACAGGTCTCTGTTCAAATCTGTCCCTCTACTTCCAATAGTCATGTATGGATGTGGGAGTTGAACTGTAAAGAAAGCTGACAGCCAAAGAATTGATGCTTTAGAACTGTGGTGTTGGAAAAGACTCAAGAGTCCCTTGGACTGCAAGGAGATCAAACCAGTCAATCCTAAAGGAAATCAGCCTGAATGTTCATTGGAAGGACTGATGCTGAAGATCAAGTTCCAATACTTTGGCCACCTGATGCAAATAACTGACTCATTTGAAAAGACCCTGATGCTGGGAAAGATTAAAGGCAGGAGGAAAAGGGGATGAGAGAGGATAAAATGATTGGATGGCATCACCAACTATATGGACATGAGTTTAAGCAAACTCCAGGAGTTGGTAATGGACAAGGAAGCCTGGTGTGCATGGGGTCACAAAGAGACACGACTGAGTGACTGAACTGAACTGAATTCATTAGCTATGTGACCCTGGGAGAGTTACCTAACTTCTCTTAGTGTCCCCAGCTACAATGTGGGAAACCTAACAGCACTTCACTGAGCTGAGGTCTAAGGTAGATCTAGTAAGTGTGGCAGTCATTTGTGCATCACTAACAATGCTCATTTTCCTCCTTTTGGGTACATGGTCAAACAACATTTCCTTCATCCCTTGAAGTTGAACTTATTCATGAGACTTGTTGTGGCCAATGAAATGAGAGCAGTATTCTGTATTGCTCTATGCAGAAGCATTTAATAGTCAGCGTAAGACACTGCTGTGCTCTTTTTGGCCTTGGCAACCTGTGATACCATAGAAGGAACAGGTAGAAGCCCTTTTACTCCAGGTCAGCATATGAAGAAATGTGGAGCAGAGCACCCAGCCAACCTTCACTGGACATTTAATGAGATTGAGAAGAAGACTTTATTTGCTCCTGAGGTCTGGGGAATACTTGTTACTACTGCACAAACTAGCTTACCCTGACTATAACAATATTGATGAAGCACCTAGCAAAGCTCTTATAACAATTATTATCTCATAATAAATGATAGTTCCCATCTTGATTCATACAAGGAGGCTAGGACTACTGTCTTTGGAAGCAACCACATGGACTTTAACACAGTTCTGTCACTTTCCTAGTGACAAAGGGTGAATTCAAAGTCACTGGAGGCTCTCAGGTCCCAGGTCAACACTGTAGCCAAGAAAAAGGAAGCTCCTTCCAGGAATCAGAGAGGAGTATCACCATTTGCCTCAGGTGTACAGTCAAGGCATCTTGTACCTGGGTTTTCACCAACCAGAAGGTAGAGCAATTGGTTTCTTCAATGAATAACTTCAGTGATTTCTAAGGCATAAGCCTAATACATCCTCTGCTCAGAGTAACAGATAGCAACAGCTGGTTACCTGATCCCAATATTTGGTATTGATTATCAGTGCAGACACCAAAATCTTTGTTCTTATTAACACGTCCTAGGAATGAATGTTTTTCTTATTAAACTGTCTAAGTTATAAAACTATAGGAATCTCATTTACATTTGAGTAAAGGGAACCAAAGAACCTGGTCATTCTTTTGGGGGAGTCCCTGGTGACAAAGCAATGTATCACCAGTATAGAAGAAGCAACACAGGTAAAAGTTAAGAGCATGACATTGGGTGCCCCTGAGACATACATTTGCATCCCAATTTCTTCACTTAACTGTAAATAGTATGTGTTCAAGAACTTAGAACTGTTTCTGATCCACAGACAATAGTCAATAAATATGTCTTATCATATACAATGGGCTAGTTGATAACTTTTCACGTTTCTATTATTGCTTTAGTCATTTATTAATTCAAAAGATATTTGCTTAAAATTTTCTTGGTGACACGACTTCATTTCATCTTCCCAGCAACTCTATGAGGTCAATAACAATGTTCTCGTTTTTTTTTTTTTTCACTGAGCCACGCAGTTTGTGGAATCTTAGTTTCTTGACCAGGGATTGAACCCGGGACCTCAGTGGAGAGAGTACAGAGTCCTAATCACTGGACCACCAGGAAATTCCCTTGTTCTTATTTACAAGTGATTAAATTGAGGCACAGAGACAGTAAGAATCTGGAGACAATGTAGCTAGTTAAGTGAAAGAGCCGGTTAAGAGAAAACCAGATCTTAAATAAAGAAGTCTCACATACTTATAGCCATAGAGAAGTAGATCTTGTAAGTAAACTCCAAAATCTACACAGCTCCTGGAAGAAGAGAAAAGGTTCTTTTAATATCACCAAACTCACTCTGAAGCCCAGTGAGTTTGAACTTGACAGGGATATTTATTATAGAAAGGCATGTTGACCAGGAGTGAGTCATCTGAGCATTAATACAACCTATGCAAAGAATGTGTGGTTAAAGAGGAAAAATGACCCCCCCCACCACCACAACCCAGGAGGCTATGCAGTCCCAGCACAACAGCTGAGGACCAGCATCCATTGTCTTCTGGCCAAGAGGTCTCTAGAAGGAGGATGGGGACCTGGGTCTCTAAGCCAATCCTTGAGCACAAGTTTAAAGCTTCTCCACTAAATTAAACACAATCTCGGGCATCTTACCTTCTCACAAGGCACCCTGGTGACCACTGAGATACTGACTGCACTCAGGAACAAGTGTGCACATCCTCTGGCCAAGCTCTGGGAGGAAGGAAGCTGGAGCTCTAAGACAGAGCTTGCCTCCAGCCACTCAGCGCTGCACCTCCCAGGTCTCTGTCAAATGCCGCCTCTGCATTGTCCAGAAAGTGGGGAGTCTGCCCTTCTCTCCCCCTCCTGAGTGGAGCACCTTCAGCTTCTGACTTGGTCTGTGATTCCTGTGGAGAGAGAAGAGCCAAGTCTGGGTCCGTTCCCTTGGCCTCACTCCAGCCCACCCACCTGAGCACATTTCATCCTTTAAAGAAAAAAAAAAAAAAACTTATCTGGCCATACCAAGTCTTAGTTGTAGCATCCGGAATTTTAGCTGTGGCATGTGGAATCTAGTTCCCTAACCAGGGATCAAAGCTGGGCCCCCTGCACTGGGAGCACTGAGTCTTAGCCACTGGACCACCAAAGAAGTCACTATCCTCATCCAAATAAAAGGGCCTGTGTGCATCAATGCCTTCCAATAATGGGTGGGACTGGGGAGATGAAGTCTCAGTGTGGGTCCATGATGCACCATCCAACCCAGGAAACGGTGGAGGGCGCAAGGGCAGACTGTGCTCGGTCGCTTCTGTGGTGTCCAACTCTTTGTAACGCTGTGAACTGTGGCCTGCCAGGCTCCTCTTCTCCAAGCAAGAATAATGGAGTGGGTTGCCATGCCCTCCTCCAGCAGACCTTCCCGACCCAGGAATCAAACTCATGTCTCTTGTATCTCCTGCATTGCAGGTGGATTCTTTACCCACTGAGCCACCTGGGAAGGCTAGGTGAGGCTCTAGAACAACAGGCATAAAGCAGGACAAGTCCAGAAAGACTGGGGGCCTCTGTCTATGCTTGTCCCCCATCAAATGAGTCTCTGAGTGCCCTGCGGCAAATTCTGGGGACTCTACCCTTGGCTAGTGCTGCGTTTACACTTACTGGCCGAAAGGTGTAAAAGAGAACCATGGGCAAATTTCAGCTGTCTGCCTGGAAATATAAGTCAAGTACCCAGAGATTTAAATGAAGAAGTAGGTTTCAGTTCAGTTCAGTGGCTCAGTTTTGTCCGACTCTTTGCGACCCCATGAATCACAGCACGCCAGCCCTGTCCATCACCAACTCCTGGAGTTCACTCAGACTCATGTCCATTGAGTCGGTGATGCCATCCAGCCATCTCATTCTCTGTCGTCCCCTTCTCCTCCCGCCCCCAATCCTTCCCAGCATCAGGGGTTTAATTTCTATCAAATCAACCCAACCATCATGGAGTCCAAAGCCCCCAGTTTAGGAGACAGCTGCCTGCAGACCAGTTGGTGGCATTTGGGGGAGCACAAGAGGGCTGCTTGTCTGCATTTGCACTGATTTGCTGCTGCCAGTTAAAGGGCTCTTATTTAAGACTAGAGTCATTTGTTTCCTCTTTAAGCCTTGAACAAGATTCCTCCCTGGGCTAGAGAATAAGTACAATGTTTGTAAACAGCTGTCTTTAGGCTGGCACAACAGCCTTCCCCTTATGCAACTGAGTTTTCTCTGAAAAGACAACTGTTAAAAGCCCAGCCTGACACTTACTGACTTGACTGTGCTGTATCCATGGGGAAATCAGAGTCACCAGTTTGAATGGGCTAATCAAGTCCTATGAATCACTATCTGCATGAATAGCTACTTTTCCAGAGACCAAAGCCACAGGGCTGGGAAGAACAACTTTCAGCTGCTTTTCTTGTATCTTTTTCCGATCAAAATGACTTATCACTTGAATGTCATAATCATCACAAGGTCTTTTTTGCTTCCATGTTTTATATCAGACTATTGAGTATTGGGTGATTTAGCAATTTCAGTCCATTAAGCTTTTATAAGTTTAATCTGCGATTGAAAAAAAATCCTTCTCTTTGAGCATCTATGAAATGGGAAGAGTTAAGAACTTTAAAAATCAAGCAGTTGGCGGGAGGCCAATAAGCCTGGTCCGTCCACCTGAAAGACAGAACTTCATGGAAGCTGGGGGTGGAGATGTGTTAAAACTAATGCCTTCTGAATCTTCTGAAAATGTTATAAGCAGACTCTCGCTGCAGAGTCTGATAAATGCCAGAGATCGAAAGGGGTCTCTGGGTGGTGTAATAGTCTGTCATAGGGTTGCAATACGGCCTGTGTGTCCTTGACTTTTCCAAAAGCTAATTCTCAAGATAAGCAGTCCAGGAAAGCACCTGACAATGGCAGGGACTCAGGAAATAGTCATTGATGAACTATCCTGGCATTGTCACAGCTTCCTGGGTACCTGATGGAGCAACTTCGTCTTCCCAGGGGCTAAGATAGATCCCAGCCATGAATCTAACCCACTGAGGCGGCCCCTCCACTTCAGACATCCATGGCCCACGTGGGCGGGAAGAGAGAAACTCTGAATGGTCACTTAACTGTGTTTGCTGTTAAAAAGAGCAAACCTTAGATGCTTGCTCAGAAGCTATTTCCCTCCTTGTGGACAAGTGAGATCTGCATTGGGGAGCAAGCCAGAGGATTGGTAGTGGGGCTTCTAGAGGAGACGATATTTTACAGCAACTTCAAAATGATCAGAAATGCCCCCAGCCTCTCTCAGGTGTGGCGCCTCATCCAAATGGGTGGCTCAGAGTGAGTTTGTTAACACCCGTGCTTGTGTGAGCACCGGGCAGCTGGAGGAGCCTGGGGCTGCAAGTGCAGGCACACCTGATGGATGCCATATTGACAGATGAGCTGGATCTTGGGCAAGGGCAACCCAAGATAATGCTGTGGCACCTCATGCCAACTGGAAATCCCTACCTCCTGCCCCCAGCCCAGCCACTCAACTTGACCTGCAGGGCATCTCCAGAAAAATCTTACCAGCCTTCTCCAGAGATGATATTTGTCACACACTGGCATTTCCTACACTCCTCCCGGCAACCGCATCTCTGGGGGCTGCTGGGAGTTCACTGACGGAGCTACTCAGGATGGCAAGTCAGCAGGTTGGCATCTTTAAGGAGGTGGTGTTTAGCTCTGACTTGGGAACTTCTGGGACTCAGTATCCCCTCTCCCCTGCCATACCCAAACCCCAAGGTCACCTTTCCTAAGAAAGAACTCCTTCAGAACATTTCAGCCTTAGCTCCTTCCAATGTCCCTGCCACGCAGGCAGCCCCTGAGTGACAGCATCCCCTTTATGTGCAGTAGCAAGGGGCTGCCTGCAGAAAGGTCACTCAAGGAGTATGATGAGAATCCAGGCTTGTGAGCCTCACCCACAACACTTCCGGGGTGGAGGCAGGATGAGGGGAACAGCATCCAGTATGCAGACATGTCTCCAGATGCTCCTGGAACAGCGCTGGGACTGGGAAGTGCTGACAATTAGAACTTCAAAAGTGTATTTAAATAGTCCTTACTTTGTTAAACCTGTGAAACAGTAAATTTGACCCCCAGCTTTAGAAGAAGCTTCCTGACAGCTTTCGAAGAAGCAGTTCCCTCATTTACTCAAACAAGGTTGCCCTCTGGGTTCTTAACACTCTGGACCAGCAAGAATCTTTGAGCAGCTCCAGTGCAGCATGGGCTGCAAATCGCCTCCCTGAGCATTCCAGACTCCCACAGATGTGGCTCCCAGCCGCTCTCAAGCTGATGCAGTAGAGTGAGGTCGTGGGCTTTCCTGCAGGGCTCACCAGATCCCAGAAGATACTAGGATGGGGTTTTCCTTGGGTATGGAGCATTTACAGCTCAGGAAGAAGTCAAACTTCACTCACATTGCAGAATGAACCCCTGGAAACAGCTAAATTGCCATATTGTGTGAAGGGCAGCAATGTGTCTTCAAAGAAAAAAAAATGAGCGAAGCCAGAAGGCACGTTGCTAACAACATTCTGAATTAAGTAACAAGAAAGACTGTGCTTGTTGCTAGTGCTGAGGCAGGAAATAACTCCTTTTCCTTTAACTAATCTCTTTGTTTATTTTATTTCCTTTATTCCATAGGACTGGCTCAGAGAAGGCCTGATTTTTTTTTTTTCGTTATGCTTTGTTTTATAGTTCTTGATCAGTAGGATTTGGTACTGTTGAGCCTCAGTCCAGGGAGTCCCATAGCTGAAGCCACTCACTCGCAGCAGACTCACTGCAAGATGAAGGGTGCAGGCAGCCAAGGCCAGCAACACGTGTGCTCCTTGGTTGGGAGAGCACCTTCCTTGTCCACCATCACGGTCCCTGCCTCAGGCTGCCGGCTGAACCAGGCAAGGCTGACCTGCATATTAGGTGGGGTGGGTGGAAGGGGAGGCTTGTCAGACTTTCTCACATTTGTTGTCAGGTGTTTGGCACTGTGCTTAACGAATGCCGAACACAAGAACGAGAGATGAGGAAACAACAGATGATTTCCAAAGAGGGCTAGACAGATTTCTCTGTCTCAGTTTCTGCTCACACTTACTCACAGATGCAGTCAACGTAGGGGAAAGCGGAGGATGGGAAGGAAAGAAGAAGGAGGAGGAGGGGAGTGGGGGGGACGGCGGGAGCGTGGAGTGGGGGAGAGAGAATGATGAACCACAGGGTCCTCCACGGGCTGAACGGGGCTGCCTAGGAGGTGACGGGAAAGCCCATCCCCCCACCATGGCCCGGCGATGCCAAGCACAGCACCTGCCCACTTCATCCGTTCCTTACGGTGTGGCGAGGTAAGAACAGGCCCTGGTGAATGGTTCTAGACCAGCAAGGGGGTGCGTGCCCACCTTGCTCCTCACCCATGGCCTCTGGTGCCAGGGCACCCCTGGGGAACTGTGTAGATGTCCTTCTCTTTTTACAAAGTTGATTCTTTTTCATTCAAAGAACCCACTGGTTTGATCTCTGGTTTGTCCACATCGTGACATCTGGGGACATGAGAGGTCTCTACCTCCACTCTGCCCTGTTGGTCAAGAATGGGGAGAGAAGACCCAGGAGCCAGTGTCCATGGGGAAGCGGGGTGAGGGGCAGTGCCCAGCACATTTAAGCCCTTTCTGCCCACACTGTTCTCTTCCTGGTAGAGACGTGTCACGACAACACCCAAGCTCAGTCCGTCCACCTGAACGTTCATGGCTCTTGGCACCGCGGACGTCCCGGATGAAGAAATGGGCACGTATGTGTCCACTGGCGAGATCCCACTTAAATACACTTTCCTGCCTTCCAATAACAGAAGAAAATCACTGTTCTTTTGGCTCAAGCCAAAAATAAAGCTGTTTTTTGAAAGCGCTATTTAAAGGGCTCATTATCTCACAGGCTGCTAACTATGTACTCCACACCACACTCAATAAAACTTCATATAACTGTCTTTGAAATTAACAGCCACCTCTTATGCTGCTCAAGTTATTAAAGACGTTGGTATGGCAGAGAGACTGTAAACTTTCTATACTGGTGATTAGTCAGCGAGACTACAGCCCACCAAATCTCCCAGAGCGTTCCCAACAAAAAGTTCCTTGTGACCCAGCCACCAATTTTTCTTTCTTGTCTGTTCATTCTAATTCCGCTCATTTACTCCTGAGCAAGCTGTTTTATTCCTGTCAACTCATGTTATTTACTGGAGCCTGTCAGGAGGCCCAAAGTGGAGGCTGATATTATGTAGGATGTTTTGAGACTCATTAAAACACTTTAAAACAATCATCTATTGTGATATTCACAGCCGTAAATGGGGTGGCCGTGCCTGGACCATTTGGAGCCAGTATCGCTTTATTTACTTGCTATTAAAAATTTCAGGTTAGAAATGCTTTGACTTGCCTCACAAATTTTGGACCTGGAAACCCAGGACCTGGTCTGGGCTCCTGGTGGATTCTGAGTAAGGATCTGAAAGTAAACGGATTAAGTGTGTGTCTGGAGCGGGGAGCGGGAGAGGGGTATATCCAGGAACAGCTCTGTCTCTGCCTGCTGGGCTGAGGAGGGATGGGGGTCAGCAGGCAGCCTCCAGTAGCCAGAGAGAGCTGCATCCCAGCAGAGAGGGAGATTTTCCCAGGAGAGTTTAAGAACAGTTTTCCTCTGAAAATGGAGAGGTCCCCTGCTGTCGCATTTCAGTTCAGTTCAGTTCAGTCGCTCAGTCGTGTCCGACTCTCCGCGACCCCATGAATCACAGCACGCCAGGCCTCCCTGTCCATCACCAACTCCCGGAGTACACTCAAACTCATGTCCATCGAGTCGGTGATGCCATCCAGCCATCTCATTCTCCGTCGTCCCCTTCTCCTCCCGCCCCCAACCTTTCCCAGCATCAGAGTCTTTTCCAGTGAGTAAACTCGTCGCATGAGGTGGCCAAAGTATTGCAGTTTCAGCTTTAGCATCAGTCCCTCCAATGAACATCCAGGATTGATCTCCTTTAGAATGGACTGGTTGGATCTCCTTGCAGTATAAGGGACTCTCAAGAGTCTTCTCCAACACCACAGTTCAAAAGCATCGATTCTTCGGCGATCAGCTTTCTTCACAGTCCAACTCTCACATCCATACATGACCATGGGAAAAACCATTGCCTTGACTAGACGGACCTTGGTTGGCAAAGTAATGTCTCTGCTTTTTAATATACTATCAAGGTTGGTCATAACTTTCCTTCCAAGGAGCAAGCGTCTTTTAATTTCATGGCTGCAATCAGCATCTGCAGTGATTTTGGAGCCCCAAAAAATAAAGTCTGACACTGTTTCCACTGTTTTTCCATCTATTTCCCATGAAGTGATGGGACCAGATGCCATGATCTTTGTTTTCTGAATGTTGAGCTTCAAGCCAACCTTTTCACTCTCCTCTTTCACTTTCATCAAGAGGCTTTTGAGTTCCTCTTCACTTTCTGCCATAAGGGTAGTGTCATCTGCATATCTGAGGTTATTGATATTTCTCCCAGCAATCTTGATTCCAGCTTGTGCTTCTTCCAGCCCAGCATTCCTCATGATGTACTCTGCATATAAGTTAAATAAGCAAGGTGACAATATACAACCTTGACGTACACCTTTTCCTACTTGGAACCAGTCTGTTGTTCCATGTCCAGTTCTAACTGTTGCTTCCTGACCTGCATACAGGTTTCTCAAGAGGCAGGTCAGGTGGTCTGGGATTCCCATCTCTTTCAGAATGTTCCACAGTTTATTGTGATGGACACAGTCAAAGGCTTTGGCATAGTCAATGAAGCAGAAATAGATGTTTTTCTGGAACTCTCTTGCTTTCTCCATGATCCAGCGGATGTTGGCAATTTGATCTCTGGTGCCTCTGCCTTTTCCAAAACCTGCTTGAACATCTGGGAGTTCACGGTTTACATACTGCTGAAGCCTGGCTTGGAGAATTTTGAGCATGACTTTACTAGCGTGTGAGATGAGTGCAATTGTGCGGTAGTTTGAGCATTCTTTGGCATTGCCTTTCTTTGGGATTGGAATGAAGACTGACCTCTTCCAGTCCTGTGGCCAGCGCTGAGTTTTCCAAATCTGCTGGCATATTGAGTGCAGCACTTTCACAGCATCATCTTTCAAGACTTGAAATAGCTCAACTGGAATTCCATCACCTCCACTAGCTTTGCTAGTAGTGATGCTTTCTAAGGCCCACTTGACTTCACATTCCAAGACGTCTGGCTCTAGGTCAGTGATCACGTTATTGTGACATTTAGTCCACCATTATTCCATCATTATTCCTATGTACCATACCTGAACAGTTTGTAGAAGAAAGGCACCAGGCTAGATTTCCCAAGGTTGTAAAGTGTGAAACTGTAGTTCTTTCATCATCAGCTGAGGGGTCCATTTTGCTGATGGCATGTGGAATGTCAGGTTCAGCTGGAGCTCTGAGCTAGAGAGAAACCAAAGCAGCCTCAACCTGTCTGCCTACCATCCTAGCTGCCCCTTGCTTCCTCTCTGATCATCCAGATACCCACGATTCCCTCTGCTATGAGCATCTACTCCTGACTGACCATTGCCAGGAGCTCAGCCTAGGCAGCCTAGGATTTGGAGGCTGACTTCTGTGCTAGAGCACAGAATCCAACAAAAAAACTGTAATCAGCCTGGGGTAGAAATAGAGGATTCTTGGTTTCCAAGTTCCAAGATCTGAAATTTCTTCTGGGGGAAAAATGAGTTCTCCTTTCTTCAGTGGTTCTAAGATGCTCTGCGATTCCAGTGGCTGCCATGGTCTCAAAGGCAATGCTCAGAATAAGGTCATGTCACCTTACACGCTGTCAGAACATGGTGTTCCCACAGGTGTCACATCTGTTTATGGCCTGCCATCCCCACCCTATGGTGGTTGTATTTCAGCCGCTCAGTCGTGTCGGACTCTTTGCGACTCCATGGACTGTAGCACACCGGGCCTCCCTGTCTTTCACTATATCCCTGAGTTTGCTCAAACTTATGTCCTGTGAGTCAGTGATGCCATCCAATCATCTCATCCTCTGTTGTCTCCTTCTCCTACCATGGTGGTAGTAGGAATCAGCCAGGAGTATCCCAGGCAGGGGAAAGTGAGGCTGGAGATCCAAAGCCATGTGCCATCAGACGGTCACATCTCCTTTCTTCAACAGCATAAACAGGAGGTTGAATTAATCAGTTTTTATCACGCTGTGTCCTTCAGGCAGTGAGATAGTGAGATGCTAATCTACGCTCCAAGAAAAGTTGGTTCCCAGTCATGTCCTGGGGGAAACACTGCCCATGACATCCCCAGCTCTTAAACCAGTTTCTTCCTCCAATGAGTTTATAAAGGACTTCCCTGGTGGTCCAGTGGTTAAGAATCCACCTGCCAGTGCAGGGAACACAGGCTCAATCCCTGGTCTGGGGAGATTCTACATGCCATGGGCAACAAAGCCTATGCTCCACCGCGAGAGAAGCCATTGAGACTAGATCAAGCCCACATGCATCAACGCAGACCCAGCCAGGCAAAAATAAATAAAAAATAAAAGTGCTGCATTATGATCTTCAAGATCCCTCTAACTCTTGAAATTCTAGGATGCAACAGACAGGGAACGTAAATGCAAAAAGTTCTAAGGAATTTGCCTAAGGCAGTGATTTTCCATCCTGACTGTGTATCATAATCACCTGGGGAACATATATTGAAAAATAAAGCTCACAAGCCTATCTATCAACCTGGAGGTTATGGTTCACTGAGTCTGGGATGAACCCCGGCATCTGCATTTCTAACTCACTGGTCCACGTTGATATATGGCAGACATCATAGCTGATAAGTTGGGGTCAAGTTGAGAACCAGACACTTTCACGAGGCAATGAAATGAGAGAAAAGCTAAAGCAGGCTTTCAGTTGCTCACTTCTGTTCATGGGATTATTGGGCCCATGGGTGACTGTCTGCTATATTTTTATAAGATACTTTACCAGAAGTCAACAATTTAAGATGCAGTGAGGAAGAATTAGTTTTGTTTTGTTTTAAACCACTGACTGCCCCTCAAACCACATCCCAAGGGCAAACATCTTACAGCTTAATTGATAGGTAGCCATTGCCTGGAACTAGAGGGAAAGAGAAGATGCTAGCTGCCCACCCCAGAAGTGATGGAGAAGGGTCCCTGTGAAAGGTGGCCTCTTCAGTGTCTGCTGGCTGCAGGCAGAGCTGCCCCAGGCTTCTGTCCAGGGGCTCAGAGCTTCAGGATGAGAAAACAGAAGATTAGAAAAAGCCAGATCAGCTTCCCAGGCCAGTGAGGCTAGTGCTTGTGAATGGGGCAAGTTTCTGAGTGAGGAAACCACCTTGACCCCTGCATCGCTGGTCTGAATATACACACACACAAGAGAGAAGTTGGGCTGCTGGCCAGGCTGCTTACTGACTGAGGGAGTCTGGTCTTGTCAGGAGGACAAGCCAAAAGTGATGGATTCCTACATCAACTGAAGTTCAAGGTGAGGTGCAAACCCAGAAAATAAGCCATCTTCCTAATACTCCCTCTCATACATCTGACAATCCAGACAAGCTGGATGACTCACTATTTAGACAGATCCTGTTTTTCTCCCCACTTTGAGCATTCGTCCTGTTCTTTTGCTCCACACCCCTGTCTGCTGGGCTCCTACACATACTTCAAGGCCTATGTCAGATGCCTCCTCCACTGATATCTCCATTAGATTCAGTGGTAACACTCCCCTCTGGAGTTGCCAGAGTTTACTGTTTGTATCTACCATCTGGCATTTTCACACAGTCATGTGCATATTTCGTATCTTCTTCCTGTGTAAGCCCCTGGAGAGTGGACACTGGGTCTTATGTCTCCCTCTCAGCCCATTATCTTCAGCATTGTGCTTTGTACACAATAAGTACCCAGGGAATGGAATGGAAGATGTTCACTGTAAACAGTAATTGTAAAGCATCATGGCCCTCAACACTTATCAGTAGGCAACCATTGGCACACCCTCCATCTCTGCAGCATCCCTCCATTTCTGCAGCATCTCTGAAGCAAGACATTGAGAAATGGGTAGGCCTCCTGAGCAGAACCAAGGTCTTGATTGGCAGGTCTTGACTTCTTTGAGTTTCAGTTCCCACATGGTGTTGATATTCCAGGCTGCATTGCTTTGGGAATCCTCTTCCAGAAATAATTTTTAAAAGGAAATTTATTCTACTGGGAATAAAACTTGGGTGTGTATACAGACTAGATTTTGCCACAGATGAGTAAATTATCTGATTAAAGAATTGATCATTTGTCATAATGTAAGACAGTATTTTTATATAGCCCATCTTTATTATTTGGAGTTTTCATGATTATCGATCTTACCTCCTTAAGAATGATCACGCTTCTTAAAAACAGAATCAGCAGTTTATACAATGGTAGAAAATTCATGGTTATTGGAGTCAGATCTGACTTTGAAGCTTGGTTTCATCACCTCATAGCCAGGTATCTTGGGCAGGTCACTGCATTTCTTTGAACTAGTTCCCAAATTTATAGAGCAATAATGCCTATCACTGGAAATTTTCTGGCATTTACCTGTCACCAAGCAGGAATTCCATGCCTGCCGTTCCCTCTCTCCAACTTCATTACTCCTCCTTTAAAGCACACAGGTTCACCAAGATTTCTCCAACCATATTTTTGAACCAAAAATTGAGGGAGCATGATTCTGGTGCACTTATGAGGTGATCAAACAAAATATTAGCTATTAAGACTGTCTCAGGAAATGCATATGGCCACTCCATCAATATGACTTGTTTAGGAACTTCCCTGGTGGTTCAGTGCTGAAGAATCCACCTTCCAAGGCAGGGGAAGTGGATTCGATCCCTGGTCAGGAAGAGATCCCACATGCTGTGGAGCAATGAAGGCCAAGCTGCTACTACTAAGCCCGTGCCCTCTAGAGCCCACTGCTGTGACGAAGGATCCTGCTTGCCACAGTGAAGATCCCATGTGCTACAACTGAGACCTGACCAGCCACATAAATGAACAAAGAAATCATCTTTTTTTTTTTTTTTTTGAGAAAAGATTACTTGTTCATTTGAATGAAACAGAAAATAAAAACAATTCCAAAGCAACATCTGCCATGTATCAAACTCTTAGCACAATTAACAGATCTCCATTTCATTCTGGGTCATGGAGACAGAACAGAGGTTGGGACAGGAAAGCTACCCTGCTTTGGGAGGCACCTTCTCAGGTTTATCACCTAAGACCTGCTTATCTGAATGACTCAGGGGAGAAGGTTTATATGCCGTCCATCTACCAGCTGACCCTTGGGTCACAGTGTCTCATGCTCCATGTGAACTGTCATTCATCTCTTGTCCTGTGATGTTTGCCTCAGAAGCGCTTGAGGAAATCAGACATCCAGCAACAGCAGTAAGCTCTGCTGTTTGTTCTACAGCCAGAGTCTCAAATTAAGAAAAGGAAAAGAAAAAAAGCTTATAAGGGCCTTGGGTATTTCCAGTAGCTGGAATTTCCCACTGCTGGAAACCTAATGAAATAGTCTCAATACAGCATTTTATAGATCCTGTAGCAGAAGTTGAAATACTCTGAAAGGACCAGAGAGGCAGGCAGGAAGAAGGCCTGTGAGTGACCAAGTCTCTAATAAATTAAACAGCTGTTTTTGTTTTGGTGGATATGAGGTTATTTCATTACGGATGATAAGGTGGGATTTTCTCCCCCCAGAGTTTCAGAGAAAACAAAGACACATCTTCAGTTCATTACCCAGGGAACAGTAAGCATGGCTCCTTGTTCAAAATTTCAATCGAAAAAGCAGCCAGCAGGGTCCTAAAACAGCCCTCCTGTGGGCACGCCGGGAAGTAGTGGACTGTGTTTTGACTGGGACCCGTGGAGCAGACTTCTGGGGCTCCATCTCTTAAACACATGGTGTTCTGAATATGGCTCTGATGGTTGTTAGCAAAGTGGATTTAACACACAGCCTCGAAACCAGCAGCTGCCTTTGCCACAGACATTGACCCCATCCTGCCTACAGACAGGCATTGGGTCTAATTATGCTGAGCATTTGCCAGAGTGTGGGATAAACGCGGGGGCTTCCCACCAGGGACGTTGCTATGACACAGTGGACTGGATTTAGCCCCAGAAAGAATAGTTGTGGTGTACAGTCCAGCCCAACTGCCCATTCCCTCTCCTTGACCTACCCTTTGTGGGAAGCCAGGAATGCCAAATATTTCTTGTCGCTCTGCCCAGGCTTTTGCTATATTTACAGTCCCCCCACGCCCCGGCCCGGCCCCAGTCCTGTCTCATTTCCTGTGGCAGCTCAGGCATTCCTTCTCTCTCTCCTTGAATGGTTGCATTTTTGTTTGAGATGGTACCATCTCAGGTATTTCAAATGAAGAGAGGCAAAGGCATAAAATGAGGGATTTCCCTGGAGGTCCAGTGGCTAAGACTCCACGCTTCTAATGCAGGGGATGCAGGTTCAAGTCCTGGTTGGAGAACTAAGATCCCACATGCCACGCACCCAAAAATAAAAATTGAGAAGCATGAAATGAAATCCACTGAACAAGAAGGTGTGCTCTGGCAGGGATGGGCACAATTCACAGTAAAAGAGTTGACAGACTGTATCAGAGTTTCTAGGTGGTAGATAAGATAATTTTTTTTTTCAAAAAGTAAAATGCAATAGAGTCAGGCAGAGGCAGACCAAATGAACATGCGGCGGAAGACTGATGGGAAGCATCTTTAAAGAACCACTGGCCAATCTGTGTGTTTTGCTTCCTGAAGGGCAAAATTAAGCCCTTACATAGGGTCTCTCATTTCCAAGTTTCTTCTCTAATTCTAGAATCTCCTCTAACCACACTGGAACAAAGTGGGAATAGAATTCTGTCTATAGTTATTGCTGCACACTTATGAGGACATCGTCCTCAACAAATCTGTTTTGCTCCAAAATACATTCTCAAAATCATTTCCAGGCAGTCTAACCCTGAAGGTGAGGCTTGGGGGAAGCTATAGATGTTTTCACTGCAAACCTAGTAAAGAGAAAGTACAGGTATCCTGAGCAGGCCTCCTCTGGGTAGCAGAGCCCTGTGTCCCCATTTGTCAGGGGTGGGCTCCATTCATATCTATTGACCTGGTGTGAAGATTAATGGTGCCCTCTTTCAAAAGTGTCTAGTTTGGATGACAAATTATACGGGCATCCTGTCTGCCACTATTTCTGATGTCCATTGCAAACATCGTATGTTCTACCACCCTTCTGGCAGTTGGCCTAGCTCTCTGAGCTCACGTGCAGCACAGTGCTCTCCGAGGCCACAGTGCGTCTCCTCCCTCAGAGAAGGTCCTGAGCTTTGCAGCCAGCTGATGGCTGCAGGCTGCAAAAGAGATTTTTTTTTTCTCTCTCTCTCTCTTTTTTTTCCTTTTGCAAATGAGATTTTTTTTTTTTTTTTAAACTTGTGCTTGAAAATACGACACTTGGTATCAGAATAGAAGACAAATCAGACCTCTGGGTTTCCTCTTCTCTGTCTCAAGCCCTCTTTCTCATCAAGACTCCTCCATTCCATCAGCATCTGCAGTGTAAACAGTTACTTTGCTGGCTAAGGACCCACTCAGTCCAGTTTTCCTTCCTTGCTAGGATGAGTGGAACATCCTTAGGTAAAAAGAAAAATAACATCCACACATTTTTACCAGCAAATGTCAAAAACATATTGGGGGTCTGGCCTGTGCATTACTGCTTGCTCAACAGACAAAGCTGATTTAAATTCTGACAGTGTACATCCAAAATTAATATGCAATAAACCTGTTCAGTGTGCACTATTTTGTATTTTAATTGGGGTTAATTTTAAATGGATTGCACCTGGGATGCTGCAAAATGCCTTGTTAATTTCCAAGCTAGCCATGACATTGATGGACACGGGACAGACACAGGGTCTGTTACCAAGACTTTCCTGCCAGATCCCACTTTGTTGAATTTAGGGTGACACTGCACAGAAGAAAGAGTTTTGGTTAAACTCTAGGGCTAAAAGAAGTAAAAAATGAGTTGTCAAACAATACCTATTTGAATCAAATCCACATCTGTTTGCCTGTATCATGATATGATGTCTATAAATAGAATAAGATACAGGAACACTAAGAAAACAAAGCATGTTTGTTTTAGTGTAGGAATGTCTCCCCACCCCCCACCCCCATTTTATTTTGTCTGAGCAAATGGCTGAGAGTTAAACTGTAGAATATGTAGAACTGGAAAATTACCAATTGATTTTAAAAATGTCTCTAGTTAGTTAGTGTTAGGGCCTCAGTTGTGTCTGACTATTTTCAACCCCATGGACTGTAGCCCACCACGCTCCTCTGTCCACGGCATTATCCAGGCAAGAACACCGGAGTGGGTTGCCATTTCCTATTCCAGGGGATCTTCTCTACCCAGGGATTGAACCCAGGTCTCCCACATTGCAGGCAGATTCTTTACTGTCTGAGCCACCAGAGAAGCCCTAAAAAATGTCTCTAAATTCTATAATCTACTTTGAAGAGACCTTTCAAGGACAGAGGTCATGCACTAAGCCACAAAAGGAATGAACACAATGAGAAGAGCTGAAATAAAAAATAGTAAATACCCACACACTGGTAGGGTAAAAAACTAAAACCCAGTTTTGGGCAATTTACAATACGAGTGTATTTATTTGATAGACAGTTTTTGAACAGTAACTTTTCATGGTTTCTTTGCTAGATGCTTTATCATTTATCATCCTGTGTTCAACAAACAGCTCCATGTAGTTACTGTGGAATTCAAGCCGCACAGCTCTGTTTACAGAGTGAACTGGCGCTGACGGGCTGCCTGAGTCAACCCCTCCCCTTCCTTTTACTAATTACATTCTTGACATTTGACTTGACAGTAGTATTTTAGAGATTTAACACGTAACTCCTGTAAACAAATACAATATTCTTGGTGTGAGTTATTGCTTTTTATAAGAGTCAGTAGTTTCCAAACTAAAAAAAAGAAAAAACATGATTTTGTCAGTTGTAAATTTCTAAGGTTTGTGTTGTTTTCTTTCTATTTGCTTCAGAATCCACCAGCGAATTCCTCTATAGTGAACCTGGTATGGAATTATTCTGCTCTTTTCAAAAAATAGCTGCTATATGAAGTTGGAATGTATTGGAGTTGTTTATTTATACATTGGAAGTATCTGGCATGTGGCATGTGGTATGGATCTTGTTTAGCCATAGCACCAAAATGGATGTAAAGAATAGTATGTGGGCTGTGCTCAGTCGCTCAGTCATGTCTGACTCTGTGATCCCATGGACTGTAGCCCTCCAGGCTACTCTGTCCTTGCAGATTCTCCAGGAAAGACTGGATAACCGGTTAAAAAAAAGAAAGAAAGAAAAATTGCTCCCCTTCTAAGGAAGATCTTCCCATATGGGGCGTGTAGTAAAGAACCCTGCTGCCAATGCATGAAACAAGAGATGCGGGTTCAATCCCTGGGTGCGGAAGGTCCCCTGGAGGAGGGCACCGCAAGCCACTACAGTATTCTTGACTGGAAAATTCTATGGATAGAGGAGCCTGGTGGGCTAGGATCTATAGAGCTGCAAAGAGTTGGACATGACTGAAGCGATTTAGCATGCACGCATGTTTAGCATGCATGCTTCTAAGGAAATTGCGGTTTCATCCTGGACCAAATGATTTTTCCTTTGATGCACCAAAAATAGCAGATTTACCTCCATTTTCAGTACATATTCTGCATTTATCATGTATAGTTTCTAACTCCTTAATCATTCCTTTGATTAACTAAATGTAATTTTAACAATTAGGCTGGAAACACATTAATAATTACCTTTAAAGTATAGTAAATATATAAACTTGTATAATTCAATAAGAAAAAGTCTCTCAGGTAACCCACTTAAAAAGTGTCCATTGATGAATGCGTGAATATATATACATACACACATAC
Source organism: Moschus berezovskii (assembly GCF_049115385.1). Classification (NCBI taxonomy): domain Eukaryota; kingdom Metazoa; phylum Chordata; class Mammalia; order Artiodactyla; family Moschidae; genus Moschus; species Moschus berezovskii. Next base: position 88,101,779 of record NC_142470.1, read on the forward strand.
ACATAATGAAATATTGTTCAACCATGAAAAATGAGGAAATCTTATTATTTGCAACAACATGGATGGACCTTGAAGGCATTATGCTTTAAATGAAATAAGTCAGATGGAGAAAGACATGTACTGTATAATACCATTTATATGTGGAACCTAAAAAATCTTACAGAAAAAGAGATGAGATTTGTGGTTATCAGAGGTAGTGGGTGGGGCTGGGAGGATTGGAAGAAGGTGGTCAGAAGCTACTAGCTTCCAGGTATAAGATAAATGCAAGCTAGAAATGTTGTGTAGAACATGAGGTCTATAACTGACTCCACTCTATGATAAATAGGAAAGTTTTAAGAGAGTAAATCCTAAGAGTTTTCACCACAAGAAGAAAATGTTTTTCTGTTCCTTCTGTTTTCTTTTCATTTTATTGTTCTATATGAAAAAACAGCTGTTAGCTGTACCTACATGGCAATTATTTTACAATATACGAATCAAACTATCATGCTGTATGCCTTAAATTTAAACAGTGATGTATGTCGATCATTTCTTAATAAAACTTGGAAAAAACGGAGGGGAGATCTGGGATTGATATACAGATGAAAGTGAAGACACTGAAACAAATAAAATCACCTGTTTTCCTATTAATGTATATAAACTTCAGCTTGAAAACAATGTAGAATTGATGTGGTCCTCAGAGACCAAACATAATCAGTGTATTTATAACAACAGTGATAACACATTATAGACATTAAACATTTACATCAACAAATTTCCTTTCCAGAATATCCTGGAACTCTAAAACTACAAATTAGAATCAGCATAACCTAATACCAATGTTCATTAACTATATGCATTAGTTATTGGTCACTTTTTCATGTTCCCCCATTTATTTCACAAATTTTGCAGTTCAAAAGAAAGGTCAAAATTCAACTTTTTAGTTATATGATTTAATACCATGCCATGCTCTTTTCTAACTATATTTTGCAATAATTTTGCAAAAACAACTTACAAAATTCCCTTTGTCCTTTACCCAACTTCCCCTATTGTAGCATTTTACATAAACTTCACAATAATCAAACAGCATAATGACCTTGATACAGCACTGATTACTACTGTGCAGACCTTATTCAAATTTCAGCAGTTTTCCCACTAATGGCCAGGAACCAATCCAGGAGCCCATACTGCTCGTTTATCTTTTCAATATGGCTTCATCCACTTTTGAGAACTTCCTTACCGCTTGCTCTGTTGTTGTTTTTTTTTTAAAGAATGATTCAACTGATTTTTATAAAGCTGATATATATCCATTACAATAAATTCAAGTAATACAGAAAACTACAAAACACAATGTAAAAATTATAGAAAAACTGTGCTGTGAAATAGCAACTATTTATTTTATTTTATTTTTCTATTTTTCGGTTGCACTGGGTCTTCATCATTCAGTTTGTTATTCAGTCACTCAGCCGTGTCCAGCTGTCTGCAGCCCCATGGACTACAGCACACCAGGCTTCCCTGAGCCTACTCCCGGAGCCTTCTTAAACTCATGTCCATCGAGTCAGGATGTCATCTCATCCTTTGTTGTCCCCTTCTCCTCCTACCTTCAATCTTTCCCACCATCAAGGTCTTTTCTAGGGAGTCATTTCTTCACATCAGGTGGCCAAAGTATTGGAGTTTCAGCTTCAGCATCAGTCCTTCCAATGAATACTCAGGACTGATTTCCTTTAGGATGGACTGGTTGGCTCTCCTTGCAGTCCAAGAAACACTCAAGGGTCTCGTCCAACACCACAGTTCAAAAGCATCAATTCTTTGGCTCTCAGCTTTCTTTATAGTCCAACTCTCACATCCATACGTGACTATTGGAAAAATCATAGCCTTGACTAGACGGACCTTTGTTGGCAAAGTAATGTCTCTGCTTTTTAATATGCTGTCTAGGTTAATCATAGCTTTTCTTCCAAGGAGCAAGCGTCTTTTAATTTCATGGCTGTAGTCACCATTGCAGTGATTTTGGAGCCCCCCAAAATAAAGTCTCCCACTGTTTCCATTGTTTCCCCATCTATTTGCCATGAAGTGATGGGACCGGGTGCCGTGACCTTAGTTTACTGCATGGGGGCTTTTCTCTAGTTGCGGAGAGTGGGGGCTACTCTCCAGTTGTGGTGCATATGTTTCAGGGCCCTACATTTTCATTCTCTATTATATAGTCCTATTTTACTTTTTTAAATAGCGCTACATACATTTAATCTATGTATTTTATTTTCTTTATCCCCATTCCTAGATTGTAAGCTCCAAGAGGGCAGAGATGTTGCCAACCTTCAGTTCGGTTCAGTTCAGTTCAGTCGCTCAGTCGTGTCCGACTCTCCGCGACCCCATGAATCACAGCACGCCAGGCCTCCCTGTCCATCACCAACTCCCGGAGTTCACTCAAACTCATGTCCACAGAGTTGGTGATGCCATCCAGCCATCTCATTCTCCGTCGTCCCCTTCTCCTCCCGCCCCCAATCCCTCCCAGCATCAGAGTCTTTTCCAGTGAGTCAACTCGTCGCATGAGGTGGCCAAAGTATTGCAGTTTCAGCTTTAGCATCAGTCTTTCCAATGAACACCCAGGATTGATCTCCTTTAGAATGGACTGGTTGGATCTCCTTGCAATACAAGGGACTCTCAAGATTCTTAAATACTGCTAAAATCTAGCATTTATAGCAATCCTGACATGTATAGGGTGTTCAGTAATTATGTGTTGAACAAATGAACAAAAATCCTATTTTAAGGTAGCTTATTGTTTGTTTTTAATTGGAGGATAATTGCTTTACAACATGAGTTGGTTTCTGCCATACAAAAACACAAATTAGCCATAAATATATATACATATTTGGAGAAGGAAATGGCAACCCACTCCAGTGTTCTTGCCTGGAGAATCTCAGGGATGGGGGAGCCTGGTGGGCTTCCGTCTGTGGGGTCGCACAGAGTTGGACACGACTGAAGCGACTTAGCAGCAGCATATATACATACATATATATATGTATATATATATATGTAAATATATTCCCTCCCTCTTGAGACTTTCACCTGCACCCTCACCCCCACCCCACCACTCCACTCCTCTAGGTCATCACAGAGCACTGGCCTGGGCTCCCTGTGTTATGTAGCAGCTTCCCACTAGTTATCTATTTTACACATGATAAAGTATATGCTGCTGCTAAGTCGCTTCAGTCATGTCTGACTCTGTGCAACCCCATAGGTGTCAGCCCACCAGACTCCCCCGTCCCTGGGATTCTCCAGGCACGAACACTGGAGTGGGTTGCCATTTCCTTCTCCAATGCGTGAAAGTGAAAATGGAAAGCGAAGTCGCTCATTCGTGTCCGACTCTTAGCGACCCCATGTCTGACTCCTGCAACCCACCAGGCTCCTCCGTCCATGGGATTTTCCAGGCAAGAGTACTGGAGTGGGGTGCCATTGCCTTCTCCAGATAGGGTATATATGTCAATGCTATTTTCTCAATTCATCCCACCCTCTCCTTCCCCTGCTGTGTCCACAAGTCCATTTTCTATATCTGCCTCTCTATGACTGCCTCAAAAATAGGTTCCTCAGTACCATTTTTCTAGATTCCATATATATCCATTAAAATATATTTGTTTTTCCCTTTCTGACTAACTTCACTCTGTGTAACAGGCTGTAGGTTCATCCACCTCAGTTCAAATGATTTACATTCATTTCTTTTTATGGCTGAGTGATATTTCATTGTATATATGTACAGGTAAGGTTTATTCTAAATTTTGTCGTGTATAGTATAGCTTTCCTGTCTGTAATATTTTTCATTTACATGTACATCCTATTATTTCTTTGCAAGTACAGAGAATTATTTGTCTGAACTCTTCCTTTGTTTACTTGGAAATTTTCTCTAGTTCTTATTTATTTTTATTTCTTTCTCTTACTTTTCTTATTTATATTTCTTTGTCTTACTTTCCTTTCTTCTTTATTTTCCTTCTCATTTCAAAGCAGATCTATGGCAGGGGTCCCTTCTGATCACTATTCATCTCGTATATCAGCTGAAAGATAGTCTGTGGAGGAAGGAAAGTGGTGGAAGACGTTAGTAATCTCCTAGTACTGCCTCAGAGCTCCTCACCAAATCCATTGTTTTTCTTCACCTGTGACTATGCATCATCACTCAGCCTTTGGCATGTAAGAAGCTGGTTCTTGGAAAACGTTGTTTTCTCCACTCTCTTCATCGTGACTCACCTTTGATCATCACTGAGGCTCAGATGGTAAAGAATCTGCCTGCAATGTGGGAGACCTAGGTTCGATCCCCGGGTTGGGAAGTTCTCTTGGAGGAGAACAGGACAACCCACTCCTGTATTCTTGCCTAGAGAATGCCCATGGACAGAGGAACCTGGCAGGCTACAATCCATGGGGTTGCAAAGAGTTGGACATCACTGAGTGACTAAGCACACCCATACACACAACTAGGAAAATAGACAATAGATAAAGATCGTGTGTGAGCCTGGTTTCCCCTTGATTTCAACCTGCCATGTTCTATGGTATCAAACTGGGTCTCTGTGGGAACATTTCTGCCACGGCTCGCTGTGCCTCCAAATCTCATATCACTTGAAGAATCCTTGGATGGGTGTTTCACTGTAGTCTCACTTGCTCTTGACGAAATATCCATCTTGCCCAAGGTCTGAGAATTTGTTAGTTCTCTATTCTTCCCCATTTTTGGTCTAGATTTCACAGCATTTAGCACGTTTGCTACATAGTTTGTGGTTTAAAACTGCAGTCATATCCTTATTTTACTGGCAACTAAAATATTGTCTCCATCTTTTATTCTTTTTGAGATTTGGAGGGGAGAGAAGGGGGAGAATAAATATCTGCACACCACGATCTTTAACCAAACCTCACTTTGTGCTTTTCCCGTTGCATTCATCAAATCTGCATCAAGAATGCAGAAGAGGCCCTAAGTATCATTCACCCACAAGTTTTGGCTTAGACCCAAGTTCTCATAAAGCTTATATACATTTTAATTGCATCCATCACCTTTCTTCTCCATTTCCTTTGCTCTGCTTTTCTCTACCTCAAAATCTCTATAGGTTCTTTTTGTTTTGCTTTTGGTTTGTCTGTTTCTTACCTCCCAGTGTAACCTCAATATTCTCTTTTCCTCCTCTGACAGTGATTTCTTTGTAATCTTTGTGGCAAGAGTTTTCCTGGTCCTTCACCTCTCTAACCTCTCTAAGTTAAGCCCCAAAGTCACCTGGCCCCAAACAAGTAGTGAGTTCACCATCATCACCACCTCTACCATGTAAAGCACACTAATCGTTGCCTCTGCTTATTGACTGTCTACATTATGCCAGTAATGCTGCTAAAGCTTGTGCATCCATTATCCCAGCCAGTCCTTCCAATAACCCAACAAATTTAATATAGTTACTTGCAACTTAAATGTAGAAATGTGAACAATAATTTTTTTCCTCAAAACTAGCTCCAGAATTATGCTCAAAGAGACCACTTGTGTTTTGTTCAATAAAATACTTTGAAAGTTATTCCCGGGGTGGTTGACCTCTTACAATGACAGAAAAGGGGATGGGGACAGAAGTTTAAAAGGAGAAACTGTTGTGTTACTATCAGAAGGAGAAGGAGAAAGAAATGAAGGGAGGGACTTCCCTAGTGGTCCAGTGGCTAAGGCTCTGTGTTCCCAGTGCAGGGGTCCTGGGTTCAATTCCTCATCAGGGAAGTAGATTCTGCATGCCACAACTAAGAGTTCAAAGCCACAACTAAAGATCCCGCAGGCTACAACGAATATCAAAGATCCCACGTGCCACAGCTGAAACCAGGCACAGCCAAATAAATAAATAGCAATACATTATTTTTTTTTTAAATAGGCACTGCTCTTTGAAAAACAGAAAGGATAAAAAGAAAAGAAAGAAAAGGAGAGAGGGCCCGGAAGTTAGAGACCAGCCTGAGAAACAGCTGAGACACTCCTGGGCCTTTCCCATCTGAAGAAGGGCCCTGCCTCTCTGTACAAGTTGTCTGCGCTCCTCTGGGTCTCTCCTCCTTCCCCCATCTGCTGTGCCCACAATTTCTAGGACAGGGTGAGTGTTCTGCAGTTCTTATGAAAAGTCTTGGGTATCTTACCTTGGGCAAGCCTCAACAGTCAAATCTACACCTATGGGATCAGGGGCTTGAGATGCAGAAAAGGCATGAGGACAGAACCCTCAGGAGCTAGAATAATTGAACGAGAGCATTTGAACATTTACTAGGCACAGGATCGTGGTGGTGGTGGAGGGAGAGGGATGTATTGAGCCAATTTTTAAAAAAATCATTTTTATTAATTAACAATAGAAAATTTACTAGCCCACGTAAAATTATTAATAGTTCTTATTCTCCATGGAAAATTTTAGGTGATAAAATTAATAAAACATTCAAACTTTACTACTCAAATCATACCAATCGTTACATACCTTAAGAAAATTGTGATAAGCCAGTTTTTAAGAGAGAGAGGTCACAGGGTCTACTGTTATCTGGGTTGCATATAGGTAAGGAAAATGAGGCGCAGAGAAAGTAAACTAGCTTCAGTTCAGTTCAGTTCAGTTCAGTTGCTCAGTCGTGTCCAACTCTTTGCGACCCCATGAACCGCAGCACAACAGGCCTCCCTGTCCATCACCAACTCCCGGAGTTCACTCAAACTCATGTCCATCGAGTCGGTGATGCCATCCAGCCATCTCATTCTCTGTCGTCCCCTTCTCCTCCTTCCCTCAATCTTTCCCAGCATCAGAGTCTTTTCCAGTGAGTCAACTCGTCGCATGAGGTGGCCAAAGTATTGCAGTTTCAGTTTCAGCATCAGTCCTTCCAATAAACACCCGGGACTGATCTCCTTTAGGATGGACTGGTTGGATCTCCTTGCAGTCCAAGGGATTCTCAAGAGTCTTCTCCAACACCACAGTTCAAAAGCATCAATTCTTCGGCGATCAGCTTTCTTCACAGTCCAACACTCACATCCATACATGACCACTGGAAAAACCATAGCCTTGGCTAGATGGACCTTTGTTGGCAAAGTAATGTCTCTCCTTTTTAATATGCTATCTAGGTTGGTCATAACTTTCCTTCCAAGGAGTAAGCGTCTTTTAATTTCATGGCTGCAATCACCTTAAGGACACTTAAACAATGGAGGGCTTTCTTGCTGTTTAACAAACAAGCCCAGTTCCTTTCTGCTCAGAATATTTCTGGGGGAATGTTTTTCCCCCAATATCTGTGCATTGCCAGCTCCTTCTTATCCTTCAGAATTTTACCCAAATCATCTCCTCGGAGCTACTTCCATCCACATCCTGTCAGAAACAGTCTTGAAAATATACCCACCACTTTCAATCTTTATTTCTTCATCATGCTTTGTCTTTATGAAGAATAGAAGGTATTACTACTAGATACAGTATTAAATATTCAATTCTTAGCTGGTTACCTCTAATAGGATGTAAGTTTCAGGAGGCCAGAGATTTTGTCTCTTATTCACACTGTATCCATGTTCCTTGGAGTTTAGCACTTCAGTTCAGTTCAGTTCAGTTCAGTCGCTCAGTCGTGTCCGACTCTCCGCGACCCCATGAATCACAGCACGCCAGGCCTCCCTGTCCATCACCAACTCCCGGAGTTCACTCAAACTCATGTCCACAGAGTCGGTGATGCCATCCAGCCATCTCATTCTCCGTCGTCCCCTTCTCCTCCCGCCCCCAACCTTTCCCAGCATCAGAGTCTTTTCCAGTGAGTCAACTCGTCGCATGAGGTGGCCAAAGTATTGCAGTTTCAGCTTTAGCATCAGTCCCTCCAATGAACATCCAGGATTGATCTCCTTTAGAATGGACTGGTTGGATCTCCTTGCAGTATAGTGCTTAATAAAGATTTGATAAGTATACCCAATAAATACATACTCATTGGGTGACTTCTCTATGGAGGGATGGTCTCTTGACTATAGTTTTCAACTGACCAAATGCAACGCAGTCCACCAGTTTTCAAGCTAGCCATGCAGACCACCTGTTTTCTTTAGAACTGAGCCAAATCGCACATTATACCTGTCCCCATGAATAACCGCAGCTACTTACTGACTTTGAAAAGAACTTCAAGGAGCTCTGGAAAAGAGCCACCACTACTTCACTCAGGTACTGGTTGTCTTGGAAATGGCCTTTTCCCAGCATAAATGTTCAGAGCTACCAAGCTGCCATCTCGTGGTTCAACCGTCGGGGGTAAAGAGGCTGAAACTCTGGAGTAGTTAAGAAGAGGGTCTCTAATACCAGACTGGATTGAATCTCAACTCTATGAGCTAGGTAATAATAGTACCTTCACCACAGGGCAGTTGTGAGAAAAATTTGTCAAGAGCAGTAGGCAAAGTCAGAGGATCCGTGCAGAACACTTTGTGAGCGGTCAACTAAATTTAAGTCAGCGAGCACTTCCTGGAAGAGGGAATTCCTGGCCAAGAGTGTTTTGCTTTGTTTTGCTTTGTTTTTGGCCAAAATTTTAAAGGAAAATAAAAGCATGAATTGAAGGAGCAGATGGTAAGTTTGAGGGCCAATTCAGCTTGAGAGCAGACAGCCACTGCGGACTTCAGGAAGGAGCTGATCTTCAGGTGGACTGATGTGGGCAAAGGTGAGGGGCCAAGCCGGAAGTCAGAGGTTCCTGTCCACAGCCATCAGCTGGGCGAGCTCAGGCCAGTTTCACTCTACCTGAATGAACCCATTTTCTCATCTGTTAATTGTGATGCTGGCAATTCAAACCTATGGATTGGTGTAAAGTCTACGTGATTACAAGGAACATTTGTGAAAATACTTATAAACTGTTGTGGACAAAGAATGTCCCATGCCACATCAGTAAACAAAGGATGCTGTAGCCATCAAGGCATCAGCCACTGCAGCTGCCCCGACTGTGCATGCTGAGGGGATTCTGGATGAAAAAAAAAAACACAAGATACTGGCCTTAGATGGTTAAGGTGCCTGTAAACGAGTGATTTCAATGAGCCCAGACCCTTACATCTTCCCACATATAGAAAAGTGCTAAATTCATTAATCCGAGATGCCTACTTTTTCTTTTTAACAGAAATTTCCTGATGTTCAGACTACTTGGTTTTTAAATATTGATTTGTTTCCGTATTTATTTAGTTGCCTGGGTCAAGTCTTAGTTGCAACATGTAGGGTCTTAGTTGCGGCACTCAGGATCTTTTGTTGTGGTGCAAGGCCTCGGTAGTTGCAATGTGCCAGGTCTCTAGTTGCAGAGTGTGGGCTTAGTTGCCCCATGGCATGTGGGATCTCAGCTCCTGGACCAGGGAACAAACCTGTGTCCCCTGCATCAGAAGGTGGATTCTTAGCCACTGGACCACCAGGGAGGTCCCCAGACAACTTGTTTTTGAAAAAAAACTCTTTTATATTCCAGCTCCTCCCTTACCTCTTCGGAAAATCCCTCAGAGCTATCTGAGAAGCTGTCTCTTGGGCTTAAGTCTTCAGTTTGTCCACTGAATAATGCATAATTCTCAGTTCTTTGGTTGTATATTTTGTTTTAATCAACACTGTAAAGAATTTTCCTGATGCATATGCTGATCTGGTCTAGTAATACGGTAATAAAATAAAGAAAAGAGCTCCAGAGTTGGGTTGGAAAGACCTGGATTTAAATCCCTGCCCTGCCACCTGCTAAAGTTATGACTTTGAGTTGATTATTTATTCTCTTTGAACTTCACTCTACCATCTGTGAAAGGAGAGTACTTGTCAAGGTTAGACTACGTCCAAAGAGCCTAGTATGTCATGAACCTTGGTGCATATAAAGCACCTAGCATGTCATCTCCATCATTACCAGTGTGGCCAGTGTTAATCTGAGCTCTCAGCACCTGCCAGATACCATTCTAAGAGATATGGTACCTGTGTATTGTTAACCTGAAGTTCAGAGAGGTTAAATAATTTGCCCACAGTCATACAGGTAGGAGTGGTGGAGTCAGGTTTAGAATCCAGGCAGTGGAGTTCAGTGCACCAAGGTAGTTATTGACAATTGTGCAGTCACCCAGTCATGTCAGACTCTTTGTGACCCCATGGACTGCAACATGCCAGGCCTTTCTGTTCCTCATCATTTCCCGGAGTTTGCCCAAGTTCACGTTCATTGCATCAGTGATGCCATCCAACCATCTCACTCACTGACACCCTCATCTCCTTCTGTTGTCAATCTTTCCCAGCATCAGGGACTTTTCCAATGAGTCATCTGTTTGCATCAGATGACCAAAATATTGGAGTTTCAGCTTCAGCATGTCCTTCCAGTGAATATTCAGGGTTGATCTCCCTTAAAATTGACTGGTTTAATCTCTTTGCTGTCCAAGGGACGTTTAGGACTCTACTACAGCACCACAAATTGTTGAAGGCAACAATTTGAACACTTTGTTTTTTTTAAATATCTATTTGTTTATGTATTTATTTATTTGCCTGTGACAAGTCTTAGTTGCGACATGTAGGATTGAAGGCGTTCTGCCTTCTTTATGGTTCATAATCGTATGTGACCACTGGAAAGACAATGGCTTTGACGATGTGGACCTTTGTGGGCAGAGTAATGTCTCTGCTTTTCAACACACTGTCTAGGTTTGTCGTAGCTTTCCTGCCAAGAAACAGTTGTCTTCTGATTTTTTGGCTGCAGTCACCATCCACAGTGATTCTGGAGCCCAAGAAGAGGAAATCTGTCACAGCTTCCACCTTTTCCCCTTCTATTTGCCTTTGCAGTAATGGGGCCAGATGCCATGATCTTAATTTTTTTTTTTAACTTTATATTTTTATTTTGCTTTGCTTTTTAAAGCCAGAACACTTACTGCTTGACTAATCATTGAAATCCTTAAGATTAACTGGATACTGCGACAGCTGCCCTCTTGGGTTGAAGTGTTGTTCTTTCATGGAATCCATGCCTGAATCTGCCCTGTACAGATTTTAGGTGCCGCAGTCGACCAGTCCGGGTGGTATTTCGTCTTTTAGCTTTAGCACTCGTTATATTTTCTCTCTCGTTTGGCAGGATAGCCACATTTGTCACAGATTGACTTCTGAAGGTGGTGGGCTTTAGAGCCACAGCAGCAGCACAGCGTGTGCGTCTTATTCTGATGCTTTCCCAATAATGAGGTTCCCTTTGTCATCTTGCTCTGCCCAACTTTCTATATTTTTAATATTTTTTTTATCTTTATTTTTATTTTTTTTTAAATGAGGCTTTTAATTAATGTTTGACAGAGCTGATTCAAGTTGAACAGACTAAATTTCTTTAAACCAACTTACTTATACTCCAGAGTCCTTTAAAAACTTAATAGCATTTATACATTGAAGGTATTTGATTTTCTTGTAACTAGCACTTCAAATGCAACAAGCATTTGAAGCAACAAGCAAAACTTTCTACAGTACATAACTTTTATAAATAAAATAAATTAAATGTACAGTGAATAAGTTCTCTGAAATATTTCAATATTTCTGCAGGTTTAGTAACATCGTAAAATACATTTCAACTAAAATTCACAAATCTAAAAACCTGTTAGGCATTTTTAGGCGTTTTAAGTTGGAAATGAAGGCCAATGTTACATCGTAATGTGCCAATTACAAATAGTACTTGAAATAGCAAATACTACAGTTTGTCCCAAACTTTAAAAACTATTCATGAACTCAACACTGAACTATTGATGGCTATGAGAATTGTTTCCTAGCCTTTTTGAAAATTTCAACCCATTTACGTTTAAGGTAATTATTGATAAGTACGATCCCGTAGCCATTTTCTTTATTGCTTTGGGTTCAAATTTATACACTCTTTCTGTGTTTCCTTTCTAGAGAAGATCCTTTAGCATTTGTTGGAGAGCTGGTTTGGTGATGCTGAATTCCCTCAGCTTTTGCTTGTCTGTAAAGCTTTTGATTTCTCCTTCATATTTGAATGAGATCCTTGCTGGGTATAGTAATCTGGGCTGTAGGGTATTTTCTTTCATCACTTTCATCACTTTCGCCACTCCCTTCTGGCCTGAAGAGTTTCTGTTGAAAGATCAGATGTTATCCTTATGGGAATCCCCTTATGTGTTATTTGCTGCTTTTCCCTTGCTGCTTTTAATATTTGTTCTTTGTGTTTGATCTTTGTTAATTTGATTAATATGTGTCTTGGAGTATTTCGCCTTGGGTTTATCCTGTTGGGGACTCTCTGGGTTTCTTGGACTTGGGTGATTATTTCTTTCCCTATTTTAGGGAAGTTTTCAACTATTATCTCCTCAAGTATTCTCTCATGGTCTTTCTTTTTGTCTTCTTCTTCTGGGACTCCTATGATTCGAATGTTGGAGCGTTTAACATTGTCCCAGAGGTCTCTAATATTGTCCTCATTTCTTTTAATTCGTTTTTCTTTTTTCCTCTCTATTTCATTTATTTCTACAATTCTATCTTCTAGTTCGCTTATCCTGTCTTCTGCCTCTGTTATTCTACTGTTTGTTCCCTCCAGTGTTTCTGATCTCATCTATTGCATTATTCATTGTATATTGACTCTTTTTTATTTCTTCTAAGTCCTTATTAAATCTTTCTTCCATCTTCTCAATCCTTTTCTCCAGGTTATTTATCTGTAACTCCATTTTGCATTCAAGATTTTGAATCATTTTCACCATCAAAATTCGAAATTCTTTATCAGGTAAATTCCCTATATCTTCTTCTTTTGTTTGTGTTGGTGGGCAATTATCTTGTTTCTTTACTTGCTGGGTATTTCTCTGCCTCTTCATCTTGCTTATATTGCTTTGCTTGGGGTGGCCTTTCCCTCTTCTTGCAGTTTGTGGAGTTCTCTTTATTATGTAGTTTCTTCGCTATGTGTGGGGTTGGACGGGTGACTTGTCCGGGTTCCCTGGCTAGGGAGGCATGTGTCGGTGTTCTGGTGGGTGGAGCTGGATTTCTTCTCTCTCCTTTAGAAGACAATGGGCTGCTTTTCTGGGAGCCTGATGTCCTCTGCCAGTATTCAGAAGTTGTTTTGTGGACTTTACTCCGCATTCAAATGTTCTTTTGATGAATTTGTGGGGGAGAGAGTGGTCTTGACGTCTTATCCCTCCGCCATCTTGTTCCTTCCTCCCCAGAACACTGGATTCTTATATTCCACTTGGTCGTGGAGTATCTCTTCCCAGCTGCTCCAGCAAGGCGCAGCCGCTGTACCTTACCTTGGACGAGAGGTATCTCCTCAAGGCTGCCCCTCCTGCTTTGAATGTGGATCAGCTTCTCTCGGCCACCGCCCTAACCCTGGGCGCGGGGCAGCTCCTCTCAGCCACGATTCTGCACGTGGTCGGTTGCACCGGAGCCGGGCGTCTCTCTCTCGCATCTGCACCGCCGGAGCTGGGCGTCTCTCTCTCGCGTCTCTATATTTTTAATATTAACGCTAACAATTTATAAATACTTAAAGTAAAAAATTGCCCTCTGGAGATTTTATTGTAATCAAACCAAAGTCATAGTTTTAACTACTCAGCATGGAATTTGCTTAACTCCTGAGGTTTGGTTTTCTCCTTAATTATTTTAATATTTAGTCTTAGTTCAGTTCAGTTCAGTCGCTCAGTCATGTCCGACTCTTTGTGACCCCATGAATCACAGCACGCCAGGCCTCCATGTCCATCACCAACTCCTGGAGTTCACTCAAACTCATGTCCATCGAGTCGGTGATGCCATCCAGCCATCTCATTCTCCATCGTCCCCTTCTCCTCCTGCCCCCAATCCCTCCCAGCATCAGAGTCTTTTCCAGTGAGTCAACTCTTCGCATGAGGTGGCCAAAGTATTGGAGTTTCAGCTTGATCTCCTTTAAGCTGGCTCTTATTGACAATATGTAGTGCAAATTTGCCATGGAATGGGCCAATTTTTAGAGAGCTCCTTTGTGAAATAACAGAGAAGAACTTTCAGAAGAACACATGTTTTCCAAGGAATTTGATAATGGACAAGAGAAATCCCTCAGGAAGATCTTTAAATCCTTCTTACTGGCTCTTCCTTTAAAAACAGAGTTGATTCTGCTAGAGAATAAGAAACTGATGCTACTTCCAAGAAGAAAGGAAGTTGAGTTAACGATGTTAAACCTATATCAACACCTGACCTCTCCTCCCACATGTAAAACTCCTGAAGACCACCAGGGAAGTGGACTTTGTAAAGGAGATGTTCCTTGGGTGGAGTGACGTGGATAATCCTGATCAGCTTTAGGGTTATTTGGATCAATAAGAAATGCCTCTAAGCTTCTGTCTCCAGGTGATGGAATAGAATGAAAACCTTGCTTAGCAAGACTTCAGTTGAAAGCGTGAGGCATTGCAGACAAGCAGAGGTGGTCCTTTCACCTCAAGGAGATCTGCTATTGCATTCTCTCATCCGTATGTGAGAACATAAATCCACAGGGCAGGAGAAAGTCTCACCCCATGGCTTACATTTCATGCAGCTTCCTCTGGAGGAATCATATGCTTGTTTCTAAATTCCTCATGCCTATTCTCTGGGCCACAGGTCAGACCCCAGTGGGCAGAAAACACCAGACCATCCTTGCAAAAGACTTCTCTAGCATCTGGACAGGGTTAAAAGATTCTAAAGGGTGCTGACTAAAGAAGGTTGACCATCTCTGGCTCTACCAGGATTGAGTCAGTAGCTATTGCTACCATAGACATTTAACATACCCTGAAAGGAGTTTAGGGAGGAAATTAGGAATGAGACACCCTGTGCTCTGAGAAAACTGGCAGAACAGGCCTTCAGATAGCTATTTTCAGGAAAAAATTTTTATGAACCTGGATTCTTGCATCTTCCCATACTTGAGAAGGCACTAAAACCATTAGGTAAGATGCCTGTTCCTAATGACTGGCAGCAACCTTCTACTGAGGTATGCTTTCTTGCGTGTGTACCTACTTTGCCAAAAATCACGTAAATACTGACCTCCCCCTTACCTCTTTGGAACAGTTTCTCAGAGCTACTGATAGGCTTTCTCCCAGGCTACAGTCCTCAGTAAGACTGTACAGAGACATTTAGACTCAGCTCACAGCTTTTACATTGTGCAGTTTTTTTAAGCTGACAATGTCATTTCATTCCAAGTTTTCTAAGACATTTCTCACTTATATAAAATATCAGCATAGGCCTGTAGACCCTTTGTCCATGAGTTCCATGCACACCATCTCCAAGGAGCTGCCATAGCAACACCCCTGAATCTTTGTTAACTTAGAGATCACGCAGCACTCTAAACTTTCATTATCTTTTTGAGATCATCTGTCTGTGGGACGGGTCATTAAATTAGTAAAATTTTGGAATGCCACGTGCCCAGAAAATTCCTAGGAAGAATGTGGTCATAAAAATAAAATCACACTATTAAAAAAAGACAACAAGCAACAACAGAGACAAAAATATAAATTAAGACGATAAAACACATCTATTGGGAATGACTGGGGTGAGGCAGAGAGCCCTTTCTACATGCCAAACTGAAATGTTCTATTAAGTTTTAAGAAATCACATATACAGCAGATATAAATTAAATTAACTGTGAGGCCATAAAATAGAGCAGCTGTTCTCCGTCTTCTCTGATGATAGAACAAGAGGAAGAGGCTGGTCAGAGGTAAGGAAGACTTTCTTCTTGGCAGTGAGCACTGTAAAACATCAAGGGATAATGAGGAGAGGCAGGAGACCTGGAAAACCATCTTCTCCGATACACATTTAAAAGACACATATTACAGGAATTTTACATGCAAGTTGAAGTCCTTTGCCCTTGACCAAGATTTCATAACAGCCCTCCATTTCTCTGTACATTCAGCTATTCCACTCTAAATAAAGCCCTTTCCAAATATGACAAGAATACAAGCGCACATCTAAGACAATTGTGAAAAACAATCAGCAGCTGTGAATCCCAAGTGAAAATGATAATCTAGTCCTGTTCTGCAGTAGCGTGGCCTAAGGTTGAGGACCTACATGATTTAAGGGATCTCTGACCCCAGAGGAAGCAAGCCGATGATTAGCAGCTGAGTTAACCAGACACACATAATGCCTGGATCACCCCTGTCTCTACTTGCCAGTCTGACTTTCCCTAAAATGTTGCATTTGTGAGGATGGTCAATCACGTTTGTTTTGCCCACCAACCATGCACCATCACCTCTGGCCTCCACTCCCCAGGGCTTTGGAAGCAGGAAATGGAATGGCAGATAAGAAGAAAGAAAGGGTGTGATGTTCGCATGTGTTTCCATATGTGTTCTAAAACACACTCTGGAATACAGAGTATCAAGAATAAACAAAACAATCTTGAATAACCAGGAATAAATTTGGTGGAATAATACTTCCTGATTTCAATGTGTATAGTTACAGGAGCTCATGCTGGCATAAGGGTAGCTATATAGATCATTGGAATAGAATTGTCAGACCAGAAATAAATCCTTACATTAAGGTCCATCGGATTTTGACAGGTATATCAATCAGCTTTCCTTCAAGAAACCAACAGGATATATGCATATGTAAGTTGAGATTTATTTTAAGAAATTGGTTCATGTAATGTGGGAGATGGCAAGTTTGAAATTTGTAGGGCAGGCCAGTAGGTTGAAACTATAGGCAAGATTTCTATGTTACTACAGTCTTGAGGCAGAACTCCTTCTCCAGGAAACCTCCATTTTTGCTCTTAAGGCTTTCAGCTGATTAGATAAGGCTGAATAACCCACAATATCAAAGATACTGTCTTCTCAACTTGAAGTTAACTGACTGTATATGTTAATCACATCTATAAAATATTTTCACAGTAACAGCTACACTAGTGTTTGAACAAATGACTCAACACCATAATTGAGCCAAGCTGACGCAAAAAATTTAACCATCAAGACAATTATAAGACTATTCTTTCTCTTGAAGGGTGTCAAGACAATTTAATAGGGAAAGAATAGTCTTTTCAACAAATGGTGCTGGGGCAACTGGATTTCCACATGTTAAGGTATGAATTTGGACTCTTTCCTCATACCACATCCAAAGCATAACTCAAAATCCATTGGAGACCTAAATATAAGACCTAAACTATAAAATTCTTGGAAGAAAACATAGAAGTAAATTGTGACCTTGGATTAGGGAATGGTTTGTTAGCTATGACACTAAAATCACAAGTGACAAAAGAAAAAATAAACTTCATTAAGATAAAAACTTTGTGTTCTGAAGGATACCATCAAGATGATAAAATGGATAACCCATAGAAAGGAGAAAATATTAGCAAATGTAAATGTATCTGGCATAAATCTAACAAGGGTCTTATAATCAGAATATATAAAGAACAACTTAATAATGTAAAAACAATCCGATTTAAAAATGGGCAAAGCTTTGAATAGATATTTCTCCAAAGAAGATGTACAAATGGCCTAGAGCAGGGCCTGTCCATCTAGAAGTTATCTTGGTTTCTATTTCTTTGCCCTTTCAAAATTCCCAAAACTCCTTAATCTCCAAAGGTCAAGAGGAGCAAGGTGAGGGCTCCACATCTGCCTGATGAGTTAATTACTCACTTATCCATTTGTTTGAATCATTCATCCATTTTCTCAATAGATACTTCTTAAACACTTACAACGTGCCAGTCATTCTACTGAATGTGGAGATCCTCAGGGTATCTATGTGCAGAATTTTAAAGCACAGGTAGAAAAGACTTGGGGCTTCCCTGGTGGCTCAGTGGTAAAGAGTCCACCTGCCAATGCAGGAGACATGGGTTCGATCCCTCGGTCAGGAAGGTCCCTGGAGAAGGAAATGGCAACCCACTCCAGTATTCTTGCCTGGGAAATCCCATGGACAGAGGAGCCTGGCGTGCTACAGTCCATGGGGTCACAAAGAGTTGGACATGACTTAGTGACTAAACAACAGCAAAGAAAAGACTAAGGCACAGTCCCCACCCTCAAGGAATTCGCAGAGTTGCTTCATGCCTAGTCGTTCAGTCATGTCGGACTCTTTGCGACCCCATGGACTGTAGCCTGCCAGGCTCCTCTGTCCGTGGAATTTTCTAGGCAAGAATACTGGAGTGGGTTGCCATTTCCTCCTCCAGGGGATCTTCCCGACCCAGGGATTGGACACACTCCTCCTGCAGCTCCTGCAATTTTTTATTGCGGGAGAATTGCCGGCGAATTCTTTATGGCTGAGCCATAGGATAGCAATAGTCACAGAGTTGTTTATCAGACAAATAAGCCTTTCCAGGAGCTGGGGTAAATTTGCCACCTCCTGAGAACAATTCCCATAGCTGTGTTCTATCCCTGCTGGGTTTTCTGATCTCTGAACTGTGGCATTTCTGAAGGTCATTTCCTTGGGCTGTTTGCTATATCTTTGTGTTCCTTTTCCTTCCCTAAACTAGATTCTTCCTGGGCTCTGGATTCTTAAATGGATTGCAGATGGCTGTATGTATGTTACTGATTTCATTTTAGGAGCACTTGTATCGCTTTATGCCATTTCTGGTCATTTTGATTTTCAACATGAATAAAACAATTCCACCTGCCTCTTTCATAAGTGGGGTGTGGAGGCATTCAAAAGATCCCACTGGTGCTGCACAGAAATTGTTCATTGCTGACACAGGGGTTCACAACTCACTTTCACAAGGCTAGCCCAGAGTCCCTAAAGACATTCTGTTTGTCTTATAGTTCACTTAAAGTGTATCTTCCATTGGTAGAGAACAAATGACCTGGATATTGCTGGAAGACTGTGTTATTGAATATTTTTAGACTTTGAGTCATTTTAAATCAATTAAATATCAACTTAGGTCTGGAACTGATCTCCTGTCTGTAAATTTGCTCATCTGTGCTTCCTTTTGTTCTTACAGCAAATGCTATAGTGAGTCCACTCTGTGCCATATTCCGTGTTGGCACAAGAGAAATAAACACATAAATTAACATGGACAAAACACAACCTCTATCTCATTGGAAGAAGGAAAAATAGGAAGAAGAGAAGAGACTGTTCTATGGACTTCCTAGTAGATCTTCCCCTCCACCTCCACCATGCCCACACAGCATATGGGATCTTAGTTCCCAGATCAAGGGCCAGGGATCAAACCCCTGCCCCTTGTAGCGGAAGTGCAGTCTTAACCACTAGACCACCAGGGAAGTCCATGGACTTGCAATAAGTTAATTCAATTAATCTTCATAACAATTTTATGAGGTAGGTAAATTTTCATCCCTAATTTACAGATGAAATAGTCAAGATTAAGTTTACTTACCCAAGGTCATCTCATTGGTAAGTACTTCATGGCTCCTGAATCCATGAACTATGTCACTGTATTACGTTTCCTCAGCTTAGATGTAGTTTTCTGTGTTAAACTTTCTAAAAAGCACATAAAATGAAATATGGGAGCCAGTGGGAGACACAGAGAAGAAGGTTGAGAAGTGCCTCCTAGAGGAGAAGGAATTTGAACATTTTCTTTATCTAGTTCCTGAGTTCCAGTCTCCCCTTTCTCCCCATAGACTCACATGACAGACCTCTCTGCCTCCCAGAGGCAGTGCATAGGAGGGCACAAAGTGACCGTTAGGACAAAATGCTAGAAATCCATGTGGGCAAGAATACCCTGAGAACTGGGATCCTATCTCTGTGTCCTATCCCTTGGGTACACTGTGTGTGTGTGTGGGGGGGGGCACCTAAAACCTCCAGGAATAAATACACAAGTTCTGTCTCCATGATTCCTACAAAGAGAACCCATAATTAGTGGACAGGAGCTTTAGAGAGATTGATTTCAAGTGTAATAAATGGAGTTATTCAATTCAGGGCCTGCTGGACTCCAGTCTGGATTTGCAGAAGGAGGGTGTACAGAGGAGCAGTGCATGGTCCGTTTCTGTGGCGATTACTATGTGTACCGTGGAGTGACTACCTTCCCCAGCATTTCCTCACACATACAGGAAATTTTAAAGCCAGCTTCACATTCAACATCCCTTAAATAAAAGTGATTAAATATCTTACTTGCCTAATTCAAGTCTTAGTTTATGTTTGTTCTGACAGTATAAGCATCAGTATCTCTGTTTTCATTTCATTCTCCAAGAGTCCTAGTTTAGATGATAAATCCTTCAGTCACATGACTTACAAGTGTTGGGAAGTATGGTGTCCTAGAATACCTGAGTTAAAATCCTACTTCTGCTACTTATTATCTCTAAACCTAGACAAATTACCTAAATTTTCCCTTCCCTGGATTCTTAAGCTATAAACTTGGATGCTATTAACAATATATAACCCACAGGATTGTTGTGAAAATTAAATGAACCATTACAAATAAATTCTTAGAATGGTACCTAGCAGAGTAAGGACTGTGTATTTACTATCGGTATTGGCTTGCATTGATCGCTGTATTGACTGGCTGGTTGATTATAATACTTTAGCGCTTCATTATATTCCTTGTCCCTTGTATGAGTTCTGGAGGTAGGAGAGAAATACATATTGTTTTCCCCAGTTTACATCTCAGGAAATTGAGATTACAAAGGGGTAAATTATGTACTTAACATTAAACAGCTAATAAATGGCAGGGTAGGATTCAAGACCAGGAATTCCAGTATACACAGTCATTGCTCAATGTTCAAGTATGTGTTGCAAAGAATTCTCCATTGCTAGGAGAAGTTTTAGCCTAGGTTAGCATTTCTCAACAGACGGATAGTAAAACCTCCAAGATTGGTGTTGCTGTTTCAGGATGTCAACATCTTTAATGGTAGATCTGGGCTCTGTTCCCATTGTTTTGTTTGTTTTAATTAGCAAGATAACTTTTAATAAGATAACTTGACCTTTTATTGAAATGGGTCAGAGTGTCCACATAAATGTCAACAGGACCTGATGGGCGGCTGATGGGCATCAAGGAAGGATCTTTACAATTTAGCTTTCCTTTGGTGCCCAGCTCAACTCACTAGCCACCTTCAAGATAGGTTTGACAGTCAAACACAGTTTACAGTGGTATTTATTCTTAGTCTCATGTAAGTATAACATAATAGATAGTTGGCCAAATACAGGAAGCATAATGAACTCTCATGTTAAAAACAAGTTAATGAAAGCATAAATGTAATTACTCATGTTATAACTTTGCCTCATGACGCTATTTACTGGATTTGTTCATTGTATTCATCTTTGCAAAATTCTCATCAAGAAGTCTGCACTACTTCACATTGATACACAGACACAGGACTCCAAAGGTTAATGTCAGCAAAACCCAGAGAGGCAAGGTGGTTAACAGGCTTGGATGCCATAGAGCACGGTTAGGCAAAATACGACCTATGGTTCATCACCTGTTTTTGTAGATAAAGTTTTATTGGAACACGCACACATAAACAAAAGAAATCTGCAGTACTTTTTTCTGAAAAAAGAAGCTATAGACACCACATCTGATTTAACTTATCTGGAGAAATACTATTAATACTGTTATGGCTGAAATGTGTCCCCCCAAATTCTTATGTTGAAGTCTTAACCACAGGTACCGAAGAATATGATTGTATTTGGAGAGAGGGTCTTTAAAGAGGTAATTAAGATAAGAAGAGGTCATTTCAGTTTTGTTAAGTCTCTCAGTCATGTCCGACTCTTTGTGACCCCATGGAATGTAGCCCACCAGGCTCCTATGTCCATGGGATTTCCCAGGCAAGAGGGGTGGGTTGCCATTTCCTTATCCAGGGGATCTTCTTGACCTGGGGATCAAACCCACATCTGCACAGGAGGTGGATTCCTTATTGCTAAGCCACCAGGGAAGCCCTAAGATGAGGTCATTAGAGTAAGACCTAATCCAAAATGGCTAGCTATGTCTTTATAAGAAGAGGAAATAAACACAAATGGATACAGGGGGAAACTGTGTGAAGACCCAGGTTAAAGATGACCATTTTAAGCCAAGGAGAGAAGCTTCAGAAGAAATCAACCCTTGCCCATACCATGATCTCAAACTTACAGCCTCCAAACTGGGAGAATATAAATTTTTGTTGTTTAAAACACTCAGTCTGTGATACTCTGGTATGACAGCCCCAGCAAACAAAAACAAGTACATAAAATAATGCAATGTTTACTGTTCCAGGAACTTTGACAATGTTTACAACACATTTTCTCACTGAAACCTCACAACAACTCTCTGAGGGATGTTACTACTATCTCCTGAGAAAACTAAAAAAGCTGAGAAAACTAAGCACAAGCAAGGTATGTAGTTTGCTCACTGTCACACAGCAAGTAAACAACAGCTGGACTTGAACCCAGGGTGTCTATCTCATAGACAATGCTTGTAATCAGGAGTAAGCCTATTCCTAACAACCACATGTCATTTGCAAAGAAGAATTTACAAAGCCCAGCCTCACAATCTCTCTCTGGTCTTCCTATTTAAAAACAAAATGCAAATTATTAAGAGAAACTAGCTTTTATAATAATAATAGGAAAAGTATTTCAAATATGTCAGAAAATTTTTAATGACATAAAGTTAAATTTCAAATTTAATATGCTTTTGTGACTCAAATCATGTTTTCTTATATAGTCAAACTTCAACTAAAAGATGAGACAGTAAAAATAAATGAGTTTTAGAAAGTTTTATATATTATACATATATACACAAACATACATATAATATTAAACAGTGACTAAAAATAGTATCATCATAGAAATTTGCACATTTCTGCCAAATAAAAAATGACATGCGTTGCATCTTTATCATATCCAGATTAAACTCATTCACTTATTCATATTACACAAATACTTACTTAGCTTTAACTATATTTTAGGCAATGAACTAGATGATGGGGATAAAAGATAACAAGAAAGACATGCTCCTATCCCTTGTGGAGCTTACAGCCCCAAAGCAAATAAATACAGGTAAGAAAACCAAACCAACCATTATAAACCATGGAAGGACTAAATTAGGATAGAGAGCACACTTGGGAATTTTCCTCTAGATGTGGTAGACAGGAAAATCTTTCTGACATGTAAACTAACAATTAAAGGAAGAAATGGAGCTGAACTGAAGGCAAGAGCATTTGGGGTGGGAAATGAGTGGTTTTGAGCAACTGAAGGCAGAGGGAAGAACAGTGAAAGATGAGGTTGGAGAGGTGCTGGTGTCCAGGTCACTTGGGGTCTCAGGGGATTTTGGGAGTAGTTCTGATTACAAGCTCAATGTAGTGGAAAGCCAAGACAGGCTTTAAGTGGGGCATAATAAGTGGTGTAATCGGATGATGGGTTTTAAGGAACTACTTCTGTAGCTACATGAAGATGGATTGCAGGAAGCAAAACACCTGTGAGAGACCTAGTGAGAGACTGTTGAAATGTTCTAGTTGGTACCAAGTTCACTACGGAGGTGGCAGCATAGAGGAAAAGTCAGTCAGTCAGTTCAGTCACTCAGTCGTGTCCGACTCTCCGCGACCCCATGAATCACAGCACACCAGGCCTCCCTGTCCATCACCAACTCCCGGAGTTCACTCAAACTCATGTCCATCAGTCGGTAATGCCATCCAGCCATCTCATTCTCTTTCGTCCCCGTCTCCTCCAGCCCCAATCCCTCCCAGCATCAGAGTCTTTTCCAGTGAGTCAACTCGTCACATGAGGTGGCCAAAGAATTGGAGTTTCAGCTTCAACATCAGTCCTTCCAATGAACACCCAGGATTGATCTCCTTTAGGATGGACTGGTTGGATCTCCTTGCAGTCCAAGGGACTCTCAAGAGTCTTCTCCAACACCATAGTTCAAAAGCATCAATTCTTCGGCGATCAGCTTTCTTCACAGTCCAACTCTCACATCCATACATGACCACGGGAAAAACCATAGCCTTAACTAGATGCACCTCTGTTGGCAAAGTAATGTCTCTGCTTTTTAATATGCTATCTAGGTTGGTCATAACTTTCCTTCCAAGGAGTAAGTGTCTTTTAATTTCATGGCTGCAATCAGCATCTGCAGTGATTTTGGAGCCCAAAAAATTAAAGTCTGACACTGTTTCCACTGTTTCCCCATCTATTTCCCATGAAGTGATGGGACCAGATGCCATGATCTTAGTTTTCTGCATGTTGAGCTTCGAGCCAAATTTTTCACTCTCCTCCTTCACTTTCATCAAGAGGCTTTTGAGTTCCTCTTCACTTTCTGCCATAAGGGTGGTGTCATCTGCATATCTGAGGTTATTGATATTTCTCCCGGCAATCTTGATTCCAGCTTGTGCTTCTTCCAGCCCAGCGTTCCTCATGATGTACTCTGCATATAAGTTAAAAAAGCAGGGTGACAATATACAACCTTGACGTACTCCTTTTCCTATTTGGAACCAATCTATTGTTCCATGTCCAGTTCTAACTGTTGCTTCCTGACCTGCATACAGGTTTCTCAGAGGCAGGTCAGGTGGTCTGGTATTCCCATTCAGAATGTTCTGCAGTTTATTGTGATCCACACAGTCAAAGGCTTTGGCATAGTCAATGAAGCAGAAATAGATGTTTTTCTGCAACTCTCTTGCTTTATCCATCATCCAGCAGATGTAGGCAATTTGATCTCTGGTGCCTCTGCCTTTTCTAAAACCAGCTTGAACATCTGGAAGTTCACGGCTCACATATTGCTGAAGCCTGGCTTGGAGAATTTTGAGCATGATTTTACTAGCGTGTGAGATGAGTGCAATTGTGTGGTAGTTTGAGCGTTCTTTGGCATTGCCTTTCTTTGGGATTGGAATAAAGACTGATCTTTTCCAGTCCTGTGGCCACTGCTGAGTTTTCCAAATTTGCTGGCATATTGAGTGCAGTACTTTCACAGCATCATCTTTCAGGATTTGAAATAGCTCTACTGGAATTCCATCACCTCCACTAGCTTGTTTGTAGTGATGCTTTCTAAGGCCCACTTGACTTCACATTCCAAGATGTCTGGCTCTAGGTCAGTGATCACACCATTGTGATTCTCTTGGTCATGAAGATCTTTTTTGTACAGTTCTTCTGTGTATTCTTGCCACCTCTTCTTAATATCTTCTGCTTCTGTTAGATCCATATCATTTCTGTACTGAATGAGGAATTCCCCAGGTCGGTAGGTGCCCAGTATGCTACTGGAGATCAGTGGAGAAATAACTCCAGAAGGAATGATGGGATGGAGCCAAAGCAAACCCAATACACAGTTGTGGATGTGACTGGTGATAGAAGCAAGGTCCGATGCTGTAAAGAGAAATATTGCATAGGAACCTGGAATGTTAGGTCCATGAATCAAGGCAAATTGGAAGTGGTCAACCAGGAGATGGCAAGAGTGAATGCCAACATTCTAGGAATCAGTGAAGTAAAATGGACTGGAATGGGTGAATTTAACTCAGATGACCATTATATCTACTACTGTGGGCAGGAATCCCTTAAAAGAAATGGAGTAGCCATCATGGTCAACAAAAGAGTCCGAAATGTAGTACTTGGATGCAATCTCAAAAATGACAGAATGATCTTGGTTCGTTTCCAAGGCAAACCATTCAATATTACAGTAATCCAAGCCTATGACCCAACCAGTAAGGCAGAAGCCAAAGTTGAACGGTTCTATGAAGACCTACAAGACCTTTTAGAACTAACACCCAAAAAAGATGTCCTTTTCATTATAGGGGACTGGTTTGCAAAAGTAGGAAGTCAAGAAACACCTGGAGTCACAGGCAAATTTGGCCTTGGAGCACGGAATGAAGCAGGGCAAAGGATAATAGAGTTTTGCCAAGAGAACACACTGGTCATAGCAAACACCCTCTTTCAACAACACAAGAGAAGACTCTACACATGGACATCACCAGATGGTCAACACCGAAATCAGGTTGATTATATTCTTTGCAGCCAAAGATGGAGAAGCTCTATACAGTCAGCAAAAATAAAACCAGGAGCTGACTGTGGCTCAGATCATGAACTCCTTATTGCCAAATTCAGATTTAAATTGAAGAAAGTAGGGAAAACCACTCGACCATTCAGATATGACTTAAATCAAATCCCTTATGATTATACAGTGGAAGTGAGAAATAGATTTAAGGGACTAGATCTGATAGATAGAGTGCCTGATGAACTATGGATGGAGGTTCGTGACACTGTACAGGAGACAGGGATCAAGACCATCCCTATGGAAAAGAAATGCAAAAAAAGCAAAATGGCTGTCTGAGGAGGCCTTACAAATAGCTGTGAAAAGAAGAGAAGTGAAAAGCAAAGGAGAAAACGAAAGATATAAGCATCTGAATGCAAAGTTCCAAAGAATAGCAAGGAGAGATAAGAAAGCCTTCCTCAGTGATCAATGCAAAGAAATACAGGAAAACAACAGAATAGGAACGACTAGAGATCTCTTGAGATACCAAGGGCATCACCGACTCCATGGAGGTGAGTTTGAATGAACTCTGGGAGTTGGTGATGGACAGGGAGGCCTGGCGTGCTGTGATTCATGGGGTTGCAAAGAGTCGGACACGACTGAGCGAATGAAATGAACTGAACTGAACTGAAGGGAACATTTCATGCAAAGAGGAAAAGTAGATGAATTTTAGATATAGTGCATTGCAGAATTCAGAGATTTGATGCTGGA
This sequence comes from Moschus berezovskii, assembly GCF_049115385.1. Taxonomy (NCBI): domain Eukaryota; kingdom Metazoa; phylum Chordata; class Mammalia; order Artiodactyla; family Moschidae; genus Moschus; species Moschus berezovskii. The sequence continues at coordinate 88,128,140 of NC_142470.1, forward strand.
TTGAATATGGAAGAGTGGAAGAGGCAGCAAGGGAAAGGAAACAGTCAAGGATGACTCAAAACTATTGGGAGGGTGGTGGTTCCCGTTCCTGAAATGGACGTGTGTGTGTGTGTGTGTGTGTGTGTGTGGTAGGGGTGGTTACAAAAGGATGCAGTAGTGCTGCCAATCCATGACATCAAGTCTCAGGCTCCTTCCATCTTCCTGCTTTGCCCGTCTTAATTCATGATTTTCATTCTTATTGTCCCAAGATGGCGGCTATACTCCCAGCCCCATATCCATGTTCCTTAGAACAGGAAGATGGACTTCCCTAGTGGCCCAGTGGTTAAGAATCTGCCTGCCAATTCAGGGCACAGGGGTTTGATTCCTGCTGTGGGAAGATACCACATGCCAAGGAGCAACTAAGCCTGTGCGCCACAACTACTGAGTCCACGTTCTAGAGCCTGAGAGCTGCAACTCGGGAAGCCTGTGCACCTAGAGACTGTGCTCCACAGCAAAAGGAGCCACTGCGATGGGAGCCTGTGCATCGCAATGGAGAGTAAGCCCCACTTGCACATCTAGAGAAAGCCCATGCGCAGCAACGAAGACCAGAGCAGCCAAAAATAAATAAATAAATCTTTTTTAAAAAAGAAACAGGGAGATGAAAAAGGAAGCAACATGTAAGAAAGAGTGAACTTTATCTGCAAAAAAGAAAACTGTCTCTGACGGTCCCACAAACTTAGGCTTATATCTCCTTGACCAAAATTATATGACGAGTTTAGTCCCTGTTACAAGGGATGCTGGGAAATGTAGCTTTACAATTGCATCGATTAAGCCCTTAATAAAATCAAGCTTCTCTGATTAGGATATTGGGGAGACAATGAGCAGTTTTTGATAGGTCATCCTCTGCCTGAGTTAGCCTATGAATCCACGTAGGCTGTAGAGCTACTCATTAAATTATTTTTTAATTTAGTTGGATCTTAGTTCTTCATGAGTGAGCACAATGCATAAATGTTGGCAAATATGGGGCTGCCCTAGTCCTGATTTTAAAGAAACTTTTATTTGTGAAAAGGAAAACCCAATCTTCTGTCATTGACTGCCAAGCATCTCCCAATGGCATCCCTTGGTGCCTAACTTTTCTCTTTTCATAGTGATTGTGTCACACAGACGCACTGCCGTCATGTCACACAGTGTGTCACACAGAAACACTGCCATCAGGTTTGGTGTTCTGCCACCAGTTATGCTCACACCAAATGTCCTAAGAGGATGACTTAGCCAAGTTGAACATTAGCACTTTTATCTTACATACACAGGACAGTCTCCTCATCATAGTCCCCCAGGCAGTTTAAATGACCCAGGTATACCAGCCAGCCCTTCCCAGTGTGTCTCTGGAATGCTGAAGACTTTATTCTCTGTGTGTTACAGGGACCCTTATACCCGAACCAAAAAGAGAATTCTTTGGCAGAAAGCAGAGGCCTGTCTAGAAGCTGTAGCCCATTACCCCTGCACAAAGATAGACTGTGCTTCGCTGGAATCTAATCTGGAAACGTTTAATACATTTGCAGCACAAGTGCCAGCTACTTTACTCAAGAGGAGGCGTGTGTTTTTTTTTTTTCCTCTTAAAGAGAAACTTCAAACTGAATAGAAATCAACCTTTTCAATATGCCCATCATACCTGATAATGAAAGCATTCTGCAGTGAGGGGAACTTTGGCCAAGAAAGAAGAGATCAAAAAAAAAAAAAGAAAGAATAGGCTTTTATTGTGTTGAATCAGAAACTACTTTTTCTGGAAGAAATTCAGTAAGTGAGTGTCTTGTCAAGTAACTCTAATGAAAACAGGACAATTAAGACAGCAAAAACCATCCCCAAATGCTCGAGGTTGGGATTTGTTGAATGTCTAAAGCTATTTTCCAAATGTTTGGGGTTTGGCACGGTCCAGGCTCACGGTTGGGAAGTTTTCCTGAAGGTCTGTCTAAATGCTCCTATTTTTATTCCATTTCCTTGTAGTTAATATCCGGCCAAAGTCATTGGTTCCAAAGTCTAAATTTGATACATGCTAGATATCGTTAGACTTTGCCCGTCCCTGTTCCCCTGCATGTGGTTGACAGAACTCCCAGAGTATTGCTTTCATGCCTGGGTAAGTTTCAGATAAGGGGCCCCTGGTTTCTCTTTGTCCACCATTTTTTGGGGACTGGGAAACTGTTTCAAGTTGGAGTGGGGACCATCACATGAGGTGTTGCACAAGGTTGTGGGAATGTTGGCTGTGAGAAACATCCCTCAAAACCTCAGGGATATGTGATCACTGACCTCACCATTTGAAAGAATGGTGTATGGGGAGGGATTAAACCTATTCTATCTGGCCCCAGAGGGGTGGAGTTGGGACCAGAGAGACACGTTGGCTTAACACAAGAAAGACGTTCTCATTTTAGAGCAACCAGGAAGAGAAAGAGCTGCCTTGCCTTCACCTAAAAGAGATGGGTCCTTATCAGAGGTTTGTAATAGTTCTCCATATCTTTGGAGCCCAAAAATGGATTAATGAAGCCATTCAAATATAGACCGAATAGTTGAATTAGAAGACCTTTAAGTCCCTTTCTTTAAAGTTGCATAATACATGCATAACACTTAGCATCATGCTTAGTACATTAAAGGTATCCAATAATGATTTGTTGGATGAACTAACAAGTAATTGAATGAAAACTGACACAACTTTGGCAGTAACAAGCATGGTGACAACCTTGAAATATTGGGGTAGGTAGTAAGGAAGCTCTGGATGCAGTAAACATGGCCATCCTTGTCTCTGAGCAGGACCACTGTTTCCTGCTTCTGAGAGGCAAAGCGTGAAGTTTGAAGAAGACAGCCATCCTGACTCTGTTCACTTCTTTATCATTTCTCCAAGCCTTGGTTGAAACTGTCCTTGTACTGCCATGTGGTGTGAAATCTGAACCTACAGCTGAGAATATGGGGGACACACAGCCTCTAAGCCTGATTAGGCTTAAATGACACTAGTGTCCTACTGGAGAAGGCAATGGCAACCCTCTCCATTACTCCTGCCTGGAAAATCCCATGGACTGAGGAGCCTGGTAGGCTGCAGTCCATGGGGTCGTGAAGAGTAGGACACACACTTTCAGTTTTCTCTTTCATACATTGGAGAAGGAAATGGCAACCCACTCCAGTGTTCTTGCCTTGAGAATCCCAGGGATGTTGGAGCCTGGTGGGCTGCCGTCTATGGGGTCGTACAGAGTCGGACACGACTGAAGTGACTTAGCAGCAGCAGCAGCAGCAGCAGCAGTGTCCTACTGGGATTAACTAGATAATTAAGTAAAACCATGCCATGTTACAGAGCCCTCTTGAGAGGGTCCTGGGAAGTACATTAACACTCCGTCCAACCTGGCTTATTTATTCCTTAACCATTTTTGAAGGCCTGCTCACTGCCAGTCCTGTGCACCCTGGGGAAGGGAGGAGATTGTATTAGGTGGGAGTGGGCACTGCTGGTGAAACAGTCTGTCAGGGAAAGGCAAGACTGCAGAAGTAGAATGGGCGTCAGCTTTCCAGGAGGTATCAACTACATTTTCAGTTTTTAGAGCTCAAATCATCCTGGTTCAACAACAGCTTCTTCTGAGTCCCCTGCATGGCCACATTCAGAATATAGGGGAATGAGGAAGAAAAGGAGTCAGTGTCCACTTTTCAGGGTTCATTACCAATGGTGTTGATGATGAGCACAAATTGGGACCCCTTCTGGTTCTTACTTCCTGCAGAGGACCCGAATGCCAACCATCCTCATCACTGCGGTCAACTCCACCAGCCCTGAGTACTTATTAAATTCTGTGCAATATTTTAAGCACTTGTACATTTGGATCTTCATTTAAAAATATTTGCAGGATATACTGTGATCCCTGTTTACAGACCAGGAGAGGCACAGGTCATTAGCCCAGCTGGTAAGTAGAAGAGCCAGTACCCCAAACCCCCCAGAGTTTGACTCCAGAGCTCAGTGTAGGTTCCACTGCTACATTACATTGCTGTCATAAAACACAAATTGACTTTGAATATCTGATTCTAGAGTTTCCCTGGTGGCTCAGATGGTAACGAATCCACATGCAATGCAGGAGACCCAGGTTCAATCCCTGGGTTGGGAAGATCTCCTGAAGAAGGAAATGGCTACTCCTCCGGTATTCTTGCCTGGAGTATTCTGTGGACAGTGGAACCTGGCGAGCTACAGTCCTTGGGATCGCAGAGTCGGACATGACTGTGACTGACAAACACACACATCTGATTCTATTTGCATTCTTAAAAAAAAAAAAAAAGCTTTTCCTTATTTAATGTAATACCCGGTAGGGGTGAGTCTTTGTTTATTACTATTATCATTATTATCATTCATTATTATTGTCATTGCCTTAAGAATTTCAGATATGATGTCAATTTGCTTTTGGAGCAGACTTTCTATATTTGGAGGGAAAGAACCAGAAAGGGCTCTTTGGTTGCATAAATAAAAAACACGTGCTCTTATTTTTCTTGGAAAAAAAGTGAAGCTATCATAAACCCGGATATAGATTGCAGCCCATCCTATTAAATTCTGTTTTGTAATAGAAATGGAATGTATTTTCAGGATGACTGTATCCTTACAGAACTAGAAAAAAATTTTGTTCCCTTAATATGGACAGGAATTGCGTGGCTGGAATAACCCACACAGTATTGTAAAGATTGGATAACCCACAGTATGGAGGGCAAACATCACTCTTTGGAGCTTCTCCTGAAGAAAACAGAGTTTCTAGTGTCAGTTGTTCCATGCTAAGAAGGGAGGAGGAGAGCAGGGGAGAGACCTGAAGATATGAACTGGGCTCTGAGCTTCTGGAACAAGGCTAGGACCTGGGGGTGGCGGGGTGGGGCAGTGGGAGTTCAGAGATTGCAGACTGGCCTGGGAATTCCCAGTGCAACCCCTCATGGTATTAACTATGCTACTTTCTGTTATTCTTGGACTATCCCTAGGCTTTCAGTTAATCTTCTGAACCTGATTTTAACTATGCTTTGGACACTTGAAAAAAGGACCAGTGCTCACAATAGGAGCCAGAGTTGGCAGCCAATGCACTGAGAGCACACAGGGCTATGCAGGAAGGGCTGTGGGCAATGCATGGATGTGTCAGCATGCCCCCTGGGGTCCCAGAACCAGCAAGAGGAGAGGCACCCAGCAAGAAAAGGATAACCCATCTGAGAAAGAAAGAAGCTTCAGCTTTAGGAGTTTGGATATTGAAGGACATTTAGTCACAATTTAAAGAGGTCTGGAAATAAATCTGGTTTATGCTAATATAATTTCCACTCTGAACAATAGCGGAAAAACCAGCTTGATACATAGGAGAAGACGTTCATTTTACCAGTCAGGAATAGTCCATTTTACTTCCTACAAGGAAGCTTTGTTTTCTCATTCAGGAGAAGCAGACCTCCAATTTAATAATAATAATAATAGTAAATTCTGCCAATGAGCAATCCTCAAATGCCAATTTTGATGACCTACCACTTATTACCACATAAAGCTGTCTTATATGCTCAAAGATGAGGGAATCTAATACAACTATGGTATGAATCTAACAGAGCATCTTGCTTTGTGCATTTCATCCTCACTGACTGCAAGCTGGTATAAACGAAGAGGCTGTCTGAGGAATATATTTGCTCACTACCTATGTGAATACAGTACTCTCAGCACAATGCTGCTTCAGCAAGGCTATAGGCTTCGGCATGTGCTAATTTAATTTCCCCACACCACCATTTTTTCCTGTTGCAAAGCTTTCAGTGTGCCATGTCATTGTCCTCTGTGTGATGCAAATGTGAGCAAAAAACAGAATTGCAAATGCATGCACTGAAGGTAGCAGTAACAGCATCTCATCATTATGAAGTCATTACAGACTAAGCGTTCATGTCCTCCGTAAAATTCTTACATTTACACTCTAACCCCCATCTGATGGTATTTGGAGCTGATGCCTATGAGATGATGAGGGTGGGGCCTCTAAGATGGGATTAGTGTCCTCTTGAGAAGGAGAGCCCAGAGCTTTCTCTCTCTCCACCAAGTAAGAACACAGGGAAGTCACTGCCTACAGGCCTGTAGAAGAGTTCCCACCAGGAACTAAATTGACCACAAGTTGATCTTGAACTTTCCAGTCTCCAAAACTGAGAAATTTGTATTGCTTAAGCCACTCAGTCTATAGCAGCTTGTTATGATGGCCCCAACTGACTAAGATGGTGGTCATCCAGATGATTCAGTAGAGATTTAATTTTATTAAAAGACTATCATTGAAATGATAACCCCCCTCAACTAAATTCTTGAGCAGAATACAGAAATCCTCAGGAATTCATCTGCAGACTCTAGTCTAAGAAACTGAGGGGTTATGTGTGTATGGCAGGGGGTCGAGGGTGGGGAGTGGCAGAGGACTTAGGCTTCCTAGGCTGCTACAGCATGGGTGTAAGAACAGGACAATGATAACAGCCATGGAGCAGTGGTCTTCTGTCCCTGTCTCTACCTGCACTGGGAGGATTCTAGCCCCTTCTCAAATTCCTTGAAAATAATTCTGGGTATCCGTGGATGTCTCTCCTGGACTCTGAGAACTGGTTCTTACAGGCTTCATGTACTGTTGGCCCTGCCCCCACTTTGGCTGTGGCAACACCTCTGGTCACTAAGAGGAAGAACAGCATCAGTTCTCTCCTTTGATGCCCACTGAGGCCACCATCTAAGCTGTGTCTGCTTAGTAAGGGCCCCACTGCTCTACCTGCCACCACTGCTGCGTCAGTGCCAAACCGGAGCCTGAGTGCGAGTGGCTGAGCCGAGGGCACTGAGGTGGTGGGACACAAAAGGGTCTCTGCATCATTGCCATCAGAGCTGCTGCTGCCTTCACCTCTCCATGGGATATGGATGGGATGCCCATGAAGGCATAGCTTACCTTGTCCTTCCAGGGCTCTCCAGAACTCTGCCCTGTGACCTTGAGTCTCCCCAGACTCTAACTCTCTCTCCTCCATTCAGGGCCCCTCCCTGTGCTGTGGCCTGGACACTCTCTCAAGGCAACTGCTGGACAACTGTAAGGCTCACCTGATTTGTTTCTCATTTCTTAGGGGTCACTGTCCTTCACTGTCTTATATTTAGTGTCTTAAAAAACATTATTCATTTAACTTATCAGATTTTTTTCAAATCTGTTTTTTTTTAACACATGCAGGCAACCTCAGTCAATATTGTTCCATCTTGGCCAGAAGTAGAAACTCCTGAACTGTTTTAGAAAATAGTAGTAATTTATACTCTCCATCATTTTGTACAGGCATTGCTGTTGTTCTACATCGTCATGAACACTTGATATTTTCAGACTTTCTAATTGTGTTAAGGATTAAAGTAGTTCACAGAAGGGATTTAATGTGGTTCTTCTTACAAAGAATGCAAAATTTAAAAGAGAAGGGACAATGTTTAATCTAAAGGAACGAATCTCTCTAATCATGACATTTCAGGCAGTAAGGGCATGAGGTGGGGGTGGGGTATACCAGCGCCAGGGGAACTGTGTCTTATGCTCTTTACCATTAGAGTAATTCTATTTGTTTATTTAAGGTAAGCAAAACTGTTAACTCATTAAAATTAATTGTTCTGTGACACAGTGGTAACATTTAATGCCTACTATAAATCATAGAAAATCATTGAATTTCTGTAAACAAAGAGAACCCTACAGATTCTTGACAAAAATTTCTTACTTAAAGTCCAGAGGAAGACGCAAAGATTAAGTGTACACACACACACACAGAGGTTGTGCTGGGTCAGAGGAACAACATCAGCTGGCCACTTCAGTCACTTTGCAAGCGCTCCTTCCCTCTCCGGGGACTGTGTGGCCACTGTAAAAAGCAGTTATAATTGTTTCTTTGAAAATGACCATATTCTCCAGAGAAACTCTGAAGGAAGAAATCTGGTTATCTTGAAGTGATTGAATTCTCTTGGTAACAGAGTCTTTTATTTCATTTTAAGAAGGTTATTTGGTATTCATAATGGACTGCTCATCCTCCCCTCTCCCACCACTGTTTGGAGGGAGAAGCAGTGGAATTCTTCAATTCTTGCTCTGCACCTGGACCTCATCAAATTCTGAGAACACCCAACACTGTGTAGAAACGTTTGGTTTAAAAAAAAAAGAAAGAAACAGGCAAAGCTTTGGTAGTAAGCACACTCATTGAACTATAAAAAAAATGTCTATAATCTTCATTTTATTTCGTTTTTAGTATCCATAGTCTCCATTCTGAAATAACATTTGTTTTGTGGTTGCTGACGGATGTGATGAAATAGTCCAAAATCTGCATTCCACAGTTCTTTACAACAGACCAAAATAACATTCTTGTTCACGCTAGGATACCCCAGTGTTGGCGTACATTCTGGCCAACTAGCAGAGGGTGAACAGAAAGTATTTAATTCCTTGGTACTAGAATATTCTCTTAGTAACAAAATTACTTCCTCCAAGGAAGAAACAAAGCTGCTTTATGCTACCTGTCTCCTTGGTCTAACTCCACCAAGAAGTGGGAGACAAGGGTGATCACAGGCATTCGTTTCTGGAAATTAACTGTTCTTACTTCCTGGTAAATGTGAGCTCTAGGAGTTCACTAATGAAAATTAAGAAGTTGTTTTCCAGTAAAGAACTTTATTTTGGAGGCTGTGAGACTCAAACTGCCAACAAGGCTTCCACACAATAAGCCCTATTTTGAAGTTTCTCAGATTTTTTAGGAACAGTAAATGATGTCCTTTGTGTATTCCTCAAGAAACTCTTGCAGCAGAAAGCGGTAGCCCAGAGTTGGCTGGCAGTACTGGAGTTGTGTCTCCCACTCACTACTGATTAGACAGGAGGAGCCAGGGAGGAGGCCCAGGGGATAGTTGAAGCAACCATTCATTCCTATTCTGGATCCTCCCAAATCCAAAATCAAGAAAGATCTTAAAAATGAAATCTCTAATCATGGCATTTCCTTTCATCATGAGAATCCAGCACATTCCAAACTTAACTGCAGAGTCCTTTATTAGAATGAAACCACTCATTCTAAAATCTAAAAGAAACATTCTTGTCAAATGGATCTGGGCGCTCAAGTATTACTTATGCACAGCTGCTGGAAGGAATAGCTCTCAGTGTATCCTTCCCTTCCTCCTACGTTCAACCAACAACAACCCTGCCTTGGCACTGTCCTGTGCTCATTTCCATCATGACCTGCTTTCCGCGGGCCCCATCATCTCTTGTGTGAATACAGGTCCCGGATGGGTTCCCCTACTTCCGGTCTCTCTTTACTCCCAGCAGTGTTGCCAGATCGACCTTTCACTGGATTCCTTCTGTGCTCAGGGGTCTCTTCCTTTGTCTAACAGCTTGGCTTTGTAGGGAGCGCTGAGGGCTGTGCAGACTGAGCCCCAAATCTCCCTCTGTCCACATCACAGGAGCTGCTCTTCATCCATCTCTTTTGTCTTTTGCAGCCTGGATAAAAGATTTCATCGAAAAGGAAGCATGTTCCTTGAAAAAACAAGCAAACCAAAAAACTCTACAAAACCCTGACCTTAAGATAAAACCCCAATTCATTTGTGTGGCATTAGAAGGCCCTCCACAGAGAGTCCTAACCTTTCCAGGAGCCTCAGCTCCTGCCATTTCTCCCCATTTCTCAGCTCTAAGCCCTCATCAAAGGCGTAACCTCTGACATATCAGGGTTCCTATGCCCCTTGTTGGATCTACCTATTTGAACTCATCTCTCCCATAAAGGACTTGTACACAATCTTGAAGACATGGCTCATTTGTTACTTCCTCACTGAATCTTCCTCAGTTTCCCCAGATAATTATTCCTACCTTCATGCTCCCACAGTATTATGATCCTTTTGTCATCATCATCATCATCTACGTTTTCACAGTCATTTTATTTTTCTTCCTGGAACCCACTGACCTCAGCACTGAGAAAGACTTTCTTGGCAGGTAGGCATTCTCCAGGTACTTAATGCTCTCATGCTGTATAAAACCAAATATTTCCACCATCAATTTTATTAACGCCTGTATATGAAACCTAAATTCAACCCTTAAAAGCAAATAACCAAACAAAAAAACAATCTGCTACAAGAAGAGAACTTTGAAGAGGGGGGAAATTGTGGGGTAATTGAACAAAGCTAAAGATCATAGCTGATTAACTGAGTTCTGAGTTTTGCAAAGATCTGCTATTTGTGCATATGTGGAAACTCCTGGAACTTGTAGGCACCAGGATGAGTTGGGTTTGGAGGAGAGACTAACACTTTCCCCTTCATTTTATGTACAGTTGAGCCTGTGTGTATACTCAGTCACTCAGTCGTTTCTGACTCTTTCAAGACCCTCTGGACTATATCCCACTAGGCATCTCCGTCCATGGAATTTTCCAGGCAAGAATATTGGAGTGGGTTGCCATTCCCTCCTCCAGGGGATTTTTCTGACCCAGGGATCGAACCCTTGTCTCCTCCATTGCAGGCAGATTCTTTACTACTGAGCCTCCAGGGAAGCCCCCAACTAATTCAGGCTAAAGTGTGAGATAACTGAATTAATGAAATTCTGTATCATAAGATGCTTTCAAAGTCACTGCTTTTTTTTTTTACACATTAGACTTAGTTTAATGAAAGCACAGTATCATTTCAAAGTACACATTCATCATACACAGTAAATTGCTGATTATTTAAGTTTAGTGTTTGTATCATCAGTTCCATTACAAACATTGTTTTTCAAATATAAGTCAAAGGGAAACCTCATGAAACTTGGTCAGATGATCATAATTCTGTAGTAGGTTCAGATGAATTATTATCATTTCAACATCATGTCATTCATCAGCAATTATGCATTAATGCATTGTATTCCCAAGATTGGAATGAAGAGCTAGGCTAGGGAGGGGCCATTCTGTACTCACTGCATGTTTCCAAATTATTTTCATGGTGAATTTAGCCAGTTTTCCATGGCTCACGAAACTCCAGGCTGGCTTGAGTTTCCTGCTTCCTTCTTTGGCAAGACTACACCAAACCTTTTCAAGAGATGTGTTCTTACTTAGAGGAAAGGAAATATCAGATCCAAGCCATTTTATATGCACCAAATGCCAAGCACCAAACAAAGCAGCTCAGCCCTTCAAAGACTTGATATCGGAACTGTAGCCACTTGAGTAAAAGCTCAGTTCTGGAAAGGCCAAGTTAAATAAGGCAGATTTAGGGCTAAATTGAACTCCACATCTAGTCAAATCTGCATGAAGAAGTTGTGAACCAAAGAAAATAAAAGTGTGTAATACTGGTTCATGTCCAGTGGATCTGTGTGTTTTGGGGTTGCTGTGAGAACTGTCTCTTCTCAATGCACTTTGAGTTTGATTGTGGAGGTGGAACCAAGAAAATGTTGGATTCCAGAAGACAGCACTTCAGGAGATCGAGCACTTGGAATCCTAGCCTCTCAGTAAGGAGGAGGGAACAGATTTCACAGATTCCTTGAGAGTCATTGTTACATCAGAGTGGCTCTAAGAAAAGAAACACAAGAAATCCGCTATTCCATCTATTACTGGATGTTCATTTTAGGCAAAAGAACTGTAAAGAATCTGACGTGTCATAGATCTGACATATTAGTGGGATTTCTGGCCCCTAATAGAGGTAAAGAAACTGCCTGCCAATCAGGAGACACAGATTTGATCACTGAGTTGGGAAGATCCCCTGGAGAAGGAAATGGTAACCCACTCCAATATTCTTGCCTGGAAAACCCCATGGAAAGAGGAACCTGATAGGCTAAAATCCTTGGGGTTGCAAAGAGTCAGACACAACTGGGCAACTGAGCATGCACATAGAGGGAAGTTGCTAAGATGAAGAAAGTGGGAGGGTTTTATTAGTGTAGATTTTTATTTTTTAGCAACTGTAGTTGGTTGGGTCTTTCAATAAGTACTGTTTGACCATAGCTGAGAACTGTTCATTGCACACCATCATTGGGCATCACACACATATATAACATAATGTGAGAAGTGTCCCCTAGAGTTGTGCAGTGCAGAATCCCTGCTCGACAGTAGTGTATGACCCGGCCTTTTTGTCTGCAGTTGCAGTCTCTGGACCAGGGATGAATGAAAGCTTGGCCATGCTGAGCCAATCAGAGCAAACAGATTCTTTATTTTTTAAGGAATTTGGAATTTGAATTGAGACATTTTCAACAAATTTGTTTCCTTATACGAAGACAAGTAAACTTTCAGTCATGTCAGTCATGTTCAATTTTTCAAAACCCCGTGGACTGTAGCCCGCCAGTGTCCCTTGTCCAAGAGATTTCCCAGGCAAGAATACTGGAGTGGGCTGCCGTTTTCTTCTTCAGGGGATCTTCCTGACCCAGGAATCAAACCTGTGTCTCCTGATTGGCAGGAGAGTTCTTTACCACTGAGCCACCAGAGAAGCCTGGGCAAGTAAATTTTAACCTCTGGAATAGGGTGTGTATATGTGTTGAGCGGTGGTTGGGAAGGAACAAGCTTCTATCTGAGGCTGAATATTCTGAAGAGAGCAAAGAATAGAGACTATAATTAGAAAGAAGTAGCATCAAGACATAGAGATGGGCCTCTAAAGGCTCAGGAAGTCTTCTCTGCTCCTGCCTGCTGACCTTTCTTGAGGCTCACCTACCTTTCTGTTCTAGGGCTCCATGAGATAGCTATATCCTTGAAACAATGAGTGATACTAAAACTCACTTAAATTGGTCATGGTTACCATAACCAAAAAGTCCCAATAAACATACTAAATAAAATAGTAACATGATAAAATTGAACCTTGTTTCTAGAAGAATCTGCACTTCTTTATAATCAATGCTAGGCTCAGCAAGAACTCAAGTTCACCAAATCAGGCTTCATATTTTCAAGCCCTCCTTAAGGACTTCTAAGAGCAGCCAGATTAACTGTAGAATCTGGCTTGATAGTTAATATTTCTTTCTATGGTGAAGTTCTTTAAATTCAGCCTGTGTGCCACTAGATGCAGTTTCAACCTGTGTTTCAGCCTCCTTCTTACTGGTTCTCATCTAAGTGGATTTAGAGAATAAATGACAACCAACCATTCTTGGAATAATAACATTAAGAGCTAGACATAGAAATAGGCAGTCATCTCAAGCTAACTTGATTCAACCCTCTAATTTGACAAATGAGGAGTGTGAGACCACAGAGGCTTATGTGATTTGCCCAAGGTCACGTGTGGAATTGTGGCAGAGCAGGGACTGGCACCCAGATTACAAGCTTTCATTAGAGACGAATGCTGAAGGGAAAAGCAGACAATTTTCTGGTCATTAATTTTAACTTCTCAGTTATATGGTCTGGATAGTTCCTAACTCTGGGACACTTTCAAGATGCAAAATTCCTTGGCAAATAATTGAATGATTTCTCCATTTAATTACTGACTCAAGAGTGCATAGCTAAGTCATAGGGCTTTTAAGATCATCTTGACGATTTTATACTTGTTAGGAAAAAAATCTTCTGTTGCCAAGATACCAGTCAAATTTCAGAAATGTATGTGCTACATGAGGTTAAAGTTGTTTTAAAAAAGAAGAAGAGGAAAAGAAAGAAGGAAAAAGCATACATACTTAACTATGTGTTAATGGTGTGCTTGTGAGTCATAATGAAGTCAATTTTCAGCATGAGTTATGAGTGTGAATGGTTCTTATTATTGCTATTAAATATGATGTACGTTTCAGGTACAGTACAGAAACACAAATATGAGGTCATCTAATCCTGCTAAGTCTATAACACTTCTCTAACATTGCATTATTCAAAGAAAATGCCAAATTCTAGTAGTTGAATATATTATTCTTCTTTTAAAGAAATGGAGTATTTTGAACTTTTGAACAATTAAAATCCCCTTCGTTTCAAATCAATATGAATTATTACATTGAAGACTTTTTTAATCAAAGGAAAAGAAGAAAAAAATATTTAACAACATTCAGAATACTAGGTACAGTGTAAAATAGAGAGGAGAGACAGAATTGCTGCTGTGATCTGTGTGTGTGTGTGTGTGTGTGTGTGTGTGTGTGTGAAGCTGGCTCTTCCATGCATGGTACCTACCATAAGATAAGTGCTTGAGCTAGTGGACCATGGCTCTGATTCAGTAGCAAAAGGTGGAATTTCTAGCATGGAGAGAAATGAAAAGGAAAATATTCTAAGTAAGAACTTGCATGGTAGAGAAGAGAGAGAGAGAAGAAATAAAGAAACAAAAAGAAAAAAAGGTCAGAGGGGAAGGAGGAAAGAAACAAAGGAAGGTAGGTAGGTAAGGGAGAGTGAACAACAGACCAAAATTAAAAAAAAAGAAAAAAAGAAACTTACTTTCGCCACCCTGCTAAGAATTTACTGTGTGATTTCTAGCTACCCACTTCCCTTCTCTAGCACCCATCAGGAAAGTTGAGTAAGAAAACCTGAAATCTCTACCAGTTCTGCAATTCTATGATTCTGTAATGTATATCCTGAAAACAAAAAAGATCAGTGTTTAAGAAAAGCCATCTGATAAAAAGAAGGTGTTAGCCCAAAATACAGTTGGACTATTGTCCATGACAAGTAAACCATCTACCAGAATTACATGTATTACACTCACTGGACTTCAGTCTTTAACCATCAGTTCAGTTAGTTCAGTCTCTCAGTTGTGTCCGACTCCTTGCAACCCCATGAACCACAGCACGCCAGGCCTCCCTGTCCATCACCAACTCCTGGAGTTCACTCAAACTCATGTCCATCGAGTCGGTGATGCCATCCAGCCACCTCATTCTCTGTCATCCCCGTCTCCTCCTACCCCCAATCGCTCCCAGCATCAGAGTCTTTTCCAGTGAGTCAACTCGTCGCATGAGGTGGCCAAAGTATTGGAGTTTCAGCTTTAGCATAAGTCCTTCCAATGAACACCCTGGATTGATCTCCTCTAGAATGGACTGGTTGGATCTCCTTGCAGTCCAAGGGACTCTCAAGAGTCTTCTCCAACACCACAGTTCAAAAGCATCAATTTTTCAGCGATCAGCTTTCTTCACAGTCCAACTCTCACATCCATACATGACCACGGGAAAAACCATAGCCTTGACTAGATGGACCTTGGTTGGCAAAGTAATGTCTCTGCTCTTTAATATGCTATCTAGGTTGGTCATAACTTTCCTTCCAAGGAGTAAGCGTCTTTTAATTTCATGGCTGCAATCAGCATCCGCAGTGATTTTGGAGCCCAAAAATATAAAGTCTGACACTGTTTCCACTGTTTCCCCATCTATTTCCCATGAAGTGATGGGACCAGATGCCATGATCTTCGTTTTCTGAATGTTGAGCTTCAAGCCAACCTTTTCACTCTCCTCTTTCACTTTCATCAAGAGGCTTTTGAGTTCCTCTTCACTTTCTGCCATAAGGGTAGTGTCATCTGCATATCTGAGGTTATTGATATTTCTCCCAGCAATCTTGATTCCAGCTTGTGCTTCTTCCAGCCCAATGTTCCTCATGATGTACTCTGCATATAAGTTAAATAAGCAGGGTGACAATATACAACCTTGACATACTCCTTTTCCTATTTGGAACCAATCTGTTGTTCCATGTCCAGTTCTAACTGTTGCTTCCTGACCTGCATACAGGTTTCTCAAGAGGCAGGTCAGGTGGTCTGGTATTCCCATCTCTTTCAGAATTTTCCACAGTTTATTGTGATCCACACAGTCAAAGGCCAACCATACTCCTGGTCAATTTGACCCTGACTTTCAAAATGGATAATAGGAAATGAATACAGGTCAAAACAACATGAAGCTTTCCCTTGAGTTGTATTTCTTTATGAGAAACTCGTGGCAAAGAAATCCTCAGTGATGTACAGCAGTGTGTGTCCAGAGAGTGTGCCTCAAGCACACTGCTGGTTGTGTGGCTCTCCTCTCTTCAGGATAGTGGCCAGGGTAAGGTCACCTGCTCTAGCCAAGAAGCTCACTACTTGTAGCTCAGAGAGCAAGTTGAGCTCTCTAGGACCTCCATCCCTTCCATCAGCCTTTCCTTCTATCTCTCTCCCTACCCTCACCCCAAGCCCTCCCCTTCCCTAACTCACAGCTCCATCATCCTCCAGGGCCCAGCTCAGTCATCCTCCTCTCTCAGGGGTGTTCATTAGAAGGACTGATGCTAAAGCTGAAACTCCAGTACTTTGGCCACCTCATGGGATGAGTTGACTCACTGGAAAAGACTCTGATGCTGGGAGGGATTGGGGGCGGGAGGAGACGGGGACGACAGAGGATGAGATGGCTGGATGGCATCACCGACTCAATGGACATGAGTTTGAGTGAACTCCAGGAGCTGGTGATGGACAGGGAGGCCTGGCGTGCTGTGATTCATGGGGTCGCAAAGAGTCGGACACGACTGAGCGACTGAACTGAACTGAACTGAACAGTGTGTTATCCTTATCTATGTGAAATCTTCTCTAGACTGAACCTTCTTAAAAGCAGGGACTACTTTTTTTTTCATCCTTGTATTGATAATATGGTATCTAATAGGCACTTGAAAACATTTGCATGAATTAATGAATGGATATAGGCAATATTGTTCCAGGCTCTCTGGTCCTTCACAATGCCTCTCTCGTGGGCCCGCTGAATATCCTTACTCTGGTCACCAAAGTGCAAGTGAAAGTTGCTCAGTTGTGTCTGACTATTTGTGACCCCCATGGACTATACAGAGTCCATGGAAATCTCCAGGTCAGAATACTGGAGTGGGTAACTGTTCCCTTCTCCAGGGCATCTTCCCAAACCAGGGATTGAACCCAGGTCTCCCACATTGCAGGTGGATTCTTTACCAGCTGAGCCACCAGGGAAGCCCAGGAGAGCAAACTCAGTTCAGACGGGATCTGGTTCCTGCTGGAGTCAAGAGCAAGGGAAATGGTCTCCCAACTTAAGTCTCCTGACCAAGTTTGGTCCATGTCCTTGATGGTCATTGGCATCCTCCCTGGAAAGAGTTCTCATTGTGTCTGACCCAGCTGGGTCCTGATGTCCCACGGGATTGCAGAGTAAAGCAGTAGCGCTCTAGAACACAGTTTCTAAAAGTATTTCAGAATCTGATCTGCTACTTGGCAATTTGATTTAGAGCAAATGGAAGAAATGGAAACATTTCTAAGCAAATACTTCCCTGATTACTTACACATGCAAATTCATGGATTAAATTTAGAGGTGCAATTAAGCATCTAGTTATTTTGGAGTCCACATTTAGAGGCCAAATCAGATGCCCAAGGGAGACACATGGTTGGTTTATTCCTGTGTATTTGCTTGCATCCTTAATTCTGGGTTCTCACCTGAAAAGGTGAGATGCACTGGCTCACAGGTCTCAGTGACCCAGGTGTGGGCCTAAAGGAACAAGGTGGCTGAAGGGCATGCCAAGTTTTGTGATTTTTAAAGGAGATAACTGCTCAGAATGACGTGTCTTTGGGCAGAGAAATGAATGGTAATGCTCTCCTCTTAGAAAACTGGAAACAAGGACAGAATAGGCACCATCCTCAGCACAGCTGTCACTCTTTTAAAGAACAATTCATGGTCCGCTAGCCAAAGCCAGTATTGGTTTCCCATGTGGCAATTAGCATTTTACATACTTTCGTGATCCTTATGAAACTGTTAATGCTGCACAATTTTGTGCCAAATGATGTGCTCAGATGCCAATTTTACACATGCAAAGCAGATGAGTGGTTTGGAAAGTTTGCACTCGTCGTTACTTTGCAAGCAAATGGCATCACCCCCTCAACTCCAAGTTACAGTGACCAATGGTTCAACTTTCTCTTTGCCTTGCCTATAAAAGCATAATTTGCTTAAGAGTTTCTTCACAGAGCATTCACAGAACACCATTTTCAATACAAGCAGGAATTCTTGACTGGGAACTTAGTGATGGTCAGCACGTGCCCATCTATGGGCACTGATGACCCACTTTGGCCTGACTTTCTGCATCAACATTATGGAGAAAGACCTCCTTTGACAGGCACAAAGAGAATGGCCTGTGCTGTCTGCTCTGTTTTCAACTCTCTACCCCAACCTCTTTGGCACCAGGGACTAGTTTGGGGAAGATAATTTTCCACAGACTGAGGCAGGGGGTGGTTTTGGGGTGATTCAAGAGCATTACATTTATTGGCATTTTATTTCTATTATTATTATATATCAGCTCCACTTCAGATCATCAGGCATTAGATCCTGGAGGCTGGGGACCCCAGCTCTTTCCCACTTCCCCATGGTTTTCCCTGCTGTAAGCCACCCATGAAGGATAGTTCTATCACCTAGTCTCTGCTAAGTAGGAAAAGAGGTCTTCTGCGCAGAGAGTGTGGAGTTAAGAGAGTGCGGAACCCCTGTGGTATGTATGGATGATTGTTTAAGTCCTACTCAATGAGAAACTACCACATGCCAGGTACTGTTCTTATAAACATTAGTGTATTTACTCCTTAGGAACAACCCTAATGACTCTACAAGATATACATCATTATCTCCATTTTTTGGATAAGCTGAAGCAGCTTTTCCAGGTCCCAACTAAATAGAAAATCTGGGATTCAAACCCAAGCCTCTCTAAGTGTAAATCCCAGGCTCTTTACCAATTATTACAGGTTTCCCCTACTACCCTATGGATACCACAGTTCAGTTCAGTTCAGTCAGTCAGTCATGTTTGACTCTTTGCGACCCCGTGGACTGCAACATGCCAGCCTTCCCTGTCCATCACCAACTCCCAGAGCTTACTCAAACTCATGCCCATCAAGTTGGTGAGGCCATCCAACCATCTCATCCTCTGTTGTCCCCTTCTCCTCTTGTCTTCAATCTCTCCCAGCATCAGCGTCTTTTCCAATGAGTCAGTTCTTCTCATCAGGTGGCCAAAGTATTGGAGCTTCAGCTTCAGCATCAATCCTTCCAACAAATGTTCAGGACTGATTTCCTTTAGGATTGACTAGTTTGATCTCCTTGCAGTCCAAGGGACTCTCAAGAGTCTTCCCCAACACCGCAGTTCAAAGCATCAATTCTTTGTCATTCAGCTTTCTTTATAGTCCAACTCTCACATCCATACGTGAGTACTGGAAAAACCATAGCTTTGACTAGATGGACCTTTGTCAGTAATGTCTTTGCTTTTTAATATGCTGTCTAGGTTTGTCATAGCTTTTATTCCAAGGAGCAAGCATCTTTTAATTTCATGGCTGCAGTCACCATCTGCAGTGATTCTGGAGTCCCAAAATAAAGTCTGTCACTGTTTCCATTGTTTCCCCATCTATTTGCCATGAAGTGATAAGGCCAGATGCCATGATCTTAGTTTTTTGAATGTTGAGTTTTAAGTCAGCTTTTTCACTCTCTTCTTTCACCTTTTCAAGAGACTCTTTAGTTCCTCTTCGCTTTCTGCCATAAGGGTGGTGTCATCTGCATATCTGAGGTTATTCATATTTCTCTCAGCAACATTGATTCCAGCTTGTGATTCATCCAGCCCAGCATTTTGCAAGAAGTACTCTGCATATAAGTTAAATAAGCAGGTTGAAAATATAAAGCCTTAACCTACTCCTTTCCCAATTTGGAACAAGTCCGTTGTTCCATGTCTGCCTCTAACCATTGTTTCTTGACTTGCTTTCAGATTTCTGAGGAGGCAGGTCAGGTGGTCTGGTATTCCCATCTCTTTAAGAATTTTGCACAGTTTGTTGTGATCCACGCAGTCAAAGGTTTTAACATAATCAATGAAGCAGAAGTATATGTTTTTCTAGAATTCTCTTGCTTTTTCTATGATCCAATGGATACCTAGAGAAGCCTTGTAAGGCCCCAGTCCGGTTCTGAATCAAAATAATACTTGCTAACAATTCCTTCCTTGCAAGACATTTAATTTCTTCATTGTGAATATCAGTGCATCTGGAAAAGCAATATCCTCAGTTTGATTGGGAAATTTTCTGAATGTACATTTTTCATTGAACATCCAAAATCAAGATTGTAGATCCCTGCTTGCTTCTCCTTCCTCCCTAAGTAAAATAGTATGGGACTTCCCAGGTGGTTCAGTGGTAAAGAATCTGCCTGCCAATGCAGGAAACATGGATTTGATCCCTGGGTCAGGAGGATCCCCAGGAGAAGGAACAGCAACGCACTCCAGTGTTCTTGACTGGGAAATCCCATGGACAGAGGAGCTTGGCAGGCTATGGTCCATGGGATCTCAAACACAACTTAGGGACTGAGGATGCATGCAGGCAAAAATAATATGACCATGTTGAAATCTTACGTTCTCTTATCTACCGCATTTTTAGCAGGCAGAAGCAAGTAGTGTGAGAACCATGGATTGTTATCTCCACATCGTATGGTGCATGAAGCTCAAAAACATCAACTAGTGTCTTAAATAAGCCTCTAGAGAGTTGTTCTATTCCTAGTGAGTTGAGAATGAAGCAGAAGGACACAGAATTTGTGAGTTTTCAAAACATGTCTTGTTTCAGACAAGAGGGTTCTGTGCTCGGTTTGCAGCTACTATCTCTAGGTCTTTTAGAGCATCCTTATCTAATATAAGGAGTGCTTGGGTTCCCAACGTGATGGAACAGTGGGTGGGAGGAGCTGACCACATCCCATGGATGTGCCGGGAGGATTTACTAAAAGATGGATGATGGAGACTCTCCCCAGGAGCCTCCAGAGTTACTAAGAGCCTGTACCCCACGCTTGTCAGGGGAAGAGTACACTGTGTGCCTCTGTCATGTTGGGGTAGGGAAGAGGGGAGGTGGAGAGAGTCGGGTGCAAATGTCCAGTGAAAATGGAGACGAAGTGTTTGTGGCTGAAAGAAGCATCCAGATGACTTGGCAAGGATCACCGCGCTGCCTTTTGTCAGAGATCTGCCTTCCCTTTGTCTCCCCTATTCAGGAGTTGGAAACAGGCCTGTCTGGCTGTGACTGTTCTCAGAACCCCTGGGAAGGCTCTAACTCCTAAGACCTTTTGCATTTCTCACATTAACAACTCCTCTTCTTGTTGAAGAGAAGTAGCTGAAACACTTCCTGGGTGAGTGGCTGCATGGCTTGGGTCTCTGCTGTCTCCAGTAAATGGAAAGGCTGTGCCCCTCCCATATAAATGTGTGAGCAACACAAACATGGTGCACAATGCTCTGCTTCTGAAGATAATGTAAAGAATTAAATTAATTTAGAGAATGGACTATAGACCAAGGTGGTCATTGCACAGCTTCTGGAGTTTAAAAAAAAAAGTTTCTCCTTTATACTTGTTACTTTAAGGTTATCTTTTAAGCCCAAATATTCTGTGCTTCAAAATTTTATGTGTCCAAAAGTTGATTACTGAAATGTAAACGAGATTAGCTTGAGGCCCTCGGGGACAGCGAAATCAGGTGATACATCTGTTCTATGGCTCCGACCCAAAATACACCATACTCAGGCTTCTTGGGCTCTGGGTTTTCTCACTTCTGCTTCCAGAACAATTGTTCCGGGATAATGTCTGCTTCTCATCAGCAACATTTCCATCGTGGGCATTACAAGCTGATAAAAGGAAATGCTCGGGCTTGCCATCTCCCCTGACACCCCCTGGAATCTCTGTTGGCACCAAGGTGCTGATGGTGAACATACCTCCAGGGTGTTCAAAGGGAGGATCAGCATGACTGCCATCACACTTATTTTTTCATCATGAGCCTTTCTAATTAACTTCCAGCTTTTTCAGGAATTTGCCTAAGAAGAAAGGTATTGGGAAGAAAAAGCCTTCTGTGGACTATTATTTCTCATTTATTCTCATTCTGAAAAATAAAATCCTGCACAGTCTTCAAGGCCTAGTCTCAAATTTCACCTCCATCGTGAAGTCTTCACCAATATTAAAAATCAGAAGTTTGCTTTTTCGCCCCAGGGTTTCCCCAGCCCTTTGAGGGTAACTCACAGCACTCACTACATTGGGTCTAATCTTTTAGTTCTTAAACTACTAATCTGCCTCTAGACTGTAAACCCCTGCTTGGTAATAGGTCCTGTTCTACTCTATATATTGTGCATCCAGCATGATGCCTTACATGTAATAAGTTTTCAAGATGTTTGCTGAAATGATTTAATCTATGAAAATGTCTTTGAAATATCATTTTCCAGAGATATTAAAATGAACGGTTTTAGTGCCTCTGAGACTTTATCATGCATCAGGATGACTTGGAGGGCTTGTTAAACCCAGACTACATGGGTCCCACTCGCAGAGGTCTGTGGTAACACTGGGTAATTTGCATTCCCAACAAGTTCCCAGGAGATGCTAATGATTTTGACCCAGAGACCAGTCTTTGGAGAGTGCCAAACTATTTTTTTCATGTTTCGATATCTCTGACATCAAGCTATGCTTTAAATTTGTTGGCATATCAGTTTAATTGACAATTTTTTTTTGCAGTAGTATATAAATGGTCTTACAATCAACAGTATCTTACATTAAATGAAATCTAAATAAATCTTCTCTAACAGGTCTGACTCTACACTATAAAGCATAGCAATGAAATGTTTAAAAACTGCAGCCCAATACTAGTTCTAGAGAGCACATACTTAAGATTGTGGTGCTTAATCTTTATAATGGCAACAGAATAAATCATCTTTAGGGGCTTGTGTGAGAGCCATAGAATAACAAATTAGCTCAATCTAGCCAGGAACATTGAGAAAGGTAGGCATTTTCACATAAATTTTTGGTGACTGTGAAGGCCAGTCTCCTTCTCTAAAGTAAAAGTTTCATGAGGTCAGAGTTAATATCTGTTTTTACTCATCATTGTAGCCCTAACTCTAAAAGACTTCCTGACACAGCACTCAATAAATATTTGTTGAATGAAAATGTTTACTTTAAAAAGCCAGCATCTCAGAGTTTCTTAGCTGCTGTAAACAAGATGAATTATGAGATACATCATGGTTTATTGGTAGAATACTCACCAACCAGTGCCTGTACTGTCGACTTTCTTCTAGGCAAATAGTAACAACAGAACAAATCAAGAGTTTAACAACCAAGATACCCACTAAATTAAAAGTATTTCAGTTAAGCAAGTGTCCCAAGGTCACAGACCCAGACATGTTGTCCCAGCTGCAATTCTTGCAGGGGTGGGCCAGGTTTGCCACCTTCCAGAAATGCTATTTGTTGGGAAGCGGTGGTAGCAGAGGGGAAAGAATTCCTTCTATGTGGGGTTTTGCCAAGAAGAAGGTTCCAGCCCAGACTGATCACTATTCCCATAACCTTACTGGACTGAAACCTAAAGAAACTTTGGCATTTAATGTCTGAGTCAATAAATATCATCATTTAATCCTTTTCATGAGTTCAGAACCAACTAAGTAATAGACACAGGAGTCAGATAGGAAATCTCAACACAGCAGCAGCAGTGATAATAGTGTTTGGAGGCTGCACTTTCAGCACAGAACATGAGCTTGGTAAATGAGCCACTTCCCCTGAATTAAGCAGACCTACCCACTGTGTCTCAGCAACTGGGGCACAGCCAGCCCTGGACAACTGCCACCTCCACACCAGGGCTACAGCCCGCCCTACTCTGCTCATTCTGTGGCCCAGAAAGTAAACAGCAGGCTTTCTGCAGGATCACAGCTCTGAAAAAAGAGAACATGGAAGTGGCAGTATCACATATGTCTTGATTCTGCTGTGTCTCAAATGGGAAGGTGGGCCAGATTGTTTCTCTAACAGACACTCCCCAACATGGAAACACAAAATGTAGGCAACAAGTGTCCTCTCCTAATGGCCAATCTCTCTTCATATGCCATAAGTGCCTTAGAAATATAGAACTGGCTGCTGCTGCTGCTAAGTCGCTTCAGTCGTGTCCGACTCTGTGCGACCCCATAGACGGCAGCCCACCAGGCTCCCCCATCCCTGGGATTCTCCAGGCAAGAACACTGGAGTGGGTTGCCATTTCCTTCTCCAATGCATGAAAGTGAAAAGTGAAAGTAAAGTCGCTCAGTCGTGTCCAACTCTTCGCAACCCCATGGACTGTAGCATACCAGGCTCCTCCATCCGTGGGATTTTCCAGGCAAGTGTACTGGAGTGGGCTGCCATTGCCTTCTCCAATAGAACTGGTAGTGTTCAAATAATGTTTCTTGATTTCTGCAAAGCATCATAAAAACTTCAATTTTTAAATTATTCCGATGAATATTCCTTGAATGTCTACTACTACAAACCACTCTATGGGACTTCCCTGGTGGTCTAGTGGCTAAGACTCCAAGCTCCTGACACAGGGAGCCCAGGTTCAATCTCTGGTCGGGGAACTAGATCTCATGTGCAGCAACTTAGACCCAGTGCAGCCAAATAAGTATTAAAAACAAACAAACAAACAAAACAAGGCACTGTAGTTTTTCCTAGCATGGTCTGTAAGGTTATCCCAGTCAGATGAGCCTATAATCAAACCTTGATGGAAGCATCATCAAGACACCAGGACAAGTTTTCCAGTAACATCCCTAGGGGGCTGCTGCAGTAGTGGACTCTGTGCTGGGAGGGACTTGGCACTTTCAGGGCTAATGACACTGTCAGGTATGAGTAAGGGATGGGCCAGCATCAAAGAATTAGAGAAAGTGGGGAGAATGACAGATGGCTCCTCCACTTTAACTCTCTCTCCAAACTAATTATCGTACATGGACAAAAAGAACAGAAAAAAAAAAAAAAAAAGGGAGAGAAGCTAATGAGAAAAAAGAAGGGACCAAAGAGACCAGGAAAGAAAATATCAGTCAGTCCCAGGAAAACAGCTGTCTTTGTGCCTCAAAGCCTGCAACATTGAGATCAGACTTTACTCAGGCCATCAGCTCTATAATGACCTCATTACAAGGGATCGCCCCTCCAGAGGAGGATTGCTTTATCCAAGTTTCGGAATTTGTCCCTGAGGGAAGACTTTGGTTATTGGTTTGAAAGGCACAATCAAAGTTCATATTTGGTCCCCTCTGGCTCTCCTGCCATGGCTTTTGCCCACCCCACAGTTTGTTGTCTGCATGAGTCTGTGAACTCCTCTTGCTCAGCAGGGGGCCCTCCGAGGGCTCTGCCCAGGGCTTGGAGATAACACACACCTCTACTGGTGACCCTGTTGTGATTGCGGTTCTGAAGTGAGTTGTGATCTCCTCTGCTGGTGGCAGCACTATTATTAAAGTCTCTACCATAGAGGCCTTTGCACTGCTTTGCAACAGAAAATGAGGGAACATTTGGGCAGAAGGGTGCAAAAGTCTAATAAGCACCACACCCTGACAGAGGAAAACCTTGCTGAAGCAGCTTCTGGTAAGGGCTCTGCTGTTCTTGTGGTTTTCCATCTCTGGGCAAGACACTGTTGCTGGCAAATGTCATGTCAGAGCACCCTAAGCCCACACATCTGTGTCATTATGACATGGAAGGACCTGTATGCTGGGAGCTTATGAAAGCAATGGAAATGGATGGTAGGAGATGCCTTAGTCCATGGAATGAGAACTATGCATTATTTAGTTAAAGCCAGCCATGATATTTTTGAGCAAACTGTAAGTCATCAGTGGGTTCCTTGTATGTACCTCCAATTTCCCATCGCTAAAAACTGGTAAAATACAAAGATTGTATCCATGCTGGCCTCTTCCTGGGATGCCCAAATCCTACTCTCCCTCTCCTGAATCTTCCACCAATTTCTTTTCTCACAACAGTCTGATACCTTTGCATCAGGGCCTTCATTACTATTTGTTAAACATTCTAATTTCAACTTTTGACATGCTATGACCTACTTCTCTGAGTTAGGAGGTGCAGAGGGCGTTTCCCTTTCACTGTATGTAGTTTGTCCTACAGCTTTCTCTCTTGGTCTGCCTGAATGTTTCCCATACGGTCTGCTGCTTCTGGGTTTTGTTCTGATGTGATGATAAGGATATCTTCTGGATGATGTTATGACTAAGAAAGGTTCTACCACAGTACAGGAACAAGAACAACGGCACACTGCCTTGTATGTGAGTAGATACCCTTCTTGGTCATTGATATTCAGCAGAGCACTGATGATTCTTATCTGTCCTCTCACCTGTGAACTATATGAACTTTAGACAAAATGCAAAGGAAGCATAGAACTAAAGCATTTGGGTTGATCATTAAAAATCATTATGAGAAACTGTTAGAAAATACAGGTCCATGTAGGGACTGAGCATGAAAGTGGAGCTTCAGAGAAAATTTAGAGGAGAAGCTGAGAACAACTTTAATGCGTGAAAAGTGTGAGCCTGTCACTCTGGGTGGGTGGGATGTATTCCCAGAGTCCTATTTTAGAGGAGAGTCAGGCTTTGGGATGGAGAGATGCCAAAGGAGAATATTAGAAATCAGGTAGGTGGAACGACGGAAAGTCTCCAACCTTGAGTGCACGTGTGTCACAAACAGTAGTAATTATTAGTGGAGTGTGGAAAACAGTGTATTATCTATGAAAGATCTACTCGCAAATCCAAAAGATCTGTGCACTCCAAGCTGGATAAATGCAGGGATAACCAAATCTTGGCATAGCATAGTCACGTTGCTGAAAACCAAGACAAACAGCAAATGTTAAAAGCATCCAGAATGAAACACACACACACACGCGCGCATTAAAATGAAGGATGACTTCTCAGAGAAACAATGGTACCCAGAATACAGAATGCAGTTTTACAATGTTGAAAGGATAAAACTATCAGCCTGGAATTCTACAAAACTACCCTTCAGAAATAAAGTAGGATAAAAGACATTTCAGAAAGACAAAAACTGAGAGGACTCATCTTTTCACATCTATACTACAAGAAGTAATTAAGGGGAAAAAATGAAAAATAACAGGGTAAACACCTGGGGAAATACAAAACAATCTTTTCTTTCTATAATGATGTAGATAGATAAATGATAGTTCCTCCTAAAATCAGGAACAAGATAGAGAGGTAGACAGGCAGAGCTATGTAGATACAGATGTATATAGACATTCATGTAGACCTAGATTATATACAAACCTTTAAAAGATTATTAACTGAAGCAAACATAATACTGTATTGTGGAGTTCATAGCATATTTGGAAGTCATATATAAGAAAACGTCACAAAGGGTGGGAAGAATCTAAAGGAAATATGCAGTTGGAAGATTCTTATAGTGATTAAAAGTATATTATTGAAGATAAATTATGATAATTTAAGGGCATATGCTACTAAAACAACTCCAGAAAATTATAGAAATATTACAGAGGTAGAATTTGAAGGTCAGTACAAGAGATTAAATGGAATATTTAAAAATAAGTAACTCATCCAAAGAAGGTAGAATAAAGAAACAAAAAGAGCTGGAAGAGAAAAAATAGCTTCAAAATGGATGAAGCAAAACCAGATAGAACAGAAAAAGAGAAATCTGAAATCATCATCAAATACTTTAGCATCACTTCCTCAGGAGCTGATAGAAAAAAAAACAAAACAGTAAAATTTTAAAAGTTTAAATAACATTATCAACCAACTTGACCTATTTGACATTTATTCTCAACAACAGCAGAATATACATTCATTTTAACTGCACACAGATCATTAACCATTTAGAGAGATGAAATATGCTGAGCCATAGAGTAGGACTCATTAAAATTAAAAGGACTGAATTCAAAGAGTACTACATTTTATGACCTTAATGGTATTAATACAGAGATCAATAACAATGAGATATTTGAAAAAAAATACCAACTATTTGAAAGGTAAACAATGTATATCTAAATAGTCTGTGATCAAAAGAGAAATCACAAAAGACAGAAAATATTTTGAACTGAATGATTTTTTTTTCACTGTATTTGCTAATTATTTATTTATCAAGAGAAACTATTCCTTAGCCCAGACATTCATAGTTCATAGTTTTCATAGTTCAGGAACACAAGAACACATACTTCAGGAATGTGTAGAAACATTTGTGCTATATAGGTAAATAAGTGTTTAGAGGCAAATGTATAGCTTTAGATTTTTCCGGGAAAAAAAAAGCAGGGTATGATTCAAATATGATGTAAGCCTCTACATTAAGAAGCTAGAAAAAGAGGAACAAATTAAACCCAAAGTAGAAAAAAGGAAAAATAATAAAGTGAGAATAGCAATTGATGAAATAGAAAACTGACAAACAATAAAGTCAGCAAGATTTTTTTCCTTTTTTTAATAAGTTTTTTTTCCCCTCGAAACATTAGTATAACCTCAGACAAGACTGACTAAGTAAAACAGACAATAATATTATCATCATTAGGAATTAAAAAAGGAAGCATGTCTACAGGTACTATAATCAAGCAAAAGATAGTTTGGAAATATTATGAACAACTTTGTGTTGATAAATTAAACTATTTAGATAAAATAGAAACATAATTTGAAAAATATAACATACCAAAATAGATACTAAAATAATAAATATTCCTATGTCAATTCAAATAGCTGAATTTATTTTTAAAAATCCTTATACAAAGAAAACTTGGTACCCAGGTATTTTTTTTTTTTTTGTCTAATGTATTTTATTTTATTTTTTCTTACTTGACAAAGAATTTATTTTTTTTCTTTTATTTATTTATTTTTTATTGAAGGCTAATTATTTTACAATATTATATTGGTTGGTTTTGCCATACATTGACATGAATCCGCCCCGGCTGTACATGAGTTCCCCCTCCTGAACCTCCCTCCCACCTCCTTCCTCCCTTTATCCTCCCTCTGGGTCATCCCCGCACACCAGCCCTGAGCATCCTGTAACATGCATCAACCCTGAACTGGTGATTCGTTTCACATATGACAACATACATGTTTCAATGCCATTCTCCTAAATCATCCCACCCTCACCCTTTCCCACAGAGTCCCAAAGACTGTTCTATACATCTGTGTCTCTTTTGCTGTCTCTTATACAGGGTTATCATTTGCATCTTTCTAAATTCCATATATATGCGTTAGTATACTGTATTGGTGTTTTTCTTTCTGGCTTACTTCACTCTGTATAATAGGCTCCAGTTTCATCCACCTCATTAGAACTGATTCATATGCATTCTTTTTAATGACTGAATAATACTCCATTGTGTATATGTACCAAAGCTTTCTTATCCATTCGTCTGCAGATGGACATCTAGGTTGCTTCCATGTCCTGGCTATTATAAACAGTGCTGCAATGAACATTGGAGTACAAGTGTCTCTTTCAATTCTGGTTTCCTCGGTGTGTATGCCCAGGAGTGTGATTGCTGGATCATATGGCAGTTCTATTTCCAGTTTTTGAGGAATCTCCACACTGTTCTCCATAGTGGCTGTACTAGTTTGCATTCCCACCAACAGTGTAAGAGGGTTCCCTTTTCTCCACACCCTCACCGGCATTTATTAAATGTAGACTTTTGGATAGCAGCCATTCTGACTGGTGTGAAATGGTATCTCATTGTGGTTTTGATTTGCATTTCTCTGATTATGAGGGATGTTGAGCATTTTTTCATGTGTTTGTTAGCCATCTTTCTCTCTTCTTTGGAGAAATGTCTGTTTAGTTCTTTGGCCCATGTTTTGATTGGGTCATTTATTTTTCTGGAATGGAGCTGCAGGAGCTGCTTGTATATTTTGGAGATTAATCCTTTATCAGTTGCTTCATTTGCTATTATTTTCTCCCATTCTGAAGGCTGTCTTTTCACCTTACTTATAGTTTCCTTTGCTGTGCGGAAGCTTTTAATTTTAATTAGGTCCCATTTGTTTATTTTTGCTTTATTTTCCAATATTCTGGGAGGTGGGTCATGGAGGATCCTGCTGTGATTTATGTCGGAGAGAGTTTCGCCTACGTTCTCCTCTAGGAGTTTTATAGTTTCTGGTCTTACATTTAGCTCTCTAATCCATTTTGAGTTTATTTTGGTGTATGGTGTTAGGAAGTGTTCTAGTTTCATGCTTTTACAAGTGGCTGACCAGTTTTCCCAGCACCACTTGTTAAAGAGACTGTTTTTTCTCCATTTTATATTCTTGCCTCCTTTGTCAAAGAAAAGGTGTCCATAGGTGCATGGATTTATCTCTGGGCTTTCTATTTTGTTCCATTGATCTGTATTTCGGTCTTTATGCCAGTACCATACTGTCTTGATGACTGTGGCTTTGTAGTAGAGCCTGAAGTCCGGCAGGTTAATTCCCCCATTCCTCCATTCTTCTTACTCAAGATTGCTTTGGCTATTCGAGGTTTTTCGTATTTCCATACAAATTGTGAGATTATTTGTTCTAGTTCTGTGAAAAATATCGTTGGTAGCTTGATAGGGATTGCATTGAATGTATAAATTACTTTGGGTAGTATACTCATTTTTACAATATTTATTCTTCCAATCCACGAACACGGTATATTTCTCCATCTATTAGTGTCCTCTTTGATTACTTTCACTAGTGTTTTATAGTTTTCTATGTACAAGTCTTTTGTTTCCTTAGGTAGATATATTCCTAAGTATTTAATTCTTTTCGTTGCAACAGTGAATGGAATAGTTTCCTTAATTTTTCTATTTTCTCATTATTAGTGTATAGGAATGAAAGGGATTTCTGTGTGTTGATTTTATATCCTGCAACTTTACTGTAATCATTGATTTGCTCTAGTAGTTTTCTGGTAGAGTCTTTAGGGTTTTCTGTGTAGAGGATCATGTCATCAGCGAACGGTGAAAGTTTTACTTCTTCTTTTCCAATTTGTATTCCTTTTATGTCTTTTTCTGCTCTGATTGCTGTAGCCAAAACTTCCAGAACTATGTTGAATAGTAGTGGTGAGAGTGGGCACCCTTGTTTTGTTCCTGACTTTAGGGGAAATGCTTTCAGTTTTTCACCATTGAGGATCATGTTTGCTGTGGGTTTGTCATATATAGCTTTTATTATGTTGAGATATGTCCCTTCTATTCCCACTTTCTGGAGGGTTTTTATCATAAATGGATATTGAATTTTGTCAAAGGCTTTCTCTGCGTCTATTGAGATAATTATATGATTTTTATTTTTCAGTTTGTTAATGTGGTGTATTACGTTGATTGATTTGCGGATATTGAAGAATCTTTGCATTCCTGGGATAAAGCCCACTTGGTCATGATGTATGATCTTCTTAAAGTGTTGTTGGATTCTGATTGCTAGAATTTTGTTAAGGATTTTTGCATCTATGTTCATCAGTGATATTGGCCTGTAGTTTTCTTTTTTTGTGGGATCTTTACCAGGTTTTGGGATTAGTGTGATGGTGGCCTCATAGAATGAGTTTGAAAGTTTCCCTTCCTCAGCAATTTTCTGGAAGAGTTTGAGTAGAATAGGTGTTAGCTTTTCTCTAAATTTTTGGTAGAATTCAGCTGTGAAGCCGTCTGGACCTGGGCTTTTGTTTGCTGGAAGATTTCTGATTACAGCCTCTATTTCCGTGCTTGTGATGGGTCTGTTCAGATTTTCTATTTCTTCCTGGTTCAGTTTTGGAAAGGTGTACTTTTCTAGGAATTTGTCCATTTCTTCCAGGTTATTCATTTTATTACCATATAATTGCTGATAGTATTCTCTAATAATCCTTTGTATTTCTGTGTTGTCGGTTGTGATCTCTCCATTTTCATTTCTAATTTTATTGATTTGGTTCTTCTCCCTTTGTTTCTTGATGAGTCTGGCTAGTGGTTTGTCAATTTTATTTACCTTCTCAAAGAACCAGCTTTTGGCTTTGTTGATTTTGCTATGGTCTCTTTTGTTTCTTTTGCATTTATCTCTGCCCTAATTTTTACAATTTCTTTCCTTCTAGTGACCCTGGGGTTCTTCATTTCTTCCTTTTCTAGTTGCTTTAGATGTAGAGTTAGGTTATTTGGTTGACTTTTTTCTTGTTTCTTGAGGTATGCCTGTATTGCTATGAACTTCCCCCTTAGCACTGCTTTTACAGTGTCCCAGAGGTTTTGGGTTGTTGTGTTTTCATTTTCATTCATTTCTATGCATATTTTAATTTCTCTTTTGATTTCTTCTATGATTTGTTCATTATTCAGCAGCGTGTTGTTCATCCTCCATATGTTGGCATTTTTAATAGTTTTTCTCCCATAATTGAGATCTAATCTTACTGCATTGTGGTCAGAAAAGATGCTTGGAATGATTTCAATTTTTTTGAATTTACCAAGGCTAGATTTATGGCCCAGGATGTGATCTATCCTGGAAAAGGTTCCGTGTGCACTTGAGAAAAAGGTGAAATTCATTGTTTTGGGGTGAAATGGCCTATAGATATCTATTAGGTCTAACTGGTCTATTGTATCATTTAAAGTTTGTGTTTCCTTGTTAATTTTCTGTTTAGTTGATCTATCCATAGATGTAAGTGGGTTATTAAAATCTCCCACTATTATTGCATTGTTGTTAATTTCCCCTTTCATACTTGTTATTAATTGTCTTACATATTGCAGTGGTCCTATGTTGGGTGCATAAATATTTATAATTGTTTTATCTTCTTCTTGGATTGATCCTTTGATCATTATGTAGTTTCCTTCTTTGTCTCTTTTCACAGCCTTTGTTTTAAAGTCTATTTTATCTGATATGAGTATTGTTACTCCTGCTTTCTTTTGGTCTCTGTTTGCATGGAATATCTTTTTCCAGCCCTTCACTTTCACTCTGTACGTGTCCCTCGTTTTGAGGTGGGTCTCTTGTAGACAACATATATGGGGGTCTTGTTTTTGCATCCATTCAGCCAGCCTTTGTCTTTTGGTTGGGGCAAACAACCCATTTACATTTAAGGTAATTATTGATAAGTACGATCCCGTAGCCATTTTCTTTATTGCTTTGGGTTTGAGTTTATACACCCTTTCTGTGTTTCCTGTCTAGAGAAGATCCTTTAGCATTTGTTGGAGAGCTGGTTTGGTGATGCTGAATTCCCTCAGATTTTGCTTGTCTGTAAAGCTTTTGATTTCTCCTTCATATTTGAATGAGATCCTTGCTGGGTACAGTAATCTCGGCTGTAGTTTATTTTCTTTCATCACTTTAAGTATGTCTTGCCATTCCCTCCTGGCCTGAAGAGTTTCTGTTGAAAGATCAGCTGTTATCCTTATGGGAATCCCCTTATGTGTTATTTGCTGCTTTTCCCTTGCTGCTTTTAATATTTGGTCTTTGTGTTTGATCTTTGTTAATTTGATTAATATGTGTCTTGGAGTATTTCGCCTTGGGTTTATCTTGTTGGGGACTCTCTGGGTTTCTTGGACTTGGGTGATTATTTCTTTCCCTATTTTAGGGAAGTTTTCAACTATTATCTCCTCAAGTATTCTCTCATGGTCTTTCTTTTTGTCTTCTTCTTCTGGGACTCCTATGATTCGAATGTTGGAGCGTTTAACATTGTCCCAGAGGTCTCTAATATTGTCCTCATTTCTTTTAATTCGTTTTTCTTTTTTCCTCTCTGTTTCATTTATTTCTACAATTCTATCTTCTAGCTCGCTTATCCTGTCTTCTGCCTCTGTTATTCTACTGTTTGTTCCCTCCAGAGTGTTTCTGATCTCATCTATTGCATTATTCATTGTATATTGACTCTTTTTTATTTCCTCTAAGTCCTTATTAAACCTTTCTTCCATCTTCTCAATCCTTTTCTCCAGGTTATTTATCTGTAACTCCATTTTGCTTTCAAGATTTTGAATCATTTTCACCATCAAAATTCGAAATTCTTTATCAGGTAGATTCCCTATATCTTCCTCTTTTGTTAGTGTTGGTGGGCATTTATCTTGTTCCTTTACTTGCTGGGTATTTCTCTGCCTCTTCATCTTGCTTATATTGCTTTGCTTGGGGTGGCCTTTCCCTCTTCTGGCCGCTTGTGGAGATCTCTTTATTATGTAGTTTCCTCGCTGTGTGTGGGGTTGGATGGGTAACTTGTCAAGGTTCCCTGGTTTTGGAAGCTTCTGTCGATGTTCTGGTGGGTGGAGCTGGATTTCTTCTCTCTGGAGTGCAATGTAGTGTCCAGTAATGAGTTATGAGATGTCAGTGGGTTTGGAGTGACTTTGGGCAGCCTGTATATTGAAGCTCAGGGCTATTTTCCTGTGTTGCTGGAGAATTTGTGTGGTATGTCTTGCTCTGGAACTTGTTGACCCTTGGGTGGTGCTTGGTTTTAGTGCAGGTATGGAGACGTTTGATGAGCTCCTATCGATTAATGTTCCCTGGAGTCAGGAGTTCTCTGGTGTTCTCAGGATTCGGGCTTAAGCCTCTTGCCTCTGGTTTTTGTTCTTATTCTTGGAGTAGCTTCTAGACTACTCTATCTGTCATTTCCAAGGTGGTTTTCTCTGTTTTAGCTTCTGTTTGCTGGTCTCTTCAGTGTCCAATTTCTGCCCTGACACTAGGGTGCGGGTGGACACTTTTTAAAGGCTCAGTTGTTCAGTCCTGTTCTGGGAAGGGAGGAACACTGCAGACAAATATCACTGGCGTTGTGGGGAGTGCTCGCAGCGTCTCAGCCACACTGGGTTTGCCCCTTCTCACAGCATGTGTGCTGTCCCAGTCTACACTGCACAGGCTCTAGGTTGCTCTGCCTGGAACTGTCCGAGGCCAGCGCTGGGATATATGCACTTCCCAGGTCTGAGCGGCTCAAGTTCAGGTTCTCGGGTACTCCACAAAGGCACAGACTTGGTTGGGCCTGCATTTTGTGCCTTCCCCAGTCTGAGCAGCTCAGGTGACCAGGTGTTTGGCGAGCGCAGTTGCTGCGACTTATTGCCTCCCTGGTCCCTGCCACTCGGTTTTCTGGGTATACAACCGGCACACCTTCTCAGGCGGATATCGACAGGCCCGAGTCCAAGAAGTCTTGATTAGCAACGAAGCCTGCCTGCAGTTTGGTATCGGATGCCTTTCTGGGGCTGCGGTTGCCCCCTCCGGCTCTGGCTGCCCTCCCTGCCTGTCTCGGCAGGGGGGATGGCGGATGGGCCAACCGCAAGCTTGCTCGCTCTGCTCAGTCCTTTGTTCTGTGAGCGGGACTGGCAGAGTCTTAGGTTAGAGCTTTCCGCCTTTTTGTGGGGAAGCTATCCCCGTCTGCTTTGCTATCCCCAGTTCTCTCAGATTGTTCTTGCGGTATTGAAGCCCAGTCCTCTCTCTAAGCAGTTCAGCCGGCTCCTCCCTGCCCAGCCCCCACTTGCTAATGGTGTTTGCAGGCATCTGCGCTGCTTCTCCGCTAGGAGTTACTGTTTGGCGGGTAATCTGTGGGTTTTAAAAAAATCTCCTTTCGAAGACAATGGGCTGCTTTTCTGGGTGCCTGATGTCCTCTGCCAGCATTCAGAAGTTGTTTTGTGGACTTTACTCCGTGTTCAAATGTTCTTTTTGATGAATTTTTTGGGGAGAGAGTGGTCTCGCCATGCTATTCCTCCACCATCTTGTTCCTTCTCTCCCAGGTGATTAAAAAAAAACAACTTTTAGCAATTTTATTCATTTTTCATAGTTTTACATATTAGTAAAAAATAATGGTCATTATAAATAAGTATAAAATGGAAGTTGATGGAAAAATAGCACCAAGTCTTCCTTGAATCCCCCCCCCAAAAAACTAGCTAGTACATGAAAAATATCCTTTCACACATTATCTTTAGGCATATATGCACTTTGTGGTGGTGCATGGTTTATTCGCTAAGCCGTGTCTGACTCTTGAGACCCCATGGACTGTAGCCTGCCAGGCTCTTCTGTCCCTGGGATTTCCCATGCAAGAATACTGGAGTGGGTTGCCATTTCCTTTCCCAAAAGAGACCCAGGTGATTTTACTAGTGAAATATATCATGATTTAAGAAAGAAATAGTACCAATTCAACAAGCTCTTTCAAAAATAGAAGAGAATAATTTTTCCCAACTCATTTTATAAAGCAAGCATAATCCCAATATCAAATACTGTCAAGAAACAACAAAAGAAAACTACAGACAATATTCTTCATGAAGTAGATAAAAAATTCCTAACAAACCATTAGAAAGTTAGTCCAGTTATAGATTTTAAAAGAAAATAGATCATGACTAAGTGATGTTTTCAAGGAATGCAAGGTTGATTCAAAATTGGAAAACTATTCAGTGAAGTTAAAGAATAAAGGGAGAAAACTAGATGACCATTTCAGTAGATGCATTTGTAAAGTTTTTGACAATTCATGAAAAACTCTGAGAAAATTATGAATAGAAGGAACTTCCTCAAATCACTTAAATGCTTCTCTGAAAATCTATAAACTATATAATACTTGATGATATTTCCTCCTAAGGTCAGGAACAAGTCAAAGACATTTACTTTCAACCATTTTTCTGGAGGTTCTAGGCTATATTAATAAGGCAATGTAAAAAAAAATAAAAGTATACAGATAAAAGACACAAAGAAAGAAATAAAATTGCCATTTTTTGCAGATGATATGATTGTTTATGTAGAAAATGCTATGGAGTAGAGAAAACAACTATGAGAATTAATAAGTGAATTTAGCAGGGTCCACATACAAAAATTAATTCTATTTCTTTATGCTAGCAATAAACAATTAGGAAACAAAAATTTTAAAAATAGCATTTGCAATAGTATCAAAAATATAAAATACTAAGAAAAATCTAATAAAAGATATACAACTCCTGTACAATAAAAACTATAAAACATTGATATGATAAATTAAAGAAGATCAAACAAAATGGTTATGAATTTGAAGACTCGATGTTGTTAAGACATTCATTCTCCTCAGATATATTTATGGATTTAATATAATTCTTATTAAAATATCAGCAGGCTTTTTTTTAAAGAAATTGACAAGCTGAGTCTAAAACTGATATGGGAATGTCAAAATAATTTTAAAAAAGAATAAAGCTAAAAGGCTTAAAATACTTTGTTTCAGAAATTCCCTGGTAGTCCGGTGGTTCAGTTTAGTTCAGTCGCTCAGTTGCGTCCGACTCTCCACGACCCATGAGTCACAGCACACCAGGCCTCCCTGTCCATCACCAACTCCTGGAGTTCACTCAAACTCCTGTCCATCGAGTCGGTGATGCCATCCAGCCATCTCATTCTCTGTCGTCCCTGTCTCCTCCTGCTCCCAACATTTCCCAGCATCAGAGTCTTTTCCACTGAGTCAACTCGTCGCATGAGGTGGCCAAAGTATTGGAGTTTCAGCTTTAGCATCAGTCCTTCCAATGAACACCCAGGATTGATCTCCTTTAGAATGGACTGGTTGGATCTCCTTGCAGTCCAAGGGACTCTCAAGAGTCTTCTCCAACACCACAGTTCAGAAGCATCAATTCTTCAGCAATCAGCTTTCTTCACAGTCCAACTCTCACATCCATACATGACCATGGGAAAAACCATAGCCTTGACTAGACGGATCTTTATTGGCAAAATAATGTCTCTGCTTTTTACTATGCTATCAAGGTAGGTCATAACTTTCCTTCCAAGGAGGAAGCGTCTTTTAATTTCATGGCTGCAATCAGCATCTGCAGTGATTTTAGAGCCCAAAAAATTAAAGTCTGACACTGTTTCCAATGTTTCCCCATCTATTTCCCATGAAGTGATGGGACCAGATGCCATGATCTTTGTTTTCTGAATGTTGAGCTTCAAGCCAACCTTTTCACTCTCCTCTTTCACTTTCATCAAGAGGCTTTTGAGTTCCTCTTCACTTTCTGCTATAAGGGTGGTGTCATCTGCATATCTGAGGTTATTGATATTTCTCCCGGCAATCCTGATTCCAGCTTGTGCTTCTTCCAGCCTAGTGTTCCTCATGATGTACTCTGCATATAAGTTAAATAAGCAGGTGACAATATACAGCCTTGACGTGCTCCTTTTCCTATTTGGAACCAGTCTGTTGTTCCATGTCCAGTTCTAACTGTTGCTTCCTGACCTATATACAGGTTTCTCAAGAGGCAGGTCAGGTGGTCTGGTATGTCCATCTCTTTCAGAATTTTCCACAGTTTATTGTGATCCACACAGTCAAAGGCTTTAGCATAGTCAATGAAGCAGAAATAGATGTTTTTCTGGAACTTTCTTGCTTTCTCCATGATCCAGCAGAAGTTGGCAATTTGATCTCTGGTGCCTGTGGCTTTTCTAAAACCTGCTTGAACATCTGGGAGTTCACGGTTCACATATTGCTGAAGCCTGGCTTGGAGAATTTTGAGCATGACTTTACTAGCGTGTGAGATGAGTGCAATTGTGCGGTAGTTTGAGCATTCTTTGGCATTGCCTTTCTTTGGGATTGGAATAAAGACTGACATTTTCCAGTCCTATGGCCACTGCTGAGTTTTCCAAATTTGCTGGCATATTGAGTGCAGCACTTTCACAGCATCATCTTTCAGGATCTGAAATAGCTCAACTGGAATTCCATCACCTCCACTAGCTTTGTTCGCAGTGATGCTTTCTAAGGCATACTTGACTTCACATTCCAAGATGTCTGGCTCTAGGTCAGTGATCATGTTATCGCGACTATCTTGATTGTGAAGTGTTGACATTAGAATAAGCAAATAGCGATAGAACAGAATCCAGAAATAGACACACACATAAAGAGTCAATCAACTTCTGACTAAAAGTCAAAATATTATCTTGATTATCTAATCAAGATAGTTCAATGAATAAAGGAAGATTTAACAAATGGTGTCAGAACAACTGGATAACCATATGAAAAACAAAAATAAATTTGACTTTTAACTCACCCTATACAATAATATCTTGCAACAGCGCCACTGGCGTCTCTACAGTGGAAGTAAGAAATAGATTTAAAGGACTAGATCTGATAGATAGAGTGCCTGATGAACAATGGGCGGAAGTTCGTGACATTGTGCAGGAGACAGGGACCAAAACAATCCCCATGGAAAAGAAATGCAAAAAAGCAAAATGGCTGTCTGAAGAGGCCTTACAAATAGCTGTGAAAAGAAGAGAAGCGAAAAGCAAAGGAGAAAAGGAGAGATATAAGCATCTGAATGCAGAGTTCCAAAGAATAGCAAGGAGAGATAAGAAAGCCTTCCTCAGCGATCAAAGCAAAGAAATAGAGGAAAACAACAGAACAGGAAAAACAAGAGACCTCTTCAAGAAAATTAGAGATTCCAAGGGAACATTTCATGCAAAGATGGGCTTGATAAAGGACAGAATTGGTATGTACCTAACAGAAGCAGAAGATATTAGGAAGAGGTGGCAAGAATGCACAGAAGAACTGTACAAAAAAGATCTTCACGACCAAGATAATCACAATGGCGTGATCACTCACCTGGAGCCAGACATCTTGGAATGTGAAGTCAAGTGGGCCTTAGAGAGCTTCACTACAAACAAAGCTAGTGGAGGTGATGGAATTCCAGTTGAGCTATTTCAGATCCTGAAGGTGATGCTGTGAAAGTGCTGCACTCAATATGCCAGCAAATTTGGAAAACTCAGCAGTAGCCACAGGACTGGAAAAGGTCAGTCTTCATTCCAATCCCAACAAAAGGCAATGCCAAAGAATGCTCAAACTACTGCACAATTGCACTCATCTCACACGCTAGTAAAGTCATGCTCAAAATTCTCCAAGCCAGGCTTCAGCAATATGTGAACCGTGAACTCCCAGATGTTCAAGCAGGTTTTAGAAAAGCCACAGGCACCAGAGATCAAATTGCCAACTTCTGCTGGATCATGGAGAAAGCAAGAAAGTTCCAGAAAAACATCTATTTCTGCTTCATTGACTATGCTAAAGCCTTTGACTGTGTGGATCACAATAAACTGTGGAAAATTCTGAAAGAGATGGGCATACCAGACCACCTGACCTGCCTCTTGAGAAACCTGTATGCAGGTCAGGAAGCAACAGTTAGAACTGGACATGGAACAACAGACTGGTTCCAAATAGGAAAAGGAGCACGTCAAGGCTGTATATTGTCACCCTGCTTATTTAACTTATATACAGAGTACATCATGAGGAACGCTGGGCTGGAAGAAGCACCAGCTGGAATCTAGATTGCCGGGAGAAATATCAATAACCTCAGATATGCAGATGATACCACCCTTATAGCAGAAAGTGAAGAGGAACTCAAAAGCCTCCTGATGAAAGTGAAGAGGAGAGTGAAAATGTTGGCTTGAAGCTCAACATTCAGAAAACGAAGATCATGGCATCTGGTCCCATCACTTCATGGGAAATAGATGGGGAAACATTGGAAACAGTGTCAGACTTTAATTTTTTGGGGCTCCAAAATCACTGCAGATGCTGATCGCAGCCATGAAATTAAAAGACGCTTACTCCTTGGAAGGAAAGTTATGACCAACCTAGATAGTATATTAAAATGCAGAGACATTACTTTGCCAACCAAGGTCTGTCTAGTAAGGCTATGGTTTTTCCAGTGGTCATTTATGAATGTGAGAGTTGGACGGTGAAGAAAACTGATCGCCGAAGAATTGATGCTTTTGAACTGTGGTGTTGGAGAAGACTCTTGAGAGTCCCTTGGACTGCAAGGAGATCCAACCAGTTCATTCTAAAGGAGATCAATCCTGGGTGTTCATTGGAAAGACTTATGCTAAAGCTCATGCGACGAGTTGACTCACTGGAAAAGACTCTGATGCTGGGAAAGAATGGGGGCGGGAGGAGACAGGGACAACAGAGAATGAGATGGCTGGATGGCATCACCGACTCGATGGACATGAGTTTGAGTGAACTCCAGGAGTTGGTGATGGACAGGGAGGCCTGGTGTACTGTGATTCATGGGGTCACAAAGAGTCGG
The DNA here is from genome assembly GCF_049115385.1 of Moschus berezovskii. Taxonomy (NCBI): domain Eukaryota; kingdom Metazoa; phylum Chordata; class Mammalia; order Artiodactyla; family Moschidae; genus Moschus; species Moschus berezovskii. The sequence goes on from NC_142470.1 coordinate 88,168,502, forward strand.
ATACAACTGAGTTATTGAACTGAACTGAACTGATACAATAATATGTTTGAGATGGATCTTAGAACAAAATATAATCCAAAACAGAAAAAATTTCTAATAGAAAATATGAAATAGTATTTTTGCAATGTTTGGATAGGCAAAAAATACTTATAAAGACACAAAAGCATAACTATTAAAAATAATGACTAGCTTTCACCAAAATATAAACATTTTGCATTTCAAAAAACACCATTAAGAAAATAAATAGGAAAACTAGTTACATATATTTGACCAAAGGTTTCTTTCCAGTATATATAAAGAACTCCTCCAAATCAATAACAAGACTATAATATAATTTTTTACGATGGACAAGAGATTGGAGCAATCATTCCACAAAAGAATATGATAGTATGACCAACAAGCCCAAGAAATATTTTAACATCATTAGTCATCATGATATGGAAATTACAACCACAATGAGATATTATTTTATACTTATTAAAATGTCTAAAATTGAAAATATGACAATACCAAAAGTTGCTGGGGATGTGGAGAAACAAACTCTCAAACATTGCTGGTAGGAATGCAGAGTGGTAGAATCACTTTGGAGAATAGTTTATTAGTTTCTTATAAAATTAACTTAGACATAAAACTTACAACTCAGAAAGCTCAAACTCTATATTTCTGAAAAGAAATGAAAACATGTATCTGCAAAGAGATTTATACAAGAATTTTCAAAGGAGCTTTATCCATAGTAGTCCCAAACTAGAAATAGGTCAAATGTTGACCAACAGGAAAATAAATAAGCATATTGTGTTTCTTTATAATTGTGTACATTCAGAAATTGCAATAATAATCAAAAATAAAAGGGAAAAATGACTGATGATGCAACAATATCAATAGATCTTATTGAACAGTTATGCTAAGTGAAAGACACTAACCAAAAAGCTGTGGAGACTTCCCTGGTGCTCCAGTGGCTAAGACCCCATGATCCCAAAGCAGGGACCTTGGTTCAATCCTTGGGCAGGGAACTGGATCCTGAATGCCACAAATGAGAGTTTACATGCTGCAAGGAAGATAGAAGATCCTGTATGCCTCAACTAAGACCCAGTGCAGCCAAACAAACAAATAAACTTTTTAAAAAGAAGCTAACCAAAGGTGTGTACAGTATGACTCTATTTTTGTGAAGTGCAAAAGTAGGTAAAATTCATCCATGGAGGAAAAGAGTACATAAATAGCAGTTATCTCGTTTGGTGTAAATTGTCATCATATATTCAATGGTCAAAATTATTGAACAAAATGTTTAACACTTTTTGGTGGATTACATATAAATGATACCTCAATTTAAAAAAAACACACTACATTTGGTGGGTATCAACTACATAAATAACTGCATAAAGTTTGTTCATCCAGCAAACATTATCAATAACTTATTATGTGTTAAGCACCATGCTAACCTCTGGGAATAGCAAACTCAATTAGACATGATTCCAACACTGAAGAATGCATGGATTTCGGGGTGGGGAGTCAGACGATTTCAAAATGTTGTACCAGGTGCTTTAATACAGCCATCAGCGAGGGCTGAATATGGGGAGCACAGAGCAGTGAGCAAGATATTGCCGAACAGGAGAGTGGCCTCTTGTCTAACCATGGTGACTGAATCATGGCTTGAGAGAATAAGATGTTGCCTTGTATGTTTTGGCCTTTAGAACTTGAAGTGATAGTTTAGCAGAAGTAAGGACTCAAAATAACAGTTCCCTACACCCTGGGAGCAAACTCCTTTTCGTAGTGGGAAAATGGAGAGACTTTTTCATCTTGAGGATTAACAGGAAAGGGCCAAACTCTTCCTGAGTATGAGGTTCAGAGGGAAGCAGCACTCTTGAGCCAGGGTCCCTATGCCACGCTGCAGAGCAGCCCACAAAAAACCCCAGAGGATGTGGCTTGCTGGCCACACCCCTTGGGTCATGAAAGCCCTGCCAAAGAATGTAGGGCCCCAACAAAGAATGTCCTGAAAGCCAGTTAGGAGACTTCCAGGAAAACCGCAGCCGGCAATCTACCACTTGCAGTGTGTGTGGGTGGGCTCCTTTTTCTCCCTCTCTTCCCTGGCATCCCTGAGCTCCCGCCAACTCCCAGGTCGGCTCAAAAGGAGGTGCAGGGCCAGTGCAATTTGCTTGCTGATGGTGTGGAGGACAAAGCACCTGCTTGAACATCTCTAAGGATAGCCCTGGGGAGCCTGCCTTCAGATCTCCTTGCAAAGCTTCAGCTCCGTAAGGACTGGAGGTGTAACTCCACAGATGGGCCACCCAGAGAGAGGTGGCTGTGGGGAAGCTCCTCCATGCCCTTTCCAACCACAACTGTATTAGTTTCCTATTGCTGCTATGACAAATTACCACAAACTGCGAGTTTTAAAGCAACACCAACTTGTTATCTTTCTGTTCTGGAAGTCTCACATCTAAAGTGGACCCATAGGACTTCTTTCCTTCTGGAGGTTCCAGGAGAGACCCAGTTTCTTTGCCTTTGCAACTTTCAAAGGCGGCCTACATTTTTTGGTTCATGGCCTCCTTCCTGCATCCTCAAAGCGAGCATCTTCAAATCTCTTTCTCTCTGTCCCTCTGCTTCTGTCATCACATCACCTTCTCTCTGACTTTGACTCCTTCTGCACACCTCTTATAAAGACCCACGAATTTGCATCAAGCCCCTTGGCAGTCCAGGATAATCTTCCCATCTCAAAATCCTTAATTTGATCGCATCTGCAAAGCCTCTTTTGCCTTATAAGGTAACATTCATAGGCTCCAAGGATTAGGATGTGACCAGCTTAAGAAGATCATCATTCAGTCTACTCTTGCAACTCTAAGGACTTCGAAAGTGGCGCTAGTGGTAAAGAATCCACCTGTCAATGCAGGAGACACAGAGATGCAGGTTCAATCCATGGGTTGGGAAGATCCCGTGGAGTAGGAAATGGCAACCTACTCCAGTATTCTTGCCTGGAACATCCCAAGGACAGAGGAGCCTGGCGGTCTACAGTCCACAGGATCACAAAATAGTCAGACACGACTTTAGTGACTAGACAACAACAACAGAAAGCAAATAAAATTATCCATTTCTGGGACTTCCCTGGTGGTCCAGTGGTTAGGACTCCATGCTTCCACTGCAGGGTTCCATCCCTGGTTGAAGATCTAAGATCCCACATGCTGCAAAACATGGTCAAAAAACAAAAATTACCCATTTCTCCCTGTAAATGAAGCTTGCTTTTCCATAGCGTCTTGTTCCTTTTCTTGCATTGTCTTGCTTCGCGTTTCTACTTTTCCCTGTTATTCTCAACCTCAACAGAGGATGCCTTTCCAAGCAGAACCATTCACCCACCTAAAATCTTCCCTTCATTTTGGGAAACTGTATCTCCAAATAACTCATCACAAATTATTCAAGCATCCTGAAAGGTGATGTCCAGAAATACCACAGCAAAGGAAACAAAAGTGGTAGCTGAAGAGTATAAATACATCACTGTGGTTTAAAAATAAAATAGAAATCAGCATCCCATAAAACAAAAGTGAATGAAGAGTTATTTTAACAATATCAGTCTGAACAGCACCCATTCCCAGGATTCTTCAGTGAGGTTTATTTTTAAATATTTTAACATGTGTATTAAGTCAGAATCATTAAATTTTTAGAAGACAGAATCCCTTTCTCTGAGATAATCCTTAAATGGCAATAGCTGATCTGTTTGTGAGTCTGTCTCCATGAGAGTTAATATCACTCCGTTGAGCCCTTTGTTGAGGATAAGAATGAAATATGTTCCTGATTTTTATATGCCTCCGACATTGCCAGATCATGTGCTTTGGGGATTTTGGCTCACATGGTATCGTGTTTTGTTGTTTTTTTTTTATTACTGCCTTCTCAACAAATGGTTCCTCAGTATTTATTGACAAGCATGGCTGTATTAAAATCTAGATCATGAATAAATGATTTCAAATGAAATTAGACAAAGCAGGACAGGAGAGGCAGGAAGGTGATGAATCAAGTGTTGGAACTTTAACACCCAAGATGTTATCCTGGTCAGGTGAGTATACCAATATCAGCCCTGCTGGGTACCTCCTGGTGTCTGACAGGTACCCCCTGCCCCTGGCTGCCCAGCCTTGCCTTGTCACTTGGACCTCTCCCCCTCCACCTCCACAGCAAGGACCAGAGCAGGACTGCCATGGGTTTGTGTCAAAAATAGTAGAAATGTTTGGTTTTGTGATGAATCATCATCATTGAGAAATAGATTCTTCAGATTTTTATCTTAAATAATGCTTGAAATAGATTTAATCGTCAGAGGATTGGGTGATAGGTGAACATTTTTAAGATTTTAAAAGGAATGTCTGTTGTAGTTTCAAGATTATCAGAGGCTGTTCATCCTCATGCAATATTATCTATTTTCACTTGAATCTTTTCATACTGGTCTCCCTGTAACATGTTTGCATTCCCCCAATGTGTTCTTTCCCGGACCCTGATGCTGGGAGAGACTGAGGGCAGGAAGACAAGGGTACAACAGAGAATGAAATGGTTGGATGGCATCACCAGCTCAATGGACATGAGTTTGAGCAAACTCCGGGAGACAGTGAAGGACAGGGAAGCCTGATGTGCTGCAATCCATGGGGTTGCATAGAGTTGGACATGTCTGAGCGACTGAATAACTATGTGTTCTACTCTGAAGTCAGAATTATTATTTCAAAATGCAAATGTGAGGCCTTCCCTGCTGTTCCAGTGCTGTGGATTCTGTGCTCCCAAAGCAGTGGGCCTGAGTTTGACCTCTGATTGGGGGAGCTAGATCCCGCATACTGCAACTAAGAGTTCATATGCCACAACTAAAGATCCCACACACCTCAGAGATGGAAGTTCCTGTGTGTTGCAAATAAGACCTGATGCAGCCAAATAAATAAATAAAATAAATATTTTTAAAAATGCAAATCTGATCAGACTGTCACGCGTGTGTATGTTCCTCAGTTCTTTGTCTCATCACAACAAAAATTTGGAGTGACGGACATTAAAGCCCCATCAGCGTGTCACAGCTCTCGGACCTTGGACAGACCATGTTATAGCTCTCAGGTCTCAAATGGACCGTGTTATAGCTCTTAGACAAATCAGTGTTACAGCTCAGTGTTACAGCTCAGTGTTACAGCTCTTTAGAAGACAGCAGGAAAATCCATCATCAAGGCGTGAGGGCACGTCGGTCCAAAGTTGCCAAGAGAAGAGCGGCCCAGCGCACGGGAGAGAGAGAGAGAGAGCTAGCTTTGGCTCCTCTTTTTATATGCTTTTTTTTCCCCTGGGCCTGCCCTATGTAAATTGGGCCAGCCAGGAGTGTTGTTTGATTTACCTGAGGTCCTCACTCCAGTCCTCGGACCTTCCTTTCTTCTATTTTCACGGGCTTTTCCCTTCCTTGTCTTTTGGCCACCATTTTGGACTCCTTTTCCCTATTCTACCTTCCTAACAAGACCATTCCCTCCACCCCTTGACTCTCTCTCTCTCACACACACACACGCACACTCACACTGCTTCCTGTTCACCTAGTTATCTCCACCTCCGTTTCATCTCTCTGACCTCAGTTTATATCAACACTTCCTCCAAGAAGCCTTCCATGATCCCCTAAACTGGGTCAGAATTCCAGACACATACTCACATTGCTGGGTGGTCCATAGTGTCTGGCACAGAGGAGGCATGTGAGAAATATTTTAGCACTAGTAAGTTAGCAAACAAACTTCTTCATTGATGCCAATTTATCACAAGCAAGTCAGAAGGAGGGCTGTGGTTTTGAGCCCTGCGAGTGAGTGGGGGAAAGGTGGAAGAGTGATGATTTCCCTGAGGGGGCTGTGAAAGAATGTTCAGTTCAGTTCAGTTCAGTTCAGTCACTCAGTCATGTCCGACTCTTTGCGACCCCATGAATCACAGCACGCCAGGCCTCCCTGTCCATCACCAACTCCTGGAGTTCACTCAAACTCATGTCCATCGAGTCAGTGATGCCATCCAGCCATCTCATTCTCTGTCGTCCCTGTCTCCTCCCGCCCCCATTCTTTCCCAGCATCAGAGTCTTTTCCAGTGAGTCAACTCTTCACATGAGTGGCCAAAGTATTGGAGTTTCAGCTTCAACATCAGTCCCTCCAGTGAACACCCAGGATTGATCTCCTTTAGAATGAACTGGTTGGATCTCCTTGCAGTCCAAGGGACTCTCAAGAGTCTTCTCCAACACCACAGTTCAAAAGCATCAATTCTTCAGCAATCAGTTTTCTTCACAGTCCAACTCTCACATTCATACATGACCACTGGAAAAACCATAGCCTTAACTAGACAGACCTTGGTTGGCAAAGTAATGTCTCTGCATTTTAATATACTACCTAGATTGGTCATAACTTTCCTTCCAAGGAGGAAGCATCTTTTAATTTCATGGCTGTAATCAACATCCTCAGTGATTTTGGAGCCCCAAAAAATAAAGTCTGACACTGTTTCCACTGTTTCCCCATCTATTTCCCATGAAGTGATGGGACCAGATGCCATGATCTTTGTTTTCTGAATGTTGAGCTTCAAGCCAACCTTTTCACTCTCCTCTTTCACTTTCATCAAGAGGCTTTTGTGTTCCTCTTCACTTTCTGCCATAAGGGTGGTGTCATCTGCATATCTGAGGTTATTGATATTTCTCCCGGCAATCCTGATTCCAACTTGTGCTTCTTCCAGCCCAGTGTTCCTCATGATATACTCTGCATATAAGTTAAATAAGCAGGGTGACAGTATACAACCTTGACGTACTCCTTTTCCTATTTGGAACCAGTCAGTTGTTCCATGTCCAGTTCTGACTGTTGCTTCCTGACCTGCATACAGGTTTCTCAAGAGGCAGGTCAGGTGGTCTGGTATTCCCATCTCTTTCAGAATGTTCCACAGTTTATTGTGATCCACACAGTCAAAGGCTTTGGCATAGTCAATGAAGCAGAAATAGATGTTTTTCTGGAACTCTCTTGCTTTCTCCAAGATCTAGCGGATGTTGGCAATTTGATCTCTGGTGCCTCTGCCTTTTCTAAAACCTGCTTGAACATCTGGGAGTTCACAGTTCACATATTGCTGAAGCCTGGCTTGGAGAATTTTGAGCATGACTTTACTAGCGTGTGAGATAGTTTGAGCATTCATTCTTTGGCATTCCCTTTCTTTGGGATTGGAATGAAGACTGACCTTTTCCAGTCCTGTGGCTACTGCTGAGTTTTCCAAATTTGCTGTCATATTGGGTGCAGCACTTTCACAGCATCATCTTTCAGGATTTGAAATAGCTCAACTGGAATTCCATCACCTCCACTAGCTTTGTTCATAGTGAAGCTCTCTAAGGCCCACTTGACTTTACATTCCAAGATGTCTGGCTCCAGGTGAGTGATCACGCCGTCGTGATTATCTTGGTTGTGAAGATCTTTTTTGTACAGTTCCTCTGTGTATTCTTGCCACCTCTTCTTAATATCTTCTGCTTCTGTTAGGTCCATACCATTTCTGTCCTTTATCGAGCCCATCTTTGCATGAAATGTTCTCTTGGAATCTCTAATTTTCTTGAAGCGATCTCTTGTTTTTCCTATTCTGTTGTTTTCCTCTATTTCTTTGCATTGATCGCTGAGGAAGGCTTTCTTATCTCTCCTTGCTATTCTTTGGAACTCTGCATTGAGATGCTTATATCTTTCCTTTTCTCCTTTGCCAGTATGCTACTGGAGATGAGTGGAGAAATAACTCCAGAAGGAATGAAGGGATGGAGCCAAAGCAAAACCAATACCCAGTTGTGGATGTGACTGGTGATAGAAGTAAGGTCTGATGCTATAAAGAGCAATATTGCATAGGAACCTGGAATGTTACATCCGTGAATCAAGGCAAATTGAAAGTGGTCAAACAGGAGATGGCAAGAGTGAACGTCGACATTCTAGGAATCAGTGAAGTAAAATGGACTGGAATGGGTGAATTTAACTCAGATGACCATTACATCTACTACTGTGGGCGGGAATCCCTTAGAAGAAATGGAGTAGCCATCATGGTCAACAAAAGAGTCCGAAATGCAGTACTTGGATGCAATCTTAAAAACGACAGAATGATTTCTGTTCGTTTCCAAGGCAAACCATTCAATATTACAGTAATCCAAGCCTATGCCCCAACCAGTAATGCTGAAGAAGCCGAAGTTGAACGGTTCTATGAAGACCTAACACCCAAAAAAGATGTCCTTTTCATTATAGGGGACAGGAATGCAAAAGTAGGAAGTCAAGAAACACCTGGAGTAACAGGCAAATTTGACCTTGGAGTATAGAATGAAGTAGGGCAAAGGCTAATAGAGTTTTGCCACGAGAACACACTGGTCATAGCAAACACCCTCTTGCAACAACACAAGAGAAGACTCTACACATGGACATCACCAGATGGTCAACACCGAAATCAGATTGATTATATTCTCTGCAGCCAAAGATGGAGATGCTCTATACAGTTAGCAAAAACAAGACCAGGAGCTGACTGTGGCTCAGATCATGAACTCCTTATTGCCAAATTCAGACTTAAATTGAAGAAAGTAGGGAAAACCACTAGACCATTCAGATATGACCTCAATCAAATCCCTTATGATTATACAGTGGAAGTGAGAAATAGATTTAAGGGACTAGATCTGATAGATAGAGTGCCTGATGAACTCTGGACGGAGGTTCGTGACATTGTACAGGAGACAGGGACCAAGACCATCCCCAAGGAAACGTAATACAAAAAAGCAAAATGGCTGTCTGAGGAGGCCTTACAAATAGCTGTGAAAAGAAGAGAAAGAATGTTAGAGGAATTCAAAGGCAGATTTGGATTGGTGTAGAGATTATCTGAGGTGAAAGTCACTCCCTGAACTTGGAATGACCCAGGAAAACATTGAATTGGGGAGGTGGGGGCGGGGAAGGTGTTATCAGCTTATGAGTTTGCTTAGAAAAAGCAAAGCAATCAAGGGAAGGGAAGGGGAAACAGAAGCAACTGACAATTGATAAGTATTTTCATGTATTTCAATCTTGCTCCCAAAGGTTTTAAAGAACACTTACAAAGATGCATGCAATACAGTTAATAAAATGTAACTCAAATGATAAAAAGGAGGAAAACAATTTATATGTATGAGATTTCCAAAGAATCTCTGCAGTAAAGTTATAAAGCCATAACCACTTCAGTCATTACCTTAATTTGGAAATATGGAAAATATTTCATTGACTTCTAAAGAAGCTGCCTGCAAAGAGTGTGGGAGTCCATATTCATAAATACCATTTATGTGACTATGGTAAGTGTGTTTAAATGTGTTTTAAAAGTATGGAAATGATGTGGAAGGAACACATCAAATATAACTGTGGATACTTCTGGCAAGAGAGAGATGGCATAAGAATTGGGATGTGGAAAGATTTTAATTTTTAATTTTTGCTTTATATATGACTGTGTTATGCCCTGAGTCCGGTCCCCCTTAACTGGTAGAATAAGACACTCGCAGCAATGCAAAAGCAAGAATAGGGTTTATTTCTAGCTCAAGCTAGGGCTCCTGCCCCTCCCAGCGCAGTGGAATGCGGACAAGAACCCTGAGCCCAGGTCACAGAGGTTTTTATAGTCTCAGATTACGTAAGCACCTATTTTTGTTCAAAAGATCAAGCTGGCAGAAGCTCATTGGCCAGTTCATGCGCGCGCAGCTCATTGGCCAGTTTATATGTGCGCGTGGGGGTTTTTTCTGGGGGATTTCCCTTTTTCTTCTGGCCCAATTTTTGGCCCCAGCGGGATTTTTCTAGGGAGGAGTTTCTTAATTTTGGCGCCAATGGGATTTTCTTAGGGAGGAGTTTCTGTGAACCTAGCCTCCACCCTGTCTCCAGGAAATTGAAACTTGGGCCTAAGCAAGGTCTCAGGCCTATCATGGCTACTCAGATGTTAGGGCTCCTAACAACTGAACTTTGTGCAGTTAGCTTACACCCAGGAGTGGCATTTGTAATTTGAAATGATGATGATAATGATGATAAAGGCGCTACAATGAGGATGATATTATTTAACACTAGAATTTGAGAAATATTCCATTATATATGTACCTAGTCATTCACTGAGCTCAATTAACAACAACATTCAAGGACTTCCCTGGGGGCTCCGTGGCTAAAACTGAGTTCCCAACGCAGGAGGCTTGGGTTTGACCCCTCATCAGGGAACTAGATCTCACATGCTGCAACTAAAGATCCTGCCTGCTACAACTAATACCTGGTTTAAAAACAACAACATTAACAGCACTGCTCAGTGTTCAGAATGTTTACATCTATTATTGTAGGGCATTTTCCCAATAGCCCTCTGAAGCAGGCAGGGCCAGGCAAGGTGGACCCATGTTATCATCCCCACTTTAAAAGATGAAGAGGCAGAGGCAGGAGCAGAATGAGGCAACCGGTTCTGCCATGAGATGGAAAGAATCAGAGTTTGCAAAGGAACCCGGCCTTCCAACTCTTTTCTTTTGTCCTTGGTTCACAGCGTGACTGGAAGTCTTAGCACTTCCAAGATGAAATAAAGAAAAATCTTTTGACTGCTGCATTTGATGGCTCATAAAACTGTTTCATTGTAAATACTGTCCTATAACTTCTGAATTATGCTACGTAAATGGTTTGAGTATTTCTCATTATTGCAGAAGAGGAAGATTTACTGCTTTCATTTAAAGTCTGAGCACTCTCTAAAGAAAAGTCGCAGTAGCCAAATGTCTTTATTTCACTATTACCCTCAGAGCTCATGTCTTGGAAAAGCTTACTGGGTGCAGACAACAGTGTTCAGAGGAGGGCGTTTCTTGATTCAGAGACTTAAGGTGACAAAGCATGTAGCTGCCTTACTGATGATAACCCAAATAAATCATATTTCAGCTTAGTTGCCTCCTTAGTAGTCTCTGACAGCTATGTTTACCTTCAAGATAGACACGTGCCTAGCTGGCAGCATTTCATGTATTTCCTGGTGCCTTAGTCAGTCAAGACACTGAACAGCCTTTCTCCTCCTTGGGGTAGCTTGCCTGCAAAAGGACTGCAACCATTGCCCCACCCCTGTACCTGCACACCGCCATGTCCACATAGAGCTGGGATCTATTTTCCCTCCCTTTGAGCTGGGCTGGACTGTGACTTGCTTTGATCAATAGAATGTGATAGAAGTGACACCTTGCCAGTTTCCAGCTTAGTCCTCAGGAGTTGGCAGTTCTTTCTTTGCCTTCTTCGGCCCAGCCACTATTTAAGACTAGTATTGAACGATTGAGGCCCCATCGAGAGAGGCCCTAGAGGATGACAAGCCATCTTGGGTGGAGCTTTCACTGAGTGCAGCCTTGTCAGTGGCCCCAACCAACATCATATGTAGCAGAAGGACCACCTGACTGAGCCCAGTCAAACTGCAAGGTAAAGAGAAACAACCACTTGTTGTTGTTTTAATAAGTGAGTTTTGAGGTCATTTGTTACACAGCAATAGAGAATTAAAACATGAAACATTCTCTCTTTTCACTCCCCTGCCTTCCCCTGACCAACTTAGTACATCCCTGACCATCTCTTATGCTCCTTTTCTCTACCATCATTTCTATCGGAGGAAAAAGGAGCATTCTTCTCAAGTCCTCACTCTGAGCTGGGCACTGTGTGAGCCTTTGGCAACAGGGAAATGACTAAGCATAGGCCCCTCTTCATGTGACCCTTACATCACTGGTGGAGATGTGCGGGGAAAAAAAATAATAAATAACCCTTCTAACTCACACCTGCCCCTCCCAGCCTGTGACCACACAATTTCCTCAGGGTTAACTCTTGAGTCTCCAAGGCTCATACAAGTGAGCAGTATAGAGAGTAGCTAAGTATTTTAAGCTCATTCAAAAATGTTACTGTTTCTCTCTATTAAACAATTATAAGGATATCTGTTATTAGGAAACTAAATTAAAAAGCAGAGACATTACTTTGCCAACCAAGGTCTGTCTAGTCAAGGCTATGGTTTTTCCCGTGGTCATGTATGGATATGAGAGTTGGACTGTGAAGAAGGCTGATCGCCGAAGAATCGATGCTTTTGAACTGTGGTGTTGGAGAAGACTCTTGAGAGTCCCTTGGACTGCAAGGAGATCCAACCAGTCCATTCTAAGGGAGATCAATCCTGGATGTTCATTGGAGGGACTGATGCTAAAGCTGAAACTGCAATACTTTGGCCACCTCATGCGACGAGTTGACTCACTGGAAAAGACTCTGATGCTGGGAAAGGTTGGGGGCGGGAGGAGAAGGGGACGACGGAGAATGAGATGGCTGGATGGCATCACCGACTCTGCGGACATGAGTTTGAGTGTACTCCGGGAGTTGGTGATGGACAGGGAGGCCTGGCGTGCTGTGATTCATGGGGTCACGGAGAGTCAGACACGACTGAGCAACTGAACTGAACTGAACTGAACTGAATATACGAAAATTAAATTTTATGAAACAGATAAAGGGATAATTATTCACTTCACAAAATTTGACCCTTCATTTATAGATAAATTCCTTTAAATTACCTGTTGCTTAATTTATAAGATGCTGGGTAATGTAGGGGAAGCATTTTCAACTGGAAAACAGGAAACCTGAACACAAGCACTAATTCCATTCCTAAGGGATTATCATTTAGGTAAATCACTTAACTTTTCTATCTCTTTATTTTAAAATATCAAGAATTTTGACTCAGTGATCTCTAAAATACTTTCTAGTCCAAGAGTCTCTGATTATGAGGAGGCTTAAAGAAGTGGGGCTTACCTGGTAGCTCAGATGGGAAAGCATCTGCCTGTAATGCAGGAGACCCAGGTTTGATCCCTGGGTTGGAAAGATTCCCTGGAGAAGGGAATGGCTACCCACTCCAGTATTCTTTCCTGGAGAATTCCATGGACAGTTGAGTCTGGTAAGCTACAGTCCATGGGGTTGCAAAGAGTCAGACACGAGTAAGCTGCTAAAACACACACACACACACACACACATTTAAAGAAATGGGAGTGAGAGAGGCAGAAAGTATTATCATAAAATATTAGGCTCCATGGACAAATTGAAGCTAAACTGCAATATAAAGCATCCCTGGGATAAACCAAAGCCAGGGAAAAGCAGGACAATATCTTTTGAGGCCATTCCCTCTGTGATTCACTCCTTCACTCCGAAAAGAAGCAGAGACAGAAAAATGAGGATTTGAAGAGCAGACTGGAAGAGGAGGGAGGCTGGCAGAAGACCTAGAAGCAGGCAGAATGGCCTGCCGTTAAGTATATCATCATATGGGACTTCTTAACCCTGGGTTAAGATTCTGAGCTTCCAATGTGGGAGCCATGGGTTCAATCCCTGATCAGAGAACTAAGATCCTCCATGCTCTGTGGCAGCACACACACAAAAAACCTGGTTTCAAAATTAATGCTAGATGAATCAAGACATTGTAGTGTTGACATGAGAGCAGATTGGTTGTCTCTTACACACTAAACTTCGATCAGTGTCATCTTACCCAGAAACTGTTTCTTAAATAGTCACGCCAAACTCAGTAACCACACCACCCCCACACTCTCCCAGCCTCATCTGCTTGGTTTGTATTAACTATATGTGTATGTTTGCATCTTTCTTCAATAAATATTTTCCTGGAAGTCAAAGACTGAATTTTTCACTTTTTTTTTTTTCCTTTCCTTCTGTGGATCTTGCAAAGTGACAGGAACATATTAGGTGCTGAATAAATATTTGATGCATCAAAATAATTTCCACTAAAAATGAATTTGCCAAGTCCCAATGGCCTTCATGCCTGTAGGCCTTCATTTGTTCAGCAACAGAATATCTACTAAATATTTATATCCTATTTATCTAGCATCTTGACCTCTCTGCTATTTAGATATGCTGAAACTTCTTGAAATGCCTCAAATTCAGTTTCACTCAGAAGCATTGTCTCAAGTGAACCACAGTCTCTGGTGCAAAATAAATGGTAGAGGTGATCTGAGAAGAAGCAAAAGTAAGATATCCCAGGTTCCCATGAATTTACAATCTGATCTGATTAAGCACATCTGCAATATTTGACAATACATAATTTTAAAAAACCTTTCAACAAATGTAAATTAATAAAACATAAACTAAATAACTACATGTCTAGAGAACTTGGAGAGAAAAAATATTAGAACTAGGTGAATCTAATGAGAACCAGCTGTAGAAAGTAAGGTTTGTCTTTAATATAAAGACTCAGTGAACATGAATGGCTTTAAAAAAATACTATTTCAGATTAAATGAATGACATGAGCAAAAGCAAGAAGATAAAAGGCCTATTGAGAAAACAGCAACTCCATTTCCTCGATGGAACCATGGGATCTGAACTAGCATACAGGAACTGATGCTCAGCATGCTAGTCCTGCAGAAAATAAGTCTATGAAGCTGAAATCAATCTTTAGAGCCAACTGGGCAGAGAGTCTCTAAATCAATTCCTTCCTCCCTTCTTTCCCTGGGGTGAGGGTGGAAATGGCTATTTTTCCTATTATGAAGCAAAGACTATTCCCCTATCCCTTGAAATCCAGAATAGCCTTGTCACCTGCTTTGACCAACAGAATCTGATGGAAGTGACCCTGGGCTACTTCCACCAGAGGCCTGGATGCTCCTGTTTTTTTTTTCCTTCTCAGAACCGCATCATAAAGAAATTCAGTCTTCATCATTGAATGAAGGAAGTTCACATGGAGAGAGATCTGGAAAACAAAATGCCATCTTGGAAAGACTGTCCAACCTCCAGATGAATGAAGTTGCTAAGTGACCTCAGCTTTACCAGCTAGATCAGAAGAACCACCAGCAAGCGTAGGCTACCAACAGAGTTGTGAGAAATAAATTGCTGTTGTGCTAAGCAACTAAGTTTTGGGCTTATTGTTACACAGCAATAAGTAACTGAAACATCAGCCCATTTCTTTCATTTCCTCATATCCACCCAACTTCAAACACCCTGTGTCCTCCTGCGGTCTAATAATCATCATAATCATAATCCAATCTGACCTTCATAACTTACTATTATGCCAGAAATCACAGTAAATGTTTTACAGGAATACCCTTATTCACAGAAAACCCTAAGAGATGGTATAGTGGGTTGAATGGTGCCCCCCTCCCCCTGCCGAATGTATGTCCCTGAAAACTGTGAATGTGACCTTATTTGGAAAAAGGATCTTCACAGACATAATTAAATGAAGGATTGCAAGATGAGATTATCCTAGGTTATCTGGGTGGTCCCTCTATCCAATGAAGAGACAGAAGAAAGGACAACAGCAAAGAGAAAGCCATGGGAAGACCAAGGCAGAGAGGCTGGAATGTGCAATCGCAAGTCAAAGAATGCTCTCGGCCACCAGGAGCTGGAAGAAGTAAATGTGGAATCTCTTCGAGAGCCTCTGGAGGAGGCATAGACTTGATTTCAGACCTCTGATCTCCAGAACTGTGAGAGAACACTTTTTTGTTTTTAGCCAAGGTTGTGGTAATTTGTTACAGCAGTTATAGAAAACTAAAACAGATGGATTCTCTTTTTATCCCCATTTTATGGATGAGGAGATTAAGCTACTTAATGAGAAGATTCAATAATTTGCCCAGCATCACATGGTAATAGGCAGAGGGGTCGGGCTTGGATGGAGGCAATCCGTAGGCCTCCTTCATGCCAGTCACCTTGGACCAGTCCCGTCTCCGTGCCCTCTGCACCTGTCTTTCCAGCCTCCTTCTGTCAAAAATGCCCTGCTTGCAGCAAAGTGTCAGGAAAAGGTCTAATAATTAATTCATATAATATCTTATTAATTCTCAATGCCAGTTTTGTGTTTGAATCCTTCTGGGACGTGATAGTAATTATATTTTATGGAAAGAAAGAACAGAGTCCACTGGAATGCAATAAAATAGTGAAGCTTTAAGTCTCAACTACAGGCAGATGGTGGAGACATTTGGCAACCAAAACATTTGCCTTTGTGTCTCTTAATTTAACATGTAATATTAGGTAAGATATGGGAGAAATTTAGAATCCACTAAACTGTTTTTAAAGGGCATCATTCAGGTTTAATATACAGTAATTTCTGCTGTGATGCAACAAATACATAGCTGAAAAACCCAAGGTCTACCAAAATTATGCACAAAAACACAACATTATTATGGGAACAGCTAGGGAACTTGTGACCCAAGGAATGATGTAGAAGTGAGTTCCCCAGGATTTCTGTTTACTTCCTATATCCCAGACACGGAGATGAAGAAGCCAGTAGTCCCAGAAATGCCAGTGAGTGAATACAAACAAAAAAATCTTAAACAAAAGCCTACTCTTTTGAGCCAAAGGACGAGGAAAGAAAAAATCTCAAAAGAGAGAAATTAAAAATGCAATACTACTTGCTGCTAAGTCACTTCAGTCGTGTCCGACTCTGTGCGACCCCGTAGACGGCAGCCGACCAGGCTCTGCCGTCCCTGGGATTCTCCAGGCAAGAACACTGGAGTGGGTTGCCATTTCCTTCTCCAATATGTGAAAGTGAAAAGTGAAAGTGAAGTCGCTCAGTCATGTCTGACTCATAGCGACCCCATGGACTGCAGCCCACCAGGCTCCTCTGTCCATGAGAGTACTGGAGTGGCTTGCCATTGCAATACTACTTACAATTGTTCAAAAGAGTGAAACGATTTGGTATATAAATATAACAAAACATGCATAGCAATTGTAAGCTGAAAACTACTAAATGAAAAGAATCAAACAAGGTCCAAATAAATGGAAAGATATACTCTGTTCATGAATTGGAAGTCTCCATGCAGTACAGATGTCAGTTCTTTCCAGGCCGATATACAGGTTTAACACAATTTCTATCAAAATTCCAACAAGTTTTTTTGTAGATATACTTAAGATTATTCTAAAATTTAAAGCAAATAGAATAGCTAAAATATTCTTAAAAAAGAAAAAAATAGGAGGAATCAGTCAAGCTAAGTAACCATAGCCACAGTAACCAAGACTGTATAGTGTTGCTAAAGGGACAGACACACAGATCAATGGAACCCAATAGAGAACTCAGAAACAGACTTGCACAAATATGCCCAACTGATTTTTATGAAAGTGTAAAAAAAAGTTAATGAAGAAAGGATAGTCTTCTCAACAAATGGTGCTGGAACACTCAGCAAAAAATGAAACTATATACATTGGTAAAAAAATGAAACTATGACATAAACTTCACACCTTATACAAAAATTAACTCAAGATGGATCACAGGCCTAAATGCAAATATAAAACTATAAAACTTCTTTTTAAAAAAACAGAAAATCTCCATGATCTAGGGACAGGAAAACAGTTATCATACATGACTCCAAAATGCAATCGCCAAAAGAAGAAATTGAATAATAGAGCTTCGTCAAAATTTAAAATGGTCTCTTTACAAAACACTGTTGAGAAATGAAAAAACTACAGATCAGGAGAAAAAAAAACAATTAAAAAATGGACAAAAGATGTGAAAAATATTTTCACTGAAGACATTCAAATGGCAAATAAGCAGGTGAAAAGATATTCAATATCATCACACATTCAGTTCAGTTCAGTTCAGTTCAGTTGCTCAGTCGTGTCCAGCTCTTTGCAACCGCATGAACTGCAGCACGCCAGGCCTCCCTGTCCATCACCAACTCCCAGAGTTTACCCAAACTCATGTCCACTGAGTTGGTGACACCATCTAACCATCTCATCCTCTGTAGTCCCCTTCTCCTCCTATCCTCAATCTTTGCCAGCATAAGGGTCTTTTCCAATGAGTCAGTTCTTCACATCAGGTGGCCAAAAGTATTGGAGTTTCAGCTTCAACATCAGTCCTTCCAATGAACACCCAGGACTGATCTCCTTTAGGATGAACTGGTTGGATCTCCTTGCAGTCCAAGGGACTCTCAAGAGTCTTCTCCAGCACCACAGTTCAAAGGCATCAATTCTTTGGTGCTCAGCTTTCTTCATAATCCAACTCTCACATCCATACATGACTACTGGAAAAACCATAGCTTTGACTAGACGGACCTTTGTTGGCAAAGTAATGTCTCTGCTTTTTAATATGCTGTCTAGGTTGGTCATAACTATCCTTTGAAGGAGTAAGCATCTTTTAATTTCATGGCTGCAGTCACCATTGTGATTTTGGAGCACAAAATAATTAAGTCTGCCACTGTTTCCCCATCTATTTCCCATGAAGTGATGGGGCCAGATGCTATGATATTCGTTTTTTGAATGTTGAGTTTTAAGCCAGCTTTTTCACTCTCCTCTTTCACTTTCATCAAGAGGCTCTTTCATTCTTTTCGCTTTCTGCCATAAGGGTGGTGTCATCTGCATATATGCTGCAGCTGCTGCTGCTAAGTCACTTTAGTAGTGTCCAACTCTATGCGACCCCATAGATGACAGACCACCAGGCTCCCCCGTCCCTGGGATTCTCCATACCTGAGGTTATTGATATTTCTCCCAGCAATCTTGATTCCAGCTTGTGCTTCATCCAGCATTAGACATTAGGGAAATTCAAATTAAAACCATAATGAGATACCAATGGACACCTATCAGAATAACTAAAACAAAAAATATTATAACACCAAATGTCAGCAAGGATGCAGAAAAACTAGATCACTGATGGGAATGTAAAATGGGACAACCACTTCAGGAAACAATTTGACAGTTAAAAAAAAGTCATGCAACTCTCATACAAGCCAGTAATTGCAATCCTAGATATTTATCCCAGAGAAATTGAGTTGTTTTCACACAAAATCCTGTACATAAATGTCTACAGCAGCTTCATTCATAATAGTTAAAAAATGGAAGCAACCCAGATGCCTTTCAACTGACTGGTTAAGCAAACTGTGGTATATCCATACTGTGGAATACTACTTAGGAATTAAAGGAATGAACTAGCATCACACACACACAGCTTGGATGAATATCCAGAAAATTATGCTGTGTGAAAAAAGCTAATCCCAGAAGACTGCATACTCTATGCATCCATCTTAACATTCTTGTAATGACAAAATTACAGAAATTAACAACAGATTAGTGTTCGTAGGGATTAATGGAGTGGGGAATGAAGTAGGTGTGGCTATACAAGGTCCCCATGAGGGATCCTTGTGGTGATGGAAAAGCTCTGTATATTCATTCTATCAGCATCAATATTCCAGCTGAGGCAGTGTGTTACAGTTTTTATAGGCTATTACCACTGGGGGTAACTAGGAAAATGGTACAAGGCATCTATTATTTATACAATTGCATGTTAAAAAAAATACACAAGGATCAAGAACTCTTCCAATATTAAATCCTTCCAAGAAAAACCCTTCCAAGTCAGAGCATGCAGCCAAATATGGGAAGAGCAAACACGCAGCGACTGGGCACTGTGCACCATACTGGCTTGTTGCATCCAGCTCTTGCTGTGTCCTTGGTGCTGGAAGTGTTCAGTGCTAATATTTAGTGGCGCAAAATGTGAATGTCACATGAACCAACATGACTTCTGTGCTATTCTGACATCATTTTTCCACTTACCACTCATATATCAGCTAACTTGTGTTACAGAAATATGTTCTTTATGTCCAAGTAACTATGTTGGCATCAAGTAGGTAAACAATATGGGGGGGGGCATGTGGAATCTGAATGAATGAATACATGAACTGAAGCCAGAGGTATGTGGATAAAATTGGAAAATCATGTTTGAAGAAGATTCAGCTAGTGGCTTACTGTAAGCTGTAAAACATAAAGCAGAGACAGAAAACATGAAAACAATCAAGGTTTTTGTTAAAGTCTAATTAGGGATATCAAAGGCCTGAATAGGAGTAAAACTGTAGGACTTTACATGAAAAGGAACCAGCAAAATTAACAAGGGATTGGATGTAAAAAAGGCCCTAAGTTGGGACTTCGCTGGTGGTCCAATGGCTAAGACTCTGTGCTCCCACTGCAGGGGCCTGGGTTTGATTCCTGGTCAGGGAACTAGATCCCACATTCTGCAACTAAGACTGGCTGCAGCCAAATAAACAAATATTAAAGAAAAAAGGCCCTAAGTTTTTATTTAGGACACCAGGAAAGTCCAAGCAGTTCTCTTGACAGTAATGAAAAAAAAACTGAAAGGTGACAACTAGAAGAGAATTATCTGCGTTTATTTAATAAGCTAAATACAATGCGTAAAGATATTCAAATAACATTATCCTGCAGACAATTTGCAGATGTGGGGTTAAAGAAGGGGCATGAGAAAAAAGCCACTTAAACAGTGGTATTAGTTGGTGCTAGAGATGAGGAAAAGCTCCCAAAGCAATGATTCATCCATCATCCTAGATACGGGATGTGTAGGGCTGGATTAGGGTTCAGTCCCCCTCCCCAACAAGAAGAGAAGGTTTTGATAGAGTTGAACTCATATGTGAAGACAAATTACTTCATTTTTTAAGGTTAGAGGAAAAGATGGAGCAAAATGCAACAGAAATTTAAAACAACATTTCAAAAGCAATGCAATTGATGCCAAATTCCCCATCTTTCCCCTCACCAAGTCTCCTGCCTAATTATACGATACAATTGGAAGTATTGCCAAAGCCTTGTTTGAATTTTGCAGTGACAACACTATCTCAGGCTCTGCTTCCTCTCCCCACACCCAAAGTGGTTAACTCTGACTTTTGTAGCTATCCCCTCTCAAAAATAGATCCTTTGAGACCACCACAGCTACTGAAAGATTCCTCATCTAAGTGTAACATCTACTTCAGCAAGTCCATCCACACATTCTCTAGATAATTAGATTCATGGAATTCTGCTTTGGCTGGAACATTGTGCCAATAACTCTAACTTGCTAGTAAAGAAATAAAGAACAGGTGTTTGTCTTGCCAACACTCTCACCACAAGATTATTTTAACAATTAATAGAAAGCAAAACACAATAGTAGTATCCATATTTTTCTACTTTATCATAGTAACAGATGAGGTGGAATGATTTCCCAACTGGGCTTCCAGTTGGCGTCTATAGGATTCCTCTGATGGACTCCTCGTGGTTCCCACCCTCTCCTTTCACCTTCAATCCTTTTAGGATACAGGTATAGCATTTCTGTACGGAAAAGATCTTCATGACCAAGATAATCATGATGGTGTGATCACTCACCTAGAGCCAGACATCTTGGAATGTGAAGTCAACTGGGCCTTAGGAAGCATCACTACGGACAAAGTTAGTGGAGGTGATGGAATTCCAGTGGAGCTATTTCAAATCCTGAAAGATGATTCTGTGAAAGTGCTGCACTCAATATGCCAGCAAATTTGGAAAACTCAGCAGTGGCCACAGGACTGGAAAAGGTCAGTCTTCATTCCAATCCCAAGGAAAGGCAATGCCGAAGAATGCTCAAACTACCGCACAACTGCACTCATCTCACACGCTAGTAAAGTCATGCTCAAAATTCTCCAAGCCAGGCTTCAGCAATACATGAACCATGAACTTCCAGATGTTCAGGCTGGTTTTAGAAAAGGCAGAGGCACCAGAGATCAAATTGCCAACATCCGCTGGATCATGGAGAAAGCAAGAGAGTGCCAGAAAAACATCTATTTCTGCTTCATTGACTATGCCAAAACCTTTGACTGTGTGGATCACAACAAACTGTGGAAAATTCTGAAAGAGATGGGCATACCAGACCATCTGACCTGCCTCTTGAGAAACCTGTATGCAGGTCAGGAAGCAACAGTTAGAACTGGACATGGAACAACAGTCTGGTTCCAAATAGGAAAAGGAGTACGTCAAGGCTGTATATTGTCACCTTGCTTATTTAACTTATATGCAGAGTACATCATGAGGAACACTGGGCTGGAAGAAGCACAAGCTGGAATCAAGATTGCCGAGAGAAATATCAATAACCTCAGATATGCAGATGACACCACCCTTATGGCAGAAAGTGAAGAGGAACTCAAAAGCCTCTTGATGAAAGTGAAGGAGGAGAGTGAAAACGTTGGCTCGAAGCTCAACATTCAGAAAACGAAGATCATGGCATCTAGTCCCATCACTTCATGGGAGATAGATGGGGAAACAGTGGAAACAGTGTCAGACTTTATTTTTTTGGGCTCCAAAATCACTGCGAATGCTGATTGCAGCCATGAAATTAAAAGACGCTTACTCCTTGGAAGGAAAGTTATGACCAACCTAGATAGCATATTAAAAAGCAGAGACATTACTTGCTAGAGGTCCATCTAGTCAAGGCTACGGTTTTACCAGTGGTCATGTATGGATGTGAGAGTTGGACTGTGAAGAAGGCTGATCGCCGAAGAATCGATGCTTTTGAACTGTGGTGTTGGAGAAGACTCTTAAGAGTCCCCTGGACTGCAAGGAGATCCAACCAGTCCATTCGAAAGGATATCAGTCCTGAATATTCATTGGAAGGACTGATGTTGAAGCTGAAACTCCAATACTTTGGCCACCTCATGCGACGAGTTGACTCACTGGAAAAGACTCTGATGCTGGGAGGGATTGGGGGCGGGAGGAGATTGGGACGACAGAGAATGAGATGGCTGGATGGCATCACCAACTCGATGGACATGAGTTTGAGTGAACTCCGGGAGTTGGTGATGGACAGGGAGGCCTGGCGTGCTGTGATTCATGGGGTCGCAAAGCGTCGGACACGACTGAGCGACTGAACTGAACTGAACTGATAGCATTTCTGAGAAAGCCACACATGATGGCTCAGATGATAAAGAATCTGCCTGCAATGTAGGAGACCTGGGTTCGATACCTCGGTTGGGAAGATCCCCTAGAGAAGGATATGGCAACCCACTTCAGTATTCTTGCCTGGGAAATGCCATGGACAACAGAGGAGTATGGTGGGCTACAGTCCATGGGGTCACAAAGAGTCAGACACCATTGAGTGACTGACACATGCATATATACACATATGTACTCAACTACCCCCAATGCTGAGAAATCTGCTCTTCCGCATCTTAATGGAGGGGCAGGTCGAAAACCTCCTTTCTTTGATTTGTGTATCCTCAGTGGACACTTCTTCTGTTACACATCACTCCAATTCTCATCTGCTTTTGAAGTGGTCCAGCACTGTGGCTTGCCTCTCCCAGATCCGCCTCTGGCTACTCACTGCCAGTTCTCCACTTAGATTCCCAGGGGCTCTGTCCTCTCCTAGAGGGGATGCTGGACACTGACCTCAACAGAAGGTTACACTCCCCTCTATCACATCTTTAATCTACCCCATTCCATCAACAACACAAGCTTTGTACTTGACCGAGCGTTGGGAGATGGAGTTGATAATAATTTTAATACTAAAAATAACCCTACAACTGATTCACTTTGCTGTGAACAGAAACTAACACAACATTGTAAATCGACTATAGTTCAATAAAAAAATTTATTTAAAGACCCTAAACATCACTGTTCCCAAAGTGTATGAAAAAAAAGTAAAGATCAAGTTAAATTCGTCACACAAATTCTCTCACTGGGTCACTGGTTCCCAGCCTTGCTCCCCTGTCCATCCTCAGCAATAGGAAGAGAACATTCTTAAATCCACCATGTTGCAAATTTTCCTCTCCCTCTAGGAAACTTTATCCCTCTACTTAAGGAGGTTAATCTTATTCTAAAATATGATCCTCCACTTCCAATTAGGGAAACCCATAGCTCAAGTAAGATCTCAATGCAAAGGCTGAGTTGCTCAATTTGGAACAACACTTTGGACCTTCAGCCAAATAATGTATATGCTCATCCTTCCCAGAACAAGTGTAATCAAAATTCCTTTTAAAGAAAAGAAAAACTTCCCTCAAGGCAACAAGATCTGCCGAGCTTGCCCCAGGTCACTAAGGAAATAGCATTTTCATGCTATTAACAAAGATATGAATCCCCCTTTCTCAGTCTCCTGTTCCCAGACCTTATCTAGGCTTTTCACTTTGTAAACCAACCAATCAACCAACCAAGGAGACCATGACAGCACCTTTGAGAATAGTGCCATCAACTTAACTGCTGCTCTGTAGCTCTCTTTGTTTTTGTTTCCTTATTTTACTAGGATGGAGTGAATTTACCTTCCCTGCAAAGTTCTTTCTCACTAGTCCTCAGATCTCCTGTCCTCCCTGGGTTGTACCTTGGTGAGAATTTGTGGCTAATCTGTTGGCCTACTGGTTACTCCTAGTCAGAGTGAAGTTACTTGTGGGAGACCCAGGTTCAATCCCTGGGTCAGGAAAATCCCCTGGAGAAGGGAATAGCAACCCATTCCAGTATTCTTGCCCGGAGAATTCCATGGACAGAGGAGCCTGGCCAGCTACAGTCCCTGGGATCACAAAGTGACTTTCACTTTCACACAAGCTTTTATTAGCATAGATTTTTCTTTAGTGTGTGTTAGTTGCTCAGTCAGAGGATCTTCCCCACCCAGGGATTGAACCCCAGTCTCCTGCATTGCAGGCAGATTCTTTCCCATCTGAGCCACCAGGGAAGCCCATAGCTTTTCTTTATTACATTTCTCTAAAATTGAAGTGGTTCCATCAAAAGCCATTCGAAATCTTCTGCCAAAGTCATCTTCTGTTTCTCACATTATAGATCCCTAACCTTCTAAATCCACATTCTCTAAATCCCTTTATTAGTTCCCATTTCCTTGTCAGATTTTTACTTCTCATCCTCAGATAACTGATTTCTTCCACCCGCTCTGCTCACATCATTTTTTGTTCCGGGATTTCTCTTTTTCTTCCCTTTTTGTACTCCACATCTGCACATTTTTTCAAGCCACCTGACCTCTCACAAGAATACCCTCTCACTTCTTATCTGACAAACCAGCTCTCTCAGCTAATAAAATATGGGAAATTTTCCAACAACTCCTACATACTCTAGAACCTATAGTGACAGATTCACTACTGCTGCCAGGAGTCAGTTCTCAGGGTTCAAAATAAACACTCCTTTATTGATGATTATGTTGCACTGGTATAATACATGCATTACTTCAGCCACCTGATAAACTAGAAATGTACTCCAAAGACACTGTTAATTAAACAGCCTTGTGAGATAACCCAAGAATCTAACCACCATTTATAACATTACTTGTTTGTGAAAATGAGGCCTCCATTCTAAATAACCACAAATGAACTTTTGAAGCATGAATGTTCCACACCTGGCATTGGTAGACATTGCTGTAGTTTGCCATCCACGTGCAAGCTTCATCTAATGCAGGAAGCCACAGCTTTTCTGTCTCAAGGACCCAGAAGAAATGCATTGCTGCACGCTGGAGGAAGCCCACTTGTTGATAACAATAACAGTAAAACATTTATTTCTGTATATTTTTACCTTTTAATCACATCTGATTTTTAAAACCATCCTTAAGATTTTTAGAGTCAAAAGCACAGATCTGAACAAAAAGCCAACTATTTGGAGACAAGGAACCTAGATCAAGGCCTGACTCTACTGTGTATTAGATACCTAATTGGCCAAGTCACTTAATCCTTCTGAGCCTAGTTTCCTTAAGAGTAAAGCAACAGAAGTAACAATACTATTACCCTATCAAATGTCATGGCTCTTCAGTAAGGCATGGCATCGGGACTAGTTTTGACCAGGGGTGGAACTGCTGGGACAAGTAGGGGCTAGGGTGACCACAGAAATTCAAACAAACAAGTAGGGCATAGCAACCAAGGGAATGAAGCAATGCCCAAACATAAGGCAGGCAAACACCAGGTTAAAGGCAGAAGTAACAGGATGTCCTCACTTGTGGTCAAAATCTGGTGAACAAGACTGAGGGGATGGTATTCACCATCCTAGGATGGTGGTCTTTATCAAAACCAGTTTCACTCCCTTGGGAAGAGAGCCAAGCAAGCATTTAAAATTATAGGGAGATAGACAGAATGTGAATCCAAGGGAAGCTGAGTTCTATGCAATGAGCGGAGCAACAGATACTTGGAAACAGGTGGCAAACTATGATGATAATGTAGAGTGGCTTCACCAGAACTCAAGACAAAGAATTCTAGTGGTCATCCCTGAGATGCCATGCCTAGCAGCAAAATAATCTTGTAGCATGACACCAAAGCTCACACATTATCAGCGAGAGAATTTTTGTTTTTTTACATTTCAAGTCGCTCAGTCGTGTCCAACTCTTTGTGACCCCAGGGACTATACAGTCCATGGAATTCTCCAGGCCAGAATACTGGAGTGGGTAACCTTTCCCTTCTCCAGGGGATCTTTCCAACCTGGGGATTGAATCCAGGTCTCCCGCATTGAGGGCGGATTCTTTACCAGCTGAGCCACAAGGGAAGCCCAAGCATACTGGAGTGGGTACCTATCCCTTCTCCAGGGGATTTTCCCCACCCAGGAATCGAACCAGGGTCTCCTGCATTGCAGAGGGAATCTATACCAACTGAGCTATCAGGGAAGCCAAAAATCTGACACTTGTAGTTTGTTTTCTCCTGCCCCTTAAGAGAGAGAGAAAAAGTATCTGATACTTGCAGCCTATTTCCTCCATTTGGAGACCCCTAGCCTTCCTACCTGTTACCCTCTCATTCCCCCCTTTTCTTTTAGGAGAATTACATTGCCTAGGGAAAGGGGTGTCATCTCTAAATTGGTGAGGCAACATATTCTCCTAACCCTCATATTGAGGGTCTCTGATCCAGGGGCCCCAAGTAGTAGTTGGAGGAAACTGCCGCAGTGGCAGGAGTTGAGCGACCATTTGTAACTTAGTCTATACCAATGTACACTAAAGGGGCAGGGGGTGGTTTGACAAGAAACATCTTCCAGTAGGATTAAACTTGACTTTAGCTCAGTTAGTTCAGTGGGCTGGGACTTTGTGTGCTTGGTTTTTGGGCATTCCTCTCACTGCCGTGTGACCACAGGCCTCTTCTTTGCTCCTGTCAGTTACTCTGTAAATGCTGGGTGCCAGAGCACCATGGGGGTAAGGCAGATTGGCACCACAGCTGGTGCTCAACAAGTGTCAGAAAAGTACATGGACCAAGGACTGAATAATGAATTTGTTGTTGGTTAGTTGCTAAGTTGTGTCTGACTCTTTGCCATCCCGTGGACTGCAGCACACCAGGCTTCCCTGTCCTTCACTATCTATCAGAGTTTGCTCAAAGTCATGTCCATTGAGTTGGTGATGCCATCCAACCATCTCATCCTCTGTCGCCCTCTTCTCCTCCTGCCCTCAATCTTTCCCAACCTCAGGGTCTTTTCCAGTGAGTCAGCTCTTCTCATCAGGTGGCCAGAGTATTGATAATGAATGCCTCACGTTAAAGTGTCTTCCCTCATAGCTCAGTTGGTAAAGAATCCACCTGCAATGCAGGAGACCCCAGTTCGATTCCAGGGTTGGGAAGATCCTCTGGAGAAGGGATAGGCTACCCACTCCAGTACTCTTGAACCCAAGAATACTTGTGGCTCAGCTGGTAAAGAAGCCACCTGCAATGCGGGAGACCTGGGTTCGATCCCTAGGTTGGGAAGATACCCTGGTAAAGGGAACGGCTACCCACTCCAGTATTCTGGCCTGGCGAATTCCATGAACTGTATAGTCCATGGGGTCTCAGAGTCAAACACAACTGAGCAACTTTTACTTTCAAGTTAAAGTCTGTTAACAAGATGCGAGGATTCAAACATAGGAGCGTTTTGTACAAAGAAGAGCCTGCACTTTTTCTCTCCTGCACAGGAACTTTAAGGACACTGTCTCATTCCTCTTATTAATAATAAAGTCTGAAGACATCCTTAGTCCTGTGCTCTCTTCACTTTGGAAGATAGAATGCAGCCCTCTGAATGCATTTTAAGAGCTGTGTAGGAAAAGACAAGCTTAGAAAAATTCAATAAAAGATGAGAAGCCACTTGTCGACAAAATTCAGCGTTCCTGATTGAAGCCAGTCAAAAGCACTAAACAAAAAATGTGTTAGGCAAAGTGAGTTAATCACTTAGCAAATGCTTTAACATCTCTGTGGAAGTGACTGATGTATCAGTCCTGACATATCTCCCTTGCAATGCATTTAAGGAGTAGTATAATATAGGGTGCAATCCAAGGTGTTGTGATCTTGGCTTACTGGCAATTATGTGAAGAGTGTGGTCTAGATGGGTAAGGTCTGCCCTTTGAGCCTGTTGCATGCTCAGTTGCTTCAGTCAGGTCCGACTCTATGCAACCCCATGCACTGTAGCCCACCAGGTTCCTCTGTCCACGGGATTCTCCAGGCAAGAATACTGGAATGGGTTGCCATGCCCTCCTCCAGGGGATCTTCCCGACCCAGATTGAACCTGGGTCTCTTACATCTCCTGCATTGGCAGACAGGTTCTTTACCACTAGTGCCACCTGGGAAGCCCGAGTTCTGCCCTAGAGCCCTGCAAACCCATGTGGGAGCCTCAGGAGTTCCCACCACAGGGAGAGGCTTGTGGACCTGTGTTTCCTCGGCTCTCATCCCCAGCAAAGGGACCTTCACATTTCCTAATTAGGTTATATTCAATGTTCACAGGCTGCTGATGGATGAGATACTGAAGTGTAATCACAGCTGATATTATTCATGTCCCAGGAATGTGCAGCCGAGGCCGCTCTGCTTGCTCCAGCAGGAAACAATGGTGTAATTGACAGGGCTTTTTAGTTTCAGATTCTGGTCTGACTTTATTCCTTCTGTTTGGTCATGATTGCAGAACAGGTATCTAGAGAGGAGAAGTAAACATGCTGTGAGTTCCTTTTCCTTGTTGTCTGAAGCTCATTGAGTCATATAAAGACTGGCATAGCCTGTCCAGAAATGGGGCCAACTGGGGAAGCTTTGAGTTGTTGCCTAGGGGCCACAGGAACCACAGAAGGACAACTACCTTAATCAACAGGGGTTGTGCCAGGCATTGTGCTAAAATAAAAAGTGAAGATAAGCTGCCTGAAAAGGTTGGCAATGAGGTGAAAAAGCAGACAAAATATGCCAACAATTAACACAGGTTAGATGCAACTCAGTGCTGTGATAGAGGAAAAAGTCTTAATGACTCACCGGAGCAGGGGAAGATGAACTCAGACTAAAGGGAGATGTTCTACCAAAGGAGAGTCTTGACAGATGAGTAACAGAACATGAAGGAGGGGTGGGGTACATTCCAGGAGTTAGGAAATGGGACAGAGTCGTGTGCAAGAAGCTATAAAAACACAGAAGAGGGACAGTAGCCCAGCCAACAGGACCCCAGAGCATCTGACAGAGGCTGGGGGCCTTGAAGGACCCGGAGGTGGTAGTCAGGTAGAGCTGGAAAGATTTTCTAGAAAGAAGAGGCAGCACTGCACATACAGAGCAGTGAAAGAATGTGGTAGCTTTGAATACCGCAAATCAGTTTGTTTGAAACTGAGGAGGATTTAAAAGATGAGCTTGGAGAAGTAAGCAAGAGCCAGGACACAGCAGAAGTTATTTTTAGCCAGCTGAGCACTTTATATTTTACTCTGATGGCTATGAGAAACCACATAAGGTGGTCCAATCTTTCTGACCCGGTGACAGATTGGATCTGGGGAGAAAGTAGAGATGGTGCCAGGATCAGTATCTAAACCAAGAGAAAGTCCTTTAACAACTCGCTGTGCAGAGAGGTTACTTTCTGTGTCTTCCTGCACTTTCTCAAGACAGTTGTGCCCGTGAGAATCAGTGTGAAGTGAAGACTTCAGAGCTGCCCATCTTCTCAGGAATGGTCGCCACAGAGTCTATATCATTTCCAGAGGATTCCAAAGACAACCAGACATACACTTGCCAGTGCAGGGCAAAAGTGAGCAAGAGTTTCTCATCAAAATTTCAAAATATCCACTCACTTATTTACTGATACCTCTTGGGGCATCCCTGGTGGCTCAGAGGTTAAAGCGTCTGCCTCCAATGCGGGAGACCCGGGTTCGATCCCTGGGTCGGGAAGATCCCCTGGAGAAGGAAACGGTAACCCACTCCAGTATTCTTGCCTGGAGAATCTCATGGACGGAGAAGCCTGGTAGGCTACAGTCCATGGGGTCGCATAGAGTCGGACACGACTGAGCGACAGAACGGAACGGAACGGAACGGAAGAGTACTCTTGCCTAGAAAATCCCATGGATGGAGGAGCCTGGTAGGTTGCAGTCCGTGGGGTCGCTAAGGGTCGGACACGACTGAGCGACTTCACTTTCACTTTTCACTTTCACACATTGGAGAAGGAAATGGCAACCTACTCCAGTGTTCTTGCCTGGAGAATCCCAGGGATGGGGGAGCCTGGTGGGCTTCCGTCTATGGGGTCACACAGAGTCGGACACGACTGAAGTGACTTAGCAGCAGCAGCAGCAGCAAGAGTTCATCAGGTTTCTCTCAAGTCATTCATTTCCAATCCATATCCAGAGCCAGCAGTATTTTGGATACTGAATGTATATCAATAAAGATTGTAACTAAATTTAAAATTTATGTTTGTCATGGAACTTTCATAGTTGCATTTCAGTTATGCAAATCAGTAGTCAATCATCAGCCCTTATTATCAATATAGAAAAAAAGATAGTGTCCTTTACTTTTGTACCCTTTTCTTTTGCTGGCTTAATTGGCTACTTCTAATTTTCTGCGAGAAAGCTCTTTATTCATGATGAACCAAAATTTATTTATTTTATTATTTAAAAAGTTAAATTTCCAAGCTCTAAACTATAAAGGAAAGAGTTAAAGAAACAAAAGCCAGACAAACAAAATAACTAAGCCCAGATCCTCTTCCCAGAACATTTTTAAAACTAAACTTTTTTTATTTTAAAATAGTTGTCAGTCAGTCAGTTCAGTTGCTCAGTCATGTCCAACTCTTTGCAACCCCGTGAATCACAGCACGCCAGACCTCCCTGTCCATCACCAACTCCCGGAGTTCACTCAAAATAGTTGTAAACTCACAGAAAAATTACACCGATGATAGAGAGTCCCCATATACCATTTCCCTGTTATTACCATTTTACATTAATAGGGTACATTTGTGACAGTTTGTGAACCAATATTGATACATTATTTTGAACTAAAGTGTGAATAAAATATTTTATTCACATTTCTTCACTTTTTACCTAATCTTTCTCTGTTCCAGAATCCCATTCAGTATGGCATATTACATGTAATTGTCATGTCTCAAGGCTCTTCTTCATTGTGAGTTTCTAAGGCTTGTTTTAATGAATTTGACGGTTCTGAGGGGAAGTGGTCAAGCATTTTGTAGAATGTCCCTCAATTAGGAACCATCTGATGTTTTTCTCATGATTAGACAGTGGTTATGAGTTTTTGAAAGGAAGATCACAGAGATAAAATGCCATTCTCATCAAATTATTTCAAGACTGCATATTATCAGCATGATCTATGACAGCTGATTTGACTTTGATCACCTGATTGAGGTTGTTTTTGTCCACTACCAAGTTACTTTTCCCTCACCTTTTCATATTGTATTCTTTTAAAGGAAATTCCTATATGCAGCCCACAGTTAAAGACTGAGGAGTTATACTCTACTCTTTGATAGAGAAATATTTACATAAATTATTTGGAATCCATCTGCAGGGGAGTTTTACCTAGTGCCCTTTATTTATTCAATCATTTATTTATATTAGTATGGATTCATGGATTTATTTTATTTTATGCTTTGGGTTTTAACCCAACGTTTATTTTATGCTTAGCATTATAACCCAACATTATTTCATTGCTCAAATCATTCCCACTTTGGCCATCCAGAGTTCAATCAGTTGGTTCTTGTATACCTTAAAAAACTCCAGTCATTGTGAGGTTCTCTTAAGCTCTCCCTTACTTTCTGGGACTGCAAGATGCTCCAGGCTCATCTTGTATCTGCCCTAGAGTCAGGGATTTCTTCATGGAGCCATAGTTCTTTTTATGGGAGATGGTATTAGAGACCATACTCTGTGTGTCCTGGGAGTTACTGGGGGTGTTGCCACTTCTAGGTCCTCTGAACTTACAAAGATTATGTGTATGTGTATAGTAACACATGTATATACACATATAGCTATAAATATTTTATATCTAATAAGCTACATCTAGGTTCATATTGTTGTCTCCAACTCTAACCCAGTACCATATGAATCATCCTAGCCTTCTCCCCATGCTTGTCTAGATCCTCTCCCATACAGCAAGAAACCTAGATCACAGCCTCAGCCAGCCACTACTT
The DNA here is from genome assembly GCF_049115385.1 of Moschus berezovskii. NCBI lineage: Eukaryota > Metazoa > Chordata > Mammalia > Artiodactyla > Moschidae > Moschus > Moschus berezovskii. The sequence continues at coordinate 88,200,443 of NC_142470.1, forward strand.
AATTGCTTGATTCCAGTGCACTGTAGAGTACTTACATGATTACTAACCCATAACCTCATAGAAAATGACATAAACCAAAGCACTTGTGTACAATTACTTTGCCTTTAACAAATTCAACAAATTTCTAAAGGTACTTAGCTCAGCACTTTCGCCCCACCCCTTTCAGTGCAATTGTTCATGCATTTATAAAACAGTTAGATTTTTTTGTCATATTTTGCATTCCATTCTTGGATCTTACAACCTCCTAAATTATTTTTTAATTTGCATAATTGATGTTCACCCTTCATGCTGTTCACCAGGGCTTCCGTGGTGGCACAGACGATAAAGAATCTGCCTGCAATGAGGGAGACCTAGGTTCGATCCCTGGGTTGGGAAGATCCCCTGGAGAAGGAAATGGCATCCACTCCAGTATTCTTGCCTGGAGAATTCCATAGACAGAGAAGCCTGGTGGGCTACAGTCCATGGGGTCGCAAAGAATCAGACATGACTGAGCAACTAATACTCACACCTCATGCTGTAAAGTTCTATGGGTTTTGATAAGTGCATAGTTTCATGCACCTACTAATTTTTACAGCATCATAGTTTCCCCACCCTAAAAAAATCCCCAATCAAATAGATTTACCTATTCAACTCTTCTCTCACTCCAAGTCCCTGACACCATTTATCCACCATCTGTGTAAGAGTTTTGCTTTTTCCAAGACGTCATAAAAGTGGAATTATACAGTATGTAGCTTTAAAGACTAGCTTCTTTCACTTAGGAACATGCATTTAAGATTCATCCTTGTCTTTGGGTGGTTTGATTGCTCTTTCTACTGTATGACTATACCACCATTTGTTTAGTCATTCATATATTGAGGGTTGCTCTTTGTTTTAGGCATTTATAAATAAAGCTGCTATAAACATTTCCATGTTGGTTTTCGTGTGAACTTAAGTTTTCAACTCAGTTGGGTAAAAACATAGGAGTGTGATTGCTTGATCCTGTGGTAAGACTGGGCTTCCCTGTGGCTCAGCTGGTAAAGAAAATGCCTGTAATGCATGAGACCTGGATTTGATCCTTGGGTTGGAAAGATCCCCTGGAGAAGGGAAAGGCTACCCACTCCAGTATTCTGGTGTAGAGAATTCCATGGACTGTATAGTCCATGGGGTTGCAAAGAGCTGGACACAATTGAGTGACTTTCACTTTCACTTTTTATGGTAAGTCTAGCAGTCACACTCTTATGTTTTCATCCAACTGAGTTGAAAACTTGTGTCCACACAAAAAACAGGATGGTAATGTTTATAGCAACTTAGGTCCTGTGGTAAGACCGGGCTTCCCTGATGGCTCAGGGGTAAAGAATCCTCCTGCAATGCAGGAGACGTAGGAGATGATCCCTGGGTCAGGAAGATCCCCTGGAGGAAGAAATGTCAACCCATTCCAGTATTCTTGCCTGGAGAATCCCATGGACAGAGGTGCCTTGCCACAGTCCACAGGGTCACAGACTCGGACACGACTGAGCGACTGAGCTCAGCACAGGAGTAGGGTACACCTCTTTGCTGCTGTTGTTCAGTTGCTAAATCATGTCGCACTCTTCGCAACCCCATGAACTGCAGCACACCAGGCTTCCCTACCCTTCATTATACCCCTGAGCTTGCTCAAACTTATGTCCTTTGAGTGGGTGATACCATCCAACCATCTCATCCTCTGTCATCCCCTTCTCCTCCTGTCTTCAATCTTTCCCAGCATCACGGTCTTTCCAGTGAGTTGGCTCTTTGCATGAGGTGGCCAAAGTAGGAGCTTCAGCTTTTGCATCAGTCCTTCCAATGAATACCCAGGATTGATCTCCTTTAGAATGGACTGGTTGGATCTCCTTGCAGTCCAAAGGACTATCAGGAGTCTTCTCCAGCACCACAGTTCAAAAGCATCAATTCTTCGGTGCTCAGCCTTCTTTATGGTCCTACTCTCACATCCATACACGACTATTGGAAAAACCATAGTTATGATGGACCTTTGTCTGCAAAGTGATGATGACTCTGCTTTTTAATACGCTATCTAGGTTTGCCATAGCTTTCTTCCAAGGAGAAAGAATCTTTTAATTTTGTGGCTGCAGTCACTGTTCACAGTGATTTTGGAGTTCAAGAAAATAAAATCTGCCATTGTTTCCATTGTTTCCTCATCTCTTTGCTACGAAGTGATGGGACCAGATGCCATGACCTCCATTTTTTAAACATAGAGTTATAAGCCAAGTTTTTTACTCTCCTCTTTCACTTTCATTAAGAGGCTTTTTAATTCCTCTTCACTTTCTGCCATAAGGATGCTATCATCTGTATATCTAAGGTTGTTGATATTTCTCCCAGCAATCTTGATTCCAGCTTGTGATTCATCCAACCTGGCATTTCTCATGATGTACTCTGCATAGAAGCTAAATAAGCAGGGTGACAATATACAGTCTTGACGTACTCCTTTCTCAATTTTGAACCAGGTTGTTGTTTCACATCCAGTTCTAACTATTGCTTCTTGACCTACATACAGGTTTCTCAGGAGGCAGGTAAGGTGGTCTGGTATTCCCATCTCTTTAAGAATTTTCCACAGTTTATTGTGACCCACACTGTCAAAGGCTTTAACGTAGTCAATGAAGCAGATGTTTTTCTGGAATTTTCTTGCTTTTTCTATGATCCAAAAGATGTTGGCAATTTGATCTCTGGTTCCTCTGCCTTTTCTAAATGTAACTGTACATCTGGAAGTTCTCGGTTCGTGTACTATTGAAGCCTAGCTTGGAGGATTTTGAGCATTACCTTGCTAGTATGTGTAATGAGCACAATTATATGGTAGTTTGAACATTCTTTGGCATTACCTTTCTTTGGGATTGGAATGAAAACTGACCTTTTCCTGTCCTGAGGCAACTGCTGAGTTTTCCAAATTTGCTAACATAATGAGTGCAGCACTTTAACGGCATCAGCTTTTAGGATTTGAAATAGCTCAGCTGGAATTCCATCATCTCTTTGGGGTCATGTTAAAAATGGGGTGTAGAAGCCATCAGCTTGTTTCCTACATTCAATTTTAGCTCCTATGCTCTCCATCCTCAAATAAGAGAGTAAAAAAAAGATGTGTGGGCTAATAAGATAAATGAGAGAGACAGACAGACCAACAGAGACAATGAGAAAGAGATATGCAGGAAGGAACTTCTCAGAACACAGGAGAACATCAACTCCAAGCCAAAATGAAAAACATGCCCCATAAAGGAAGAGAGAGGACTTCCCTGGTGGTGTAGTGGCTAAGGCTCCATGCTCCCAATGCAGGGGGCCTGGGTTTGATCCTTGGTTGGGGAACTAGATCCCACATGCTGCAACTAACAGTTTGCATGCCAAAACTAAAGATCCTACATGCCACAACTAAGATGCAGCGCCACCAAATAAATAAATGCCAGAAAAGAAAATAAGGGAAGAGAGGGCTATCACCTGGGTAGAGGGGACAATCCTAGAAACCCTGAAGGCTCCTTTTTGTAAGAATACCTTAAGTTTGTTTTAAGTGGCTGTGGTAAGACATACAGACATGGGGAAAAAACTGTCATGATAATTTTATATGCATAGACCCCCTAGAAACAGGAGCTATGGCACACCATGCAGACCCCGTGGGGAAGCACCAGGGCTCAATAGAAGAGGAACCAGGGGAAAACATGAGTAAAGACTATCATGGTTTCTATGGGAAAGACAAAATAAGACAGGGTCAGCAGGTTTAGGATCAGCTAGTTTGAATAATTTCAGTGGGCTCTGGGTTGAGGGTTGCAGGTCTCTTGTCATATCTGATCAGGTGATTGGGGCAAGGGATGATGGGTTCCCCACTGAGAGCCCTTGTTGAACCTGATATAAAAGGGAGGCTGAGGTTGGCCTTCAGATTGGTTGGTATGCGTATAAAAGACACGTTCTCATACAAGTTGTTTGCTGTCTCTGGGAATTAGCTAACCTGGGAGGGACAGCCTCTTCCAGTATCCACATAGCCCCAAGACATCAAAGTATCAGAATAAAAAAACATGCCTAATACACTCCACCTTGCAAAGTCTTTATTGCTGGGTCTGTTTTCACTGGTGTTGCCTGAGACGGTCTTCAGTCTTTTCCCCCTTGACCTCACTGTTTCTTGAGGTCTAAGCAAGCTAAGAATCTGCTTAGTCTCTCCAGATTCTTGGGGCAACCTCTCCTTCAAATCCTAGTAAGATGAGGCTGCTTCTTCCAATGATGGCTCCTGTGCAGCTGTTTTGAACTTCATGCTTTGCAAGTCATATCAAGTGCACCTGTTGTGTGGCCCCATGGGAACCCCCTGGAGGTGAGGGATTCTTCTTTTCCTTTTACTTCCACTTATCATTTCTCAAAGGAGCTTCCCTAGTGGCTCAGATCGTAAAGAGTCTGCCTGCCAGTGCAGAAGACACAGGTTTGATCCCTGGGTGGGGAAGATTCCCTGGAGAAGGGAAGGGATACCCACTCTAGTATATTCTTGTCTGGAGAATTCCATGGACAGAAGAGCCTGGAGAGCTATACACTCTATGGGGTCACAAAGAGTTGGACACGACTTAGCAACTATCACATACACACACCATTTCTCATATCTTTCTGCTTGCCTGAGACTCTAAATACTTACAGATCTTTGTTATCCATTTATTATCCTCTGTTTTTCTTTTCCCATCTATATGGGCTACTGTTCCTCCCGGGTCACTGCTGATACTTCATTTATTCAACACACTTTTATTGCACATGGTGTCTGTGACCAGAATGGTGCCAAGTTCTGGTGACACAGAGACAAACAAGACTCTCTACCATTGGAGGTAGGAAAAGCACTTTGAGATTTCTCTCTTTTTGAGGTTTATACTTTTTTTTTTTTTGAGGTTTGATAATGTCAGTCACATTCATAAGAACTGTTTCACTTAATCATGATTCCCACACTCACAATGACTTCTATGCTAACTCCCCTCACCACCACTGTTCTTATAGATAAAGCGCTAAGTTTTAGAGAACTTAAGCAGTAGCCCCTGGATCACATGGCTAGCCGATGGAGAGCTGGTGTTCGAACCCAGGTGTCTGACTCCAAAGCACACAATTTTCACCTTGATGCCATGGGTCCCCCTAAAGACATAATTCATAGCTCTCTCCCATCCTGATCCTTGCAGGATGGGCCTCTTTGTCCAGATAAAATAAAAATTATTTAGCAAAAGTAATAATATTAATAGCAACTTTTCTGGACTTAGAAGCCTTTGCCACTGAGTGGATGATTCTGAGAAAATCACAAACTTTTTCTAGGCTTCCATCTCCTCTACTATAAAATAGGAGGGCAGAACTAGTGACTTCTAAGGTTTCATAAAATTCTGATGTTCTTTGAATCAATCAGACATGTCTGTAGCACTGTTTCGAGAACTGTTTGCTTTGAGATTGAGGAAGAATGCCAGGAAAGGCCAGGTGCTCACCCAACGACGAGAAACATCTCAGAATTGTCTTAGCTAGTGTTTCTCTGTCAGAACATGGTTTTTAGTATTGCAGATTCAGCATATTAAAACCATTGTGTGCTGAAACCAAGGGTAAAATGAAACAAGCCAATGCATTTTAAAGACACTTGTGGAAAACAAACCCTTGCTAAGACTAAGGCACTGTTGCCCTGCTAGCTGAACTTGCAAGGGAAATCTCAGGGCCCATCCCACCTTGGCACCCTCATGAACTGTCCTTTGTTGGCTACCGCAAGGTCAACCACAGCCTGGTAACATACCCCCCAACAGCCAACCAACCTTGGCTCCATCATGTTCTTGAACTCGGCTAGGTTTCCCTCTGTACCTCTCTCATGCCATTCTCACTGTCGAATTAACCTCCTTCCTGTCTTCATGTTTGTGTTAGTTTGTTGGCGCTCCTATAAGAAAACACCCCAGCTTGGGTGGCTTAAAAAACATGCAGCTGTTTTCTTACATCTTGGAGGCCGGAAGTACAAGATCAAGATGCAGGCAGGGTTGCTTTCTCCCAAGGCCTCTCTCCCTGTTTGGCAGATGGCTGCTGTCCTACTATGTCTTCAGAGGGCCTTTGCTCTGTGTGTGGTCCCTGTCTTTTCTTCTCTGAAGGACCTATCTTAAAATACTGTCACATTCTGAGATTTGGGGGGTTAGGACATCAACATATGGATTTTGAGGGGGCACAATTCAGTCCATAACAACTTTGGAATCCTACCCATTCTTCTAGTCCCTCTTCATGTTTTCTCTTTGAGAAGCCTGGAATTTAACCAGTTGGAATCTTTCTTTCCTTGTAACAACTTTGCTGTAGTCCAACCCTTAACAAAAGACTTTAATTGGCTGTAAACCAGCTGCTTAAACAACAGAATGATGTATGTCTTATGTTATTATATGCTCTAATTGAATATAGCTTAATGCTTTAATCAGAGTAAAAACAACATATATTCAGTAGGAGAATAGATAAACTGTGGTACATCCAGACAACGGAATATTATTTAGTGCTAAAAGTACATGAGCTATCAGGCCATGGAGAAAACTTAAGTGTATATTACAAAGTAAAAGAAGCCAATCTGAAAAGGCTAGGATTCCAACTATAGAACATTCTGCAAAAGGTAAAACTATGGAGAGAGTTAAAAGATCACTGGTTGCCAGGAAAAAGGGAGAAGAGGGGGATGAATAGGTGAACCACAGACGATTTTTAAGGCAGTCAAACTATTGTGTATGAAACTATAATAGTGGATTCAGGTCATCATGCTTGTCCATACCCACAGAATGTACACACCAAGAGTGAACTCTAATGCACACTGGAGACTGCTGACAATAATGTATCAACGTAGATTCACTGATTCTAACAGATACACTGCTCTGCGGCAGGACCTTGATAGTGGGGGCGGCTGTATGTGTGGGGGGGCAGGTGGTATATGGAAACTCTATGTACTTTCTGCTCGGTTTTGCTGTGAACCTAAGACTGCTTTAAACAATTTCAACAAATATATTTTTTTAATCGAATTGAATTTTCTGCACAGTTCTCACAAACCTGTAAGTCTGGGTATGACTTCCATCTTTCTGTGGCAACCCTGCTTCCTTTTATGGCTGTCAGCCAGGGTTCTTGGCCTTCCCCATTCCATAGAAATTGACTAGAGGCCAGAGAAGAAATTCAGGCAAAGTTTTATGGGGGTCTCTGCTGCAGTAGGGGGCAATGAAAACAGACAACAGGTTCCCTTGCTTGCTCACTCCCCGAGGGGGGCAAGCTTGTTCCTTATAAGAGGGAAGACAGGGGTGTGTCCAGGGGTTGGGCAGAAGGGCAGCTTAGGTGTGTTGCCCACCCCTCTGGTATGGTGTTGAGTGCAGAGGGCATGCTCAGTACCTGCTTTTGCTCTGTTTTTCTCCAGGCTCCTCAAAAGTGGCAGTTGGGTTTTTTGGTCTCTTTGCATCTTTTGGGTTCAGAATTTGCCCCATCTGCACCTGCACATAGCTATTTTTAGTCCTCTACAGCTTCTTTGTATTTTGTTCCTCAAGGAGAGGTGGGTCAAGGTACAATCAGGGCAGCAAAGGTTCCCAGGTCCCAGGCCTGTTTTAAAGCTAACCAGGGCTTTAGCCTGAAAAGAGATAACAAAGCAATTGAGGAAGAGAATGGTGTCTGAGATTTGGTCATTCCTCCAAATCCTAACATTTGGATATTGCAAGACAGCATGAAGCTTGGAGCAGGCAACCCACTTCCCAAGCAATGTTAACGCTACTCCATGTGTGTGTGTGTGCGTGCTGTATCACTTGTCATGTCTGACTCTTTGCGACCCTATGGACTATAGCCCCCCCAAGCTCTACTGTCCATGGGATTCTCCAGGCAAGAATACTGGAGTGGGTTGCATGCCCTCCCGCATGGGATCTTCCTGACCCAGGGATTGAACCTGAGTCTCCTATGTCTCTTGTATCACTGGCAGATTCTTTACTGCTGAGCAGCCACCAGGGAAGTCCAACTATACTCCAAGGTGCAATAAAACTTCAATTAGTCATAATTAGCTATGCAAAAGGACTAGAGTTCTAGATCACTGGTTCTATGGCTCCTGAGTGGGTCCTTCCTCCCAAGCCTGCCCTCCTTGAAAGAAAGCACAGCATTTCCTGAGGATGGTAGTTTCATCATTATTGCCTTGAACTGCGTATCTGGTTCTGGGATCCAATGCTAAAGAAATAAATGTTAGAATCCACTGTAAGTGTTGCTACTGGCAAAGGACAAATATCCAGATAAGCTGGGCCCCTGAGCTGACAAAGAAACAGCATAAAGTTTCCTTAGAGGAAAAGGAGGAAGAGCAAGGGAAGGGTCAGAGGAGACCAGAAATGAACTTCAGATCCTTCACCACCATGAAACTCAGTAATTTTGGAGGGGCGGAGTGCACATGACCATGAGGGGATCGAGTGTGGGCTCTTCCCTCACACTGTCTATGAAGGCTGTCTCACAAGTCATGAAGATGTATGCCCAGGGTAGGTGCACCCAGACCACATGACCCAGTAATATACAATGCAAAGTCCAATGATCACTTTGTATGTAGACCGACTTCAAATGCCGCCTCCTCCAGCAGGCCACCTGATCAGTCCAACCAGAAGCAATCTCTCCACTTACTCATCATCTCTCCATAGTTTCCACTGTGTTTCTTGGAGCCCATGAGAGTCAGGAGGGAGTTTCAAGTAACTCTTTAGTGAAAAGGTAGAGGACTGAGAGGGGAGGGGCTCCTTGCTGTAGCTCAACCAGAACAACTACACTTTTGCCTATGACATATGCCAAGGTCCTTCTTACAATTCTATTTAAAAAGGAAAGAACTTTAAAACCACTAATGTAGAGTGGAATATCAGTATTACTGACTGTTCACCCAGATAATCCAGATGATCTCAGTGTAAATACATATTATCCTATTGTTGGATAACATAGCAAAACCAGTTCAGTTCAGTTCAAGTGCTCAGTCGTGTCCAACTCTTTACGACCCCATGAATCACAGCACGCCAGGCCTCCCTGTCCATCACTAACTCCCGGAGTTCACTCAAACTCATGTGCATCGAGCCAGCGATGCCATCCAGCCATCTCATCCTCTGTCGTCCCCTTCTCCTCCCTCCCAGCTCAGGGTCTTTTCCAATGAGTCAACTTTTCACATGAGGTGGCCAAAGTATTGGAGTTTCAGCTTTAGCATTATCAGCCCTTCCAATGAACACCCAGGACTGATCTCCTTTAGGATGGACTGGTTGGATCTCCTTGCAATCCAAGGGACTCTCAAGAGTCTTCTCCAACACCACAGTTCAAAAGTATCAATTCTTCGGTGATCAGATTTCTTCACAGTCCAACTCTCACATCCATACATGACCACGGGAAAAACCATAGCCTTGACTAGACGGACCTTTGTTGGCAAAGTAGTGTCTCTGCTTTTTAATATGCTATCTAGGTTGGTCATAACTTTCCTTCCAAGGAGTAAGCATCTTTTAATTTCATGGCTGCAATCAGCATCTGCAGTGATTTTGGAGCCCAAAAAAATAAAGTCTGACACTGTTTCCACTGTTTCCCCATCTATCTCCCATGAAGTGATGGGACCAGATGCCATGATCTTTGTTTTCTGAATGTTGAGCTTCAAGCCAAATTTTTCACTCTCCTCTACTTTCATCAAGAGGCTTTTGAGTTCCTCTTCACTTTCTGCCATAAGGGTGGTGTCATCTGCATATCTGAGGTTATTGATATTTCTCCCAGCAATCTTGATTCTAGCTGGTGCTTCTTCCAGCCCAGCGTTCCTCATGATGTACTCTGCATATAAGTTAAATAAGCAGGGTGACAATATACAGCCTTGACGTACTCCTTTTCTTATTTGGAACCAGTCTGTTGTTCCATGTCCAGTTCTAACTGTTGCTTCCTGACCTGCATATAGGTTTCTCAAGAGGCAGGTTAGGTGGCCTGGCATTTCCATCTCTTTCAGAATTTTCCACAACTCTACTTGGCGTTTGGAAAATATCATAGAGTTGATGACACTTATCATATATTGCCTTGTATTATAGTTACTTGTGTACTTGCTTTATCATCTCTCCAACATTTTAAACTAAATTATGAGCCAGGCCTGGGGCGGAGGACCCTTTGCTGCAGTGCTGCAATGCTTTTCACCTAGAAGCAAAATATACCTATAGCACCTGAAACAACAAAATACAAAGAAACTGTGTGGGACCAAAAATAACCAGGCAGTTGGAGAAAATTTTGGACAAAAGATACAAAGAGACCAAAACACCCAACTGCCAGTTCTGAAGAACCCAGAGCACATGCCCCCTAAACACACCACCACCTAAGTGGTGGGAAAACCACCTAGGCCACCTTCTGGCAGGACTCCTGAACCAGCTACTGCCGTCCCCCAACATAGGGACAGCTTGCCACCCCCCCCCACCCCCCACCAAGAGAAGCAAGCAAGCAAGGGAACCTCTTGTTTGTTCTCAATGCACCAGGCTGCATCAGGGGCCCTAATAAAGCCTTGCCTGAATTTCTCGTGTGGCCTCTGATCAATTTCTATTGATTAAGGAAGCCAAGAACCCTGGAGGGTAATGAGTATAGGAGGCATATTCTTCTTTGTATCTGTCACAGAGACTTACACTAGAGTTCAACACAAACAAGTTATATAACAATAAGAATGTAAGGTCATATTCCCTAACAAGCAGACTTATGCAGCAGGTCCTGAGAGTTACAACATAATGAAACGATGCGCACAACTCTCATCTTTGCTTTCTAGACAGATTCACAACTAGAAGCAATTCAAAATAGGACTTTACAAACCAAAAAGGAAGTCTTAGACCACTCTAGGAACAGCGATTGGGTTTCTCTGGTGGCTCAGTGGTAAAGAATCCACCTGCCAGTGCAGGAGACCCAGATCCCTGGGTAGGGCAGATCCCCTGGAGAAAGAAATGGCACCCACTCCAGTATTCTTGCCTGGGAAAGCCCATGGACAGAGGAGCCTGGCAGGCTAAGTCCATGGGACTGCAAGAGTTAGACATGACTTAGTGACTAAACCATCACCAGAAAGGAGATAGCTACCTTTGAGAAAGCTCAGCATTCAGTGTTCACCTGTGTAAGTCTCACAGCATTTCTGGGATTAGGTACAAAGCATAGGGTCACCGTGTGTTGACTCTTGTGTGGGTGCCTAATTTGCATAACATGTCCTTCTGCTCAGACAAATGACTGGACCACAGACAAGGGCATCTAGGTGTCCAGGAAGGTTAAGGTGAAGGCCTTTAGAGCAGTTTCCATATTCACTCAGGCAGGTTTGGAAAGATGAAGGAAATATAGGTCAGCCTGAGAGCAGTGCCAATGTTATTGGCCCAGTTCCTTGGCACAGGCTGGGCCCCCAATAAACTCGTGTTGAATGTGTGAAATGGCTCCCCTTTCCCCCTGCTCCAGTTCAGTCGGCAGTCAGGCAGCTCAAAGCACTCTCAAAGCTGCATCTATCTATTATTATCCTCCTCAAGGAACAATTGTTTCTAGAGGGTTGAGGACAAACTCTAACGAGTGGGCTTCAGAGCATCCACAACGGCAGGTGGGAGAGAAGTGCTGACGAGTCCAGTCCATCAGCAAAGTGAGGTGCGGCAAACGGCCCTGAGCTTGAGCCTAAGTGACCTCAGGGTCCTAAAAGCGATTATTGTCGGCGGTGGTTTTCAGACGTCCTGATGGAATGTTCTCTGTGAAGTAAATGCAAGGAGAGTCCTGAGTGTCCCCCACTGTGGATTTCCTGGTTTTCTGTGTGGGAGTCCAAATTCAGTGACCTGCAATAAACCTCTAGAAGTTGGTCTGCCTTTATGCACAGGACTTGTGACACTGTGTAAAATAAGAAAGGTGATAGAAGAAGGTCAGGGACGTGAGGACATCAAGTCCCTGGAGGGCAGGAGTATGTTTAGTGCCTGTGCTGGGGAGAGGTATATGGGTACCTGCCCTTCCACATAACTTCCTGACTGCATGTAGAGAATCAGTAAAAATGGGGGCATCATTGAAGACCTCTCTCTTCCTCTCCCTTTTTTTCATTTTCGTACTAGCCGGGAACATTAACAGACAAAATTTTACTTTCTGCTCACTTTCTGCTTATTATCACTGTCATAGCCGTACAATGTTCATTTTGGCAGGTACCAAATTGGATGAAAAAAGAAACTTTGACAATACAACAGTTTGGATTTGCTACCTGGTATACAAATGAAGAGACACCAGAGAAAGAACTGGCAGGGACTGAAATCTATGTTGTTGTTGCTCAGTTGCTAAGTCATATCCAACTCTTTGCAACTCCATGGTCTATAGCACGCCAGGTCTCCCTGAAATCTATACAAGCCAAGTTATCACTTGTCTGCATGACCTTGAATGAATCACACACCTTTCTCTAGTTCATTCAATAAAGCATTGTTTTATTCAACAAATACTTATCATGTGCCAGGTATTTGTACTAAGTTTTGAGAAAGTATGCATTTACTCACTCAACAAATATTTACTAAGTCCCTACTATGTGCCAAACACTGATCAAATTGTTGGGATGCAGCAGTGAATAAAACAAGCAAAGCTTTCACTCTCATGGAGTTTGTATTCTAGTGAGGTTGGGTACAGGAGATTACAAAGAAATATACAATGTGTTGAATGGTAAGTGCAGTGAGTCAAGAGGCGTAAAGAGATAGAAAGGGCCATTAGTGATATTTTATACAGTCAATCCTAGGTATTAGTTTCAGTTCTCCCTAAAAATCCCTAACTCACAGGATGCTCAAGTTCTTTATATAAAATGGCATAGTATTTGTATATAACCAATACACAGCCTCCTGTATACTTTGAATCATCTATAGATTACTTGTAATACCTAAGAAAACACAAACACTATGTAAATAGTGGTCAGTGTATGGAAAATTAAAGTTTTACCTATTGGAACTCTCTAGGACAGCAGAATGGACTTCCCTGGCGGTTCAGTGGTAAAGAATCCCACTGCAATTCAGGAGCCACAGGAGACACAGGTTTGATCCTTGGGTCAGGAAGATCCCCTAGAGGAGGGCATGGCAACCCACTCCAGTATTCTTGCCTGGAGAATCCCACGGACAGAGAAGCCTGATGGGCTACCAGTCCATAGGGTCACAAAGAGTCGGACACGACTGAAGCAACTTAGCACACATGCATGCAGGGAAGCAGAATATTTTCAATCCGTAGTTGGTTGAATCTGCAGATGCAGCATGTTTGGAAATGGAAGGCCTATATATATATAGGACATGTTGAAGGCCTCTGGGGAGCTAAGATTTAAGCAAAGGCTTGAAAAAACCTAAGGAGGGAGACACACAGCTTATTCACAGAAAGAACCTGTCACAAAGAACGTAATAGGAATGACTCCTCATTACACACAGAAGCCTTTTAAGTTGCCTTGAACCCCTTCTGGAAAGAGACAAAATCCTTTAGGACTGGAAATCAGTCCTAAGGGCCTCACCTACCCAACATGGACAAACAACCTAAGATGAGAAAGAAAAGAGATCAATGTCAAAGTGTTTTTCTTTTACTTTTTTTAAGCCTGGAAGACCATTTAACTATTAGGTAATGCTATTTATTAGTCACTGGTTTCCAGTCAACAATCAAAACCGAGTATGCATCTATATTTGAAGGTCTTTTCCACAAATAAAATTGGTGCTGCCTGAGTTCAAAAGCTAATTCAAATGCCAAGAGTTCTAGGATTTGGTGGTTCACTGTCTACCCTGCTCAGAGCTGTGTGCTAGGACTGTAGTCTGCATGCTCACACTGTCTCATATATACCATTTCCTGCTGCATTTGATTAGGTGAAACTGAAATCTCCTAACCAAGATGTGACCTGACGTTCTTTATTTACAGGGAAATCACTGGTTAGAAAATTCCTTAATTTTTGGCAGCTGTTCAGTCAAATTCATTAGCACAGATTAACTTTATTTCCAGGACTGGTGCAGTTTTATTTGGGCAGTAAGGAGAGGAATCCTCCAGGTATAAGGACATTCTTATTCAAAATGTTCTAAACTTTCAACTTCTCTTACATTTTTCCTTAAATCAAACTTGGAATAATCAAGAACATACAATACACATGAATTCAGTCTGAATGTGGCATTTTGGAGGAAAACCCCAGCTGAGTACACACCAGTGTGTTTCAGCTTTGCTACAAGAGAAATAGTTATGCATTATACATGGACTATAAAGACATTTTTTGTAAGCCTTGCTTTTAAATGTTTGAATTTCAGGACTTAAAATGTTCCATGTGTTTAGTATTTCTTGTTCAGCTAGACTAAAGAAAAGTGGTTGAAAACAGTCTCAGCATATGTGTGGTATATTTCAGGAATGTTTCATACATTAGTATTTGTGGAGCTATGGAGTTTGTGAACACGGCTTTTACATTCTTCACTGGTTGTAGTCAAGGGGTCACTTATTCAATATGTATTTATTGAGTACCTACTATGTGCCAGGCTCTATTTTAGGTATGTAAGCTACAACAGCAAACAGACAATACATTAGAGAAAAAAGCCATAAATGAATCTATAAGTAAATGTAATGGCAAGTAATGAAATTCTTCCTGCTTTGAGCAAGGAAAGGGAAGGTGGGTGAGGCTGCTATTCTAGAGGGACAGAGTCTCTTCTGAAGTCTCATTTGAATAAAGACCTTAAAAGATCCTTTTGGTTACCTGAGGAAGAAGTACCCAGGCAGATGGAGTGCCCCAGGCATGCTGGAGTTCCTGGAAAAGCCTGGGGGCCATGTGGCCAAGGTCCATCGAGAGGGAGAACAGATCAATGGAAATGAGGTCTTACACATTAACAGAACCACATGTCAGAGGGTTGCTGGTAACCCCCCAAGTGGAAGAGCCACTGAACCCATAGTCCAGTTTCATTTTCTTAGAGGTGCAAACAGTGAAAATGAATTGCAAGGAAACCCTGCTATCAAACTACAGTCTCCTCGTTGAGCTTCCCCTTACTCTGTGTAGAAATGCATGTCTGTTGTTTTCTCTTCTGGACCTATGTACCCAGGCATTTCTCCCACCTGAAATGTCCTTCTTGACTCCTCTCCCCGTTCCGTCTCTCTCATGTTTCAAAACTTACTTAAGCTCTGCCTCCTGAAAGAATCCTCCCCTAACTCTTCTGGCTGACACTCAGCAGCCCCTCTGACATTATGACTGGAGGTTTTACTTAGGACTTCCTCATCATTAACAGATTAGCATTCGGGGGAACCCTGAAATTGAATGCAAAAAAGTTTGTGTAATTATCCCTTCATGTTTTCCTAAGAGTGTTCATAAGTCACATGAGATTTTAAAACGAGTCTGTGATTTAAAAGACTGAGATCCACACCCTTTGCCCTGTGCTTCTCACACACCAAATGTGCACACAAACTGTCTACATTTGTCTACATTAAAATGAAGATTCCAACTCAGTAGCTCCAGAGCAAGGCTTGGTGCTGCTGGTCCCAGGATTATACTTAACGGCATCAGTCTAGCATATTTGAGTCTGCACTTGTTTGCATACACTGGCTTGTTACTCTCTGCCCCCTAAACAGATGGGAGGTCTCTGCTGACACTTCTTAGTTCTTCTCCCATGGCAGGGACTAATAGAAAAATAGCTCACTGTTGGGCCTGCCAGAGGCTTGCTCTACAGATACAAGTGCATTAATTGAACCTGATCAAAATATCTTCTCTATGTCTACTTGCTTTCTAAGGCCCACTTGACTTCACATTCCAAGACGTCTGACTCTAAGTCAGTGATCACGTTATCATGACTATCTTGGTCGTGAAAATCTTTTTTGTACAGTTCTTCTGTGTGTTCTTGCCACCTCTTCCTAATATCTTCTGCTTCTGTTAGGACCATACCATTTCTGTCCTTTATAAAGCCCATCTTTGCATGAAATGTTCCCTTGGAATCTCTAATTTTCTTCAAGAGATCTCTTGTTTTTCCTAGTCTGTTGTTTTCCTCTATTTCTTTGCACTGATCACTGAGGAAGGCTTTCTTATCTTCCTTGCAATTCTTTGGAACTCTGCATTCAGATGCTTATATCTTTCCTTTTCTCCTTTGCTTTTCACTTCTCTTCTTTTCACAGCTATTTGTAAGGCCTCTTCAGACAGCCATTTTGCTTTTTTGCATTTCTTTTCCATGGGGATGGTCTCCCTGTCTCCTGTACAATGTCACGAACCTCCGTCCAGAGTTCATCAGGCACTCTATCTATCAGATCTAGTCCCTTAAATCTATTTCTCACTTCCACTGTATAATCATAAGGGATTTGATTTAGGTCATATCTGAATGGTCTAGTGGTTTTCCCTACTTTCTTCAATTTAAGTCTGAATTTGGCAATAAGGAGTTCATGATCTGAGCCACAGTCAGCTCCTGGTCTTGTTTTTGCTAACTGTATACAGCTTCTCCATCTTTGGCTGCAAAGAATATAATCAATCTGATTTCGGTGTTGACCATCTGGTGATGTCCATGTGTAGAGTCGTCTCCTGTGTTGTTGGAAGAGGGTGTTTGCTATGACCAGTGCATTCTCTTGACAAAACTCTATTAGCTTTTGCCCTGCTTCATTCCGTACTCCAAGGCCTAATTTGTCTGTTACTCCAGGTGTTTCTTGACTTCCTACTTTTGCATTCCAGTCCCCTATAATGAAAAGGACATCTTTTTTGGGTGTTCGTTCTAAAAGGTCTTGTAGGTCTTCATAGAACCGTTCAACTTCGGCTTCTTCAGCATTACTGGTTGGGCATAGGCCTGGATTACTGTAATATTGAATGGTTTGCCTTGGAAACGAACAGAAATCATTCTTCCATTTTTAAGATTGCATCCAAGTACTGCATTTCGGACTCTTTTGTTGACCACGATGGCTACTCCATTTCTTCTAAGGGATTCCTGAACAACTGACTGGTTCCAAATAGGAAAAGCAGTGTGTCAAGGCTGTATACTGTCACCTTGCTTATTTAACTTATATGCAGAGTACATCATGAGGAACACTGGGCTGGAAGAAGCACAAGTTGGAATTAAGATTGCTGGGAGAAATATCAATAATCTCAGATATGCAGATGACACTACCCTTATGGCAGAAAGTGAAGAGGAACTCAAAAGCCTCTTGATGAAAGTGAAAGAGGAGAGTGAAAAGGTTGGCTTAAAGCTCAACATTCAGAAAACAAAGATCATGGCATCTGGTCCCATCACTTCAGGGGAGATAGATGGGGAAACAGTGGAAACAGGGTCAGACTTTATTTTTTTGGGTTCCAGAATCACTGCAGATGCTGATTGCAGCCATGAAATTAAAAGATGCTTACTCCTTGGAAGGAAAGTTATGACCAACCTTGATAATATATTAAAAAGCAGAGACATTACTTTGCCAACAAAGGTCCGTCTAGTCAAGGCTATGGTTTTTCCCGTGGTCATGTATGGATGTGAGAGTTGGACTGTGAAGAAAGCTGATCGCTGAATTGATGCTTTTGAACTGTGGTGTTGGAGAAGACTCTTGAGAGTCCCTTGTACCGCAAGGAGATCCAACCAGTCCATTCTAAGGGAGATCGATCCTGGGTGTTCATTGGAAGGACTGATGCTAAAGCTGAAACTCCAATACTTTGGCCACCTCATGCGACGAGTTGACTCACTGGAAAAGAGTCTGATGCTGGGAAAGGTTGGGGGCGGGAGGAGAAGGGGACGACGGAGAATGAGATGGCTGGATGGCATCACCGACTCTGTGGACATGAGTTTGAGTGAACTCCGGGAGTTGGTGATGGACAGGGAGGCCTGGCGTGCTGTGATTCATGGGGTCGCGGAGAGTCGGACACGACTGAGCGACTGAACTGAACTGAACTGAACTGTCTACTTGCTTAGTCTCAGTTAGTTTTCTAAGGTAACCACCTATTTTTCAAGATGCTAAACTTTTTTGTAACCCAAAGCAGAATCTCCAAACCCTTAAAATTTTCCTAAAACAGTTTTCCCCTCTCTTCCATATTGAAATAAAAATCCATCAAACCTAAAAACCATCATAGTACAGGAAATGCCTAGCTTGGAAGGATAATCCACTATACAAGGGCATTCTTCCTCACTGGAGATGTTCAGTACCAAGATGTTCAATGAAAATAATGTGGAATGTCAAAGAAGCCAGGATAAATCAAATCAGCACCAGTAGGCCCCTGAAGGGGAGGTTTGGGATTAATGGTTTAGAGCCCAGAAATGAAGTCTTGTGAAGAAAGGGTAGAGAGAGAAAGCCTCTGGGAGTTGAAGAACAGTGTAGTAAAGGGAAAATGGGGCTTGGGAATAAAATTGCTACCTCAAAAAACTTGCCACTCTATATTTGCACAAGATACAAAAGAAGTTACTTAGTCATGTGGAAATAAATTGTTATTAACAGCATCTAATCTAACAACAGAGCAAAATGAAAAAAAAAATGTTTACACACAAGACACGTGTAAAGAAAGTGTGTGCAAAAGGAATTTTTCATGTGGTATTTAGTAAACATATACATATTATTTGTACGTATAAAAAATACCATGTGCAATGAGAGCTATGCATAAATATTTATAAAATACCTTTATCTAAGTAGGCCAGTAACATTTAATATTCTTCAATAAATTAATACATAAAATATATACATTAGTGCCAAAGGGAACATATATTTTGAAATATGAACGCCTAGTAAAACTCTCAAGAATCTGGAGTAAAATTCAGGTATCTGCCAAAAGAAACTTCGGAGTAGTTGTCATTTGAAGAAAGGAAACGATGCTGTGTCTCTTATCTTCGTGGACTATTTGGCTTGTCAGATTTCTAACATCACTTCAGCTGAGTTTTGTATTTGACTTCCAACTTCATGGCCATTTGACCTGCCAACTATTATTTTCTTTAAGGCTTTTAACACTCCACCCAAGTATTTTGCTTTCCAGAACAGTTGTGTCTGTTTCCTTTTGACTTCACCTTAACTTCAGCCGAGGTTTACAAAGTAAGGCTTAATGTGCATCCTCTAAGGTTTCAGACAGACCCAGGGACCTTGCGGTGATGACCTGAAGCTGATACCACACGGGAAAGTCAAGGTCTCCTGCAGGATCGCTCTCTGTGCCAGGATTTCCATTCAATTTGAGAGCCCCGGGGGCCGGGGCCAGGCCCAGAGTGCCAGGCTCTCCTGGGTTCCAGTCCCCTCCCCAGGCAGAACGTGCGGGCTGGGGCCTTACAACCGGAAAACACCGCCCTTTCCTGTCGCCTACTCATTCCCCAGGCCGACTGCTGTAGTAGGAAGAGAAGGAGACGGATTAAGAAAATTAATTAACCCGGTCCACTTTCGGCCTCCGGGAGGAGGGGCGGGGCGCGCAGCGGCTGTGGCCGGAATGAGTGGAGGGCGCAGGTGCCGCCCAGGGCGGATTTCTCCGCTCCTGGGCCGCCGCCACGCCCGGTCGCTCGTCCCCGGCAGCCGCCACCCGCTTGCCCCAGCTTTGGGCAGATCTCTTTTAGGGTTCCCGCGGGAGAGGAAACGCCTCCCCCTGGACTGGAAAAACCTGCAGCGTCGGCAGTTCGTGTGCCCCTGCTCAGCCAGCAGCCCCTGGCGTCTCCAATTGCCAAATCCACTCTCCGGGTTTTGGCGGCAGCTCCAAGGGGATCAGGCTGGAAACTGACAGAACACGACCCTCCTCCCGAGCCCGGGCGGCGAGTGGCCCTGGGGCCGGACCCGACGGGGGCGGCGCGGTCAAGTGGCTTCTCCTCCGCCAGAGTCCCCGTCCGCCGCGCCGGAGCCTTGCCAGGGTAGATCGGGTCGCTGGGACGGAAAGAGGTGGGCTCACGAGGTTCAGTACAGGTGTCTGGTGTGCGGGACGAGTCCCTTTGTTTTGGGGCACCTGGAACTTGCACTCCAGGTCCCTCTTTGAACAGAGCGTCCAGAGTCCTTTCTTTGTGCGGAGGGAGCTGAACGCAGCCTCCCGCAGGGAAGCCACATCCCTGGGGGTGGCGCTGGGGCCGTAACAATGGACGCCCATTGTCCTCCGGGGGCCCGCGGGCCCCGCGGCGGGTGAACCCAGTCCGCCCGCTCCGGGCCGGGCCGCAGGTACCCTGGCTGGGTGGGTCGGCCGGCAGCCCGCGCCCGCCCCGGCCCGCCCCGCGCTGCCGGCCCCGCCCCGCGCCTCCCCGCCCTTCGCAGGTTCAGTCCGGGAGTCCGGCGGCTGCACGCTCAGTCTGCTCGCACCTTCCCTCCGGCGGTTGCCCGACAGGGCGGGGAGCGCCGCCGTGGGGCCCGAACTGGGGGCGAGCCTAGAGACCCCGGCCTCGGGCGCCTTCACGCCATCTCGGAGCGGATAATGCTGTGAGCGGGCGCCAAGCCGGCCGACCCGGTTGGATCTGCGCGTGGCGGGCAGGGACTGCGTGCGCCCCCGGAGGTGTCGGGGCCGGGCGCCCGGTCCCTGGGTCAGCGGCTGGGATCCTTGGCGCCGCTGGTGAGTTGCTGCCTGCCCACGGCTTCTTCTCTGTGCGTCTGTGAGTCTGGCTCACCGGCGGCTGTGGCGGCTTTCGGCCGTGCGTGGCTGCTAGGTTTGGTAAAGCACAGGGAGCGGGGATTACCTAGGGCATCACCTTTCAGCTGGTGTCCAAAGGACTGTAGGGGGCACAAAGCAAGCTGGGGGGTGGGAGGGTGTTACACGCGGCACGAGCGGGACGCAGAGCTTCACCTTTTGTGCCTACCACTTTTCAGGGTGAGGCTGCGCGGCTACACTGCACCCTCCGCGCTATTGACAGCCATTCGGGGCGCGTATTGCATTTTTCCGTCTGAGAACAAGCCGCACATGGCTGCCGCTCCCCTCCCACCGTGGAGTGGCACAAGGGCGCACGGCTCAGCTCTGCGGTGGCAATACCCGTTTGGTGCCCTCTCTACACTTGAGGGGCATTGTGGCTGAAGCTCCAACCTGCAGATGTGGCAGGTTTTGGGGGGGGGGTTTTGACGGTGGTTTCTGAACAACTAAAGTGTTTTCAAGATTTTTTCCTCCTTTCTCCTTGAAACTGTCTTGACACAGACAAGTATCAGACACGTGAGGACGAATGGATCTGGCCAGTCATTTTTTCGTTATGAATTATTATGCTCCATCCCCCTCTCGACTTCGGGAGGCATGTGTTTTATCTTATAAATAGAAAGTAGCATATTTTTTGGCAGGACCTTTATACTGTACAGCCCGAGAGGTCAGTTTAAAAATAAATATGCACTTGAATGTTACATTACCGAGAGCCAGGCTGTGGCTGGGACAAGCTGCGTGGCAGCATCAAAGCCGGGAGCGCAGCTGTGTTGAAAGGAGTAAAAGCCCCAGAGTGCAGCCCAGGCTGACAGTCAAGTAATTACATTTTGTTTAAAAAAAAAAAAAGTGAATTAAAATGAGGGCGGGAATAGGAATATCACGAGAGTATTGCAACATGAATCTTTTCCAGAGCTGGTGTATTTGGGGGAGTCGCTGCTGAGGCGTGCTGAAGGTGTGGGGGGCGGTGGCGAGGGAGGTGCTGCCTGAGGGAACTGATGAATGTTAAGGAGACAAAGATTTCCTCCCCAACCCCCCCCAACTCTTAGGCCTCATAATATCCTAGAGTTTCTTGGGGATGCTGTTTTTCAAAAACAGAACATAAATCTGGAGAGCAGCAGATGTCCCAATTTGAATAGCAAAGCCTTTCTTGGGGACTTCCTTGGGAAGCACTGGGAAACAAAGGCTCACCGAGAAGGCCTGAGGATGCCCCAGGGGTATTCCTAAAGTCAATTTAAAAGACTCCTGTAGTCTTCTAACCTCGAAAAGATCTTTCATCTAAGGAGCAGGAAATGCAGCTTCTTTTCTGGACAGTTCCAGAGATCCTGTTTCTGATACCTGCTGAAATTTGTAAGAGCTCTTGTTGACAATTAAGAATAAGCTACACAGGTATGTTTTAGATGTAAACACTCTGAGATAAATTAGGGCAGTTGTAAAGTGTTTGGTATTGTCAAGTGTGAAATAAGTAATAAAGATTAATAGAGAACCAAGGAACAGTTCAAATTTCTTCATTAAGTCTCCTAAAGCATGTAGGTTTCCCAGCAGGCCTCACTCATTGAATAAAACACTCAGCACCAGCCTCTGGGCTCACAGATAAGAACTTTGGGGGGGAAATTTGGAAGCCTTTCTGGATCCATGTTCATTGCTGTTTTCCATTGGTTATCATCTGCAACAGATTTACGTTATGAATTTCATGATTGGAACATGGTGCTGTGGCAGCAGCAGCTACAGACATGAAATAAGATGAGCTCCCCATTCCCTTAAAATCTGAGTAGTGAAATCCTGTTTTGTATCTCAATGGAACATGTAAAGACAGCTAGAGTAATGAGTGTTGCACTTTTTTTGCTTTTATTGTAAATTTAAACGTGGTGCAAAATGAATAAATGCAAAGCCATAAAAATCACTGCAGAACTATTCGTATGAGCTGGTTTGTCCTATCTGCTCTCCAGCTTTTCCTTTAAGTGGTGTTTTATGTCCAACATGTTCACAAAAGCTGCCCTTTTTCCTTTCTAAAATTCATGGTATTCAACAGCATTGGGAATAAAGTTGTTTTAACCTACATCACCCAGAGATTTTTTTTTTTACCAGGCCATAAATTTTTCACGAGCTCTTTGCCCAGTAGCTATAATATTTATCCAATGGGTGGACTTCAGTTCATAACCTGAAAAAAACTCCAAGAAGACTGCTCTGATTTTTCTTTTTTATTATTACAATTTTTGCTTTCAGTCTGATTTTATTTAGGCCTGGCCTAATTTCTTTCTAATCAGAATCCTGCTGACCTGTTTATTCATTGATGGATTAAGAACTTAAACTTGTTTTTTAAATCCAGTATATTTGCCAGAGAGCAACGGCAATATAGTCATTTGAAACTACTAGATGGAACCAGCCACAAAATCTTTACCAAGCACCAAAGCCAAAGAATTCTAATATATCACACTGTTCAGTGAATTTATATGTTAAAGCTACTTCCTACATAGAGCCTGCCAGTAGTGCCAAGCCCTGTTCTTATCGTTTTACCTTGATTAACTCACTTATTTCTAATAATCTATGAAGAAAGCATTGTTAATATCCCCATTTTACAGCTGTGGCAACTGAGGACAGATGTCTTCTATAACTTACCCCAAATTTACACAAAAAGTGAAAGTGTGAAAGTCGTTCAGTCATGTCAGACTCTTTCTGACCCCATGGGCTGTACAGTCCATGGAATTCTCTAGGCCAGAATACTGGAGGGGGTAGCCATTCGCTTCTCCAGGAGATCTTCCCTACCCAGGGATCAAACCCAGGTGTCTCGCATTGCAGGCAGATTCTTTACCAGTTGAGCCACAAGGGAAGCCCAAATTACACAATAAGGAACATACCTAAACAGGTTTATGCAATTTAGCAACCCAATGTGTGCAGAAATGAATGGCCAATTTTCCAGAAAGATCAGCATCTCCTGCTTAAGGAGATGGGAGAAAAGACTTTGAGGTGAAGAGCCTCAGAGGCAGGCTGTCTGGGTTCATATCTTGGCCCTGGCACTCAATACATGTATGATTTGAAGCAAATTACTTAGCTGGTATACCTCAGTTTATCGATTACAAAATGCAGATAGCACTACTCTGAGGATTACATAAGTTAAATAGAACTCAGAACATGCCAGGTGCAGAGTAGACACAATAAAAAGTTGATGCTTTCATTACTGCTTTTGTTGTTTCCCTAGGTGCTTAATACTGGTCTCATTTAATATTCACAACCTCTCTTCGAGGTGGATAGTATTGTTATTTTCCAGATGAAAACACAGATTCAGAGAGGTTTGGTAACTTGTCCAAGGTCACACCACTGAGTAAGTAGCAGAATCAGTTTTGAACTCAGACCTTGCCCTAAATGAATACCTCACCCTCACCACCAGAGAGGAAGGCCAGAGAAGCAGTTAAATCTGACTCTAAGGGTTTTTAGCCTCTGGCAGAGAACTCACTTTGCAGCACACTGTATCACATAGTACCACTGCCCCAAGGAAGATGACAGTGATTGCCATCCTTTGGGAACACCATATGAATCATTATATTTTTATTATTTTTAAAAATATTTTTATGTATTTAATTGGCTGCACCGGATCTTAGTTGCAGCACGTGTGATCATCTTTTCTGCATGTAGGATCTAGTTACCTGACCAGGGATCAAACTCAGGCCCCATGCATTGGAAGCCCGAGCCACTGGACCACCAAGGAAGTCCCTGAATTGCTTTATTTATTGGAGATAGTTGAATCTCATTGTATAGTCAGTAGTTACCTGCAGTGGATCCAGCTTCAAACTACTACTAGCAGTAACCCAAGGGGTTTAGCTTATAAAGAGTTTTACTAGGAATTTTGGGTCCCAAACATGAACTGGAGTTTAGTGTGCGGCAAACATCCTTGTTTTAAAGTTCTGGAGGATCAGGGGTTGCAGGGTCCAGTAAGTGAGCTGGATGGTCACCTCCTTGAGACTAGTGACCACAGCCATGGTGCCTGACCCCTCAGTCCCTGGCACTCAATGGACATTTAATACACATTTTATAATGATGTTGCTCCAAGGGGAGCTAAAGCAAAAGGCAGGAGCCATCAGTAAGGCGGGTAGGAAGGCTCTGTTCTTGGAGGAAGTCGGGCCTCATTCAAGTTCTAAGTTCTGCACATGACCCAGACTCTGCCAGATAAGCTTCTGGTGTGAAAGATATAGAGCAAGGAGGCCTTTGAAACGTTAGAGAGGTGCCCCGGATAACCCAAGGAGACTGCCTGGCCTCCACTGCCTTTGATACTGTGGATTTGTGATTAGCTGTGGGAGGCTGCTCAGACTGAAGTAGCGGTTCTGGAAAGGATGTCTTGGCTTGAAATAATCCAGGTTGTCTCAAAACCAAGGGCAGTAGCCTCAGGGCTGTCTGCCTCCATTTTCTTCCCTGCTTCTGCCCCATCCTCTCAGGGGTACAAATCAAAATGGATCCCACAGACCAGAATAAATAATATCAGTAGCCAAATAGCTCTACAGCAGCAGGCAGGTATGTTCTTTCCTTGAGGAAAAAATGCCTTCCCTGGCCTTGATGTACTTCTTGAGTGCCAAGTTTCACCAGTCTCATGGTGAAGGACGGAGTTTGACAGTACCTCTGGTGGAAGAGCAGTTTTTTTTTAATTAAAGCATATAGTGTTATAATATAAATCATATTGATATTAAAAAGTTTGCTATTTCTGAATAACCAAGAGAACTGATGAGTGAGTTTAAGGTCTGCTGAGTTCAAATTAGTATTTGCTTGATCAAGTCATGAATTAATAGTAGAATCCTAGAATCTCAAATTTTAAATTCTTTAAAACCTGGATTTTCAGTGATTTGGGTTTTATTTGTACATTTGAGAAAGTCGTCATTAACCTTCTAGCCTTTGATTCTTCGCTAAACTGTCACAGAGATCACACACCTGCAGTTAGCTCATTCAGCACTAAAAAAAGAAAAAGTGAAAGTGTTGGTCACTCAGTTGTGTTTGACTCTTTGCGACCCCATGGACTGTAACTTGCCAGGCTCCTCTGTCCATGGAATTCTCCGGGCAAGAATACTGGAGTGGGTTACTATACAACACTACATCATGTGAACTCTGAGACATGAATAGGATCAAAAAATGGTTCTTTGGGAAACCAGTCTGATAGAGGTCCCTCTGTGCAGGACTTCTCAGAGCATTTAATGTCACTGTGTGCAGTGAATCTCCACAGGGAGGAGGTATCTATCAAATCATTTTGCCCAGAGAGCAGCTGGCAGAACTAGTCTGACAGGAAACATTCTGGGAACCATGAAGCCAGAGGCAGAAGCCACACGCTGCGGCCTGCCCTCCAGCCTGTTCAGGGGTACAGGAACAGAGCCACCGGAACACACTAGAAGATGCCATTCTGCTATTTGATAAAAGTCATGCAGAATTAAATAGAGACAATCACAGAGGGATTGGAGATCAGAAAGCATAGATTCTGATCATACCTCTGACCCAAGTTGTGGAACTGTGACCTTTCAGGGTCTTTTTCTCAACTCTAAGATGAGACATTTGTTGCTGGAGGATTTCAGATCGTCTCTAGCTTCTAGAATCCAGTGAGCCAGGATTAGTGACATCTATGAGCATAGCAATCTTACTATTATACTAATCATGTAAAACCCTGTGTTGAAAAACAGACCCAGTGCAGATCCAGGCAGAGCAGCCTGAGCCAGCATGGAAGGCAGAGAACTTCAAAGTCAGGCCTCTATTTAGACAGCTTACACGTTTGGGAATCTGTCATGTTCTGATGACAACCTGAAGGTCGTATTTGTAGACACATCATGCCAGTGATAGATGACTGTGTGTTTAGTTGAAAAAGACCTTTTCTGTTCAAAACCATTATAATCATTTAGGCTACACACAACTTTTTAAACAAGCAAAGACATTTTTTGGTAAAATGTGGCTTTGCCATTTCAGAATATATGTGAATTCTTTCCCTTTTTTATATACTTACTTTTTAAACTTTTTAAAAAGACACGTACCATTGACCTTTAACACAACAGATGAGGTTCTAAGCCCTTGACTGGCCAGCTGTGTCACAAGGCAGATCCTTGCCCATCTCTGGGTGAGTGATGTCTGTGAAAATGTAGAAGGGGAGGAATGTAGAGGAATCGTTGAAATTCTCCAAGCACTCTCCTGGCTCTAAACAGCTGTGATCCTATTACTCTTTTTTTCCCCCCCCTTGTATCTTAGGCATTTTCCATAGTGTCTTATACCTTTTCCTATTTTAACACTTAATATGTTTAAATTTTCATTTATTGACCCTTGTTACCACCTAGAATATTGGTTCCATAAAAGTAGGGACTGAACCTAGTTTAGCTTGGCACTCATCTTTTTTATACTAGGAGTTAATGAAAAAAGGCACAATCTAGTCCTACTCGTGTTATTTTCTCTTAGAGGTTGCCAAGCCAGAAATCTTTCAGTTACCCACGTTAAGTCTGACCATAGTAAAATAATTTCTTCCTAGGCGACCAAATGTTCAAATTCCAAAGGAAGCACCTCTAGCCCATCCAGGGTACTTTGAAATCCAGGCCACCACCAGAACTTCCTCGAAGTCTTCTTGGCTAGGCCGTTGCAACCTGCATGGAAGCTTTCTCCTGCCCAGGTGTAATTGCGGTAGCTTGGTACCATGTGTCCACTCAGCACAGGCCGGGCAGCCCCAGGGGTGGAAGGAGGAGGGTTGTTTCCGAGTGCCCACCTAGACTGCTCAGCCATGCCTGCATCAGCCATTCATCTTTGGTATGCTTACCGATCATCAGTCTCCACGCTGGGATGTCGGCTCTGAGCACATTGTCACTGCAGCCTCAGTTTCTGGGATACTGCCTGGCACTCAGTAGGTCCTCAGTAGATGTTGTTGAATGAATGTTTCAGAAGGTGAGTCACTAGCCAGGGACTGGATGAAGGCAAGTGGAAGGCTCTCTCCAAGGCCTGCTGCTCGCTGAATGAATCAGCTCAAGCCACATGTCCTGCTGTGCATGGCATAGCACCAAACCGGAAACACTTTTCCTGCCCTCTGATGACTTCAGAGCGAAATGTCTTCCAAACTAGGGTTGATTTTTGGCCTTATATAAGTTTAGTAGAAGTTGCATTCATGAGTGGATTTTGTTCTGTATTCCTCTTAAAGAAGCCCTTACACTGTGGGCTCAACTGACAGGGCAGGTAGTGCTCCCCTGCCAGCCCACTGAGCTCTCTGTCTCAGGGGCAGCATGGGGAATGGAGCAGTGAAAGTGAAAGTCACTCAGTCATGTCTGACTCTTTGCGACCCCATGGACTATACAGTCCATGGAATTCTGCAGGCCAGAATATTGGAGTGGGTAGCCTTTCCCTTCTCCAGGGGATTATCCCAACCCAGGGATCAAACCCAGGTCTCCTGCATTGCAGGCAGATTCTTTACCAGCTGAGCCAGGAGGAAAGTGCAGAGCAGTGATGTCTTCCCGATTCCAGTTTTTTTTTCAGAATGAGGAATTTATCTGTATCTGTGGGTTCTGCATCTGTGGACTCAACCAACCACAAATCAAAAACTTTTGGGGGGAAATAAACGTTCCAAAAGCATACCTGAATTTGCCATGTGCTAGCAACTACTGACATTGTATTGGGCATGATAAGTATCTAGAGATGACTTAAAGGGTATGGGGAGGTTGTGCATAGGTTAGATGCAAATACTATGCCATTTTACATAAGAGGCTTGTACATCTGTGGATTTTGGTATCCATGAGATGTCCTAAAACTAACACTGGACGGAAACTGGGGGATAACTATACTTGAAACCAGACCATTTTGGGTTTCACATTATTTAAAACAATCAGTTTGGGTAGACAGGTCCCGAGTAAAGTTAGGAAAAAATTCTGATGGTGAACTTTCAGCTTGTCTTGTTCCTTATGCAATTCTAGGTTTTTGGATAATTAATAACAATATCTCCCATTGATTGTCAGTTCATTGCCTCACAGGACTTTGTCAAGCATTTTGTGTGTTGTCTCTCTCACCAGCTACACTCCACAGATGCGCAAGCTGAGGCTTGCAGAGAAAGTCACTGGCATTGCCTTGTACCCTTAACTTAATGTGAGGAAAGATGAGAAAAGATAATGAAAATGCTACAAGCTAGTAAAACATATTTTAATTCTAAGGATAGTCTTAACTTCATTATAAAAACATGGTTTTTTTTTTTTTTAATTCCCTAGAAGCTAGATGTTTCTGCAAACCTACAGAACCACAGAACTCTAACATTCATTTTCTTTATTAAGTGTAAATAAACTTCAAATACAGATCTATGATTCTAACACCTATCTGTGTATATATGAAGTCTACATGCACATACCAGGGGCTGCTGCTTGAAATGAGACCAGCAGGTATCTCCGCTAACTCCTTTCCCAGTGCAGGAATGCTCTCCTCCCTCCCCTCTGGAATCGCTACCTGTCTCAGACTCAGCTGGAAAACTTCCCCTGATGGGCCTCTCCCATTGTTCAAGTTGATTAAGTCAAGTTGGTTAGACTTCTTCCTATCCAGCGCCACCTGCCCTCTTGAACCCTAATCACACACCTAATTCTTTTCAAGGGATGGTACAGGTTTCCTCTCACCTGATAGCTCACCAAATATTTAAAGAAAATAACTGTATGCCCTTAAATTTTTCCTTATCTGACCAATAAATGGCAGTAATTTCCCTAACTCAAAGGAGTTCCATTTGTTCTCAAGACTGGAAGAACTGCACATGGAGATAAAGGATACATGTGTATGTATAGAAGTTAGCTCCCTGTCCTATTGATGGAATTATTCTCTAATTAAGCTGGAAATTAAAAGACACTTGTTCCTTGGAAGAAAAGTGATGACAAACCTAGGCAGCATACTGAAAAGCAGAGATATCACTTTGCGCACAAAGGTCCATATAGTCACAGCTATGGTTTTTCCAGTAGTCATGAAAGGATATGAGAGTTGGACTTTAAAGAAGGCTGAGCACCGAAGAATTGATGCTTTCAAATTGTGGTGCTGAAGAAGACTCTTGAGAGTCACTTGGACTGCAAGGAGATCCAACCAGTCAATCCTAAAGGAAATCAACCCTGAATATTCATGGGAAAGCCTAATGCTAAAGCTGAAGCTCCAATACTGTGGCCACCTCACAGGACAAGCCGACACAGTGGAAAATATCCTGATGCTGGGAAGGATTGAGGGCAAGAGGGGACGACAGAGGATGAGATGGTTGGATGGCATCTCTGACTCAGTGGACATGAGTTTGAGCAAACCCCAGGAGATGGTGAAGGACAGGGAAGCCTGGTGTGCTGCAGTCCATGGGTCACAAAGAGTTGGACATGCCTTAGCAACTGAACAACAATAACAAAGCTTGAAATAAGAGTCTTTTCCAATTGTGGAGCTTGTGCACAGGGCAGACACAAACCATTTTAGCCCCATCTGCAATCATACATTGGTGACTGCCGCAGACAACATTTAAGGAGAAAATGGACTGATTATTTGGGCAATTAGAATGGTTCCCCTCCTTCATATTGCATTTCAGTAGATGTTCTGGTTTTTCATTTGAGATGAAGATGCTTTGTGCTTACATAACACTCTATGAAGATTGTCACTTAAAAAGATTCTCATACTCAGCTCTTATAATCACGAGAGATAGGTGGGTTTGGGGTGACTATCCCCATTTACACAGAAGGTAACTGGCACCTGTATGGTCTAGCATCTTACAAGAATCTTATAGCTTTAGTTCAAAGTTTCTTTCCTCCCCTAAGGCCTAGAATAGCAGCAAGAGTTATTTCTACCGTTTTGCTTGCCCGTGGGTTCATTCAATAAATTTTTTTAAAGTACATGATCTGCTGGTGACACCTTAATATTCAAAACAGTCCTTTTCTATAGAATATCCATTAGAGTTTCTCACAGCTTCCCCTACATATCTTGGGCTAAAAAATCCAGTTCAGTTCAGTTGCTTAGTCATGTCCAACTTTTAAGACCCCATGGATGGCAGCACGCCAGGCCTCCCTGTCCATCACCAACTCCCAGAGTCTACTCAAACACATGTCCATTGAGTCAGTGATGCCATCCAACCATCTCATCCTCAGTCGTTCCCTTCTCCTCCTGCCCTCATTCTTTCCCAGCATCAGTCTTTTCTGTTGAGTCAGTTCTTCACATCAGGTAGCCAAAGTATTGGAATTTCAGTTTCAGCATCAGTCCTTGCAATGAATATTCAGGGGTGATTTCCTTTAGGATGGACTGGTTTGATGTCGTTGCAGTCCAACAGACTCTCAAGAGTCTTCTCCCACACCTCAGTTCTAAAGCATCAATTCTTCAGCGCTCAGCTTTCTTTATAGTCCAATTCTCACATCCATACATGACTACTGGAAAAACCATAGCCTTGACTAGACAGACCTTTGTTGGCAAAGTAATGCCTCTGCTTTTTAATATGTTGTGTAGGTTGGTCATAACTTTTCTTCTAAGGAGCAAGAGTCTTTTAAAAAATCCAAGGCCCACTTTAATCCATTTCGTTTTGAAAGGAGAGGTCAGAATGCAAGCTTATTGTTTCTCCTGGGCCTCATTCTGTAAGATTGACTGAAATGTAACTAGTCAGTCTGCATTCCCAGGAAATGTATTGTCAAATTTTTCTAGAGTCTTGCCTGTCTCTCTGTTTGCACATGGCAGTGGTGGATGGAAGTCATTTCCCTTTGAAACATCATGTCAACAAATATTCTTTGCCTTAATCCCAAAGATCTTGTATGAGCCTGTAGAATTAACTGTGGCTTGCCTTGATAAGCTGTTAAATTCTTACCCTGCATGGATAGAGAAAGGAGAAATCAAAGAAACTCTTTGCCACAAACAAATAGATGATAGCTCCTTGCTCCATGGTTTTCTCTCTCTCTTGTAGGAGTCACAGAAAGACTCAGCTTGCATTTTCAGTAGGACAGGTAGGGTTAAAGAGGAAAGAAGTCAGGGCAATCTCAAGCATTCTCATTTATTCATTCAACAAACATTTGTTCAGCACCAGCTATGAATTATAGTTCTCCCCCCAGGAGAAGGCAGCCTTGTGGAGCAGACAGTAGTAACTGCAGTATAGTATGAGAGCTTATGGGGTGGTTGAGTCGCTAAGTCGCATCCAACTCTTGTGAGCCCATGGACTGTAGCCCGCCAGGCTCCTCTGCCTGTGGAATTCTCCAGACAAGAATACTGAAATGGGTTGCCATTTCCTTTCTCCAGGGGATCTTCCCAACCCAGGAATAGAACCTGGGTGTCCTACATTGCAGGCAGATTCTTTACCAACTGAACTATGAGGGAAGCCCAATGAGAGCTGGTAGGCTGAGGTATAAACAAGGTAGTGTGGATCATGGGATCTGGCTGGACTTGTAGCTGCAGGGTTGGACCAGACCCTGTTTGCAAAAGTGGGCCTCTCCAGCTATCTTATCTCTAGACTTTAAGGGTGGGCTTGGCACCCAGGGTTAAGGGAGCATTCTAGATGCCTCATTCTGATAGATATTGAAAGATAAAGTGGGAGGAGATGAGGTTGATGACAGGGAGACAGGTAGGGAGGCCTGTGCCCTTGTTTAGGAGAGAGATCTCAAGGGCTCAAAGTAAAGAGGATGGACGAAGTGAGACAATAGGACTTGATGAGGAGAAGGAGGCACGGAGAGGAATCCTGGGTGACAACTGGGTTTTGGATCTTGGTGACTTCCTGCCGCTTACCAAAAGGGAAAAGTATCGGAGGTGAAAGCTGAGGGCCAACAAGAGGAGGAGAGATGGCATAATCAGGGATAAGTTAAACAGGAAGTACCTGAGGGAAGCAAAGTCAAGTCTGAAAGACTAGAGGAGAAAAGTCCAGTGCTTCTTTCTGTGAAGGACCAGTGATTTTTAGCGTTTTGTTTATTTCAATTTCCAGTCTATTGTATACTGATAGCAGCCACGTCAAGTAGCTGCTTGGACCATACCCAGCTTCCGTGCAAACCTGATGATACACACTCTCAAACATGCCAAGGGTCTGACCAATGGGAAAAATCCACTGATCTGCACGCTTGATTATGTGAGAAAATTCTACAAGCTCTCTTTAGTTTCTTTCCGTGTCTCATCATGGACTGGCCCTGGTGCACAGACCCACTTTGGGTTTCACTGGTCTAGACTAAGGCATGTGTGGGCTGAAGACTCCAGTTTGGAAGTTAGCATTAGAGGTGGAGGTTGAAGCCGAGGACAGGGGTGTGACTGCAGGGGGACTGTTGAGAGTTGGGGGATGGACAACCACTGTCCAACCCTGGGAAAATGCCAGCGTCTAAGGCATGGCTTCCAGCTTTTCCCATAAAGCATCAGACACATAGAGTCTGTACAACTACTCAACTCTGACCTTGTCATTGGAAAGCAGCTCTACCAGGGTTTCCAAACCTCAGCACTACAGAGAGTTGAGGCCAGATAATGTTTTGTTATGGGGCGCTGTCCTGTGCATTGTATAGTGTTTCTGACTTCTGTCCACAGAAATGCCAGTAGCACCACCACCTCTACAAATATGTCTCAGTTCAGTTCAGTTCTGTTGCTCAGTTGTGTCCGATTCTTTGCGACCCCATGAATCACAGCACGCCAGGCCTCCCTGTCCATCACCAACTCCCGGAATTCACTCAAACTCATGTCCATCGAGTCGGTGATGCCATCCAGCCATCTCATTCTCTGTCGTCCTCATCTCCTCCCACCCCCAATCCCTCCTAGCATCAGAGTCTTTTCCAGTGAGTCAACTCGTCGCATGAGGTGGCCAAAGTATTGGAGTTTCAGCTTTAGCATCAGTCCTTCCAATGAACACCCAGGATTGATCTCCTCTAGAATGGACTGGTTGGATCTCCTTGCAGTCCAAGGGACTTTCAAGATTCTTCTCCAGCACCACATTTCAAAAGCATCAATTCTTCAGCAATCAGCTTTCTTCACAGTCCAACTCTCACATCCATACATGACCACGGGAAAAACCATAGCCTTGACTAGACGGACCTTTGTTGGCAAAGTAATGTCTCTGCTTTTTAATATGCTATCTAGGTTGGTCATAACTTTCCTTCCAAGGAGTAAGCGTCTTTTAATTTCATGGCTGCAATCAGTGATTTTGGAGCCCAAAAAAATAAAGTCTGACACTGTTTCCCCATCTATTTCCCATGAAGTGATGGGACCAGATGCCATGATCACAGCCCAAGAGGAGGCTCTGTAAGTGATCCAACATAAAGAGGAGATTGTTATCATAGCAACACTTCTTTTTTATACCACCTTTGCCTACTTTATTATACCACCTTTGCCTACCTTATTATGGCGCTTACTACCTACCAGGAGATACCAGATACAAAATCGTAAAATCCGGGAACAGGAAAGAAAGCAAATATCAGCTTTTTAGGAGCCCTGAGAAAACCTCCAAGTAAGGCAGTAATGAGCCTAGATTGCGTGAGGTGAGTTAGAGAATTCCTGCAGGAAGGAAGTGACTGAAGCGGGTCTTGGAGGATGTTATGAATAGTGGTTGATGGTAAGGAGGTGGGAGGACAATTCACGTAAGGAACACAGGGTTCTTGGTTTCAGAAAGTCAAGAGGGAAGTGCAGTGTCAATAGCACGGGAAGGGAGCCATTGTCCCGATGAAAGGCCTGTGGGTGTACAGGGCCCCCCGGTGCACAGCCATGATGCACGTGTTTCCTCTGGGAAAAAAATTAATAGCACTTAACGCTTTTTTCTCAAAACAGGATATTTGTTTTTCTCCTCGAAACTCAGGGGGCTTTTATTACCTCAAAATTTTAATATTTTGGTGTTTCTTTCACATGAAGTCAAATCCCATTTGAGATTCTCTTTGACAAGGACAAAAATAGTGAAAATTCCTATGAGTTGGGGAGGCTGGTATCTGGGACCATTTTACTCATTCTTGGTTAATGACAAGGTCAGATTATTATCTCCAACTCTTGTTGATGTTGAGATCATAGTGTATTATTTCCCCTTAGTGCTGCTGGGCTGCAGGACAGATGGCCTGGAACAGCCATTCCCGTTCTCAACCCACTTCCTTGGAGGTCCTCACGTTAGTTTTTGAGTCCATGGCAGTTAGAAGCACAGACTGCAGAGTTCAGCCATGGCTGAAATCCTGGCTCTTCCACGTTTTGGCTGATGGGCCTAAGACACAGGTCTGATCTAACCCTGGTTCCAGAGAAGTGTGCTCTAATACTCACCTCCCTGGCCCACAGCATGCACTTGAGCCATTGCTGTTCCCATGTGTAGAGTCTTCAGAGGACTCGGCATTTCAAATGTTATACTTTCTTGCAGACTTGGACTGGGGAATGGTTCCTAAGCACAAAGCAACTATCTCTCATCATGGAAGGTCTAGCAGGGCTTAGGGATTTAAATAACACTTCTTAATTATTTTACTTGTGTGCCACGTGTTGTGGGAGAGAAAAAGAAAAGAATTAAGACCCAGCTCACGCTCACAGAAAAGCTCTCAGCCTAGTCAAAAGGGATATTCATGCCTGCATTCAGCAAATATTTGTGTACAGATATTTATGTACAAATAACACAGAGGAGTTTGCAGTGGAAGTGGGTAGAGTATGCACTGGCCACTGCCAGGCTCCAAATACACCCACTGCTGGTGTGGTGCAGAGAAGCCAAGTTTCAGGCCATCCAGTGACTGTGGATGACTGCCAAGGGCCTTCGCAGGATGGGAGGGTAGCATGGAAATCCCTATATGTCCCCTCACCCCATTAGGGAAATAGCCAAGGTAGTCAAGGGACGCAACTTAGAGGCTGTGCTATGAAGACAGGATGAAGAGAACCATGACTTATGTAGTATGAGCGAAATGATCACAGTCTGAATTTCTGGACACTTGTCAAACCTGTTTGGAACATTTGATATTCCTATTTCTGGAGTTTTCATAGAGTAATTGCTGACTCTAATATTAGTGGTTTGGGGTTTTGTTTTGTTTTGGTGAGCAGCTTTACCAGTTACTTAACTTGAGCTGAGTCTACAGATTCGAGCCAGTTCCTGCCTGAACATTGCTGACAACTTAAGGGTGAGGTTCTCAACCTGTATTGATTTTGTCCTTGCAGCTTCACAAACCAACTCAGATCCATTCGTTCTAGAAGCATGGAAGCAACTGATGGGTATTGTCCCATTTGATTCATATCCACCAGCAAGAGCATCTGCCTTGGTCCTTGTGACCAGCCCTGAGGCTGAGTCCCTGTAAAACTAGTCATGATAAATGCGCCAGACCCTTCCCCTCTCTCGTTACAACTGCCAGGGATCCAGGTCTGCCTCAAGTCCTCCCCAATAACTCATTTTAATAGGGAGAAAGGGCGTAATGGCCTCTCTTCAAAAGTGCAGGGTCAGTACTTTTAGGTGGATGTTCTGTCTTCCAATTTTGCTTCTAAAAACCCTTTCAAATAGTACAATTAGATCCTATAAACGTGAGGAGTGTACGCACGTTAGCGGTGAGTCTCCCATATGGTATTTGTGGGTCTCTGTATAATCGGAGTTGTAAAAGAAAAATAAATACAAGCTGCAGCTGAATCATAAAGGAAGAAGTCCATTTATAAGTAATTGAGGGTTGAGATGTAGCATAGACTTTCTGAGTGGGCCTATAAAATGCTGTCTGCTCAGTCTGGCTATAAGTTCATTTGCATGACAGCCAGGCGGCTGGGAACTGAGCTAATGGCATCTTATAGCCTGGCAGCATACAGCCATGTCCTCAGGTTCAGATAATATGGGGAGAGGAAAAGAATCTAAAAATAGAAAAGGCATCTTCTTATCTTCTTGTGGGTGGAGTAAAACAGACTGAAAATATGGAAAGCATCCGTCCAGGATGCCATTTACCAGGGTATTCTCCGGTTACATTTACTTCTGTCTTAGGTTTTCATGTAAGTGCAATGTTGAATCTCTAATAATATACTTTTATTCCTCCTCCAATTTTAAAATTCTCTGGTCCAGGGAAGCGCTCCTACAGAGGCCCTCACTGTAGTGATACTTTAGTATTTCTGATACGGGAGGTTGTCATCCCTATATTAGTAATAACTGCCGTCCTCAAATGGAAAGTTTTCCAGGAAGTCTGTGAGTGCTTTTTTTAATAGGTTAATGTAAAGTTGGGCCATAAGGAAGTGAGCAGTGATGGTTTTCCCTTGTAGGAGACTCAGAATGAACAGGGACGAGACCCCACCCTCTAGGCACATCCCGGAGGCTCCGAGTCAAGGCTGCTACAGTGACAGCCTCAGCACATGCTCAGTACACCGCCCCTCCCACATGGCAACCCATTCCATCTTTCCAGAACCCTGGGTTCTCCCTTAGAGGATCCAGAATCTGTTTCCCTTTAGCTTCTGCCTTTGTATCCCTAGGGCCTCTCATAACAAGTTAATCCCTTTTCCATTACAGTTATATGAATCCTTCAGATCCCTAAGGATTCCTTTTCTCTCTGTATTTGAGTTTTCTTCAAGCTGCTCCGCTCTACCCTCTCACGTGTCCTGAGTCCTGTCGTCTCCCGATTGGACTCCTTGGGAACATGTGGGAACATGTTCCAAGTCACCTTTATCCCTTCCAAGTGTGGAGCCCACACTTTTCCAGGGCTTATCAGGGCATTGTCTCCCTTGAGTTTCCCTGTGTTGGCAGCGGAGAGAAATACCCCAAAGACAGTGGTGGGTGGGGAAGGGGTAGCGGGTTCTTGGCTCAGTTAACCTCCTTCCCTGGGCCTGTGGATTCAGGCACGAATGAGGAATAACAGCATTTTTGTTTGGGGCCCAGATGTTGCAGCGGTGCAGGAGCTGGGAGGAGGGGCCTGCTGATTCTACACTGAGACAAAGCGAAAAGTGAGCAGAAGCTGGGGGGTCCTCCACAGATGTGACAACAAGCACGAAAGGGGAAGTCCAGCACGACTCACTTCCCGCAAGTCGAAGAAAGGAAAAGGCCCATGGGTCCCTCAGGACAGACACACATACACACCCCTCACCCCCACCTGCCCTGTTTCATGCATTTGTGTTTTAGATTAACAGCCTATTGTTCAGGATGCAAGAATTTTTTTTACTCTCTCTCTCCCCTAAGAATTAATCTAAAAACAATTAGCAGACAAGCCACACATTCCTTTCTTAAAATAAATGGAATTTTTAAAAATCTCATCCCCTTTGTTCTTTTCAGAGCCCTGTGACTTGCCAGTACTGCCAGCTCTGGTCATCTAGGGAGTGAATTTTCAGGGTGTAACTTCTTCATCGCCCTTTGCTTTTCTCCCACCTCCTGTGTTAGTCTTCTTAGCATCATTTTCGTTACCAAAAAGATGATAAGGACATGAAGCCAAAGGGGGCCACTGCAGTTTTCTTTCTTCATAGAATTATTATTGCTGTGTTGATTTCTGTTATTAACACTGTCGTTAAGTCAGTCACATGTGAGAAACTGGGATTGTCTAGCCTGGTATCGGAATGACCACCTGACACTCTGCCTTTCTTATCAAAACCATGTCTTCAACTTCCTCTTGAGTCCTTTTGTGTCTTGGAACCCTTAAGCTTCTCACAAATTCCTAAGAGTGGGGACCTGTGCCCTTGCCGCTGGACTCCATGCCCACCCATCCCCACCCATCTGCCAGACACCCTCTCTAACCTTGACAGAGGGTGACAGGCGACTGACTGAAGAGTTGAAACCTTTTGTTGGCATATCTATCCTCTCCAGTGCCCAGGAGCTGGAGCCCTTGATTTCAGAGGAATCTAATTTCCCAGATGAATATTATGTCAAGTGTCATCTGGGGGCGGGGGGTAGAGGAGCAAACAGTAATCCAGAAACTCCTGGAGAAAGGGATTAGCAGTCTTGGAGGGTTCAAATTTCAGGGTCAAGAGGAGAGTTTTGAGAAAGGTCTACACATAGGATGGTTGGTTTCTCTCTCATTTTCTTCCTTTCCTTCCTTTCTCCATCTGTCCTTCATCCCTTCCTCTCTTCCTTTCTCTCTTTCAGACAGTGGGAGTGAAGGAATGATAGCAATGCAGAAAAGCTGGCCAGCAAGAGAGCCCTGAGTGTGGAGAGTTAGTGATGGCGGTAGGGTTCTGATGCCTTCCATTTGGCTCATGGAACACCCAGGAGGCCTCCCTCTCCAGCTCTGGTCAGGCCTGTGAGCCCTTCTGGTTCAGTTCTTCCTCTCTCCTCTCCTCTTCTCACACTTTCTCCTCTTGGGTGTCCCCCCGACTTCAGGCTCTCCCTCTGATTCATCCCTTGCTCTGTCTGCTGCCACGTGGGTCAACCTACATCCTCCTGGAGCCCAAGTCCCCTTTTCAGAAATGGAGAGGAGGGACAGGATTTTGTGGTATTCCACCGTCAGAAGCTGTCCATCTGTGTGGCCACTGCCTCTCAAGACAGGGAGAGATACCCCTGAGCCCCAGCACCTCCACCTTCTCGTGCTTCCTTCCATGTAGATTCCCTGCACCCACCCTTTCCCCAGTGTCCTGGGTCTCTTTCCTCTTCTCGTTTCCTTCTGATGAAAACCCTTCTCTTCTAAGACCTCTTCCATTCTGCACATATGGACTGGGGGCACCTCTTAGTGAAGTTCTAATTAACGCAGAAAGAAGTGCTCTGTCATTGACAAGATGAGGCTCAGCCCTCTGGTGAGGTCTTTGTAGATCCGTGCACTTCCCCTGCAGACTTTGGCTTTTGAGCCCACTTTCCCATAGCCATCATCACCATCAGTAACTTACAGGTTGGGTAGACTTTTCAGGACCTGTGTATAAAATTGTCCCTGCAGGAAAGTGCAGTCTGAGCCCAAAACAACCTTCTACTTATTTTGTTGTTGTTTTAAATAGCTCATTCACTGTGTGGCTCAAAAATCCAAAACCATGAAAGGACAGACAGTGAAAAGTTTCTCTTCTACCCTTATCCCCTTCCACCTACTTTTGTCCCTGTGGGCACTCACCATTATTTCCTGTGTTTGCTTCCAGAAAAAGTTTATTGACATACAAGCCAGGACAGAAGTTATTTGCGCACTTTGGCACCAATCTTTTTTTACTTTGAAGACACACATCTTTGAAGCTCTTTTTATACCAACATATCAGGAGCTGCTTTGTCCTTTTGTAGACCATGTAATACTCATGTGTATGGATGTACCTCAACTTGTAGAATCAATCCTCTAAAGGTGGACAGTTACGTTGTTTCCAACTCTTTTTTTCTTTTTAATTTTGTCTACACAGTGTGGCTGGTGGGGGTCTTTGTTCTCCAACCAGCAATTGAACCCAGGCCTTCATCAGGGAAAGTTCTATGCCCTAACCACTGGACCATCAGGAAATTCGCAGTTGTTTATAACTCTTGGCTGCTATAAATTATGCTGGAGTGACAGCTTTGTATATTATTTCCTTATTTCCCATATACATAAATTGGATAAACCTCTCTAAGTGGAATTCTGGGGTCAAAGGCATGTGTTACATAGTTT
The DNA here is from genome assembly GCF_049115385.1 of Moschus berezovskii. NCBI lineage: Eukaryota > Metazoa > Chordata > Mammalia > Artiodactyla > Moschidae > Moschus > Moschus berezovskii. The sequence goes on from NC_142470.1 coordinate 88,240,238, forward strand.
TCATAGATAACCATCTTCTGCTGGGGTTGGACCAGTGTGTGCTTCCCTACTCTTATTAGCCCAGCGTGGTATCACATATCTTAAACAGGTTTTGGAAGGCACCCCCTTTTATCATTTGGAATTCAATCACTGACTGAATTCCCAGGGAGTGTGTTCCTTAAATGTCAAGACCTCTATGTCTGGAATTCAAACCTAGCCACTTGGCTTAGTGCCTGGGAGCCTGCCACCTGGCAAAACCTGTGCCTCAGTGCTTTGTCAGTAAAATGGGCATGTTAACATGGGTTCCTGTCAGTGACCTAGAACACATCAAAGGCTGGAGCAGTGCCTGGCACAGTGAGACACTCTCAAACATTTCCTGTCATAGGAAGTGTTGGTGGTTCCCAGGAGACACACACATACCCTCTCCAGGACCAGATACTTTGTTCCCTATGAAGAAACTGCCTTGTTTCCTGCTTTAGTGAGTGCAGAGAAGATGCTGAGCAGTCGGCCTGAGGCATGGCTTTCCACTGACTGATAAGCCAAGGAGCCCAGGAACACTGAGAAAGGAGGGGAGCAAGCGGTCAGGACAGAGTCATGATATTGGATTGTCTCTCCTGGGATCAAGCGTGGTTGCCCCTGCGCTGGAAGAAGAAAGATAACAGATACAACAGGCAGATGGGTCTGAGTGTTCAGATATTTCCCCAGCATCATATCACAAACATAAACTCATCTAAAGTTGTAAAACTGACATTTTTGCACCAAATTTCTTTCTTTTTTTCACCCAAATTTTCAGTGAATTGGGGAGCTCCTCACCCTGGCACACAGTAGAAATTTAATACCAATTCTTTGCAAAGTCCTACAAGCCTCCAGCCCTGTCATGCAGTAAAACTGATGTAAATATTTGCAGAAAGAAAGAAAAGTGCCTTTTAAGGTATCTCCTCTCTTTTCCCCACTCTGGAGAATCTATTGCCTGCAGCTTATCTAGCCTCTACTCACCAACTCTTTTCTTACGTTTTTCTCTGTTTTTTGGTTCTTTTCTCCCATCTTTGCGTGCAGTCCACTAACATAAAATCCAGCTTCTACCAGACCAGACAAGCCTCTGCTGAAGGGCCATGGCCATAGCCAAGCAGGGACTGAGGACTGGGCATTCCACCCTGAGCCTTGCACGTACAGCAGGAGTATGGTTTACCTTTTCTCACGTTTGCTCCCAACATCCCCAGGCACTGTACAGGTAAAGGGTGAATGTGAGTGATCCAGTCAGAATGACCAAGAAGCAGTCTGGCTGCATCTTCATGATATTTTTATTTTTCTAAAGAATCTGAAATGAATGCCATGCCTGTTCTGGCCTTGCATAATCCTGGCTCCACCAGCTGACCACACGCAGCCAGCCCTCGCCCTCGCTTGCCCCGGAGTTGTGGTGGACACACTGTATCTTTCCATGGCAGCTGCTCTCCCGGCTGTGTTGCTGAGGACACAGCTCCGGTGGGCGGCTGTTGTTCAGGGCTGCCCTCTACCTTCTGCGGCCCCAGTGCCCCTGCTGCTTCTGCAGGTGGTCACTGCATTATGCCCAGAGGTGGTGCCAGCCTCCCAGGATGGCAGAGGCTCTAGGCTGTTGTGCACTTAGAGGGGAAGGGTGTTCTGATGTTTTAGCAGGAGGACCCAGGGCTTCCCCTTGGTTACTATTACAAGACCCAAATTAGAGTTGAAACTATGAGAAAGATAGACCCATAAGCATGTCTTCCTGTGCCGGGGTTCCCCATTTACTTGCTTGGTATCAAGTCTTTTCTGGCAGCTTCCAGGGTAGCCTGCTCTGGTGTAAACCCTCATACCACTTCGGCCTCCTCCCCACTCCCAAAGCCAGGGGCAGGATGGGAGGTGGTCTCTCCAGCTCATCCTTCCCTGCGTTCTTAGGCCTGTGTGTCTGCCACTTCCCAGAGTCAGTTGTTACCTTGCCACTGGGTACTGGATTACAGTTCTCACCACCTGCCACAGGCAGACAAATTTAAAACTTGTGCTGAAAGGAAAGAAATATGGGGTATGGAACATGCCAACGGCCTCCAGCTGCTACAAAGCAAATGTCGCTCCCCTCAAGCCACCATCTAACCCAACCCTTGGAGGATTATTTATTTGCTCTGTGGATAAGGGGAGAGCCCAGTGGAAGAAGTCACAGCAGAGCCATTTCAGGAATTCCCACAGTAGGGAGGGTTTTAGCTTCTCCAGGTCAGCTGATGTGACTGAAGATTTGAAGGATTCTTTTCAAGAGACGAAGAGGTTCTCATATGTAAGATGAGAGCCCCCAAACCTTGCAGCCCATCACTTCTAACTGTATCATACAGCATGGGCAGGGAGGGCGTGTTAGTTTTCTACACATGTGGTGGCAGATTATAAATGTGGTGGCTTACAGCCCTACCTATGTATCATCTCCCAGTGTCTGCGGGCCAGGAGTGCAGACAGAGCTTAGATGCCTAGTCGCATCAGGCTGTAAACTAGGGGCTGGAGTTGTGGTCTAATTCAAGGCTCAGCTGGGGAAAGATCCATTTCCAGGTTTCCTCAGGTTAATGGCAGAATTCACTTCCATATGCCCTCTCAGTATAGTGGCCTATTTTTTCAAAACCAATAAGGGAATCTCTCTCCAGTGTGCTAAGATGGTATCTTTTATAATGTAATCTAATCAGGATTGTAATCTCTCATTATCTTGCTTGGAATCAAGTCACAGATTCCTCCTATTAATACAAAGGCATCAACACTAGGCAGCAACTCACTGGGGTTACTTGGAACCTTGCCTAATATAAGGAAAAGATACAAGCTTATCAGCAAGCTTATCACTTGTGAGTGATATAGGATCCCACTTTTTTCTTTGAAAAGAAGCAGTTTTGTTCTTTTCCTTCTGTTTCAGAATGCCTCCAAATCCTAAAATTTTTGCTAGCCCTATTCACTCTACCCCAGGTTGATTCCAGCTCCAACTTCCATAATGACTGTATGTTACTGAGCAAGCCTGTTTTGTTTTGTTTTTGACTCCCAAATCTCAGTCTTCTCATCTGTAAGAATGTATTTTCACAGAGATTTTTTTGGACACTAGCATCACTGTCACTCAGTAAATGATAGTTCCAGCTCCCTATGGGACTTCATTGTATTGCATTAATTTTATTTATATATAAAACTCAATCAACAACAAAATAGCCTTGCTGGTATGAACATCAAAGCACAAGAGAAAATATATCTTAAATTCAGTTGTGTCTAAGGAGCTGCAGTCACTCTGGTCATGTGCTGACAGCTTAGAGGAAAAGGACTTAAAGATTAAAAATACCAGAAATTTTGTGTCCATTACCATGTTTAAAAAGTGCTGATAGCATATGTTTGGGTTTTTTAATCTCTCTCTCCCTTTTTTCTTTTTTTACCCTGAAGTAAGACTAAGATGAGTGGACCCTTGTTAGGATTAGTTTTTAATCCTACTTAATGGAGGGAAACATAATAAAGCTTGACTTCAAATGGGAACTGAAGTCCTCCATTATTTACAGGCTCTTGTAAAAAAAAGTCAGGCCCATGTGACCCCTGTGTGTGATAGTCACTAAGTTGTATCAACTCTTTGTGACCCCCATGGACTGTAGACCACCAGGCTCCTCTGTCCATGGAATTCTTAAGGCAACAGTACTGGAGTGGGTAACTGTTCCCTTCTCCAGAGGATCTTCCCAACCCAGGGATCGAACCCAGGTCTCCTGCATTGCTGGCAGATACTTTACTATCTGAGCCACCAGGGAAGCCCAAGGGACCCTTAAAGGGGCAGCCAGTTTTAACCTGCTTTGGTTTCTCTTCCAGGTTTCTCTCTGCTGTGGAAGAGTTTGGAGGATGTGCGTGGCTCTCCAGAAAGGCCTGCTTGTGTCCAGGAAGGCCTCTTAGCTTCCTTCTTGTTTCAGAGCCACTTCTGGAGCTATTTGAGAAAAATGATGTGACAGAACCTATCCAAAAAGATATTGGGAAACTTGCAACATCCGTGAAGAAAGTGGCCCTCTTTCCCTTTTGCAAAATCGACATTCTCAAACTCCAAAATGCCAGCCAAAACCCCAATTTACCTGAAAGCTGCCAATAACAAGAAAGGAAAGAAATTTAAACTGAGGGACATCTTGTCTCCCGATATGATCAGTCCGCCCCTCGGAGACTTCCGCCACACCATTCACATTGGCAAGGAGGGCCAGCACGACGTCTTCGGAGACATTTCCTTTCTGCAAGGCAACTATGAGCTTCTACCCGGAAACCAGGAGAAAGCACACGTGGGCCAGTTCCCTGGGCATAATGAGTTCTTCCGGGCCAACAGCACCTCCGACTCCATGTTCACAGAAACGCCCTCGCCAGTGCTCAAAAACGCCATCTCCCTGCCGACCATCGGAGGGTCCCAGGCCCTCATGTTGCCCTTGCTGTCCCCGGTGACATTCAGTTCCAAGCAGGAGTCCTTTGGGCCGGGCAAGCTGCCCCGGCTTAGCTGTGAGCCGGTCATGGAGGAGAAGGTTCCAGAGAAGAGCAGTATGCTGGAGAACGGGACGGTGCACCAGGGGGACGTCTCGTGGGGGTCGAGCGGGTCCGCATCCCAGTCCAGCCAGGGGAGGGACAGCCACTCCTCCAGCCTCTCCGAACAGTACCCCGACTGGGCAGCGGAGGACATGTTTGACCCTCCCGCCCCATGCGAGCTCGTCAAGGAAAAGACTAAGTCAGAGGAGTCCCTCTCTGACCTCACGGGTTCCCTCCTGTCCCTGCAGCTTGATCTCGGGCCCTCCTTTCTGGATGAGGTGCTCAATGTCATGGATAAAAATAAGTAACAGGACACCGCCGGGCCCTTTTCCTTTGGTGTAAAAGATACCAGAAGACAGAATGGAAGAAAACTGACCGCAAAGAGGAGCGCTTCACTGGCTATTCTTGCTGTCATGTGATGGGTTTTCTAAAATAACCTTCCTACAAAATATTTTTTTACCTGGTATACCCTGTTTGCAAAAACAGTATAAAGAAAAAAAGAAAAAAAAAATACTTGTCCTGGCAAAAGAGAGGAAGTGAGTCAGAACCCATTTTCAGCGGGCCATGCTGATGTACAGCTCACATTTTTTGTTTCCAGACACATGAGAAATCTGGCTTTGCCAGGACTGGCATTACTTAGCTATGAAGGGCTGTGCCAGTCACATTAGGGACCTTTACAGGACTCTGGCATTTTCTGAGCAAGAGGAAGTCAAAATTTATTTAACACCCACGCCTTTTTTTCTAGACTTTTCTATATTATGTGGTTTGGGCTCACCGTAGCAAATTCTTCAGTGTTTAAAACTTTTCTCGTTTCCACATTTGAACAACATTATGGGTTTTGGGGATTTGCTTGTAGCTCTTATATATCCCTATATGTTATATCTATATTGCGAAATTTTGACTGTCAGCTACATGTTGGTAAGACACAAGCGAAGTATTACTGTAACTAAGTTATTTTTAAAGTTAAAATATATTTTTATGTGCCTTTGGCTTTTTATTGCAAAGTCTACATTTTATAGATACTGCATCGAATGTGGTCATTTGACTTTTTCCATTGGATTCCATTGTAAGCTGTGTATGTGTATGTTTGGGAAAGTGTACTCATACTTAGCTTTTTTTCTTCTTCATCTATTATACTTTTCACAGCAGCCAACAGTGGATTGTAAAGTGTAAAGGCACAGGTTACTCTCAATGCTTCTGCAGAGACTGTGGGCTATACCACCTAATGTTCTTTGGAAATATGGGTATTTTAGTGCAGTACATACTTGCATTACATAGGTACTTCATGCAACACAATAAAAAGTAAATGTTAAAATCAGCTTGCTTGGTTATAGTACTGAACAAAAATGTAAGACAAGAGTTATATTTTCTTGACATCCAGGGTTAGAAAAAATTTCTTCTGTAAAGTGTACACAAGGCTTTAAATGAGGTAAGAGGTGTATTCCACTCACTCGGTAATTTTGATTTTGATTATTATCCAGAAAGAAGGCCCTTCAATTTTAGGAAAACTGAACGTGTGTGATGTTTTTTTTTTTTTTTAAGGCAACACTGATGCCAACCTCTCAAAAAACTCATTTCCATGAATCTCCAACCTAAATTTAACACAGTAAACTCATGCAGGCCTAATCCCGTCCCTGTCAGATGGATGTCTCCTTGCTGCGGGTGCCGTACAGACAAGATTAAGGAGGCCGAAAAGAGGGCAGTAGAAAGCACTTGGCCCCCAAGGAGACAGAGATGCTCGGAGAATGTTGGTTAAGGAAACAGGAACAGGAAATGTACACATCGATTCCTGTCCTTGTCAACCACCCTTTCCCCCTTCAAGACAAACACTCACACACAAAAACTTTCATTTCTCCTTGAAATGTATCCCTGAAATGACTCCTGCTTCCAAACCCTTCAGTGATTCTCTCACGTGTCAGAAAATGTTGCGATTCTGTCATCTGCTTAGCTGAAATAATCTTTGAGTTAGAGGAAAAACAGTAGAAGAGGCAAGAGCTCCCCTAGTGCACCGAGTTCTTGCCTTCATTTCCCTGCTGTATTTCCAGCTCACGATTTTCCAGTGTTCTTTTTCTGCTGGACCACACGCACGCATAGTTCACATTCCACACAGAGACTTCCCAGCCTCTTCTAAATCTTATGCATGAGCAAGAGCCCAATATATCTCATCATTTTTCAGCAGACTCTTTCAACACATCTTAATTTTTTTTGCTGATCATATTCTCATTTTACTCTTCATCTGCAGATTAAACTGTTAGGTGAAATGACAACGTTTGTGCATTTCCTCTGCTCCCTCTGTGACAGAGGACAGCTCTGCCGGGGTTGGGTTTGTGTATAGAATCTAAGCAATAATGCACCCGCTAAACTTTCTCTGAACCCTTTTACATATGGTCCCTCCCATTAGGTTAGATACCGTTGAGATGGCAACAAACATACCGCTGTAAGAAAGGAAACAGCCACATCCGGCTTTTGAACCTTATTGTTGAGTCATTTCTCCTGTGGCAGTTCTTGTGATACTCGGTTCCTTCTCTAGGGAGCAGGTGCAGGGCTGGTGGGAGTTTTCTCCTGCAAAAAGGCTCTTCCTACTTGCACCTGCTGGGAGCTGAATTGATGTTCTCAGCCAGTGAGCATTCTGCCACTTTTACCCTAATTTACCAAGATACAGTTTATTTGCATATACAGAATGTGAGCCCCCGGTGACCTAACAAAAAAAGACCATGCAATTTGTACAAGTAGAGATCCTTGGTGTTGTAGTAGTCAAGGTTCTTCCCTTTGAGTAGATCTAACAAAGAACGATTACAAAGAGAGATTATTTGTACCTAAAACTAACTGCTGAAAAAGATGAAATATCAAGGTACTTAGGTCTTCACAAATGTAAAGTCATTAAGTATCACATTTCAGTGAGTCAGAGTCACAAACAAAAGACTAAACTGGTTGAACATAAAAAAGGGTTTCCAGAGTCATGGTCTATCCCTTTTTTATGTCACTTAAAGTTACCATTTTTTCTCAAGTCTCCCCATGAATACACTTGAAATCATGGCAGGGAGGAATTTCATGAGTCCTTGAGTTAACTTGATAAATATTTTGAAACAGAAAAGAAAATTATACTTTAGATGATGGTTCTGATCCTCTTAATGTGGCACTTGATGAGACTCAATTTTACTGCAAAATATATCAATACAGTAGAACAAGTCAACATGATGGTTTTTCTCCAATAAGAGTTTCTCCCTTGGAAAGTATGTTCCCAACCTAGTCCAAAATTTAGCAGGTCTAATAAAGAGAATTTTCAGGCTTTAGAATGAGTCTATCAGATAAATATGAGTGACTGAATTTGTTTTTTCTTACACAAGTCAGTCAGTCATAAATAGGGTTACTGGGTGTTGCCCTGTGTCTCCACCCATATTTTTGCGTCAGATTAAGCAAAATAAAGTTTTTTGTTTCCAGATGCCAAGTGAAAAGCTACTACTGACCCAGATGGGTAGCCTTCTGGTTCATTTGACTGTTTGGGACTCAATAACATCATGCAACTCAAAACCATACTTGTACATATTCAGCGTGTTGGTTCTGAGAAAGCAATATGTTTATTTTCTAAAGCAGAGGGTTTCCCTTGTAGGTTTTCAAGACATGTTTGTTTCATCTGACAATACCTGGAGCATTACATGCTTTATTCTGATGGCATACCATCTTATCCTGCCAGCCTTCCCTTCCTGAGAATGTTTAATTTTCACCTTATTCTTAGATCAAGTACTTATCAAAAAGTAGGCCTAAGCATTTCTTACTTGAGTTGTCAGGGAGTCATTATTCTGTGGTAAAGTGCTGCAAAGGAAGTTATGTGGAAGAATGAGAAATATGCTTATTTTATGAAGTGATGTACAACACAATGAGATCTGTTTTACAGCTAATGTGCTGCATTTAATTATCTTCCATCTTTACTTCAGATACTCTGATAGAGAATTTACTTCCATTGGCTTTTAAGGGAGGTCAATAATCTTCATCCTTTGAAGGTTAGCCAAATTTCCTTTGTGGGAAGCAGATTGAAGCGGGTGATAGGTTTTAAAAATCTGCCCATATCAAGACCCCTATGCAGAAGAGAGTTAATATTTCAGAGACTCATCACGAAGACAGAGATGTCTGCTGTACATCAAAATTAGTGATGCTGAAAACGTGAAATGGGTATCATGCTCACCATTAAGCGATTATTGGAGAAAGTCATCAGGCGTGTGTGTGAGATTCATTGCCAAATCACCGGGAAAACAGCTTTGAGTTCTGGGGAGGGAAAGACCTGGGATGGCTCCATGGAAGAGCAGGACCCAAATGGAGCCTCAAGGGACTGGTGAAATTTTTTTTTTAGGGGGAGGGACATACTCAAGGAGGAAGATTTTGAACAAATAAAAGGATCCATTGTACCCTAGCAGAATTTCTACTCAAAATGGATCAGAAAAGGGATTGACATAGAAAACGTTCAGTTCCAGGGACTTTTCTGGCAGTCCAGTGGTTAAAAACTTTGCACTTTCAATGCAAGGGGCGAGTGTTCAATTCTTGATCAAGAAACTAAGATCCCACATGCTGTGTGGCACAAACAAAAATATATACATTTTTTAAAAAATTAAAAAAATGTTCAGTTCCAGGTCTGAAAGGATTAGGTCCAAGCCTGGGAAGTCTTTCCCTGTGAACTAAGAAAAGACTGGAATCTGAGACTGCTGAACAGGTGGTTCCCAGGGTTAGGAATCTGTGTATAATAAGCCACCGTCTTGTGAAAATTCCTGCCAGTCTGCCTGTGCTTAACCTGAAGGCAGACAGACTACTGGATATCAAGGAAAAGTCATTCGTGATGAAAGCAGTGAGAGGGGCTACGTTTCTCCTGAAACAGCACCATGTGAAACAAGTTCATGTTCTGGCACCCGGACCGAACACTCATGGGCAGCTATCCCACCAGCAGCACTCTGGAGTTTCCTCCAGCCCCCTTTGCGACTCATTTTCCCAGGTCTTAGTTGTAATTTCTGATTGAGCAGTCCAGAGTTAAGGGAGAAAGTGCCTCAGAAAACAGAAAGGAAAGTCTAAATATCAGCAAAGAGTCTAGGCTGAGTATAAAACCCAACTAGATGGAGGAGAGGCAGACAGTCCCTGCCTGAGGTGCTCTCCAGCTCCTTCAAGCCCAGTCTCACAAAACTGAGGCCCAGAGAGACCGAAGTCCAGACATCCAGACTCTGGTTTCCTGCCTCAGGACCTGCATCTTCCCAGGGGTGACTTGTGGGCCGTACACCCCTCAGCAAAGTCCAGATTCTCTCCTAGCATGTGCCCTTACCCAGGAGATACATCAGGAAAAGGGTCAGCACAGCAGGAAGTCCCCAACATTTACACCACACATATCCACAGTGAGAAGTGGAAAGATCCTTTCATTACATTTGGATCTTAAACAAAGAGACCCTTGAGGTATTGCTTCCATGGAAAATTCCATCTTTAATAGGAGTCACAAGAAGTGTGTATTAAAACCCCCAAAGTATGTTGTCCCCATATCCATGAGCAGTCTTGTTTGTAAGTGAAATTGGCAGAACTTGAGGGACCCTAGAAAGACAAAACTGCTCAAAAAATTTGTCCTCTGTGTAACTGCCCTAGGGCCAGAAAATCTACCATTAGAGATTGGTTCCTTTAGATAAGGTGTTATGCCAAGCATGGAGTCTCCTTAAAACACTCCCAGGAATATCGGCATCTTAAAGCCACCAACAGCAGGATGTGAACTCACTTATCAGGTGTCTATTCTAGGCGCATAAGCCTCTAGCAACTGGACTGGGTCAAGGGAAACAGAGAATAAGCAAGAACAGGAAGAGCATGAAGAGTGAATTCATGTAATGCAATATTTTGCCTGGCACCCCAAAAAAGAGGGAATGGGGAGAGTCTTTTCCAAAAGATTTACCCATACCAATGGGGCTAACTTCACCAGAAGAGATAATAAAGGTTATAGTTGACTCATGTCCCTGGTGTCAGAGGAATAAATGCAAACAATGCAATTAAATCTAATACTGAATTGATGTGGAGAAGGAAATGGCAACCCACTCCAGTACTCTTGCTTGGAAAATCCCATGGATGGAGGAGCCTGGTGGGCTGCAGTCCATGGGGTCGCAAAGAGTCGGACACGACTGAGCGACTTCACTTTACTCACTTCACTCGCTTCATCCTTCACCACTGAAGAAGGAAATGACAACCCACTCCAGTCTTCTTGCCTGGAGAATCCCATGGATGGAGAAGCCTAGTGGGCCATGGTCCATGGGGTCGCAGAGAGTTCAGCATGACTGAATTGACTAGGCGTGCATATATGCACTGAATTGATGCAAATTAGATAGTACAAGAGAACGTTAATATAAAGCTCCCGGTGATTAACATGGTTCCATTCACCCTTCAGATCACCAGGTATAAAGGGATTAATGCCTTGACACCAAATGTTGATATTTCTAAGTCACTGTCTAACCTTCCTTCTGCTTCTTCCACCCCACCCCTTAACAATGGCATTTTAGTGAAGTGGTTTCCTAGAGGGGATTATGCTTTTATCCTAAAGTCTCCTTCATAATAGTTTTTCTGCATTTTAAGGTAAACCATTAGTAATGCCCCAGAAACACACAAAACTTTGAGAAGCCTGAAACAACATTCAAGTTACATACTGAATTTTTCAGAGTAAGCGGTAACATACAGCACAGTAAGCAGAGATGTTGTTAAACGTGGGAGAAGAACATTGCTAATTATCCAACCCCGCCTCTCATTGCAAGAAAATGAAATTGGGATGGGACTAGAAATGAGAAGCAAAACATTTACGGTGCTCTGGCTTCAGATTTTTCACCATAAATGGCAAGAAAGAAGAGCAGACAAATATAATTTTAGATGTTAGATTAGCATCCAATAAAGTTCTCCCATCCTAATAGTGGACCATGGATCCTGTGACCAAATAAAGCACTGTTTGTGAAGATTCATTCTGCAGTAACCCTCTTTGTTAAAACAAAGCAAAAAAAAAAAAAAATGGTGCTTTCACCGTTGATTAAAATTGCTAATTTTCAACACAGTTGCCTCTGGACTTCGTATGACCCCATGGACTATACATTCAGTCCATGGTATTCTCCAGGCCAGAACACTGGAGTGGGTAGCCTTTCTCTTCTCCAGGGTATCTTCCCAACCCAGGGATTGAACCTAGGTCTCCTGCATTGTAGGCAAATTCTTTACCAGCTGAGCCACAAGGGAAGCCCAAGAACACTGGAGTGGGTTCCTGACCCAGGAATCGAAGCAGGGTCTCCTGCATTGCAGGCAGATACTTTACCAACTGAGCTATCAGGGAAGCCCTTGGACTTCATAAGCAAATTGCAAATTGATCAGGTGCTTTAAGTAATCCAGAAAGGGAAAAAAAAGCATCATGACACAGAACACAGATTAGGGACAGATCACCAACTCGATGGACATGAGTTTGAGTGTACTCCGGGAGTTGGTGATGGACAGGGAGGCCTGGCGTGCTGTGATTCATGGGGTGGCAAAGAGTCGGACACGATTGAGCGACCGAACTGACTGTTATGTAAGAGGGGGGAAAGCAGAGACTTACTGCCCAAGACTCAGCCTGGAGATTGCTCTAACTAGAAGTAAAATTATTGCAAGTGAAATGGCTTATAGGAGTGAGATATCCATCCCTCTAATCAGCCGTGAAATAGGAATCCATGGAAGATGCTCTCCTTTCTTCCCACCCTTGATCATCCTAGCATTCCCTCTCCAGGGAGACTTCTCAGTCTCCAGACCACCCTTCAGGTCCTATGAGAAGACCACAGCAAAGGACAGGGCCAGCTGTCCTTTGGATGGACAAACCTGTCCAGCAGGATGGTTTGGAGGGGTGTGATCCTCCCCACACACACCCAAGAAAGACATCTTTAAGTCTTTCATAGGTTGGCTGCATTACTAAAACACTAAATGATAGTGTGCGTGTGTGTGTTCAGTCGTGTCCGACTCTGCAACCCCACGGACTATAGCCAACCAGGCTCCTCCAGTCCATGAAAGTTTCCTAGCAAGAATACTGGAGTGGGTTGCCATTTCCTCCTCCTCCAGGGGATCTTCCCGACCCAGGGATTGAACTCACGTCTCCTGCATTGGAAGGAGAATTCTTTACCTCTGAGCCACCATGAAAACCCCCAAATGATAGTATATAAATCATATACCTATAGTAGACCGGATAATGGCCCCCACCAAAAGTAGCAGGTCCAAGTCCCTGGAACCTGAAAATGTAACATTTGGAATACAGATCTTCACAGATATGAGTAAGTTAAGGATCTTGAGATAGGTTGTTTTCTTGGTTTATTCAGGGGGTCCCTAAATGCAATCTCAATTGTCCTCATGAGGGAGTAGTAAAGGAAAATGTGATGCACAGAAGGGGAGGAAAGAAAGAGAGCGCTGCAGGGGCAGAGATTGGTATGATGTGGCCTCAATTCAGGGAATGCTATTAAGCACCAAAAAACTGGAAGAGACAAGGAACAGAGTCCACCTTAGAACTTCCACAGGGAGTGAGTCCCCCTGACAGCTTGGTTTCGACTCGGTGATACTGATTTTGGACTTCTGGCCTCTTGATCTGTTAGAGAATAAAGTAGTATTGGTTTAAGCCACCACGTTTGTAGTAATTTGTTAAAGCAGTCATAGGAAACTAATGCAATAACCAAGCACTGGAGAAAATGCAGAAAAATAGAACGTGTTAAAGATAGAATGTTATGAACTGGATTGTGTTCCCCCAAGGTTTACATACCTTTACTTGGTGGCTCAGACGGTAAAGCATCTGCCTGCATTGCGGGAGACCTAAGGTCAATCCCTGGGTGGGGAAGATCCCCTGGAGAAGGGAATGACAACCCACTCCAGTATTCTTGCCTGGAGAATTCCATGGACAGAGGATCCTGGTGGGCTACAGCCCATGGGATCGTAGAGGTGAATATGACTGAGAGACTTTCACTCTTTTCAAGATCTATATGCTGAAGTTCTAACCCCTGATGTAACTATATTTAGAGATGACACCTTTAAAGAGATAATTAAGGTTAAGTGAGGTGGTAATCACCAACTCGATGGACATGAGTTTGAGTGAACTCCGGGAGTTGGTGATGGACAGGGAGGCCTGGCGTGCTGTGATTCATGGGGTCGCAGAGAGTCGGACACGACTGAGCAACTGAACTGAACTGAACTGAGGTGGTAAAGTAGACCCTGATCCAACAGGAGTTGTGAACTTACAAGAAGAGAAAGGAAACTCCCTCCCTCTCCCTCCTCCTCCCTCTCTCACTCTTCCTGTCTCCCCCTCCGCCACCCCAGAAAATGCTCTGTGAGGACACAGCAAGAAGGTGGCATCTGCAAGCCAAAAAAATAGGCCTCAGGAGAAACCAATATCATTCAGTTCAGTTCAGTTCAGTTGCTCAGTCGTGTCTGACTCTTTGCGACCCCATGAATCACAGCACGCCAGGCCTCCCTGTCCATCACCAACTCCTGGAGTCCACTCAGACTCACCCCCATCGAGTTGGTGATGACATCCAGCCATCTCATCCTTTGTCGTCCCCTTCTCCTCCTGCCCCCAATCCCCCCCAGCATCAAAGTCTTTTCCAATATCATTGGCACCCTCAGAACTCTGAGAAAATAAATCTCTATGGTTTAAGCCATGCAGTGTGTGGTATTTGGTTCTGGCAGCCCAAGTAGTTGACAAAGAAGACACCCTTTTAAGAGTTAGGCTCTTCAGGGAAATAAAGCCCGGATGACCCCACCTCACTGGTTGTCAGGCTCCCCTGTAAGACAAGATTTACACTGAGTCAGTGGTGACGAGGGAGGGGAAAATACTCCAGGCCGGAGATCAGCAGGAGCAAAGTCTAGGCCCGCATTAACAGTTCCAGCAAGTGTACCTGTAAAAGCACAGGAGAAAGCTACTTTCATGCACCATGTGCTTCCACAGGGTAACGCAGTCTAATCAGACACTGGTGTGATGCCCTGGCCCATGGAGGCGGAGTCAACTACCTTCAGGAAGGTAACCTTCACTCACAGTTGATTGCTACTGGTGTACAGGTCAAGGGTGTGCGTGGTGGGCAGACTTGGGGAAGATGGAGAGAAAGAAGGGATTTAAAAAGTGTTTTGAGGCTTGTTCCCAGCCCCAGACAGCATTTGATGTGGGCAGGGGATAGATTGTCCCTGTCTCCAGAGAACAAGGAAAGGGAAGTGGAGAAGATAGACAGCAGAGGGACTTTGAGTTATCGCGAGAAAGAAAGGGTATCTTCCTGGAGCCGGGGCGCGGGGTGGGGGGGGGAAGCCCTGCAGGGCAGAGCTTCCCACATCATAACTCACAAAGGAAACAGAGACGTTTAAAGGTAAAGCATCTGTCTGCAATGTAGGAGACCCATGTTTGATCCCTGGGTCAGGAAGATCCCCTGGAGAAGGGAATGGCTACGCATTCCAGTATTCTTGCTTGGAGAATTCCATGGATTGAGGAGCCCGGCGTGCTACATTCCGTGGGGTGGCAGGGAGTTGGACACAACTGAGCAACTAACACTTTCACTTTCTTTCAAAGGACACCCTGGGGGAATGAAGGGCTGCTAGACTGAGGCAGCCCTGCCCCCACCTGCCCCAGCTGCTACAGGGTCAACACCTCAGCACCCTTGTAATGCATCCAAAACCCAAAACTTGGGGTGTGGAAAATCCCATTTCAGGGTACCTATCATCATACTGGCCACCTAGCTACTTATGGTACCATGCCAGGCTCTTCCTAGGACTCGGAGTCCTGAGACCCATGTGGGCACAAGTGGTGAGGAGCAAGTATGGGTCTAGAGGGGACACAGAATAAGGCATAGGTGAGGCCTAACTGCCAGGTGGCAGTGGAGGTGGTGGTAGTGGAGGTGGCAGCAGCAGGGGCTCAGCGAGCCCCTTGCCTGTGACAGTGGACAGGAAGCACACCCAGGACGGGGAGACTGGGAAGCTGGGGAGACATCTGGTGAGCTGGAAAAGCAAACAGCAAAGTCTTCCATCCAACAAGAGAAGCCCAACTGAGATGGCGTCTAACAATCGGTGGCCAAAACAGTCTTTCAGTGTCATGGACTCCTGGAGAGCATGGGGCGGAGAATCTATTCAAGTCTCTCCCACTGGAAACCAAACAGCCAGCCTTGAAGCTGTGACCCATCCATGACCTTCAAAGGGTAGCTGACACTATGTCCCCAGCTTCTGACCTCGCTGAGCCCCTGGCTTCTACCCCTACCACCATGCCACCAAAGCTGCATTCAACAGAGTCACCAGTAGATTCTATTCCTAAAGTCACAGACGGCTCCTATCCCACCTTCCTTCCTTCTCTGCAGGCTTTGACTCCACTGGGCACTGCTTGGTCTCTCACACCCTCCTCTCCCTCTGACCACCCCACTCGGGGTCCTTCCTGGTTCCTCTTCCTCTCTGTGCCTTGTCCCTACTGCACACCTGGGTGGTCACCCTTGTCCTTCTCTTGGTCCCTCAGTTTGGTTGCAGAGCTTTAATACCAGCTGCTTATGACTCCCAGATCTGTGTTTCCTGCCCAAACTCAACTCTTAGGCTTCTTACTCGAATGTTCAACCAAGGACTGCTCCTCTGTGCTTGTTGGTCTTCCAGGAACCCCCAACTCACTTTATTCCAAATGGAGTTCACCATCACCAATAATATGCTTTCATTCTTCTCCCCCTCGCCTAGCGAATAACCCCACCAGCCAGCTGACTGAGATGAAAACCTGGGAATTGACTCCAGCCCACCCCCAGCAACCGTTGACCTCTACCTCCTTGACATTCCCCCTGTTCAACCTCTTTTTTCCATTCCCACTGCCTCTGACTTTCAGATCCTCATTATTCCTTGCTTCAGTGATGGCAATAGATTCATAACAACTTCCTTGTCTTCAGTATGACCTCTGCCAATGTATTTTGGTTTATTTTGTTGGTGGTGTGTTTTTTTTTAAAGGTTTTGGTCCTTTAAATGGATAAATGGATATAAAGCAGATAATAAAATTGAAGCTCACCAGAAGAATTCTTTTTATTAGTCCACAAGATATAAAGTCCACAAGAAGTTAAGACTTCTCAGGAGCCTTAACTGAATGAGAAAAATGCCATACATACTGAAAAAGCATTTATAAGGAAAAGACAATAAAGTATAATGCATGTTTTCAACATATTCAAAGGAGACTGTAGAGACTAATAGGATTGAAACATTAAAAAATACCAATATATACGCATGCAAATGTTTCCACGGATTGTTTTACATGTTTACACATTTTCATTATTCTATAAGAAAAATATAGTCCTATAGAAATTTATTTTTATTTGCTCCAACAAGACAAAGCCATTACAGCATGCTTTTAAATATTGTTGGTTTAAAGAAGGACGAGAGTGTAATTTGGAGTCTATAAGCACTCAGAGTCCTGAACAAGCCTAAACAAACATTTTTAATCAGCGTTAGTGCTTTATGAAATTTTTAAGCTGCCTCTTAAGAGACACTAATGTATAAGTTGGCAAAAAAGAAAAAAAGGCCTGTCACCTTTACCATACATTATCTAAGTGTGCTCAAGTAAATGCATTCAAATGCCCTACCCTACTGCCGCACGAACATATAATAGAACAGGAAGCCAGCAGTAACTGATTTCATGTACTAATCAGTGGCACTGGCTATTTTTAGAACAGCCAGATTGTGTCAGGAATAAAAACATAAATTATTCACAGTAACCAAGAGGAATAACATGTAAAAATTGACTATAAGATCTCCTGGTAGAAAGCAAAGACTGAATCTTAGGCTATCCAAATATTTTTTAATGATATAAAATGTGATTTTAGTGAAGTAGCCTTCCATACTGACAATGTAGACCCCTAGCCATTGAATTACACTTAACATTCCCTTATTTCATCTAACACTGCAGCTGTCACAAGTCACAGGACAGTTGATCCACAGGCAAGTTAAGACTTAAAAGAGCTAAGTTCTAGCCACAAACAGGAGTACACAACAGACATCTAGAAGAATTTCCACTTGTGCCATGCTGGGCCATCTTGGCATTCTCAGCATACGAGGGCTTGATTGTCTGGATGCCAAATCTGAGAATGACAGTAAGTAATCCTGGACTCTGTTTTCTGGATCAGATACGGGGCTCTTTGCTTCATGAATTTCATAGTCCCTAAAGCAAGGGACAATGCCTATTCATTAAAGCAATACGTTCATCGGTGGTGTGTATGTGGGGAGAGGGAGAGGGAGACAGAAAGAAAGAGCACGGCAGACTAAAACAGGCAGATGATCAAAGAGACAGAGAGAAAGGGTGGCGGTCCACCAGCCTGAAAAGAAGCTGAGGGGTACACAATATCATGAGACAGAAGTTGATTTTTGAAACAGAGACAACAAAGAAAGAGCAATTTAAGTAAGCAGGCAACATGCAAGAAAACACAAACCTTAAAAGAAATATGAGCAATTACAAATAAAAGCAATAGCACCTTAATAGGAAAGAAAATAAGATGACCCCAAGACAGACAGTCCCTAAGGTGAGTGTCTCCAGGCAAATATGTTTTTCAGGGTCCCTGCAACTTGACTTTTTAATATTTTAAAAAATTCATGGTCCTGCATGAGGCATACTGATTATTGATGGAGATACAGAACACTGAGTAGAGAAGAGATATTTTCGCATTTGTTTATTGTCTAATCAGTGTGAATGAAGATCATCCACAGTATGTAGACACTTCCTATGCAAGTGCCACAACCATCTCTTTGTGCTCTTCATTGTTAGATGTGTTAATTTTGCC
Organism: Moschus berezovskii; assembly: GCF_049115385.1. Lineage (NCBI taxonomy): Eukaryota > Metazoa > Chordata > Mammalia > Artiodactyla > Moschidae > Moschus > Moschus berezovskii. The sequence goes on from NC_142470.1 coordinate 88,258,483, forward strand.
TCCACCCACCTCCTTGTCCCTAGGAGAAGCTGTTATTATTCACAGCATCATAGCCCTTCAGAACACGTTTGTACTGAAACAACATAGATCTGCTTGCCTCTGCATTTCCCTGATCCTATTTATGTATTTAATGCTGATTATGTCACCTATCCTGCCACCCATGAATTCCAGCTTCCAGTGACTCTCTCAAGGGTTCTTACTGGCTTTGTGGATGGTGGTGACCACAAAGGCAAGCCTTCCCCTGAGGATAAAAGAAAATGTGAAGTTAACTGGCTTGCTGACCATGTTAAATTCACTGCTTGAAATTTTCTGGAATAAATCTAGAACATCACATTTTCGGGCCATAGCTTCTCTTGAACTCCCTTGGGGAATTACTGCAGTCCTAGAATGTGATTTCTTCCAGTGTTGTCAGTACCTCTGCCTTCCACAGACCATCATCAGAGGGAGGGCAGGAGGAGGAAAGAGCCTGGGAGTAAACAAAGATGAGTGGTCCTATTTGCACAAAGAATGCCTCTCTCTCACCAACATGGCTTAAACATGAATATTTGGAGCCTAGTGAAGGTGTCAGTCAGAGAGGATCTACAGGAATTGCAGGCCAACAGCTAGAAAGCCCTCTGAGGAGAATGTCACAGATCTCTGGAGGACTGGGCAGGGAGGAGGTTTGACCATCCTGGTGCCAGTGAAGGGAGGTTCACAAAGTAAAGGAAGAATGATTCCACCATTGCTGCCCTGGGGCGGGGGTGGGAGGATGGAAACCAGGCCTGGCCATATATCAGAACATGGAGGGGTGAGAGCTGATACATGCACCCAACATATGGCAGCCCAAGGGTTGACAGTGGGCCATGGGTACCCCAGAGTCATGAACTTGTGTCTCCCAGATGGGAGTCATCAGTGTGTCTGTACTTGTATGGTGGCTTAGTCTCACCAAGTCTCACTAGAGAAGACACAACTCTCCTGAGGGACAATTGCTTTTCAGGTCACCCTCCTAAAATCAGGGCCAGGGCAGGGGCCCCAGAATGATCCCATAGATACGAGGACTGGAGTTCTTCAGAGCATCTAGTCAATTCAACATGGTGGATGAGGAGTAGAGATCCAAAAACACCCCTGAAGGGAGAAAAGGGGACCAGGTCCACAAGGACCCTGCCCAGATACAAGGCTACCCTGGTTGTTCTTGAGTATCTGAGGGGAACTTTGAAAATGTTGAGGAAATCATTTTAAAGCAGACAGACACTGGGGTCCAAGGGCTGTGCTGATGTCAAGGATGACCAGCAACAGGGATGACCAACTGGAAGGGTTGTGGAGAAATCTGAGACACTGGGCAGTCAAGCAAGTGACCAATGTGCAGCTACTAAGTGGTAGAGTTTGATATGAAAACAGTCTAACTTCAGGACCTGTGTCCTCTGCTGTGAAAATATCTAAAAAGATTATAGATTTTTATATTCAGACAGACCTGAGTCTAATTTACCACCCTGACAAAACCAGTAAGTGACCTTGGCAACGAGTAGGGGTAACAGTAGTTACTTTGTAGGATTGTTTTCAAGAACCAACTTTTTCTATAAAGGATGGTTGATAGATTCTTTGTTTTTTTTCCTCTGGTTGATAGATTCTTTAGGCAGCCCATACAGTCTGTTGCAACTACACAATTTTGTAGCATGAAAGTAGCCGTGGGCAATGTATAAATGAAGGGGGTGCTCCTGTGTTCCCATAAAACTCTATACAAAAACAGATGGTGGGTTGGATTTGGTCTATAGACCTTAGTTTAGTAACTACTTGTTTTTAGCATTAATTCTGATAATGTCAATAAAAGCTTTATAATAGTTACCCACACTTAACAAACATTTAATAAATATTCAGTTCAGTTCAGTCGCTCAGTCGTGTCCGACTCTTTGTGACCCCATGAATCACAGCACACCAGGCCTCCCTATCCATCACCAACTCCCGGAGTTCACTCAAACTCATGTCCATCGAGTCAGTGATGCCATCCAGCCATTTCATTCTCTGTCGTCCTCGTCTCCTCCCGCCCCCAATCCCTCCTAGCATCAGACTCTTTTCCAGTGAGTCAATTCGTCACATGAGGTGGCCAAAGTATTAGACTTTCAGCTTTAGCATCAGTCCTTTCAATGAACACCCAGGATCGATCTCCTCTAGAATGGACTGGTTGGATCTCCTTGCAGTCCAAGGGACTCTCAAGAGTCTTCTCAAGCACCACAGTTCAAAAGCATCAATTCTTCGGTGATCAGCCTTCTTCACAGTCCAACTTTCACATCCATACATGACCATGGGAAAAACCATAGCCTTGACTAGACGGACCTTGGCTGGCAAAGTAATGTCTCTGCTTTTTAATATGCTATCTAGGTTGGTCATAACTTCTAATAAATATTAGCTGTTATTAAAACAACAAAGGGTTTCCCTAGTAGCTCAGCTGGTAAAGAATCCACCTGCCATGCAGGAGACCCTGGTTGGATTCCTGGGCCGGGAAGATCCCCTGGAGAAGGGATAGGCTACCCTCCAGTATTCTTGGGCTTCCCTGGTGGCTCAGACCGAAAAGAATCCACCTGCAATGCAGGAGACCTGGGTTCAACCCCTGGGTTGGGAAGATTCCCTGGAGGAGGGCATGGCAACCCATTCCAGTATTCTTGAATGGAGAATCCCCGTGGATAGAGGAGCCTGGTGGACTGCAGTCCATGGGGTTGCAAAGAGTCAGACGTGACTGAGTGACTAAGCACACACATACCAACAAAATGACTACAACTTAAACTTATTGGCTTAAGGTTCTAGTCACTTTTTTTTGTCTCCTTATTTTACAGTTACATTGTATATACTCAAGGAAAAATGATAGGTGAATAAATACTTCATTACTTGAGTTCTTCCTCATTACTATTATTTTTTAAAAGTTCTCCTTAGAGTTATTTTCCATCTGAAAACTGCCAGTCTTTAAAACGTGTGAATCAAAAGTCTTAAAGTACACCTTTATTATGTATTTAAAATAGAAAGTTTCTGTTCATATTTCTACTTCAATAATTAAAAATAGTGGGAATTTTAGATGCTACAAATCAAATTTTTTTAAGAATACATATATTTCAAGAATACATATAATATGTAAACAATTTGTTTACCATCATTTATATGTGATTCTCATAACCATTTACAACATCATTTATCTGGAATCTATACAGCTCCTTTCCACACTTCTTTTATGAATAGGATTTCTTCTTATCTTTGGGAGATAATCTCTTCCTTCATCCTATTCAAGTGGTTTGAAAAATCAATGTCAACTGGTTTAGGGGGCGAGCCCTGGACCTAAGTTATGCTCTGTGTGGATTGGTTGCTTCTGCTGGTCTCATTTCCAGCTGTCAGGAGGACATTGTCAGGCAGAATGGAAACAAAAAGTAGAGTACAAAGAGGCCATGAAAGGAGGGATGGAGGCTTATTATGGTTGAGTCTGCATCTCCTCTACCCTAAAGTCCAGCCACATCCCTGGCCTCTCGTGGTTTAGTTATGAGAGACAATGAACTCCTCTTGTGCCTAAGCAAGTTTCAGTTGATCTTGGGCTATGACATCACCCTTGGGTGGTATGAATCATCCCCACTCGGCTTATCCTGGGGGAAGCTCTCCCGTCTGCCACTCACCAGACGTGTGGCTTTGGCATCAAAGAAAGTAACTTGCAGAGAAGAAAGCTCACTTGAGGGCACTTCTTTCATCTGGAAGACCAGATGAAACCAACTAAGTCAAAAGATAATTATTTTAAAAGACTATGCATGGTGTTTTGCATTTTTTAAATCACTAATACAATTGGGAACATTGTACTCAATTAGAAAGGAGCAAAAGGAAAACTCCAGCTAATATCATTAGGTTAAGAGAAATTATGGATTATTTTGTAGCCAGTGGCTTGTACTCAGAGTTTCAAAGCAAAGTATAACTTTAAGAAAACCTAGTAAGAAGGTACCAACATAATTTCCTGTTTTTTTCCTGCTAATTCTTTCCCAGTTTCTTGGGATACATCAGATGAGCATTTGATAAGTAAAACAGATATGACTAAAAAACATTGGCACAATGGTCCTAGTTCTCTTTGCATTCTCCTGTATTAGATTGGGCTGCCACAACAAAGTACCACAGATTAGGTTGCTTAAACAATGGAAATTTATTTTCTCACAGTTCTGCAAGTTAGAAGTCTGAGACCAGGGTGCCAGCACAGTTAGATTCTGGTAGGAACACTTCCTGACTTGCTGTGTCCTGTCTCTCACATGGCTGAGAGAGAAAGCAAGCAAGCTATCTGGTGTATCTTCCTCTAAAGGCACTAATCCCATCATAAGGACCCCACCCTTGTGATTTCATTTATACATAAGTATGAAGGAAATCAACTCTGAATATTCACTGGAAGGACTGATGCTGAAGCTGAAGCTCCAAAACTTTGGCCACCTGATGCAAACAGCTAACTCATTGGAAAAGACTGATGCTGGGAAAGACTGAAGGCAGAGAACAGGGCAACAGAGGATGAGATGGTTCGATGGCATCATCAATTCAATGGACATGAACTTGGGCAAACTCCGGGAGACGGTGAAGGACAGAGGCCTGGTATACTACAGTCCATGGGGTTGCAGAGTCAGACACGACTTGGCAACTGAACAACAACCACAATCTTCCCCAAAAGCCCTCATCTCCAAATACATTCCCTCTGGGGTTAGAGCTCCAACATATGAATTTATCTGGTGGAGATACAACTCAGTTCATCATACTCCCTTAGCAGATTGCTACTTTTTAGAGATTGGGCTTCCCAGGTCACGTGAGTGGTAAAGAATACACTGGCCAATGCAGGAGACATAAGAGATGCGGGTTTTACCCCTGGGTTGGGAAGAGCCCCTGGAGGAGGCTTGCTGTATTCTTGCCTGTGGAATCCCATGGACAGAGGAGCCTGGCAGGCTATAGTCCATAGGGTCACAAAGAATCAAACATGACTGAAGCAACTTAGCATGCACACACACACAACTCAGTGCATCGTACCCCCTTAGCAGATTGCTAGTTGATGGAGATTAACCTATCCATTACCCTATTAATGAACTTTGAGAAGAATCTATCTAAAAATATCTTCCCCTGTTTTTCAGGCAGCAGAGTGTGAGGGAATGGACAATGCCTCTTGGAGCCAGTGATCTGGATTCAAGACCTACCTTGACTATTTAAGTAGGTTGCTTATGTTTATTGAGCTGCAATCTGTAAAACTAGGGCTTCTCAGGTGGTGCAGTGGTAAAGAACCCTCCTGCCAATGCAGGAGACATGAGAGATGTGAATTTGGTCCCTGGGTCAGGAAGATCCCCTAGAGTGAGGAAATGGCAAGCCATGACAGTATACTTACCTGGAAAATCCCAAGGACAGAGGAGTCTTGTGGGCTACGTCTATGGGATTTCAAAGAGTCGGATATGACTGAGCACACATAAACACTGTAAAATCAAGATGTGCGTCACAACAGAACAGGATGTAAAATATTCTCAACCACTTGACTTTTAAAGGTCTTCTATAATGAATAACCACTTTAATCTTATAACCCTCCAAGGGCACCAAGCAATCACATATTTGTGTAAATTAGTCAGTTTGCTTCTTCTGAGGTTGGCCCTCAGGGAATTGGTTGTTGTTGAGTCACTCAGTTCAGTTTTGAATCAGTCCGTTGTTCCGTGTCCAGTTCTAACTGTTGCTTCTTGACCGGCATATAGGTTTCTCAAGAGGCAGGTAAGGTGGTCTGGTACTACCATCTCTTTAAGAATTTTCCACAGTTTGTTGTGATTCACACAGTCAAAAGCTTTAGGGTAGCCAATGAAGCAGAAGTACATGTTTTTCTGGAATTTTCTTGCTTTTTCTATGATCCAATGGATGTTAGCAATTTGATCTCTGGTTCCTCTGCCTTTTCTAAATCTAGCTTGAACGTCTGGAAGTTCTCGGTTCATGTACTGTTGAAGCCTAGCTTGGAGGATTTTGAGGCATTCTAAAGAAATGGGTAGGAGGATCATTTTGGAAGGTGGGGTATTGGAGTAAAAGGAAAGAAAACTTTGGTGATATGCCAAAGGAAGATTAAATTGGACATTTAGAGAGTAGGACAAAGGGATCTGTCAGCAGTGAGGATGAGAGTGGCGTGGAGGATAGGGTACACCAAAAGAACACACAAAACGATGGTCGACAAAGGTCAGTCTCACGATTTTCTAAAACTTAGCTCTGGGAACTGGGTTTCTGGCCCTCCCAGGAAAACCACTATGCTCCCCTTCTTTTCCCTCTGTGACCCAAAGGAAGGCAGGGATAATCCCTGTTAATAATCATCGCATCTGGGGCAGGAGAAGGGAGCAGTGATTACAGGGCCTCTTTGGCTGAGGGCCATCACCACCATTGCCACACCTGACCCAGAAAATTCTCAAGCCATGCCCAGGGCCAGCTGTAGTCTGCCAAGCACTAGAGCAGATGCTGCCGACCTGGGTTTTCTGTGAGACACTGTTTGTAACTCTCTGCCAGGAAGTGCCTTTGGAAGGCAAAGAAACAGAGACCAGACACCTAACTTCATAAAAACTAACAAGAGTCTGATCCTCCCGGCGGCTTGCTTGTACAGCTGTAGCGGCTGCTTGGGACACTTTTTTTTCCTCACACGCTTGCCAACCGTAATACACAAGGAGAACACTTTCAAACACATACGGGGACAGAAGGAGCCAAACACCGCCAGGATTCTTTTACAAAATGATTTGAGAATATCCTTCCTCTCAAGATTATTTGATCCAACAACATTCATCCTACTAATATTTTTCTGTCAGAAACTGTGCTTCAGATGACAAAACTCTATTTTCCAGAATCTTCCACATTGGAACTGCCTATTAATTACCTTTGCTTGTCAGCTGACCCCACACACATGGCTTAAATGTTTAGTCTGCAGTTTGTATAATCATTCTCCTGCTTCATAATTACTCTCCAGAATTACTTCACTCTGAAGGTACCACCACAAAGTCTGTGCTGTTCATGTCTTATAATAATGCCTTATCAGGTCTGCATTCATAAAGCCTTGCTCAGAGATAGAAAGGAATCTTGAAGGAATTCCTTGGTGGTCAAGTGTTAGCACTCAGCACTTAACACTGCAGTCTCCTGGGTTCAATCCCTGGTTGGGGAACTAAGATCTGCAAGCCTCAGGGCATGGCCAAAAAAAAAAAAAGAATCTTGATGTAATACTTATCACTCGAACAAATTCTCAATTTTATACCCATTTCTTGAGTTCTTGGGTTGAAGGCAGAGTGAGTGGGTCCTGGGGATAGTAAATAGGAGAAGCCTTTCTGTTTTCACCGTGCACACAGAGGGAATTTCCATACATTCAGAGGCAAGAAGACTTCACCACTCCATCTCCTAAACTGGCCCTGTCCAAGTTGGAATGGTAATGAGATTTAAGGAATTCTACATGGCCTTGACACTCATCTGCCATGCCTAGACTTGTGTCACACTTGGACCACTGGAGCCAGGAAGGGCAGGCTTATCCAGCAAGAAGAGACTCTTGGCTTCAAGGTTTAAGCCAAAAGGGAAAGAAGACCAAGATGGCTTGAAGGGGAAAGTGGATTCAGAGATGGTTACCATGTCAGAGCAAGTCTTTCATGGCGCATGGTGATTATCCTGTTTCTGATGCTCGAGCCCACATACCAGCTATCTCCAATTATTTATCATCCTAAAACTGTTTCACAGGCAGATTGGCGTACTCATTTCACTCTCGTACACAGAAACCACTCACCAGCACTGTGATTCTGCTCACGGCTTCTGCTGCCTGAAATGTCCCCTTACAATACTCAATGCAAAGTTACCTCCTCTTGAGAGATTGTCCTTTCCTGCCAGCCCCAAGCAATCTCTTACTTCTCTGAGACAACGCCACACGTTCCATTTAAATATTCATCATCTCTGTCTCTCTTCTACTGCTATCTTCTAGTGTCATTCACATCTTTTATAGTAGCTTAACTTTGCGTTGTTAATGTATCTTTTTAAAAATGTTAATTCCTTGAAGGCAATTTACTTATCCTCACATCTCTCACCACATCAACAATACTCAATAAATGTCTCTACTAGATTCAGTTAATTTGCTGCATCACACTCAGAAACTGCAGATTCTTTGCCTTTCTGGGGGAAATCAGAGTAAGAATCAGTGGACTTGTGATTGAGTCTTTTTAGCAACAATGCTTAGTTTATTTATTAATTGGTACTATGATTTTAGAGCTTTCCAGTGGCTCGGTGGTAAAGAAACTGCCTGCCAAGCTGGAGACATGGGTTTGATTCATGGGTCAAGAAGATTCTCTGGAGAAGGAAATGGCAATCCATTCCAGTATTCTTGCCTGGGAAATCCCACAGACAGAGGAGCCTGGTGGGCCACAGTCCATGGGGTTGCAAAGAGCCAGACATGACTTAGTGACTAAACAACAACAACTATGCTTTCAGGAACTGCATTTGTTACCTTATTTCTGCATTCTACCTGTATGCCTACTGCCAGAACGCACATAGTAACTTGGTGTGTGTGTATGTGTGTGTAGATTGAGAGCCAACTTGCTCTCTACTCTCTGTGTAAAGGGGAATTAGTCATGGTTACTGAAAAGAGGGGAACATTTTCAAAGTAAATATCAGTGCATGCGATTGCTTTTCACTCAAAGTCTGAACACCCACATGAGATTGAATTTGTAAGTATTTACTGTAACTTATGGTAAAAATATTGGCTTCCTAAGCCATGCTGCTGCCAAAATATTTCTTTCCCACATGGTTGCCCAGTGTTCTGGCCTGTGGCTGGAAACTTAAGTTAACCTCCTAGCATTGGTAAAGCTAACCACCTTGCATTGATCAAGCTTTACATGTACTTTTTCCCTTAATTTTTATTTATTTACTTATTTTTGGCTGTGCTGATTCTTTGTTGCTGCATGGGCTTTCTCTAGTTGTGGCGAGTGGGGGCTACTATAGTTGCTGTGTGTGTGCTTCTCATTGCGATGGCTTCTCTTGTTGTAGAGCATGGACTCCAGGCACAATGGGTTCAGTAGTTGCAGTACCCAGGCTCTAGAGTGAGGGCTCAGTAGCTGTGGTTCTGGGGCTTAGCTGTCCCGAGGCATGTGGGATCTTCCCAGACAAGCAATCAAATCTGTGTCCCCTGTTTTGTCAGGCCAATGACTAGCCACGGGACCACCAGGGAAGTCCTTTTACCTGTGTGTGTGGAGACATAAACAGAAAGGAAGAAAGAGAGAAAGAGAAAAAGCAATAAAAGATAAACTTGAAAAATAATTTTAACAGCATCATAACTAGTGACAAAGTATCAGTACTATTTCCCATGATGTCTGAAGTCTACTATATGAGTTAAGCAAAACATGGACCTAACCAATGCAAACGTTTTATAAAGAGCCCGAGTAAGGATGACAAATCCCGAAGCTGACAGGCTCATAGCTTCCACAGGCTTGACTCCGCTCACGGGAGCATCAACCATCCCCACCACAGTCTGGGCCACAGACCCTCATTCTCACGACCCGACTTCATGAGGAAGATCGCAGCAGAAGTGAAATTCTCATGGAGGTCACACCACCCAGACACCAATTGACCACTGTCCCTTTGTTCTCTGATTCCTGAGCCATGGGAAAAACTTTGTTTTCAGGTGAATCAACTTGGATTCAGAATTTGCTTTTTTTTTTTTTTTTGAGTTCCCAAAGAAATTCACTAACACAAAACCATAAGGAGCAATATCATTTTCATTGAAGATGTTATAGAAGAGTCAGAGAGAGCTAGGTAGGTTGCACTGCATATTCACTGCAACAATTAACTCCCTTAAGTACTTCCATTTTACTGAAGGCCCTTCCTTGGCCACTTGACCACTGTGAATTGTTCTCTCTGTTCCTCTCCCAGCAGAGCCCACCTCCTGCTGCAGACACCACCAGCACAAGGGTTATGACAAACAAGGGACTGAAGAGGAGCTCCCCAATCCTACCCTTTATCCTTCCAGGGTGACTGCACCAACATTAACCTAAATGGTCTCTGTCAGATGGTATTTTAGGCCACGGGGAGATATTTGGGGCCAATTCTTATGCAAAAAAAAAAAAAAAATTAATCTTCTGCTCATCCTTCTACCAGGTAGTTTCAATAAGACTTAAAGCCAGGGACATCCCTGGTGGTCCAGTGGTTAAGAACCTGCTTTGCAATGCAGGGGATATGGGTTCCATCCCTGTCTGGGGAACTAAGATCCTGAATGCTGCAGAGCAGCTAAGCCTGCACCCACAACGATAAAACCCGAGTGAGTACCACAACTAAAAACTGACAGAGCCAAATAAATAAATAAATACTAAAAAGAAAAAAGACTTAAAGCTAGCCAAATCTGGCTTCTAGATTAAGGCAGAGGCCAAGACCAAAGGGAAATTCTGAAAGAGATGGGAATACCAGACCACCTGACCTGCCTCTTGAGAGGCCTGTATGCAGGTCAGGAAGCAACAGTCAGAACTGTACATGGAACAACAGACTGGTTCCAAATAGGAAAAGGAGTGCGTCAAGGTTGTATCTTGTCACCTTGCTTATTTAACTTATATGCAGAGTACATCATGAGGAACGCTGGGCTGGAAGAAGCACAAGCTGGAATCAAGATTGCTGGGAGAAATATCAATAATCTCAGATATGCTGATGACACTACCCTTATGGCAGAAAGTGAAGAGGAACTCAAAAGCCTCTTGAGGAAAGTGAAAGAGGAGAGTGAAAAGATTGGCTTGAAGCTCAACATTCAGAAAACAAAGATCATGGCATCTGGTCCCATCACTTCATGGGAAATAGATGGAAAAACAGTAGAAACAGTGTCAGACTTTATTTTTTGGGGCTCCAAAATCACTGCAGATGCTGATTGCAGCCATGAAATTAAAAGACGCTTACTCCTTGGAAGGAAAGTTATGACCAACCTTGATAATATATTAAAAAGCAGAGACATTACTTTGCCAACCAAGGTCTGTCTAGTCAAGGCTATGGTTTTTCCCGTGGTCATGTATGGATGTGAGAGTTGGACTGTGAAGAAAGCTGATCGCTGAAGAATTGATGCTTTTGAACTGTGGTGTTGGAAAAGACTCTTGAGAGTCGCTTGTACCGCAAGGAGATCCAACCAGTCCATTCTAAAGGAGATCAATCCTGGGTGTTCATTGGAAGGACTGATGCTAAAGCTGAAACTGCAATACTTTGGCCACCTCATGCGATGAGTTGACTCACTGGAAAAGACTCTGATGCTGGGAAAGGTTGGTGGTGGGAGGATAAGGGGACGACCGAGAATGAGATGGCTGGATGGCATCACCGACTCTGTGGACATGAGTTTGAGTGAACTCCGGGAGTTGGTGATGGACAGGAAGGCCTGGTGTGCTGTGATTCATGGGGTTGCGGAGAGTCGGACACAACTGAGCGACTGAACTGAACTGAAGACCAGAGGGAGATGAGGGTTGAGAAAGAATTCCTTTGGAGCACTTCCTTCCCCAGTTCCCCTGGTACCGAAGGGTTCAGGGGCTGCCACTGCCTTCTGGCATCACCTCATGTTTTCAAACCTCCAAATGCATCTTTCCTGTTTCTCCACTGTCTCCATCAGCAGTCCCTCCTCTTCACATACACTCTCAGCTTCCTCCCTTTACAATCAGCTAATTTAAATCACTTATTTTCTGAAAAGCTAACTTCCTCCTTCCTCCAGGGGAAGAAAAGGGCCAGGATCTTATAAGTAACAGGAGATGCCCTCAAGGCTGGATTGGAGGCAAGGACTGGTGAACTGGAATTTCCAGAGGAGTGTGGCCTCTCAACTCTCTGCCCAGTCCCTCTGTGTCTATCTCTTAGCCTGACCTGATTCCTTGCAAAAGTGGATGGATATAAAACAGGACTTACTATATAATTTGCATACAGTTTAAAGGGAAAATGTGGGGCCTCTTGCTCAGAAATTATTAACAATTTCAAGACAGTAACCGCAGAGCATTAAACCAAGCTTAGTTTCTCTGGAGCATGGGGCCATGTGGGACTATACTGCTTGCATGCCCATGAAGCTGGCCCTGATGAGAAAAGTCACAGGAATTGCAGCCGTTCATGTGAACTATGTGCCGTTTGTGGTCAATTACTGTGCAGCAGAATAACAATTGAGCATTTCATAATTATGTAAGTGAAAATACGCAATCATTACATAAACACTGCTTTGTAATAACACAATGCAAGATATTGTTTTTTGGAGAAGGACATGGCAGCCCACTCCAGTATTCTTGCCTGGAAAATCCCTTGGACAGAGAAGCCTGGCAGGCTACAGTCCATAGGGTCACAAAGAGTCGGACACTACTTAGTGTCCTCACTTTCACATTTTTACTTTGTCAAATGGCATACTGATTATAGAAACAAACCCTGCATATACAGACAGTCAGGCAGGCGGTATCGGGGGAGGGAGGGCAGTGCTGTGGCAATTCTTTCACTTACAAATTTTAATTTGAAGAGGCTGTAAATGTGACCCAAAAGGCATTGCCTTAAACAACACCAATCAAGACCAGCAATAGCAGATTTAGGAGCTGAAAATGAATCTTCTTTCTTCCATTTCATTCAGAACTAACTAGTTAATTGAAATCATACTTAATTACACATTAAGAGAGGTAGTTCCTAGAATTTGAGGGTTTAGAGATCAATGAAATTTCCAAGAAGTTTAGGAGATGGACAATTTAACTTTGCCATGTAAGGACATCAAAAAGAAACCACCAATTGATAAAGGACATTTTTAACAAAAAGATATACAAAAATATAATTCTGAGATAAAGACAGTCCTTTAAATTAACTGATTTAAGTATTATAAACAACTCACATTATCACTGCCTTTCCTCACTTAGCCAGACGCAGGTGAACACTTTTCCTGTAACCTCAGCATGATCAGCAGACTGGTATTAATGGACTGTGGGTCTAAAGATCCATGGCTGCAGCAATGTCTGTAAAGAGTACTGAAGTAGCCTTTTGCTTTAACAAGAATGATTCCTGAAGAATCACAGCCAGCTCTTTACTTTGGAGGAAACTCCATTTCAATATTGTCATCCAGATGTCAGCCACGTCCCCCATCAGCTCGCTTCCTCCCCCAATCCCTCAGCGCCCCAGCTCCATTTCTTAAAGATTTGGTTAAACCCAGCCCAAACCCCAAATCAATGTCTCCGGACCTTCAGAAGTCCTCCTCAGGCTTTCTAGGAGTATGTGAGCCTTGCTTTCCTCTCTGCCTCCCTGCTCTAGGATTCACGTAAAATGCCTCTGGTTCAAGTCCATCCATTGCTTCCTTAAAAAAAATAAATAAATAAATGTCTGCTCAGTTTAAGCTCTTCAAGATTTAGGCAACTTTCACTGATTATGGTCTTCAGTCATCCTTCTCAATCTATCTCCATTCTCCCCTTACTCATCCTTTATTGCTTTGGGACTTCAGATAAATTCTAAACTCTCTTCCTCTTGGAGAACAGTTCTGGCCTCAAGCAGATCCCTTGAGTACTTAGCAGTACTTTGTGTCTACCACAGTGGGGCTTCCAAACCATAGGATTTCCTCCTTAAAGGGATTCTGGTGAATTCATTGCTCTGCACCCTGACTCATTTCCTATCATTAACTAATACCACACAACTTACTGATCTTTCCCTGGTTACTTAAGCTTTATATGATCTCCTGCTCATATGACTTTATGTACCGCTAAGGGGTGTATGTACCATATCATATAATCTATTGCTGTATACTTTGCTAGCATTTCGTGTCTCTCTGTCTTGCCTCTCACTTAGGTTGTAATGTATCTGCAAGTCAGGGCAGTAATTCTTACACCTCTAATCATTCAATAAGCAAGACTTTGGGTATCTCCCTGTGCCAGGTACACTTAATACAGATGGTAGCACCTGCCCTTGAGAAGCTCAGGGCTTAGGAAGGGGCAAAAGCAGATGTATAAACAAATGAATTACAGTACATTGTAGGAAGTGATATAACAGAAATGTGAACAGTGTACAGGATCCCAGAAGAGGAAAAAATCCCAGGAGAGTTGGAAAAGGCCTCTGCAGGATACAGGAGAACTCCTAGAGGAAGGGTGTTCCAGACAGGAAGACTAGAATATGTAAAGGAACAGAGATAGGAAAAGGCAAATTATGTATGGAAAAGTTTAAAAGTTCAATGTGATTGGGGCATGGAGCTTCTAGAATGGATGGGAAAGAAAGGTTGTTAGGATAGACTATAAAAAAGCTTTCTGAATTTCTCACAGCTCCTGCCTTCTTTCTGTGTATACCCGACCCTTTGCAGAATATTGGAGTAGGCAGCCTTTCTCTTCTCCAGGGGATCTTCCCAACCCAGGGATCAAATCCAGGTCTTCCACATTGCAGGCAGATTCTTTACCAGCTGAGCCACAAGAGAAGCCCAAGAGTACTGGAATGGGTAGTCTATCCCTTCTCCAGGGGATCTTCCCAACCCAGGATTTGAACCGGGGTGTCCTGCACTGCAGGTAGATTCTTTACCAACTGAGCTATCAGGGAAGACCTGGGTATATAGTCTATGCTTAATAAATAATCATAGTATATCTTTGTAGAACACATCACCATTTTTAAAGAACTTTTATATTCTTGCATGATCTTGTTTTCACAACTCTGTAGATAAATATTGTCCCCCCAATTTACAGATGATAAAATTGAGTCTTGGAGAGTTTTACTAGTGTGCAACAAGTCACTTGGCTATGTAAATAGCAGGTGGGACTCTAATCTAGTTATTCCTCCTAATTCTAAATCTAAAACTCTTTCCACCACCCTGATCAGAGATGAGCAGACCCATGGCCATCATTATTATAAAACCCTGTGGAGGGATGTATGGTACAGTCCAACGGAAAGAGATTGAGCTATAGAGCCATAACATCCAAGTTCCTGTCCTGGTTCTATCACTTACAACCCATACAACCTTTTGTTACTACTGTTCAGTTGCTCAGTTGTGTCCAACTCATTGTAACTCTATTGACTACAGCACGCTGGGCTTCCCTGTCCTTCATCTCCTGGAGCTTGCTCAAACTGACGGCCATTGAATTGGTGATGCCATCCAACCATCTCATCCTCTGCTGTCCCCTTCTCAATCTTTCTCAGCATCAACGTCTTTTCCAATGAATCAGTTCTTCACATCAGGTGGCCAAAGCATTAGAGGTTCAGCTTCAGCATCAGTCCTTCCAACGAATATTCAGTATTGATTTCCTTTAGGATTGACTGATTGGATCTCCTTGCAGTCCAAGGGACTCTCAAGAGTCTTCTCCAATACCACAATTCGAAAGCATCAGTCCTTCAGTGCTCAGCCTTCTTCATGTTCCAACACTTGCACCCATACATGATTACTGAAAAAACCATCGCTTTGATTATATGGAGCTTTGTTGGCAAAGAAATGTCTCTGCTTTTTAATATGCTGTCTAGGTTGGTCATAGCTTTTCTTTCAAGGAGCAAGCATCTTTTATTTATTTATTTATTTATTTTTAGCATCTTTTAATTTCATGGCTGCAGTCACCATCTGCAGTGATTTTGGAGCCTAAGAAAATAAAGTCTGTCACTGTTTCCACTGTTTCCCCATTTATTTGCCATGAAGTGATGGGACCAGATGCCATGATCTTAATTTTCTGAATGCTGAGTTTTAAGCCACCTTTTTCACTAGTCTCCTTCACCTCCATCAAGGGGCTCTTTAGTTCCTCTTCGCTTTCTGCCATAAGGGTGGTATTATCTCCATATCTGAGGTTATTGATATTTCTCCTGGCAATCTCGATTCCAGCTTGTGCTTCATCCAGCCCAGAATTTCTTATGATGTACTCTGCACATAAGTTAAATAAGCAGGTGACAATATACAGCCTTGATGTATTCCTTTCCAATTTTGAACCAGACATTGTACCATGTCTGGTTCTAACTGTTGCTTCTTGACCTGCATACTGGTTTCAGGAGGCAGGTGAGGTGGTCTGGTATTCCCATCTCTTTAAGAATTTTCCACAGTTTGTTGTGATCCATACAGTCAAAGGCTTTAGCGTAGTCAATGAAGCAGATATTTTTCTGGAATTATTTTGCTTTTTCTATGATCCAATGGATGTTGGCAATTTGGTCTCTGGTTCCTCTGTGACCTTTAGACATGACAAACTCTTTCAGCCTCCATTTTGCCATCTGACATCTTTGCATGAGAAGCCTTCTTCACAGAACTGCTGTTGAGATCAAAGTATACAATCTCTTTGTAAAACTAAAAATCATTTTATGAATGTTACAAAAGCATTTTTAAGTGACTATTCAACAGAGGAAATTTTAATTGCACATTACCTTTCAAAAAATAAATATAGACTTATTTTAAGTTATACCAAATATTTTTATTTTGGCCCAAGTATTCTGATGTGCCCTTAATGCTATTCATTCTTCCTTGTTTTTCCTGGACTGTACTTTACGGGCTCAGCTTTATTTCTAAAATGAATTATAAACTCACACATGAATCACTTGCTGTCCTCACTTCACACCACAAGGTCTATTTTTGAGGGGTGGGAAGGAGAGTTGACAGTGATTACAAGCTTCTGTAAGAATTCGTTATTTGCTCAGATAAAATGACCCTTTTCTCTACGGACTTCACTTTGAAAGAAATTGGTTAAATAATACTATTTTCCAGGAACTTCATGCCATTAAACTACTGCCACTAGGGCACAGGGTGGGGGGGAAGGACACAGGGGAGTGCCATGCAAATGTCAGTCAACGTTCACTCCAGGGATTTGGTAGACCTGTTAGCCAGATTTTCCTCCAAGTGTTTACATTCAGAAAAACCAAACACTCTACTTAAGATTAAAATTACCTCTAAAACCAAAATAATAGTGAAGTAATGAGACAACAGAGGGTTGAAAATAAAATAGGAACCCACCAACAATGATATACCAAAACTCACATGAGCTGAATTTATCCCTCCCTCTCTGGGAGTCTCTTCAAACAACCAAGCCCTTCCATCATTTAGTGCAATCTAGCATGCCATCTAGCTCAAACCACCGCACAATTGCACTCATCTCACATGCTAGTAAAGTCATGCTCAAAATTCTCCAAGCCAGGCTTCAGCAATATGTGAACCGTGAACTCCCAGATGTTCAAGCAGGTTTTAGAAAGGCAGAGGCACCAGAGATCAAATTGCCAACATCCGCTGGATCATGGAGAAAGCAAGAGAGTTCCAGAAAAACATCTATTTCTGCTTATTGACTATGCCAAAGCCTTTGACTGTGTGGATCACAATAAACTGTGGAACATTCTGAAAGAGATGGGAATACCAGACCACCTGACCTGCCTCTTGAGAAACCTGTATGCAGGTCAGGAAGCAACAGTCAGAACTGTACATGGAACAACAGACTGGTTCCAAATAGGAAAAGGAGTACGTCAAGGCTGTATATTGTCACCCTGCTCATTTAACTTATATGCAGAATACATCATGAGGAACGCTGGGCTGGAAGAAGCACAAGCTGGAATCAAGATTGCTGGGAGAAATATCAATAACCTCAGACATGCAGATGACACTACCCATATGGCAGAAAGTGAAGAGGAACTCAAAAGCCTCTTGAGGAAAGTGAAAGAGGAGAGTGAAAAGGTTGGCTTGAAGCTCAACATTCAGAAAACAAAGATCATGGCATCTGGTCCTATCACTTCATGGGAAATAGATGAGGAAACAGTGGAAACAGTGTCAGACTTTATTTTTGGGGGGCTTCAAAATCACTGCGGATGCTGATTGCAGCCATGAAATTAAAAGATGCTTACTCCTTAGAAGGAAAGTTATGACCAGCCTAGATAGCATATTACAAAGCAGAGACATTCCTTTGCCAACCAAGGTCCGTCTAGTCAAGGCTATGGTTTTTCCCATGGTCATGTGTGGATGTGAGAGTTGGACTGTGAAGAAAGCTGATCGCCGAAGAATTGATGCTTTTGAACTGTGGTGCTGGAGAAGACTCTTGAGAGTCCCTTGGACTGCAAGGAGATCCAACCAGTCCATTCTAAAGGAGATCAATCCTGGGTGTTCATTGGAAGGACTGATGCTAAAGCTGAAACTCCAATACTTTGGCCACCTCATGCGACGAGTTGACTCACTGGAAAAGATTCTGATGCTGGGAAGGATTGGAGGCGGGAGGAGAAGGGGACGACAGAGAATGAGATGGCTGGATGGCATCACCGACTCGATGGACATGAGTTTGAGTGAACTCCGGGAGTTGGTGATGGACAGGGAGGCCTGGAGTGCTGTGATTCATGGGATTGCAAAGAGTTGGACATGACTGAGTGACTGAACTGAACTGAACTGAACATGGAAAGGGCCAAAAGAAAAAAAATATCACAGCCGATATTTTCCACTGAGCCAGCCACCCTTTTTTCTTTCCTAAGGTTAATAGTGAAAGCTCTGTTTGTTTCACAATGCTTTAATTCTTACTGCTCGCAAGAAATTATTTTTGGAGGTATCATATTTTAATATAAGTTTCCATTAATCTTTCCACATGATTCCCTTGATTTTAAGAACTCCCAACCAGGCTCACCCAACAAAGCCCGTGCTTCATACACTCTCAGCCCTGAGACAGGCCAAACACTGTGTTCATCGCCTGGAACACAGCCGTGGGTGCTGGTGGGGAAGAAGGGAACATTTGCAAACCGCATTCGAGTGTCATGGTGGTTTTCAGCTGGCAAAAACATCTGAACATAGGTTGTTGCACTTTTTATGCCCAAAAAGGGATTTTCCAAAAATCTGAGCTATGTTTTGAAATCTGCTTTATTACAGGGTCTAGCTGCCTCCACTCCTTTCTCTTCCCAAATGGTCTGGGGAAGAACTTTTGAAATCATAGCCAGGGTAGAGACTGGCTCTTCTTGCCAAGGATTAAAACAAGAGCTGATTAAAAGAAAAGTTGCATTATACTCTTTTTGCATTTTGATTAGTCTAATTATACCCAATCTTGTTTACTGACTATGTTCTCCATTTGAAATGCCAGAATTAGGAAGACTGACTGCAAATGAAGAACGTCAGTCTTAGGACAAGAAGGCCCCAAACACTCTAGAACACCCTACACAGAAAACCACTGACTAGAATCTTTCTTTTTCCTGTCCAAATTCCAAAATTCATTGTTACATTAAAAATACATTTTCCTCTTTTAGAAAAATTAATTCTCTGCATACCACACTTCTATCTATTAAACTGTGTGTGTATGCTCAGTAACTCAGCATTGTCAACTCTTTGAGACACCATGGACTGTAGCCCACCAGGTTCCTCTGTCTATGGAATTTTCCAGGCAAATATACTGGAGTGGGTTGCCATTTCCTTTTCCAGGGGATCTTCCTGGCCCAGGGATTGAATCCGTGTCTCCTGCATTGGCAGGTGGATTCTTCACCACTGTGCCACCAGGGAAGTCCCATCTATTATACTGGGATCTTAAAAATAGAAAGACCAGAGTTTGAATTCACTCTTGTCATCTTAACAGGTTAGAGTCGCTGAGCCTCCATTACCTTTCCTGTGAAATGATAAAGATACCAGGATGATAGGCTACATTACTATGATGATGAAAGAGAAGTCACACTGACATGGTACGTGCTCAGTACATGACAGCTATCACTACTATTACTATTGTTACTGGTGTGGCAGGTTGTTACATTGTGGCCTCCTTATCCAGTGATACCCCCTGGTATTCACTCCCTTGTAAAGTCCCTTTTACACACAGAAGTTGATCTTGATCATGAGATTTGACTTGGCCAATGAGGCTTTAACAAGTGTGACATAAGCAGAAGCTTTATAAACATCTTAACAGTTAGGTTTGTTATGTTCAAACACTCCCTCTTGGAGCCCAGCTTCAGTGTTGTGAGAAAGTATGGACTATCCTTTTGGAAAGAGGCCACCTGAAGAAGCCATGGAGGATAAGAGAAGCCACGCAGAGAGAAAGCATGTGGAGGAGAACTGAAGTGCCCCAGCTGAGCTCCCATCAAGCGGGGCCAACAGCACTGAGAGCAGAAGAGCTGCCCGTGGTTGAGAAAGAATAAACTACGGCTGACAAATCATGGAAATACCTAGGAAGGAAAAAGAAAATAAATTTAGAAGATGAGTTCCACTCAACTGACGAAGACTGTCAGGACACCCATAGCTTGAGTCAATCACTAACCTTATGATTGTGGGCAAATGAATTCTCTCTAAGCCTCATTTTGATCATCTAAGCTTGAATATAATAGTATTGATAGTTGCTTCACAGGATTATTGTGAGGATTAAAAAGATGATCCATGTAAAACATTTAGTTCGGTGCCAAGTACATAACTATCCTTTAAAAAGCGTTAAGTGATATTATCATTGTTTTCCTTGAGACAGAAGGACAGCAGTTTTGTTTTTTTTTAATACTGGGAAGTGAAATTGTCCAACTCTTTGCGACCCTATGGACTGAAGCCCACCAGGCTCCTCTGTCCATGGAATTCTCCAGGCAAGAATACAGGAGTGTGTTGCCATTCTCTTCTCCAGGGGATTTTTCTGACCCAGGGATCAAACCCAGGTCTCCTGCGTTGCAGACAGATTCTTTATTGTCTGAGCCACAAGGGAAACTCTTGAAATACTGGGATATCTTGTTAATAATAAGTTGGTAGAGGGCACTGCCCAACTTTGTGACCCCAAGGACACACTCAGCTGCTAAAGAAGTCTGTCATTGATGATATCTAAGTCATCTCTGCTATGGCAGCTGAGTCACATAACCTACAATTGTGTACACGCTCTTTTCCTTCACTTTAAAGAAAATATTGACTTTGAGTTCTCACAGGTGCTTTACATTTACTCACTGGGTCCTTTTTTGCAACCACCTGTCCTTGTTTTTATTTTACACGGGGAAGAAGAGACATTGCTAACCTCAGCAAACCTGATTTAGCTCCAGGAATCCAGCCTGGGAGAGAAAGAACATGCACCGCCTTTTTACCAGAAATGAGAAGAGTTTATCAGAACAAACATACCAAGACCAGGTTTGGGGAGATTTAACTCCCCATGCATCATTCGGGCAGCCAGCCCAGGTTCAGCCTTAACCAAAGACCACAATTTTACAAAAATCCAAGCATCCCTGGATTGCTCTTGGCCAGCCCTGTGTTTCCTTGGGGCAGTTCCTCCCTCCTCCTATCTGCCTGGCGGTGTCTGTGAACCTGGAACCACCTAGCAAATGTGTTGAGTCTCTGTGTTAAGCAGAGGGGCTGCTAGCAAAAAATGCAGTCAATGCATATTAGAAGGTGCCTAAAAGATGTTATTTTAAAAGAAATGAGTAGGGGTAGTATAAACCTCAAACATCTGTTCCAAGGCCCATAACCCCGTACATCTTTAGAGGAAAGCATAGAATTACCTTTCCTGCCAGCACAAGCTTGCTGATAAGGAAAGACTGAATGTTTTTCATACAAAAAACATACTTTTCTGAGTGATTTGGAAATTTTTTAGAGGACATTCGTGAAATGAATTTTCCCAGAATCCTAGGACTGGAAGGATTTTTTTCAAATACAATCTTTCTTTCTTATATTTTATTCAAAATGGAAGGAATTCTTGAATTGATGTCCATTGTGCTTATTTTCTTCCTTGGAATCCTTAAATTGTTTAGAATGTAATGGTGGCCTAGTCCTCCAACTGTGTCATTCCCTCTGATCGTATGACAACCACTGAGCAGGTGGGCTCAGGGCCCTGTGGGCTCTTGGCCAACTCTGTTTCTCTGGAGCTGCTCCTCCCTCCTCCTATCTGCCTCGTGGCCTCTGTGCTCTAGCCCTTGCTCATTGGTCCCAGCAGATCCTTTCTTATGCCTGCAGATCAGCTCAGATAACCTTCCTGACATTCCACTGAACTTCCTTGGATTGCCTGGGGAGCTTTTGCTTAATTCATTACACAGAGTTGTCCAAAACACTCTCAATATAGCAAGTGACAGGGACAGATATAGCTGAACAAAAGGAAAAAGAAAAAAAAAAAAAACTTACAGAAAGGCTGATGTCACCAAGAATCTAAGACTATAAGATGGCCCGGATGATGTGACTGTGAAAAGGACAGGGTGAAGGCCTGTGAGATGCAAAGGAAAAGACTGGGCAGCCAATGGTAAGGCAGCAGAAGCAGGAAAGGGAGGTCACTGCAGGTTGAAAAAGGGTAAGGTCCACATATCTGCCACTCTCACCCCGTGGTGCTGCTGAATCAGACAGGAGATTCAACTGAGCACTTCAGGGAACATCATCTAGGCCTCCTGGTAACAGCCTCCTAACTTGGACACACGACAGGCTGCTGCTGTGGCTCCTCAGAAGATCTGATTTCTATGGCTCAACACCCAGCTCCTCAGGGTTTATGGTGTCCTCAGCCACCTCTGGCCTACCACCCTGCCTCCCATTGACCTCTATGATGGCCTGACACAGTCAGCAGTCATCTCTGTGCTTGGGGAAACCAGGAAGAGAAGGGGGGACATCAGCTCCCTCCTTTCGCCTTGGCCTCACTCAGAAGCAAGGTTTGTCCACCTGCCCTGACCCCTCCCTGGTCATAATCTAACTGTGGGTCTCCTTCAGAATTTAAAACCAGCTTTGCTTTGACCTGGATCTACAATGGCTGTTCATCTACTTGCTTGGTCAGAAGGACAGGTCCTAGGAGAGCAGGAGGAATGATAATGTTCACTGACTAGGGAGGAATATTGAGGGCAGAGCTATATAAATTCATATTTTGGATATTTATTTCTAGGTCCCTTTAAATCAGTAATTTTTAACTTTGGGGGAGGAAAGTAAGCAAGAGGAGAGTCATTAAGTCCTTCGGTTAAATTAGTGAAAGCCAGAGGCAACCTCTCTGCAAAAATGCACACACACAATATATTAATGTGTATGTATCAATATATAAATATATATAAACATGTATATATACATATAATATAAAGTATTATATAATACTTTATATATACATATATGTATGTGTATATAAAGTTCATATATCCTTTAAGCCTGTATATACGTATTCCAGAATAAGAACCATGCTTTAAATTAGACAGAGTTTAGAAACATATAGGACATTAAATATAGCTTGGTACAAAAGAGAGATTTCAATTGAACTGGAAAATTTTTTCTTTTAATAAATTGACATCCTATGCTGATCGCCGAAGAATTGATGCTTTTGAACTGTGGTGCTGGAGAAGACTCTTGAGAGTCCCTTGGGCTGCAAGGAGATCCAACCAATCCATTCTAAAGGACATCAATCCTGGGTGTTCATTGGAAGGACTGATGCTAAAGCTGAAACTCCAATACTTTGGCCACCTCATGCGACGAGTTGACTCATTGGAAAAGACTGTGATGCTGGGAGGGGTTGGGAGCGGGAGGAGACATGGATGACAAAGAATGAGATGGCTGGATGGCATCACCTACTTGATGGACATGAGTTTGAGTGAACTCTGGTAGTCGGTGATGGACGGGGAGGCCTGGTGTGCTGTGATTCATGGGGTCGCGGAGAGTCGGACATGACTGAGCGACTGAACTGAACTGAACTGATGCTCTTTTAAAAGTGGAAATATAGATAGTCAAGAAAAGCAACCAATTATTGAGAACTATGTGTTGTTTTCTAAAACTCATGAAAGATACAGATGTATAAAGCATGGTCCTTCTCCTTAAGGAGGAAAAAGTAGTTTTCATTAAAAAAAATTCAGAAACTGAAGGCGATACATGATGGGTCCCATGTTCCTGCTGTAAGTGGAGGCTAGTTAGGTTCTATAAGAGATAGTCCTGTGTGATAGAGAAACAGAGAGCATTACTTATAGGAAAATACCTCTAAAATTTATGAAAAAATAAATAGGCTTAGCTGCTGCTGCTGCTAAGTCGCTTCAGTCGTGTCTGACTCTGCGACCCCATAGACGACAGCCGACCAGTCTCCCCCGTCCCTGGGATTCTCCAGGCCATTTCCTTCTCCAATGGATGAAAGTGAAAAGTGAAAGTGAAGTCGCTCAGTTGTGTCCGACTCTTAGCGACCCCATGGACTGCAGCCTACCAGGCTCCTCCGTCCATGGGATTTTCCAGGCAAGAGTACTGGAGTAGGGTGCCATTGCCTTCTCCGAGGAGGAAAATCCAATTTGTAAAAGGGAGGGGTCCATAAGGAGTTCTTCTATCAGCAGATTAATGGAGGGCCTCCAAGAAGGGTCTCTATCCTCAGGAAGACTCGGGAAGACAGATAAATTCTCAGAGTCAACTTGTGTCTTCTCAAGTATTTCTTAAGAACACAAAGACAGTGTCATAGCCAAATTTTCTCTTTCCTTAGAAGCACTGATTCCAGAATAGCTGCTGGATTTTACATTTCCCTTAGGATCCAAAAAAACCCTAGTTTCGGTCCATCTGGTCTCTTACATTCTTCAAGGGTATCTTTGGGAATGAGCCTTCAAGAAACATGGCTCCATCTACTCCTTCTATGAGATTCAGCGGCTGCTGAAACAAGCACTTCCCTCCACCTTCTCTGAAAGCCAGGGAAAGCTGACCTGCGTCTCCCTGTGGCTTGAGTTAGCACCTCCTCATCTCCACCCGGAGTTCTCATTAAAAAAAAAAAAAATCACTTACAAAATAGGAAAAAGAGCCCTACAGACTGTGAAATTACCTACCTAATATTTAATGCTTTTTCCCCATGAAAAAGCATGCCCCCCAGAGACTGGCCTGCAGGGAGGCTGATCTTTCTGGTACAAACTCTTGCCAGTGAGCTGATGATCCAGTGACTTCAGGGGACTTCAAGGTACCAACAAGGAAATCAGAGGAGAGAGCAAGGACTCAGCTCTGCTTGAACCTGCTGGTTCTCAAGGTTGACTGGACATTAGAGTCACCTGGGGAATGATCAAAACTACTGATGCTTGGGGACCCAGGCTCCAATGTTCATATTTAATTAGCACAGTTTTAAAAGTCCCCAGACATCGGGTTTTTAAAAATTCTACAAGTGACTCCAAAATGCAGTAACAGTTTGAAAACTGCTGCTCTAAATTCTTCTCATTTACAGATGCCATCAATTTGCTAATGATCAGTTACCTGGTCTTCATTCAAATACAGTGATAAAGTTAGCCCAGGCCAGAGATTAACTGCTGATACTAGAAGTTGCCTTCCAGTACAGTAAATGTTTCTATTTAAGTCACTGATTTTTGTTGTTGTTGTTGTTGTTGAACAAATCAGTCCCCTCACTAAAGGGCCAACTACACAATTCCTGATTCAGATTTTAACTTGATTTTGGCAGGCCATTGAAATTCTCTCATTGCATTCTCCAAATTTGGAATGGTTTGCATTACACAAGATTCTCTGTTTCACAAAGGAATTCCTGCAAGTTTTCTTGAAAGTGTGCTTAAAAATAAAATCTGATTTGTACTAACTCATAAATCAAACTCAAGGCCTTTGTGATGATAATAGTTTGTATGGCCCTGACACTGGCAGAAGCTTCTTTCAAGACATGTTTGTTCTCACTGTAAGATCTGATCAACACTTCCCCTCTGAATTCCTTTGTTAATTCTGCTGCCCAGAAAGCTGTGGTGAGTGATAAGACCTTCAGAAATCACTGAGCTGTTTGCCCAGCCCTCTGTTTCTAAAACAGACATGGACACAATTCAAGAACAAGTTAACTGATAGGGTATTTTGCTAGGGAAAAATCTAGTCCAAGTTATTTATTCCTTAATTTTCATGAAAGTTTCTTGAGCCAATTAAATGAATTTTGCTCATTCTTCTATCAGAGCTCAATCCACTCCTGCATTTCTGAACTCACACTGATGTTCTTCTTTCCTAGCACAAACCTGAAAAAATGACTTGGGGAAATTTTAATAGATTCATAAAAAGAGGAGAGCAAGATGCCCACATAAATTCAAAGTTATGATACAGCAACTGAAGATCCAGTTTGGACCATATCTATGCACCAAACTGGTCTATGAACACAGCCTCTAAATGTACATATATATATATACACAGACATTTATATTTATCTTTTCCCTGGTGGCTCACATGGTAAAGAACCTGCCTGCAATGTGGGAGACCTGGGTTCAGTCCCTGGGTTGGGAAGATCCCCTGGAGGAGGGCATGACAACCAACTCCAGTATTCTTGCCTGGAGAATCCCCATGGACAGAGGAGCCTGGTGGGCTGCAGTCCATTGGGTTGCAGACTGTCGGACACGACTGAGCGACTGCTGCTACTGCTGCTGCTGCTGCTAAGTCACTTCAGTCGTGTCCGACTCTGTGTGACCCCATAGACGGAAACCCACCAGGCTCCCCCGTCCCTGGGATTCTCCAGGCAAGAACACTGGAGTGGGTTGCCATTTCCTTCTCCAATGTGTGAAAGTGAAAAGTGAAAGTGAAGTTGCTCAGTAGATCTACCAGCACCTAATTGTGGTGTAAGAAAGTGCAGCATTTATTGCAGGGCATCAAGCAAAAAGTCCACCGCAGCTAATGCTCAAAAAAATTAAACTCACTCAGTGACTAAGCACATACAAATAACAAACTCCTTACCAACTATATATGTCTATATCATCCATATATAAATCTATAGAGATACTGTCCACAAATTCCACACTCTAGCATGTTAGCCCTTTTGACCTAGCATAGGGTTGACAGATTTAGCAAATAAAACACAGGATACCCATTTATATTCAAATTTCAGATAAGCAATTATAAAAAAAAAAGTTTAGCATCAATATATCTCAAATACTGCATGTGTGTGTTTTATCTGGCTAGCCTAGTCTAGCACCCTATCTGAAGAACTAAGTCTTGAGTGCTTATCCTTTTTCTGCTTTCCCTCAGTCAGAAGGCATCAGAGATCTACTATCAAAATAGCCAGGATTTAAAGGGTCAAGATTCTAGAGAGAAGAGAAGGACACTGACAATCAGTGATTAGCCAGACAATCAGTGATTCTTTTACTCCAAGACATTTGCCAATTTATAAGCATTCATAGAGAAGCTGGGAAGTTAAAAAGAACTTCCAGAGTTTCAAGGGGACAGGGAGACAAAATGAACCTCAGGGCTCACCAAGAGAGAGGATTCCAGACAAGCCAATAAACCCAGGCTTTCAAATAAGATCTTGGGCCTGATTCTGATTCCATTTCTACCCTAACTTCTTACCCATCCCAGTGTTCGCATGCTCTTTCCTTTAATGCTCCTTAATGCTGCAGTCTATGAGGCAGGATGACAGGAACTCTCAGGATACTTACAGCACGTGGGTCAACAATTCTCAGGTTACAAAGTA
Source organism: Moschus berezovskii (assembly GCF_049115385.1). Classification (NCBI taxonomy): domain Eukaryota; kingdom Metazoa; phylum Chordata; class Mammalia; order Artiodactyla; family Moschidae; genus Moschus; species Moschus berezovskii. The sequence continues at coordinate 88,285,638 of NC_142470.1, forward strand.
AACTTTAAAACCTGAGTAATTGCTTCAAGCATCTGTTACGATTTCAATATTATATAGGAAAATAGACTTTATTTCAAACATAAACTTTACAGTTTGAAAATAAAAACAGCTAAGCTATTTTCCAGAACAGGAAAGACTGCTTTTCAAAGGCTGAAAAGCCTACAAAAATTTCAAAGAACAGTGACAATGCACTTCCAGCATCAATGCCCTCAGTCCAAAGAGACAAGATTGCCCACCAGAGCAGTTTATCACTACTTTGCAATATTCCAAACTAATTAGATTTCCTTCTTCTTTTATTTCCCCTGCTCTTCTCTGCTGTTCTTTTTTATTACCTTGGGTTTTCTCTCCTATAATTTCAAATTATCATATATCTCTTCTCAACTTCCTCTACTTCAACAGCTTATAATATAGAATTTACATCTAACTCATCTGCTGTATCTTGAATATAATTTTTAATTCTGTCTTAGCTTTAAGATTATAGATTTCAATTGAGTCACAATATTTCCCTTCTAAGTATCTAACATAATAAGAGAGAGAAAAAAAATTAAAAGCTAGAGGTGAAAATATTAACAGCCAAAATACAAGGAAAAGTTAGGTTAATGTTATAAACTTCAAAAACTGGCAAATAAGGAAAGACACAGATGCTTGTGAAATGAAATGGAGAGGTAGCACAGCTTTGCCCAGAGTCCCAGAAATTGTATTGCTGAGCTTATCAAATCAAACCTGGAAAGAAACCAACCCAGTCATATTCTTTTCCCCTTTCAAACTGACTAATGGGGGTAGCGATGGGAAGACTGTTGAGCAAAAAGCGAGTAACACAGGGACAGAGTGTCTTTTAAAAAAAGCTCCACAGTTATACAGTCCAGGGGCCAAGGCTGCATTCCCAAAGGAGAGGAGCATGTCCATCAAGCAGACCCTGACACAGAACCGTTAATAAAGTCTCAAAGTAATGAGCAAGGCCTAGATTATCCGGCAAAGACTGAAAATATCCCAGCTGGACTCTCTCCTTCTGTTGTCATTCTCTTGTGTTATAGAAAAGAGTATAGAACACATGGATACAGCCATCAACATATAGCTAGGAAGAGCAAAAGGTTTTATATAATGTGGAAAAAAAAATCAAGAAGTTAACCTCAGTACATCAGAGCAAACAGAATACCTGGACAGAACCACATAGCATGAGCAAGATAAAAAGAAATGGCATGGAAATTAAATATTATATGGTAAGGAAGGAAGAAAGCAAAGACAAAGTACTAAACAATAAAAAAAACCATCAAGGATCAGAAGAAAAATTGCTTCACACTATGGACTAGCTCAGATGGTAAAGAATCTGTCTGCAATGCAGGAAACCCACGTTTAATCCCTGGATAAGGAAAGTCCCCTGGAGCAGTGAGTGGCTACCCACTCCAGTATTGTTGCCTGGAGAATTCCATGGACAGAGGAGCCTGGCAGACTACAGTCCATAGGGTCACAAAGAGTCAGACAAATGAGCGACCATCACTTTCACTATTACTAGGGACTAGCTTAAGAACACGGTCTGGACAAAACAAAGATTCAAAGGCCTGATAATAACAGCAACATACCAAAATGGAAAAAGTGATTGAATACTTGAGGAAACAAATAGAGGCCTCAAACGACAGGACTAAGGAGTTAATAAATAATACAGAAACAATAAGAAACACCATAATTATTGCTTTAAATCAAATCACTGGTATAGATGAAAGGCGAGCCATTTCTGATGAATACAGTTAGAGAAGAAAATCAGAACATTTAGAGATGAACTAATAGATATGGAAGGAAACAAATATGATGCAACATGAGGATAACTGATGTCCCTGAGGTAGCAAACCCAACAAATAAACAGTAAATGAAGCCAAACATATCATGCAAGAGAATTTCCCTGAAACCAGGGGAAGAAAATAACCTGAATCTGTAGCTTGAAAAGGTCCTCTAATTTTCAGGAGAGGTTGATACAGAAAACTCTACACTGAGCATAGCCTGGTTATATCATTAAAATAAAGGATAAAGAAATAATCTTTTAAGTGACCATCCAGAAAAGTAAATCATATACATTGAGGAAAAAGCAGACTTCTCTGTAACAGTAAACAGTAGCCAATGGTAGAATACTAACAAAAGTTCACAATGTGAAAAAGAAGCTATGATCCAAGCATATGGTACCCAGCCAAGAGGCTGTTTAACTACAAGGGTGATGGGTACCTCAAACATGACAGAATTCAGGAAACACAACACTCATAGGCACTTCTCAGGGTTGGGGGGGGGCGGTGGATATTAAAATATGAATCAAAACTAAAAACAAAGAAATAAAAACACCCAGATTTTAAGACTCTGACAATCATTAAACCCATTTAATTACTGAGATAAATACGGAATTATTTGAACTGAGAGAATTAAGGTAACGGAAAAAATGTAAATGTTCTATTTTTTTCTAGACAATGTAAAAATACTAACAATATTTGGGAAGCAATGGGAGAAAGTTTGAGAGTGCTGTCGAAGATGACAGGTTTAGCTTGAAAATTATTCTAATTTTTTTTTTAATCTGAGAGGAAACTTGTAGGGAATAATATATCTTATCCAAAGAAACATTTATTTGAAGTTCAACAATTTCTTCAGCTTTTCTTCTATTAAATTCAAGTACAGCTTTACTTTTTTCATTAACGTATCTTCTATAATAAGATTTCATTTTAATAAAATTTCTAATTGATCTGTCTATATATATGCAATATATTTATATGTATAAGAATATATATAAAATATGTATGTATCTTATACATATATAAGAATATACCAAGATGATAAATATTTAACACTGGAAAGTGAAAATATGATTGGTGGCTATTTTGTACATTTTAATTATTTAAATTAAAACATTCATTGACAAAACACTTTCTAATCTTCTCTTTTATTATTATTTTTTTAAATTTTGAGGTCTTTTTCAATCTTTCTCCTACCGTTTTGTGGTTCTTAACAGAAAAATTGCTGTCCATTCCTAGTTTAGGAGGAAAAAGAAGCAGCATCTACAAATTGCTGATTAATAATCAGTCAAGTACACGCTGCTGTGCTTAGGTTAATGGGAAGGAAAAATGAGCTCTGGAAAGCTGATGTCTGGAAGAAAAGCATTTTATTATAAAAACTATGTTGTACTCGGGCATGTAAACAGAAAGAAATTCTTCCAATGAACAGGTATCCTAGGTAATAAGCATCTCACACATACTTTGACCCATTGGAGGTTAATGGAATTCTGCAACATAAATCCAGTCTGTTCCCCTAAAAGGAAAATGTTTATAGGCACCCAAAATTTGCCACATCTGTGTAAAGAGAAATACCAACCACAGATGAAGTTGAAGCACATGTTTCTAGTTGATATAACTTAAACTGCTCTTTAAAAGCACTGCAAAAAAAGGTGGGGGGGGAGGAAATAATAGAATTAGCCAAGGAGGGTTAAGCTAATCCTCAAAAATTAGTAAAAACTCTGTTTAAAGAGTTAAAAAAAAATACTTGGTAGCAGCCATTTGCTCATATAAGTCTATGTAATTTCCAAAACCAACAGAGTGTCTGTCTTATCTCCAGTTTACAGATTCAAATTGTGAATTTACACACACTGCATGTGTTATGAACTTGGTCAAACTGAGAACTTCTATAGGTACTGTATATCATTGCCTCTAACCCTCAGTCTTTGCTTTTCCATCATCTTGGAATATTGTGTTTGTTGGGGTTTTTTATTTCATCAGAGCAATTTTAGAAGGCGGAGAGGGAAGGATTTGGTGGGTTTAGTGGTTAAACCAGTCTACAACATTGTCAAAAAAATCGCTTTCCGCATAAAGTATGGTATAGTGCCAAATGGAGCCACCAAGATGTCAGAAGTATTTCAGTGTTGCAGCGTCTCCTCATGAATCTTTGTACCCTCACAACTTGTTTGTTACATCCTCCCAGGAGCTCAGAAATGCAGCTCAGAGTACAGGCAGTCCCTGGATTCTGCTCTGGAAGGTGGTACACCATGGTCCTCTGTGTAACAGACGGTTTTAAGTTTTCTTTCTCACGTACAGCCACAGGGATACCACACAGACAGGGAAGACTGAACAGGAGAGACTCAGAAGCCAAACAGCTAGAGATTCTGCAAGAAGCCATTTAACTACCACAAAAATGTCTTCACAAAGCCAGTGACTCCTGAGGTATTCTCCTTTCATCTTTCTGGACTGCCAGCCTCCTAAGCTGGACTTCTGGCTCACCCGTCTCTTTGTCAGATGGCCACTGCACTTCTCGGTCACTTTCTCCAGCTTCTTCTCTCCCCCTCTCTCTCCTCTTTCTCTCTCCCTTCACTTCCAGCCATGTAACTGCATCTAATGTCAATGTCCTGGAGATCTTCATTTTTTTCTTTTCTTTTATTTCTTTTTTTAAATTTTGTTTTGTTTTGTTGAGCCCCTCATTTTTAAAATGGAAAAATGCTTCGGCTTTTAGCTCCTTTCCATTAATTTCTTCTTAAAAATGAAATTAAAAGGAAGCCCACACAGAAAAAAAAAAAACACATCTGAACAAATTTCAGTCTTAGATATTAATCTAAAAAGCCAGAAGGAGCCCTTCCTTTTGCTTTTGAACTGTGGTGTTGGAGAAGTCTCTTGAGAATCCCTTGGACTGCAAGGAGATCCAACCAGTCCATTCTAAAGGAGATCAATCCTGGGTGTTCATTGGAAGGACTGATGCTAAAGCTGAAACTGCAATACTTTGGCCACCTCATGCGACGAGTTGACTCACTGGAAAAGAGTCTGATGCTGGGAAAGGTTGGGGGCAGAAGGAGAAGGGGACAACCGAGAATGAGATGGCTGGATGGCATCACCGACTCTGCGGACATGAGTTTGAGTGAACTCTGGGAGTTGGTGATGGACAGGGAGGCCTGGCGTGCTGTGATTCATGGGGTCGTGGAGAGTTGGACACGACTGAGCGACTGAACTGAACTGAACTGAACTGAAGGAGATTGTTTATAGGGGGACCTGGTAATTTTGTTCCTAAATCCCCTACATCATACATGCCCAAATATGAAATATCTTTGCAAAGACCTCCTGCTGTGTTCTGCATAGATACCCATATGGTTGTTTGGGGATAAATAAGAAACAACTCTTTCTCTCTAGAGCTCTGATGAAATATTAAATGTCTCTAAGGTTGAGACATTGATCAGTGGTCATGTATGGTTGTGAGAGCTGGACCGTAAAGAAGGCAGAGTGCCAAAGAATTAATGCCTTTGAACTGTGGTGCTGGAGAAGACTCCTGTGAGTCCCTTGGACAGAAAGGAGATCAAACCAGTCAATCCTAAAGGAAATCAACCCTGAATATTCATTGGAAGGACTGATGCTGAAGTTGAAACTCCAGTACTTTGGCCACCTGATGTTAACAGCTGACTCATTGGAAAAGACCCTGATGTTGGGAAAGCTTGAGGACCGAAGGAAAAGAGGACATCAGAGGATAAGATGGTTGGATGGCACCACTAATGCAACAGACATGAACTTGGGCAAGCTCCAGGAGGTGGTGAGGGATAGGGAGGCCTGGGGTACAGCAGTCCATGGGTTCTTAAAGAGTTAGACAGTACTGGGTGATTGAACAACAAAAAGTTGAGACATTAAAGTAGAACCCAAGCCCAGAGCAGGAATTCAGCAGTGAGGGGCCAGAAGAAGTTTTCGGTTTAGAGATTGGCAAACTTTTCCTATTAAAGACTAGAGGGTAAATATTTTGGGTTTTGTGAAAGACGCTTACTCCTTGGAAGGAAAGTTATGACCAACCTAGATAGCATATTAAAAAGCAGAGACATTACTTTGCCAACCAAGGTCCGTCTAGTCAAGGCTATGGTTTTTCCCATGGTCATGTACGGTTGTGAGAGTTGGACAGTGAAGAAAGCTGATCGCCGAAGAATTGATGCTTTTGAACTGTGGTGCTGGAGAAGACTCTTGAGAGTCCCTTGGACTGCAAGGAGATCCAACCAGTCCATTCTAAAGGAGATCAATCCTGGGTGTTCATTGGAAGGACTGATGCTAAAGCTGAAACTCCAATACTTTGGCTACCTCATGCGACGAGTTGACTCACTGGAAAAGACTCTGATGCTGGGAAGGATTGGGGGCAGGAGGAGACAGGGATGACAGAGAATGAGATGGCTGGATGGCATCACCAACTCGATGGACATGAGTTTGAGTGAACTCCGGGAGTTGGTGATGGACAGGGAAGCCTGGCGTGCTGTGATTCATGGGGTCACACAGAGTCGGACATGACTGAGGGACTGAACTGAACTGAACTGAACTGAGGTCTCTATCATCAGAGAAGGCAATGGCAACCCACTCCAGTACTCTTGGATGGAAAATCCCATGGACGGAGGAGCCTGGTGGGCTGCAGTCCATGGGGTCGCTAAGAGTCGGACAGGACTGAGCGACTTCACTTTCAGACATTGGAGAAGGAAATGGCAACCCACTCCAGTGTTCTTGCCTGGAGAATCCCAGGGAGGGCGGAGCCTAGTGGGCTGCCGTCTATGGGGCCGCACAGAGTCGGACACGACTGAAGTGACTTAGCAGCAGCAGCAGCAGCAGCAGGTCTCTATCATAGCTACTAAACTCTGCCTCTGTAGTGCAGACATGGCCATAGTTATTTTTGGGACATGAATCTCAATCAAACCACTCACGGACTCTGATATTTGCATCTCATACAATTTCCATGTCTCATGACATATTCTTCTTGATTTGATTTTATCTAACCAATTAACAATTTAAAAAATCAGTCTTAATTTGACAGTAATACAGAAACAGGAAGTGGTATGAATTTGGTCTGTGAGTCAGTTTGCCAATCCAGGATTAGAGGAAACTGCATACCAAGAAGAAAGCAAGTCTCCCTTCCCACCTCATGCAGGGACAGTGACTCCTGTTGCCAAAGCTCATTCTCATATCCTGTCTCTGGCAATCCTCATCACAATCCAGGAAACACATATTATTCTCACATAATAGATGGAGAGCCAGAGAAAATGAAAAGATTCATTAATTCATTTAACAAATATTTGAGTCCAGAATGAGGTGCTGGGCTTGGGTTAGGCCCTAGGGATATGATAATGACTAAGGCATAGCTTCTAATTGCTTAGAGACTAGTAAGACAGACTAGTACAGGTAATTACAATACAGTATAGGCTGAGGGCTTCCCCCCCGTGGCTCCAGTATTCTTGCCAGGAAAATTCCATGGACAGAGAAGCCTGACGGGCTACAGTCCATAGGGTCGCAAAGAGTTGGACATGACTTAGCAAATATACACACACAGATAGGCTAAAGAGACACATATAAGAAGCATTTGATTAAATTTTGGGCCCAGGGAAAGCATTCTGGACATCCAGTTGAGATAAGAAAAACATAGACAGGCAAAAAGAAGAGGAGGCAAAACCATACAGGTTATAAGGAGAGACAACAGCAAAGATGTGGAGATGAGAGAGCACAGCACATAAAGAATTTCAAGTCAGTAAGTTTGCATCAAAGAGCATATGGGGGGTGGGACAAGAGCAAAAGAAAGGTGAGCAGGGACCATTTCATATCGTGTTACAGAAGGTGGGCTTCACCCTGGGAGCAACATGGAGCCAACGAACAGGTGGAAAAAAAAAGTGATCTGGGTCAGATTTACTTTTGAGTAAAAATGCCTGGTTCCAGAGTGGAGAATGGATTGCAAGAAGCATGTCAGACCTCATTTCATGATAAAAAGTACTGACCCCCTCATAGATAATCTGACCTGCTCGGGTTCACTGAGCTGGTGAGTTATGAATCAGTCCACCAATCCCTTGCCCAGTGCCCTCTGTCTACTCGGTCACGGTGACATTCCCACACCGAAAGGGTGGACAGCACATGTCAAAGTCATAAACACAGCCATGGCCTCACTTTGGTGGAGAAGAGTGTTTGGAAACCAAGATCTAGTGATGGGCTCCGTTCACTGCTATAGGGACATCATGCTTCTAGGGACCGTCAGCTGACAGAGCTAGGAAAATAACCACACCACCACCCTCCCTTTGTATCAAGCTAGTATTACACGAACAATGATCAAGTGACTCAGTTAAGTCATAAAAATGCCAGGTTCTCTGCCAAAGAAGATAAAAGAAAAAAGGAGGAGGGCTGAACAGAGACAGTAAAGTTACTGGTGATGCCAATTAAAATGTGTAAACTGGGAAGAATTGTCATGGGTTTGATGTTTTATACCAGAGGGCTTTAGAACAAAGGATAAAGCATGTCATTCTATAAAGAGAGATGAGAAGTAGGTTTCTAGCAGATGATCATAATAATAGGTAGAAGCTGCAATTCTGTTCTTTTTAGAGCTCAGCACACAGCTGTCATGGTAATAAGGTTTTTTGAAACCCTTAGTGATCGTTTAATCCAATCTCTGTATTTACAGATTAAGACCTTGAGGCTATAAAGCTGCACACATATGGGGCTTGGAGCCCTGGCTCTGGAGTCAGATAGTCTAGGATTTGTGTCCTCTCTCTGCTCATCAGTTGCTATATGGCTTCAGCAAATGACTCAACCTCTCTCTCTATTCTAGTCACCTCACCAAAAACCTCTTAGATTTGTTGCATTTAAAGGAAATAATGCATGTTACATAATTTAGCTCAGTGCTTGGCACATGGAGCAGACCCTATAAATGATCTTTATCATTATTATTACTAATTATAATAACAAACATTTATAGAATACTCACTACATTATTACCATTATTGCTATTATTGTTATCATTATTTACTCAAGGTTACAAAATGAAATATTAACTGGACTCAAACCAGAATCATCTCTGCTCCAGACCTAAACTCCTACTCAAAACTTCTTTCACTTTACAATGATTTTCAAATCATGTCCCATAGAGTCTTAGGGTTAGAGAAAGTGCTTAAAGGAGAAGCTGGACAGGCAGAACTCTGTTCTCACTTTATTTTATATTTCTTTTGAAGCAGAAGTCCTACTCCTAAAAGTAATTTTGAAAATCATTTCAAACCATTGATTTATACCATGCTATCATTGAAAATGAAATCAGTAGCAAGCAAAGGACAGGATTATATACTTTGATCTTAAAGAAATGAAAACAGCTTATGAGAAGTTAAGAAGTGGATTTGATGGATAACCAACAAAAACCTCTTGTATAGCACATGGAACTCTGCTCAATGTTATGTGCCAACCTCCATGGAAGAGGGGTTTGGGGGAGAATGGATACATGTACATGTAAGGCTGAGTCCCTTCACTGTTCACCTGAAACTATCACAGCATTGTTAACTGGCTATACCTCAATACAAAACTGGACTGCAAGGAGATCCAACCAGTCCATCCTAAAGGAGATCAGTCCTGGGAGTTCATTGGAAGCACTGATGTTGGAGTTGAAACTCCAATACTATGGCCACCTCATGCGAAGAGCTGACTCATTTGAAAAGCCCCTGATGCTGGGAAAGTTTGAGGGCAGGAGGAGAAGGGGACAACAGAGGATGAGATGGTTGGATGGCATCACTGACTCAGTGGACATGGGTTTGGGTGAACTCCGGGAGTTGGTGATAGACAGGGAGGCCTGGCGTGCTGTGGTTCATGGGGTCGCAAAGAGTTGGGTACAACTGAGTGACTGAACTGAACTGAACAATACAAAATGTTTTTGGTGTTAAAAAATAATAAAAATTCAATGTAGGTACCACACAAAAGAAGAAGTAGATTTAAAAGACATTAAGCAAATCTTATCTCTCCTTTCTTTTCTGTTGTTGATTTTCCCAGGAAACTCAGCTTAGAGGGGCAGAGGGGACATAACATATAGAATAGATTCTCTGCAAGGGTTTCCAACCTCCATCAACACCTGCTTCCACCATCCCTTCTTCACTTAAGCTTGGCCGTTTCTCATGCATCAGTTATATTTCATCCATTCCTTGGGTGCCTACGTGTGCTACAGCCAAAGATGTCCACAGTGGAATATTTCAGGAATTTTCATCTGAAAAGTTGAAACTCTGGGAGAAACCAATTGTTAATCTGAAGGTAGAATTTCATGTCCCTTTGAGCCTGTGATGAACTATCAGTTTCCAATTTATCTCTCACATGAAGATAATCTTATTATCCAGACCCAGAGACATGGAGTATGAGAAGGAGCTGTGAACATGTTGGTCAAAATGAATGAACAGATGATTTGCATGACAGGCCATCTGAACATGAGTGGCCTAATGATTTTGAAAAGCTCCTTGCAAAGCATGTTTACCTACAGAGTGGTGTTCAGAAACTAACTTTTGGTCTGTGGTTTATTTATGCTCCTGGCCTTCTCCTAAATGTGTGATATTTTGGATTCAACTGCTTTTGTAAAATCAATTGTCACACTTAAAGTGTAAAACAAGAGACTAACTCTCTTCCATTGTGAAAATTAATCCTTCACCTTAGAAAAAGATTTATGTTTTTGAGTTGTAAAAAAGCCAACATTCTCCAGCACTTAAAAGCAGCACCACAAAAAGAAAAACGAATGAAAACATCAGTGAATCAATTTCCCTTTCCGTACAGATCTGAAAGGTGAGAGTTCTCATTTCCGCCAAGAGGCTTCTGTCTCTGACAAGTTGAGTCAGCATGCTGCAAATTCTGATAGGTTTTGGACCACATGGGGTAGCTGAAAGAAACTGAATTGGGTCAAGCTAAGTTTTGCAGGTTAGAATTTTAGGAGATGAAGGAAAACTCTCTGCACTCAAGTTAGTGTTCTTGTTAATTGACTATAGTGGGTAGGGGGAGACAGGAGGAGAGCAGGGTGACCAGCTATACAAGATAGTATTCATCTGTCCTTGCTTTTTTTGAGTTTTGATGCTAATGTGATTCATGGGTATGGCAGCCATGGAAAGGTGCTGCTCAGATGTCCCTTTAAGGAGAAGTTTTAAGAGTAGCATTGACATATATGCATTCAGTTCAGTTCAGTTCAGTTCAGTCGCTCAGTCGTGTCCGACTCTCCGCGACCCCATGAATTACAGCACGCCAGGCCTCCCTGTCCATCACCAACTCCCGGAGTACACTCAAAGTCATGTCCACAGAGTCGGTGATGCCATCCAGCCATCTCATTCTCCGTCGTCCCCTTCTCCTCCCGCCCCCAACCTTTCCCAGCATCAGAGTCTTTTCCACTGATATGTAAAATACATAGCTAATGGGAAGTTGCTATATAACACGGGGAACTCAACCTAGTGCCCTATGAGAACCTAGAGGGGTAGGATAGGGTAGGTCATGGGAGGGAGGTTCGTGAGGGAGGGGACATATGTATCCCTATGGCTGATTCGTGTTGATGTATGGGAGGAACCCAACATAACATTGTAAAGCAATTATCCTCCAATTAGAAATGAATACTTTAAAAAGAAAAAACACGAGAGAGATTCTTTAGTACAACTGGACACATCTGTCAGTCTGCAGCCTCCGAAGCTTTGGGATCCATTGCAGAATTTACACCACAGCTAAGGTTTTCCAGAGCCGCTCCTAGCCAATGGACTGAGCGTGAGGTGGGGGTCAGACCAGAGCCAGGTATTCCTCCTGCCCAATGGAGGAATTTCTCTAGTGGAATTGTCACTTTGGGGCTCCCTATCAACCTAGCCAAGACATCCTAAAAACTCCCTGCAGTCTGAGCTCTGTCTACCTAATTCTTCCTTCCTGCTCTCCCTTCATGGACGTCAAACTTGCAACATGACCTGAGGCACTCCCCATTGCCTCCTGCTCCCTCTCCCTTTTCTCTTTGACAAGCATACCCCACCACCACCACCACCCCTGCCCCCACACACCAAAGTCTTGCATTTCCAATTCCATCCTGGTGTCTGCTTCCTGGGGGACCTAAATGTAGTCAATGGAGAAGAAGCAGAACATTTTCTGCTTACCCCATCTCTAACCTCTCCCCTACATACTGCTTTGTCTTTCTAACTAGCCCACACTTCCCCCCTTAAGCAGCAGCTGTGGCCTTCAGCAGTGTTTGCCCTCGGCAGTCATGTGGTCTCGTGCCATTTACTTTCCCACTGGAAACACAAGCCTTAGCAGACTGGAAACAGTAAAGTATCTAATGAACTGAAAGTAATTATGAAAAGCCAAGTAGGTGCTGAGATGTTAGGGCAAAATCTGGAGATTTGAGGGTGAGTGTGCATATGTGTGTGTGTGTTGCTCATTCTCGCTTGGAGAAGGAGGAGGTGGTAAATATCTCAAACTTAGAAATAAGTTTCTCTCTTCTTCTCTTAGTTTTAATGAGAAAGAACAAATTAATATAGATGCAGTATCTCACCCCTTCACCTCCCTTGCTTATCCAAGATCATTTGGCAATGAAGGATAGATTCAATTCTATTTTTTGTTTGTTTGTTTCTCTCTTTATTTTCATAACTCAGTAAAATAGTCAGAAGGGTGGAAAGCCCAGGGAAATAAATACAAATGAGCTGAATAAGCCATAAACTCTCCAATCAGTGTTTAATCAAGCAATGACTATAATTTAGAATGATTATTATCTTATTTTAACTTTTCCAAATAATCTATCCAACTTTATTTCAATTACTCAAATGGAAACAGTCTAAGAGATCAAAGTAAAAATCACTTTTTGCTTAATAAAAGTAAACAGCTGGTTATGACTGAGTTACCTACCTCGATGTAAGGAGAAAGATTTAAAAGTCTCTGAAAATTCCTTCCAAAAACAGATTCTAAGTTCAGGAAATTAATTTTAAAAAATTAACACACACACAAATTCTATTTAGTTGCAACTGAACTAAGTGTATGGATTCTGTTCACTTTGGCTTAATTTAACCTAAAAGATGAGTTGCCCCAGTCAAATCCTAATTGTCTACCCTACAGAGATTTTATTCTCAGGGAGCCAGAAACATGGAAGCCACTTCTTTCTATCTCTCTCTCTCTTCTACCATCTTTCCAAACCCTATAAGGACACTCTAAGTGCAGTAATTTATTTGGTTAGGAGTTACACTACTAGAACTAATAAATATTTAGGATTTCTCATCACCTTTGACCTTACCACTCCCTACTCTCCACGAACATTAAGGTGGGAAAGCCATATGAAATTATCTGGACTCAGTATTATGACAAAGGAACACACCCTGCCCTCCCTGCTTCATTCCATCTGTGTACAGCCTAAAGCAGCTGACTGGGACAGTCTTTCATCTTTAATCTCATCAACCGACTTTCCCATGAGAAATAGCCAATGAAGTCCAAACCTATGTACCAAGCTTTTTGTAGACCCAGGCAACTCACCACATCTGACACTTCAAAAAAATCAGTAAAAGTGGTGGCTATGAGTCACTAAGGACAAACAGCATTCCTGAAAGAAATGAACATCGCTAGTGGAAACACATTGATGCTTGCTTTGAAAACTCTATAGGCCCCTATAGACTTGAATAATATTAAGGCCTGAATTCTCTCCATCTCCACAACGCCTATTATTTGCTGTTCAATTTTCTGTAAATATAACTATCTCCTCTTCTTTTTTTGTTGGACTGTAACAAACTAGTATCAGAAATACTTCTAATAGGTTACATGTTCCTTAACACCATCTTTCAATTATTGTTAGTAGCTTAAAGGGGTGACTATAATTTGCTCTCAATAGCTTCCAATTTAGTGGACCATGACAACCTGGTTCACACTCACACACACACACAAAAGAGGACAGTGCAAGAGCAACCTAAAGAGAGAAGCCATGGCAACTAAATGTCATGTGGGATCTTGACATATCCTGGAAAAGAAAAAAAATTAGGTTCCAACTAAGGAAATTCAAATAAAATTTTAAATTCAGCTAACAATAATAATATATCACTATTGGTTCATTAGGGTGAAAAATGTACCGTAATAATGAAGGATGCTACAATAGGGGAGATTGGGTGTGGAGTACATAGGAGCTCTGCACTATCCTGTAACTATTCTAAAATAAAAAGCTTATTAAGACAACAGCAAGAACAAAAAGGCACTGCCTGACACACAGGGGGTACTGCAGTGACAACAGACTCTTTCTTCCTAAGCCTTATTCCCTGCCCCCCACCACTCCTCTCCCCATCCTCCACTGTGAAATGCTGCTGATAATTCAGAGTCCCTTTCCAATCACAGATGGAGGAAAAAAGCCATAAGTTGATGAGGATAAAGCTCGTGTGATGTGCACTGGAAGAGCAGCTGACTAATGAAAAGTGTGGTTATTAAGCATCTTATTTTTCCCTATCAGGGGCCCAGAGGGAGGCAATAAAGCTCTGTGAAATTTACTCTGAAATTTGAAATATGTCCACATCACTAGTTGCCAACTAACCTGCCCAAAAATCTGACAGGAAATTCAAACCAGAGTATTTTCTTGTTTTAAGAGAGGTGCTATTGTGCTGCTTTTCCTTCTCTCCTGCCTTCTTCTTAAGAACCATGGGTTGGTAAGGAAACATTTGAATCAGATGGAAGAAATAAAAAGTCTGGATAAAATGGCACAAAACCAAACAAATTCCTGGAGCTGAAGAAAATCCTGGCTGTGATAGAAATCCAAGCTTTTCCCATATGAGTCTGAATGAAGCAAACCTCTAAGCCAGCGTATGGGCATGAAACTTCATAAACTGCAAGTGTTCACGAATGGAAGCTGATTAACTTGCCCAAAACACCATCAAGCGAAGTGTTTCAGATCAACTGAAGCTCAAACTGGTGCTGACACAGCACTTAAAGCAAGAATAATATGGATATTCTGAAAACTCTCTCTTTTAATCAATAGGCCAGCCCATCTTTCCATTTCTGACATGATCCTTTCCTGCTCAACATATCCTAGTGGAAGCACCCTAACCCTAACCCTAACTTATATAGCCTGAGTCAAAGAAGCAGCCTGTACAAACTCAGCACATTTCAAGCCAGTTTTTCAGAAGAGAAATTTTTGTATGAAGAATCTTATTTGAAACCCCAGTATATCAGTTCAGTTCAGTTCAGTCGCTCAGTCGTGTCCGACTCTCCGCGACCCCATGAATCACAGCACGCCAGGCCTCCCTGTCCATCACCAACTCCCGGAGTTCACTCAAACTCATGTCCACAGGGTCGGTGATGCCATCCAGCCATCTCATTCTCGGTCGTCCCCTTCTCCTCCCGCCCCCAACCTTTCCCAGCATCAGAGTCTTTTCCAGTGAGTCACTCGTCGCATGAGGTAGAGCTGTTCTGAATGAGGAAACAGAGCTACCTTGTTTAGTGACCATATTACTCTATATATTTGAGTGTATAAAAATTTCATCACTTATAGGAAGATGTTTAAAAATTGTCCCAACATTTCATATTGTCACTTTAATAATATACTAGCCAGTTATATTACCAGCAAAAACCAGTTTGTTCAGGAATAGCCAGAGGAATTGCAATTCAGGACATTCAAACTACAACAGATCATGGGCAAATCCAGAAGACAAGAGGAATTAGTTTTTATAGGGAAAAGGGGTACTTAGAAGTGGCTGTAATAATCAAAGAATTTATTGGAAGAACCTGGGAGTCCAAAGTATACAGGTTTCTCATTGGCTGGGTTATTACAGTTTCTGATTGACAGGACTGTTGATGGAGAGAAGTTTTCTTCTTCCTGCTGGAGAGTGAAGTGGGCAACACTTCCCTGTAGGACATGTAGGCATAAATCTCTTCCTGTGTGCAGTAATTGACGACATATGTCGGGGAGTGAGAACATCTGTCCCCAGTTTTAGCTGCTGTTTCTTTAATTCCATAGTATCTAGCTGACTGATACAGATACATATATTTTTTTCATTATAAATTATATTCATATAATAATTTTAGTCTATATTTGCATAATTGGTGGACTTTCTTGTCCCTGGAAGCCAAAAACATGTTTCAAAACAGACTTAGAGGTAAGAAGAAGCAAAGCCTTAAGATGAATACAAGATTTGGCAGAAATTGGCCAGATGCTCATCCATCCCATTTCTTCCTTCTGGGAAGAGGGGAATAAAACATAGTCCAGCTGTCCTTCCAGATAAGTTAGGAGGATGTAACTGAGTATGTTCTGACCAATTGAATATGAGTGAAAATAATATGTGTCTCTTTCGGGTCTTGTCTCTAAAATCCCTCTCCTGCTTCCTTCCACCTCCTCCTCTTCTCTTATCTATAACAACAGAAAGGAAGGATTGACAGTTGGTAGAGTTACAAGATAGAAGGAGACCAGATCCCTGAGTTTCTGCTTAAATGAAAATGACCTAGGAATGCTACACAGGCAGCATCACACTGTGATGTGAGCAAGAAATAAAATTTTTCCTGAGTTAAGCCACTGAGATTGAGGGCTTGTTACCACAGTGAGATAAAGAAGACATGAACTTCTAAAATTTATTCAATTTCATTAAAAAATTTGTTTTCAATTTATTTAAAGTGCTAATTTCAGCCTGAGTCTCCTCAATACAATAGATTCCCTTTAAAATTAATATTAGAAAAGTGTTCTGTTTAATGAGGAACTAGCATGCATTATGCAAGCAGATAGGAATTATGTCACTTATTGAAGGAGGCAAGAATATACAACAGAGAAAAGACAGTCTCTTCAATAAGTGGTGCTGGGAAAACTGGAAACTGGACAGCTACATGTAAGAATGAAATTAGAATATTTTCTCACAGTATGCACAAAAATAAACTCAAAATGGATTAAGGACCTAAATGTAAGACCAGAAACCATAAAATTCCTAGAGAAAAATATAGGCAGAACACTCTTTGATATAAATCACAGAAATATTTTTTTCAAATCTGTCTCCTAAGGCTGTGCTGTGCTAAGCCACTTCAGTCATGTCTGATTCTGTATGACCCTATGGACTGTAGCCCACCAGGCTTCTCTGTCAAAGGGGATTCTCCAAGCAAGAATACTCAGGTGGGTTGCCATGCCCTTCTCCAGGGGGTCTTCCCCACCCAGGGATCAAACCCGTGTCTCTTACATCTCCTGCATTGGCAGGTGGGTTCTTTACCACTAATGCCACCTGGGAAGCCCCCTAAGGCAGAGGAAATAAAAGTCAAAATAAACAGTAGGACTTAATTAAACTTAATAGCTTTTGCATAGCAAAGGAAACCATCAACAAATGAAAAGACAATCTACTGAAATGGAGAAAATATTTGCAAATGATATGACCAAAAAGAAGTTAATATCTAAGATATAGAAATGGCTCACACAATTCAATAAAGAAACAACCCAATCTAAAAATGGGCAGAAGACCTGAAGAGACATTTCTACAAAGAAGAAAAAATGATCAGCATTGCTAATCATCAGAGAAATGCAAATCAAAAGGACAGTGAGATATCACTTAACACACGTCAGAATGTGAGTGATAGTCACTCAGTTGTGTCTGACTCTTTGCAACCCCACGGACTATATAGCCCATGGAATTCTCCTGGCCAGAATACTGGAGTGGGTAGCCATTCCCTTCGCCAGGGGATCTTCCCAACCCAGGGATCAGAACCCATCTCCCACACTGCAGGTGGATTCTTTACCAGCTGAACCAACAGGGAAGTCCAAGAATACCGGAGTGGGTAGCCTATCTTCTCCAGAGGATTTTTCTGACCCAGGAATCGAACCCGGGTCTCCTGCATTGCAGGCTGATTCTTTACCAGCTGAGCCACTGGGGTGTTTATCATCAAAAAGATCACCAATAACAAGTGTTAGTGAGGATGTGGAGAAAAGTGAATCATTGTATACTGTTGGGAATGTAAATCTCTGTACTGTTTTCCATAGCCACTGTGGAAAACTGTACAGAGATTGCTCAGTAAACTAAAAATAAACAACCAAAGGATTCAGTTATTATACTCCTGGATATATATTCAAAGAAAATGAAAATACTAATTTGAAAAGACACCCCAATATTCACAGCAGCATCATTTATAATTGTCAAGATATAGAAGCAATGTCCAGTAACAGGTGAATGGATAAAGAAGATATTATATATATTGTTGTTGTTTTTGTTTAGTTGCTAGGTTGTATCTGACTCTTTTGTGACCCATGGACTGTAGCCCACCAAGCTCCTTTGTTCATGGAATTCTCCAGGCAACAATACTGGAGTGGGTTGCCATTTCCTTCTCCAGGGGGTCTTCCCTACCCACGGATTGAACCCAAGTCTCCTGCTTGGCAGGTGGATCCTTTACCTCTGAGCCACCTGGGAAGCCCATTATATACATACATATATATAATATATATAGTGAAATATATACTATGTATAATATAGTAGAATATTATGTTGTCGTTATTCAGTCGCCCAGTCATGTCTGACTCTTTGTGACCCCATGGACTGCAGCACATCAGGCCTCTCTGCCCCTCACTATCACCCGAAGTTTGCCCAAGTTCGTATCTATTGCATCAGTGATGCCATCGAGCCATCTTATCCTCTGACGCCCTCTTCTCCTTCTGCCCTCAGGTAGATTATATGTAATACTATATATCATATATTATGTATTTTATCTGTATAATATGTATAGTGAAACACTGTGCTTTGCTATGCTTAGTCGCTCAGTCGTGTCCGATTCTTTGTGACCCCATGGACTGTAGCCTCCAGGCTTCTCTGTCCATGAGGATTCTCTAGACAAGGACACTGGAATGGATTACCATGCTGTCCTCCAGGGGAACTTCCCAACCCAGGGATCAAAACCAGTTCTCTGCATTGCAGGCAGATTCTTTACTGTCTGAGCCACCAGGGAAGCCCATTCAGGCATAAAAAAAAGAATGAAATTTTGCCATTGGCAACAACATGGATGGACTTGGAGGGTATTATGCTTAGTGAAATAAATCAGACAAATACTGTATGTTATCTTGTGTATGTGGAATCTAAAAAAGAAAACAAACTAGTGAATATAGCAATAAAGAAATAGACTTACAGTTACAGAGAACAAAGTCATGGGGAAACAGTAATGGGGAATCACTATGTTGTATACCTGAAACTAACATAATATTGTAAATCAACTATACCTTAATTAAAATAAAAAAAAGAATTGTGTCACCCACCCATCACATCATCCTTTTGCCCTGAGCACCAAAAAACTTGGGTCAGAATTCATATTTAATCACAATAATTGGTGTGACCCTCTTGTTTAACATATTTGTTGCTGATTCCCTTATAGGGGCTTGACTTCCTATGTCTTTCTGAACAGTTTATTGCATTTCATTATTTGAACCTTGATCAATTTTGGAAAGATTTGTTGTAAATGAGTAAATCTTTCCAGAGAAATGACACTACCAAATAAAATGGAACAAATGTCAGGAATTCTCTTTAAAGTAACATTTCACTTGTGTGATGCTGACAGTTTCCATCACTGTGACTATTTAAGTAGATGTCACAGCACAAACATCACAATTATATAGAGATCTATACAACTCAGTGATTTACAGGGTGCCTACTCTGCAGAGGAACTCAGGGGTACCACTACCTACTCTGCAGAGAAATTTTGGCTGTGCTCCTGTCAATGGAAGACCAGTTGGCCATATCATAACCACCTTACTTGCTCAGCTGTATGAAGAGCAGGAGTGGTAAACAAAGTTCCATTTTATCAAAACTAGAATTGGATTTTTGAAATAAGTTTTAGTTCAAATTATTTTGTTTTCTGTCTAAATAATCTCCCATAATTCTTAACTTGATGCCAAGAAGTCATCTTTTTGCAGCAATCACTGCTATTGTTTTATATTTTGTAAGATTTTCTACTGGAATGCTAATACACTCTTTATCTCTGGTGATCAAATGAATAAAAGCCGTTTTGTAGCATGTTCTACTTCCACTTGTAGAAGAGTGACTTCCAATAAAACCTCAGACTCACAAATATAAGAAAGGCAACAGAGAATATGTGCAAGCATGGTTCACCTACCTGGCATGGACCATTTCACGCTATGAAAGGAGTCATAAGTATATACTCCCCAGTAGATATACATCTCCCTTCCTCCTTCCTCCAGACAAGGCAGAGTTTTATTTTTAAATGTCAAGCAGTGGCTATGATGTCCTCCACCTCAAACAGGTCCATCTGAGTTGACCCTGGGAAGGAGTCAAGAATAGTAACTCTCCAGATCTGAGGGGTTGGAGCAACGTGCTGCTGCAGCAGGGGGTCACAGGCATTGCTTTCCACTGCCCATTTTAGCAGCAATAATGGACATCGTACCATGGTGGCGGCAGCTGCTGCACAGTGGCTCTTTCTGGGAATATCTTGTTCCCCAAACTGAGCCCTCTAGTCTCCAAGAGACATTTCTGAGGGGTTCCCATCTGATAGCAGCACAAGGTGGGAGCACCCTGTGATTGGATTAAGTTCTTCGAGTTCTTATACAAGAGGAGGGACTCCTGTACTGAAAGACATTGTACAGTTGGAAATGGAGAGTCATTTCTATTTGAATATTTAAGAAGATGTGCCCTTCTGTATTTCCCTCAAAACGGTGAAGTACACATCAAGTGCATATGTAAAGGTATACCCTTATTTCAAAGAGGGGGAGATTTACAAAGTTGGCCAGTATAATCCTTCATGCTAACCAACTAACTGAGTTTATATGAGATGAATTAGATCAACTTAACATTCTAAAGGAGATCAATCCTGGATGTTCATTGGAGGGACTGATGCTGAAGCTGAAACTGCAATACTTTGGCCACCTCATGCGACGAGTTGACTCACTGGAAAAGACTCTGATGCTGGGAAAGGTTGGGGGCGGGAGGAGAAGGGGACGACCGAGAATGAGATGGCTGGATGGCATCACCGACTCTGTGGACATGGGTTTGAGTGAACTCCGGGAGTTGGTGATGGACAGGGAGGCCTGGCGTGCTGTGATTCATGGGGTCGCGGAGAGTCGGACACGACTGAGCGACTGAACTGAACTGAACATTTATTTATTGGGCTTCCCTGGTGGCTCAGTGATAAAGAATCTGCCTGCTGATGCAGGAGATGCAGTTTCAATCCCTCAGTCAGGAAGATCCCCTGGAGAAGGAAATGGCAACACACTCCAGTATTCTCGCTTGGGAAATGCCATGGACAGAGGAGCCTGACAGGCTACAGTCCATGGGGTCGCAAAAGAGTTGGACACAACTTAGCGACTAAACAACATTTATTTATTAATAAGTGCCAGGTATTAAGCTATTTGTTAGTTATATAAAGATAAATAATATAAGATTCCTATCCATGAAAACATGACAGTGCCTGAACCACTATCTGACCACCGGGAATGTTTACCATTGGATCACCTGGAGAAAATATTTCGCCCAAGGTCTGTCACCATCTTATGAGCCAAAACTCTGAATGACATTGGCTTTGACACAGATTCAACAAGTATTGAAACAGCAATATGGCATCACCAATGGTAAGGAAAAATGGCACCAACATCATGCAAGAGAGAGTTCCTGAGAATGGAACCGAAGGGTAGGGAGTGAGGGGAGAGGAGCTGTCCATAGGAATTTTTCTGGTAGCAGAGCTCACACGGAGTAGCCAGAGGCATCAGGGCTTCGCATGAGCAGAGCTGTTGGGGGGTGGTGTTTCCTTGCAGAGGTACTTCAGGAGTCTAACGATAGTGCTGCAGTCTGGGAAATCAACCCAGATCCCTGAGCAAACCACTCTGTATCACCGGCACCTCTGGGTGAAGGACAAAATCCTCGAGAGTCCCGGACCAAACTCCTGAGTTTCTCCCCAGTATTGCCAGACCTGGTTTCCTGGATGGTCTCAAGTGAATAGCTAGGAAGAATGAGAAAGACCCTCCCACAAATAACTGAACTTTTATTTCTCAACCAGCTGGTGGGTGGAAGGCTGAGTCAAACAGAACTTGGAAAAATTGAGGAAGAGACGTTTCTTATACTTCTGAGACCATGAGGCAAAGGCAAGTCAATTACATGCATATGTACATTTTCTTTTAGGAAAAGTGCCCAGAATTTTCATCAGATTCTTAAAGAGATCTAAGTGTTAGAAGATGGGGGTGTTTTCAGGTTGGGCTTCCTTGAGAGAAGGATTTGAGATTTTTGAGCAAGTGGTTTATTAAGAAATTTTTTTTTTTTGGGGGTCTCATGACGCAACTTGGTTGAATCCAAGCCTTTGGCAGTGAGAATATGGAGTCCTAACCACTGGACCACCAAGGAAGTCCCAAGAAAGTGCTTCTTGAGGAGACTGGCCAGGGCATGGGGGAGGCAGAGAGGAGAGGGGAGAAAACGAAGCCAGTCTTCAGGCAAAGCCCTCACCGAGGCTGACTTCCAAGGGGCACCAGCTGAAGCAGGAGTGCGGGGCTTCCTCTTGCCACAGCCCCTCTTCCAGCATCTCTTTCTTCCTAGGTCACCTCTCTAATGTCTTTCACTTTTATAATGTAGAGAAGCAAGTCTTTTTGTTTGACAGTGAAGCTGTGCCCAGTGGGTCTCATTTTCATAACCAAACATACCCATATAAGGGGTGTTCTTAGCAGAAGCAGCTCTCCCCCAGAGAGTCTGTAGTCAGCACTCAATGTAAATTTCCCCTTCCTATCTCATACTCTCTCTCTCTCTCTCTCTCTCACACACACACACACACACACACGTATGGAAACTCAGGCCCAGAGAGATGACAACTTGCCTGAGGTCATTTAACTAGTCAGTGATAGAACCAAGACAAAACTCAGAGTCTTAACTCTCTCTTCAGTGTTCATGACTCTGAACACACTGCCTCCCGAGCATTCAAACGTTTTACATCAATGGTAATAAATATAAAGCAGTTTCTTGGAGGAGACAATTCAAGTTAAGTGTCAAATGCAGTCCATAAATAGATGGATTTTTTTCTGAATCTAGGGGGCTGAGGCACATGGCATAAATGTGGGGAAACAGAAATTTGCATACACCCCCAAATAAAGGGGTCTTTCCGAACAGTACAGTGCTGAAAGGGGCTGTTGAGAGAGACAATTCATTTGAAAACCTTGCAGTATCAATAAAAATGCTTTATTGGTAAATATTTTCTTACTAATTTCACCAAAATCAAGTTAAAGGATGTTTCAGTTAGTCTGAATCACTTTCCTGCCTTCAAACAGAAAGTAGAGTCTTCTCTCTATTTCCAGACATGTTATTAGCTAAGCACCAGAAGCCATAGATTCAGCATTGACTCAAGGGCCCTTTGGGCTTCCCTGGTAGCTCAGCTAGTAAAGAATCTGCCTGCAATGCAGGAGACCCTGATTCAATTCCTGGGTCAGCAAGTTTCCCTGGACAAGGGATAGGCTACTCACTCTAGTATTCTTGGGCTTCTCTGGTAGCTCAGATGGTAAAGAATCTGCCTGCAATGCGGGAGACCTGGGTTTGATCCCTGGGTTGGGAAAATTCCCTGGAGGAGGGCATGGCAACCCACTCCAGTATTCTTCCCTGGAGAATCTCCAGGGACAGAGGGGCTTGGTAGGCTACAGTCCAGGGGGTCACAAAGAGTTGGACACTAAGCACAGCACAGCAACGGCCCTTTGGGTCTTCTCCAGCAGCTCAGATGGTAAAGAATCCACCAGGAATGCAGCCGACTCAGGCTGGATCAGGAAGATCCCCTGGAGGAGGTCATGGCAACCCACTCCAGTATTCTTGCCTGGAGAATTCCATGGACAGAGGAACTTGGCAGGCTAAAGTCCCTTAGAGTCTCACAGAGTCAGTCATGACTGAAGTGACTTAGTACATAAGGGCCCTTTAGAATCCAGATCTTACACTGCCTTCTTCTCCAGAAGTCACATCTAACACGATCCTTTACAGATAACAAGCCCCTTTCATTCACCACACTTTATGTCATCCTCATAGCAGCCTTGTATGACAGGTAAACTATACCTCATTTTATGGTAGAAAAATCAATATTCAGAGGGGTTAAGTAACTTACCTAAAAGCACCCAAAGACACAGTTAAGACCCAAATCCAAATCTTCAAGTCCAAATCTCATGCATGTTCTTTTCCAGTCTGTCCAAAAAAGCTTAGTACCAGAGACAGTGGTACAGCTGGGTCAGTTTTGGATGTTAGAGGCAAAAACAAAACCCAGCTAAACTGCAAGTCGCTGAAGGTGGGGTCTTAACAACAGGTCTTGGCTGGATAGGAGCTGGGTCCCAGCTGCTTCCAAGGAGGGGGTAATGGCTACTTTATGAAAGCAGTGACCAAAACGGAACAAATTCCTGCCCCCTAACATTTACATTCTAGTGGGATTAGACAGAATTGAAACAAATAATGAAATATAAAATATGCCAGGGATGGTAAGTGCTATGGAGAAAAATAAATCTGAACGCAGAACCTCAGGAATGTGGGGGTGTATGGGGGTAATAGGGTTCTGATTTATATATTAGGTGATCAGGAATGGCTATCAGATAAGGTCACACTTGAGAAGGAACCTAAAGACAGTAAAGGAGCAAGTTTTATGGAGATCAGGGAAAAACAATTCCAGATAGAGAAAACCACAAATACAAAGGCCCTATGAAATGAGCTTGGTGAACTTGGGGAACAGGAAGGAGGCCAGTACAACTAGGGAGAGTTTAACAGCCATTAACTTTGCATTTATGGAGCAAAAAAAAAAAAGCATTAGAGAAAAAGAAGTTCACATCTTTGAGACATAAAGAATGATGCAAGGTAGAATTGGATCAGTGTTATGGAGAGCCATAAATCAAGTATTATGGGATTGCCGAGGAAGTAAGGGAGGCTTAGAATCATAGCATCAGAATGTGATTGTCTAGTCCAAGATACTGAGGTTTTCTTGAACAATAAAATACACTCCTTTCAAATTGTAGCTCATGGATTGCCAATAAGAAAACAAATGGAATCAGAATACTCTGGCTGAAGTGAAGGTAGGAAGGTTTAGCCTTTCCAGCTTGGCCTGACTCTTTCTCGTCCCCAGCCACTGAGGCACCTTTATGGAACCATAGGGCTGTAAGAGACAACATCTGCCAAAGTTTGATTTAGTCAAACTAGTTTGTTTTACAAAAAAGCATCCGAGGCCCGCAGAGGGAATCTTCTTCTTCTGGTGTACACTGGAATGAAGTCCCTTCCCACTCACTGCCCAGTATGCTGTGCTGGCCCTGAGGCTGAGGGTCATGGATCCTGGTTCAGCCTCCAGTCTGCACATCCCACCTCCTTGGTTGACTCTGGATTGACCTAGAACGCCCCTACTCTCTGTCTTTCCATGGTCATGATGCCACACCAGAGCAGCTGCCTCTCTCGGCTCCTATTTAAAGCTGATTAGTGCTCTGGGGAGCTTCTCTGTGAGGCTGGCCATCTCCCCAGCAGTCATTCCTCCTGGGGGACCCATGTATTCACTCTGCCTAGGGGCAGTCTGAGATAATCAGAACAAAAAGGTCATTGCTCAGATTTGCATTTCAAATTAGATGTTTGACAATAGTCTTGAAAATTGGACTTATGGAGAGAATATATCTTTTGACACACACAGAGATAATAACAAAGAAATTGCCCTGCACTTACTCTCTGAAAATGCCAAGCACTTCCTGCCTTCACATCTGATGTACTTCTTCACTAAGATTTTTTTTTTTTAATTGTATGCCTCCTTCCAGGAAGCTAAATTCTCTTCCATTCTGACTCTTTCTTAGACTTCTCCAAGTAGAATCTATTTACCCTTTATCTGTGTTCCTGAAGCACCTGCTCCACGCACTGATTCTAGCTCTCATTTTATTGCACTGGAAAAACATGTGTAGATGTTTTTCTCTCCCACTGACTCTGAGCTTCTCTTGTGAATAAGAAATACAACTTACTTTTATTTGATGCCTCCATTGCCTCTAACACAATGCTCTTAGTGCCTGATATGTTTGTTGATTGACATTATAATTGAGTCACGACTGGGGTTATAAGAAATGAGGGTTCTTTTTTACTATGGACTTTTTGAGACTTTGCCAACTAGTGATAAGCTATGAGCAATTATTTTCTCAGCTGGCTTGATAATTTCTTGAAAATTAAAATGACTATGTGAATATCCTGTTATTGACCATTGGAAGTTACCAATGAATGGCCCTAGTGCTCACTTTTGGTCTTTTTCTGTCCCAAGCCTTGTGACACATTTTTCCATTTGTTCATCCACGCTGGATCTGCTCCGAGGCATACTTGCTGCTATGGCCAACACGGCCAGCAATGACGCATTCCCCCTCGTGCCTGGCCACAGGCCCTGGTAACTGTAACCAGTTACCATAGCTTCTTTCAGTTATGACTGACAAGAGCGAAAAGCAAAATCTGTGGGAAAAAATATGAAATCAAGTCCCAACCCTCACTTTCTCATTATGTCAAGATGATCTAGTATTTTCTGAGCATTGTGTGGTAAATCTCACATGATCTTGAGACAGAGGGGGTTTTTCAAAACAGTGGTTTTTCTGAATAGACATATAGACCTGGCTGATGATGCCTCTAGCTGGTCAGCACTGAAGGACAAACTGAAGTTCCACTTCCTGAATTCAGATTGCATATCAGGGTTACAGAGAAGGGCCATTCCCTTTTGACAGTGGCAACATAACTAAAGCCACTTCATTTGCAGGAGTTTATAAAAACCAGATTATCCCAGATTTATTTTCTTAAGCCAAGAACAAAGCTACCTCAGTAACAGAAAAAGTCAGCTCATACCTGTCTCTTGATATCTGCTTTGTCATCCAAGATTGTTCAGATTTGGAGCTGAAATACAGCTCTCCCACCCCAACAACAGGTAGCCTGCCCAATCATTTTCAGTCCTAACTTCATAGTTCACAATTCAAAATGCAATATTTTCTTTCTTTCATTTATAAGCACTTACTTAATCACATGGAATTTACCATGTTTATCGTTAAACAACTGGTCCTTTTCTCCTAAATCCCTCCAGGATTTCCACTTAGCTGATACGGCTTCCAAGTTTCTAACAGAAACAGTAAATAAGAATGCAAGAGAGAAATGTTTGTGTTTTGCTGAAATGTAGACTATCTAAGGTTATCACTAAAAGGCCCACGAGACATGACCATAGAGAAAAAGAGAATCTGAGAAACTGTCTGGGAAGACAAGTCACACGAAATGTGTTTATTTGGATTTCTAAAATTTCCCTTTCTCTCGCTTTATTTACATTTCATTAATATGACACTATCCAACCTGAGTAACATTCTGTCCTGCGAGTCAACTGATTGGACTTTGCAAGCAGCCAGACAACAAGAACAATCCTCAACAAGCTCTTGGTTGCTATGAGGCTCCATATATATGGAATTAGAGAACTTTACATAAAAATTTCCCTCTGAATGTAATGTTTCAAACACACCAGACTCCATTTCCTCTAGGGAAGCAGGTAACTTGGGAAGCAGATCAGGTTTGTTACCAATAAACTAAGAAGGTGGAGGCCAGCTTGCAAGGCCAGGAGTTGAAGTATCAGGTTTTAATTCCTAACCTGGACCGAGTTCAATGGGCATGAGTCTTGCTCCTTTCCAATTTGTGTTAACTAAGTTCTAATTAAGCAGCGTTCATTTTAATGAAGTCAGAAACCGAGTCTGGGACTCCTCTACCTAGACTTTCAATATTGCAGAGTTCTTTCTTAATTAAGGTGAAGAATTCCCTCTGGTTTCCACAGCCAAAATTTTCCATTTGTTCCATGTCGGATGCCAGTTGGCTTCCACCTCCTGCAACCATGTGCCTCTGGCACAGCTGGGCAATATATTAACTTCTTTGGGATTAAAAAGGTGCTATAAAAAAATTAAAAGGTGCTAGATCCTTAAGATGGAGAAGGAAATGGCAACCCACTCCAGTTCCAGTTCCGGGAAATCCCATGAACAGAGGAGCCTGGAAGGCTACAGTCCACGGGGTCTCAAAGAGTCGGACACAACTTAGCAGCTAAACCATCACCATCTCCTTAAGAAATATTC
This sequence comes from Moschus berezovskii, assembly GCF_049115385.1. Lineage (NCBI taxonomy): Eukaryota > Metazoa > Chordata > Mammalia > Artiodactyla > Moschidae > Moschus > Moschus berezovskii. The sequence continues at coordinate 88,313,364 of NC_142470.1, forward strand.
CAAATAACCTAGATTCTTATTTATTCTTACTAGCAATCAATCTTTTCCCAGTAATAAAAAGCAAATGAGCAGTGGAGCAAATGACCAGATTTCAGCAGCAGTGTTTCTGGAGGTTCTTCCCTTCCTTAAGCCTAGGGCCTAAATTCCCCAAAGACAGGTATGCGCAGGTGTTACTGAGCTCTGCCTCCTGTTCCGGGGCCCAGGGGCAGTTTGAAGACAGAGGAGAGAGGGGCCCTGGGCTGTCCTGATGGCTGCCAAGCTGTGCAAGGGCACCACAGGAGCAGCGCCTCTTGGAGATGTGCGAGGCACTGGGGCTGGAGCCGGACTCAACCCGAGCTCCTGCCCTCTCACTGAGTTAACCACGAGACTTGCCAAGCGCTTCATTTTTCTCATCCGTCAAGACAGAGAACACAGGACTTTGAGGTGGTCCAGTGGTTAAGACTTTGTTCTCCCAATGCAGGGAATGACACAGATTCATTCCCTGGTTGGGGGACTAAGATCCCACATCTCACAGAGCAGTTAAGCCCACCTGCCACAACTACTGAGGCCGTAAGCTCTAGGAGCCTGCGTGCCGCAACAAGAGAAGCCAGCACACTTCAGCAAGAAGCCCATGTACCATGACTAGAGAAAGCCTGAGCACAACAAAGGATCAATACAGCCAAAAAAGAGAGAGAGAGAGAGAAGATGACTAGACCGGTGCTTTACAAACTCTATGACAAAGGAGCAAGATTTTTTTCCTTCCTTCACCCCATCTCCTAATCTGATAGGGATCAATCTTTTGTAAAATATGGATAAATCAAAATTAATACCATGTAATATAATATTGTATTGTATAATTGAAAGTTACAGAGAGAAACAATCTTACAAGTTCTCATCACACATATTCAAAAAATTGTGAGAACAAGCCAATGGCTACCAGTGGGGAAAGGAAAGAGGAAGGGGTAAGATAGAGGCATGGGATTAAGAAATGCAAACTACTATATACAAAATAAATAAACAACAAGGATATATTGTACCACACAGGGAAATAGAGCCATTATTCTGTAACTGCCTTGCTGCTGCTGCTGCTGCTAAGTCGCCTCAGTCGTGTCAGACTCTGTGTGATCCCATAGACAGCAGCCCACCAGGCTCCTCCGTCTCTGAGATTCTCCAGGCAAGAATATTGGAGTGGGTTGCCATTTCCTTCTCCAATGCATGCATGTGTGCTAAGTCGCGTCAGTCTTCTCTGACTCTGTGCGACCCCATGGACAGCAGCCCACCAGGCTCCTCTGTCCACGGAATTCTCTAGGCAAGAATACTGGAGTGGGTTGCCATTTCCTTCTCCTGTAACTCCCTTCAGTTCAGTTCAGTCACTCAGTTGTGTCCGACTCTCCGCGACCCCATGAATCACAGCACGCCAGGCCTCCCTGTCCATCACCAACTCCCCGAGTTCACTCAAACTCATGTCCATCGAGTCGGTGATGCCATCCAGCCATCTCATTCTCTGTCGTCCCCTTCTCCTCCCGCCCCCAATCCCTCCCAGCATCAGAGTCTTTTCCAGTGAGTCAACTCGTCTCATGAGGTGGCCTTAGATGGAGTATAATCTATAAAAATACTGAATCACAATGTTGTACACTTGAAACTAATGTAATACTGTAAATCAACTGCATTTCAACTGAAAAAGATTTTAATTGTAACTATGTGTCATGATGGATGTTAACCAGACCTACTGTAGTGATTATTCTACTACATATACCACATCATTATGATGTATGCTTAAAATAAAAATTGTATTATGTATCAATTATATCTCAATTTTAAAAACACACATAAAAATTTTTAAAAGAAAAACCTTGATGTGGTATATTCAAAGTTGCTATTATATTTCATACGGGACATCACATAATTACTGTTCTAACTTTGTCTTTAACAAAGTCACACCAATACTAAGCATGCAATCTGTTCTGTTCAGTCACTCAGTCGTGTCCGACTCTTTGCGACCCTGTGAACTGTGGCCTACCAAGCATCTCCATCCATGGGATTCTCCAGGCAAGAATACTGGAGTGGGTTACCAGTTCCTTCTCCAGGAGATCTTCCCGACCCAGGGATCGAACCTGGGTCTCCCGCATTGGAGGCAGATGCGTTAACCTCTGAGCCACCAGGGAAGCCCTACCAAAGGATAAAACCCATTGCAGTCCCAATCTGACTAACCTTTAACCTCAGAGATGTTCTTGTAGCTAGAGCTCCATCTACCTTCTGAACTTTCGATTCCTAGCGAGGCTAGGCACTTTCCTGACTACCAATCCAAGTTTGGGACCTAAGTCACAGTACACAGTAACAGCATAGATCACAAGTCCCTTGAAAGTCTATCATTCAATAGATTAGGTTAGTACTCTAATTCCCAAGGAGTTATGAAATGGTCAATAGACCCTTAATAAACCTTTGAACTAATGAGTGAAAAGAAAAAAAAGAATTAGCAGACAAATGTATGCTGCAGCGTCCATTGCTACCAAAGTTTCTAAACGCCTACTCTCACTGGCTGTTTTATCTCCCCCTCAGTGGGTAACAGTGTGCAGACCAGTGGCCGTGCATGGATCACCCTCAGCATTGTACATCCCTCCCTGCTCCTGCCTTGCACCTCTCTGCTCAGGTTGCCCAAGTACCCAAATACTGAGCTTGGTGGCTAGAATAAAATTATGCTTATGGAGCAACAAAGACCAAAATAACAACCCAAACAACAAATAGTTGTTGTTCACTCTCTCAGTCATGTCCAGCTCTTTGCAACCCCATGGATTATAGCATGCTAGGCTTCCATGCCCTTCACTATCTCCCAGAGTTTGCTCAAACACCACGTCCACTGAACAAATGATGTTATCTAACCATCTTATCCTCTGTCACCCCCTTCTCCTCATGCCCTCAATCTTTCCCAGCATCACGATCTTTCCCAGTGAGTCTGTTCTTCTCATCAGGTGGCCAAAGTATTGGAGCTTCAGCTTCAACATCAGTCCTTCCAATGAATATTAAGGGTTGATTTCCTTTAAGACTGATTGGTTCGATCTCCTTGCAGTCCAAGGGACTCTCAAGGGTCTTCTCTAACACCACAGTTCAACAGCATGAATTTTTTGGCATTTACCTTGTCAATGCTTGAACAGCAATCTGAAATCCTGGCTCCACCACTTATTATAAGGTGACCCAAAGTATGTTACTTAACCTCTCTGTCCCTCATTTTTCTCATCTCTAAAATGAGAATAATAAGATCTTCTTCATGGGAGTGTTTTTGGTAAATGTTTCAGTTCAGTTCAGTTCACTTCAATTCAGTCGCTCAGTCGTGTCCGACTCTCCGCGACCCCACGAATCACAGCACGCCAGGCCTCCCTGTCCATCACCAACTCCCGGAGTTCACTCAAACTCATGTCCACAGAGTCAGTGATGTTTACTCTGATATAATTTCAAACCTACAGAAAGATTGAAGTAGCTCACAGAAGTCCTATTAATCTTTATTCAGATCACTATTTGTACTAATAATACTATTTACACTATTTTCCCCATCTGCTGTATCATTCTCTATCTCTTTCTTCCCTTGCTATTATTTTTTCCTAAAGTATTTAAGAGTAACTTGTAGCCATCATGCCCATTGGATTGCTTTGAGGATTAAAGGAATTAACATGTATGAAATACTCAAAATAATGTCTGGTACACATAATAAGCTCTCATAAAACATTACCTCTTATGCTTGGTTTCCAAAGACCTTTCCAGATGTTCAACAGGGATCTCATATTCCAGTGATTTTGTGGCAGCCCCCGGTGGAATCTCCTATGGGCTGGGGGTCCATCCCTATGACTCTACCCTTCTCAAAGGTTTATGCCAAACTCACTTATTTTCAAGTATGTTGAATTTGACTGACCTAAAAAAAATTGTTCTATGCCATATGTGTCTGGCCTTAAACACTGGTATTGAGTGTATCTGCTCTAAATTATTGTGTGTTATTAAATCTGGTAATCTTTTTCTTTTTTCTACAAAACAGCTGTACTACTTTTAATAGAATATTAAACTGATCATCAGTGACTAGAAGACAAGCCCTCACTCTTCACGGTCTTTAGGGAAATGATAAGAACAGTGATTTCTAGGAAATTCAAGTGTGACCCTTAAAACAAAATTTCCCTACCCAGCTCAGATGCCTCTTATTTCTGTTATCCAAAAATGTCTATGCTTTGATTCAGGAACAAAATTTTGATTAGCACAATATAGTACCTTGTCTACCCCTGGTGTTGGTTAAGCTTTAAACTGAACCAGAACTTTCCTTCTCACATTCACCTGGGTGCCTTTGCTTCCTGATTTCTTGCTCATCCAGATCCTGCTGTGCTGAATTGAATTAAGTATGGAAAACACACAGATTCAGCTTCATCTCCTTATACCAGATTCAGCTATAGAAAAGACTGTTCAGTCCACAGCAATTTTTAAAATCATTCCACGTGAGTCATACACCAGAAAGAAATCAAATTGCAGAGGCATCTGGTGTCCAGAAAGACCCACTGTTTTCTATGGCCAGAACCTAGAAGGCTGGATGACTTGCCCAGGTGACTCACTGCTATTCACAAAACACTGGAACAAGGTCCATATGGCATCCAGGCTCTTGTTCAGGATTACCTTGTGACCAAAACAAATTCTATCATTGCCCTAGCAGGGTTCACGAGCCTTTGACTTTCGTGCCAGACAATGCCTGGAGGAGGAAAAGAAGGCAAAGTGGATACATCTTCCATCCCCAGATGAATTATGTATGTACAACGAGAGCCAACTCAGCTGAGCCTCACATCACTCTCCCTGGGGATTCCCGTGAATGTGTGGCCCCTGCATATAGTCACAGCCCACGCTGAATGCGCTGTTCCCTGGAAAGTCTGTCAAGTATCCCACACAACTTAATATGTGGTCAAAAGTTTTGCTTGATGTTCTTTATTCCTTAGGTTAACCCGTGGAGAGCCAAGGCCATGTATGTCCTTCAGAGCAACCTCACGGTGGGCTTGGTCCACAGTAGGAGGAAAGGTATTTCTCTAGATGGCCTGATGTAATACAAAATAGCGAAAACTGGTCACCCTGGTTGTCAAATCATTGACTCCATCCCCACAGTAGAAGTGCCCATCCTCAGCCACAGCATTCTACCTCCTTTCTAGAGATAAACCTCTGCTGTTGTCAGAGATTTGGACACCTGAAGGCACAGCTCCCACTTGCACTATTCCTCCAGACACCTGGCTTACCTGACTCTACTGTCCTTTCCCCAAAGAACTCTGGGAGTTATACAACGATGAGGAAATACACTGATGCTCACCTGGTTCATTTTAAAGTCTAAAGCATGGTTTCTCCAAAAGTTACACATAGAGTTACCATACACACAGCAATTTCTCTCCTGGGTATATATTCAAAGGAATTGAAAACCTATGTCCACACAAAAACTTGTAATGGGTATCTTTAACAGCATTATCCATTAAGAGCCAAAAAGGAGAAACAACCCAAGTTTTCATCAACTGATGAGTAGTGGTATATCCATACAATCGAATATTATTTGGCCATAAAAATAGTGAAATACTGATATATGCTATAACATAAATGAACCCCCAAAATATTATACTAAGTGAAATTCAAACACAAAAGGACACATATATAATTCTGTTCATATGAAGTGTCTGAAATAGGCAGATCCATAGAGATAAAGAGAAGCTTGGGTGGAGGGAATAAGGAGTCACCCTTGAGTACAAGGTTTCCTTTTGGGATGATGGAAATATTCTAGAACTAGCAGATAGAAATAGCAGTTAGAACTAGATAGAACTAACAGTTCTATTCCAAAACTACCATCATGGTAACAATGGTCGCACATATCTGAATATACTAAAAACCACTGAACTGTACATTTTTAATGGGTTAAGTTTATGATATGTGATTTTTAAAATGGATTAAGAGATAAAACAGGACATGTAAATTAAAAAAGAAAAAGTGCAAGTCAAAGTGAATTCCAGGTTCCAGGTTGGCCTGTTGATTTTATAATTGCCAAAACCAAACTTCCTTTCCTTTCTCTTGCTGAGATTGGTCGCTATCAACACAGGAATTTCTAAAACAAGTTGCGTGCCCCAAAGTTCCACTCAATGTCCAGCCAGATCAGGACTGTCACCCAGGCTGTTGGGCCTCCTCTCAAATGAGCTTTGATCTGGCCCTACATCTTAAGACAGAGAGAGCCTTGGGGCTCTGGTTTCTCTGTTTCCTCACTGCCTGTGATTGCTTCTGTCAAAAATAATCATCTGTCTTTCATTGCAGTGCAGATGATAGCCAAATGTTACCCTCGTCCATCAAACTGTCAAGTTAATTGTTTATAAAACATCCGGAACTGGTTGTCAAGAACATCAGCAAACTCAGTGAAACACACCCAAGTGAAACAGACCCCTGAAGTTGGATTCAGCCCTGCATGAGGGACGAGTCCCACTGACAAGCCCTTCACAAACACCTTTCTTAAGCCAACAATTGTCAGAAACTAGGAGTGCTACTGCCATCCTGAGATGCTGAAACTGCTCTCAAAGAACTTGGTTTTCCTGTTACTAGAATGTTTTTCTTTTTGATAATTTGAAAACTGCTCCTAGTCCCAAGAGACTCCAGGACTTGGGCTCTAAATTCCTGCCATGGTCCAGTGCAGGACCTCTGCCTCTGCTGCTGCTGTGCCACGCCAGCAGATAATTCCTTATCCCTGAGTGGTGCCTGAAATTTGCTGAGCACTTTCACATGGATTTCCTTCTAGCCTCAAACTCACTGTGATGGAGGCAGAGCAGACAGAGTTATTTCTAGGAGCCCAAAGACTTTCCCATTGTCACTGGAGTTGTGAATGGCAGAGCACAGGCCTTTCCATTCTCGCTCAGTCTGCTTCCACAGAACCAGGAGGACACAGGGTTTAACTTGGGTCAGGAGACAAGTCTCCCCAGCAGCCTTCCATTCTACCACTTCTCCATTCCCTGGCTCAGCCTCCCGAAGCCTTCCTCAGCCAGTTTTTCTATCACTTTCCCATGTGAAACATTATTTTTCATTTCAAGACTTCTTTTTCACCTTGTCACTTGAGTTATCATTCATTTAAACAAGACTAGTTAAGACTCTACCAAGTACCAAACACTGTGCTAGGCAGGTACAGAAAAATACATCTTCAGTGCTTAAGAGACTCAGAGCCTTGTGATCTACAGTCCTAATGATTTCTGACTCTGGACTGCAGGCCCTGTGCATCTCCAGGTTTTGTAGACCTTTAGGTCTGTCTTCTGCCATCCATCTAACTCACAAATTGATCTCCGCCTGACCCATCTTCTCAGGGCTCTAAAATCACGAGTCTCACCTGGTAGACCAAGGAAATTTAATCAAGCAGGAATAGCATATAGCACACACAAATATACAAAACATATATAGCCTGCACGTGTGTCCATTACAGTGAGGAAGGAACACTGGACTCTATCATTTACAGAGTCACTACTCTCTAATAAGGACAAGGGGCTTCCCTGATAGCTCAAGCAGTAAAGAATCCACTGGAAATCAGGGGGCATAGGAGATCAGAGTTCAGTCCCTTGGTTAGGAAAATCTACTGGAGGAGGAAATGGCAACCCACTCCAGTATTCTTGCTTGGAAAATCCCATGGACAGAGGAGGCTGGTGGGCTACAAGTCCATGGGGTCACATAGAGTTGGACACGACTGAGCACGTGATGGATGGATAGAATACGGACACTGAAGCTGGGACTGAGCGGGAAGCTGACAATAACTGCTCCTCTGATTATAAAATCAAAATCCATTTGTCAGTGTCTTTCCAAAACCAGTATTTTTAAATGAAAGTTTCTTTTTATTTTTCTTCAGGTATGCCTGTATTGCTATGAATCTTCCCCTTAGCACTGCTTTTACAATGTCCCACAGGTTTTGGGTTGTTGTGTTTTCATTTTCATTCATCTCTATGCATATTTTGATTTCTCTTTTGATTTCTTCTATGATTTGTTCGTTATTCAGCAGCGTGTTGTTCAGCCTCCATATGTTGGGAATTTTTAATAGTTTTTCTCCTGTAATTGAGATCTTGTCTTACTGCATTGTGGTCAGAAAAGATGCTTGGAATGATTTCAATTTTTTTGAATTTACCAAGGCTAGATCTATGGCCCAGGATGTGATCTATCCTGGAGAAGGTTCCGTGTGCGCTTGAGAAGAAGGTAAAATTCATTGTTTTGGGGTGAATTGTCCTATAGAGATCTATTAGGTCTAACTGGTCTATTGTATCATTTAACGTTTGTGTTTCCTTATTAATTTTCTGTTTAGTGATCTATCCATAGGTGTGAGTGGGGTATTAAAGTCTCCCACTATTATTGTGTTGTTGTTAATTTCCCCTTTCATACTTGTTAGCATTTGTCTTACATATTGCAGTGCTCCTATGTTGGGTGCATAAATATTTATAATTGTTATATCTTCTTCTTGGATTGATCCTTTGATCATTATGTAGTGTCCTTCTTTGTCTCTTTTCACAGCCTTTGTCTTAAAGTCTATTTTATCTGATATGAGTATTGCTACTCCTGCTTTCTTTTGGTCTCTGCGTGTAATATCTTTTTCCAGCCCTTCACTTTCTGTCTGTATGTGTCCCTCATTTTGAGGTGGGTCTCTTGTAGACAACATATATGTTTTTGTATCCATTCAGCCAGTCTTTGTCTTTTGGTTGGGGCGTTAAACCCATTTACATTTAAGGTAATTATTGATAGGTATGATCCTGTGCTGTGATTCATGGGGTCGCAAAGAGTCGGACACGACTGAGCGACTGAACTGAATTGAACTGAACTGAACTGAATGATCCTGTTGCCATTTACATTGTTGTTTTGGGTTCGAGTTTATACACTCTTTCTGTGTTTCCTGTCTAGAGAAGGTCCTTTAGCATTTGTTGGAGAGCTGGTTTGGTGGTGCTGAATTCTCTCAGCTTTTGCTTGTCTGTAAAGCTTTTGATTTCTCCTTCATATTTGAATGAGATCCTTGCTGAGTACAGTAATCTGGGCTGTAGGTTATTTTCTTTCATCACTTTAAGTATGCCCTGTCATTCCCTCCTGGCTTGAAGAGTTTCTATTGAAAGATCAGCTGTTATCCTTATGGGGATCCCTTTGCGTGTTATTTGTTGTTTTCCCCTTGCTGCTTTTAATATTTGTTCTTTGTGTTTGATCTTTGTTAATTTGATTACTATGTGTCTTGGGGTATTTCACCTTGGGTTTATCCTGTTTGGGACTCTCTGGGATTTTTGGACTTGGGTGATTATTTCTTTCCCCATTTTAGGGAAGTTTTCAACTATTATCTCCTCAAGTATTTTCTCATGGTCTTTCTTCTTGTCTTCTTCTTCTGGGATGCCTATGATTTAGATGTTGGGCGTTTAACATTGTCCCAGAGGTCTCTGAGATTGTCCTCATTTCTTTTAATTCATTTTTCTTTTTTCTTCTCTGTTTCATTTAATTCTACCATTCTATCTTCTAACTCACTTATTCTATCTTCTGCCTCCGTTATTCTACTGTTGGTTCCCTCCAGAGTGTTTTTGATCTCATCTATTGCATTATTCATTGTATATTGACTCTTTTTTATTTCTTCTAGATCCTTGTTAAACCTTTCTTGCATCTTCTCAATCCTTGTCTCCAGGTTATTTATCTGTAACTACAATTTGTTTTCAAGATTTTGGATCAATTTCACTATCATTATTCGGAATTCTTTATCAGATAGGTTCCCTATCTCTTCCTCTTTTTTGGGGGTTGGTGGGCATTTATCCTGTTCCTTTACTTGCTGGGTATTTCTCTGCCTCTTCATCTTGCTTATATTGCTGTGTTTGGGGTGGCCTTTCCCTCTTCTGGCAGTTTGTGGGGTTCTCTTTATTGTGCAGTTTCCTCACTGTGGGTGAGGTTGGACGGGTGACTTGCCAAGATTCCCTGGTTAGGGAAGCGAGTGTCAGTATTCTGGTGGGTGGAGCTGGATTTCTTCTCTCTGGAGTGGAATGAAGTGTCCAGTAATGAGTTATGAGATGTCAATGGGTTTGGAGTGACTTTGGGCAGCCTGTATATTGAAGCTCAGGGCTATCTTCCTGTGTTGCTGGAGAATTTGCGTGGTATGTCTTGCTCTGGAACTTGTTGACCCTTGGGTGGTGCTTGGTTTCAGTGTAAGTATGGAGGCGTTTGATGAGCTATTATCAGTTAATGTTCCCTGGAGTCAGGAGTTCTCTGGTGTTCTCAGGATTTGGACTTAAGCCTCCTGTCTCTGGTTTTCAGTCTTATTCTTGCAGCAGCCTCTAGACTTCTCTGTCACTTCTAAGGTGGTTCCCTCTGTTTTAGCTTCTTCTGTTTGCTGGTCTCTTCAGAGTCTAATTTCCACCCTGACAATGGGCGCAGAGGTGGACACTTTTTAAGGCTCACTTGTTCAGTCCTGTTCTGGGAAGGGAGGAATGCTGCAGACAAATATCTCTGGAGTCTGTGGGGAGTGCTCGCAGTGTCTCGGCCACACTGGGTTTGACCCCACTCACAGCATGTGTGCTTTCCCTGTTTATGCTGCTCAGGCTCTAGGTTGCTCTGCCAGGAACTGTCTGAGGCCAGCGCTGGGTTGCATGCACATCCCAGGTCTAAGCCACTCAGGTTCAGTTATTCGGATACTCCACAAAGGCGCAGACTTGGTTGGGCCTGCATTTTGTGCCCTTCCCTGGTCCAAGCAGCTCAGGTGACCAGGTGTTTGGCGAGCGCAGTCGCTGCTAGTTATCACCTCCCCGGTCCCTGCCACTGGTTTTTCTGGGTGTACAACCAGCACACCTTCTCAGGCAGATGTCAACTGGCCAGAAACCCAAGAAGTCTTGGTTAGCAACGAAGCCTGCCTGCAGTTTGGTATTGGATGCCTCTCTGGGGCCACGATTGCCCCCTTCCAGCTATAACAGAGGATGGGCTGTCTGCAGCCAGCTAGCTCTGCTCAGTCCTTTGTTCTGTGAGCGGGACTGGCAGAGTCTTAGGTTAGGGCTTTTCGCCTTTTCGCAGGGAAGCTATCCCACAGTCTGCTTTGCTATCTCCAGTTAGTTCTCTCAGATTGCTCTCGTGGCATTCAGGCCTGGTCCTTTCTCTAAGCAGTGCCACCGGCTCCTCCCTGTCCAGCCCCTGCTTGCTAATGGTGGATACAGGCATCTACACTGCTTCTCCGCTGGGAGTTACTGTTGGGCACGTAATCTGTGGGTTTTAATTATTTATTTCTTTTTCCTCCTGGTTATGTTGCCCTCTGAGGTTCCAAGGCTCACCACAGACTCGCCAGTGAGAGTGTTTCCTGGTGTTTGGAAACCTCTCTTTTTTAAGCCTCCCTTCACAGGACGGAGCTCCATCCCTGCCTCTTTTGTCTCTCTTTTTATCTGTTTTTCCCTACCTCCTTTCGAAGACAATGGGCTGCTTTTCTGGGTGCCTGATGTCCTCTGCCGGCATTCAGAAATTGTTTTGCAGAATTTCCTCAGCGTTCAAATGTTCTTTTGATGAATTTATGGGGGAGAAAGTGGTCTCCAAGTCCTATTCCTCCACCATCTTGTTCCCTCTCCTAAATGAAAGTTTCTGACTTGAGAGAGACATGCCTGCCTCCATAACACAACCACCATGGTCATGTCATGGAATAAGATGCAAGAGTTGAGTGTTCTCATGTTGCCTTTCATGCACAGAGCACGATCCATGTTTTGTTTTCCAGTGCCTATAACAGAAATATGTGTGTGCATGCTAAGCTGCTTCAGTCATGTCTGACTCCTTGCAAACTTGTGGATTATAGCCCACCAGACTCCCCTGTGCATAGGATTCTTCAGGCAAGAATACCAGAGTGGGTTGCCATGCCCTCCTCCAGAGGATTTTCCCAACCCAGAGATCAAACCCACATCTCTTGTAACTCCAGCATTGCAGGCAGATTCTTTACTACTGAGCCATCAGGGAAGCCTGTAACAAAATTAGGATCTGTTAAAATACAATTTTCAAAAAGGTAGACTCAAGACTCTCAGGAAAAACATAAAAATGACACATGTCAAATAATTTGTTTAACTCATTAATTCATGAGGTAAAAATGAGACATTAGAACTGATTCAAAAAATTTTTTAGAAACTCAGTATCCGTGAGAACTAGCTGATGTCTTATAAGGTGAAAAACTTCTTGGGTTATCTCTTCCACTAGACAGGAATATTTTTGCATCTCTTTTGAAAAAGATCCACCAGTTGACTTATGTCCCCATGGAGGTTTAAAATAGGTACCCAACAGAAATTTGAATCCAACTCTTCACTAAAAATCACTTAGGACTCTCTTTGGGCCATTTTTGAAGTTACTAGTAGCTTTCTCACTGGAAAAGACTCTGATGCTAGGAAAGGTTGGGGGCAGGAGGAGAAGGGGATGACAGAGAATGAGATGGCTGGATGGCATCACCAACTCTGTGGACATGAGTTTGAGTGAACTCCGGGAGTTGGTGATGGATAGGGAGGCCTGGCATGCTGTGATTCATGGGGTCGCAGAGAGTCGGACACGACTGAGCAACTGAACTGAACTGAACTGAACTGAGTAGCTTTCTGACAGGTCACTGATGCTGGAACTAGGGACTGACTCAGGGAGGTTATGGAAACAAAGTCTTTATATTATCTAGTGTTTAAAAAAATAACTGGGAAAAGGCAAAACTATGCCAACAGTAAAAAGATCAATAATTGCCAGGGGGTGAAGGTTGGGGGATGAATAGGCAACACATAGAGAATTTTTGGGGCAGTGGAAATACTCTGTGATACTGCAATGATGGGTGTATGTCATTATATATTTGTACAAACCTCAAAAATGTACAACATGAAGAGTTAACGCTAATATACACTATGAACAGTATGTCAGTGTATGATCATCAATTGTAATAAATGCACCAATCTGGTGGGGAAGACTGTGCATATGTGTGGGGAGCCGGGGGTATGTGGGAAATCTCTGTCCCTTTCTCTCAGTTTTGCTATGAACCTAAAATGGCTCTTAAAAACTATCTTTTAAAGACACTCTGAAATGTTTATCAATAAACAAATATTCATGATTATCCTTAAAGATAAAAGAGATGATGCCAGTCTCCCTGCTTCCACACAGCCTTCAAACATTCTTAGGCCAGATTTCTTCACCCTAAATATAACCCAGTATTGTTTAATGGAAAGAGGAAAGAGAAAAGTAAACCTGATGAGCAAGTAGGCCAGACAAGTTCAAGTCAAGAATCCCTGCCCTACAAGCCTGCAGAACTAAAGTGCCCAGAGAGACCTTCAACTATTCAGATGCCATGACTTTTTATTTTTAGTAGACAAATGCAATTTTGAGTATAGTTCTGAGGCTGAATGACTTTAGAATCCAACAGAAATATTTATCATCAAATAAAGAAGGCACTTGGACTGCAAGGAGATCAAACCAGTCAATTCTAATGGAAATCAACCCTGAATGTTTATTGAAAGAACTGATGCTGAAGCTGAAGCTCCAATACTTTGGCTAACTGGTGTAAAGAGCCAACTCATCTGAAAAGACCCTGAAGCTGGGAAAAATTGAAGGCAAAAGGAGAAGAGGGCAGCAGAGGATGAAGTGGTTAGATGGCATCACTGACTCAATGGACATGAATTTGAGCAAACTCTGGGAGATAGTGAAGGACAGGGGAGCATGGCATGCAGTCCACGGGGCAGCAAAGAGTAGGGCAGGACTTAGCAACTGAACAACACCAAGAAAGAAGGCATTAAAGAGATACAGTCCATCCAAATCATTTCTATTTCCCCTGCTTCCACCCCCTGATCACCAGAGCAATTCAAAGGTTAAGAAAGCAAGGAAAACAACAACAAAATTAAGTTCTGACATTAAACCATTTCTGTCAGGTAAGATTAATGACAGAAGACTTAAGGCTTCTTACAGAATCAGTGCACATTGTATAAGACTTGACTACTTTAAGCTATAATGAAATTATATAATTATTTTTAGAATTAGTTGCTGCTTAGTCCTAGATTAGAAACACAATGTCCAATTACAATATTCCTCATTTAATGTTTCTGTTGGACTATATTTTTTATGCTTTGGGACTGAGATTTCAGGAGCTCTTTATGTATACAGTGTACCAGTCAGGATGGGCTGAGTTATATGGTGGACAAAAATACCCAGAATGTTAGTGGCTTAAAGCAATGAAAATTGTATTATCCTTTCATGCTACCTGTTTGTTTTGGGTGGGTGGGGGGGTTCCGCTCCCCTTGCCTGCCACTTAGGTGATGGAGTAGACACTTGGAGGGACCTTGCTAGATGCTATAGCAGAAGAAAATGTGACATATACCCATAAAGCTTCCATCCATGAGTGATACATGCCCATTTTCCTTCACATTTCACTGGGGAAAGCAAGCCATGTGGCCATGATTAATCCCAAGGAAACAGGAAGTATAATCCTGAAGGAAAAGTGAGAATATCCATGACTAAGCCTGCATGCATGTTCAGTCCCTTCAGTCATGTCCGACTCTTTGCAACACAACCCTATGGACTGTAGACTGCCAGGATCTTCTATCCATAGGATTCTCCAGGCAAGAATACTGGAGTAAGTTGCCATGCACTCCTCCAGGGGATTTTCCCGACCCAGGGATTGAACTCACGTCTCCTGCGTCTCCTCCATTGCAGGCGGAGTTTTTACCACTGAGCCACCTGGAAGTTCATGACTGAATGTAGAGACTACCAAAGCTCACTTTAGAAAGTAAGGTTTCCCGAATCACCAGTTCTGGGTTGATGCATGTTACAGGATGCTCGGGGCTGGTGTGCGGGGATGACCCAGAGGGAGGATAAAGGGAGGAGGAAGGTGGGAGGGGGGTTCAGGAGGGGGATCTCATGTACACCCGGGGCGAATTCATGTCAATGTACGGCAAAACCAACCAATATAATATTGTAAAATTAAAAAAAAAATAATAAGGTTTCCTGATTTTAAACACATTTTATTCTTTTAGCTATATTAACTTAGCTATTAATCAGCGACGTCATTATGAAGTTAGAATAAGTATATATTTTGACTTATCATTGTAAACTTTAGTTCATCTGACACTTTAACCAAATACAGGTTTTTTTCTGTGCCCCTCATGTCAGGCAGAATTCCACAGAAATGAATAAGACAAAATCCTGCTCACAGATCCCACGTTGGGTAATTTGGTCTTGTGCTAGAAGACACAGCTTTCATTTTGAAAAGTTCCCAGGTTTGGGATTGGCTACAGTTCCTTTTTCCATAAGGTCTGAACCTGTCAACCCCCACAACACAGAGGATTCATTTGTCACCCCACCGTTTATGTGAGGACTGAATTAACACTGGTATTTTGACGAAACTTCATTTTAGCAAATTTGGATTAGTAGGTGATTTTGTGGTTTCAACTTTATTTCCTTATTATTAATTTTCTACACCCAGATTAGAGTTGCTGAATCTAGACTTCAAAGCACAAAATTCCCCTGACAAAGTTGGGAGCATGCAGAACAAAGGGATCCATCGCCAAGGATTCTTGGGAGGTCAGAGGCCAGACTCAAGGCCTTGGTATCATGTGTGTAGCAAAGAGTCAGCTCACCAGAAGGCTGGCAAGGAGAGGAGGGCTCTGAGTCCACTCTAGTGACCAAACCTGCAAACAAGCTTCTCTAATCACAAGATGCTGAAAGAAGGTCACATGGATGCTTACTGTTAAATGATACAAAAGCAAAAGTAAGTTTTTGCAAAAACATGCGCTTTGTTGGAGCAGCTGTGAAGAGATATCCCACGACCAAAGTAAGAAAAACCCAAATAAGATGGTAGGTATCTCGAGGGGGCATCAGAGGGCAGACACACTGAAATCATAATCTTAGAAACTAGTCGATCTGATCACATGGACCACAGCTGAATGTGGTCCGCTGGAGAAGGGAACGGCAAACCACTTCAGTATACTAGCCTTGAGAACCCCATGAACAGTATCAAAGGGCAAAATGATAGGATATTGAATGAGGAATTCCCCAGGTCTATAGGTGCCCAGTATGCTACTGGAGATCAGTGGAGAAATAACTCCAGAAGGAATGATGGGATGGAACCAAAGCTAAACCAATACGCAGTTGTTGATGTGACTGGTGATAGAAGCAAGTTCCGATGCTGTAAAGAGCAATATTTCTTAGGAACCTGGAATGTTAGGTCCATGAATCAAGGCAAATTGGAAGTGGTCAAACAGGAGATGGCAAGAGTGAACGTAGACATTCTAGGAATCACTGAAGTAAAATGGACTGGAATGGGTGAATTTAACTCAGATGACCATTACATCTACTACTGTGGGCAGGAATCCCTTAGAAGAAATGGAGTAGCCATCATGGTCAATAAAAGAGTCTTAAATGCAGTACTTGGATGCAATCTAAAAAACAACAGAATGATTTCTGTTCGTTTCCAAGGCAAACCATTCAATATTACAGTAATCCAAGCCTATACCCCAACCAGTAACGCTGAAAAAGCCAAAGTTTAACGGTTCTGTGAAGACCTACAAGACCTTTTAGAACTAACAGCCAAAAAAGATGTCCTTTTCATTATAGGGGACTGGAATGCAAAAGTAGGAAGTCAAGAAACACCTGGAGTAACAGACAAATTAGGCCTTGGAGCACGGAATGAAGCAGGGCAAAGTCTAATAGAGTTTTGCCAAGAGAATGCACTGGTCATAGCAAACGCCCTCTTCCAACAACACAGGAGACGACTCTACACATGGACATCACCAGATGGTCAACACCAAAATCAGATTGATTATATTCTTTGCAGCCAAAGATGGAGAAGCTGTATACAGTTAGCAAAAACAAGACCAGGAGCTGACTGTGGCTCAGATCATGAACTCCTTATTGCCAAATTCAGACTTAAATTGAAGAAAGTAGGGAAAACCACTAGACCATTCAGATATGGCCTAAATCAAATCCCTTATGATTATACAGTGGAAGAGAGAAATAGATTTAAGGGACTAGATCTGATAGATAGAGTGCCTGATGAACTCTGGACGGAGGTTCGTGACATTGTACAGGAGACAGGGACCAAGACCATCCCCATGAAAAGAAACGCAAAAAAGCAAAATGGCTGTCTGAGGAGGTCTTACAAATAGCTGTGAAAAGAAGAGAAGTGAAAAGCAAAGGAGAAAAGGAAAGATATAAGCATCTGAATGCAGAGTTCCAAAGAATAGCAAGGAGAGATAAGAAAGCCTTCCTTAGCGATCAATGCAAAGAAATAGAGGGAAAAAAACAGACTAGGAAAAACAAGAGATCTCTTCAAGAAAATTAGAGATTCCAAGGGAATATTTTATGCAAAGATGGGCTCGATAAAGGACAGAAATGGTATGGACCTAACAGAAGCAAAAGATATTAAGAAGAGGTGGCAAGAATACACAGAAGAACTGTACAAAAAAGATCTTCACAAACAAGATAATCACATTGGTATGATCACTCACCTGGAGCCAGACATCCTGGAATGTGAAGTCAAGTGGGCCTTAGAAAGCATCACTACGAACAAAGCTAGTGGAGGGGATGGAGTTCCTGTTGAGCTATTTCAAATCCTGAAAGATGATGCTGTGAAAGAGCTGCACTCAATATGCCAGCAAATTTGGAAAACTCAGCAGTGGCCACAGGACTAGAAAAGGTCAGTCTTCATTCCAATCCCAAAGAAAGGCAATGCCAAAGAATGCTCAAACTACTGCACAATTGCACTCATCTCACACGCTAGTAAAGTCATACTCAAAATTCTCCAAGCCAGGCTTCAGCAATATGTGAACCGTGAACTTCCAGATGTACAAGCAGGTTTTAGAAAAGGCAGAGGCACCAGAGATCAAATTGCCAACATCCGCTGGATCATGGAGAAAGCAAGAGAGTGCCAGAAAAACATCTATTTCTGCTTAATTGACTATGCCAAAGCCTTTGACTGTATGGATCACAATAAACTGTGGAAAATTCTGAAAGAGATGGGAATACCAGACCACCTGACCTGCCTCTTGAGAAACCTGTATGCAGGTCAGGAAGCAACAGTTAGAACTGTACATGGAACAACAGACTGGTTCCAAATAGGAAAAGGAGTAGGTCAAGGCTGTATATTGTCACCCTGCTTATTTAACTTATATGCAGAGTGCATCATGAGGAACGCTGGGCTGGAAGAAGCACCAGCTGGAATCAAGATTGCTGGGAGAAATATCAATAACCTCAGATATGCAGATGACACCACCCTTACGACAGAAAGTGAAGAGGAACTCAAAAGCCTCTTGATGAAAGTGAAAGAGGAGAGTGAAAAGGTTGGCTTGAAGCTCAACATTCAGAAAACGAAGATCATGGCATCTGGTCCCATCACTTCATGGGAAATAGATGGGGAAACAGCGGAAACAGTGTCAGACTCTATTTTATTGGGCTCCAAAATCACTGCAGATGCTGATTGCAGATAAGAAATCAAAAGATGCTTACTCCTTGGAAGGAAAGTTATGACCAACTTAGATAGTATATTAAAAGCAGAGACATTACTTTGCCAACCAAGGTCCGTCTAGTCAAGGCTATGGTTTTTCCAATGGTCATGTATGGATGTGAGAGTTGGACTGTGAAGAAAGCTGATCGTCGAAGAATTGTGTGCTTTTGAACTGTGGTGCTGGAGAAAATTCTTGAGAGTCCCTTGGACTGCAAGGAGATCCAACCAGTTCATTCTAAAGGAGATCAATCCTGGGTGTTCTCTGGAAGGACTGAGGCTAAAGCTGAAACTCCAATACTTTGGCCACCTCATGTGAATTGACGCACTTGGAAAGACTCTGATGCTGGGAAAGATTGGGGGCGGGAGGAAAAGGGGACGACAGAGAGTGAGATGGCTGGATGGCATCACCAACTCGATGGACATGAGTTTGAGTGAACTCCGGGAGTTGGTGATGGACAGGGAGGCCTGGCCTGCTGTGATTCATGGGGTCGCAAAGAGTCGGACACGACTGAGCAACTGAACTGAACTGAAGCCCTTCCAAAGCAAATTTAATTAAAATTAAATTAGATTTAATTAAGCAGAATTAATTATATAATTCTAAAATATGGATAGGTGTATCAATAGAAAGAAAAAACTTCAGGGAGAAGGAACAAGATGGCGGAGGAATAGGACAGCGAGACCACTCTCTCCCCCACAAATTCATTAAAGAACACTTGAACGCGGAGTAAAGTCCACAAAACAACTTCTGAATGCTGGCAGAGGACGTCAGGCGCCCAGAAAAGCAGCCCATTGTCTTCGAAAGGAGGTAGGAAAAAACATAAAAGATAAAAAGAGAGACAAAAGAAGTAAGGACGGATCTCCGTCCCGGGAAGGGAGGCTTTAAAAAGAGAGAAGTTTCCAAACACCAGGAAACACTCTCACTGGCGAATCTGTGGCGAGCCTTGGAAGCTCAGAGGGCCACATAACCCTCTTTTTTTTTTTAAGATTTTTTTAAAACCCACAGATTACCCGCCAAAGGGTAACTCCCAGCGGAGAAGCAGCGCAGACACCTACAGACGCCATTAGCAAGCGGGGGCTGGGCAGGGAGGAGCCGGCTGAGCTGCTTAGAGAGAGGACCAGGCTTGAATGCCGCGAGAACAATTTGAGAGAACTGGGGAGAGCAAAGCAGACTGTGGGATAGCTTCCCCACGAAAAGGCGGAAAGCTCTAACCTAAGACTCGGCCAGCCCCGCTCAAAGAATAAAGGACTGAGCAGAGCGAGCAGGCTGCAGTCGGCCCATCCCCCATCCCCCACCGAGACAGGCAGGGAGGTCAGCCAGAGCCGGAGCGGGCAACTGTGGCCCCAGAAAGGCATCTGATACAAACTGCAGGCAGGCTTGTTGCTAATCAGGACTTCTTGGGCTCAGGCCGGTCGATATCCCCCTGAGAAGTTGTGCCGGTTGTACACGCAGAAAACTGAGTGGCGGGGACTAGGGAGGCGATAAGTCACAGAGACCGCGCTCGCCAAACACCTGGTCCCCTGAGCTGCTCGGACAGGGGAAGGCACAAAACGCAGGCCCAACAAAGTCTGCGCCTTTGTGGAGTACCTGAGAACCTGAACTTGAGCCGCTCAGACCTGGGAAGTGCATACAACCCGGCGCCGGCCTCAGACAGTTCCCGGCAGAGCAACCTAGAGCCTGTGCAGTGTAGACTGGGACAGCATACGTGCTGTGAGCGGGGGCAAACCCAGTGTGGCTGAGACGCTGCGAGCACTCCCCACAGACACCAGAGATATTCGTCTGCAGCGTTCCTCCCTTCCCAGAACAGGACTGAACAACTGAGCCTTAAAAAGTCTCCACCCACCCCCTAGTATCAGGGCAGAAATTAGACACTGAAGAGATCAGCAAACAGAAGCTAAAAAAGAGGGAACCACCTTGGAAATGACAGATAGAGACGTCTAGAGGCTACTCCAAGAATAAGACCAAAAACCAGAGGCAAGAGGCTTAAGCCCGAATCCTGAGAACATCAGAGAACTCCTGACTCCAGGGAACATTAATTGATAGGAGCTCATCAAACGTCTCCATACCTACACTAAAACCAAGCACCACCCAAGGGTCAACAAGTTCCAGAATAAGACATACCACGCAAATTCTCCAGTAACACAGGAAACTATCACTGAGCTTCAATATACAGGCTGCCCAAAGTCACTCCAAACCCACTGACGTCTCATAACTCATTACTGGACACTTCATTGCACTCCAGAGAGAACAAATCCAGCTCCACCCACCAGAACACCGACACAAGCTTCCATAACCAGGGAAACTTGACAAGTCACCTGTCCAACCCCACACACAGAGAGGAAATTACATAATAAAGAGAACTCCACAAACGGCCAGAAGAGGGAAAGGCCACCCCAAGCAAAGCAATATAAGCAAGATGAAGAGGCAGAGAAATACCCAGCAAGTAAAGGAACAAGATAAATGCCCACCAACACAAACAAAAGAGGAAGATATAGGGAATCTACCTGATAAAGAATTTCGAATTTTGGTGGTGAAAATGATTCAAAATCTTGAAAGCAAAATGGAGTTACAGAAAAATAACCTGGAGAAAAGGATTGAGAAGATGGAAGAAAGGTTTAATAAAGACTTAGAGGAAATAAAAAAGAGTCAATATACAATGAATAATGCAATAGATGAGATCAGAAACACTCTGGAGGGAACAAACAGTAGAATAACAGAGGCAGAAGACAGGATAAGCGAGCTAGAAGATAGAAATGTAGAAATAAATGAAACAGAGAGGAAAAAAGAAAAACAAATTAAAAGAAATGAGAACAATATTAGAGACATCTGGGACAATGTTAAACGCTCCAACATTCGAATCATAGGAGTCCCAGAAGAAGAAGACAAAAAGAATGACCATGAAAGAATACTTGAGGAGATAATAGTTGAAAACTTCCCTAAAATAGGGAAAGAAATAATCACCCAAGCCCAAGAAACCCAGAGAGTCCCCAACAGGATAAACCCAAGGCGAAATACTCCAAGGCACATATTAATCAAATTAACAAAGATCAAACACAAAGAACAAATATTAAAAGCAGCAAGGGAAAAACAGCAAATAACACACAAGAGGATTCCCATAAGGATAACAGCCGATCTTTCAACAGAAACTCTTCAGGCCAGGAGGGAATGGCAAGACATACTTAAAGTGATGAAAGAAAATAACCTACAGCCCAGACTACTGTACCCAGCAAGGATCTCATTCAAATATGAAGGAGAAATCAAAAGCTTTACAGACATCAAAAGCTGAGAGAATTCAGCATTACCAAACCAGCTCTCCAACAAATGCTAAAGGATCTTTTCTAGACAGGAAACACAGAAAGGGTGTATAAACTCGAACCCAAAGCAATAAAGAAAATGGCTACGGGATCGTACTTATCAATAATTACCTTAAACGTAAATGGGTTGAATGCCCCAACCAAAAGACAAAAGCTGGCTGAATAGATACAAAAATAAGACCCCCATATATGTTGTCTGCAAGAGACCCACCTCAAAACGAGGGACACATACAGACTGAAAGTGAAGGGCTGGAAAAAGATATTCCACGCAAATAGAGACCAAAAGAAAGCAGGAGTAGCAATACTCATATCAGATAAAATAGACTTTAAAACAAAGGCTGTGAAAAGAGACAAAGAAGGAAACTACATAATGATCAAAGGATCAATCCAAGAGGAAGATGTAACAATTATAAATATTTATGCACCCAACATAGGACCACTGCAATATGTAAGACAATTAATAACAAGTATGAAAGGGGAAATTAACAATAATGCAATAATAGTGGGAGATTTTAATAACCCACTTACATCTATGGATAAATCAACTAAACAGAAAATTAACAAGGAAACACAAACTTTAAATGATACAATAGACCAGTTAGACCTAATAGATATCTATAGGACATTTCACCCCAAAACAATGAATTTCACCTTTTTCTCAAGCTCACACGGAACATTTTCCAGGATAGATCACATCCTGGGCCATAAATCTAGTCTTGGTAAATTCAAAAAAATTGAAATCATTCCAAGCATCTTTTCTGACCACAATGCACTAAGATTAGATCTCAATTACGGGAGAAAAACTATTAAAAATGCCAACATATGGAGGATGAACAACACGCTGCTGAATAATGAACAAATCATAGAAGAAATCAAAAGAGAAATAAAAATATACATAGAAATGAATGAAAATGAAAACACAACAACCCAAAACCTCTGGGACACTGTAAAAGCAGTGCTAAGGGGGAAGTTCATAGCAATACAGGCACACATCAAGAAAAAAGAAAAAAGTCAATTAAATAACCTAACTCTACATCTAAAGCAACTAGAAAAGGAAGAAATGAAGAACCCCAGGGTCAGTAGAAGGAAAGAAATCGTAAAAATTAGGGCAGAGATAAATGCAAAAGAAACAAAAGAGACCATAGCAAAAATCAACAAAGCCAAAAGCTGGTTCTTTGAGAAGGTAAATAAAATTGACAAACCACTAGCCAGACTCATCAAGAAACAAAGGGAGAAGAACCAAATCAATAAAATTAGAAATGAAAATGGAGAGATCACAACTGACAACACAGAAATGCAAAGGATTATTAGAGAATACTATCAGCAATTATATGGCAATAAAATGAATAACCTGGAAGAAATGGACAAATTCCTAGAAAAGTACAACTTTCCAAAACTGAACTGGGAAGAAATAGAAAATCTGAACAGACCCATCACAAGCACAGAACTAGAGGCTGTAATCAGGAATCTTCCAGCAAACAAAAGCCCAGGTCCAGACGGCTTCACAGCTGAATTCTACCAAAAATTTAGAGAAGAGCTAACACCTATTCTACTCAAACTCTTCCAGAAAATTGCTGAGGAAGGGAAACTTCCAAACTCATTCTATGAGGCCACCATCACCCTAATCGCAAAACCTGGTGAAGACCCCACAAAAAAAGAAAACTACAGGCCAATATCACTGATGAACATAGATGCAAAAATCCCTAACAAAATTCTAGCAATCAGAATCCAACAACACATTGAGAAGATCATACATCATGACCAAGCGGGCTTTATCCCAGGAATGCAAGGATTCTTCAATATCCACAAATAAATCAACATAATACACCACATTAACAAACTGAAAAATAAAAATCATATGATTATCTCAATAGATGCAGAGAAAGCCTTCGACAAAATTCAACATCCATTTATGATAAAAACCCTCCAGAAAGTGGGAATAGAAGGGACATACCTCAACATAATAAAAGCTATATATAACAAACCCACAGCAAACATGATCCTCAATGGTGAAAAACTGAAAGCATTTCCCTTAAAGTCAGGAACAAGACAAGGGTGCCCACTTTCACCACTACTATTCAACATAGTTCTGGAAGTTTTGGCTACAGCAATCAGAGCAGAAAAAGACATAAAAGGAATCCAAATTAGAAAAGAAGAAGTAAAACTTTCAGTGTTCGCTGATGACATGATCATCTACACAGAAAACCCTAGAGACTCTACCAGAAAACTACTAGAGCTAATCAATGATTACAGTAAAGTTGCAGGATATAAAATCAACACACAGAAATCCCTTGCGTTCCTATACACTAATAATGAGAAAATAGAAAGAGAAATTAAGGAAACTATTCCATTCACTGTTGCAACGAAAAGAATTAAATACTTAGGAATATATCTACGTAAGGAAACAAAAGACTTGTACGTAGAAAACTATAAAACACTACTGAAAGTAATCAAAGAGGACACTAATAGATGGAGAAATATACCATGTTCATGGATTGGAAGAATAAATATTGTAAAAATGAGTATACTACCCAAAGTAATTTATACATTCAATGCAATCCCTATCAAGCTACCAACGATATTTTTCACAGAACTAGAACAAATAATCTCATAATTTATATGGAAATACAAAAAAACCTCAAATAGCCAAAGCAATCTTGAGGAAGAAAAATGGAACTGGAGGAATTAACCTGCCGGACTTCAGGCTCTACTACAAAGCCACAGTCATCAAGACAGTATGGTACTGGCATAAAGACAGAAATATAGATCAATGGAACGAAATAGAAAGCCCAGAGATAAATCCATGCACCTATGGACACCTCTTCTTTGACAAAGGAGGCAAGAATATAAAATGGAGAAAAGACAATCTCTTTAACAAGTGGTGCTGGGAAAACTGGTCAGCCACTTGTAAAAGAATGAAACTAGAACACTTCCTAACACCATACACCAAAATAAACTCAAAATGGATTAGAGAGCTAAATGTAAGACCAGAAACTATCAAACTCCTAGAGGAGAACGTAGGCAAAACACTCTCCGACATAAATCACAGCAGGATCCTCCAAGACCCACCTCCCACAATATTGGAAATAAAAGCAAAAATAAACAAATGGGACCTAATTAAAATCAAAAACTTCTGCACAGCAAAGGAAACTATAAGTAAGGTGAAAAGACAGCCTTCAGAATGGGAGAAAATAATAGCAAATGAAGCAACTGATAAAGGATTAATCTCCAAAATATACAAGCAGCTCCTGCAGCTCAATTCCAGAAAAATAAATGACCCAATCAAAAAATGGGCCAAAGAACTAAACAGACATTTCTCCAAAGAAGACATAAACATGGCTAAAAAACACAGGAAAAAATGCTCAACATCCCTCATAATCAGAGAAATGAAAATCAAAACCACAATGAGATACCATTTCACACCAGTCAGAATGGCTGCTATCCAAAAGTCTACATGCAATAAATGCTGGAGAGGAAGTGGAGAGAAAGTAACCCTCTTACACTGTTGGTGGGAATGCAAACTATTACAGCCACTATGGAGAACAAAGTGGAGATTCCTCAAGAAACTGGAAATAGAACTGCCATATGATCCAGCAATCGCACTCCTGGGCATACACACTGAGGAAACCAGAATTGAAAGAGACACATGTACTCCAATGTTCATTGCAGCACTGTTTATAATAGCCAGGACATGGAAGCAACCTAGATGTCCATCTGCAGACGAATGGATAAGAAAGCTTTGGTACATATACACAATGGAGTATTATTCAACCATCAGAAAGAATGCATTTGAATCAGTTCTAATGAGGTGGATGAAACTGGAGCCTATTATACAGAGTGAAGTAAGCCAGAAAGAAAAACACCAATACAGTATACTAACGTATATATATGGAATTTAGAAAGATGGAAATGATAACCCTGTATACGAGACAGCAAAAGAGACACAGATGTATAGAACAGTCTTTGGGACTCTGTGGGAGAGGGTGAGGGTGGGATGATTTGGGAGAATGGCATTGAAGCACGTATGTTGTCATATGTGAAACGAATCACTAGTTCAGGGTCGATGCATGTTATAGGATGCTCGGGGCTGGCATGCGGGGATGACCCAGAGGGAGGATAAAGGGAGGAGGGAGGTGGGAGGGGGGTTCAGGAGGGGGAACTTATGTAAACCCGGGGCGAATTCATGTCAATGTATGGCAAAACCAACCAATATAATATTGTAAAATAATTTGCCTCCAATAAAAAATAAATTAATTACAAAAAAAAAAGAAAGAAAAAACTTCAACTATAAACCTGATGAAGTTCAAATAATTTCATTGGAGTTTCTGGATCTTTCAGGCATACAGCTGGCTTCCTCCTGTGTCAACCAGGGTCCCATCAGGAAATAAACAGCACATTTCATTGGAATTTTGAAAGAGATTTTTAATGGCAGGATTCTTCACTGAGTTGTGGGCAGGATTAAGGAATCCACCATGCATGTTGGGGAATTCTATGACCGCAAGAGCAGGAAGCGGCAGGGGAAGAACTAATGTTACTTGAGCTTGGTGAAAGTTGCAGCCAGGAAAGGGGGCAGCCCCAAGAGAGCTGTGACCTTGAAAGAACATGGCCACAGTCTGAACTGTGTCAAGGCAAAGGGCAGGTGACAAGAAGAAATATTTCCAGTGGTCTCTTCCTCCCACCTTCAATCTTCTAACACTTCTCCATATTGCAAACCAGAGGGCAAGGACCCCTGGGTGATGGAGTCCATTGAGGCCTCTCTTGGGACAAAGAACAGGGCAGAGATGGGAGAGAATGGATCTGGCTGGCTCACCACCTCACCCAGTTAAAAGATGCCATCTGTAACTGTGTACAGATGTTTTCTCTTTTGTCTCTGTTTGGCTAGACTGCATATGTTCTGTTTACCTTCTGCATGCGCACACACACTCTTTCAAGACAGTTCAGTTTTCTTTAATTTCATTGTTGAATCTGAAATGGCTAGATGATAGAAGCCAATTTATGAACTGAAACATTCATAAGCAGGTGATTCTCTCTGTTATCTGGGGATATTACAAGTTTATTACATGTTTAGTAATTCATCACATGTCCAGCCAAGAAAGGAGAGATTTAATTTAATTTTAATTTTTAAAAATAGACTTTATTTTGTGGAGTGTTTTAGATTCATAGCAAAATCAAGAAGAAAGTTCCAAGATTTTCCATATACCCTCATCCCTTACAACACAGCCTCCTCCACTATCAAAACCCTGTACCTAAGTGATACATTTGCTACAATTAATGAACCTGCATTGACACATCATTATAATGCACAGCCCATAGTTTACATTAGGGTTCACTCTTGGTGTTGAACATACTGTGGGTTTGGGTAAATGTATAATAACATCTACCGTCAGTGCATCATACAGGTTATTTTCACTGCCTTAAAAATCCTCTGTGATCTGTCTATTCATCCATACTTTAATTTTTTAATATTATAAGCAAACATCTCAAGAGATTATATCCTGAACTGTTAAAAATCTGCTACATAAACAACCTAATAATTCAGCAAATTATCACCTAAAATTAATGGGAAAGTAATAACATAGGCGTACGGACATCATAACTAATTTATCAGTTTTCAGAAACTTAAAACATATTTGTAACCAGCACGTCAAACAAGCACAGTGATGCATCAGAACACAGCTTTACTTTTTAAATGTACTGAATGTAGGTTACCTTCCCTAGCCCCTGACATGTCTGGCCACATTAAAACACAAAGCTCAATTCACAAGTTGAAATTGTCCAACCCCAAATATTAATCAATGTCTAAACTCAAGTTAGAGAAAAATCTTCTTCCGTCCTCATCTGGAACCTGTTTTAAGCAGACTGTTGGCAGAGGCAGGAGGGTGTGGCTGTGCTTCACTTCCTGTGCTAGCTTGGTAGCCAGGCCCCAGCCTGCGGGGACTGGTATGAGGGATGGAGGAAGGAAGAGACGTCCAAGGGAAGCATCTTCCTTACGGATGCCTTGTCCTCTCTGGACCTGGTGTCACAGCCCATCATTCTCTCCTAAAGGGCTGATTAGAGGCTCCTCTGTGGGGCTTTCTTGATGAGGGTGATGCTTTCTGTCCCTCTGGTTGCTGCTCTCCACTCCATCCCTTGTTATCTGTGATCCACTCAGCACACATGCTAACTGATGGAGCATCCTCATTCCCAAGGTTATCCTTTGGGGCAGGAATCTGTATTGCTGGGTAGTCAGTGACCCTACAACTAAATGGCTTAAAACAACACACATTTATTATCTCACTGCTTCTGTAGGTTGGGAATCCTGTCCTCGCCTAGCCAAATCCTCTGCCTCAGAGACATGAAAGTTGCTCAGTCGTGTCTGACTCTTTGTGACGCCATGGACTATAAAGTCCATGGAATTCTCCAGGCCAGACTCCTGGAGTGAGTAGCCATTCCCTTCTCCAGGGGATCTTCCCAACCCAGGGATAGAACCCAGGTCTCCCACACTACAGGCGGATTCTTTACCAGCTGAGCCACCAAGAGCTTGATGGCTCAAGAGTTCTTGATTCCTCAAGAGCTTGTCCAGAGTCATCCCAAGGCTCTGCTGAGAAGAACTGCTTCCTGGATCATTCACACAGTTGTCACCAGGACTCAGTTCCTCATTAGCTGCTGAACGGAGGGCCTTGGGTCCTCACTGGTTTTGACTGGAGTTTGCCCTCAGTTCTTTGTCATATGGGCCCGTCCCACATGGCAGCTTGCTTCACCAAAGCCTGAAATCTAATATCACTCAGCCATAAAAAAGGAACAAAACAATGCCATTTGCAGCAACATGGATGAAGCTAGAGATTGTCACACTGAGTGAAGTAAGTCAGATAGAGAAAGACAAATATCATATGACATCACTTATGTGCAATCTAAAAAAAAAATGGTACAAATAAAAATTTGCAAAACAGAAATAGGGTCACAGATGTAGAAAACTTATGGATACGAGAGGGGAAAGCAGAGGGGAGGGATAAATTGGGAGATTGGGATTGACACATAAACAATACTATATATAAAATAAATATCAATAAGGACCTATTGTATAGCACAGGGAACTCTACTCAATACTCTGTAATGGCCTATATGGGAAAAGAATCTAAAAAAGAGAGGATGTATGTATAACTGATTCACTTTGTTGTAAACTTGAAATAACATGACATTGTAAAACATTTATACTCCAATAGGATTTTTTTTGCTTTTTTTTTTATTTTATTGGAGGCAAATTCAGTTCAGTTCAGTTCAGTCGTTCAGTCGTGTCCGACTCTTTGCGACCCCATGAATCACAGCACGCCAGGCCTCCCTGTCCATCACCAACTCCCGGAGTTCACTCAAACTCATGTCCATTGAATCGGTGATGCTATCCAGCCATCTCACTCTCTGTCATCCCCTTCTCCTCCCACCCCCAATCCTTTCCAGCATCAGAGTCTTTTCCAGTGAGTCAACTCGTCGCATGAGATGGCCAAAGTATTGGAGTTTCAGCTTTAGCATCAGTCCTTCCAATGAACACCCAGGACTGATCTCCTTTGGAATGGACTGGTTGGATCTCCTTGCAGTCCAAGGGACTCTCAAGAGTCTTACATTAATATATTGGTTGGTTTTGCCATACATTGACATGAATCCGCCCCGGGTGTACATGTGTTCCCTTTCTTGAACCCTCCTCCCACCTCCCTCTTCCCCATATCCTCCCTCCAGGTCATTCCCGTGCACCAGCCCCAAGCATCCTGTATCATGCGTCAAACCTGGACTGGTGATTCGTTTCACATATGATAATATACATGCTACAATGCCTTTCTCCCAAATCATCCCACCTTCACCCTCTCCCACAGAGTCCCAAAGACTGTTCTGTATACTTATGTCTCTTTTGCAGTCTCGTATACAGGGTTAAGGTTACCATCTTTCTAAATTCCATATATATGCATTAGTATACTGTATTGATGTTTTTCTTTCTGGCTTACTTCACTCTGTATAATAGGCTCCAATTTCATCCACCTCATTAGAACTGATTCAAATGCATTCTTTTTGATGGCTGAAAAATACTCCATTGTATATATGTACCAAAGCATTCTTATCCATTCGTCTGCAGATGGACATCTAGGTTGCTTCCATGTCCTGGCTATTATAAACAGTGCTGCAATGAACATTGGAGTACATGTGTCTCTTTCAATTCTGGTTTCCTCGGTGTGTATGCCCAGGAGTGCAATTGCTGGATCATATGGCAGTTCTATTTCCAGTTTTTTGAGGAATCTCCACACTGTTCTCCATACTGGCTGTACTAGTTTGCATTCCTACCAACAGTGTAAGAGGGCTCCCTTTTCTCCACACCCTCTCCAGCATTTATTGCATGTAGACTTGGATAGCAGCCATTCTGACTGGTGTGAAATGGTATCTCATTGTGGTTTTGATTTGCATTTCTCTGATTATGAGGGATGTTGAGCATTTTTTCATGTGTTTGTTAGCCATCTTTACGTCTTCTTTGGAGAAATGTCTGTTTAGTTCTTTGGCCCATTTTTTGAATGGGTCATTTATTTTTCTGGTATTGAGCTACAGGAGCTGCTTGTATATTTTGGAGATTAATCCTTTATCAGTTGCTTCATTTGCTATTATTTTCTCCCATTCTGAAGGCTGTCTTTTCACCTTGCTTATAGTTTCCTTTGCTGTGCAGAAGCTTTTGATTTTAATTAGGTCCCATTTTTTTATTTTTGCTTTTATTTCCGATATTCTGGGAGGTGGGTCTTGGAATATCCTGCTGTGATTTATGTCGGAGAGTGTTTTGCCTACGTTCTCCTCTAGGAGTTTTATAGAATCTGGTCTTACATTTAGCTCTCTAATCCATTTTGAGTCTATTTTGGTGTATGGTGTTAGGAAGTGTTCTAGTTTCATTCTTTTACAAGTGGCTGACCAGTTTTCCCAGCACCACTTGTTAAAGAGACTGTCTTTTCTCCATTTTATATTCTTGCCTCCTTTGTCAAAGAAGAGGTGTCCATAGGTGCGTGGATTTATCTCTGGGCTTTCTATTTCGTTCCATTGATCTATATTTCTGTCTTTATGACAGTACCATACTGTCTTGATGACTGTGGCTTTGTAGTAGAGCCTGAAGTCTGCAGGTTAATTCCCCCCGTTCCATTCTTCTTCTTCAAGATTGCTTTGGCTATTCGAGGTTTTTTTTATTTCCATACAAACTGTGAGATTATTTGTTCTAGTTCTGTGAAAAATATCTTTGGTAGCTTGATAGGGATTGCATTGAATGTATAAAGTATACTTTGGGTAGTATACTCATTTTCACAATATTTAATCTTCCAATCCATGAACACGGTATATTTCTCCATCTATTAGTGTCCTCTCTGATTACTTTCACTAGTGTTTTATAGTTTTCTATGTACGAGTCTTTTGTTTCCTTAGGTAGATATATTCCTAAGTATTTAATTCTTTTCGTTGCAACAGTGAATGGAATAGTTTCCTTAATTTTTCTTTCTATTTTCTCATTATTAGTGTATAGGAATGCAAGGGATTTCTGTGTGTTGATTTTATATCCTGCAACTTTACTGTATTCATTGATTAGCTCTAGTAGTTTTCTGGTAGAGTCTTTAGGGTTTTCTGTGTAGAGGATCATGTCATCAGCGAGCAGTGAAAGTTTTACTTCTTCTTTTCCAATTTGGATTCCTTTTATGTCTTTTTCTGCTCTGATTGCTGTGGCCAAAACTTCCAGAACTATGTTGAATAGTAGTGGTGAGAGTGGGCACCCTTGTCTTGTTCCTGCCTTTAGGGGAAATGCTTTCAGTTTTTCACCATTGAGATAATGTTTGCTGTGGGTTTGTCATATATAGCTTTTATTATGTTGGGATATGTCCCTTCTATTCCCACTTTCTGTGCTTCCCTGGTGGCTCAGAGGTTAAAGCGTCTGCCTCCAATGTGGGAGACCCGGGTTCGATCCCTGGGTCTGGAAGATCCCCTGGAGAAGGAAACAGTAACCCACTCCAGTATTCTTGCCTGGAGAATCCCATGGACGGAGAAGCCTGGTAGGCTACAGTCCACGGGGTCGCAAAGAGTCGGACACGACTGAGCGACGGAATGGAATGGATTTCCACTTTCTGGAGGGTTTTTATCATAAATGGATGTTGAATTTTGTCGAAGGCTTTCTCTACATCTATTGAGATAATCATATGATTTTTATTTTTCAGTTTGTTAATGTGGTGTATTACGTTGATTGATTTGCGGATATTGAAGAATCCTTGCATTCCTGGGATAAAGCCCACTTGGTCATGATGTATGATCTTCTTAATGTGTTGTTGGATTCTGATTCCTAGAATTTTGTTAAGGATTTTTACATCTATGTTCATCAGTGACATTGGCCTGTAGTTTTCTTTTTTTGTGGGGTCTTTACCAGGTTTTGGGATTAGGGTGATGGTGGCCTCATAGAATGAGTTTGGAAGTTTCCCTTCCTCAGCAATTTTCTGGAAGAGTTTGAGTAGAATAGGTGTTAGCTCTTCTCTAAATTTTTGGTAGAATTCAGCTGTGAAGCTGTCTGGACCTGGGCTTTTGTTTGCTGGAAGATTTCTGACTACATCCTCTAGTTCCGTGCTTGTGATGGGTCTGTTCAGATTTTCTATTTCTTCTTGGTTCAGTTTTGGCAAGGTGTACTTTTCTAGGAATTTGTCCATTTCTTCCAAGTTATTCATTTTATTACCATATAATATAATTGCTGATAGTATTCTCTAATAATCCTTTGTATTTCTGTGTTGTCAGTTGTGATCTCTCCATTTTCATTTCTAATTTTATTGATTTGGTTCTTCTCCCTTTGTTTCTTGATGAGTCTGGCTAGTGGTTTGTCAATTTTATTTACCTTCTCAAAGAACCAGCTTTTGGCTTTGTTGATTTTTGCTATGGTCTCTTTTGTTCCTTTTGCATTTATCTCTGCCCTAATTTTTACGATTTCTTTCCTTCTACTGACCCTGGGGTTCTTCATTTCTTCCTTTTCTAGTTGCTTTAGATGTAGAGTTAGGTTATTTAGTTGACTTTTTTCTTTTTTCTTGAGGTGTGCCTGTATTGCTATGAACTTCCCCCTTAGCACTGCTTTTACAGTGTCCTAGAGGTTTTGGGTTGTTGTGTTTTCATTTTCATTCATTTCTATGTATATTTTTATTTCTCTTTTGATTTCTTCTATGATTTGTTCGTTATTCAGCAGCGTGTTGTTCACTCTCCATATGTTGGCATTTTTAATAGTTTTTATCCCGTAATTGAGATCTAATCTTAGTGCATTGTGGTCAGAAAAGATGCTTGGAATGATTTCAATTTTTTTGAATTTACCAAGGCTAGATTTATGGCCCAGGATGTGATCTATCCTGGAAAAAGTTTCGTGTGCACGTGAGAAAAAGGTGAAATTCATTGTTTTGGGGTGAAATGTCCTATAGAGATCTATTAGGTCTAACTGGTCCATTGTATCATTTAACGTTTGTGTTTCCTTGTTAATTTTCTGTTTAGTTGATCTATCAATAGGTGTGAGTGGGGTATTAAAGTCTCCCACTATTATTGTGTTGTTGTTAATTTCCCCTTTCATACTTGTTAGTAATTGTCTTACATATTGCGGTGCTCCTATGTTGGGTGCATAAATATTTATAATTGTTATATCTTCTTCTTGGATTGATCCTTTGATCATTATGTAGTTTCCTTCTTTGTCTCTTTTCACAGCCTTTGTTTTAAAGTCTATTTTATCTGATATGAGTATTGCTACTCCTGCTTTCTTTTGGTCTCTATTTGCGTGGAATATCTTTTTCCAGCCCTTCACTTTCAGTCTGTATGTGTCCCTCGTTTTGAGGTGGGTCTCTTGTAGACAACATATATGGGCGTCTTGCTTTTGTATCCATTCAGCCAGCCTTTGTCTTTTGGTTGGGGCATTCAACTCATTTACATTTAAGGTGATTATTGATAAGTATGATCCCATTGCCATTTTCTTTATTGTTTTGGGTTCGAGTTTATATACCCTTTCTGTCTTTCCTGTCTAGAGAAGATCCTTTATTATTTGTTGGAGAGCTGGTTTGGTGATGCTGAATTCTCTCAGCTTTTGCTTTTCTGTAAAGCTTTTGATTTCTCCTTCATATTTGAATGAGATCCTTGCTGGGTATAGTAATCTGGGCTGTAGGTTACTTTCTTTCAACACTTTAAGTATGTCTTGCCATTCCCTCCTGGCCTGAAGAGTTTCTGCTGAAAGATCAGCTGTTATCCTTATGGGGATCCCCTTGTGTGTTATTTGTTGTTTTTCCCTTGCTGCTTTTAATATTTGTTCTTCGTGTTTGATCTTTGTCAATTTGATTAATATGTGCATTGGAGTATTTCGCCTTGGGTTTATCCTGTTAGGGACTCTCTGTGTTTCTTGGACTTGGGTGATTATTTCCTTCCCCATTTTAGGGAAATTTTCAACTATTATCTCATGATCTTTCTTTTTGTCTTCTTCTTCTGGGATTCTTATGATTCGAATGTTGGGGTGTTTAATATTGTCCCAGAGGTCTCTAATATTGTCCTCATTTCTTTTAATTCATTTTTCTTTTTCCATCTTTGTTTCATTTATTTCTACAATTCTATCTTCTAGCTCTCTTATCCTGTCTTCTGCCTCCGTTATTCTACTGTTTGTTCCCTGGAGAGTGTTTCTGATCTCATCTATTGCATTATTCGTTATATATTGACTCTTTTTTATTTCCTCTAATTCCTTATTAAATATTTCTTGCATCTTCTCAATCCTTTTCTCCAGTTTATTTATCTGTAACTCCATTTTGCTTTCCAGATTTTGAATCATTTTCACAATTAAAATTCGAAATTCTTTATCGGGTAGGTTCCCTATA
Source organism: Moschus berezovskii (assembly GCF_049115385.1). Classification (NCBI taxonomy): domain Eukaryota; kingdom Metazoa; phylum Chordata; class Mammalia; order Artiodactyla; family Moschidae; genus Moschus; species Moschus berezovskii. Next base: position 88,347,951 of record NC_142470.1, read on the forward strand.
TCTTCCTCTTTTGTTTGTGTTGGTGGGCATTTATCCTGTTCCTTTTCTTGCTGGGCATTTCTCTGCCTCTTCATCTTGCTTATATTGCTGTGTTCGGGGTGGCCTTTCCGTCTGCTGGCAGTTTGTGGAGTTCTCTTTATTATGTAGTTACCTCGTTGTGTGTGGGGTTGGATGGGTGACTTGTCAAGGTTCCCTGGTTAGGGAAGCTTGTGTCAATGTTCTGGTGGGTGGAGCTGGATTTCTTCTCTCTGGAGTGCAATGAAGTGTCCAGTAATGAGTTTGAGATGTCAGTGGGTTTGGAGTGGCTTTGGGCAGCCTGTATATTGAAGCTCAGTGCTATTCCCCTGTGTTGCTGGATAGTTTGCGTAGTATGTCTTTCACTGAAACTTGTTGACCCTTGGGTGGTGCCTGGTTTCAGTGTATGTATGGAGGCATTTGATGAGTACCTATCAATTAATGTTCTCTGGAACAGGAGATCTCTGGTGTTCTCAGGATTTGGCCTTAAGCCTCTGACTCTGGTTTTCAGTCTTATTCTTGCAGTAGGCTCAAGGCTTCTCCCTCTGTTACTTCCAAGGAAGTCCCTTCTGTTGAAAAAGCTCTTCTGTTTTCTGGTCTCCTCAGTATCTAATTCCTGTCCTGACACCAGGATGCGGTGGTGGACACTTTTTTTCCGGCTCACCTGTTCGGTTCTGCTGTGGGGAGGGAGGAATGCAGCTAACAAATATCCCTGGCGTCTGTGGGGAGTGCTCGCAGTGTCTCGGCTACACTGGGAATGCTCCCGCTCCAGGCGTGTGTGCCTTCCCTGTTTATGCTGCTCAGGTTCTGGGTTGCTCTGCTGGGAGCTGTCCGCGGCTGGCACTGGGTTGCATGCACTTCCCAGGTCTGAGCGGCTCAGGTTCAGGTCCTAGGGTACTCCACAAAGGCACAGACTTGGCTGGGTCTGCGTTTTGTGCCTTCCCCAGTCGGAGCAGCTCAGGTGACCAGGCATTTGGTAGCACGATCGCTGCGACTTATCACCTTCCCGGTCCCTGCCGCTTGGTTTTCTGGGTGTACAACCAGCGCACTTTCTCAGGCAGATATCGACCTGCCAAATCCAAGAAATCTTGGTTAGCAAGGAAGCCTGTCTGCAGCTTGGTATTGGAAGCCTCTCTGGGGCCGCGGCTGCCCCTTCCGGCACTGGCCACCCTCCCTGCCTGTGTCCGTGGGGGCTGGGGGATGGGCCACCTGCTGCCGGCTCACTCTGCTCAGTCCTTTGTTTTGTGAGCAGTGCTGGCGGAGTCTTGGGTTGGGGCTTTTTGCAGGCTTTTTGCTGCCTTTTCGCCTTTTAGCTGCAGCATCTGCTTCACTATTTTAACTTCACTCCCTCAGTTTGCCCTCAGGCGTTCAAGCCCGGTTCTCCCTCTAAGCGCCGCTGCCTGCGCCTCCCTGCCCAGCCCCCGCCTGCTAGTGGTGGGTGCGGGCATCCGCGTCACTTCTCCGCTGAGAATTTCCTCTGGGCACTTAATCTGTGAGTTTTAATTATTTATGTCTTTTTTCTCCCAGTTATGTGGCCCTCTGAGGTTCCACTCGCCAGTTTTTCCAGGTGTTTGGAAACCTCTCTCTTTTTTTTTTTTAAGCCTTCCTTCCCGGGACAGAGCTCCATCCCTCCCTCTTTTGTCTCTCTTTTTATCTTTTATACTATTTCCCACCTCCTTTCGAAGACTATGGGCTGCTTTTCTGAGTGCTTGATGTCCTCTGCCGGTATTCAGAAGTTGTTTTGTGGGATTTACTCAGCGTTCAAATGTTCTTTTGCTGATTTTGGAGGGGGAGAAGGTGGTTGCCCCATCCTATTCCTCCGCCATCTTCCTGTGCTCCAATAGGAATTAAAAAAAAAAAAAAATGCAAACTCAGAAGGCAATGGGCAGAGTCCCACAAGACAGAAGTCACAGTTTTCCACAACCCAGGCATGAAAGGGACATCCCATCACTTTTGTCATATTCCATGTATTAGAAAGAAGCCACCTGGTCCAGCCCACATTCAGCAGGAGGAGATTACAGAAGGGCATTGATTTTAGAGGTTACCCTGGAGGCTCTGCAGTGAAGAATCCACCTACAATGCAGGAGGCTCAGGTTCGACCCCTGGGTCAGGAAGATTCTTTGGAGGAGGAAATGGCAACCCACTCCAATATACTTGCCTGGAAAATCCCATGGACAGAGGAGCCTGGCATGGTAGAATCCAGGTCACAAAGAGTTGGACATGACAACACAACCAAGCACACTGATTTCAGAAGGCAGAGATCCCTGAGTGTCATTTTGAAAGCTATCACAGACATAACACAGTTTCAGTTCCTCTCTCTCCCTGCCTGACCCACTTATGCAAGCACGCATGCATGCCCCACCCTGACAAATGCTGGCACGGAGTGACCACCTCTATCCAGCTGCCACTGGCCCCCTTAGCTTTCCCAGGTCTGAGCCAGGGATTAGTCCACAATTTCTCCAACTGCAGTTCCCCTTAAGGAACATCCAGCAACCTCTCCAAGTGACACTTTGAAACTCCCCTCTCTGGAAACCTGAGATTAGAAGGTAGACCCTCCAGCACCCCCTTTTCCCTGGGAGGAAGAGAAGTGAGAATTCTCCAAAAGCGACCATTCTTCCCCAGGAAAATCTCCTGATAACACCCCCCAAACCCTATCCCCTCTCTTTCAATCCTTCTGTATTTTTAAGGTGAATTAGGGAGCTCAAGAGTTTTAGTAGTTGTGGAACTGCTTCCTGGGTATTACTTTTGTAAAGTCTGCATACAACAGTCTCTTTCATACTCACTCTGGTGTCTAATGTCTATCATATGGTTGTCTGAACTGAAATTGAGGAAGGAAGAGACCCACTGTGACATTCTCTACATATTTGTGATCTCCCTTTGACAATCCAAAAAGCTCACAGTAATTCTACAGTACTGCCATTATGATTATCCATTTTTGCTATTTTGGGGGAAACACATATATAATACCATAAATCAGTTTTTACAATATAATCATAGCTGTAAACTGACTGCAAAAAGCCCACTAAATGCACTAATAGGAGGTCAATCCACTGGTCAATTCCCTGGAGGTCAATCCACACTGCCACTGGGGGAGGGGGTTTCAATCCCTGGCCCTGGTCAGGGGACTAAGATTTCACATGCTGGGCAGTGCATTCAAAAAGTGCACTGATATATCCTTTATGCTTAATGCATTAATATAATTATCATGCCTTAATCTGAAGGGAGGACTCCATCTTTTTTCTGACCTTCTCATTAAACAGAATTTACAACAAAATATCCTTGTAGGAAAACAAAAAGATAGCTTGGAGTGTCATATACCCCCCACGCAGTGGGGTCTTATCTGAGCTCGTTTATAGTAATGTCTGTAGTTCACCCCTCAAAAGTGCCAGTTGTCTTTCTAATGACCCTGGTTTATTTCCCTGAACGTGATTTCCACTAACTTGAAATGTTCTATTATCAGCAGACTTGGATGTTTACTTTTAAAGTTTCAAATACCGGATTCTCATTTTCTATAACTGCAGGAAGACATTTCTCACCGGATGTTACTCTGGTTCATAAAGTGGCAGTCCATTTTATTTATTATTCCCAAGAACTTTATCATCAGTGTCACGAGGTTTGGCCAGGGGCAAGGAAGTTAGGATTCCTTTTTCTTGCTAAGAATAAGAAAACACTAAAAAGAGATGAAATGTTCACTTTGAGACTGTGAATCAATGAGTTCCTGGTATTAAATAGTCTAAGAGACAGGTAGAGAGAGGAAAGTGTCTAGCCGAGAATTTACAATGTGCTAATAGAGAATCTGGACAAAATAGTAATAAAAAACCGAGAGCTTCTGACTGAGGGGTCAAAACAACTACCATGAAAATTCCAAGAGACATTCTTCTCGAAGGCCCATTGAAATGAAGAACATTTATTATCCCTTCAGAACAGGAGTGCAGCAGTGATGACAGCTTACTCATCTGGGCAAGCACATCACAGAAGTTACTCAAATAAGAGGTACTTGAAACCGTGAAGAAGGATTCATACAACTTTGTTCCCCTCTGAAGTCTTCACACCTGGTAACTTAGGTGTCCTCTCCTTCAGGACCTCAGCAGAACTTGTACCTAACTCCTGTACAACACTCATCATAGTGAGTTGAAAGACTTTTTATGAGCCTTCCAATCTCTAATTTTCCTTTTTCTTTTTTGGCCAAAAGTGCCACAAAACATGTGGGATCTTAGTTCCCTGACCAGGGATCAAACCTGCACCTCCTGCATTTGAAGGGCAGAGTCTTAACCACTGGACCACCAGGGAAGTCCCCCAATCTCTACTTTATATAGCTTGAGGCCAGGTATGTTGTCTTTCCACCTATATATCTACTACTTAATGCATAATGAATGTTCAACATTTCTGTTGACTAAATAATTAGAAAATGAGAAAGAGGATAGTCCAAACAGGAATGGTCAAAGAAAAAAAATAGGTGAGAGGAAGGAGAAGCTTTAAGGAGGTCCCTTCAAAGACAGAATATTCATGGGTCCTTGGTGTCTATCCATCCACAGCTGGCAGCCTGCTTTAGCAATGCCAAAGCTTAACTTCCTCCTGGCTCTTGAAATCTAGACTTCTTGAATGTTTATCTTCCTTTTGCATATATTCAGTCACCTAGTTCATAATCTGAATTATTTCTCCTCACTTCCTCTCTCTATGATCAACACTCAAATATATTTTCCTCTCTAAGAAACCTGATGTTTGAATCTTTTTTACCACCTACACCCTGACATTTAGAACTCTGGAGCAGATTTCTTTTCCTACCAATTCTTCTGTGTTTCAAGAGCTCCCTCTGCCCCTTCAAGGCTGTCCTAGGACAAACAATCATCTGAAGAGGGCAGAAACAGTTGATCTTGGATGGGAAACTCTGTCCTGGATACATTAGAGCAAATGCTTCCACCAAAATCAACAGCAAAAACAAAAACCCCTAGTTTGTGAAGAACATCGTTGAATATTCTAGTATCCTATTGATCACAAAGACTCAGAGGTCCATGAAGAGGAAAGAGGAGGAGGAGGGGGAGGAAGAGAAGAGAAACAGAAGAGGGAAAAGGGTGGAGGAGTCCTGAAAGAAGTAGAGAAGGAAGAAAGAAGGACGGGCAGAAGAACTGCTTTGTTTCCATAGGTAGCATGACTTTCTTCTCGAGCAATGGCTCACAGAAAAGTCTGATTACTCAATTCATTGGCTGCTTCTCTGTCAACAGCCTACTTGATCCTCTTTCCTGAATCTCTCTCTCCTCTCCTCGATGACATCTCCAGTCCTGACTTGTCTCCTGATTCTCAGTCTTCCTTGTGGAGTCCACAACCTTATTCTTGTTCTCTTCTGCATTAACTCTTGGCTTAAACCTGTGGGATGAGGCTGATGATTTCAAAGCCTATGCTTCAGCCTAGATCTCTGCTCTGTGATTCATGTATCCATTAGCCTTTTTGACATCTTAACTTGTATGTCCCACAGGCACTTGGAACTCAGCACATCTAGAAAATCATTTGATCTTATTCTTCTTGTGTAATTTATAATTGAGATTGGTATCACCAGCCACCTTGGATCAAATCAGAATCTGGGCTCTCCCCTCCTCAGACACACACTCACACACACTCACACACAGACTCCTATTAGGAATTGACTATTTAAATTTCTCTTGAATTCTTTCAACTATTGACCTCATTCTCTCCCCTGAGCTCCTGCACCACCTCGTACTTGATACTGACATACCCAGGACAATTCATTTCCATAAGGCATCTGTGATCTTTCTAAATAAAATATAAATCTGTTGTGTTCATGTCTTACTCAAAGCATGTCAATTTTTCCCCAGTATACATTGTAAATATAATGTCTAATTTCTCTAACACAATCTAAAAGGACCCTATCATCTGGTCCTTACTTATCGGTAGCTCATTATGCTTTCCGTTGCCCAAAGATACCAGGCTTTTTTCATGTTCCAGACCTTGCCATGCTTTTCCTGTGTCTGGAAAAGAGAACTTCTGAAAAACTGTGCTGAATGAACAAATGCTTGAATATTAAAGACATCTATAGTTGTTGGTGACTGCGATTAAAAAAAAAAAACTTTGTAGTTTAATTTTTTTGCTAAATCCTAGGGATATAATGGAGAAGGCAATGGCAAGCCACTCCAGTACTCTTGCCTAGAAAATCCCATGGATGGAGGAGCCTGGTGGGCTGCAGTCCATGGGGTCACTAAGGGTTGGACACTACTGAGCGACTTCACTTTCACTTTTCACTTTCACACATTGGAAAGGGAAATGGCAACCCACTCCAGTGTTCTTGCCTGGAGAATCCCAGGGACAGGGGAGCCTGGTGGGCTTCCATCTATGGGGTCACACAGAGTCGGACACGACTGAAGTGACTTAGCAGCAGCAGGGATATATAAATTAATATTGTACGAACAAAGATAAACAGTGTCTTCATAAATATGGCTTCTGTCATTTCAACAGCAAGAGACTACCTTAATTCTTTTCGCATAATTTAATTTTGTCTTTTTAAAAAACTGCATTTATTAGACAGAAGAGTTTTATGGTCCCTTAAATGTATGCTTGCTGTTCCCTCAGCAAATTGTATTTTCTAAATGCCTATTCTTCCTGGAACTATCTTCCCATTAGAAGCCAGTTATTATTTTTCCAGGAATAGCAGCATGAATCTCAATTATTTGTTTGTAGTAGAGTGATCCTGGAGATTTTGAATTTATTTATGTTTCCCCAGATCCCTGTTCCATAACAACGCACCATTCTGATTTTTGCCTATAGTCCAATAAATGGGTGTGTACACATTGTTTAAGTCAGTAGAATATGCTAGTGGTGTCTAACCCTGGCCTCCTCGTAAACAGCAAAGAGCCTGCAGAAGCTCACAGCTATTTTATCACAGGAGCTCATCTTCTCTGCTCAAAATGCAGTTACTTTTCTTTGATACCTATACAACTGTGAAGACTGTAGCTTTTTTATTTTTAGGTTATATGGTTATATCAGGGCACTTCAAACAGAACCAACCCTGGCTGATTGAAGCAGAATAACTGTTTGCAGGATACTGGGCAGTTTAAGAATTGTCAGGAAAGCTAGAGGACCAAGTAAACTTATACAATCTTTTTGTAAGTGCAATATCACTCTTGATTTACAATTTTTGAATGGAGTAATAGAGATTTCTCATTGGCTCTTCCTACCATAGTGGCTCTCACCATAGGTCAGGGAGCCAATGGGGGAATTCTGCTAGATGTTGACTACATCTATTCGAATTATACCCTAAGGAACTGGATACTACCCTGCCCCCCTTTTCTGAGCCTCCCAGTGAGTGGACCTGGCTAAAAATTCCATTTATTACAAGACTGAATAAACTCTTACCCCTTGACTAAAAGGGCACAGGGTTATTTTAGGTCCCTAGGAATCATCAGTTGCCTCAGAACAAGAACCTTGGGGAGCCTGATATACCCACTGGAAAGCAAGGATTTCAAATGCAGTGTCTTTCATCAGCGTCACCAGCCTCCAGAGACCAACCATCAAAGGGACTAAGAAGGAATAGCAGAAAATCAGGGGTAATTCTAGGTGTCTTTTCACTGTCTTTTGCTCCCAAACAGGCCAAAAGATTGAAAGCAATTGATCATCCATTGCTTTCCAAAGGTGCTGGGGCTGCCTTCAGCACTTTGGTAAAGGGGGTACCTTGCAGGCCACTTCAGGGGCTCTGGCTGGTGGGTGGTGGCAGAACAGGATGTCATGATAAATTTTCTGCCACATTTCTATCTCCCCAGTGTTTGGATTCCTTCCCCTACACTAAATAGTACACTTACTGTCATCTCAAATACAATTAGTTTGGGTCATCCAGCACCCCTGAGCAGGTAGAAAGCCAAATTTATTCTCAGAACCACTAATGCATACAGACAGCTCTCATGCCTCTCAGTTCTCATGGTCCCTCAGTGTCCATGTTACAAGCAGAATACATGGACTCTCATTGACTAAAAAAATTGAGAGGCTGTTAAGAGTAGGTCACAAAATTTCCAAAGTAGCTAGAGAGGCCGGTTGAGGGGTTACACAACTTCAGAGGATCCAGGCCATCAAATCAGGCCACAAAACTGATGCTGTCACCACGATTCCACCTTAGGTGTTTGACGAGGACACCCTCATCAGTGCTCCTGCCCCAGCCATGATCACTCTGAGGACTCCAACAGGACCACTGCAGAGCCCTCTTTGAGACACTGGTCTCCAATCTAAAGTATAGAGCAGTGTGTCACATTCTTGTGTCCCAGCTTCAAAGGAGACTGGGGAAACAAGTCGAGGCCATGTTTAACTGCTATAGTGGAAAAGCAGCTTGATGTTCTATAAGATAGTTGAGGCAGGAAATTGCAAATGCAGGAATCAGATTTCAGATGCTGGGCAGGCAAAATCATGACAAATGCCTACTGCAAAGTGTTTCCAGATTAAAGCTTCCTGAAAATATTTTGAGATGGGCATGCCACCAACACTTGTAATTTAGTCTCACAAATTTCTAACTGACTCACTGATAAGATACAAGTTGATGCTGTGGTGATATCATAATTCATCAGATCTAACATACCACTGAGTCATCAACTGTGAATGCCATTATTTTATGTACCACTAAAGAAGTGCTGCTGCCAAGTAACCTATGGCTTGTTAAAGGATAGTTTTCAAAAGTTTAAAGAACCATACTCTTATGCAAATTTAAAATAAACACATGTCTAATTGTTTATTTAACTCATTAGTTATTGAGGAAGCCAGTAATATGTTAAAACCACTCCAAAGAGAATTTTAAAAGTTAGGTATATAAGAGGCAGTTTAATAGGTTACTGGGTTAGCTTCTTTATTATTATTATTATTAGTTAATGTCAGCAAGGCTATAACCATAATAATTGAGTTTATCTGTTTTGCTGGACAAAAATTATTGGCATTTCTACTGGACATAAATCTACAAACTAACCTTTGCCCCTACAGAATTGTAAAATAGCCAAGTACACAGAAAATCAAACCCAGCACTTTGAAGAACATCTAGTAATTTCTTTTGTCTATTTCCAAGTTTGGGATAATACTTTTGACAGTTTAAATGATTTCATATTACAGCTCTTCTTGACCTATTTAGAATTGTGTTTTATCATATAGTAGTCTGGTACATACAAAAAGGAATATGTTACTTAAGCAAATTAGAGAACACTATGCATTCACATTTGAGGTCAAATCATTATCATTTATTTTTCAAATGAAAATCATCAGAGCTTGTATTTTTCCACTCATGATTGTTTCCCATGTCATCAAGATCACTGGCAGTGCAGTATGTCTTCTGAGCATTCCACTCTTTTCTCTGAAACTTTCTTCCAAGAAGTAACACACCAATTCTGCACTTTTTACTTTCTTTTCTAGAAAATTTTATTGTGGTAAGAACACAGCATAAGATCTATCTTCTTGTGTGCTGTTCTTAGTCTCTCAGTTGTGTCTAACTCTGAGTTGTGACCTCATGGACTGTAACCTTCCAGGCTCCTCTGTTCATGGGATTTCCCAGGCAAGAATACTGGAGTGGGTTGCCCTTTCCCTCTCCAACCCCCATCTCCTGTATCTCCTGTATTAGCAGGCAGTTTCTTTACCACTGAGCCACCTGCGAAGCCCTGATCTATCTTCTTTACAGATTTTTAAGTATGAAGTACGGTATTGCAATCCATACCATTCTGTAATCTTTGATGCTGTAGCTGCTCCTGCTGCTGCTGCTAAGTCGCTTCAGTCGTGTCTGACTCTGTGCGACCCCACAGATAGCAGCCCACCAGGCTCCTCTGTCCCTGGGATTCTCCAGGAAAGAATACTGAGTGGGTTGCCATTTCCTTCTCTAATGCATGCATGCATGCTAGGGTGCTTCAGCCATGTCCAACTCTGTGTGACCCCATGGACAGCAGCCCACCAGGTTCCTTTGTCCATGGGATTCTCTAGGCAAGAATACTGGAGTGGGTTGCCATTTCCTTCTCCACATGCTGAAGCAGTCTTGTTTTTTCCAGGTGTCAATAGAAGACTATACAGTAAAACCAATACTCATATTCCTTCCATAAATATTCATATGTGCAAATGACATTGACCAAAAAGGGATTAATATCCATAATATATAAACAACTCATATCACTCAATATCAAGAAAAAAACAAACAACCCAATTAAAAAATGAACATAAGACCTGAGCAGACATGTTCCCAAAAAGGAAATGCAGATGGCCAACAAGAACATGAAAAGATGTTCATTATCGCTAATCATCAGGGAAATGCAAACCAGAGATATGAGATATCAACTCATACCTGTCAGAATGTTTATCATCAAAAAGAACACAAATAAAGGTTCACGAGGATATGGAGAAAAGGGAACCCTTGTACACTGTTACTAGTAATGGTTCAGCCGCTGTGGAAAACAGTATGGAATTTTCTCAGAAAACTACAAACAGAACAACCATGTGACCAAGCAATTCCACTCCTGGTTATATATTTTTAAAAAAAGAAAGAAAGAAAGAAAAACACTAATTCAAAAAGGTACATGAAAAAAGAAAAGGTACATGAGCCCCAAAATCCATAGCAGCATCATTTAGAATTGCCAAGACATGGAAGTAACCTAAGTGTCCCTCAACAAATGAATGGATAAAGGTGTGGCACGTATATACAATGGAACACTACTCAGCCATAAGAAAAGGATGAAGTTTTACCATTTGCAGCAACTTGAATGGACTAAGAGGGTACGATGTTAAGTTAAAGAAATCAGACAAAGACAAACCTTCTTGCGGTCCAGGAAAGAAACAGAAGTACACAGAGGTGAGGAGACTGAGACTCACTGGGCTTCCCAACAGGAAACTGCAGAGGCTGCCAGGGATTTGTCAGGCAGGGTAATGGGACCATGGAAAGGGAGAGGAGCCAGGGTCACGATGTGAGGTGGGAAGTAAGAAGGACTCCCCTCATAGCTAAAAGAGAGCAAAACAGAACTGCAACCCTTTTGCTGAACTCCCCCAGCACCGATTTCTATCCAGCTGGCCGGAGGAAGCATGGGCCGTCAGATCACCATGTACTGAGCCAGGATGCCTATGGGCTCACAGTGAGAAGCTGCAAGAGAACCTCAAGTCTCTAACGGGAGATCTGATTCACAGCAGGGGACCCAGGTGGGCCACATCCAGGCCATCGCGTTATTCACCTGGGAGAGGTGAAATCTGGAGAACAGGACGCCTCCTACTCAAGAAGAACTTGCACACTCAAGTTTAGAAAGCAATGTGGCCATAGTAACTTTGAAAATCCGATTCAACAGTTTCACCTCAAGCTATATGCCCTAGAGAAAAATTTGTACATGTACACAAAAAATATAGAGAAATATGCTTACTGTACCTTTGCTTATAAAAATAAAAATTGCAAACAACCTAAATATCTATTGATAGAGGATGATTAAACAAAACACAGTATATTAATACAATAGATTACCACATAGAAGTTAGCATGATTAAATATTTTTCTATATTAACAGTGATCTCAAAAACATAGTAAAAAGTATTTGAGTAAAAAGAAAAGTAGTTTTCACAAACATATAGCATATAATATGTGTACATAAATTATACATAGTGCTTGCTGATTCATTGATGTATTGTTTTAAAACAACATGAAAGATACACATCCATTTCATGACAGTAATTGCCTATGGGAAGAGGCATATGACATGCTTGGAAGTAAACAAAGAGATTTCAACTTCATCATGTTCTCTTTCTTTTCTTTTAAAAATTGTGAAAAATGTGAAAATATGCTACACTTGGCAATTTTGAGTAGCAGGTAGTACTTTAAACAGGAGCTTGGTATATTTGCATTTCTACGTTCTTTAAAAACATCAGAAAATATTAAGTGGAGAGGATAACACTGGGGAGTGTGTGAGAAGAAGGAATTTCAGCTTTGACTCTGATATTTCTGTAATAGGATGTTGAATGCATGTTACTGCTACTTTAGAATCAATAATTTAGGCCACAAGCTGAGCACTGAGAGATGCTAACTACCTTATTTTCTAAAGAGAACACTCAACTTGGAAAAGTAAGAGGACTCCTGTAGGAAACACAGTTCAGCTCAGTCGCTCAGTTGTGTCCGACTCTCTGCGACCCCATGAATCACAGCACGCCAGGCCTCCCTGTCCATCACCAACTCCCGGAGTTCACTCAAACTCATGTCCACAGAGTCGGTGATGCCATCCAGCCATCTCATTCTCTGTCGTCCCCTTCTCCTCCCGCCCCCAACCTTTCCCAGCATCAGAGTCTTTTCCAGTGAGTCAACTCGTCACATGAGGTGGCCAAAGTATTGCAGCTTCAGCTTCAGCATCAGTCCTTCCAGAGAACACCCAGGATTGATCTCCTTTAGAATGGACTGAAACACAAGAGAGGCAAAATCCACCCTCCCTCAATCTGCTCCTCAGCTCCACCCAGCAGATGATTAGAGAAACTTATGGAAGTGACAGAAGGCCTCGTAGAAATGCTATAGCTGTAGAAATGCTTTTCCTTCAACCTTCTTCACCCAGGCAAGTGGATGGTGGCTTCAGAAAGAGTCACCTTAAAGACTGGGAGAATCTGTCCAAAGCAGCAACTAGCATCTAAGTCCAACCTTATCACTGGCCTTGAAGACTGACACTGGGCCAGTCTCAAGTCAGTGGTTCCCCAAAGCTCAGTCTTACTTTCACGAAGCCTTCCTTACGGCAAAGTAGCACTTTTCCAGACTGGATTGTGTGGATGTCTGCAAATCACGAGAGTGAGTGACAGCCTTTTGTGAACAGACGACAAGAAGTCTGTGATGAAGAGGGTTAGTTAGCTGGCACCTCATTCAGTTCAGTTCAGTTCAGTTCAGTCGCTCAGTCGTGTCTGACTCTCTGCGACCCCATGAATCACAGCACGCCAGGCCTCCCTGTCCATCACCAACTCCCGGAGTTCACTCAAACTCATGTCCACAGAGTCAGTGATGCCATCCAGCCATCTCATTCTCCGTTGTCCCATTACTAGGTTATAATGAAACCAAGGCCAGTAAAAAGGGACTGGGCAAATATCCAGGAGCATGTCTTTGCTATTGTTCAGTCACCCAGTCATGTCTGACTCTTTGCAACCCCATGGACTGCAGCATGCCAGGCTTCCCTGTCCTTCACCAACTCCTGGAGCTTGCTCAAACTCATGCCCATTGAATCAGTGATGCCATCCAAACATCTTGTCCTCTGTCGTCTCCTTCTCCTCCTGCCTTAAATTTTTCCCAGCATCAGGGTCTTTTCTAATGTCAGCTCTTTGCATCAGGTGGCCAAAGTATTGGAGCTTCAGCTTCAGCATCAGTCCTTCCAATGAATATTCAGGATTGATTTCCTTTCAGATTGACTGCTTGGATCTCCCTGCATTCCAAAGGACTGTCAAGAGTCTTCTCCAACACCACAGTTCAAAAGCATCAATTCTTCAGCGCTCAGCTTTCTTTATGGTCCAACTCTCACATCCATACATGACTACTGGAAAAACCATAGCTTTGATTAGATAGACCTTTATTGGCAAAGAAATGTCTCTGCTTTTTAATATGCTTTCTAGGTTGACATAGCTTTTCTTCCAAGGAGCAAGCATCTTTTAATTTTATGGCTGCAGTCACCATCTGCAGTGATTTTGGAGCCCAAGAAAACAAAATCTGTCACTGTTTCCACTGTTTCCCCATCTACTTGCCATGAAGTGATGGACTTAGCAGGCAAAAATTAATCACAGGATCTACTCTGTAACTCAGAGAGGTCTCAGCATCCTTTAGGTCCCTGTCTCCTTGTGTCACATCCCCCAGGCATGGCACAGACCTTAGGCAGGATTCTATTTCCTCTTATCAGTCTGATGCAACACAGTGAATGTAGTCAATGATACTGTAGTAATTTTGTGTGGTATAAACAATAAAAATATCGAATCACTTATACATCTGAAGGTAATATAATATTTTAATAACTTTATTAATTTATTTTTATTATTTTTTGTCTGTTCTGAGTCTTTGTTGCTTTTACTATAGTTGCAGAGAGCAGGGACCACTCTTCACTGCAGTGGGCAGGCTTTCTCATTGCGGTGGCCTTTCTTGTTGCCAAGCACGGGCTTTAGAGTGCACAGGCTTCAGTACTTGTGACATTTGGGCTCAATAGTTGCAGTTCCCCAGGCTCTAGAGCACAGGCTCAACAGTTGTGGCACACAGGCTTAGTTGCTCCGAGGTGTCTGGGGCCTTCACAGACTAGGGATCAAACCTGTGTCTCCTGCATTGGCAGGTGGATTCGTTACCACTGAGCCAACAGGGAAGCCTGTGATATAAGATTGTAAGTCAACTATACTTCAATTAAAAAAAATCATGCCATCCGAAGTCCTCCTAACTGAGTGGTTCTCCGCTGGAGAGATTTTGCCCCTGAGGGGATGGTGGCGGTGTCTGGAGACAGCTCTCCTTGTCACAAGGAGGGAAGCACACTACTGACATCAAGTATGCAGAGGCCAGGGGTGCTGTGAGACACCCAACAATGCACACAACCACCTGTGACACGAGCGACTAGCCGGCCCAAACTGTCAGTAGTGCTGAGGTTGAAGAGTCACGTCCCAAGCCAATGGCTGCACACAGAAACAATTAGGGACAAACTGGCACCATCTGGCCTCATCTCAAAGGGGACAAGCTATGAACCTCGCCAGATTCTGATACTCTATTCATGCAAGAGGGGAGACAGTGTCTTTATTTTAGCCAACCTACAAAAATTGAATATTTGTAATTTTACCAATGAGCTCCCTTTTCCAGCATTTATCACGCTAACTAACAAGTCACTAGTTCCACCAATTAAAAAAAAAAAATTGACATCCAGTATGCTAATTAGCTTTGATTAAGCTATAGATAGCAAAGCACATGGGACAGACTTAGGAAGTAGCAAATATTTCAGTTTAGCCAGGATATCAGGCCCTAGTTGGGAGGTCTCAGTATATAAGGTTGGCAAAGTGGGTTGGAGGAAGAAAAGAGACCTTTAAGTGTCCTCTGGGTCACTTTTATACACATTCTCCATCAATGTAATGGGTATACAGTAAGTATTAAGCATGAAGCACTGCTAACTCTCCTTTTGCTGCTCATTTGGATGGATTAGAAATGCCAGTAGAGGGACTTCCTTGGCAGTCCAGTGGTTGAGATTTCATGCTTCCATTGCATGGGTCACAGGTTCGATCCCTGATCAGGGAACTAAGATCCCATAAGCCATGCATCACAGCAAAAAGGAAAAAAAAAGAAATTCCAGCAGAGAATAAGCACACTTTGGCTCATGTTGTCATCCTGACTGGAAGCTGGAAATACTTCACCTACTTTTATAGAGATGAGTGATTCATTTCCTAAGATATTTTGCTCTTCACTTAGCCAAATCCTGCCCAGACAGTTTCAGGGAACTGTACATTTTGTAAATCACTAAAATATCTATACATTATCTTACAGAGCTTCTCTGCTACTGCTCAAATGTGGGAGGAAAAAACCTTAGAAACTGAAACAATCATTGAGTTTTACATATTCTCCAAAGGAAAAAGAGACAAAACACATATTTATGCATTTAGGTGTGGGAATTGCAGCATAAATGTATGTGTTAAATATAATACATTTGAGCTTTTTTTTCTAAGCTAATTTTAAAGAGGTACCCTCCGGGAGTTGGTGATGGACAGGGAGGCCTGGCATGCTGTGATTCATGGGTCGCAAAGAGTCGGACACGACTGAGCGACTGAACTGAACTGAACTGAACTGAAAGCTAGTAATGAAATAAGGTTATTAAATCAGAGTAGGAAAATCAAAATAGAAGTCATGGAAGTTTGGGATGGAGAAATTTACCTAAGTATCTAGTTGTCAAAGTTTTAAAAGAAATGTGTTTCACATAACAGTTGAAAAAAATTGATTTATATTTAGTAATCATAAATATTATCAGAACTTTCTAGCACATAAATCTGCTAGTCACTTTGTAGATAAGGGTTATAAGTCACGTTTAATAACTTCGTGGATGAGATTTAAATCATTTTGTCATCATTCAAATATACATCAGTGGGGAAAAACACAAACCTTGTATTAAACTACTATGATTCTCTGTAAGAATGAGAATGGTATCACTTGCTTGCTTTTTAAAAATGTATCAAAACCCACAAATTAAATTACAAAACAGAATCAGACTCACAGACTTCGAGAATGAGCTTATGGTTGCCAGGAGGAAGGATTGGGGAAAGGGATAGTTAGTTTGGGATGGACATGCACACACTGCTGTATTTTAAATGGATAACCAACAAGGACCTACTGTACAGCACATGGAACTCTTCAATGTCATGTGGCAGCCTAAATGGGAGGGTAGTTTGGGGGAGAATGGATACATGTATAGGTATTGCTGAGTCCCTTCACTATTCACAGGAAACTATTGCACCATTGTTAATTGGCTATACCTCAATACAAAAGAAAACATTTTTAAAAATTAAAATAAATCCATTAATTAACTTACTTGTAAAAAATGTATCAAAACCAAGAATACACAGAGGTCATAAAAGCTTTTTCAAATGTCATCATTCCTAAACAATATGGAAATTTTCCTCAGCTCCAATCAAAATGATTAAGCAATTCAGAGTTTACTAACAAATAATGCACCAAATACAAATACATAGTATGTGCTTTATAAATGGATAAGGCTACTCTATAGCATTCATTAATGAAGAAATAAATTCTGATCATTCAATTATGATAATCCCAATGATCAAACAAAATGAATGGCATATACTAAAATGGGAGAGAGTTTCTCCAGAGAGCACAGATTTTTTTTTTAAGAATATTTATTTAACATACGGAGAAGGCAATGGCAAGCCACTCCAGTACTATTGCCTAGAAAATCCCATGGATGGGGGAGCCTGGTAGGCTGCAGCCGTGGGGTCGCTAGGGGTCGGACACGACTGAGCGACTTCACTTTCACTTTTCACTTTCACACATTGGAGAAGGAAATGGCAACCCACTCCAGTGTTCTTGCCTGGAGAATCCCAGGGACGGGGGAGCCTGGTGGGCTTCTGTCTATGGGGTCACACAGAGTCGGACACGACTGAAGTGACTTAGCAGCAGCAGTAGCAGCATTTAACATACAGGTAGTACTGACTCTCTGGACTCTTCAAAAATATTGATTCATTCAATCTTCATAATAATTCAGTGATATAAATCACTAATACAGTTCCCTTTCTACAGATGAAGAAACAAAATTTAAATAATTTGCCTCAGGTCATAGCAAAAGACTGTCACAAACCTCCAAGAAGCACTAAGTAGTTGATATTTATAGAAAATGTTAAAGCCAACTATGTTTAGAGTGAGAACACAATAGGTCTTGAACCTATTGGAGAATATGGTTTACAGATTGCATAGAAAAACAATTACTTCATTCCGTTGTGGCTTTATCTTTTCCATCTGAAAAGGATAGAACTAACACCAATCATCAGCAGGGGAATCAAAGACATACACATAAAGTAAGTTTGAAAGAAAGCACATAATGCTAAATGAAATTAGGTCTCTACACACAGATTAACTATGTTTCAGCAGACTAAAATAGCATGTAAAAGGTATCATTATGATAAACTTCACACAATCATGAAGAGCAAGGCACAAAGAATAAAACTGGACATAAGATTTTCCAATTTTCAAGAATAAGGCAAATGTTCTGTTGTATGTATCCCTGGTTAAATATTAGGATGGATTAGTAAACAGAAGTTTATGAGCACTTGGAAAGGACACAGTGATTGCCAGAAATCAGCATGAGTTTTGTAAAGAGAAGACGTGCCAAGCTAACCTCATCTCTGTTAGGACCAGGGAAACAGGTAGCAGGTTCTATGCATCCATGGTTGCTATCTAGGTCTCTTTGACAGAGAAAGGAATGGCTCAACAAAGAAAAGCAATGAGTTCAAGGGCAAGTCTTGAGTGAACAGCAAGCAGACTGACCTACCTGCCTTCCTGATTGGAAGACCAAGATTTCTAAACTAGGTCAGATTGCAGGACAATTTCCTCCCACACATGCAGGCTTCCAAACAGACAAACCTGACATTGTAGCCAAGGAAAGAAAAAAATCAAGATTATGTAGGTGAGGAGGGGGACAAAACATAATAGATGGCATAATCATCACAAGGAAGGCTATAGGCTCCAAAGAAACACAGTCCTAGAATTTGTGGACCAACCGAGATGGTGATATTCTGTAAAACGAAAGCTAGTTGAATCCACTTAATAAGTGACAGCCATCATCTGCAAAAGAACTTCATCCAAATCTGTTTGCAAATGTGTTTCTCAAAAATTCTAAAGAGATTCCCCAACCTGATTAAGAGGCCAAAATGTCTCAAGCATAATCAAGATCACCCGCTGATATCACTAATGGAAAGGAAGAGGCAATCAAATTGAATTTATTGTCATCTGACTGAGGAAATTATGAATTAACAGAAGGGTGGTAAGCCACCTGGCACCAAGAGAAAACAGAGCCAAAACACAAGAAGTTGGCTGGGTTTATCTAACATGGCCCAAAATACAGTGATGGCACTGATGGCAATTTTTGTTAATATTTTGATGACCCTCCTCTAGTCTTTTTGTGAAGCATATTGCAAGAAATTACACACTTTTATCTTTTTATGCCTAGCATAATAACATTTCCTAATACTATTTTACTGCTCATAAACACAATCTTAATGGCATCACAATATCCTTTAATATGGAGATAATTTATTTAATTCATTACTTAACTTACTTGCCTCATTTCTTGGTTTAAATTTTTTTCATGATTTTCAGTATTCTACAAAAATGAAAAATCTTTGTTCAGCTTTGAATTATTTTCTCAAGACAGGTTCTGGAAAAGAATGACAGGGCCAAAAAATTATTAACATTTTAAAGCTTTTGATACATATTCCTAAATTGCTTTCCTCTGCTTTGTCATCAATATCAGTCTTCAAAACAATTAAATCTTTGATAATTTAGAAGGTAAAATTACATCTCATTTTAATTCACATTTCTTAATGAAGCTGAATATTTTTCCATGTGTTTATTTGCCATTTGATTTTCCTCTTTTGTGAATTGTGTGTTCACGCCTTCTGTCCCTAATTAGTTCTAGCAATTTTTCTTATGATTTTGAATGAGCTCTATTTTGTTAAAAAAAAAATTAAGCTTTTCTTTGTCATATACATTGCCAATTATTTTTGACCAGTTTTTCCTTTTAATACTATTTCCTACTGTTTTACATTTCTAAATAATCAAATTAGCTTTCTTTCCCTCTAGTATCTCTTCTATAACTTTGTAATTTAAAAGCCTTCTTGATGCTTAGATTTAAAATATTCTATTTGAATCTAGATTTTGTTATTGTTTTATTAATAATGCTTAACTAATCAACATAGGGTTATTAGTTTGAAATATAATATGAATTATGGACCAAATATGGACCAAT
This sequence comes from Moschus berezovskii, assembly GCF_049115385.1. Classification (NCBI taxonomy): domain Eukaryota; kingdom Metazoa; phylum Chordata; class Mammalia; order Artiodactyla; family Moschidae; genus Moschus; species Moschus berezovskii. The sequence goes on from NC_142470.1 coordinate 88,367,408, forward strand.
AATCGGGAGAGAACTCAAAACCTGGCTGAAGAGTAAATGTTCTTACCCTACATGGGGCACCCCATCTATTAAGACCTGAACCTGACGACCAGTCCCCAAAGCATCTGACTTTGAAGACCAAGGGGGTCCACAACCATAGGACCCCCACGGCCAGGCAAACTGAGAAACAACTCTGAACCAGGCTGGCACACTGAGTCACCCACTCCTAGGCTTCTGGGCCTTACTCAGACACAGTCCCTTGAACAGCGTCCAGACTTTCTGTGAAAGAAACTCATTTGCTAATTTTAAAGCAATGGCCTGAAGAGAGCTTCTGGGCTGCTCTTTAGAATCAGACATTGGTGGACACCATCTTCCTGCTCACCTGGCAACAGTCCGGTCTGCAGGCGCCATCTTTTTCTTTCTCAGAGTGTGCTACACACAGTGTATCTGAATCTCCCAGAAGGGAGCTTCTACAAGCAACTGGGTGGCTGAGTTTGTCCATCTCCTGAGGCTGTCTTTGTGGCTGCTGCTCAGGAGACATTCCTGGAACATGGGGCTCTGGTGGTCCACAGGCCTGCGCTCCTGGCTCCCATGGAACTGAAACACAGGAGACGTTCTGGGCAGCCTTCCTCACCCTCAGGTCACAGCACAGATAGCAACTGAAACACATCCCCATGTTTCAGAAAAAGAGGACTATTTGCTTATCCTGGAGCTTCTGTCTGAGAGGCCACCTGAGGTCTGGCACCTGTACTGAGGCTTGTGACAGATGTGCCCGTCCATGCTACCCTCCCCCACAACCCACGATATCTCCCACAGAGAATTTTTCACACTCGCCTGAGGCCTAGTTTTTACCCCTGCTGCTCAGGGTACAGCTCTGGATGTCCTGGTTCTAAGGGCTTCTGCATGCTGTTGACTGAAAAAAGATGCATTACCTAAGAGTTGAGAATTATGTTTTATTCGTCAGACTTTCTGAGGACTTAAGCTCCGGAGGCATCCTCTCAGGTAGCTCTGAAGGACTCTTTCTAGGAGTAAAGGAGGAGCCGGGATATAGAGGGATTTTTGCAACAAAAACCAGGTAAGGTTGTCGGAACATCAGAAGCCTACTTTAATTAATCAAGTTAATGACTTTACTGTTTTTTCTCTGCATGGGAAGGTACAAGAGCCTGGACTTGTTGAAATCATTCCTTTGACGTGAGCTTCAACTATCTATGGCCAATATCCTGTTCTGTATCATCCTGAGCCCCTCAGAGAGCACTACGGTGGGCGACTGCTTGGTGGCAGGCTGCCTGTCGGTCTCCATCCTGAGACCCTCAGGGCTCAGGGCCTAGTGGCAGCAGCTTCCTTTGCTTGCTTGTCAGGTGGCCTTGTTTGTCCACATAGGGTCCCACAGCACGGCACACATGTGCACTCTTTAAAAGCTACTGCCATCAGCCCAAACCTAGGTATGGACTGAGATCCTTCCCTCTGGGACACTGCCAGGTCTCGGCACAACCTCAACCATCAGGAGCCATTAAAACTAGAATTGACAGCTGAAACAGTCACAAAGGCTTGAGAGACAACCTACAGCAAGGGCAGGATTGAATGATAAGTTTCATCCACATGAGGCGTCTCCTTTAAGACTGGGAGCGGTGGCTGTTTCATCTAATGCACAGAGAGCCGAGCAAAATTATGAAACAGAGGAATATATTCCAAATGAAAGAGTAAAACAAAATTCTCAGGGGAAAAAGGTAATGAAACAGAGGAAAAATAACTTACCTGATTAAAAGTTCTGAACGAATCTACATTCTCAGATGAGAAAACAGAGGTTGAGTCAAATTAGAGCGAAGATCCACTCTCCTCCATAGTGTTGACAGCTTTTTCAAAAGATCAAAGGTGCGCTTTCAAGACTTTAAAAAATGGATCTAAATTTGTTTTTTCCACGTTTTTCTATTGCTAATTAGGTGTGTGCAACTAAAATTTACTGAGTAAATCCTCCCTACTGTTAAGTCGTATGGACCCTACTCAGGCCCTAGCCTGGCAGGGGCTCTGTGCCTGGGAGGTGAACGGTTCTTTTTTCATTCCAGTTCAAGCAGGCACATAAGGAAACCAAAGCTGAGACTGACGCAGCACCAGCTTTATTCAGTGGCCAAAGAATGGAGAAGTGGAACTAAGCTCACAGATCAACTTCTCGCCCACCTGGTGAGAGGGCTTTAATTTTGAAGAGCAAAGACTAAGGGAGGAGTGAGGTTAATGATGGGGAGCCATATGCATTCAGTTCAGTTCAGTCGCTCAGTCGTGTCCGACTCTTTGCGACCCCATGAATCACAGCACTCCAGGCCTCCCTGTCCATCACCAACTCCCAGAGTTCACTCAAACTCATGTCCATCGAGTCGGTGATGCCATCCAGCCATCTCATTCCCTGTTGTCCCCATCTCCTCCTGCCCCCAATCTCTCCCAGCATCAGACTCTTTTCCAGTGAGTCAACTCGTCACATGAGGTGGCCAAAGTATTGCAGTTTCAGCTTCAGCATCAGTCCTTCCAATGAACACCCAGGATTGATCTCCTTTAGAATGGACTGGTTGGATCTCCTTGCAGTCCAAGGGACTCTCAAGAGTCTTCTCCAGCACCACAGTTCAAAAGCATCAATTCTTTGGCGATCAGCTTTCTTCACAGTCCAACTCTCACATCCATACATGACCACGGGAAAAACCATAGCCTTGACTAGACGGATCTTTGTTGGCAAAGTAATGCCTCTGCTTTTTAATATGCTATCTAGGTTGGTCATAACTTTCCTTCCAAGGAGTAAGCGTCTTTTAATTTCATGGCTGCAATCAGCATCTGCAGTGATTTTGGAGCCCAAAAAAATAAAGTCTGACACTGTTTCCCAATCTATTTCCAATGAAGTGATGGGACCAGATGCCATGATCTTCGTTTTCTGAATGTTGAGCTTTAAGCCAACCTTTTCACTCTCCTCTTTTACTTTCATCAAGAGGCTTTTGAGTTCCTCTTCACTTTCTGCCATAAGGGTGGTGTCATCTGCATATCTGAGGTTATTGATATTTCTCCCGGCAATCTTGATTCCAGCTTCTGCTTCTTCCAGCCCAGCATTCCTCATGATGTACTCTGCATATAAGTTAAATAAGCAGGGTGACAATATACAGCCTTGACGTACTCCTTTCCCTATTTGGAACCAATCTGTTGTTCCATGTCCAGTTCTAACTGTTGCTTCCTGACCTGCATACAGGTTTCTCAAGAGGCAGGTCAGGTGGTCTGGGATTCCCATCTCTTTCAGAATGTTCCACGGTTTATTGTGATCCACACAGTCAAAGGCTTTGGCATAGTCAATGAAGCAGAAATAGATGTTTTTCTGGAACTCTCTTGCTTTCTCCATGATCCAGTGGATGTTGGCAATTTGATCTCTGGTGCCTCTGCCTTTTCTAAAACCTGCTTGAACATCTGGAAGTTCACGGTTCACATATTGCTGAAGCCTGCATTCAGTTCAGTTCAGTTCAGTTGCTCAGTCGTGTCCGACTCTTTGCGTTAGTCTACCAGAAAAGGGGCAGTGCTTTTTCAAGGGAGTGGGATACAATCTATGTTTTATTCTTTTCAGTCCTTAACATCTGGTCACTGCAGCAGGTAGGTGTGTCATTTAAATACTAATGTATTAGTAAAATCAACGTATAATGAGACTCAGGATGTTTTGGAGGTCAGATTCGTGGCCATGTCAGGTCCCAGTTGATTCCATTTGAGTTTTTGTTTATTGATAGCTTTGTTTCTTAACTCTGGAGCCCTAACATAAGGATTTATGTTAACTCTTGCTAAATGTAAGTGTTGAAGGGTTTTGAGCAAAGACCTAGAGTGGCTCTGGCAGATCTCAGGTGGCCTCAGCCGGCTGCGGCTTGAAGCAGGATTTCAGCTCCTGGCCAGAGATTGAAGTTAGGCTATAGCAGTTAGAGCATTGAATCCTAGCCACTAGATCATCAGGGACCAGCGGCCAGTGACAAAGCCCCGGCCCATCAGGTGTGTAGAAATGAGTTTTCACAGAGTGAGGGAAAGTAGTGAAGCAAGTGTCTATCAGGAAGGAAACGGGTACATGTAGATAGACACGTGGGTGCCCTCAGGGTAGTCTGAATTCCTTATACGGGGGTGTTTCTTCCAGGTTTCCTTTGGCCAATCATTTTGCTTTGCCTGGTTCTGAGTCTGTATTTAGTTTATCTCTCATGTGTGTATGTGTCTCTCTCAGTCAAACGGATTCTAGCCTATGGGTAGGTTGACATCACTTACTATGGGGTAGCACCCACTCCCTTTTTTATCTTCAAGGAGGCTTTCTGCACATATATAGTCGGGAAGGTCTACTTGACTTCAAAAATGAGGAATATATGATCTATTATCTCTCATCTGGGCAGGGTTCCTCCTCTCCTCCCTCCTGCTATTTTGGTGGACAAACTCCAGCTGCTCAGCCTGGGGCCATCTATCTCCTGCCTCATGGTAACACTACCTTTCTTATTTATGATGCTTCCTTTAAAATATATTAAATTCTTTTATAGAAGAAAGTTTATTTGGAGCAAGCTACTCTTTTCCATTAATCCATCAACCAATTTAATATTGGTTTTACAGTTTTAATTATTATAGCATTTTAATAAAATATAAGTATAGCTATAATCTATCCATTTTCAAAAAGTTTGTCTATTTTCTTCAGTTTATTCCTTTAACTAACCTTTGAAATAACTTCAGTTTCAAGAAAATCCTAATGAATTTTTTTATTATAATTTTGCATATCGTATATAAGACTCTTTTTCATTTTTCTTTTTTAATTTATTTTTGGTTGTGCTAGTTCTTTTCTGCTGCACTCAGGCTATCTCTGCTTGCAGTGAGCAAGGCTACTCTTCCGTTGCCCTGCTCGGGTTTCTCACTGTGGTCAATTTTCTTGTTGCGGAGCATGGGCTTAGTTTCTCTGAGGCATGTGGGATCTTCTAGGACCAGAGATTGAACCCATGTCCCCTGCATTGGCAGGCAGAGTCCTAACTACTGGACCACCAGGGAAGTCCTCAATTAAATTTTAATTGTTATCTGTTTCATAAGAGGCATCATTGAAACACCAATATTCCAGAACTAATAAATAGATGAATAGCAATAATACTCAATGTTCCTCCTGAAACTATCAAATAACCATAGTTTTGAGTTTTTGCTAGATAAAAACTTTTAATTATGAATTAATTTTGTAATTCATAACCCTTTATGTTGGTAAAATGGTACCCTAAAAAGTAGACATAAGTTTTCCTTCTAAAAACATATCTTGACTATTAAACACATTAACATTCTAGCATCAAAATAAATGCCTTTTTACACAGTAACAAAGGACTGCAAATATTGTGTTTTACAACTGAAAAGCTGAGAATCAGGACTTAGATCAATGTTGATCCCACCAATATTCTGAATCCTCATCAGTACTGACTAACATGATTACCTGTACTGTGTAGGGCTTCCCAAGTGGCTCAATGGTAAAGAAACTGCCTGCCAAGAAGGAGATGCGAATTTGACCCCTGGGAGAGGAAGATCCCCTGGAGAAGGAAATGGCAACCCACTCCAGTATTCTTTCTGGGAAATCCCATGGATAGAGAAACCTGGTGGGCTACAGACCATAGAGTCATAAAAGAGTTGGACATGACTTATCAACTAAACAACAAATAATACTGTGTCAGTCTCTTGAGTAAATGAACCAAAAGATTAAAAAGAATATTAAATGTCAACTCATGGTTTACAACTATTGCTGAAGCCCCTTGACAACATCCCTACCAAGTATTATTCAACTTATGCTTGAAGTGAAGTGGAGTGAAAGTCGCTCAGTCATGTCCGACTCTTTGCAACCCCATGGACTGTATAGAATTCTCCAGGCTGGAATACTGGAGTGGGTAGCCTTTCCCTTCTCCAGGGGATCTTCCCAACCCAGGGATCAAACCTACCTCTCCCGCACTGCAGGTGAATTCTTTACCAGCTGAGCCACAAGGGAAGCCCAAGAATACTGGAGTGGGTAGCCTATCCCTTCTCCAGGGGATCTTCCCGACCCAGGAATTGAACCGGGGTCTCCTGAATTGCAGGTGGATTCTTTACCAACTGAGCTATCAGGGAAGACCAAAATGCTTAAATATTTTCAATAATAAGGAGCTCACTACTTCCTGAGGTAGTCAATTTCACCTTTAGAAAGTTCTGTTTTTCAGGAGTTATTACATAGAATGACATAAATCTTCTTGTAACTTTCTCGGTGCAGAAGTCCTAATCTCTATGCTACATGGAAATCCATCATATATGTAAAGATAGTTATCATATAATCCTTGAATCTTTTCTTCTCCAGGCTAAGCATATTCAGTAGTCTCCCAAATGTCTCATCAATAAAGATCCCTTTAATCTCCTTACCATCACTGTACCTGGCAGTCCCAAATAGTTTCTCTAATTTGATTAGGGCAGGAGAACAGAGGATGAGAGCTATTGATTTTCAATATTGCCCTTAAAACCAGAACCAGAACTGACCACAAGAACCCAGTTAAATTGAAGAGGCCCTTCTACTTAACTCAAAGAAAATATTCACTAAAATAAAAGCGCCAAAAATATTAAGTTGGACATTTTGTTGTGGCTATGAAGTTGGTGACTAGAACTCAGATCAAGAAAGAAGAAGCTTCAAGTGTCCCCAGTTCTGCAGGTACCAAAAATAAGCCTGCTTCAGTCTTTGGGGAATACAACCAAATGGGCTGGGGACAAGTTAAAAGCTCAAGCAAGAGCTGGATCTCCCTCATTAAGAAATTGTGATTGTGCCTGCCACAATCCCCTCTGAGGAACCCCCACAGGCTACCCACCAAAAACCAGCTTGTGGAACACCTTGCACTTGTACCTGGCAAAACCAACAGACATAAGGTCCTATAACCAGTGGAGAGGCATACTCACTAGGCAGGGGAAAACACATTTCCCCTTTTTTCTATTCCTCTCCCTTCATCTGATAGCTGAGTAGTTGTAGCCTAGAAGAGGGACACAAAACCTCCTTCTGTCCCAAACACAGACCACACCTTCTGTCACCCTGCCATCTGGTGCAGTAGTGGGAGGAGTCATGAACAAGCAGACCATGGCCCAGTCCCACACCAGCCTTTGAAACCACAGGTGCAGCCTGCACTGGGGAATGCAGGGAGGGGAAATTTAGACAGAACTGAGGTTGAAACTTCTAATTACAAAAGATGACTGGAAAGTTATAGAATCTGCCTAGGACATCATCAAGTGATATGGAAAGAGATTCAATAGTGTAGATGAGGTCAGTGATTGAACAAAACTACTCTGTTTTTATACCCTACTGGGAGAGCATTTCTCAATAAGTCCATTATAACGCTACATCTTCTTGTTTTGCTCTGATATTTTGAAGTCAGTATAGGAAAATACTAAGGCCGATTAGGACTATTTCCAAACAGTTTCAAGATAGTCATTTTCCCCTGTACAATCCTTGAAATTAACTAGATTTGTGTTGTGTTCCAAGATATCATTAAACAAGGCTCCAAACACCTACAGTTTGAAATGGCATCTGTAAAGTTCCTGGAGCCAACTATGCATAGTCGCTTTGCTGCCAAAAAAAAACTCCCTTTAATTAGCAACAAGCAGAGTAGAGCAAATTCTTTTTATATATCAAAGCAACTCTAGGTTCTCCTAATAGCCATTGTTAATATAAAAAGTTCTGATTGTTCAACTAATCTGCATACTAAATATTCCATGGTCCACCAGTGTTAACTTCTATGCACAATGCCATTTTACATCTTCAGGACTCTGCCCCAACTGTGTGCCCACTTCCTAAAAAGCCTTTGTGAGGAGCTCCCCTAGTCTTTCAAGACTACTTCAGGTGGGCTCCCTCTGGTCTCCTTGCCTTAATCTCTTAGTTAACTGTTTCCACAGGTCCTTTCCAGTAATTCTTTACTAGCACTTAAGCTGCCATTGTGTATTTCTCTCTGTGAATCTCGTAGGAACAGAAGCTATACTTTATCTCTTCTTTGTAACTCTTACCATCTAGTACAATCAAAGCACAATAATTAGTACGCAATAATTTTTTTTCTGTAAATAGATGAAGACATCTTCCTGTCACAGGAAGGGGGACCCTTTCCAGGACCCATGAGTAGATTTTTGTCTAACACTCAGAAATGAATTGTCTAGGGAGACACCTGTGCTGACAAAGCAAGAGCCTTTATTGGGAAGGGGTACCCAGATGGAGAGCAGCAGGGTAAGGGAGCCCAGGAGAACTTCTCTGCCACGTGGCTCACAGTCTCAGGTTTTATGGTGATGAGGTTAATTTCCGGGTTGTCTCTGGCCAATCATCCTGACTCAGGGTCCTTTCTGGTAGTGTGCATATAACTCAGCTAATAAGGATTCCAGTGAGAAGGATTCTGAGAGGTTGGTGGGACATAAGGACTGGTGTCTCCTCTCTCCTTTGGATCTTTCTTGAATTCTTCCGGTTGGTGGTAGCTTGTTCGTTCCACATTCCTTACAAGGACCACCTGTTCTAAGATAACTCATGCAAGTGGCTACTATCTTGTCCCACCAGGGCGGGTAGTTTCAGTCAGTGTTTCCTTAACACTCCTATTTATGGATAAAAACATCTAACAAATATGGGCAGGAAGAACAATAGAATGAATGAGTAATTATGCTATGTGACTCTGTAAATCGCTAGATCTGATCAACTATATGGTGAGTAATTTTTGGTTACAAAGTACAGAAACTCAAATTAGCTTAAGCTTAAAAAATTAATTATCAACTAGTTAATAAAAAGGAGGAACTATTGACTCATATACCTGGGAAGGACGGGGTGAATCTAGCTTCAGGAACATCAGAATTCATACAAGCAATGATGTCAGGTCTTTCCATCTGCCTCTCATCTTGTTTTTCTCTGCTTGGCTTCATTCTCTGCTCTGAAAACAGGTTTCAAGAGCCATAAGAACTTGCTGATTGGAAATTCCATCCTTACAGGTTTAGGATCCAAGAAGAGGAGAATCTTCTTCTCTCTCCTAGTGTCCTTTGTAAAATCCCAAGGCAGATCTCCACTTGGCCTGTTTAAATCACAGGCCTACCCCTGGATCACTGGGACGGAAAGTGGTCATAGCAAGTTAGAGTCAGACCTTGGTCCGAAACAAGAAGAATCACAAAGGTATGATTATTGTCTCTGAAGAGCAAGGGATTTGAGTTCCACATCAGGCACACATACTGCATAGGAGTGTACAGAGATACTGCATAGGAAAGACAAGCCCCCAAAATACCTGGTTTTGAAAACTTCAGGGAATATGCCCAGGAAAATCACAGAAGTGAAAGGAATGGAAAACTTGCCCTTAAAGGACCCCCACGTAAACTAATTGATCTGAAAACAGGCTCAAACACACCCAACTGAAAAACACATGAACCATATATGAAGGGGGCCCTCTTACTAATCTTGAAGCATTTGACAGAGAGAGAGGATTCTCCACAGATGGAATGCTCCACAAAGACCCAGTCACTGAGGGAAGCCATTTGTGCAGTCTCAGGCTACCTTGCTAATAGAGCACTGCCATTCTGGAACTCTCCATCTAGCCTGTTAGCACCAGTAGGCACACACCACCAACAGCCTTGCCCACCCCTGCACCTCAGCTGGGCCTCAGAGCTGGTGGAGCAATAGTCCTACCCACCAGTGCCCAGCAGCTGCCAGGGCTGGGCCCTACAGCCATTCCAGAGGCCAGCCCTGCCCACCAGCACACCACACAGCAGCCATGGCCCTGCCAAAACAGAAGCGTGCACAGAGGGGACATCAGCACTTCATTTAGTTCTTTTTCAGAGGTTCTGTCTTTGGACCAAAAAAAAAAAAACAACTAAGCAAGAACTAGGAAAAACGGTGATAAGCAATCTACCTGATGAAGATTTCAAAGTAGTAGTCATAAAAATGCTTGCTGAACTGAGGAGAAAAATAGACAAACACAGTGAGAACTTCAGTAGAGAGAAAATTTAAGAAAATACCAAATAGAAGTTATACCGAACTGAAAAATACACCAGAGGGGTTCAACAGCAGATTGGATGAGGTAGAAGAATGAATCAATGAGCTGGAAGAGAAAGCAATGGAACTCATCCAGACAGAGCAGCAAATGAAAAAAGAATTTTAGACAGTGGAGATATTTTAAAGGACAGTAGGGACAACATGAAGCAGAGTAGCATTCACATTGTAAACTCACATTGTAAATGTCTCAGAAAGGGAGAAGGGCCAGCAAAGTTGTTTGAAAAATAATGGCTGAAAACTTCTAATCTGGAGGAGGAAACAGACATCCAGTTCCAGGAAGCCCAGAGAGTTCTAAACAAGATGAAACCAAAGAGACACACACAAAGACATATTATAATAAAAATGGAACAGGTGAAGGAACAGCAGCTAAGAAGCTAAAGCAAATCCTCATTTCCTGAACTGCAGACACTGTGTGAAATGATAAATATACTTATTGCTTTTTAAAGGCACTAAGTTTAGGGATAATGTGTATTCACAGATAACTAATACAACTGCTCAGGTGTTCCAGTGATGCTCAATCACTGAAAACGTTTACTCTTCTGCCCAGTGTCAGTATTTGCCTCTTCACATACCTGTAGCAGACAGTTCACAGGTCGGCACGGACTTAAAGATCATGCTTTGAGTAGCAAGGCCCTTAACATCCGGTCACTGCCTCAAACACAGATGTTTATTGCTTCCTGGGGACACCTTTCACTCAGATCCCTCCCCCCAAAAAAATGGATTAACTGTCAACTTCTTCTAGATGATTTTGTTCAATTTGGGCACAAGTTTTGATCTAGGCAGTTATGACCCAGATGACAAAATCATGTGACAGAAAGTGTGAGAAATCTATGTTGAAAGAGCTTCCTCAGAGAAGGATGGATCACATGGCAAAAAAATTTCCATGGACTCTCTGGCATTTTCTTCAAATGCCACTTAGGCGTTGCTTCTTCCATGAAGTCTCCGAAATCAGGCTAACCTAGTTCCATAAACATGCATACAGGTATATTCAGCGATTCTGCCAGGTGATGCAAAGACAAAGGTTGAGCCCCGAGAGAATTTCAAATCAGCCACAGTCATCCTCCACAGATCTCTCCACTGGCACATTTCACTAAATGCAAACAAGTATCAGAAAGTTAAAGTTGCTGTGACGCCATGTTAATACAACATGGTGACTGTAATATTGCCCATAAAGAAAAATAAAAACACATAGATTCATGGGTGATTTTGTGTTACAGTTAGGAAAACACAAAGCGCTCTGTTGAAATGAACAGCTGAAGCACTTCAACTTTGGTCATGTCGCACATTTACATGCCCGTAAACTTTAAGAAATAATAATGGTTGCACGTGTCCCAGCGCAGGTTGAGCTCATCAGATTCTTGTAAGTCACTGCTCTGGCGTTATGGGCTTTAAAACATGCTGTCATGTTGCAGTGCCACATCTGTAAGACACTGAATACAAATTGCAGCTGAATTTATACTTTAAGATAGCGGTTTCCAGCTGCACATCATGTGTTCTGTCTTGTTTAAAATAGCTCTAAATCGCGTGCCAGCTACTGTAGGCTCCAGATTCTATTAATCAGGGATGGAAAACTAACGCAGCAACTTGTCCTCTGGAAGCATGTGGCTAGGTTGCTTCCAAAAACCGGCCTCAGGTCTCTGCAGTCCCATCAGAAGCTGTCAGGTAATGGGGTGGTTTTCCTGGGACAGTGGTTCCCAAGGTGTGGTTCAAGATGCCTTGCTCAGAAATCCCCTGGGGAGCTTATAAGAAAATGCAGTTTTTCTCCACCTAACCCTGGATGCACTGAATCTGAATCTCTGGGAATGGGCCTAGAAATCTGCATTTTAAATGTATTCTTCAGTGTGGCAGAGTCTAAGAACCACTGTAGTCTGGAGCCTACTCAAAAAATTGATCACTTCCCCTGAAACCCAGTAGGATTTTACTCAATCAGAAAACTCAGTCTGCCTTTCCTAATTTTCTCCCAACAATACTCTTTTATTCAAGGTCGAGTCAGCTCTTACCTGCTTCGTTGTTCTCCCTGCCAATTATAGTAAACACAGGGAAAAGGATTTTACTGACTAGTGTAAGTCACCAAAATCTCACCATTTTATGAACACGGCCCTGTGGGACTCAAGACTGCATCCTGCTTCAGTGTGAGAGAGAATGCATCACTCCTTATAAGATAAAAGGCTTGGAGAACAGGTGTGATGGGCAAATTAGTGTTACCATGGCACCATGCTCCTCTGTGGCTTTCCCTCATTACAGAACTAGTTGTAAACATCATTTTTGGCTGAGTTCCTCATTTGTATGACTCTTATGTATTGTACCAAGTGTGACTCTATGTGATCACTCTTTGAGAAATTTAATATATTGATACCTATCCTAACACTAGGATAAAATGATAACCCCGTCACACCAACAATTCATCAGGTGCTGGTAGGCCCTTGATAAATACCTGTGTAATGAATGACCAGATGAATCCCACTACTCTGTTTTCTCATCGCATATATCATAGGGCTGTTGAGAATCCATGCAAAAAACCCCACAGACTGTACCATAACCCAAAACAGATCCCTGTGACTTTGATGACTTACAAAATTTCTCACCGTGTATATAATATATCTCTCCTTTTGCAAAGTGTTTCCTTATCTTCCTCTCTATCACATCTCTTTTTCATGTTCATATTTTGCTCATTTCCATGACCCTCTGTTTGAAATGCTTTAATCTCCCACGAGGTGGCAGCTGCTCTTCTCAGTTTATAGATGCCCTAATACGTGTCCTTTTCACCTCTAGATTATGACTTAAAGTAAATCCTTTTAAACACTTCTGCTTCAGTAAAGCCTTTTTGATCTTGAAACCTTTGTCAATAATTGGTTCCTTAAGCAAAGGAGAAAAGGAAAGATATAAGCATCTGAATGCAGAGTTCCAAAGAATAGCAAGGAGAGATAAGAAAGACTTCCTCAGTGATCAATGCAAAGAAATAGAGGAAAACAACAGAATAGGAAAAACAAGAGACCTCTTCAAGAAAATTAGAGATTCCAAGGGAACATTTCATGCAAAGATGGGCTCGATAAAGGACAGAAATGGTATGGACCTAACAGAAGCAGAAGATATTAAGAAGAGGTGGCAGGAATACACAGAAGAACTGTACAAAAAAGATCTTCATGACCAAGATAGTCACGATAACGTGATCACTGACCTAGAGCCAGACATCTTGGAATGTGAAGTCAAGTGGGCCTTAGAAAGCATCACTACTAACAAAGCTAGTGGAGGTGATGGAGTTCCAGTTGAGCTATTTCAAGTCTTGAAAGATGATGCTGTGAAAGTGCTGCACTCAATATGCCAGCAAATTTGGAAAACTCAGCAGTGGCCACAGGACTGGAAAAGGTCAGTCTTCATTCCAATCCCAAAGAAAGGCAATGCCAAAGAATGCTCAAACTACCGCACAATTGCACTCATCTCACACGCTAGTAAAGTCATGCTCAAAATTCTCCAAGCCAGGCTTCAGTAGTATGTAAATCGTGAACTCCCAGATGTTCAAGCAGGTTTTAGAAAAGGCAGAGGCACCAGAGATCAAATTGCCGACATCTGCTGGATCGTGGAGAAAGCAAGAGAGTTCCAGAAAAACATCTATTTCTGCTTCATTGACTATGCCAAAGCCTTTGACTGTGTGGATCACAATAAACTGTGGAACATTCTGAAAGAGATGGGAATACCAGACCACCTGACCTGCCTCTTGAGAAACCTGTATGCAGGTCAGGAAGCAATAGTTAGAACTGGACATGGAACAACAGACTGGTTCCAAATAGGAAAAGGTGTACGTCAAGGTTGTATATTGTCACCTTGCTTATTTAAGTTATATGCAGAGTACATCATGAGGAACGCTGGGCTAGAAGAAGCACAAGCTGGAATCAAGATTGCTGGGAGAAATATCAATAACCTCAGATATGCAGATGACACTACCCTTATGGCAGAAAGTGAAGAGGAATTCAAAAGCCTCTTGATGAAAGTGAAAGAGGAGAGTGAAAAGGTTGGCTTGAAGCTCAACATTCAGAAAACAAAGATCATGGCATCTGGTCCCATCACTTCATGGGAAATAGATGGAAAAACAGTGGAAACAGTGTCAGATTTTATTTTGGGGGGCTCCAAAATCACTGCAGATGCTGATTGCAGCCGTGAAATTAAAAGACGCTTGATCCTTGGGAGGAAAGTTATGACCAACCTTGATAGTATATTAAAAAGCAGAGACATTACTTTGCCAACCAAGGTCCGTCTAGTCAAGGCTGTGGTTTTCCCCTTGGTCATGTATGGATGTGAGAGTTGGACTGTGAAGAAAGCTGATCACCGAAGAATCAATGCTTTTGAACTGTGGTGTTGGAGAAGCCTCTTGAGAGTCCCTTATACTGCAAGGAGATCCAACAAGTCCATTCTAAAGGAGATCAATCCTGGATGTTCATTGGAGGGACTGATGCTAAAGCTGAAACTGCAATACTTTGGCCACCTCATGCGACGAGTTGACTCACTGGAAAAGACTCTGATGCTGGGAAAGGTTGGGGGCGGGAGGAGATGGGGACGACAGAGAATGAGATGGCTGGATGGCATCACCGACTCTGTGGACATGAGTTTGAGTGTACTCCGGGAGTTGGTGATGGACAGGGAGGCCTGGCGTACTGTGATTCATGGGGTCGTGGAGAGTCGGACACGACTGAGCGACTGAACTGAACTGACTTGGTCTTGTGGCCTACTGGTCAACTTTTAGTTCATATTCTTAAATGGCTCAAAATGGAATGAATGCGGAGGTTAAATATTCTGGGAGCTGACATATTGAGTGACCTAACTCATGTTTCAGCAAAACATTCTGTGACAGAAGAAAACTTCAGACCACTCTGTGTTTCGTGGTAAGCTTGTCACTCATTAAATACTGGAGAGTGCCATTTTTCTCAAATACGCAGTGACAGTCTTTCAAAGAAAGACAGCAAGTTTTCTCTGTGAATTAATAAAGTAGTAACTCAGGTTTGCTCACACAGCTCCTGTTTGTACTTACTGCCAGTTCAATTATTCATAGCACTCCCAAGGTGTGCAGTATGGCCACTAAACAATCCTCAAGTTTTATGTAGAATAAGAATACTACTCTTGGTCACCTTTTGCCCATTTCTTCTCATCTATTCCGATCCCATCAGATTATCCCATTTGAAACAATAGAAGAGCTAAAAAATTGCTATTTTCAAAATAGCCATCCTTCTTGGACTTTAATCAGTGAAGTTGGTATGAGGTGCAAGGTAGAACAATTTGACTCACCAGTGAGAGAGGACGATGTAATTAAAATCAGAGTCACATTCTTACAAATCTTCAGTTATCTCATTCCTCAGTAGCTTTGTAATGATCCATTCAAATGTACCTCTTATATCTAATGCATTAATCTCTATACTAATTACAATTCATTCATTCATTCACAAATATTTATTGAGCAAACAAATACTTATTGTGCCAAGTTCTGTTCTAGCCGTGGGAGATTCAGAAGTTAACACAAAATTTCTTCTCTCATATAAATTACATTTCAGTGAAGGGAGAGAGACCATAAGCAAGTAAAGGAATAAAGATAGTGATAACCACTATGAAGAAAATGAAATAGAGGGCTATGCAGTGAGTGTATTGTTTAGGATAGATTGGATTTCAGTACCAGAGAGATCAGAAATACAGATACTCAAAGAAAATAAAAGTATGTGTAAGAGGGTTTCCTTTTCTCCACACCCTCTTCAGCATTTACTGTTTGAAGATTTCATGATAGCCATTCTGACCAGTATGAGGTGATATCTCATTGTAATTTTGCACTGTTGGTGAGAATGTAAATTGGTACAGCCTCTATGGAGGACAGTAGGGAAATTCCTTAAAAAACTAGGAATAAAACTACCAGATGACCCCACAATTCCACTATTGGGCATATACCTTGAGAAAAGCATAACTGAAAAAGATACATGTACCCCAATGTTCATTGCAGCACTATTTACAATAGCTAGGACATGGAAGCAACCTAGATGTCCATCGACAGATGAACGGATAAAGAAGCTATGGTACATATATACAATGGAATGTTAGCCACAAAAAGGAACACATGTGAGTCAGTTTTAATGAGGTGGATGAACCTAAAACCTATTATACAGAGTGAAATAAGTCAGAAAGAGAAAAACAAATATCGTATATTAACACATATATATGGAATCTAGAAAGATGGTACTGATGAACCTATTTTCAGGGCAGCAGTGAAGACTTAGACATAGAGATCAGACTTGTTGACACAGGGCAGGGAAGAAGCGCGTGGGATGAATGGAAAGAGTAGCATGGAAACACATATACTACATACACATATAAAATATACATATACATATAAAACATACATGCACATATAAAATAGCATGGAAACATATACATATACATATAAAACAGCATGGAAACATATACAATATGTATACATATAAAACATACATACACATATAAAACAGCATGGAAACATATATACTACATACACATCTAAAATATACATATACATATAAAGCATACATACACATATAAAACAGCATGGAAACATATACACTACATATACATATAAATATACATATACATATAAAATAGATAGCCAGTGGGAATTTCCTGTATGACTCAGGGAACTCAAACCGGGGCTCTGTGACAACCTAGGGGGTGGGACGGGTTGGGTGATGGGAGGGAGGTTCAAGAAGGAGGGGACATATGTATGCCTATGACTTATCCCTTTTGATGTATGAAAGAAACCAACACAATATTGTAAAGCAATTATCCTTCAATTGAAAATAAATAAATTTTAAAAATAATAATAATAATGAAACATCAAGATCATGACAGATAAAGTCATCTTTTTATCAAAAAACCCCACTTTTATCTAAAGCGCAGCTATGAAGAAAATACTATTTATGGAGAATTTTCTATAGAAGTAAATATAAATTTCCCTTGCAAAAAAAAAAAAAGGATGTATATATTTTATGTCCCCAAAGGTGACCTGTCCAGCTCCATCTACAAGGGTTTCCAAGAACTAAGTTTCCTTCAATCTCCCTGTCCAGCCCTAGGGTGGTATCCTTAGGCACATGGTTGGAGCACCTCTCCAGCACCATGTTCGCATTTCAGCCTATGGGAAAGAAAAAGAGAATATCCAGGGCAAGTGGTTCATCACTAAGAAAATTACCCACACATGATATATTTTCATCCCTCTCACTTTTCATTGACCCAAACTTAGTCACATGGCCACAGCTAATCACAGGGTCAAATGGGGAATGCGGTACCTATTTACCACCCATCTAAAACCTGGGGAGTGCTATTATTTTCATAATAAAGGAATAAAAGTCACAAGTTGTGGTCTTTGCCATAATTGTCCTTTTGTAATTGGACTAGACAAGACAGGTGGGGGCTTTTTTAGATGGGAGTGTTTTAGATAAAGTAGTCAGGAAATAATGACCCCAAAATACAAGGAGGCAGCCGTCTAATCAACGGGAAGTTAAAAAATCAGCAACCCTGAGTTAAGAGACAACAGACTTATGCCTGTTTCAAACTAGAGTTTTATTTCATTATTTTTTTTAATTGTTATATACATGTAAGGTGATCAGTCATGTCTGACTCTTTGTGACCCCATGGACTGTAGCCCACCAGGCTCCTCTGTCCATGGAATTCCTAGGCAAGGACACTGGAGTGGGTTGCCAGAAGATCTTCCAGACCAGGGATTGAACCTGCACCTGTTATGTCTCTTGCATTGGCAGGTGAATTCTTTACCACTGCACCACAGAGATGGGAATACCAGACCACCTTACCTGCCTCCTAAGAAATCTGTATGCAGGTCAAAAAGCAACAGTTAGAATGGGACATGGAACAACAAACTGGTTCCAAATTGGGAAAGGAGTATATCAAGGCTGTATATTGTCACCCCGATTATTTAACTTATATACAGAGTACATCATACAAAATACTGGGCTGGAGGAAGCACAAGCTGAAATCAAGATTGCTGGGAGAAATATCAATAACTTCATATACGCAGATGACACCACGCTCATGGCAGAAAGTGAAGAGGAACTAAAGAGCCTCTTGATGAAAGTGAAAGAGGAGAGTGAAAAAGCTGGCTTCAAACTCAACATTCAAAAAACAAAGATCATGGCATCTGGTTCCATTACTTCATGGCAAATAGATGGGGAAACAATGGAAACAGTGACAGACTTTATTTTCTTGGGCTCCAAAATCACTGCAGATGGTGACTGTAGCCATGAAATTAAAAGACACTTGCTCCTTGGAAGAAAAGCTATGACCAACCTAGACAGCATATTAAAAAGCAGAAATTATTTTGCCAACAAAGCTCTGTCTAAAAGCTATGGTTTTTCCAGTAATCATGTACGAATGTGAGAGTTGAACCATAAAGAAAGCTGAGCATCAAAGAACTGATGCTTTTGAACTGTGATGTTGGAGAAGACTCTTGAGAGTCTTTTGGCCTGCAAGGAGATCCAACCAGTCAATCCTAAGGGAAATCAGTCCTGAATATTCATTGGGAGGTCTGATGCTGAAGCTGAAACTCCAATACTTTGGACACCTGATGCGAAGAACTGACTCTTTGGAAAAGACCCTGAAGCTGGGAAAGATTGAAGGCAGGAGGAGAAAGGGACGACAGAGTATAAGATGGTTGGATGGCATCACTGACTCAATGGACATGAGTTTGAGCAAGCTCTGGGAGTTGGTGATGGACAGGGAGGCCTGTCGTGCTTCAGTCCATTTGGACACAACTGAGCTACTGAACTGAACTGAATTAAAACTGTAAGAAACACCACCCAAAGCAGACCTATAATCCTCCTGGCCAACTTTCCAGGCTCAAACAGAAGCATCCAGAGATTTTGGGTGAAGGGGTCCAGTGCCCAACCTGATTCAGCCACAACCAAGTAGGAATGTTGCTCTAACAGCCCAGACTTTCCTCTAGGGAAACGGGGGGCTGTGTGTCAGGAAAGTGTTACCTTTTCCCAAGTCTCTTGCTCCCTCTCAGAGAAGCCATCATCCTCCAAGTTTATGAACATCCATTAGTTAAGACACAAACCTAATTCCTGACAGTGATTGCAGGAAAATGTACTTTAGGATAATGAGGCTAAGATACTGGGGATAACCATGACTATAACTGAACTATCTCTTTCTAGGGAACTTACATACTTGGCAAACAAAGGGCTTGTGAAGACATGACTTTCCTTCTTCTTTAGTGAAATTATATGTTACTGTTTCTGAATCGTTCATGATTGTTTCTGAAGAGTAAAGTTTTATATTCAATTGCTCCTAGGTCATATGCTTGTCCTTCTAGAGTTCCCCAGATCATTCGTTTCATTAAATAGTATCTTTTCTGTGAGGTTTCCTTCACAACAGTTCCAATGCCTTGGTCTAACCAAAAATCTTTTAGCCTACACACTGATCACATGTTTTTCAGAGAAAACTTTTATTTATTAATAAATATATTATAGACATAACATGACTAGATGGTATATGAAAGCTGAAAATTCCTCAGTGCTACCCAGATCTTAATCTCCTGTCTGTCCTTCACCTTACCCACATGGGCAGGAGGAGTGGGGAATGTTCTGGTTGCTGCCTTCATGCTATCCTGATGGACTTTTTTCTTTTACAAACCTCAGAGCTGCTTAACTTCCCCTGACATATTCTTATCTATGAGTTCAGCTCCTGAATTTTTCTGAAATTTGTAGCTTATACATCCCTTAACCTTTCAAACTCTTAAATATAAAATGTATAAAGGAGAAGGATGCTGACTGAAAATCTTGGTGGTTTAAAGTTTCAAATAGCACTTTGCGCTCACTCATAAGAAGACAAAAGTATCCCAAAATACACTCAGTTCAGTTCAGTTCAGTCGCTCATTCGTGTCTGACTCTTTGCGACCCCATGAATCACAGCATACCAGGCCTCCCTGTTTTAACTCCAGCCCCAGGTCACTAAATCAGCAAAAGGCACAGTAGTCAGAAGACCGAGGATCCAGTGCCCTATTTTCTCCACTACAGAGTTGTTTGCTGGAAAAAGTATATTTTTGTCTTGGCATTCTTGAGTCTACAGATTCCCAGCATAAGTTCTGGCATAATGCAGTACGGTGTTGTAATCTTCTTCCTAACTGTAGCCCCTCTTCAGCCCTAAAAGCCATATAAGGAATTTGATCTCTATCATAGTTCCCAATTAGCTTTGACAAACTTGATGTCTTGCCAAGCAGTACACTACATCACACCTACTGAGTCCAACAGAAAAATGATTCTATTAAATACCTAGACTTAATATCTCAGCTAAAAATCACCATCTGTTCACACTTAATCACAATCTTCCAAACATATTTATTTAACAATCTTAAAGAAAAACTCCACTTGCAGAGAGGAATTAGGATTTGAATTTTCAGTCTTTGTGCCAAAGAGCTGTCAATTAAACTTAATATTATCTCAATCCTGGCTCAAGTCCTACTGGAAACAGAAGCACACATTTTTTTTTTTTTTCAGATGGTTTCCAAAAACACACTCTTGCATTTATTTCTGAAGGAAAATCTTAAAATGGTGAAAAATAAATAAATAAAGCAGGATGCATTTCTTGCTCTTTCTTTTCAGCTTTCTTTCTTAAGCACACCTGTCTTGAAAACAGGAATGGAATGGAAAAAAACTCAGCTTCCAGGTGTACCTTATCACTAATTGGCTTAACATGCCAGCCAAGAAGCCAGCTAGTTATTTTCATCTCCTGTCTTTGTACTTGTATGCCCCTCAGAAGGACTCTTCTGGGTTCAATCAATATAAAGGACTGTATATAAGCAGTCCTTTATTCTGTGACACTCCTGTAGAGATCTGATTCGATGTCATTCAGAGTCTCTTTTGAATGGTTTAAATAGCCAGAATCTCAGGCACAAGGTGCTTTTACAAAGTTAAACAGAGACTAAGCTTGAAGAAATTTACAGCAGAAAAAGGAATGCCCTGCCCATTCAGAATAAACTTATAAAAACTGATAGTCACAACATTCATAACCAAGACTTTTATGGTTGAACTGTCAGTCACCTCACAAGACAAAATATCCCTAGCCAAAAAAGTATTCTATTTCGGGAGTTATTTTCTGAAATGAAGAAGAATGAATTGAATTGCCTCTGGCCGTCTGTGTGTATTTTTTTCACTTTCATAGCCTTTGCTGCTTGGAACACATTGTGGTATCTTGGCCTCTGTTGGGGAAAAACAAGCAATTAAGACACTTTCCAGAGACCCACAGTTTTATAGGAATGACTTTCAAGCAGTATTTATTCACTTGTTCAAGAAATAAATACTACTACTTATTACATACCAATTTCTATGTAAATATCTGGGAATGCAATCAGGGGCCAGGTAGACAACTTTGCTGTCCTCATGGAGTTTACAGTTAAAAGAGAGAAAGACCAAAAATGCTAATTTAACTAATTACATGAAAAGAAGAAAATTTGTCAAAGAAATTTGGACTTTTTAACATAATTCTCAAAAAATGATGAATACACTGTTTCAGTGTTTAAATACTGATCTATGAAAATAAAGCAATTAACATTTATTTAATCGCCACTGTAAGTCAAGGACTTTACATATATTGTTCACTTTCTTCTGACAAAGATCTTTGTAAGTGGATAAAGGAAACTCAGAGTTTCCGTGGTAGCTCAGCTGGTAAAGAATCTGCCTGCAATGCAGGAGATCCCAGTTTGATTCCTGGGTCAGGAAAATCCGCTGGAGAAGGGTTTAGGCCACTCACTCCACTATTCTTGGGCTTCCCTTGTGGCTCAGCTGGTAAAGAATCCGCCTGCAAGGCACGAGATCTGGGTTCGATCCCTGGGTTGGGAAGATCCCCTGGAGGAGGGCATGGCAATCCACTTCGGTATTCTTGCCTGGAGAATCCCCATGGACAGAGGAGCCTGGCAGGCTCCATAGAGTCGCAAAGAGTCGGACACGACTGAGTGATAAAGCACAGCACAGTACAAAGGAAACTTGAGCTTAAAAAGTGGAAGTGTCCAGAACAAAAGATGGTCTGTGAGCTATAAAGCCAATAATCAGATCCACACTCAACTGATTCAAAATATGTGCATTTGTTCACACACCTTCTGACTTCTTCAACTAAGTCTTCTTTGGCATCTTAGCAGGAAAGGTCACATTGCTTCAGACGTCTCTTTCATCAACTAAAAGTAGACATACAAGTTTCTCTAGCCAATATCTTTACCTCTGATAAGAAAAATTGTTTAAGAGTAAAATAAAAAGTTAACCTTATGTAAAATCTCCAAAGATCTCTCCCAATTCCAGGGACAACATAATCTGATGTTTCATAATTCCACAAGAATTCTAATACTCAATAATCTTCTACTTGCTTAGCAAGTTCTCATTGCCAGATCAAGTGCCTGTGGTAATAGATCTTAAAAGAATAAAGCCCAGAATTGAGAAGTTAAATAGTTTATATATTTCAACATTCATTATTCATAAAACAATGAACTAACAACAAAAAAATCTGGCTTCCTAAGCAAATTACATTCAGCTTGCACAAGAATGGTCCTGTTTGCATCCTGATAGATAAATACAGCAAAAGGAAAGTCTACTACTTACCAACATTTGAGATTAGTTGCAAACAAGCAGCCCATATTTACCTAAAAAATCATTTGAAAATCTTTTAATTTATTAATAAAAAAGGACACATTTTGTTGCCACATGTTTCACACAGCATCATAAGCCCACTCCAGAGCATGCCTCCCACTGAGCAAACTAAAAACTCTTGAAAAAAAATTAAATAACTACCAGAAGACTCTGAAATATATAGAATTTTAAATTATTAGCAAAATATTGGCATGCTGAGTTCAAAAATATATAAACAAACATCAAAATACATTATGGCCATGTATGGTTTATCCCAGTAAAGCAATGTTGGTTTAGCATTTGAAAACCAATCAAACATAATTCATCATATTAATAGAATAAAGGAGAAAATCTATATGATCAATTCAATAGGTGAAGAAAAAGCATTTGATAAAATTCAACTCTCATTCACGATTTAAAAATAAAAAACTCTCAACAACCTAGGAATATCAGAGAAATTCCTCAAACTAATAATGGGCACCCATGCAAAACCTACAGCTAACATCATACTTAATGGAGAAAGACTGAATTTTTAGCACCTGAAATTAGTAACAAAGCAAGAATGTCTACTTTCACTGCTTCTATTCAACATTATACTGGCAGGGAAAGGGGGAACCTAAACCATTGCAGCCATTTTTTAAAAGAGGGGATACAGAGAAGGTAAAAGGAAAAATAAATTAAAGGAATAAAGATCAGTAAGGAAGAAGTGCTTCCTCTCTACTACAGTAGAGATGATAGAATTGCTTATGTAGAAAATCTCAGCGAATCTACAAAATAGCGATTCGAACTAATAAAAATAAATTTAACAAGATACATAACTAATGTTTTAAACTATTGTATTCCAATACACAAGAAGCAAACAATTCAAAAATCACATTTTAAAAAATTCCATTTGCAGTAGTACCAAAAAGAAAAATCTAATCAAAGATGTCCACATTGAAAACTACAGAAACTGCTGAAAGTAAAGAAAATCTAAATAAATGAGAAGACATACCATATTTATAGACTGAAAGATTCAATATCATTAAGATAACAAATTTCCCCAAACTGATCTATGGTAGTTTCAGTTCAATACCAATCAAAATTCCAGCAGACTTTGTTGTAGAAATTGACAAACTGACTTTTTATTTATTTATTTTTATTTTTTTTTTACTTTACAATATTGTATTGGTTTTGCCATACATTGACATGAATCTGCCATGGGTGTACATGTGTTCCCCATCCTGAACCCCTCTCCCACCTCCCACCCCATCCCATCCCTCTGGGTCATCCCAGTGCACCAGCCCCGAGCACCCTGTATCATGCATCGAACCTGGACTGGTGATTCATTTCACATATGATAATTTACATATTTCAATGCCATTCTACCTTATCATCCCGCCCTCGCCCTCTCCCACAGAGTCCAAAAGACTCTCCTATACATCTGTGTCTCTTTTGCTGTCTCGCATACGGGGTTATCGTTACCATCTTTCTAAATTCCATATATTGCGTTAGTATACTGTATTGGTGTTTTTCTTTCTGGCTTACTTCACTCTGTTTTATAGGCTCCAGTTTCATCCACCTCATTAGAACTGATTCAAATGCATTCTTTTTAATGGCTGAGTAATATTCCATTGTGTATATGTACCACAGCTTTCTTATTCTTTAAAACGTACACAGAAAAGCAAAGGACCTAAATTAACCAAAACCAAAGAACTTTTTAAAAAGAAAAACCATGTTGGAAGACTTACCCTACCTGATTTCAAAAATTCCTATATAAAGCTACAGTAATCAAAGTAGTTTGGTACTGATGAAAAGATACACATATATGAACAAGAACAGGGAATCCAGAAATAAACCCACACATACAGTCAATTGATTTTTCACAAGAATACCAAGGCAATTCTTTGGAGAAATACAAGTCTTTTTAACAAATGATGCTATATACACTCTAAAGAAAAAAAATTAACATGAACCCTTACCTCACACCATACATAAAACTTAACTCAAAATGAATAACAGATCCAAATTTGAAACATAAAACTCTAAAATTTTCTACAAGAAGCAATAAGAGAATTATAGTTTTGGAGAAGGCAAACATTTCTTGGATAAAACACAAAAAGTTTGAGTCACAGAGAAAAAGAATTATAATTAATCTTTGACAAAACTAAAATGTTTACTGCTTGAAAGGAACCCCTAAGAAAACAAAACCATAAGCCACAGACCTGGAGAAAATATTTGCCAAATACATATCAAACAAGTACTTGTATGAGAATCTATTAATATGAAGAATTTTTCACTCAATAGCAAGAAGATACTGTGATTTTTTAAATAAGGAGAAATTTACATAAACACTTTACCTAAAAATACCTAGTTTTCCATAAGAATATTAAAAAACCTCCAAGTTATTAGTCAACAGAGAAAGGCAAATCAAATCAGAATGAAATACCACTATACACCCAAAAGAATGGCTAATATACACACTTTTAAATCAACAATACAAAGTGTTGATGAAGATATGGAGAACTGCTATTGAGAACATAAAATTCTACAACAGCTTCTCAGGTTCAGTATACACCTACCATACCACCTAGCTTGTCCACTCCTAGGTTTTTACCCAAAAGAAATGAAATCATATTCCACTAAGACTTGTAAACAACTTTATATGTAATAGCCAAAAACTGGGAACAGCTCAAATGTCAATCAACAGGTAAATGGATAAACAACTTGTGGTATGTCCTTACAATAAAAACTTACTCAGCAATAAAAAGAAATGAACAACTGGTATACTCAACAAAATGAAGTTTCAGATGAATCTCAAAACCACTATGCTGAGTGAGAGAAGCATGGCAGAAAGGAGTACATACTGTATGATTCTATTTATGTGAAATTCTTAAAAATTAGAACTAATCTGTAGGGACAGAAAGCAGATCAGTGGTTTCCTCTGGATTTTGGCGGAGGGAGGAATGGATTACAAATGAGTTATATGTTGGTGGGAATGCAAACTAGTACAGCCACTATGGAGAACAGTGTGGAGATTCCTCAAAAAACTGGAAATAGAACTGCCATATGATCTAGCAATCGCACTCCTGGGCATACACACCGAGGAAACCAGAATTGAAAGAGACACAAGTACTCCAATGTTCATTGCAGCACTGTTTATAATAGCCAGGACATGGAAGCAACCTAGATGTCCATCTGCAGATGAATGGATAAGAAAGCTTTGGTACATATACACAATGGAGTATTTTTCAGCCATCAAAAAGAATGCATTTGAATCAGTTTTAATGAGGTGGATGAAATTGGAGCCAATTATACAGAGTGAAGTAAGCCAGAAAGAAAAACACCAATACAGTATACTAACGCATATATATGGAATTTAGAAAGATGCAAATGATAACCCTGTATACGAGACAGCAAAAGAGACACAGATGTATAGAACAGTCTTTGGGACTCTATGGGAGAGGGTGAGGGTGGGATGATTTGGGAGAATGGCATTGAAACACGTATGTTGTCATATGTGAAATGAATCACTAGTTCAGGGTCAATGCATGTTATAGGATGCTCGCGGCTGGCATGCGGGGATGACCCAGAGGGAGGATAAAGGGAGGAGGGAGGTGGGAGGGGGGTTCAGGAGGGGGAACTCATGTAAACCCGGGGCGAATTCATGTCAATGTATGGCAAAACCAACCAATATAATATTGTAAAATAATTTGCCTCCAATAAAAAATAAATTAATTACCAAAAAAAAAAAAAAAGATTCAGATGCTCAGGGAAAAAAAATAAATAAATAAAATAAAATTTATTCCTAAAAAAATAAATAAATAAAAAAAACAAAAGATAAAAAAATAAAAATAAAAGGCAGGACACTCCAAAGAACAAAACATTTTAAACAATCCAGGTTTTCTTTTTATTAAAAAATACAACTATTTGTAGCTTTTAAAATGGAAAAAAAAAAAACCAGTTATAGGACAATTTAGAGAGAAGTAACTGTTAACTTAATTATGGAGATGGTTTCATGGGTGTGTTACATTTGTCAAAATGGATAAAACTGTACACTCTAAATATGTGCGGTTTATTATAGTACTTCCATTTTACCCCAATAAAGATGTAAAATAAATGCATGCACTTTGTCTAATTGCCCCAGCTTCAAGTTAACTCAGTGGTTTGCTTTATTTGCTTCATATTTAGATGCACTCACACAGTCCCTGCTCTGGAGCCCAATCCCCAAATTTGATCATGTTAGATTGTAGCGTAATAAAATGTCATTTAAAGGAAGCATTACATACAGAAACAGAATTCCCTGGTGTTCCAATAGTTAGGACTCAGCACTTTCACTGCCGGTCCCTGGCTTGGATCCCTGGCTGGGGGAATAAGATTGCACAAGCTGCGTGGAGCGATTAAAAAACAAACAAACAACCACACACAGAAACCTTATCTGGTGATTAAGAATAAGGATCTCAGAGCTACACTTACCCAAACTCAGTTCTCTCTCTCACTTGCTATGAGACCCTGCATGAGATTACATTTCCTGTGTCTCAATTTCCTCATTCCTATAAAATGGAGATAATAATTTTTACCTCATGAAATTATTCTGGATATTCAGTAGGCTGACAAAAATATAGCACATGCCTGGCTCAGATCAGTTCAGTTCAGTTGCTCAGTCATGTCCGACTCTTTGCAACCCCATGAACTGGGGGTTGCAGCACACCAGGCTTCCCTATCCATCACCATCTACCACAGCTTGCTCAAACTCATGTCCGTCCAGTCAGTGATGCATCCAACCATCTCATCCTCTGTTGTCCCCTTCTCCTCCTGCCTTCAGGATCAGAGTCTTTTCTAAGGTCAGTTCTTCGCATCAGGTGGCCAAAGTATTGGAGCTTCAGCTTCAGCATCAGGCCTTCCAATGAATATTCAGGACTGATTTCATTTAGAATGGACTTGTTGGATCTCCTTGTAGTCCAAGGGACTCTCAAGAGTCTTCTCCAATACCGCAGTTCAAAAGCATCAATTCTTTGGTGCTCAGTTTTCTCTGTAGTCCAACTCTCACATTCATACATGACCACTGGAAAAACCATAGCTTTGACTAGATAGGCCTTTGTCAGCAAATAGGTTTCTAATAAATGAAAGCCCTGCCATAACACTCAAATGGGAATCCCAAATTTTCTAATTCTTCACAAGATTCTATCATGTTACAGCAAGGTAATGAAATCACCCAGGTAAACCTGAAAAGCTATGTAACTGATGGAAATTTTAGGAGCCAATCATCAATCTTTTTCAAATTTCCTTCATTGATGGGTGTGTTTTCATGGGGATTTTACGGCTCTAAGGAGAGTATAACCAAGGCTCCACATTTTCTCTCTTCCTGCCCACCTCCTTTTCTTGTTTTTGCAGTTGCATCAAAGTCCTTGTATGAAGTTTCTGCTCTAAAATATTGACATAGATGTTTTCCCAGGAAATTTGTTAACTCTTTCTCTTTATAGATGGATTAAAGTTTTCTGCATGAAATACCAGGCTGGATGAAGCACAAGCTGGAATCAAGATTGCTGGGAGAAATATCAGTAACCTCAGATATGCAGATGACACCACCCTTATGGCAGAAAGTGAAGAGGAACTAAGGAGCCTCTTGATGAAAGTGAAAGAGGAGAGTGAAAAAGTTGGTTTCAAACTCAACATTCAAAAAGCAAAGATTATGGCATCTGGTCCCATCACTTCATGGCAAATAGATGGGGAAAAAATAGAAACAATGACAGACTTTACTTGGGCTCCAAAATCACTGCAGATGGTGACGACAGCCATGAAATTAAAAGATGCTTCTCCTTGGAAGAAAAGCTATGACTAACCTAGGCAGTATATTAAAAAACAGAGACATTACTTTGCAAAAAAGCTGTGGTTTTTCCAGTAGTCATGTATAGATGTGAGAGTTGGAACATAAAGAAGGCTGAGCGCCAAAGAATTGATGCCTTTGAACTGTGGTGTTGGAGAAAACTCTTGAGAGTCACTTGGACTGAAAGGAGATCAAACCAGTCAATCCTAAAGGAAATCAGTCCTGAATATTAATTGGAAGGACTGATGCTAAAGATAAAGCTCCAATACTTTGGCCACCTGATGCCAAGAAGGGACTCATTGGAAAAGGCCCTGATGCTGGAAAAGACTGAAGGCAGGAGGAGAAGGGGATGACAGAGGATGAGCTGGTTGGATGGCATGACTGACTCAATGGACATGAGTTTGAGCAAGCTCTGGTAGTTGGTGATGGACAGGGAAGCCTGGCATGCTGCAGTTCATGGGGTTGCAAAGAGTCAGACACGACTGAGCGACTGAACTGAACTGCTATCTGTCCTACAACAATGTTAATGATCTGTTCCAATCTGGAATTCCCTTCATCTGGTACATAGTTGGTGTTTCATAAATGTTACTATCTTTATTTTCCTAGTTCGGGATTGAGTCAACCAGTATAGGGCTAAATACACACAACATAGAAATCACATGGGACTATTAGGTTCAGAGATAGATTCTATAGGAAGCTCATCAGGCTTGCACAGAAATACAGGTGTAGCTGGAGAAGACTCTTGAGAGTTCCTTGGATGGCAAGATCAAACTGGCCAGTCGTAAAGGAATTTAATGTTGAATATTCATGGGAAGAACTGATGCTGAAGCAAAAGTTCCAATACTCTGGCCACCTGATGTATAGAGCTGACTCACTGGTAAAGACCCTGATCCTGGGAAAGATTGAAGGCAAGAGGAGAAGGGATGACAGAGAATGAAATGGTTGGATGGCATCACCGACTCAATGGACATAAGCTTGAGCAAACTCTAGGAGATAGTGAAGGTCAGGGAATCCTCACGGGCTGCAGTCCGTGGAGTCGCAAAGAGTCAGACATGACTTTGCAACTGAACAAGAAGTGTAGCAGATTGTCATTTTAATGCCATAGCTGCTTCTGATCCTAACCCATTAGCAGTACTCTATTTTTTTCATTCCAAAGTAGACTAGATGTTAACTTCATTAACTGTAAAGAAACAGGGACCTAAATCAATGATTGCTTACTTAGTCACTGTACTAGAAGCTTTCTTTATCATTTCTATAAATCCTAGAATAAACCACTTCTGCTTTACACATGACATAACTGAGGCTTGACTTGTTTAAGGTTGTAGATGAAGTGTGGAATAATGAAGCCAAGAGTCCAATCCACACAAGATTTTGGTCACCTCTGTTGTGTACATTATACCATATCACTTCTCAATGTTTGTGGGCTTAGAAAGGGCAACTTTATAATTTATCTTCCAAATGGAGAGACTTCTAAGATTGAATGTGGTAGGATGATAGGCAAAAACTAGAACTCTGCTGGGCACACTGAAGTGAATGATTACCCTAATCTGAATGATCAATTATCAAATATTCAAGCAATATTTCAAAGCAAAGAGATATCAAGAAAGGAGATGAAAATCTGTGGCATGCTAAATGCTGGCCAAATAGACTCTCTGCAAAGGAAGATGTGATCCTGATTTTAGGGAAAATAACTGGGGACATGATCTACTTCCTCACTACTCACTGGACCTGCAGACCAGCAACAGCCCCTCAGACCTATTGAACCTGGATCTGCCTTTTAACAAGATGTCCTGGTGATTTACACCCACATTAAAGTTTGAGAAGCACTGTTCTACAGGTCTGTAAACTTGCTTACCATCTGAGTAACATGGAAGTTTAAAAAAAAATCAAGGGTGCATAGCCCAAGATCCTAATTCTATGGAATTTGGGGCAAAGCCAAGAATCTACATTTTAAAAGAGCCCTCCATGAAAGCCTCAAGAGCAGGCAGATTTGGGGCTCACAGAGGAGATCCAACCAGTCCATTCTAAAGGAGATCAATCCTGGGTGTTCATTGGAAGGACTGATGCTCAAGCTGAAACTCCAATACTTTGGCCACCTCATGCGACGAGTTGACTCACTGGAAAAGACTCTGATGCTGGGAAGGATTGGGGGCAGGAGAAGGGGACGACAGAGAATGAGATGGCTGGATGGCATCACCAACTCGATGGACATGAGTTTGAGTGAACTCCGGGAGTTGGTGATGGACAGGGAGGCCTGGCGGGCTGTGATTCATGGGGTCGCAGAGAGTCGGACACGACTGACTGACTGAACTGAACTGAACTGAACTGAACTGATACAGAGAGTCGGACACGACTGAGTGACTGAACTGAACTGAACTGAACTGAACTGACCTGATACAGAGCATCCAATGTAAATGGCAACAAAGTTTTCATCAGAAATCATACAAAGTTAAAATGAAAGCAGCTTGAGAGTCACTGTATTTACATTTTTATCAAGAAATTTATCTTTTTTCAGCCAAAAAAAAAAATCCTTTGAGAGCTAGATTCCATAATAGGAAAGTATGTTAGCTGAGGAATTTTCAATGAAATGAAGCAAAGCATAATATTCCCAAAGAAGGCTTTCCAGCTTCTGAAACAAACTCACACAGCCCTAAGTGTGCCCAGACACAGACACAAACATAAAATGAGACCAAGTAGATAACCAAATGTTGCTTCCTAATACATTCACAGCCCTGTGGCCATAATGACTTGATCTTTGTGAGAACATCTGTTCCCCTAGTCTCATCCCGAGGCCCAGAGTTATGCGCACAGTCTGTTTCTGTGTCATTTCTTAGGGTGCTGTCCCATATCAGACGCGAAGCCTGAATGATTACAGACACTTTGCTGTGTTTTACGGACTCTTCCACCTACGTTTCTTTTTGGCAGTAAATTTGTTGTTAAATGTCTAATGAGTCTTTAGTGAAACAAAATTCAGGCATTAAGCTTCAGTGACTAGATTGAATCTAAAAACTCAGATCTTATTCTACGGTGGAAAGATAGAGCAGCAAATTCACAAACGATGTAGTCCAGACTCAGGAAAAAAGTCAAGGTCATGTTCACATTCAAACTCTGAAATAAAAACAGTCCAGAGAGGTAACATCAGACAGAAGGCAAGAAGTCAGTGCTGATGACCTGGCCTTCTGAATCAGATCCAGCAATAGATTCCTACAACTCCTTTGGCCTTTTCAGGTGGCGCTAGTGGTAAAGAACCCACCTGCCAGTACAGGTAGATGTAAGAGATACAGGTTCGATCCCTGAGTCAAGAAGATCCCCTGGAGGAGAGCATAGCAACCCACTGCAGTATTCTTGCCTGGAGAATCCCATGGACAGAGGATCCTGGCAAGTTAAAGTCCATAGATCGCACAGAGTCTGACACAACTAAAGTGATATGGCATGCATGAAACTGTAAACCGTAAGTCTCTCAAGTGTAGAGATTCCATTGTTTCTATTCTCTGCCTTTTTGACTTAACATATCATTACTTCTACTGCTTACTTTTTCAGTATTTTATAGCGAAATGAAAGGACAATAAACATCCAAATAATCATAGTCTAGATTCAACAATCATTAACATTCTGCTTTATTTGTCCTATTATTTAAATTTCTGTTGAAATTTCCATGTGAGTTGCAGACATCATGACTCTTCATTACCAAATATGTTAGCTTACTTCTCTTGAGACTAAGCTTTCATACATAACCACAATATTACTAAATCACTGAAGAAAACTGGCAAAAATAATTCCCTAATATCACCTTGGAAAAAACAAGAGAGTTTCAGAAAAACATCTATTTCTGCTTTATTGACTATGCCAAAGCCTTTGACTATGTGGATCACAATAAACTGTGGAACATTCTGAAAGAGATGGGAATACCAGACTACCTGACTTGCCTCTTGAGAAACCTATATGCAGGTCAGGAATCAACAGTTAGAACTGGACATGGTACAACAGACTGGTTCCAAATAGGAAAAGGAGTATGTCAAGGCTGTATATTGTCACCCTGCTTATTTAACTTCTATGCAGAGTACGTCATGAGAAACGCTGGGCTGGAAGGAGCACAAGCTGGAATCAAGATTACCAGGAGAAATATCAATAACCTCAGATATGCAGATGACACCACTCTTACGGCAGAGAGGGAAGAGGAACTAAAAAGCCTCTTGATGAAAGTGAAAGAGGAGAGTGAAGAAGTTGGCTTAAAGCTCAACATTCAGAAAACTAAGATCATAGCATCTGGTCCCATCACTTCATGGGAAATAGATGGGGAAACAGTGGAAACAGTGTCAGACTTTATTTTTTTGGGCTCCAAAATCACTGCAGATGCTGATTACAGCCATGAAATTAAAAGACATTTGCTCCTTGGAAGAAAAGTTATGACCAACCTAGATAGCATATTGAAAAGCAGAGACATTACTTTGCCAACCAAGGTAGGTCTAGTCAAGGCTATGGTTTTTCCAGTGGTCATGTATGGATGTGAGAGTTGGACTGTGAAGAAAGCTGATCGCCGAAGAATTGATGCTTTTGAACTGTGGTGTTGGAGAAGACTCTTGAGAGTCCCTTGGACTGCAAAGAGATCCAACCAGTTCATTCTAAAGGAGATCAATCCTGGGTGTTCATTGGAAGGACTGATGCTGAGGCTGAAACTCCAATACTTTGGCCACCTCATGCAAAGAGCTGACTCATTGGAAAAGACCCTGATGCTGGGAGGGATTGCGGGCAAGAGGAGAAGGGGATGACAGAGGATGATGGCTGGATGGCATCACCAACTCGATGGATATGAGTTTGAGTGAACTCCAGGAGTTGGTGATGGATAGGGAGGCCTGGCGTGCTGCGATTCATGGGGTCACAAAGAGTTGGACACGACTGAGCGACTGAACTGAACTAAATTGAATATCACCTTAGGGCTTCCCTGGTGGCTCAGCGGTTGAAGCATCTGCCTGGAATGTGGGAGACCCTGGTTTGATCCCTGGGTCAGGAAGATCCCCTGGAGAAGGAAATGGCAACCCACTCCAGTACTCTTGCTTGGAGAATCCCATGGAGGGAGAAGCCTGGTGGGCTACAGTCTATGGGGTCGCAAAGAGTCAGACTCGACTGAGTGACTTCACTTATTTTCTAATATCACCTAATGTCCACTCCTTATTGAATTTGCCCAATTGTCCCCAAAATGTCTCTACTCCAACATTTTATTTTGCCATTTGTCAAAGAGCAAAGTTGAAAGAATTTACAGTACACTCATATACCCACCACCCAGATGATGCCATTAATTTTTTACTTTGTTTTACTACATCATTACATTTATCCATACACATTCTTTAGCCATCAACCCATTTTACTTTTGGACATATTTCAAAGTAAAATGCATCAGCAGTTTACCCTTAAATATTCTGTATGCAAATTGTTAAGTAGAGTTCAATGCTTGTTTATAATTTTTCTTTTGATGGGAAATTTACATACAATGAAATGCACAAATATTAAATTACATTTGCTGAGTTTCAACAAATACATACACCTATGTAACCCATGTCTGTGTCAAGAAATAGAACATTACCAGAAATTTCTTTCCTGATCCTACCCAGTTGCTCCCCTCCCCTCTCAGAGGCAAGCTCTTTTCTTATGTTTTTCACAATTGATTCTTTTTTGCCCATTCTACAACTTCATATAAATAGAATTATACAGTTGGTACTCTTTGGTGTTATCTTCTGCCACTCAAAATGATGCTTTTGTGAATCATTCATGTTGTTGCATGAATCAGTCGTTCATATCTTTGATGGCTGTCCACCTGGATTGTTTCTAGGCTTTGGCTATTATAGATATAATTTCTATGAAAATTCTTGTACAAATACTTTTTGTGAACATGTTTTCATGTCTCTTGTATAAATACCTAGAAGACGAATTTCTGGGCTCTACAGTAGGTATATATTTAGTTTTATAAAAAATTTCCAGACCTTTTCTCCAGAGTGAATACATCATCTTACACTCCCATTTACAGTGTGTAAGAGTTCCAATTGTTCCAATTTCCTTTTTTCATTTCTACTATCATCTTTTAAAATTCTCTCCTTCTACTTACTCTGGACTTACTTCATTCTTCTTTTTTGATATCTTTTAAAATGGATTCTCAATTACTGATTTTGACCTTTCTATTCTAATATAACAATTTCAAACTATGAAATTCCTCACAAGCATTGCTTTAGCTCCAAATTTTGATAGGTTGTGCTTTTGTTTGCTTTTGGTTTAAAATATTTTCTAATTTTGTGATTTATTTCATTCACAAATTATCTAGAAGTATTTTGCTTAATTTTTAAAATGTTGGGTACCTCCTAGATATCTTATTATTGTTGATTATAATTTGATGACATTACGATCAAAAACACAGTCTGCTTAATTTCAGTCTTTTTTTGGATTATTGAGGCTTGTTTTATAGCTGAACATATGGTCAGTCTATATTGATGAGCATACCATGTACTCTTGAATGTTTTTTCTTCAGTCCTGGGGTATCAGTTCAGTTCAGTTGCTCAGTCATGTCTGACTCTTTATGACCCCATGAATTGCAGCACACCAGGCTTCCCTGTCCATCACCAACTCCCAGAGCTTACTCAAACTCATGTCCACTGCATCAGTGATGCCATCCCACCATCTCATCCTCTGTCACCCCCTTCTCCTCCTGCCTTCAACCTTTCCCAGCGTCAGGGTCTTTTCAAATGAGTCAGTTCTTCTCATGAGGTGGCCAAAGTATTGGAGTCTCAGCTTCAGCATCAGTCCTTCCAATGAACACCCAGGACTGGTCTCCTTTAGGATGAACTGGTTGGATCTCTCCTTGCAGTCCAAGGGACCCTAAAGAGTCTTCTCCAACACCACAGTTCAAAAGCATCAATTCTTCGGTGCTTAGCCTTCTTCACAGTCCAATTCTCACATCCACATATGACTACTGGAAAAACCAAAGCTTTGACTAGATGGACTTTTGTTGGTGAAGTAATGTCTCTGCTTTTTAGTATGCTGTCTATGTTGGTCATATCTTTTCTTGCAAGAAGCAAGCGTCTTTTAATTTCTTGACTTCAGTCATCATCTGCGGTGATTTTAGAGGCCCCAAAAATAAAGTCTGTCACTGTTTCCATTATTTACCATCTATTTGCCATGAAGTGATGGGACCAGATGCCTTGATCTTAGTTTTCTGAATGTTGAGTTTTAAGCCAACTTTTTCACTCTCCTCTTTCACTTTCATCAAGAGGCTCTTTAGTTCTTTGCTTTCTGCCATAAGTGTGGTGTCATCTGCATGTCTGAGATTATTGATATTTCTCCTGGCAATCTTGATTCCAGCTTGTGCTTCTTCCAGCCCAGCGTTCCTCATGATGTACTCTGCATATAAGTTAAATAAGCAGGGTGACAATATACAGCCTTGACATACTCCTTTTCCAATTTGGAACCAGTCTATTGTTCCATGTCCAGTTCTAACTGTTGCTTCTTGACCTGCATACCAATTTCTCAGGAGGCAGGTCAGGTGGTCTGGTATTCCCATCTCTTGAAGAATTTCCCAGAGTTTGTTGTGATCCACAGAATCAAAGGTGTCGTCAATAAAATAGAAGTAGATGTTTTTCTGGAACGCTCTTGCTTTTTCAGTGATCCAGTTGGCAATTTGATCTCTGGTTCCTCTGCCTTTTCTAAACCCAGCTTGAACCTCTGGAAGTTCATGGTTCACATACTTTTGAAACCTGGCTTGTAGAATTTTGAGCATTAGTTTGCTAGTGTGTGAGATGAGTGCAATTGTGTGGTAGTTTGAACATTCTTTGGCATTGTCTTTCTTTGGGATAAGAATGAAAACTGACCTTTTCCAGTCCTCGGGTATGTCTTATAAATATCAATTAGGTCAAAATGATTGATAGCCTTGTTTAGATTCCCTATATCTTTGCTGATTTTTTTGCCTTGTTTTCCTATTAATTGCTGAGAGATGAGTCTAATCTCCAGCTATGAGTTCAGAATCATGTTTCCCCTTTCTTCTGTCAATTTTTAGCTCATATACTTTGAAACTCCAAAATGCATTTTACAACTTTTCCAAAAATGGATATAATCAAATATTCTTACCAAAATGTTTAGCCAGAATTTTATCAAGTCTTTAGGCCTATTTAATTTTCTACCCTGAAGAGGAAAAAGTTAAATTATATCATGAGGAAATAATCAGGCATATCCACAATAAGGGATAGCTTACACAAGATAACAGCCCAGCACAAGATAACAAGTTCTCTTCAAAATGTTCATGTTAAGGAAAACATAGGCAAAACGCTGTCCGACATAAATCACAGCAGGATCCTCTAAGACCCACCTCCCAGAGTATTGGAAATAAAAGCAAAAATAAACAAATGGGACCTAATTAAACTTAAAAGCTTTTGCACAAAGAAGAAAACTATAAGCAAAGTAAAAAGACAGCCTTTAGAATGGGAGAAAATAATAGCAAACGAAGCAACTGCCAAAGAATTAATCTCAAAAATATGCAAGCAACTCCTGCAGCTCAATTCCAGAGAAATAAATGACCCAATCAAAAAATGGGTCAAAGAACTAAACAGACATTTCTCCAAAGAAGACATACAGATGGCTAACAAATACATGAAAAGATGCTCAACATCACTCATTATCAGAGAAAGGCAAATCAAAACCACAATGAGGTACCATCTCACGCTGGTCAGAATGGCTGCTATCCAAAAATCTATAAACAATAAACGCTGAAGAGGGTGTGGAGGAAAGGGAACCCTCTTACACTGTTGGTGGGAATGCAAACTAGAACAGCCACTATGGAGAACAGTGTGGAGATTCCTTAAAAAATGGAAATAGAACTTCCATACGACCCAGCAATCCCACTGCTCGGCATCCACATGGAGGAAACCAGAATTGAAAGAGACACATGTACTCCAATGTTCATCGCAGCACTGTTTATAATAGCCAGGACATGGAAGCAACCTAGATGTCCATCTGCAGACGAATGGATAAGAAAGTTGTGGTACATAGACACAATGGAATATTACTCAGCCATTAAAAAGAATACATTTGAATCAGTTCTAATGACGTGGATGAAACTGGAGCCTATCATACAGAGTGAAGTAAGCCAGAAAGAAAAACACCAATGGAATTTGGAAAAATGGTAATGATAACCCTGTACGCGAGACAGCAAAAGAGACACAGATGTATAGAACAGTCTTTGGGACGCTGTGGGAGAGGGTGAGGGTGGGATGAGTTGAGAGAATGGCATTGAAACATGTGTATTATCATATGTGAAACAGATCGCCAGTCCAGGTTGGATGCATGATACAGGATGCTCGGGGCTGGTGCACTGGCATGACCCAGAGGGATAGGATGGGGAGGGAAGAGGGAGGGGGGTTCAGAATGGGGAATACATGTAAACCCATGGCTGATTCATATCAATGTATGGCACAAACCACTACAATATTGTAAAGTAATTAGCCTCCAACTAAAATAAATAAATTAAAAAACAAAAAAAAAATGTTCATGTTAATGTCTTAAAAAGGGAGAGACTAGGAGTACCATCCTACTTAATAAGATATATGTATAACTATGTATACATATATCTCCTACTTAGACGAGATATATGTATACCTATGACTGATTCATGTTGAGCTTTGACAAAAAAACAACAAAATTCTGTAAAGCAGTTACCCTTCAATTAAAAAATAAATTTTAAAAATGATAATAAAGATAAGACTTAGGTGATATATCAACTAAATACAATGCTCTTTTAAACAGCTGATCATTTTTACATAAACAACCAAGACTTGAGAGACATAGTGTTACAAATGCTCCAGTTTGAGTTCAGAGGGGAAATACAGCCAGATTATATAGTACAAGTGCACAAAAGATGATAAGGCAGGCTGAAGGCAAGGAGATAAACTCAATCTGAGAAAGAATCCTACAGCAGTTTCCTTGCTAGATCTACAGCATCAGGGTACAGTGGAACTTTGTGTGATAGTGATGGAGGTAAAGAAAAGGAATTCTCACTGTACCCATTCATGCCATAATCCTGTTTCCATTGGAAACCACCAACCACCATAAAGAAGAACAAAGTTGTTCACATAAGCTGCTCCTAGCTTGGTTTTTGTCAGGTGTACCATGCTGTGCCACCCAGAACCCCACTTCAAGAGTGAAGGATTGGTTCCCCAATGCTGAGAAGATGGTCAGATGATAGCCTTCTGTGCCAGATGGGAATTGCCTCAACAGAAAAGAGCCATATCACCCAAAGTCACTGCCTCTTCATAGGGCAGACTGTATTCAGTAACTGGTCAACCTAGATAGACAGTCTGCTCCCTCACTCATATTTGGCACAAATCTAAAGCACCACACTAGCCTCATAGCTTCCCATGGGCTTGTCTTAGCCCTTATTAGATGGAGCCCCAGCCAACCCCTCCCTCTGCCATGTCCTTTCTGTTCGATTCATTCCACACTTCTTGACCCCAAGAATACTCCTTAGTACCCCTCATATGTGTTGATCTCCTTCTGAGTCGATTTCATGGAGAATACAACCTGCAGTAAGGGTTACTCAGCCAATCACCACTAAAGAGCTCACAGCTATTTCATTGATAATTCTATAGAAACAAAATTTACTCAGATTTTGCCAAAGGAGAAGTCAAGGCACAAAATTTATGTGATTTTTCTTGAGATTATCCAAGGTGCTAATACTGTGCGAAGGCAGTGTGCCAAGGTATGCTCAAAAGGCACATGAGAATGCTGCCAAGTTTTCTTGTCTGTGTAAAATTTATGTTTGTTACAGCAGAGTAAAACACCATTTCAGTTATGTGTGCCAGATGGAATGTTAAGATTCATGGGTTTGCAGAGTGGGGTACAGAGCAGGGAGTTTAGAACAAGTGTTAAGTTTAGAACAAGTGTTAAGAAGCAGTTTAGAACGAGTGTTAAGAAGCAGAGTGTTCATAGAAAGATAGCGTGTTTATTGGAAATATGCTGTAATCTCCTCCTGAGTATATACAAGAATACGGACAGGACAGTAAATCTACTGAAACAGCAACACCATGCCAAAAGGGGACAGTGACTATAGCAAGAACTGTGGGAGGGCTTTAGCGATGCTACAAGAAATGGTTTTACAGTAGGAGTAGTTACATGGATGTTTCTGCTGTCTGGTTTAATGTCTGGAGATCTGCCATCAAAATCTCCATCTTTCGAAAACGCCAACATTGAATGTAAAGAAGTTGAGACCCCTGAGCTGGGGCTTAAAACCCAAGAAATAAGCGTACCCCACCCCCTACTCTATGAGTTCTAGCTAATACAGCTATAAGTAGAAAAAAAGATACAGTTTTTATCTATTTTGGGAAAAACAGGCTTGTGCTGTTTCCTAATAAAGTTAAGCATATTAGCACTTGAAGCCTGTTAATACATAGGATTGCTAATCAGAAAAGAATATTAAAGACACAGGAGGCATTTACTTTAGAAGCAAAACCAGCATTTTGATGTCCCTGGATCTGTTCAGCATAAAGATGTAGCCCCACAGAGTGAATAAAAACATGGCACTTCATTTTGACAGTGTCTGCATGGCCTTTCTATTTTCTTTTCTCTTTAAGTTTGTTGGCACGTTTCTTCCAACAGAGCGTATCAGCTCAGCACACAAAGCATTCTTTATACTCCTGAAAATGAGGTATTGATAAGCCCACAGGAATCAGATGAGGCAGGTTTCTGGTTCTTTCTGGCATCAGTGAGCTCCAGTTTTCTAAAGGTCTATGGCTAGGGCTCCAGAGTCACATGTGAACTACTGGATTCCATGACTTACTGTCTCACACAGACAAAAGCCAGAAGTGGACTACTCTCCTGCATCAAGACTGGTTGTGGTAATGACCCTAAACTCATCACATAACCACACAACCCCTTATTTCAGCAAGCTAGTGAAAAGCCACAAAATTCACATACAGGCCTTGCTCTTTAAAACAAAAGAAATATTTTAACTACGAAGCCAAAAGTGAAGGCGAGTCTTCAATCTCAGCAACTTATCGGCAATACCTCTTGATTCTTCTTCTCCCAACAGGCCGGTCATTTTCATAAATGTAGCTGGCAGTTCTGACTTCACCTGGAGGGGAATGTAACCCAGAGCAGCCAACCAGAACTTGAAATTCTCTGATTTTTGTCACATACTGTTAGCATTGCAGTCTTTTTCTAAATTTAAGCTAGTGAATCACACAGAACAGTGACCTGACTGCAAAACTTCATCAAGTTTATGCGGGGGTGCAATCAACAACACATTGGATCGTAAAGGTAAACAATGTGAAAACGACCAAACCTCCTCCTGGTTCAACACCAACAAAAGAAAATGACATTGTGAACTAGGCTTGCTTTGCAGGACTGAATACAGATGTGCTCCCTTGCATTTTTTAGCT
Source organism: Moschus berezovskii (assembly GCF_049115385.1). Lineage (NCBI taxonomy): Eukaryota > Metazoa > Chordata > Mammalia > Artiodactyla > Moschidae > Moschus > Moschus berezovskii. Next base: position 88,408,253 of record NC_142470.1, read on the forward strand.
TCCTTTTCTAATGCTTACAGTATAGTTTATGGATTCATAGCATATGCATATGTCAGCTTATGGCACTCAAGGATTAATTTCACTTTATCCAATATGTTGCTAAGCCTCTCAGGGAATTTGTGGTCTAGTGTGATGGGCTGACATAAAACTAATTTAGCTCAGATTCTGTTTTTCATACTGTCACAATTTAACTATTTGCAGCACTGTTTGTGGGAATTCAGATAAGGTTATTTAATGAAAGAAAAATGACAAGTAAGACATTCCTTAGCTTTCCCTGATTCTAGCCAATTCCTGACCCTTACATCCAACAGATCATCAAGATCTAAAGACCCCAGTTCAGTCCAGCCTTAATCCTCATTTTGGCCTGAGGTGCATATTCCTTTACTAGAAGCACAGTTACATGAAAAGCCATTTTATAATAATGCTCTTTACAGCCCTGTAGTTTCCTCAGGAAAATGAGTTGTTTGGCCATTTAGGACCTTAAGGGGATGATGGTTTGGGCTATGACCACATCACTGCAAGTATTGAAACATACAACACACACAGGGGACTCTCCACCATGTCCCTGCTTTATTGGGCTTCTATTTTCCACAATCCAGGCTGACCAGCCATTTTTGGCTGGCACAAAGCCGAGGATTAGGTTTCCTCATCTTGCATAGAGTTAACACCATTTCCTGGAGATTGCTTCTCCCTTTGAATTCTGGGACAGTTTCTGGGACTCCTTAGTAACAAATTCCCGGATGGGCCCAACTAGTCCACTCTCTCAATAACCAAACACATTCCATCCATATCTTCTCAGAAGACAGCTTTACTCCTAACTTCTTCAAGATGTCTTCCTGTCACCGTTTAAAATCTGGCCCCAAACTGCCTCATGTCCATTTACTCCCACATGTCCATTCTATCCAGACACACGAAACTCTTCACCTTTCTCCTTCCACGCCAGAGAAATAGTCTTCTTAGGCTGCAAGCCACAGAAACAGTTTCTGGTTAACTTAAGGAAGTGGTTTACCAGGGTCGGGATGGCTCAGTGGTAAAGAATCCAGCTACAATGCAGGAGTCGCAGGATACCTGGGTTCAATCCCTGGGTTGGGAAGATTCCCTGGAGGAGGGCATGGCAACCCACTCAGTATTCTTGCTTGGAGAATTCAATGGACAGAGGAGCGTGGTAGGCTACAGTCCATAGGGTCACAAAGAGTCAGACGTGACTGAAGCGACTTAGCACAGTACCGCAGCATGGCATGGGACAGCATGGACTTCCAAGTGGGGCTAGTGAAAAAGAACCCTCCTACCCATGCAGGAGACGCAAGAGACGCAGGTTTGACCCCTGGGTCAGGAAGATCCCCTGGAGGAGGGCACGGCAACCCACTCCAGTATTCTTGCCTGGAGAACCCCATGGACAGAGGAGCCTGGCAGGCTGTAGTCCATGCGGTCGCAGTCATTCATGACAGAAGCAACTTAGCATGCACGCAAGCATGGGGTAGCGCAGAACATCAGGGAAAACCAGGTTGCAGAAAGAACAGAAACCAAGGCAGAGCTGAGGACCTAGACAGTGAAGACAGCTCTGTTCTGGGAGACCCCACAAGAAAGACTGAACTCCAGCCACTTCCTATTGTGCTGAAGGTTCAAAGGCTCACACCCCACACTTCAGCTTGGGGACAGCAGGGCACCTTTTTGGAAGACCCCCAAGACTTTTAGAAAGAGAGGAATAATTTCTCAAAAGAAAGGAAGGTTCCAGAACTGTCACTGTGACCAATGAGGGGAACAAGGCTAATTGAGAGTGGATAAATTGGGGCCCAATATGTGGAGCTGGACCTAAACACTCAGAGAGCAGAAATCCACAGGTGATGGGTAACCTGAAGGTTAAAGCAGAAAATGTCCACGGAGGCAACACACTGCAGAGAAAGGAGAAGGGAAAAATGGGGAGAGAGACGGAAGGAGCATTCTAGTCTCTATACATAATCCAGGGACATTTTACGTGTGGTGAGCAAAGGGTAAGAATGCATAATGGGTATATGCTTCATAATTAAAAACTTGAAGACTGAGTCAATTTAAAAGAATAGCCTTTACCCAAGTTCAAGAAATTAATACTCTTCAAAAAGGGCTCCACAACACGAAAGTCTGACCCAGCTACTCCTCCCCTTCTAACTCTCTGTCCTTCAGCAACACTTTCATTTTTTATTCCCTCAAACACAGGCTCGCTCCCATCTCAGAGCCTTTTGCACATGTGGTTCCCTCCACTAGAGTCTTCTTCACTTCCTGTGTTAATCAGTGTTCTCCAGAGAACAGAATCAATAAGAGACGTATCTCTATCTATCTGCCTATCCATCCACCTACCTGCCTTTCAATTTGTCTAGACAGATTTATTCTAAGGAGCTGGCTTACTTGATTATGGAGACTGAGAAACCGAAAAATTCAAAAGCAGCCAGCAGGCTGGAAACTCCTGCAAGAGTTGGTATTGCAGTTATGGTCCAAAGGCTGGAAACTCAGGCAGAATTTCTATGCAGCACCTGAAAGCAGAATTTTAATCCTTTCCTCTTGAGGAGACCTCAGTCTTTATTTGTTAAAGCCTTCAACTGATTAGATAAGGCCCACTCATGTTATGGAAGGTAATCTGCTTGACTCAAAGTCTACTAACTTTAAAGTCTGTGCCACTGGAGCCGGCGTCTCTTATGTCCGGTGAAACCGACCAGGCGCAGAAGCTTGGCCGAGAGGAGCTACCCCACGTCCAAGGTAAGGTACAGTGGCTGTGCTTTGCTGGAGCAGCTGTGAAGAGATATTCCACGACCAAGGTAAGAGAAACCCAAATAAGACGGTAGGTATTGCGAGGGGGGCATCAGAGGGCAGACACAGTGAAATCATAATCACAGAAAACTAGTTGATCTGATCACATGGACCACAGTTCAGTTCAGTTCAGTCGCTCAGTCGTGTCCGACTCTCCGCGACCCCATGAATCACAGCACGCCAGGCCTCCCTGTCCATCACCAACTCCCGGAGTACACTCAAACTCATGTCCACAGAGTCGGTGATGCCATCCAGCCATCTCATTCTCCGTCGTCCCCTTCTCCTCCCGCCCCCAACCTTTCCCAGCATCAGAGTCTTTTCCAGTGAGTCAACTCGTCGCATGAGGTGGCCAAAGTATTGCAGTTTCAGCTTTAGCATCAGTCCCTCCAATGAACATCCAGGATTGATCTCCTTTAGAATGGACTGGTTGGATCTCCTTGCAGTATAAGGGACTCTCAAGAGTCTTCTCCAACACCACAGTTCAAAAGCATCGATTCTTTGGCGATCAGCCTTCTTCACAGTCCAACTCTCACAACCATACATGACCACGGGAAAAACCATTGCCTTGACTAGACGGACCTTGGTTGGCAAAGTAATGTCTCTGCTTTTTAATATACTATCAAGGTTGGTCATAACTTTCCTTCCAAGGAGCAAGCGTCTTTTAATTTCATGGCTGCAATCAGCATCTGCAGTGATTTTGGAGCCCAAAAAAACAAAGTCTGACACTGTTTCCACTGTTTTTCCATCTATTTCCCATGAAGTGATGGGACCAGATGCCATGATCTTTGTTTTCTGAATGTTGAGCTTCAAACCAACCTTTTCACTCTCCTCTTTCACTTTCATCAAGAGGCTTTTGAGTTCCTCTTCACTTTCTGCCATAAGGGTAGTGTCATCTGCATATCTGAGGTTATTGATATTTCTCCCAGCAATCTTGACTCCAGCTTGTGCTTCTTCCAGCCCAGCGTTCCTCATGATGTACTCTGCATATAAGTTAAATAAGCAAGGTGACAATATACAACCTTGACGTACACCTTTTCCTATTTGGAACCAGTCTGTTGTTCCATGTCCAGTTCTAACTGTTGCTTCCTGACCTGCATACAGGTTTCTCAAGAGGCAGGTCAGGTGGTCTGGGATTCCCATCTCTTTCAGAATGTTCCACAGTTTATTGTGATCCACACAGTCAAAGGCTTTGGCATAGTCAATGAAGCAGAAATAGATGTTTTTCTGAAACTCTCTTGCTTTCTCCATGATCCAGCGGATGTTGGCAATTTGATCTCTGGTGCCTCTGCCTTTTCTAAAACCTGCTTGAACATCTGGGAGTTCACGGTTTACATATTGCTGAAGCCTGGCTTGGAGAATTTTGAGCATGACTTTGCTAGCGTGTGAGATGAGGGCAATTGTCCGGTAGTTTGAGCATTCTTTGGCATTGCCTTTCTTTGGGATTGGAATGAAGACTGACCTCTTCCAGTCCTGTGGCCACTGCTGAGTTTTCCAAATCTGCTGGCATATTGAGTGCAGCACTTTCACAGCATCATCTTACAGCCCTGTCTAACTCAATGAAACTAAGCCATGCCGTGTGGGGCCACCCAAGACGGATGGGGCATGGTGGAGAGGTCTGACAGAATGTGGTCCACTGGAGAAGGGAATGGCAAACCACTTCAGTATACTTGTCTTGAGAACCCCATGAACAGTGTCGAAAGGCAAAATGGTAGGATACTGAATGAGGAATTCCCCAGGTTGGTAGGTGCCCAGTATGCTACTGGAGATCAGTGGAGAAGTAACTCCAGAAAGAATGGAGGGATGGAGTCAAAGCAAAACAAATACCCAGTTGTGGATGTGACTGGTGATAGAAGCAAGGTCCGATGCTGTAAAGAGCAATATTGCATAGGAATCTGGAATGTTAAGTCCATGAATCAAGGCAAATTGGAAGTAGTAAACAGGAGATGACAAGAGTAAACGCAGACATTCTAGGAATCGGTGAACTAAAATGGACTGGAATGGGTGAATTTAACTCAAATGACCATTATATCTACTCCTGTGGGCAGACATCCCTTAGAAGAAATGGAGTAGCCATCATGGTCAACAAAAGAGTCCGAAATGAAGTACTTGGATGCAATCTTAAAAACGACAGAATGATTTCTGTTCGTCTCCAAGGCAAACCATTCAATATTACAGTAATCCAAGCCTATGTCCCAACCAGTAATGCTGAAGAAGCCGAAATTGAATGGTTCTATGAAGACCTACAAGACCTTTTAGAACTAACACACAAAAAAGATGTCCTTTTCATTACAGGGGACTGGTATGCAAAAGTAGGAAGTCAAGAAACACCTGGCGTAACAGGCAAATTTGGCCTTGGAGCACGAAATGAAGCAGGGCAAAGGCTAATAGAGTTTTGCCAAGAGAAAGCACTGGTCATAGCAAACACCTTCTTCCAAAAACACAAAAGAAGACTCTACACATGGACATCACCAGATGGTCAACACCGAAATCAGATTGATTATATTCTTTGCAGCCAAAGTTGGAGAAGCTCTATACAGTTAGCAAAAATAAGACCAGGAGCTGACTGTGGCTCAGATCATGAACTCTTTCTTGCCAAATTCAGACTTAAATTGAAGAAAGTAGGGAAAACCACTAGACCATTCAGATATGGCCTAAATCAAATCCCTTATGATTATACAGTGGAAGTGAGAAATAGATTTAAGGGACTAGATCTGATAGATAGAGTGCCTGATGAACTCTGGATGGAGGTTCGTGACATTGTACAGGAGACAGGGACCAAGACCATCCCCATGGAAAAGAAATGCAAAAAAGCAAAATGGCTGTCTGAGGAGGCCTTACAAATAGCTGTGAAAAGAAGAGAAGCGAAAAGCAAAGGCGAAAAGGAAAAATATAAGCATCTGAATGCAGAGTTCCAAAGAATAGCAAGGAGAGATAAGAAAGCCTTCCTCAGCGATCAATGCAAAGAAATAGAGCAAAACAACAGACTAGGAAAAACAAGAGATCTCTTCAAGAAAATTAGAGATTCCAAGGGAACATTTCATGCAAAGATGGGCTCGATAAAGGACAGAAATGGTATGGACCTAACAGAAGCAGAAGATATTAAGAAGAGGTGGCAAGAATACACAGAAGAACTGTACAAAAAAGATCTTCACGACCAAGATAATCACGATGGCGTGATCACTCACCTAGAGCCAGACATCTTGGAATGTGAAGTCAAGTGGGCCTTAGCTTCACTACGAACAAAGCTAGTGGAGGTGATGGAATTCCAATTGAGCTATTTCAAATCCTGAAAGATGATGCTGTGAAAGTGCTGCACTCAATATGCCAGCAAATTTGGAAAACTCAGCAGTGGCCTCAGGACTGGAAAAGGTCAGTCTTCATTCCAATCCCAAAGAAAGGCAATGCCAAAGAATGCTCAAACTACCGCACAATTGCACTCATCTCACACTCTAGTAAAGTCATGCTCAAAATTCTCAAAGCCAGGCTTCAGCAATATGTGAACCGTGAACTTCCAGATGTTCAAGCTGGTTTTAGAAAAGGCAGAAGAACCAGAGATTAAATTGCCAACATCCACTGGATCATGGAAAAGGCAAGAGAGTTCCAGAAAAACATCTATTTCTGCTTCATTGACTATGCCAAAGTCTTTGACTGTGTGGATCACAGTAAACTGTGGAAAATTCTGAAAGAGATGGGAATACCAGACCTCCTGACCTGCCTCTTGAGAAACCTGTATGCAGGTCAGGAAGCAACAGTTAGAACTGTACATGGAACAACAGACTGGTTCCAAATAGGAAAAGGAGTACATCAAGGTTGTATATTGTCACCCTGCTTATTTAACTTATATGCAGAGTACATCATGAGGAACACGGGGCTGGAAGAAGCACAAGCTGGAATCAAGATTGCCGGGAGAAATATCAATAACCTCAGATATGCAGATGACACCACCCTTATGGCAGAAAGTGAAGAGGAACTCAAAAGTCTCTTGATGAAAGTGAAAGAGGAGAGTGAAAAGGTTGGCTTGAAGCTCAACATTCAGAAAACAAAGACCATGGCATCTGGTCCCATCATTTCATGGGAAATAGATGGGGAAACAGTGTCAGACTTTATTTTTGGGGGGCTCCAAAATCACTGCAGATGCTGATTGCAGCCATGAAATTAAAAGACGCTTACTCCTTGGAAGGAAAGTTATAACCAACCTAGATAGCATATTAAAAAGCAGAGACATTACTTTGCCAACCAAAGTCCGTCTAGTCAAGGCTATGGTTTTTCCCATGGTCATGTATGGATGTGAGAGTTGGACTGTGAAGAAAGCTGATCGCCGAAGAATTGATGCTTTTGAACTGTGGTGCTGGAAAAGACTCTTGAGAGTCCCTTGGACTGCAAGGAGATCCAACCAGTCCATTCTAAAGGAGATCAATCCTGGGTGTTCATTGGAAGGACTGATGCTAAAGCTGAAGCTTCAATACTTTGGCCACCTCATGCGATGAGTTGACTCACTGGAAAAGACTCTGATGCTGGGAGGGATTGGGGGCGGGAGGAGAAGGGGACGACAGAGAATGAGATGGCTGGATGGCATCACTGATCGATGGACATGAGTTTGAGTGAACTCTGGGAGTTGGTGATGGACAGGGAGGCCTGGCGTGCTGTGATTCAAGGGGTCGCAAAGAGTCAGACACGACTGAGCGACTGAACTGAACTTTAAAGTGTTATGATTGTTTAGTCTCTCAGTTGTGTCTGACTCTTTGTGACCCCAAAGACTGTAGCCCACCTGGCTCCTCTGTCCATGGGGTTTCCTTGGCAAGAATACTGGAGTGGGTTGCCATTCCCTTCTCCAGGGAATCATCCCAGTCCAGGGATTGAACCCACATCTCCTGTATCTCCTGCATTGGCAGGCAGATTCTTTACCACTGAGCCACCAGGGAAGCCCCAATTTAAAAGTTAACCACTTCTAAAAATAACCTTCATGGTATCATGTAGAGTTGTGTTTCACCAAACACCTGGGCACCATAGCCTAGTCACATTGACACATAAATGTAACTATCACACTTCTTGTCCCCCTACCCACCTCTGCCACTCTAGATTAATGCCACCTCCTTCATGTCTCAGCTTAAGCCTCAGTTCCCCAAGGCAGATTTCTTCAACCTCATCTTACATGGACACTATTAGAGCACTCTGGACCTTTCCTTCTTAGCACCTCCCACTGCTGCTGCTAAGTCGCGTCAGTCGTGTCCGATTCTGTGTGACCCCATAGACGGCAGCCCTCCTACAGCCAGTGGTTAATATGTGTGTGTTGTGGGTGTGGGAAACTAAACCATATAACTGTTTACTACTATATGTCTTCCCCCACTGTAAGTCCTATGAGGTTAAGACTTTTTCTTATCACTCTGCTTCTAGCTGGCTTTCCTTGTGGCTCAGCTGGTAAAGAATCCAACTGCAATGCAGAAGACCTGGGTTTGATCCCTGGGTTGGGGAGATCTCCTGGAGAAGGGAAAGGCTACCCACTCAGTATTCTGGCCTGGAGAATTCCAAGGACTGTATAGTCCATGGGGTCACAAAGATTTGGACACGACTAAGCCACTTTCACTGCCTCTAGCACCAACCACAGTACCTCCACATCTTAGGCATTCTGTACATTTTTATTGAATTAATTAATAAAGGAATCAGAGAAATGGTCCTGAGATTTGTCATCCTAGCACTTTTTTTTACTTTCAAAGGTTAAAACAGCCACAGACATCAGCAGAAACCCTTTGCTTGCTCACTAACTTTGTTCCAACTTCCTACAAGGAACAACACATAAAATGTTTTTCCAGAACTTTAATACAAGGTGCCTCATGGGACTGTGCCCAGCCTGACAAGTAAATATAGTCTAGTTTTCTCTTTCTTTTTGTTCCTAATCCCAAGGATAGTAAAGAAAAGACAGTTATTTTGGGTACAAAGAAACTTCTTCCTGTGGTGAGCAAACCTCACTCGGGTCTTGAAGCACTCCAGAAAACATCTTCAAACATATGGAATGGAGACTGCATTTACCCTGGGAATCATCTAAATACATACAGTTTTTCAAGGATAATGGATTTGTTAAGCATGCTTGGAATAATCTCTATTCTTGAACAGTTATGAATAATTGCAATATTTGGAAATTACTATGCATTACCAGGCTAAGCAGGCATACTACAGTGAAATTAATTCATTAACCCTTTTCAGAATGCTGATCTTACAGGTCAAGACCCAGGAAAACTGAATTGATGTATCGGTAAATATAAACCAAAAAACTTAGTAAGATGCCTTCCTAAACAAAATACCAACCAGCATTCTTTTTGTCATGATGAATCAGTTCAATGAGACAAAAGACACTATGAAAAAGAAATGAACAAGCAAATACAGACATATCATCTGGTTGGAAAACCTTTTATCCTTTTTGGCATCTTCCGCATACCCTGAAGCCCATCCTCAATTTTCTCAAAACAACCTTTTACTGCCTTTCTATTTTCCCTTCTTAGTTTTTCCCAACTTTTCCTCCAGATTTTTAGATAATGAGAAGGCAGATAATAAGTCTAGACACTATATTATTTTTATTACTTTATTTTAAAGAATACATCTGAAAACTTATCTTGGACATTGCTTTCAAAAATAAAATGCTAAATATGCCCTATAGCTGTCATTTGAAAACAAAGATACACCAGACACAGATGAGGCAATGAACAAAACAGATGTACAGACATGGATAGTGGAGTCCTTTTTCAACAGGACATGAGATACCTAAGGAAAAAAGCCTATCTTTGCTTTTACAATTCATCTGGGATAGACCAGAGAAGGGTGAGGGGCATCACCGATCACACTGGTAGTGTTAGAAATCCAAAGCAACATATGAGAATATTCTTCACGTGCCCACAAATTCATTTCTAAATTCAAGAATGTCTAGATCAGTGGAACTGGACATGACAAACTTCTCGGGGAGTTAGCGGGAGGGGTGGTGATCCCATTAAGTCTAGGAGAATTTTTAGAGCAAGAGGTCAGAAAGGAACTAGAGAGGAGAATGCACAGTGGGAAGAAAGGAAGGAGAGCAACAGACAAAATATGAGAGCACAGATAAGGACAATGGACACTAGGGTTGGTCCTTAGACACCTGGCTGCAGCAGGAAACAAACACTCCTAGGAGGGGTGGGGAGGTGTCAATCAAAAATTCAGAGGCAGAGGGTCTTGATTACCAAGGTCTAAGAGGAGTTCTAATAAGTAAATAATAAGTTCTAATAGCAAATCAGCCAAGGGAATAATAGAAACTGCTGTCAGGGAAGTCAACAGTGGAATCAGTAAAAGACTCTTTACTCTGTCTCTTACTAGTTTTTGACTCAGAAAAAGAAAACAAAATTTAGAAATAGTCTCTGATTCAGGACCACAGTGAACCAATAAAAAGAAATGTGGGTTTTACCAGCCCAGGTGGAGTTCAGACTATAGTCTGGACAAGTGGGATGTGTTCTGGTAAAATAACTAGTAAATTATTTGTGTTTATTTTCAAGGGCAATTACATGTTTTATGTGTGCTTTCAAGGGATTTAGATTATCCTCAATTGATACATGATGGCGATGAACTGCATCTAAAGATTTACCGAAGGGATTTCTAAATGCAGGCATGTCAAGTGAACAGCCATTTGCAAGAAACTCATCCTGGTGCTTGCATGGCACCATGGGTTTGAACACTCCTTCAAGAGCCTTCAGAACAATAAATCATGATGGTCTAATGCAAACCAGAAATTCACAAGGTCAGGCTTTCTACAGTTGACTGACACTCCATTCACAGCTAGAAAGCTAGCATTCCAAAAGCCAAGGTGGATAGTTTTAGTTGGAAAAGCCTCAGTACTGAACAGCAAAAGAAAGCGGGGGGAGAGGGGGACAGCAAAATGACACTGCAAAGACAATGAAAGGAATTGGGCATGGCAGCATGAATAAAAAATAATTGGTATTTAAATTCCTTCTTGCCCCAATGTGAAAATCAGATTTCTTTCATTAAATTTTGGATTAGAAAGATGAGAAATCAGCAAAGAGCATAGTCGGAGTTAACTTTGAATTTACTTTTCTAGGGTTCACTCCCAAAGAGGTTGAAATATCGGAAAAGACAAGCATTATTTACTTTTTTTTATAGAATTATCAACCTAGACAGGTGGCTTGGTTTCTCAGGAGAAAGCACAAATGTTAGTTTCAAAAAGGATAGTAGATACTATTTCAGTCATTAGTGTATTGGTAAGAACGAGTCGGACACGACTAAGCGACTGAACTGAACTGAACTGAACTGATGCTTCGGGTACTTCAAGTGTTTCCATGTAGAATATATGCATATTTAACTACGACGGCTGACACTGAATGCTCACCGCATGGGATACACATGCTTTCCGGGTATATTCTAATCCTCTCAACTACCCAGCGAGGCTGATACTCCTTTCTCTTTATTTCACAACAGACACTGAAGCAGCTTTGTCAAGAGGAACCTCTGGTTAGGGCTTCCCTGGTGGCTCAGAGGTTAAAGCGTCTGCCTCCAATGCGGGAGCCCGGGTTCGATCCCTGGGTCGGGAAAATCCCCTGGAGAAGGAAACGGTAACCCACTCCAGTGTTCTTGCCTGGAGAATCCCATGGACGGAGAAGCCAGGTAGGCTACAGTCCACAGGGTCGCAAAGAGTCGGACACGACTGAGCGACGGAACGAAAAAACCTCTGGTTAGGGCAAACTGTGATTCGAACCCAGACGGTCCAATTCTCTTCTTGAACACTGTCATAGTTGTGTCTGAAACACTGTTTCAAAATAGCTTCTCTACAATGCTAATGAAAGGGTTATTTCAGAAATTACCTACACCAACTGGCAAGTAACATGTCAAAAAAATGTCTGACTAGTTGTGCACCATGAATTCAGTGTAGTTATTCTAAACAGTTCAAATAAGTAGAACGCATCAAGAAAATTCAATATGACCAAGAGCTAAATTGTTCGTTTGATGAAATCATTGCCCATGTACCCCAAAGTTTATTTTTTAAATTATTGGATGATGCTTTAGGGAAGGCCTCATATGGACCATTTAAGGAAAAGTGAGCACTTCTTGGTCACAGCGATGGTTGATTAATCTCTCCCCTTTCACGATCTCCTCTGAAGTCCTTTGGTTCAATCAGACAAAAAACTTTTAGCAGAAGGTGAAAGTTATGACCAACCTTGATAGTATATTAAAAAGCAGAGACACTACTTTGCCAACAAAGGTCCGTCTAGTCAAGGCAATGGTTTTTCCCGTGGTCATCTATGGATGTGAGAGTTGGACTGTGAAGAAAGCTGATCGCCAAAGAATCGATGCTTTTGAACTGTGGTGTTGGAGAAGACTCTTGAGAGTCCCTTATACTGCAAAGAGATCCAACCAGTCCATTCTAAAGGAGATCAATCCTGGATGTTCATTGGAAGGACTGATGCTGAAGCTGAAACTGCAATACTTTGGCCACCTCATGCGACGAGTTGACTCACTGGAAAAGATTCTGATGCTGGGAAAGGTTGGGGGCGGGAGGAGAAGGGGACGACGGAGAATGAGATGGCTGGATGGCATCACCGACTCTGTGGACATGAGTTTGAGTGAACTCCGGGAGTTGGTGATGGACAGGGAGGCCTGGCGTGCTGTAATTCACGGGGTCGCGGAGAGTCGGACACGACTGAGCGACTGAACTGAACTGAACTGAACTGAAGGCCAATGGTTACTCTTTTGTTTCTAATGACAAATATTCATAAATGTCAAAAATTGGGAAAACAATTAGACATTTATTAGTTCAGTTCAGTTCAGTCGCTCAGTCGTGTCTGACTCCTTGAGACCCCATGAATCACAGCACGCCAGGCCTCCCTGTCCATCACCAACTCCCAGAGTTCACTCCAACTCATGTCCATCGGATCGGTGATGCCATCCAGCCATCTCATTCTCTGTCATCCCCTTCTCCTCCTGCCCCCAATCCCTCCCAGCATCAGAGTCTTTTCCAGTGAGTCAACTCTTCGCATGAGGTGATCAAAGTATTAAAGTTTCAGCTTCGACATCAGCCCTTTCAATGAATACCCAGGACTGATCTCCTTTAGGATGGATTGGTTGGTTCTCCTTGCAATCCAAGGGACTCTCAACAGTCTTCTCCAACGACACAGTTCAAAAGCATCACTTCTTCGGCGATCAGCTTTCTTCACAGTCCAACTCTCACATCCATACATGACTACTGGAAAAACCATAGCCTTGACTAGACAGACCTTTATTGACAAAGTAATGTCTCTGCTTTTTAATATACTATCTAGGTTGGTCATAACTTTCCTTCCAAGGAGTAAGCATCTTTTAATTTCATGGCTGTAATCAGCAACCACAGTGATTTTGGAGCCCAAAAAAATAAAGTCTGACACTGTTTCCACTGTTTCTCCATCTGTTTCCCATGAAGTGATGGGACCAGATGCCATTATCTTAGTTTTCTGAATGTTGAGCTTCAAGCCAACCTTTTCACTCTCCTCTTTCACTTTCATCAAGAGGCTTCTTAGTTCCTCTTCACTTTCTGCCATAAGGGTGGTGTCATCTGCATATCTGAGGTTATTGATATTTCTCCCGGCAATCTTGATTCCAGCTTGTGCTTCTTCCAGCCCAGCGTTCCTCATGATGTACTCTGCATATAAGTTAAATAAGCAGGGTGACAATATACAGCCTTGACGTACTCCTTTCCCTATTTGGAACCAGTCTGTTGTTCCATGTCCAGTTCTGACTGTTGCTTCCTGACCTGCATATAGGTTTCTCAAGAGGCAAGTCAGGTAGTCTGGTATTCCCATCTCTTTCAGAATGTTCCACAGTTTATTGTGATCCACACAGTCAAAGGCTTTTGCATAGTCAATAAAGCAGAAATATATGTTTTTCTGGAACTCTCTTGCCTTTTCCATGATTCAGCGGATGTTGGCAATTTGATCTCTGGTTCCTCTGCCTTTTCTAAAACCAACGTGAACATCCGGAAGTTCACGGTTCATGTATTGCTGAAGCCTGGCTTGGAGAATTTTGAGCATGACTTTACTAGCGTGTGAGATGAGTGCAATTGTGCGGTAGTTTGAGCATTCTTTGGCATTGCCTTTCTTTGGGATTGTTAGTTAGGACCCTGTTTATATCTTTTATTGATTATTTAAAGGGGCTCTATCTTTTAAATGTGCTAACATGTATGAATTTTTAAGCTTACTAGTAGATTCTTTTTCACAGAAGGTAGTACTCAGGTAGCACCTTCCAGTGTCAGCTCAAATAATCTAGTTACTGATTTTTTTCCTAAACTGTCAAATTATTTTCACAACCAAACAATTAGCAGTTCCAATGTGAAATTATCTGAGTTTACTGATTGCTCCTCTGCTTTTATTTTTACTATAAAAATAGTTTCTGTAACAATGCAAAATGAAAGTCTGAGAGTAATCAAAGGAAAAAGGAGAGAGGGTCCATATTAGCTTGAATGGATCAGCTAGTATTGCAGGAGTGCAGTAAACAGGCATTCTGGCCAACCAAAAGAAATCTCTCTTGCCTACAAAACTGCATCCTGTCAGAGAGAATCAGGCCTAGAATGGGAAAAAAACAATGTTCTTTAGTAAATAAATTCTTAGTATTCTCTGTGTGGGGAAAAGAAGCCCATTTCTATGTTTAGAATTCAGAGAAAAAGCTGACAAGAGTGCAAAGCTTGTCAATCTATCAAAATGTCAAAATCCATCATTTCAGACACACAGAACTACACACAGCACTTTGAGTTTCTTGGCTTTCCACTGCCCAGCAGGGTCCAATTGATCTTGGTCCAGAAAATTAACAATGATGTAAAAGTAAATATTCCTATCAGTTCAGTTCAGTTCAGTCGCTCAGTCGTGTCCGACTCTTTGCAACCCCATGAATCACAGCACGCCAGACCTCCCTGTCCATCACCAACTCCCGGAGTTCACTCCAACTCATGTCCATCGGATCGGTGATGCCATCCAGCCATCTCATTCTCTGTCGTCCCCGTCTCCTCCCACCTCCAATCCCTCCTAGCATCAGACTCTTTTTCATTGAGTCAACTCGTCGCACGAGGTGGCCAAAGTATTGGAGCTTCAGCTTGAGCATCAGTCCTTCCAATGAACACCCAGGATATAGATCAGCAATAAATGGAATTATGCTTTCTCCCTACGACCAGGACTTGTGCGTTTTTCCAAGGTTCTATGACAACCTTAGAACAGAACTGTGATTCATGTTTAGATTTTCCCTCTCTAACTAAACCTAATTTAAAATAATTATGTTTACCCTGTTTTAATAAAAGCTATGCATACACAATTATTTACAAGAATAATTTATTTATAGAATAATAGTTATGGTATAAGAGTAGTGTCTCTAGCATATATTTGTAAACTCGTACATAGGTTAAAATAAGTTTGCCTGATCTGAGCATGCATCTCCTACTCTTAGAAAATTAGAAATTCTAAAATATAATCAAAACTGTTTTGAAGTTACTCAAACAAGCTGAGGGTCTCAGTGGCCCAGGAAGTATCCTGGTTGGGACTGGAGTTTCAAGGTCCACCCAGAAATATAAGGCATTTTTTCGTTTTTATCTCACAATAGCACAGAACTTAGAACTGAGTCTCCTGCAAAACAAGACTACAGAAGGGCAGGTTCTCCCCAGTCTGGGGCAGTAGTGGGACAGCTTGTCACCTGCAGGGGTCCTAGGAAGAAGAGAAAGGTCATGTGAAAAGAAGAAAAAATCTCAAACCTGTGACATTGGTGGATATGAGAGTTACATTTACATGGCCTGTGATAAATAGTAAACTGAGAAACTAACAACGACAGAACGAAACCAAGTCCTGGACCATTAAAACCCTGGGACTCCCAACTGAGGCAAAAATAAAATGCCCTGTAGAGAAATGTCCACAGTATGGGCACAGACAGTCCACATAAAACACCCCACTGAAGACAAGCTAACAATGAAAAACACAACCAAACACTGACAGAACAATCAGCAGACATGATAAACTGGGTCAGCCAGAAATCCCACAACTAGACCATAGACGAGAGAACAGTCTGCAAGAGACATAAAATAGCAGCATTAAAAAGACGATAAAGGGCAGTGAATTAGAAACCCACAACCAAAAGGGGGAAATAGGCATTTGGAAACTCTAAAACATGCTTCTAAATCATTCATCATCAGTGAAGATAACATGCTGGAAATTTTTAATACTTGGAACTGAGTAACAATGAAAATGTAACATAAAAATCTGTGAGAAGTAGCCAAAATATCCTTTAAAAGGAAATGTATATACTTTTTTCTTTATTTTTAATTGAAGGATAACTACAATATTTGTGCTGGCTTCTGCCATACATCAACATGGATCAGCCATAGGTATACATACGTTCCCTCCCTCTTGAACCTCCCTCCCACCTCCCACCCCATCCCACCCCTCTAGGTTGTCACAGAGCCTCGGTTTGAGTTACTTGAATCATACAGCAAATTCCCACTGGCTATCTATTTTTATATATGTTAGTGTATATATTTCCATGCTACTCTCTTCAAATGTATATACTTTTAAACGAATATGTTAAGAAAGAAAAAAGAACAGTTGTAAGCCCAGCAACCCAAGAAGTGAAAAAGAATACCAGAGTAAGCCTGAAGAAAATAGCAAACATAAAAGCAGAACTTCATAGACAAGAAAACAAATAAATGTTAGAATTGATAAAACAAAAACTGACTATGGAGGGAGAAAACACACACACAAAGGAAATTTTAACCTCTAGAAGACTGATCAAGGTAAAAAAGAAAAGATATTAGCAGTAATATTAGGAACAAAGAAAGGATAGAACTATAGATAGAATAGAGATATTTTGAAGCATATGTTAAACTGTACGCCAACAAATGTAAATTCAAATGAAAATTCTAGAAAAATATAAATTATCAACCCTGACTAATGAAAAGATAGAAAGCCAGCATAACTCTATATAAAATTTTTAAATGATCTGTAAAGATCTAACTACCAAAAAAAAATGCCTCTAAAGTTTTACAAGCATTCTTTACCAAATCTTCAAACAGCAGATAGTTCATATTTCATACAAATGATTGGGAGTTTAGAAAAAGAGAAGTCTACTACTCATTTTATGAAACTAGCATAACCTTAATACTAAAGCTAGCTAAGAACTGTATGGGGGAAAAAATTACTGACTAACCCCACTGTTAATATAGATATGAAAATCCTACATAAAATACTAGCAAAATAAATTCAGCTGTCCTATGGTTCTAGGGGGAACAGTGGGAGGGAGGGATAGTTAAGGAGTATGGGATTGACTTATACACATGTGTGCATGCTCAGTTGTTTCAGAAGTGTCTGATTCTTTGTGTCCCCATGGGCTGTAGCCCACCAAGCTCCTCTGTCCATGGGATTCTCCAAGCAAGGATATTGGAGTGGGTTGCCATGCCCTCCTCCAGGAGCTCTTCCTGACCCAGGGATTGAACCATCATTGGCAGGCAGATTCTTTTCCACTAGTGCCACCTGGGAAATAGATAACCAACGAGGACCTACTGGATAGCACAGGGGATGTTGCTCAGTATTCTGTAATAACCTAAATTGGAAAAGAATTTGAAAAAGAATAAATACATGTATAACTGAATCACTCTGCTATATACCTGAAACTAACACAATAGTGTTAATTAACTATGCTCCAATATAAAAGAAAAAAAATTTTTAAGGGGAAATTATGCCCTTCTACCCCCAAATAAATGTTTCTTAGGGGAAAAAGAAGCATGAAAATAAATGTAAACAAAATTTTTCTATTCAACATTAACATACATTTACATTTTTTAATCTGTAAAATAAAGTTAACTGAAGCAAGTGGAAATTTCTACTCATAAATAAATAAATTCATACGTACCAGTTTCAAGATAGTGATTAACTATGCAAAAGATAGTAAAGAATGGGATAAGGAGCCATCAACTGCATTGCTAATATTTTGTTTCCAAAAGAAAAGAGGAAAATAAGGTAAATGTTACTAGCTTTAAAATCTAGTGGTTGGTACATGGATATCTGTTAGATTATTCTCTGTATTTTCTAATTTCATAATTTTTAAAAATTAATAAGTAAAATCAACAAATCACTTATATATCCATTATCTCATTCTGGTTCAGTTCAGTCGCTCAGTCGTGTCCGACTCTTTGCGACCCCATGAAACACAGCATGCCAGGCCTCCCTGTCCATCACCAACTCCCGGAGCTCACTCAAACTCATGTCCATCGAGTCGGTGATGCCATCCAGCCATCTCATTCTCTGTCATCCCCGTCTCCTCCCACCCCCAATCCCTCTCAGCATCAGACTCTTTTCCATTGAGTCAACTCGTCACATGAGGTGTCTGGTTCAGTTCAGTTCAGTCGCTCAGTCATGTCCGACTCTCCACGACCCCATGAATCACAGCACGCCAGGCCTCCCTGTCCATCACCAACTCCCGGAGTTCACTCAAACTCATGTCCACAGAGTCGGTGATGCCATCCAGCCATCTCATTCTCAGTCGTTCCCTTCTCCTCCCGCCCCCAACCTTTCCTAGCATCAGAGTCTTTTCCAGTGAGTCAACTCATCGCATGAGGTGGCCAAAGTATTGCAGTTTCAGCTTTAGCATCAGTCCTTCCGATGAACACCCAGGACTGATCTCCTTTAGAATGGACTGGTTGGATCTCCTTGCAGTCCAAGGGACTCTCAAGAGTCTTCTCCAACATCACAGTTCAAAAGCATCGATTCTTCGGCGATCAGCTTTCTTCACAGTCCAACTCTCACATCCGTACATGACCACAGGAAAAACCACAGCCTTGACTAGACGGACCTTTGTTGGCAAAGTAATGTCTCTGCTTTTTAATATACTATCAAGGTTGGTCATAATTTTCCTTCCAAGGAATAAGCGTCTTTTAATTTCATGGCTGCAATCAGCATCCGCAGTGATTTTGGAGCCCCAAAAAATAAAGTCTGACACTGTTTCCACTGTTTCCCCATCTATTTCCCATGAAGTGATGGGACCAGATGCCATGATCTTTGTTTTCTGAATGTTGAGCTTCAAGCCAACCTTTTCACTCTCCTCTTTCACTTTCATCAAGAGGCTTTTGAGTTCCTCTTCACTTTCTGCCATAAGGGTAGTGTCATCTGCATATCTGAGGTTATTGATATTTCTCCTGGCAATCTTGATTCCAGCTTGTGCTTCTTCCAGCCCAGTGTTTCTCATGATGTACTCTGCATATAAGTTAAATAAGCAAGGTGACAATATACACCCTCCCAAATAAGGTTGTTGGGTGTCCATTTTACAGATGAGAAGTAGGTTCCTCAAAGTTAAATCCATTACCAACCATCACAGAGACACAAAGGGGAAGAACTGGGATTCCAACTTAAGTCACCTAAACCAACATGTTCCTCCAAAAATTCCTTATCTTACAAAATTACCCATAGAGTCCCATAAAGATCAAGTTCCATACTGCCTTGAATATTTATTTCAATTTTCAAAAATTTGCCTGGCAATCAACCTTTCAGGATAAGATTGTTTTTTACCCCATAAATTAGTGCATACCTGAATTCATGGAGATTGACTCTGTACAGTGACAAAAATGAGTCCACAATAACGTCACTGTCTGGTTATTGGCATTTACATTGGAGGTTCTGGGATCGTGAGCCCTGGGGCTGTAAAAGCACCCCTTTCTCCTGCCCAATATCCTTCCAAAGGGATTTTAAAAGAGCCACCAAGAAACTCTTATCCACATGACCTTAAGCTATCTTGAAATTGTTGAAGAAAATCTGTGACCTGGCATTCATACTGACTTACCAGCTCAGTTTAAAAATATATGTTCAACAGTCAAGCAGCTGTTATTTCTCCTTCCTTTGCCAACTGATTATGGATAGCAAGTTTTGTCATTTTTCCATTATTCACGACTCTTGGGTTATCAGTCTTCTGTACAAACGATAACATGCTTTATTGGAAGATAAACTGTTTGAGGATGGAGTTGGAAAATAAGTGATTTGGGGCAACTGAGAAGGGGTTTTGTGCATCAGATGGTTTTAATTAAAGCAATGATATCAAATCTGCTTCTACTTACAGAGGCGAGACACCTCCCAGGGTCTGAGATTAAAGCCTTTGTTAGTCTTTTCCACCAAAACTCTACCTGGGTCTTCTGAAGTTTTCTGTTTTCCTGTTGAATGCCAGAGAAACTTTGGTATAAAATTACGGAAGAGAATGGGGAAAATGCTGATGCCAGTGGCTGTCCCAAAAAAAGAGAGGGAGGGAGAGTGAGAAACTGTTACACTAATCTTTTTTTCTGTTTGTTTCTGATTTGTTCCTTATGTTTACGCAAAATCCTTTATCATCTAGAGTTGTATTAGCATAGAATATGGGCATAAGGACCTAACCTTCCTCCAGTGATGACAGTCTCTTCTTCCAACAGAGTACATTTCTCCATTTTTCCTCCCTCTGCTGCCAGGCAATTGCTCTGAGCACCCCACAGTTTATGATCAAGACTCTCTCAGTGTTCTAAAACACTGTTTTAAGACCCCCATGTCATTTTTATAAAGATTAGAAGTCTTCTTCATTCATAATTTTTATCCAAATAAGGCTCTTGACTTCACCTATTATGGGAGTCTCACATGAATTTGTGATGTGCGCTCTACCTCTCTGGTCAAATTGTGGGCTTTTACTAAATTCCTTTAAAGTAACATTTGGAAAACATATTTCAAGATAAAATAATTTTTAATTAACCATCCTCCTGATATCTAACACTGCTTTGACCTTGGGCTACAGTCACAATAAAAGGTTTCTTTTAAAATTCAAGTTATAATACACCCTGGTCTGACCTATACAAAAAAATACAATTCATCCATATCTCTAAAGACAGAGGAATGAACTTTTAGGATACATTTAAATTTAAAAGTAATCCCAAAAGTTTAATTTCCTAAGTCTAGCCACCAACACAATTGAGTGATAGTCTAATAGCAAAACTGGTTTATTAAAAGTTTGTCTCTTTCTAATTTTGATCCCCTCTAGCTCCATTTAGGCAGATAAAAAATTTCACAAAACCTAATTTCTAAAAGCACTTAACACAGCTCCTCAGATTTTCAAAAAGAAAAATGGAAAAACTTGCCTCACATCTTCCTAAGTAATGCTGTCTAGGTAAACCAGCCTTGACCTCTGGGGCATATTCTGAAAAAACTGGGCCAGGTCACCACATGGACTGGGAATGGAGAGAGGACAATCTCGTTTCCCCAGTGGTGATCACACTGCCCTAAACATAGCAGATTCCCAACAAGGAATGTGGAATAAACAAGCATATCTCCTCCCTGTAACCCACTTGTCAATTCAGGTACACTGTCTTCTGAGACTCAGCCATTTACTCGTTCATTTAACAAATGCTTATTGAGTACAACACAGGATGCAACAGAAACAATCCTACTTCAGGGAGCTTATACTGTAGTGGATGGAGTCGGGCAATTAATCAGTGAATGCATAGTATTTAGGTATTGATAAGTGCTGTAGGAAATAATTAGTCAAGAGGGAAGATAGATGGTTTTTCAGAGTGGGCTGCTCCAGTTATCAGCACAGTAGTCAGGGAGAGGATTTCAGACAAAGGGACAATAAATACAAGGACTTGGGGAAGTCAAGGAGGCCATCTGGCTAGAGGTGATTGAGGAAAGTGGAGAGTGACAGCTAAGAGGTCAGGAAGAAAATGAGGGAACAGAAAAAACAGGCCCCCATGGGTCATCTCTCGGGTGCAGGAGGACAATCAGAGACTGGAAGTCAGGAGAACCCATGCCTCATCTTAGGGGAAGAAGGTTGTTCAACCCCTGTTGAGAGTTTCCACACAAGAATGTGATCCAGTAAATCTTCTGAGTTTTAAATGATGGAAATTCCTTTTACAAAAAAAAAAAGGTGTACACAAGACAAAGGATGTCTGAGGGCCATTCCTGCCCAGGGCTGCCCTGGAAGCCCAGGCTTGGATTCTCCCTCCAGGCGCTGCCTCCTGGTCTCATGGTCTCTGCACTACCAGGAGGTTCAGCGCAATCCCTCAGAGGGCTGCCAGCCCCCTCCCCAGTCCAAGGGAACCATTTCCTAAAACTGGAAACAAGTCCCACTCTCTATCCTTTGCTGCTTCTAAGCCTAGAGAGTGAGTGAAAATCACTCAGTCATGTTCAACTCTTTGCAACCCCACGGCCTGTACAGTCCATGGAATTCTCCAGGCCAGAATATTGGCGTGGGTAGCCGTTCCCTTCTCCAGGGGATCTTCCCAACCCATGAATTGAACCCAGGTCTCCCGTATTGCAGGTGGATTCTTTACCAGCTGAGACACCAGGGAAGCCCTCTAAGCCTGGGAATTTCTCTCTTATCTCTGGGCTTTAGCATTATAGAAACAAAACCCAGAAAAACTTGCCCTCTGTATCTGCCTGTGCACTACAAGCCCCCTCACACTCTCATCCCCTTCTCATATACCTCCTCTGAGGGAATGTGAATTACAGCAGCTGCCTGAGTGAGCAGTGGGGAAATAGGAACAGGAATGCAGAGTATTGAGGTAAGACAGGAAAAATACTAGGGGGCAAAAAAAAATCAACTGCTCAAAATATTACCAAGACACACATAAACCAGGACAGTGTGAAAATTACTTTTGGGAAAATAAAATAGTCCATGGAGAGTATTTGCTCTCCACAAACTTATAATTAAGATGATAAAACACACATACATACATACAACTATATATGTAAAGCATGAAATTTAAGACAGTGTGTTAATTCTAGCTGGAATTATTAGGAAAAAGAGTTACGGAAAGTTGGATTTAAGCCTGGTCTTGAAGAGTAAATGCATTTGTATTTTTAAGTGAAAATTGTCACTTTTGGCAGGAGTGTAAATTGTATTTCTAGAAGAAAATCTGCAACATTTACTGAAGTCTTGAAAATGTGGATTCTAAATGTCCCAATGGTCCCACTTACAGGAATGCATGTTAATGACATGTTCAAAGCTATATGAACAAAGATGTTCAAAACAGGACTATTTATAGTAGCAAAAAATATAAAAGGAACAACCCAAATATCTATAAATAGGGTAAAGAAATCATGGTATATAAAGTGGAATATTATATAGGCAATCAAAATAAACACTTAAGAATATATATAGAGAGAGAGAAAGAGAGACCTAGAAACATATCCATCAAAAAAAATTTAGACAAGAAATTTCACAGTAGGAGTCATCCCATTTTTTTTAAAGTAAATGTGTATATGTGTACACACACCCTTGTATATTGAAAACTCTGAAAAAATGTACACAACAAAATGATGCTGGTGGTTACGGTAGATAATGCGCCCATCCTGCCTTGGGTTGGGGTGGACATACTTCCTTGCAACAGTAATGTTGGGCTTGGCCATGTGACTTGTGCAGAGCAATGGAATATGAGCCAATGTGCCATCTGTCCAAGCTAATGCTTTAAAGGTGAGGGCGTGGCTTTGGTTCAGCCTCTCACCCTTCCTCTCTGCTGTGAGGGTGGGATTGTCACAGGGTAGCTCCTTTAGCTTGAGATTCAGAACAGGATGCCATGTGGGGCACATCCCAGAACCTGAGCTTATCCACAGCCAAACTGCTGTCCTCCAGGAACAGGAGGGAAAAATAAGCTTGCTGTGGGGTCGCAAATGACACACACTAGGCCACTGCTAGTGTGTGTCATTTGGTACCAGAACAGATTTAAGAAATACAGTACCTGTTGATAACCAATAAAAGTGAATGGAAACAAAAAAAGAAAGAAATACAGTAACTATCACTAGGTGATTTTTTAAATTGAAATTACAAGTAATTTTTACTTTTACATATTTCTGTATTGTCTGAAACTTTAGCAGTGGTTATGACTGACTTTCATTATCAAAAAAGCAATAAAGTTACAAAAATAAAAATAAGGTGTTCTGATAAAAAAAACATTACTGAAAATGTATGAAAAAAACAAAAGTGGACCATAATCTCACCATGCATAGATTATCTCTCTTGACAGTTATAGAATATGTATTTCTAGTGTTTTTTCCCCTGTGTTTTTTAATTATTTGAGCTCTGTAGACAATTAGTTTTTTCTCTCCTATTAGAACATAAGTATTTTCTTATGTTAATAAATTTGTTATGTTATGGTAATATCATATAATGACAATATATTGTCTATTTTATAAATGTGGCACATTTAATTCTCCTTTGCTAAACATTTAGGTTGTAAGTTTTAATGATATAAGTAACTGTAAGGGCCATCTTTATACACTGATTGTTTTTCTATATGAAAAACTATTTCCTCAAGAGTGGGAAAAATTTAAGACCCTGTGTGTATGTGTGTGTGTTGCTCAGAAATGTCCAGCTCTTTGCAGTCCTATGGACTATAGCCTGCCAGGCTCCTCTGTCCATGGGATTTTCCAGGCAAGAATACTGGAGTGGTTGCCATTCCCTTCTCCAGGGGATCTGCCTGACCCTGGGTCTTCAGCATTGTAGGCAGATTCTTTAACGTCTGAGCCACCATACATGCTGCCAAATTGTTTGATGGGTAAAACATTTGATGAAGAAAAAAATGACAGAGGAATATAAATAAAAGTTCAGGGCCATACTAAGTTGGGCAGAAGAGGAGCAAGTTTTCTCATACTGCTGCACGGGATAAGGAGTTTTAACTTGATGATATCAGCATGAGGGGAGCCGCTGCAGGTCCTTGTGAAAAGATGAACAGAAGGAACATGACATTTTAGGGTGATTTCTGAGCCAGCTATACTCACTGTGAACTAAAAGGTACACGGAGGTTAGAGACAAAAGTCTGGCACTGCCCTGCTTAGTCACTCAGTTGGGTCCAACTCTATGTGACCCCGTGGACTGTAGCCCACCAGGCTCCTCTGTCCATGGGGATTCTCCAGGCAAGAATACTGGAGTTGGCAGCCATTCCCTTCTCTAGGGGATCTTCCCAACCCAGGGATCAAACCTGGGTCTCTTGCATTACAAGCAGATGCTTTACCATCTGAGCCACCAGGGAAGACCCAAAAGTCTGGCCAGGAAATTGTTACAGTAGGCTTTGGTATAGGTGATGAATGTCTGGCTTAAGGTGAGGGGAGCAGGAATAGTAAATCATCTGAAACACAGTTACATACAACATAATAACAGTACCGGTCCTTTGCAAATTCATTATCAGCGATTCATTAAGTTTCTCCACAGTTAGGCTCTGACAGAGGAAAGATTTTGATGGACTTAGTATCCATTCATTTGTGTGTGGGTGTGTGTGTTTTCAGCAAAAGGGGGGACCAGAGTTTTGCTTCTGCTTAACATTTGGTCATCCCAAAAGCTAACTAGTAATTTTTCCAATTTCCCACAGAATAACCTGTTTTTGTTGTTAATGACATGGGGAGCAGCAGTAATCTAGAAATTCTGAAATCAGAAAACCACATCAGAAAATAACCCAATCCTAGATGATGCTGTGAAAGTGCTGCACTCAATATGCCAGCAAATTTGGAAAACTCAGCAGTGGCCATAGAACTGGAAAAGGTCAGTTTTCATTCCTGTCCCAAAGAAAGGCAATGCCAAAGAACGCTCAAACTACCATACAATTGCACTCATTTCACACGCTAGTAAAGTCATGCTCAAAATTCTCCAAGCCAGGCTTCAGCAATACGTGAACCGTGAAATTCCAGATGTTCAAGCTGGTTTTAGAAAAGGCAGAGGCACCAGAGATCAAACTGCCAACATCCACTGGATCATGGAAAAGGCAAGAGAGTTCCAGAAAAACATCCATTTCTGCTTCATTGACTATGCCAAAACCTTTGACTGTGTGGATCACAATAAACTGTGGAACATTCTGAAAGAGATGGGAATACCAGACCTCCTGACCTGTCTCTTGAGAAACCTATATGCAGGTCAGGAAGCAACAGTTAGAACTGGACATGGAACAACAGATTGAATCCAAATAGGAAAAGGAGTACGTCAAGGCTGTATATTGTCACCCCGCTTATTTAACTTATATGCAGAGTACATCATGAGGGACGCTGGGCTGGAAAAAGCACAAGCTGGAATCAAGATTGCCGGGAGAAATATCAATAACCTCAGATATGCAGATGACACCACCCTTATGGCAGAAAGTGAAGAGGCACTAAAGAGCCTCTTGATGAAAGTGAAAGAGGAGAATGAAAAAGTTGTCTTAAAGCTCAACATTCAGAAAACAAAGATCATGGCATCTGGTCCCATCACTTCGTGGGAAATAGATGGGGAAATAGTGGAAACAGTGTCAGACTTTATTTTTGGGGGCTCCAAAATCACTGTGGTTGCTGATTGCAGCCATGAAATTAAAAGACGCTTACTCCTTGGAAGGAAAGTTATGACCAACCTAGATAGTATATTAAAAAGCAGAGACATTACTTTGCCAACAAAGGTCCATCTAGTCAAGGCTGTGGTTTTTCCAGTGGTCATTGATGGATGTGAGAGTTGGACTGTGAAGAAAACTGAGCACTAAAGAATTGATGCTTTTGAACGGTGGTGTTGGAGAAGACTCTAGAGAGTCCCTTGGACTGCAAGGAGATCCAACCAGTCCATTCTAAAGGAGATCAATCCTGGGTGTTCACTGGAAGGCCTGATGCTAAAGCTGAAACTGCAATACTTCGGCCACCTCATGTGAAGAGTTGACTCACTGGAAAAGACTCTGATGCTGGGAAAGGTTGGGGGCAGGAGGAGAAGGGGACGATAGAGAATGAGATGGCTGGATGGCATCACTGACTCGATGGACATGAGTTTGAGTGAACTCTGGGAGTTGGTGATGGACAGGGAGGCCTGGCGTGCTGTGATTCATGGGGTCGCAAAGAGTTGGACATGACTGCGTGACTGAACTGAACTGAACTGAGACAATTCACAAATGTCCAAAGTAGGCCCATCTTTGGGATGAATCTGGAAGACTCTGAGATCATCTTACTTTCTTTACTCATAGTTGTCATTTGTACTGAAGTTTTTGGAATTCTAGTTTGAAGAAACACAACAAAATCAATTGATCCTTAAACAAAAAGAGAGATTGGAAGAACTTTACACTGTTTTTTTCATTGAAACTCACACTACATGAAACTCTGATTTCATTCACATGCAATCATTACAAAATACGACAGAGAGGACAGATGAAGAAACAGTAATGACAGCTCAGGAGAACATCACTGGGTTTCATTGGAAATGTATGGCTTGAGCATGAGGACAAAGCCAAGAGCATTTTTACTAAAATGTAGACTGAGTTCACAGATGTTATATAATCACTTTTAGAGGAATAATCTTTTCAAAATGCTTGTCCGTACAAGCTTTTAGAACAGTGATATGTCAGCCAAACATATACCAAATGAAACTTCATTTTTAAGGATAAACATAAGTCCTTCCTTGAGGTGCTGCATGAGTGGGATATTGCAGGCGCTTTCATTTGATGCTCCAGAGGATATAGAATTGGCGCGAATGAGTGATTTTCAAATTTATCTAGTAGAATTGTCAAAACATTGACAGCAAGAATATCTTTCATACCCATGTAAAGATAATAGCAGAAGAATGGCAAATTAAAAGCAATGAATTCAAATCAAAACTAATCAAAATAGAACTTAGCTATGAAACATTTCACCCCCTTTCTGAAAGTCCTAACCATCACAGGAAGAGTTATAAAGATTCAATGAAATCATTTTTCAAGTGTCCTTCTTACCTCAAGGGACTTCCCTGATGGCTCAGTGGTTAAGAATTTGCCTGCCAATGCAGGGGACACAGGTTCGATCCCTGGTCCAGAAATGAAGATCCCACATACTACAGGGCAACTAAACCCTCACACCCTAGAGCCCATGTTCCACAGCAAGAGAAGCCACTGCAATGGGAAGACCATGCACCGACTGCAACAGAGTTGTCCCTACTAGCTCAACTAGCAAAAGCCCATGTGCAGCAATGAAGCCTCGACCCAGCCAAAAATAAAACAATAGTTTGTTATAAAAAATATTTACTCTAAAGTTTAAAACCATCCTCAGATTTCTTTTAAATCATTCCTTTCTCAGTAGAAAATTTGTGCCACACTTTAAAAAATCTTCCATCACATTAGTTCCTACATATTTCATATATTACCTCAAAAGGAAGAATTGAATCAGTGAGTAACAGGGTCTAAGCTAAAAATCATAAAAATCAGTAAATATTTCTACAACTAGTTCAAAGTATAAATATTTGGTTCTCAAAGAATCTCTGTTCTTGCCTAAAGACTAATCTTATCTGTGTGTGTGTGTATGTGTGCTTGGTCACTTGTTCATGTCTGACTCTGCAACCCTATGCTCTGTAGCCCACCAGACTCCTCTGTTCATGGGACTCCCCAAGCAAGAATCCTGGGGATCTTCCGGACCCAGGGATCAAACCTGGCTCTCCTGCATTGCAGGTGGATTCTTTACCATTTGAGCCACCAGGGAAGCCCAATCTTATCTAATAAACCTCAAAGCAAAACTTTGCTGGGAGAAAACTTCAATTAGTCTCATTCCCTTCCAAAAACAAAAGCACACTTTCTTTCCATCTGTCCCCCTAACTATGAAGCACAGGGATGTCTGGTTCAAAAGTTTAACATGGTATTTTTATTCCCAGCACACCAAAGAATAACATCCTTTAGTGCTGTCTCAGAAATTTTGGAGCACCATTCAAACATGTCAGGCTATTTCTTGAAGAACATGTGCTAAAACCCTGGAACTCAACCTCAAAGTCTGTCCTAAAACACAGCCCAAATATTCGGGCCTTTCCAAACAAAATCAGTTTATGATTAAAATCTCACCAAGACCAGGCCTTTTATTTTGACAAGGAAAAAAACACTTTAGGTATTTTCATATGGTCAAGTTTCCAGAAATAGCAGCTTTGGATGCATATCATCTGGTAAATTGGCAGCAGCATGATCCCAAACCTCCTCCAGGGAAAATCACGCAAAACCTCGAAAAGGAATCCTAAATGTAGGTGAAAGATCAACAGTGTAATTTCTAACAAGTACCTGCTTCTACATGCAGTGGAGAAATAGAGTGCAGGTTTGAATCTGGTGAACCTAGACTCAAACTCTACCAGAACCCAACCCTAGAATCTTCTTCCTTCCTAAACTGAAATTGTGCTTTGACAGAAGAAAAAAACAGACCCTACTACAGGTACATAAAAGCTCTCAGGTATTCCTTCCCCAAAATGGTTCCATGATCCAATGCTTACAAATAGCTGTGAAAAGAAGAGAAGCGAAAGTCAAAGGAGAAAACGAAAGATATACCCATTTGAATGCAGAGTTCCAAAGAATACCAAGGAGAGATAAGAAAACCTTCCTCAGCGATCAATGCAAAGAAACAGAGGAAAACAACAGGATGGGAAGGACTAGAGATCTCGTCAAGAAAATTAGAGATACCAAGGGAACATTTCATGCAAAATGGGCACAATGAAGGACAGAAATGGTATGGACCTAACAGAAGCAGAAGATATTAAGATGGGGTGGCAAGAATACACAGAAGAACTGTACAAAAGAGATCTTCATGACCCAGATAATCACAATGGTTTGATCACTCACCTAGAGCCAGACATCCTGGAATGCAAAGTCAAGTGGGTATTAGGAACAAATACGAACAAACTACAAACAAAGCTAGTGGAGGTGATGGAATTCCAGGTGAGCTATTTCAAATGCTAAAAGATGATGCTGCAAAAGTGCTGCACTCAGTATGCAAATTTGGAAAACTCAGCAGTGGCCACAGGACTGGAGGTCAGTTTTCATTCCAATCCCAAAGAAAGGCAATGCCAAAGAATGCTCAAACTACCACACAATTGCACTCATCTCACATGCTAGAAAAGTAATGCTCAAAATTCTCAAGCCAGGCTTCAATATTACATGAACTATGAACTTCCAAATGTTCAAGCTGGATTTAGAAAAGGCAGAGGAACCAGAGATCAAATTGCCAACATCTATTGGATCATCAAAAAAGTGAGAGAGTTCCAGAAAAACATCTACCTCTGCTTTATTGACTATGCCACAGCCTTTGACTGTGTAGATCACAACAAACTGTGGAAATTCTGAAAGAGATGGAAATACCAGACCACCTGACCTGCCTCCTGAGAAACTGGTATGCAAGTCAAGAAGCAACAGTTAGAACTAGACATGGAACAACAGACTGGTTCTAAATCAGGAAAGGAGTACGTCAAGGCTGTATATTGTCACCCTGCTTATTTAACTTATATGCAGAGAACATCATGAGAAATGCTGGACTGGATAAAGCCCAAGCTGGAATCAAGTTTGCCAGGGGAAATATCAATAACCTCAGATATGCAGATGACACCACCCTTATGGCAGAAAGCAATGAACTAAAGAGCCTCTTGATGAAAATGAAAGAGGAGAGTGAAAAAGTTGGCTTAAAACTCAACATTCAGAAAACTAAGATCATGGCACCTGGTCCCATCACTTCACAGCAAATAGATGGGGAAACAATGGACACAGTGACAAACTTTATTTTTTTAGTCTCCAAAATCACTGCAGATGGTGACTGCAGCCATGAAATTAAAAGACACTTGTTCCTTGGAAGAAAAGTTATAGCCAACCTAGACAGCATATTAAAAAGCAGAGACATTACTTGGCCAACAAATGTCTCTCTAGTCAAAGCTATGGTTTTTCCAGTAGTCATGTATGGATGTGAGAGTTGGACTACAAAGAAAGCTGAGCACCAAAGAATTGATGCTTTTGAACTGTGGTGCTGGAGAAGACTCTTGAGAGTCCCTTGGACTGCAAGGAGATCCAACCAGTCCATCCTAAAGGAAATCAGTCCTGAATATTCATTGGAAGGCCTGATGCTGAAGCTGAAACTCCAATGCTTTGGCCACCTAATGTGAAGAACTGACTCATTTGAAAAGACCCTGTTGCTAGGAAAGATTGAAGGCGGGA
Source organism: Moschus berezovskii (assembly GCF_049115385.1). Classification (NCBI taxonomy): domain Eukaryota; kingdom Metazoa; phylum Chordata; class Mammalia; order Artiodactyla; family Moschidae; genus Moschus; species Moschus berezovskii. The sequence continues at coordinate 88,438,926 of NC_142470.1, forward strand.
GGAGAAGGGGACAACAGAGGATGAGATGGTTGGATGGTATCACCAACTCTATGGACATGAGTTTTAGTAAGCTCCGGGAGTTGGTAAAGGACAGGGAAGCCTGGTGTGCTGCAGTCCATAGGGTCGCAAAGAGTCGGACACGACTGAGCAACTAACTGAACTGAACTGAACTGATCCAATGCTTTCAGGAAACTCTGGTCAAATGTTTAAATGTTTTCTTTCTTACAGGACTTCTCAGAGCCTTAATATGTTAATATATGATGAAGATTGCTCATTTCCTAACTTCTTTGACCATGGGTGCTCTTGTACTGCCACATTGATTAACATCTCACTAAAGAATTTCACTGGGCTTCCCAGGTGGCTCAGTGTTAAAGAATTCACTGTCAATGCAGCAGTCCACGGTTTGATCCCTCGGTTGGAAAGATCCCCTGGAGAAGAAAATGACAATCCACTCCAATATTGTTGTCTAGAAAATTCCATGGACAGAGGAACCTGGCAAGGAATAGTCCATGGGGTCGCAAAGAGTCAGACATGACGGATCAAGTCCGCAGTAAAAAATTTCACTAGATAGTGAAATCTTTTTTCAGTTTAGGAAGAATATAACTATTTAACTGTTCATCTATCTGGCACAGGACAAACCCTAGAATGCTAAAAACACTGCCACACCTGTTTTCCTTCCTCCAGTTCACTTTCTCATGGTCCTAAACTTGAGGACTTCCCTGATGACTCAGCTGGCAAAGAATCCACCTGCAATGCGGGAGACCTGGGTTTGATCCCTGGGTTGGGAAGATCCCCTGGAAAAGGGAATGGCTACCCACTCCAGTACTCTGGCCTGGAGAATTCCATGGACTGTATAGTCCATGGGGTCGCAAAGAGTCGGATACAACTGAGCCACTTCACTTTCAAACTTGAGGGATGTCTATTGTCCCTCTCCACAATCCTGGCTTCCCTACAGTGGTATTTAACTCAAAATCAGAGCCAGAGAAATTTCAACTGCCCCTTGAGGTCCTATGCCCATAAGACTTGGGGGATTTTCCTGCAAGGAGTGTCCTGGATCTGCCAAAAGTTTCCCACATCTCCTGAGAGACAAACGTGTAAGACATAAATAGTTGGAGCTGATGCAGTAAACGAGAAAATGGATATGAACACATTTACTCTCATAAAGTGGAAGCAATTATTTTTATTTTCACATCATTGTCAGCCCTTTTTATATATCACCATGCACAATTAGACACTTAATAAATACTTTTTAGTACTATAATGATTGAATCCACAAATCTATCATGTAAACTGAATCTATAGTTTCAATCCAGCAATTAAATTTCTGAACCACAGAGATATGGAGTGACATGTTAAGTGGGAAGATGTGGGAGCAAAGAGAGGTGTTGAAGCAAGCAATTAAGTAAAAGAGTCTGCAGCCCAGACGCACTGGTTTCACAAGTTGAGATTTGCTCCCACAGGGCCCAGAGCTGACATCATGGGAATGCATATCAAGACCAGCAATGAGGTTATGTGGCTGAGAACCCCAAACCCATCTAAAAAGCCCGAGTAAAAGTGTTCATCAGTGAGCTAGTGCTGCCAGGTATAAGAAGACAAGAGAACATTCTAGATTAGCCAGAAATGTGAGCAATGACAAGGAAAGGGGGTCAAATATGAAAAGAAAGAATAGGAAGGAGTTAAAATGGCAGAGGTTATCCCAACTTGGTACCATCAGAATTTCTGTTCTCTGGAAAGACTTATGACGTTTGCATCTGTTTTTAAGAGTGACAGCTTCTATGGGTCCCACGCTTCCTGGAAAGAGTATCCCAGGCCCTGTTGGTTCAAGATGGGACAACAGAACATCAGCAATCCCAAAGCACCAGCTGATGCTGCTGCTGCTGCTGCGTCACTTCAGTCGTGTCCGACTCTGTGTGACCCCATAGACAGAAGCCCACCAGGCTCCCCCTTCCCTGGGATTCTCCAGGCAAGAACACTGGAGTGGGTTGCCATTTCCTTCTCCAATGTGTGAAAGTGAAGTCGCTCAGTCGTGTCTGACCCTTAGCGACCCCACGGACTGCAGCCTACCAGGCTCCTCCATCCATGGGATTTTCTAGGCAATAGTACTGGAGTGGTTTGCCATTGCTACCAACTCCCAAGTCTATCTGGAGACCCCACTGAAAGGAAAAAGAGTCAGGGTGACTTAAGAAGCAGCTCTCAGGCTATCTACTCCAAGGAAGAGGAGACTCTAGAGAGAGAGGCACTTAATTCCCATTTATAGCCCCTGCTGCTGCTGCTAAGTTGCTTCAGTCGTGTCCGACTGTGCGACCCCATAGATGGCAGCCCACCAGGCTCCGCCGTCCCTGGGATTCTCCAGGCAAGAACACCAGAATGGGTTGCCATTTCCTTCTCCAATGCATGAAAGTGAAAAGTGAAAGTGAAGTTGCTCAGTCATGTCCGACTCTTCGCGACCCCATGGACTCCAGCCTACCAGGCTCCTCCATCCATGGGATTTTCCAGGCAAGAGTACTGGAGTGGGGTGCCATCACCTTCTCCAATTTATAGCCCCTAGTCAACCTTAATTCAGGGTTGAAATTGGGGTGAACAATTCCCAGATATGATAACCTTTTGAAGGATGCAGTCTTCTAGGGGCGGTAATTAATATGAAAAGGTTGCTGCTTACTGCCTCTCAGAACTTGAAGCATTTTTTTCTTGGGTCTTTAAGGTCACATCTGTAAGAAAAGAGGAGCAAGGGAGATAATGAAGTTGAAGGTGCTTTGGAACTGGCAATACAGCACAGGAAAGGTCTATTCAAGACAAGCCACATACAACCTTTATGATGTGTGTGTATGCATGCTCACTGTCATGTCCGACTCTGAGAATCCATGGACTGTAGCCCGCCAGGCTCCTGTGTCCATGGGATTTCCCAAGTAAGAATGCTGGAGTGAGTTGCCATGCCCTCCTCTAAGGGATCTTCCCCACCCAGGGATTGAACCCATGTCTCTTGGGTCTCCTGCCTTGCTGGCAGATTCTTTACCACCAGCGCCACCTGGGAAGCCTGAAACCTTTATGATAGCTCTTACTGTTGAGTGACTGCAGCCATCCTCAGGCAACCTAATAGACTCAATTCCCTCTCACATCCTCCAGAAATGCCAAAAACATCCTGGGTTTAATCAAGAGACCTATGTTTATTCAATATACTTAGCTCGAGAAAGATAATCCAGGGAACCCAATGCCTTCTTTACTCTGTGTAGCCACTTGCATTTTCTTAGTTATGTTTTTACTTTCTATGTGTCCAATTTTATTTTCAATGATTGACCTGGATTTTAGGTTTTAATAGCCTAAATATCAGATTTTGTTAGTTCAGCTGTATAGTTAAAATGCTCTTACTCTTTTGCTCTTAATTAATGGATACCATTCAACAATGAAGGATTCTGTTTAATCTTTCTTTTAAAATGAGTTTTAAATTATTCTTTGTTTGCACATGGCCCAAGAAAAGCTTTTCTGGGGGGCTGGTAGACGAAGTGGTACAAGTCCACTTCCCTTAATAGACAAAGATTCCCTGTGATGGTAAAAGAGAGAATTTCCCCACCTGGTAGTTATTTAGGAAACTGATTTTTAACCTAATCACAGAATTTTTACACTTATATTAAATTCAATCTTTGTTAGTTTTGATCTGGCAATTCAGCCTGAACATCCATTTTTAAATGAAGTTTTTATTTTTTTGAAGACTTTTTAAAAAGTAAAGATATAAAAAGTCAAAAGAGGGTCTAGTCCTCTCTTTCTCCAGACCCCAATGTGCCACAGTCAGAAAACACAGCTTTTTTTCTTATCTACTCCAAACTCAATTTGGAGGAATACCCTCAAAAGCTGTCTTCTCAGCACTATGTATCCAGATATGATATCATTCTGAAAATAACCCCAAAAAGCCAGATGCTGTTTTGACCGTCTACATGTTTCAGAGTTGATGGGGACATCAAATAGAGCCCAGCCCCCAAACACGCACACCTTGGCCTGTAGACTATAAAAATTTATTAGGTGAGCCCACTTTAGGGTATTGCTGAATTCTTTAGCTGGCAGTGATCTTGGTTTCCATCAGGGACAAGCTGCCTTAAAATAAAGCCCTTGAAAGGACTTACTCCAGACCCTCAGGGAAAGGATCTGCCAAGTAATTTCAGGGGAGAATTCAGTTGCTCCGGAAACAGGTTTTGACAATGGCTCTGTGTGCCAAAGGGCTAAGCTTGTGAGGGCACCAGGTTCCCGCCCCTCAAGGATACTTGAGGCTCTGCTCTCCAAACAGATGACTTCATTCTGACAACAGGGCTTTTTCTTTTTTTTTTTTCCCCCAAGAAGCTGCCAGTTCATACACATTATAAAGTAAATTCTCTCGTTGACACTGGAGTGGCAGGAACTACAAACACTGCTTTTTAAAAAGTGTGTGAGTTGGAGAAGATAAGCTGGAAAAGGAACAGAATTTCCCCCCAAAAGGATTTGTGGTAACCACGGAAATGAATCACCCAATCAGAAATCACTTTGTCAGCCCCAGTATTGATTGAGAAGGTATGTGGAGTTATGCAAAACAACACTAGCTCAGGAAACTTTACTTCAGGCTGAGTAAGGTGCTTTAAAAAGCATGGGTCCCAGAAATATCTAAACCTTCTCTTCCCTTCACCCTTCAAGAAACCACATCCACTAAAAGAAGAAAAAGATAACCAGTCCCTATTCAACAGCTCACCGTTTTTAACATCCCGTGCCCCCATCTTCCAAGGGGCTCCAGAGAACAGTTCGGGGCACAGAGAAGTCTTTTGCATCATTATTCTTCTTTCACTGCAAACTGAGGAGTAAGAGGAATCAATTTCTTCCCAGTTATGTTCAGCCTGAGTCCACGTAAGCCATGGCTGTAAACACACCTCGATAACAGAGAGAAAATGAGAGTTTGGACATGATAAGACTACTTTACTACCCACCACCTTAAATCTTTGATTCCTTTCTCTACATCAGAGGTTCTCAACTTTTCCTGTAGAAGTCCAGATGGCATTTAATTTAGGTTTTGCAGGCTGCATGTGATCCTCCTCCTCCCCTTCTTCCTCCTTCTCCTCTTCTCCTTCTTTTTAAAACACTCACTGACTCGATGGACATGAGTTTGAGCAAGTTCCAGAAGCTGGTGGTGGACAGGGAAGCCTGGGGACAGGAAAGCTGCCTGATGGACAGGGAAGCCTTCCAGAAGTGTATAAATTAGCCTGGGATAGAACCTGCATGCTGAATTTACTAATTAAGAAATGAGAAACCAGAACTATAAAGGTGGCATAGAAATACAAGAAACTATTCTTAAGTAATCTTTTAAAACTTTGAACAGTTACAGATTTTACCATTTGTTATAAACTGGTATATATAATTTAACCAGAACCATAAGAAAATTAGTATTGCGTGAATTCTGAAGCACTTTCAACATGTTGTGGGAATAATGTGGACTTTCTTGAGTTTTACACATTCATAAGTAAATGGTCTGTATCTCGTGCCTTTGTTGGTTTTCTGTGAGCTGTAGTTTCTGGGAAGTGAGCAGCTCTCATTCCTGTAACTCTTGTAATCCAGTCATTCGTGTGCCTCCTTCATGAGGATTCAGTGCGGCTGTGGTGCTGTTATCCCTCTGATAGGAACTCTAACTCGGTGTAAAGCCCCAAAGGTCTGTTATTTATTTTTATTTTATATTGTACTATATTTTATTTACAGTGTTGTGTTTGTTTCAGGTGTATAGCAAAGTGATACAGTCATATATATATATATATATATATATATATATATATGAATTAACAAAAGCAGTTCCTATCTTTTGATGGGATGCTCATGGTTTATAACATAAATGGCATTATTTTGAGAGAGGGATAACTTAGGTATGGCATTGGGTTTTTTCTCTTTTTCCTGCTTGAGGCATTTGTAAAATAACTTAATGTAGCTTTTTACAACTGTGTTTTCTATAGTATTTTTTTCATTTGGTGAAATTTTAACTGTTAATGTTTTTGGCATTGTGCTTTGTACCATTTATTAAATAAAAATTTTTTTAAATAAATAAAAAAAAATAAAACACTCACTGACTCGATGGACATGAGTTTGAGCAAGTTCCAGAAGCTGGTGATGGACAGGTAAGCCTGGTGTGCTGCAGTCCATGGGGTCGCAAAGAGTCAGACACAACTGAGCGACTGAACTAAATTGATAGTGTAAAAACCATTCTTAGCTTGCAGATTTGACTCATGGACCTTAATTTGTTGACCCCATTCTACATTACATCACAGAAGTTCTGACATATCAGAATGTAGGTCACTATTTAATCCAAGTTTCAGACAACCAATCAAGCACACTTTCAGAACTACCTTAAGCTCATAAAACTAACACACTAAATCCAGAAGCTCTAGTGAATGCACCAATACCAACAAATTCAGCCTGACATCACATTATATTCCATTCTCCTCAGGCTAAGACACTTGAAATTTATTCTCACACATGCTCCATATTCCCCAGGTTTCACATGATATAAATTAACTAAATCATGCTATTCTTTTAGAATATATACTCTCTCTTCACAGGTCAGACTTATATTTGTACTCCCGTACATGAGTGAACTCCGGGAGTTGGTGATGGATAGGGAGGCCTGGCATGCTGTGATTCATGGGGTCGCAGAGAGTCAGACACGACTGAGCGACTGAACTGAACATGGTGGGATCTGACTCTAGCTACATACCTTGGGGCCATGAAAAGTGAGGGTGCATGGCACTGGCAGAATAAAATATTCTCGCAGGGTCAGGTGAGATTAAATAGAGTTTTCAGGGAAGGGAGAGACCATCTCAGACTTGGGAGGAGGAGCTCATTTTGCCAGAAAGGAAGTTTCAGGGACATTTGAGAGGAATTCAGAAATTTCAACTCTTTCTGAGTCCACTCAGATTGTCCTTACTCCAAATCTCAGAGTCCCACTCCTTCCCAATCAAGTTCCTAATTTTCACATAAGAAATGTGGCAAGTCTGTGATCTGCATTGTAATTTTACAATACACACAATTAAATTCTGGATTTGGCTTTCAGTGATATTTGAAAATTAGGTGGCTCAGTGGTAAAGAACCTGCCTTCCAATGCAGGAGACACAGGAGATATGGATTTAATCCCTGGGTCAAGAAGATCCCCTGGAGAAGGAAATGACAACCCACTCCAGTATTCTTGCCTGGGAAATCCTGTGGACAAAAAAGCCTGGCAGGCTACAGTCCATGGGGGGGTCACAAGAATTTGACATGACTTAGCAACTAAACCACCGCTACCACCACACCCAAGGTTCCTTCATAACCTGCAGTACCACATCCACAGATTCAACCAACCAGGAACTGTGTAGTACTGTAGCACTTACTATTGAAAAAAATCCATGTGGAGCCAAATAGTTCAAAGTTCAAATTCATGCTATTCAAGGGCCAACTATGTTTTTCCTTGGAAAGGAACTTAGCACTGTGTTCAAGGCCTAGGTGATAACAAAATCAATACAAGAATTCCATCATTTGTTCTGTTTGATAGGACCTTTCTTATTAGAAACATTCTGTTCATCAAAGAAAGGAAAGAAAGAAGGGGGAGGGGGAAGGAAGAAAGGGAAATTACAGAAAGGGTTTAATATAGGGAATTGGTTTCACACGCATTGGAGGAATGAAAGATAAAAAGAAAAAACTAAAGATAACCTAAAGATGATAACGAAAAGAAGAATCCACAACGCTGAACTGTTTCAGTTCAGTTCAGTCGCTCAGTCGTGTCCGACTCTTTGCGACCCCATGAATCACAGCACGCCAGGGCTCCCTGTCCATCACCACCTCCCAGAGCTTGCTCAAACTCATGTCCATTGAGTCGATGATGCCATCCAACCATCTCATCCTCTGTCGTCCCCTTCTCCTCCAGCCTTCAACCTTTCCCAGCATCAGGGTCTTTTCCAATGAGTTGGTTCTTTGCATCAGGTGGCCAAAGTACTGGAGTTTCAGCTTCAGCATCAGTCCTTCCAATGAATATTCAGGACTGATTTCCTTGTGATTAGGTGAAGAAGAAAAAAAGGAAGTGCTTGGGATTATCAAAACCTAAACACTCAGAAGAAGGATACTCATTAAGCTCAGAAGAGGGATACTCGTTAAGCTCAGAGGGCTACATTTTAGCCCTCTGAGGAGACAATATTTCCCAGCTGATGATAAAAACCTGAAAATCACAGAGAAGGATGTCCATGGTACTGGGAATGGGGCAACATCTGGCTACCAACTGTATCTCTGAGCAGGTGAGATACAGCTGGTTCTGACAAAGCTAGAAGAAGCCAAAGGCAATAGTAAACATCCAAAATCAACACTGACAAGACTAAATAAAAACAAGAAGGAAACCTTTATTCCTCTGCGCTCCCTTTCAGTCTTATGATAAAAATTAACAGGATGCAACAGGAAGTCAGCTGGCAAGACAGTCTGGATATGTGTTTGGCAGAATTCTAACTCTGTCCTCTAACAGGACAGAGTATAAGGTTGTGGGTTTGGGTCTCAGAGTCAATAAATAAATGATCGCCACAGATAGTGGTAAGTTTCTCAGTTCTTTCTGTTTAAAATGAACTGGGTAGCTTCTGTGATGACTTTCAACTTTTTATACCTTTCCCATTCAACGTTTTAGAATCCCATTCTTGTCTGTCATACCCAGATCCACGTATCAGACAGAAGAACTGGACCTACAAGTCTTATCCATATGACACCTATGAATGACCACAATTTAACTTGAATTTTCTTTCTTTTTAAAAATATTTATTTATTTGACTGCCCCAGGCATATGGGATCTAGTTCCCTGACCAAGAATCAAACCTGGACCTCCTGCATTGGGAATGTAGAGTCTTAACCATTGGACCACAAAGGAAATCCCCTAACTTAAATTTTCTTACCTTGGTTCTCTTCTTGGTTTTAGCAGGTAGATATTAATACTCAGATCTGTTACCTCAACCATCAAAATGTGTTTCCTAAAATATTTGCTAAATAGAATATACATATGTGTGTTATGGGTGTTAGTCACTCAGTTGTGTCCGACTCTGCAACCCCATGGACTGTAGCCTACCAGGCTCATCTATCCATGGAATTCTCCAGGCAGGAATACTAGAGTGAGTAGCCATTCCCTTTTCCAGAGGATCTTCCTGACCCAGGGATCAAACCCAGGTCTCCTGTCTTGCAGCCAGATTCTTCACCTTCTGAGCCACTAGCGAAGTCCAGACTATACGTATAAATACCACAAAAAAGATAAAACAAGGACAGAGGGGAGGGACAAGCTCATAGCATACCCTATGGAATAAGTCCTGGGATATTAAAAAAGCAAGATTACTGTATCTATAATATAGAATATTACTGTGTAAAAAACATATTATGTACCAGGCACTAAGTTATTTACATGTATTAATTCATCACATGCTTCTACCCTTTACAGTGGAAATTAATATCCCTATATTACAGATGAGGGAATTGAGAAACCAGCTTCATTAGTTTCATCTATATATGAAAATTGTAAATATAATTTACACATCTATAGCACATCTGTATTTAAATAAATAGGTATATGTATGTATATTTAACTTTCTAGGCCCACCCAGCTAAAGAACCCAACAGCTTGACAAAAAATGTTGCACTTTGTGAAAGATATCAGACACAGAAAGAGCCTCTGGCCGTTTCTTTGGTCCATTTCCAGTGAAAATAGAGAGTAATGAACTTGCTATAGACTCTGATTCCAGAACTTTTACAGGCTGGAGATAGTGGTGATCTGTCTGTGAGGCCTGTATGTTTATCATTTCTCAGAAGCCAGCTAGCAGACCAGGCCATCCGCCAGTACATGGTTAGCGCCTTTATGTCAACTGCTTTGTCAGCCAGGTACTGTGGCATTTCCTAAGTCATAGCTTAAAACATAAAACCACAATGCAAAGCCACGATAGCAATAAGAGACCTTCTACATACCCCACACTAGTAGCTCTGTGAAAAGGCATGTGACACATTTTGTGTACCGTAATTGGTGTCCAGAGCAGTACAGTACCTCTGATCTGATGTGTCTCTCCCCCATCTGTTTTGAATTCATATTCGGTAGACAAGAAGAGAGTGGGTGAGAAATTGAAGGATATTTTGATATTTTTTCAGAGCAAATAAAGCCAAGTTTCCTCCAGATCATTTTGGAGTCCTGTTCAGTGGGCAAAGGACACATGAAATTAATTCATCTCTAAGAGTCTAGTTTTTCCTATTAGAAATTCTTAATTTCTAAAAATTGAGCTAAGAGGAATTTTTTTCAGTTAACCAGTCTTCAGATAAAACTGTATATGCAAAGACTAATGGAAAAGGATTATTCCATTATCTTCAGATTCAATTTTATACTTCTAGTACATGATATAGTAACTGATACTTGCCTTCCCAATATAAAATACTTCTAGTACATGATATAGTAACTGGTACTCGCCTTCCCAATGTGAGCCACATTTTTTTTTTTAAGGACAAAATATATGAAACAATTCTTTTCAAACATGGGCTGCAGACTGCCCAGGACTTAATTTGAGAAAGGAAGGAAACAAATTAAATAAATCCTTAAAAATACCCAGGTTTCTACCTGGAGACTAGAGTATATAAAAACAAAGCTCAAGTATATCACAGGAGGTCAAAGTACCAGAGAGGGGAGAGAGATACACAGAGAAAGAACTCTAGAAATCTGCATAGGTGGCCCTTTGAGTCTTTGACAAAATATCCATTTCTGTGTGAAGTGTCGTAAGACACCACAAAACCAGGCGAAGAATAATTACCAGTGAAAGAACAACGAATGAGCTGCTGTATGCTGAACAATTCCCAGAACTCATACAGGGCTGGGAGTCATCCAAGTTCTAACCAGTTGTGGTGGAGAAATCTCACTGAACAAGCAAGGCAGTTAGAAGAGACTCAGAAGTATTAGGGCTAAATTACACTAGGGTGAGGCCACTGCAGACCTTCACTAAAAAAAAAAAAAAAAAACCTCAAAAGAATCAAGATAATCTGAAAGAACTTAATTCTTTGTCCAGAAAAATTCAACAATCTTTAAAAGAAGATACCAAAATCCACTTAACAACATGACAATCACAATGTCCAGTGTCCTATCAAAAATTACTAGCCCTACACAACATTGTAAATCAAATACACTCCAATAAAAAAAACTCTCTTAAAAAATTATTAGCCCTGCTAAGAAGCAAGAAAATGGGACCTGTAGTCAAAGGGGGGCTGGGGAATG